>NC_084475.1:50899962-52375795 GCF_027409185.1 Cynocephalus volans | reverse complement strand
CCAGGGGGATATTTGGCAGTGTCTAGAGACATTTTTGGTTGTGACATTGTGGGTGGGAGATAGGAGCTGGGATTGGTGCTCCTGGTATTCAATGGGTAGAGGCCAGGGATGGTGCTAAATATTCTACCACGTACAGGACACAAAGCACACCACAGCAAAGAACGTCAATAGTGCTGAGGTTGAAACTCTCTGCCCTAGATGAGCATATGTATTTAACCAACCCACCACCTCTTTTGTCCGCCTTTGGTAAAAGCCTATTTAAAGTGGGTTTCTATCACTTAAAATCGAAAAGGTGGCCTATAAAAGGCAATAGGAGTTAAGAGAATTGTTCAGCACAATGGTTAAATAGGACTTCTGGGACTAAAGGATACTAGGAAGAGGATTTAAAAACAGGAAGAGGACAAGGAGAGAAACAGGTGAAGTGTGCTAGATAAATGGAACTGAGTAGACACTGGACTGGATCAAAGCAAAGCTGTGAGGAAGAAAGTGAGACCAGTCACTCTGCCTTATGTGGAAAGAAGAGCTGGAGGTAGATCAAAAAGACACTTGATAACAGATTGTGACCAGCCCTGAATGTCAAACCAAGAAACACTGAAGAGTTTTTGAGTTAGAAGGAAAAGTATTTTCTGGCAACTTATTTTTAAATCCCTGCAAGAACTATTAGTTCATAGTTGCAAATTTAGAAAATTTTAAAATTGTAAAGAAAAAAATGCTACCACTCAGGTATAATCATTATTTCAGCATATTTGCTGACAGATTGTTCTCTATAAATAAATATTTTGCATGAATACACAAGGTCATTACGTATGTGTGATTTTTATTTTCCTTTTATCCTATTTATCTAATAGTGAATGTCTCAGAGTGTGGAAACTTCAAAAATTTTAATGGCCATATAAAGTCTATTAGATGTATATACTATATTTTATTTAATCATTTTCATATTGTCGGCCTTTCTGTTAGGAATTTTTTTAAAAATTAAATAAGACTATAATGAACATCTTTGTGCATAACATTTTATATTTATTATTATGAGGAGAGTCAGATCAAATATATAAACATTTAAGGCTCTTGATACTTAATGCCAAAATGTTTTAACAAACATTGTAAAAATTTATATTCCTTTTGCCAGTCTAAAAATAACTCCTAGCTATTCTTAAAATTTAAGGTAATTATTAACTAAGAAATGTCTTGGGCAAGAATTTTCTTTTTTTCTTAAATTTTGTTAGTATGTTCCAACCATTTGCTATCTGTTGCTATTTGAAAAACTTAAGCACTAAAGAAATAAATAAATTATGAATCAATCTGTTTGTTCATAAACCACAATTCTAATAACACATTTACCTACGATTTTTGTTATTGCTTGAATCATAGTTGCTTTTTATATAAATTTCATCTTAACATCTACTGTTAATTAAGATGCTAGTGTTCTTGAAATAGTGCCTATCATTTGTATATCTCTTATTTATTTGTATTCAACCTACTTCCAAAAATGTTGGTGTAAGTCCATTTACCCACCATCCCTGACTACCCATAAAGGCAGGAATTTCTTTCCTAGATTCTTCATGAATTCTCCTGACAGTAGTTTGACAGCTTCTAGAATGTTCTTAATGGCCCTTATACTCTGAAATTTTTAACCCAGCACTAACTTATCTAGGTTAGAGATTTTTATTTATTTATGTATTTTTGCTAAAATTAGCTTGCAATGAAGAGCTGTTCTCACTCTACTTGTAACTGTAATTTCCTCTCACGTTCAAGTTCAATGTGAATTGTACTCTTTGCTAAATGTTTTCTTTCTACACTCTGCTATCCACATCCTTCACCCCACCCCTGCCCTCTCACTCCACACAATCTTCATGTTATCAGTTCCTCTTTATAGTAAAATGCTTCCCTCATTTAATAACATTAACTGGGTTTTTTCTTAGATATAGCCCACATAAATTAAAAGGGACATATTTGGGTCAAAAATATTCTCATTCAGTATTCAGTGTCACACAGGTCATTTAAATTACCATGTTTCTTAGCATTGTACATTCTCTTTACTGCATTCTCTTCACTCTCATATTTTAGAGCCACATATACAGCTGGAATATCACGTGAGCAACAACATTGGACACTTTATATTAATATTCATAATAATTATAATATTCATAAGATATTTTCAAATTTTTGGTTTCCTTATCAAGGGCTATTTTAGTTCTTAACATTCCTTAGATGGGTGGGTTTATAATTCGCTTAGCAACTGTGCTTTTTAAAGCACACTTGAGTGCTTTTTAAAATTTTGTTCTAACTTGGGTCTGTGTGTGCATGCACGTGTGAGAATATTGGTCTCATAGGATTGTGGAAGAGCTTTTGGGTTAGGTTTCAGTTATATTTTTATTTTTCTAGTTAATATAATTTTAGTAATATATCCAAATTTATAAAGTCACTAGTATGAAAAGTAAATTTGGAGAAAAACAACCATTTTCTATTCTGTTCAATGATGTAAACTTGGCATTTTGTGGCAGATTCTATCTGGATTAATGTAATGCTGATTTCACTAATAATGCAACTTCTGATAACAGAATTGATTTTTCTGGTTTGAATTAGTTCATCTTGATCAAGGTATCAGTTAGCTTTTGATATATAACAAACTACTCCAGAACTTATTGACTTAAAACAAGTGTCAGCAAACTGTTGCCCATGGACCAGATCGAGATGCTGTCTCTGTGTTTATTTTTGCTGCTTGTTTTTGTGAGTAAAATGTTATTGGAACACAGCTATGCCCATTTATTTACTTATTGTCTATGGCTAACTTTGTACTACAGTGACAGAGTTGAATAATTGTAATAGAGACCACATGGCCCACAAAGTCTAAAAACACTTTCTATCCAGCCCCTTTCAGAAAAAGTTTGTTCACCTCTGGCTTGAAACAAAAATGGTTGTTAGCTCACAATTCTGCCAGGAATTTGGGCGGAACTCAGCTGAGCAGTTCTTTTAATGGGCTTTCCTGGACTCACTCCTGTGGTCACAGTCAGCTGGCAGGTTGGCTGGAGGTTGGTTGGTCTAAGAGGACCGGGTCAAATGTTCTCTGTAGGTGAGCCCAGGCTTATTCATTTAGTTGCTGTTGCAGGACTCCCAGAAGTAGAGAGAGAGAGTAAGCTCTATTGAGCAGGAAGGTTTCAGGTCTCTGCTTGTGTGATATTTGCTGTTGTCCCATTGGCCAAAGCAAGCCACAGTGCCAAGCCAACCATCAATGTGCAAAAGATGCAGGTAAGGTGTGGATCCAGGGATGCATGACCAAACTGGAGGCTATCACTGAAAAAGCCCACCACAGTCAACTTAATTTTATAGAGGAGAGGAATGAGTCCAGAGAAGTAAGGTGACTTGCCCATGCTCTCATAGCTAGTCAGGGTCTAAGCCTGTTGACCCAGAATCTCCTGATTTCTAGTACAACTGTTTATTTTGCTCTTTTTTAATGCACTTCAGCTCATCATCAGTGAACAATTACCTAACACACAGGGATAGAATAGCACAGTAGCTACCAACATGGACTTGGATTTCAGACCTCAGTTTTAACTTGGCTTTACTACTCCTTAGATGACTTTGATCAACTCTTCTGAGCATATGTCTCCCCCATCACATAGAGATGACAGCGCCTATCTCATAAGCATGTTTGATGAGTAAATAAGATGAACTCTGTAAGGTATTACCATAGTACCAAATCAGTGTAAGTGCTCAAACATTCCTAGGCACCATTAGTGTTGTTATCCTACCTTATAGTTCATTGAGCCTTTTTTGTATCAAATATATTGTTTATTTTTTAACATTTTTCACCATTTAATTCAAGCTCCAAAATTGGTTTCTCTATACTTTCTTCTTTCTAGATGACTGATTTTCAAGTAATCTCAGTCTTAATCTTTAGAGCCTAGTTTGTCAATTAACTGCTTTAATATGTATATAGCAGGTGGCCTTGTGATATTAAGTAGCATTTTTGGCCTTTGAACATCTCTATTTGATCCTGGGACATTTTAGAGGGAAGGCATTATCTGCTGGACAGATTGATTCCCTAATGCTACATATTTAGCCTGAAGATATTCTAAAAGCAACTACTGAGTTTATGGGTTCTAGAAGGTGCAGCTTATTTTCTTACTCCCAGTGAGCCAGTATACCTCAAGGCTCCCATCTTCTTTGATAGCCAGTGCAGAGACAATTCTGTCTTGTTGCTTCTATACATTCCCTATTGCTTTTCTGCCACTGTCACTTTTTATAAAGGAAAACTGAGTTCACGTAGAGAATCCCATTTCTTTCTTACAATCTTAAACCTCGTTATTAGCATAATTGTTTTAGATTCTCTGACTTGATTTTTTTTTGAAACACTAGAATTCACACTTATTACTTCCATTGGAAAATATAAAAATATACTAGTAATATTTTTTGTAAGCTTATATTGGTTCAAAGTAAATGACAACTGTCTACATACATCATTCTTTGACTTTGTTCTCCGTCATTTTACTCAATCTTTGTATTGTTTTATTTTTTGCAAGGTTATGTTGTGACTTTCTCCATATCTGAGTCTATGTCTGATTCTAATGACATAATTTCAATACTCCACCAGGGTAACTCAATTTTGAATGTTCATGAAATTAGCAGTGCCAGTTATTGAGATAATTGACTTATGTTATTTCAAATAACTTTTGACATTTAACTTTTTTTTCATTTGAGAAAGCATGTGTCATGTGAACTAGGCAATTCATTTGCAAGCATGTGTCTAGTTTTTAGGCTCCTCTAGGTTTTTGTTTTGTTTTGTTTTGTTTTCCCCCAGTTTTGTTTTGTTTTGTTTTGTTTGAAGCTATTCTTTAAAAGTTAGTTTCATTTTAATAACAGAATCTATGGTTTATTTACAAAAATGACCATATGTATGCCCTAAGTACTGTAATTCCCTTGAATACCTAAGGATTAAAAAGAGTAGCAAGGAAATCACACTGAAAATTTTAGTTTCTTTTCTAAACTGCTGGCAAGGAACAAACAAGGCTATTAGCATAGACTTGTAATGATGTGCAGGATAATGCTGCCCTTAAAGGAAATTTCCAAGTGCAACTACAATTTCCCTTTTGTTTATAATCCTAACAGGAGCTTAAATGCTCTTTCTCTGTTATGAAAATCTGGAGGAGTGTAGAACAGTCTCATGTTCCAAGGGTAAGTATCACCTTGTGATGACATTTGCAGACACACAAATGTGTGTGTCACATGACTCCAGACCTGGGCATTCTTCAAGAGCTCAACTCTTGATAACCTGGAAGGAAGAGATCCAAGGATTTAAGCTTACATGATAAAATCTGGACTTATTTTTAAAAATTTGAGGGAAAAATAAATCTTAATTGGAGAGAATAGAATTTAGACTCTATATCTACTAATGAAAAACCTGAGATCTGGAGTAGAGAAATTCTTCTGCAACGTGTCAGAGCTAGCTACTAGTAAAAGAGAGACTCAATTAGGACAAGACTGTGGAACCTGACATTGTACCAAAGTGTTTTCTTGGGCTGGATAAGGTTTTGAAACTTCTCAAGAGATTCTGCTTATTTAGTACTGGTCCACATCCTGGACCCAACTTCCATGGACATGACACAGGGGGGTAACAATGTAAGTAGCAATCTAGTCACATTTATGGTTGCCAGAATTAACACGTGAAAACACAGGGTACTTATTTAAATTGTAATTTCAGATAAATAGATTATTTTTAGTATAAATATGTCCCAATATTTGTTATCACAGGCAGCTTCGAAATGAGATCTGCAGGTTCCACCACCACAGAGGAGTACTGGGGGGTGGAAATGGGTGGGGTTGCCTGTCTGGGAACCTGAGGAGATGAACTCAGCTCTTCTGTCAAAGGGAGCATGGTTGATGGGACTGATGCTTGTACGTATCCAATCTGGTGTCTCAGTATGGCAGCGGGGGTCCATGCAACAGGCCATGTTCAGAAGTGTGGCATCACACGGTAGATTCTCAGCCTGGAACTTTGGGAAGGAAACCTGAGTATCTGGAAAAGGGAGCTAAGGAACCAAGCAGGTGATCAGGATCCAGGCTACAAAGCTGAGTTTCTGGGCAATTTTGTAAATGAATGAACATGATCGTTTGATGGGAAAACTAAAGTAGATACCCATTTTTTATTAACCCATTATTATTAACATAATAATGACAATTTAATGGAGAGTCATAAAGAAAGACTGTGAACTAATTGATTCAGAAAAATTGTCATCAGATGATATTGTGAACTTCTGACACTTTTTCCATTTTGGCTCAGGAATTGAATGGGGCTGATCCTAAAGGGGAAAAATAGCAGATACTCTTATCTAGAGGGTTTGTTGATTCTTGGGAGACAAGAATGGGAACAGAGGTCTTTGAGGCCTTTGTATAAGTAAGGTATTATCCCTGGATTCCATAATAGAGATATTTTGAAGTCAACAAAAAGATGATAACTGCGTATTGGTGAGGAGGACAAAGAACGTCAGGTAAGAATCACATGCCTTCTAAAATGTAAGCAAATAAGCTCAAAATACTGTTTTAAAGTTGAATTTATCATCATTTTTTTGAGTTCTACTCTATTCTCTACCATACAGTAAATGCTTTTAATGAATTATAAATTAAGCATGAATAAGGAAAACCATGGCGTATTCAGTTGTTTTCCCCCCTCTTTAAATTCTTAACCACAAATTGTTTTTCCTTGGGTATGAAAGGGAGAGAGTGAGAGAGAATCAACACCTGACAAAACTTAAACCATCCTCTGTTGCCTATTTGTATGCTTTACAAAAATTTGATATTAAAAAGATGTAGGTGCAGGTAAATATACAGAAATGAGTATTCAGATGATTGTTTGTTGGCTTGCAAATACTATGCATAAAAATTATCACTCTTGTTGCTTTTATAAGCATTATTAAATGAAAGTGCATGTATAAAAATACCTAGATTGCTTACATTAATTGCTTCAAGTTTCATGATGATCTAAATACATTATTAGTGGTCAGCACTCTTTGGGTGTTATAGCAAGACCACCTCTTATAACCCTATGTTCCTCTGTTCTCTTATGTTACAGTATTCTCTCTTCAGGGCTTTCTCATGTTTCAACTTGGTGAAACTACATTAATGCAACATTTCTCACCCTCCTAAAACCCCTCTGCCTCCACAACCATGCAGAGTAAACCAAATAGAGAGGCTTCCTAAGTAGAAATCCATCAGAACCTGAGTTCTGAATCACTCCCCTCAATTAATACTCAATTTGCAGCCTAGTCTTTCTGTTCTCTCTTACCCCAGCTACAACTAGTTTAAGCAATAAGGGAGGTACACTGAGTTCACATACCCAATCTATGAAAAGGGCAGGGATGAAATTTGCTGGAGCATGACTGGTATTAAGGGGAGTGGAAACCTATTGACTCTCTCTCTCTCTCTCTCTCTCTCTCTCTTCCTCTCAACTTCTCTCTATCCTCCTACTCTCCTTCCCTTCCTCACTTTTCTTGCATAGTTGCAAGTGTGTGTGTGTGTGTGTGTGTGTGTGTGTGCGCACACATTCTTTCTCTCTCTCTGAATGCTTATTTCATTATTTTCTACTGCAGAAAGTTTCTTGGATTTGTTTTTTTAATATCACAGGCACATATGGCCATTATCATCCTAATGTTTTAATTGGTCTTTATTCAGTCAGTTAACCTCATCTGAGTTTTAAAATTCTCAGAGGAGGATTCAGATTGGCCTGGCCCAGATGAGGTGAGTAGGGGCTTGAGCACCCATGATTGGTCCAGATAAGGTCAGGCGTCTTTCCTCTCAGATCTTACAGCTATTCTAGCAGAGAGGAGCAGGGGAAAGAGGAAATGCATTACGGCACCATGTAAATCATTTTGATTTGGGCAGTCAATCCAAATTGCTCCCCTGTAGTTCTGTAAAATATTCCTATCATTTCTTTTTCTCTTATTTCTGTGTTTTCCTGACCAGTTGGATGTGATGCACACTTTCTTCCTTCTGGCTATAAATTCATGTCTCTGATGGTGATACTGACACTTTTCCTAGCAATTTTGCTGTGAAAAAATGCTATTGATTTGCTGTAACTCCTGGGAACCTTTCACTACTAGTACCTCCTCCCCAGTTGGAGGCCTAAGACTTAAATTACATAGAGATTTGGGTGAAGGCAGCAATGAAAAATTGTGCTGTGGACCAGATGTAGGCAAATTGTGAGAGATAAGCAACCTTCTCTCTTTGTATCTCAGTTAATTGAGAAGCCAAAACCTGTCTAAAATCAGTATATGTTAACTTCTTCAGTCATTAATTTATCTTATTATTCTAATAAAATTTATTAAGCATTAAGCCAGCCACTCTACTTGGTGAAGAAAAATTAACATTTTTTCCTGTCCTTACAGGGCTTCTAGTCTTCAAGAGGAAACAGATACTAACCAAAATTCACTTTAACATAAGCGCTATAAGGCATGGAATTTATTGATCTGAGAGTGTACAACAGGGCATTTACCATAATTTGAACATGATAAGGACAGAAGGGTCAAGAAGGTGATGGAGCTGGTGAAGAACCAATAGGAGTTAAATAAGTGAAGGAGAGTATTTGTATGAAATGGGTGAGGTAGTTATAGAAATTGCTGGGGGAGAAACACTGCATGCAAAGGTGCTGTGGCAAGAGGAAACCTGGGATTTTCAAGAGGCACGTGATGAATAGTGAACCTGGAGAAGCAGGTAGAGTATGTTAAGAATTCTGTCCTGCACCCTGTAGTGTGTTTGGTCACTAAGGTTTTTGGCAGGAAGGAGACTTGGTCAATTATCTTATAAATGATAAGTTGAATTTCTCATATCATTGACATAAACTGTGAGGCAAGTATAGCCTAAATAAAATAACAAGAACCACTTGACAAAGTTATTTAAGATCACCTCATTTTAAAGAGCTACACTTTGAGGTTAGCAGGCCAGATGTAAAAGCACTTTGTACTGTGCCCAGCTAATTAAAGATTCTTGCTAATTGTTGTTATTTTCCACTTCCTTTTCTTTGTATCATGTCTACAAAGCCATGTTTTCTTATGAGATATATTAGAGCTACCAGAATTTGAATAAACAAGGAATTTCATAGAGCATAAAAGCAAGTAAAAAAATTATAATGCATATTTAGTTTTTTTCTTTTCTTTTTTTTTTTTTTAAGTCAGCAGAAGAGGACAGAGATTTGGTCCTTTTAACTACCATGGACTTTGCTTTTTGGTGCTTGTCAGGAGTCTCCTGGGAGACAGTCACCAGCCAGAGGCAACACATGTAAACAGTAGTTTATAGAAATTCTGTATACATGTGAGTCCTTGTAATTCCCAGAACAGGAGGGAAAATGGTGTCAGGATATGTGTTCAGAAGGATATCTCTAACCTCGTACTTTCCTTTCTACATCTGGCAGTCAAAAAGATCCCCATCCTTTTGGGAACCTTTTAGTCTATTTGTAATGCAAAGACAACAAAGAATTAAAAGTCCTCAGTCATCCTGATTGTCACCAAGAACAGATTTCCTCTAAACAAAAAGCTGATGAGACTAAATTGTTTTAATGCTTTATTCATTTTCCATCTAGTAAAGATGTTAAAGCACACACACAGAGATGGCCATCAGCCTCGCAACAGTAAAAATAGATAAAGCCCTGGCTATTTTGACAAACTGGAGCATTAACCCTGAATAATTAGTTGCCCCAAATATTAAACAAAGATATTTCATTATGTAATTCATATTGTTTAATCACCAGGGGAAAGATTCAAAACACTATTAAGCGCATTTTGGTAAATCAAAGCCTTACAGTTATTACTTTTGGTTTTTAAATAACTTATTTTAATGGGTTCAGTTGCTTACTTTTATATGCACCACAAATGATTTGCCACCTTACAACAAACACCCACATATACATGATGAAATATAAATAAATAACAATTTAGAATCAGCTATAACTGTGAGGTAGATTTGTTCTCAGTGGACAGTATGATGATTAGCTAGAGCCTTTATTTATTTATTTATTTTTTAATTTGCTAAGAAAAGATGCTTTCTTTAAGGTTAAATGGCAACATTTTATTGTCTTCCACATAATTAAATTTCTGTAGCGATATAGTTAGGGTTGATTTGTCTTATTTAAAGTTTTATTCTTTTCTCTGACTTAAAGAAAAAAAAAAAGCTGAATTGCTGGCAGGAGTGATATTCTGTTTTATAGAGTTATTATGGACTTCTTTCCTGACTTAAGAATATTTCCGGGGCGGGCCCCGTGGCGCACTCGGGAGAGTGCAGCGCTTGGGAGCGCAGGGGCGCTCCCACCACAGGTTCAGATCCTATATAGGAATGGCTGGTGCGCTCACTGGCTGAGCGCGGTGCGGGCGACACCACACCAAGGGTTGCAATCCCCTTACCGGTCACAAAAAGGCAAAAAAAAAAAAGAAAAAAAAAAAAAAAGAAAGAAAGAAAAAGAGTATTTCCTTATAGCCAGAGAAGAAAAATAAACACACCTTATTCCCTGTGGAAATTACAGGGTTTGCATTCTAAAATGTGTGTATAGCCCTGTATTCAAAGAATATCTTTCCTTTTTTTTTCTCACCATGCACTTAAGACAGTAAGCTTCTCCTTACAGAAGTCCACTTTACGGTGGCTGTTACTCCCCAAGCAAATGTCACTCTTTGATAGATTTTTTTTTTCTTTGTCCAACAGATTTTTCTTGAAACACTCAAAGACTCTAGCTCTTATATATATGAAGCTGGGTGATGCAACTGAATTATAATTAGCATCTCGAATTCAGACACCAGTACTATGTTTAAATTGGAAGAGAAAGATTGACTTTTAGTTTTGTGTGTCAAAGAATTGGTTGGTTGCATTTTTCTAAGCAACTGAACTTTGAGTGAATGGTTACCCTCAAATTTTCTGGGCAATTTGGTTACTACATGCCTTGTCTTCTTTACTGAGTCAGAACTTCTTCTAGCTGACCACCTAAGAGGAAGGGCATTAAATTCCTGGTACTGTGGCAATTGCTGATGGAAATGCTTTTCTTCTCTTGACCCTAGGAGGAAGGACTCAGTTTTATGGGAACCCACGGACCCTTAAGACATGTATTTGCCTTCTTCTTCTCAATTTTATGCCAAACTTTGCTCAGAATAGTGATGTGTCATCCCCTCTCTTTCTGGGTATCAAAAAATTTAAAAAAATAATAATTGTGAATCTCTGTATCTGCAAAAGGTCTATTCATGTACAGAAAAAAGAAAACAAGAACAAAAATGATTCAGCTCTGTTACTATATTTTTAAAAAATCAATCATTCAGGAACATATTTGATTAGCCTATTTTTAGTAAAAAAAAAAATGAATAAAAAAGAAACTTTGTGACTATGTTTGTTGTCTACTGCTGTGGAACAAATCACCCCCAAACAGTGGCTGAAAGCAATACTGATTGCTCATTTGTATCTCTCATCATTCTGGGGGTGATTTGGTTGGGCTTGGTGGTTCTCTCTCAGGGTTTCTACTGGAAATGGAGTCAGACAGTGAAGGAGGCTGGAGTCAGTCACTTCAAGGGCTTTCTCACTCACAGGTCTGGCAGCTGAAGATGGATGTTGGCTGGGACCCAACTGGGATTGTTAGCTTAAATGTGTACATATAACATCTACATGTGGCCTGTGGTTACTCATAGCATGGTGACTGGATTCCAAGAGTAAAGAGATAGATAGATAGAGAGAGAGAGAGAGAGAGAGAGAGAGAGAAAGAGGCACAGACACTTGATCCCATTTAATGATCTAACTTGGGAAGCCACATAACTTCACTTCCATCATGCTCTCTCTATCTGTTGAGGCTGTCACAAAGTTCCACAGAACTTCACGGAGAGAAGACATAGACTGCATCTCCTTCTCTCTCTTTTTTAGGTTTTTAAATGTTTTTATTTTTATTTTTAATTGACAAATAGTAAGTGCATATATGTATGGGGTAAAATGTGATGTTTCTATACATGCATATATTGTGGAATGTGCAAATAAGGATAATGAACATATCCATCACCCCACATACCTATCATTTCTTTGTAGTGAGGATGTTTAAATTCCACATGTAAGTGAGATCATGCAATGGAAAAGTGGCAAAGACACATTGTGAGATGTGAACTGTTGTTGTGACCATTTTAGGAAAACTTTATCGCCACAGTGACTCACTAAGGATCCCAGAGGGAATCCCTAGTAATAAAAGCTAACTTTTATCACATACTTATCATGTACTTGGTGATTTATATGTATTGTCATTCAGATCTCACAATGTCCATCCAAATAATGTGAATACTATTGTTTTCCCCATTTTAAAGATTAGAAAACATGAGTAAGCAACTTATTCAAGGTCACAGAGCTTGAACTGAAGATGGAGACTAGGCTCTTAACCTTGATTCAATAGTGCTTCTCACAAGAAAACATAGACTGGGAAAAGTCCATTCTCTTAATTTAGAGGACATACTGTTTAGCCATATAATCTTCATTAACTTACTTTTCATCTGTGAACCTTAAAGATTCATGTCTAAAAATGTGAATAGTAATACAGAACTTGTAGAATGACTGTGAAGGCTGATTTATGATATCCAGGTAAAAGTGCCTAGCATAGTACTGGCCACATAATGGTTGCCCAAGATAAAATGTTTTGAACATGTTCTTTAATCAATTTTAGTTTTTTAACTTCCAGTCATTTGGCATTGATATATGGATAGTACTAAACTTCTTGTTCAAAGGGCGTAATTTAGCTCTACTAATTTAATTAAATGTATATATCACAAATGATAATATAAACATTTCAATTTCTGACAAATGGAAAATTTTATTTTGTTGCACTAGGTTTTGGTATGGCATATTGTTTTATAGCCAGATTTTTTTAGGAAAGATATGGACTCAAGTATACAAACATTTTTTAACCCTATAATTTTATAAGTATACGTTTATATATATTAAATATTTATTAAATGTATATAAAATATATAATATATTTATGTAGACATGTATAATTATATACAAATTTGCATATATACATACATCTATATAAATAATATATAATTATATAATTAATTATATATAATGTATGTTTAATTATACATATGCATATATATGCCCATAAATGTATAAACAAGTTGTTCTTTGACTCCCTTTTACTCCTTGGAACATATGCTTAGGGAAGTGAACAACGTATAAGCTACAGTTCCCTGGCTGAATCTAAGTGACTGTAAGGTGAAGAATTTATTTATTTTTTCCTTCGACTTAGATTTTTTTTTCTCCTGTGTAACTAAAATGTTGTATGTTCAGTAAGTGTTTTTTGATTGATCAAAGCATTTTTGTTCTGAGATTAAGTTTAAAGGGGGATTATTTCTTAATTGTCTCTTGCTAAATATCCTTTTGGGAAAGGTTGAAAATAACCAAGCCCCATTTAAGACTCCAAATTTTATCTGATGCTGATCTAAACCTTATAAAAACTTCCTAGGCCTTTTGACATTGCAAAATTTTGTTCCAGTTCATCTTATCTTGGAAGGAATCCAAAAGTATAGAAACTGTTCATCTGCCTTATAAAATTACTGAGGTTAATTTAAAATTTGGTTATATAAATGAATGAAGGGTCAGAGAACATACATGGCATATACTTTATTATTCCAAACCTGAACCTTGAGGGAAATCACTTGCTTTTTTACTGTTTTATAGTCTCTTTTATCAGAATCTTCATTTCCCATTACTTAAAATAAATGCTTTTAAACAATGTGTTCACTTTATGCTGTGCTAAAGTTCTCATGATCCTCAAATAATATACACTAAGTACTTTCATTTAAATTGAGTATGACAAACGCAGTAACTAGATTAAAAGCTGAGGTTCCTCATGCCCCCCAACAACAATATTCTTTTTAAGCAAATCTATGACAAATTTGATATGGCCATTTAAAAAAAAAATGCACCTCAACAATCAAACTTGACATTTTTATGAACTGGCAAATGTATTAATGTGTTTCTAATTGTGAAAACATTTCAGCATTTCTTTTTCAAATCTGGCAGCAATTTTCATAGTTTTATTACAGGCCCTATTATCTATAGACTTTGATGCTGGCACCTAAATGTCCTTGAAATCATGGGTAGCTAAGTATGATACTTGTCAACAGCCCCAAAATTTCAAGACAATTGCATTTATAGTAGGACCATTTACGTATTGTCTAATTGCAGGAAAAAAAGAAAAGCTGATAGCATTAATATATCTCACAAGGTAAACAAATGGGAGACAATGTTACAAAAAAAATGCGGTGAAATTTAAAAAGAAAATATTTATTTTTAAATCTGGGTCATAAGTTAGATTTCAAAAGTTTCTCTACCTACTTTATAGTTGACCAGATGTCCAACTTTCAAGTGGATATCCTTTTCTCTTAATAGAGTGATTACCCAGACAGCTTGCTCTTGCCTAATGGTATCAAGCCAGCCACAAGGAAAAGACATTTTGAGGTCCAAGATTGGACTGTTTCTCATGGCTCTTGCAGATCTTTGAATGAGAGAAGCTAAGGGCTACCAATACTGCTAGTCATGGAAAAAATCAAGTACAATAATGTACTTTTCATTGTGGAGAGCATGCTGACCACCACAGGAAAAGAGAACTTTTACTTTTCACAGGGGAACAATCACTTGAACTTTCCTTCAGTGACTAATAGCTATAAAATTTCCCTTGCTACTCTCAATGCAAGCATAGTAGGGGAGATAAAAGCAGAGAGGTCTTGAAATCACTTTTAATCACTTATCTGGTGGTGAAGAGTCTGAAAGGTAGGTAGAATTTGCTGACTTAAGATTTATAAGATTTGTGGAAGCAACATCTTTACTTGGAAAGAAAAAAAAAAAAAAAAAAGATCAGAGAGGCTGTGAGAATGCATTGCCTGACTCAAGGGATAAAGTTTCTAAGCTACCACATACCACTGCCCTGTTAGAACAAGTCCCTGTAATAGACTACTGAACTGCATTTGAGTAGAAATCGAGTATCAGTATCGCTGAAGAAGATCACAAGTTTCTTATAGACAATGGTCATATTTTAGTCATCACTTTCTCCCCAGTGACTGGTACAAGATTTTTGAACTAACCCAAACTCTCCCAACAATCTCTTACTATATAGGAAGAGAACATGCCTTTAATATAATGAAGGCTTGTCAAAAAGTGTGTTCCAGGGAACTTAGGTCCCTCAAGGAACTTCAAGATAGAGATTTAGAATATTTGTCTACATACTAATTGTTCCAAGAATCATTCCAGGAAACCTTGATTTTGCTTAACCTCTGATCTCCTAACTAATCTATGAGAGTCTGTTTTCTTTGTTTGTTTTGTTTTTTCTTTGAGTACTCTTTGTCATTATGTAGAATTAGTGTTTAACATGACCATGTTGGAAAAGTAACATTTCTTGTTTTGTTGAATAGCTCACTTTTGCCCATTCTCTAAGTTTCTTTTCTAAGCTGTTCTTCAGTAAGTGCTTTGTCTGCTGAAATTTCCTCACTTAGAGTCAGAGACTGTGGTGTAGTATGAGCATAATTCGTTATGTGTATTCTTAAGTTTGAGGCATCATTAATTTTAAATTACTTAGGATCACCCTAGAAAATACTCAGAGCCATAGTTCCCTTCCTTCCTCCTCTTGACACTGTTTAGCCCTTACTGTTTGCCTCCATTCTGTATCACTGTCCATCGCCTTCTCATTTTATGTCTTTGTCTCCTTCCTTCCTCTTCCATGTGGAACAACACAACCCTAGTCTCTCTCTTACCTCTTCTTTCTCTACTCTTGCTTCCAGGGTAGGCAACCAAGACAGAATGCAAATAAATATAAAAAATGGTGAGATATATAAAATTTGGTTATTTCTGCAATCCCATAAACCAACATTAAATGTACAACTAATGTCATTTAGGTAGAAATATCTGTGGGAATAGTACTAATGTGACAGCAACTGTAACTGGGAATAATGCTGAATCCATAAAATGTTGGATCATAAAGTGTTCAGAGTATATGTTAATGTGTGTATAAATTATGAAAATAAAAATCTCACTAAAATATGTTTAAAAGTGACTGTATAGAAATAGAGTTTGCTTCCAACTTATTGTTTTGGGATTAATTTTCAAAGAATTAATAGAGCTTTAATAGCGATGTTATTATTTTAATTTATCTTGTAGGAAAATGTGCATAGCTTTTCTTTCAATATTCTAAAGCATGTATCTTAATCATTTCTGATTAAATTCAAATTGAAACTTTATGAAGTCTAAGTTTGGGAGTACCAATTTAGGCAGGGGAATTTGAAATGCCATTGCCCCTCTAGATATATAGATTTCTCATTAATGAAGACAATTAACAATAATGACTAATGAAACTAATTTTAATTTATGTAACACCTTTTAATCAAAAATTAAAAATGTTTAATTTTCAAGTAAAGTTGCAGTTACATAATATGCATGCAAAAATATTTTTTTCTTTAGTGCAGTTCTGTGTCTTTACAAAATACCCATGCAGTTAATGAGTATTTACTCTGTGCTCTCAGTACAACTACTGGCATTAAACTGCCTTAGGATATATGTTTTAAAATAGCTCTAATTCCTGCTGAGTGCAAATAAACAACTACTTAGAGCAGGAATATTGTTAAATGATAATAATTATCATGATGATGACAATGACAAAAGAGAAGAAAAGGAAAACTGTACACTTTCCTGAGGTTTTAGTTTGTGCCGGTTGTTGTCCATGTGTTTTTCAGAAATCCTGAAAACAACCAAGTGAGTTAGGTATTAACCTACCATTTTATAGATAAGGAGACTCATGCTTAGAAAAACTAGATAGATTTCCAAAGCATATACCTATTAATTTGCATAGCTGTATTTTAAACTTTGGTTCTTCTTTTAATCATTATTGTGATCTTCATGATTGTTGAGGGTTTAGAATGCAGGAGCAGAGAAAAACATGCTCAGGAGACCAAATGAAATACAAAACAGGGAATTTTCATTTCCTAATGTGTTTTATGTTTCCTTAATGTTCAATGCTTGCTTTTTGATAGAAAGTGTTCTATCACTGAATTGGCTTATAAAGTGTGTCCAAATTTAATTCTTCAAAATATCTCACATACCATCTCACTCTTGAAGCCTTTTTTTGATTTCCTGGCTTGATATTATCTCTCTCTTATTTGAGCTTACTTGACTTTGTACCCTTAATATGCTGCCTCATCTACTCGATCAAGCTCTGTGTCCTCCCTTACACAAAAATACACAGATTAAATGCCTTCAGCAGAACTATGTCTTATTCCATGTTTTGTTCATTCATTTCCATATTCATTCACTCATTCATTCATACATCCAACAAACTTGTACTAACCACATACGATTAAGAAACAACTCTCTTTTCTATCAAAGTGTGTACTGTCTAATGGGGGAAAAGGGCTAGTACACTAATATTTATAATGCAGTGTCTGTGGCATCATGCAGCACATCTTTCTCATAGTAGGCTATCAATGAGTATTAATTGAGTCATTAGTTAAGCGATGTGTAAGCAAACCTTTCACTAAAAATGCTATTATAGTCATATTTGGGAAATTATAGGTGACGTGGTATGTTTAAATACTACAAAATAATTATTTTGATGATTAGATTACACATGTACTATGTGACTTTACCTGATAACCTCAGGCTATCCTATATGTAAAGAAACATACATTCCTCATAATATCTTTGCTATACATAGGGTTCTACACCATATAACTAATGTATCCTAGGAGAAAAATTGATCCAGAATATATTAGAATCTACATTTTTCTCAGCTGGATTGTGATGGAATTCCACTTTTCACTGTGTGTAGGGTAAAATGTTTGTCAATAATATGGAAAGTGTAAAACTTTAAATTATGTCATAATTATGAATTAATTTTTTGTTGGGCAATCAGATGGGTTAATGTTCTAAAATGCTTTCATTAAGTTGTTTCATTTTTATTATTAATTATTAAGAAATGGTAGGATGAGAAAAATTTACCAATATACTGATAATCAAAATAAATTGTGTAATAAACTGTCAAGCACACTAATGTCTTGAGTCCTAAAGATTATGCCTTGAGCTTAGACACGTCAATATAGATTCAGCTAGAAAGAAATATGCTATAAAAGTAGAGCCCTGATAAGAGGAGCATGCATTGTGAAATCATTGTTCAATTAAAGAAGCAGCAAACCTTGTTTTTCTCTCCGTTTTAGACATTATTTGAATTTTAGTCCTTCAGCCAACCTTTTCCATATGGGTCAGTAAGTTTTCAACAGGGTCTCTATGATTTGAACTACTTTGAAACAAATTTTTAATTTCATCTTTTGGTGGGATGATTCCCTATTCATATCTAAAATTCAAGAGGAAATTTTTGTTCCTATTCAATCTAGTAATCAGCTTCGATATAAAAAGAGGAATCTATATTGACTGTAAACTCAGATCTCTGTGCCCATATCTTTTCAGTGTTCACAGAAACATGCCCAGTAGTGCTCTGGTGCCATGCACATCACCATATTTGTAAAGATGTATCCAGCATCCTATATCTAACAGACATTTATCAACTATTTACCATGTACAGAGCTTTGTTTGGGCACAAGAGATGCAGACTTTATAAATCAGTATCTCTGCTATCAGAGAAATTACAGTTTAAAGAGGATGCTTTGAAACAAATGTTAGAGCATAATAAAAAGACAATGAAGATTTATGTTTGATGTACTTTAAGAATGCAGGAAAACAATGGCTAACTCTCTATTGGGGGCCAAGTAGTGATTCACAGACAAGTTGTTCTTGATCCAAGGTTTAAAGTTTGAGGGGGATACCCTTAGATTACTACAATAATAATAATAATAGAAGTAATTATGAGCAAACTATGGGATGGTTAATTTACCCAATGTTGAATAGTAAGCGATAGAACCTTGATATAAATCTAGCACTTGGTGTAAGGGCCTGATTTGGGACTGAAAAAACAAAACAGAACAAAAAAACAAATGATTAATCAGAGACATAAAACATGTGTACATGTACAGCATCTTTAGATTTGAGAGGCTAAGAGTTCAAAGGGTGGATGACTGGTAAATAGGGCCTGTCTACCTAAAGGAAGAAACTGAGGCAAAAATATATAAAACAGTTTATTCAGGCCAAGGTTGAGGACTGCAGCCCAGTCACAGATTCAAGTTGTCCTGAATATGTGCTCCATTAGTGAGGAGTTACAGAAAGACTTTTAAAGGGGAAAAAAGAGAAGTTAAGGTGAAAGTTCCAAAATTGTTTGCCAAGAATTTACATTAGTTCACTCAAATAACATAAGCTACTGATTAGCTATACGTTGCTTTTTTTGTCATAAATTCCAGGAACATTGCAACAGAGAAAGAATGAGGGTCACATTGTACAACTTCGAATAACATTTGAGTAATTTGTACCTGTTGGATGTTGCTAAAACAAGTGCCTTAAAAAATTATCCAAACATGGGTTAGGAGGATGTGTCTGAGGTCTTATGCTCATATCTCTCTGTGTCTGGTAAGTTATGCAGACCTCACAATGCTCAGATTACTCTGTATGACTCTTTTTTCTCAGGCAGGTAAAGTAGGAGGCTGGAATTAAAGGTTGGAGCAAGATTGTGAATGATTTTATATATCAGGTGTTTCATTACTATGTGTATATCCATAGATGAAGAAAAGATATATATCTTGTTGTTGTTGTTGTTGTGTATTCATTTGTTTTGGTATCTTATGGAATTTCAGAAGGAAACTGTGGCAGCAGTGTCTAGGGTGAATCTTTTGGGGAAGAGAGTAGAGGGTGTTGATAGGAAGTTAAGTAGAGGTATCACAATTATACAGGTGAGAGGATATTGATAAGGAGTCCAATTAAAACAGTAAACACAAGTCTGTAGTATTATGGAATACAAGTTCTGACTAGTAAAATGTATCTTATGATCAAACCCCTACGGCCAAGAAGAAATTTTGCAATACACAAAATAAAGCACTAAATATAAAAAATATTAACATTTAACATGGAAGGAAAAATGAACCAGAAGCAGTAGCCATTTCAACTGTGGCCACATGTTCATATAAGACAGAATATACATGTGGAAACAATTCCATTTTCATAATCAAAGGAAACTATTATCTTCAAAGCAGCAACTTTAGGAAGAAATAAGCAAGACATTAAAGAGGACTCTCTTTGAGTAACTCCATCTGCTAGAGTGAATATCCTTGGATTTTTTGACAGAGATCAGGTAGAACTGCTCATAAAGTGTAAGTGGACAGTGGAGACTAAATTGCCTCTCAGACTGTGATAATGGAAGTCTTAGGTTAGAGGCAATTACAAAACCAAAAATTTGTATTAACTGTTAACCTTTCAATTTTTGAAACATAACCATTTTTTTTAACTCTCTCTCACACTCTCTCTTTTTCTCTCTTTTTTATTTTTATTTTTTGCTCCAGGCACAGACAGGGTGACATTTTGCATTTTCTAGCTATTTTCTGCTAGAGAGATGTTATGTTACGTCAAACCTCTTGATCACATCAAGAGAGAAGTAAAAAGGTTATAAAATAAACAGCTATTGGTTCCCCTAATTAGAGGTAAATTGTACTGTTTCCTCCACCACCAGAGAGGGAAAAAAAGCCTATTGATCCCATCTAAGCCTTAGAATTAGATATTCTTTTAAATCAGGTAAGTCCACAAGCCAATTGATTTTACATGGCACTAAAGAAGCACCATATTATAGTCAGAGATGCAAAGACAAATTTGGATTTATGCTTGTCTTTAATGGTCAAGTAAAGTAGCACCCATCACTATCTTCCTGGATCTCACAGAGTGCATGAAACATAGTAGGAACTCATACATTTCTCTTGCCTGAACAAGTGAATATTGGTCTAGTGATCCAATCCACATGAATCACAGTGTCTAATCTGTTATGAGAACTGATTATACATAAATGTATCTAACAGGAGTCTTGGCACTGCTTTATTCTAATCTCTCCTTAGGCTTAGTTCACTCAAATGGTTTCAATTTTTCAGCCTAGATTAATTTGTTCAGATAAAATTTATATGGGAGCTTAAAGAAATCCAACAAATTAAAAGCAGAGCTTCTGTTACCAAAAAGAGGTTAGAGAACTAAAAATGAGTCTGTCCATTTCTCTAATTCCACCACAACCAGTGATAGGGTTCTGAAAAAATGCAACTTGAAAGCTAATGGTAGAGTCCATATTTATTCTAAATCGATCACATTTTAAAAATATTTTCAGATTTTCTTCTTCATGCATAATAGTCTTTAATCTTGGTCCCTTTTTCCTCTTTCGTTAGTTTCTTTAGCCTTATATGTGGGTGCAGACATGAAAAGGCTTAGTGTTTAAATAAACTTTCAGCAAAATGAGTCATTTGCAAATGAAAAATATAGCCATTGTTTCATTTACCATTAGTTGGTGAATTTTTAAAAGCTGAATTCTTACTGACTTACCTTCATAGGTAATCAATTTTACAGTTTTATTGTAGTGTAATCAACACACAATAAACTGTCCTATTTAAAGTGTACTGCTGGACAAGTTTTGACGTATGTAATTTATCTATGCTAAGGGTTATTTATTTATTTATTTATTTATTTATTTATTTATTTATTTGTCAACTGGTTAGTAGACGGATTGAATCCTGGACCTTGGTGTCATGAGCACCATGCTCTAACCAACTGAGCTAACCAGACAACCATCCCCCTTGTATTTATCTATGCAATAATCTCCATCTTAAGATAATGAACATATCCATCATTCCCCAAAGTTTCTTTATGCCCCTTTATAACCTTCCTTCCCCAATCCTGGTTTCCAAGCAAACACTGATCTGCTTTCTCTCAATATAAAGTGTTTGCATTTTCTAGAATTTCATATGAATGGAATTGTGCAGTATGCACTGTATCTTTCACTCATCATTATTTTGAAATACCCATGTTGTTGTGTTTATCAGGGTATAGTTTGTTACTTTTTGTTGTGGAATGTAGTCCACTGTAATTTGTTTATTTATTGACTTGTTGAGAAGCATTTGTTGTTGCCAGTTTTTGGCTAGTGCAAACAAAGCAACTATGAACATTCATTTGAAAGTCTTTGTATGGACACATTCTTCATTTCTCTTGGATAAATATCTAGGAATGGAATAGCTGGATTATATTATGTGATAGAAACATTTTTAAATTTTTTGAAACTGTCAAAATATTTTCCGAAATTGCTGTGTCAATTTATATTCCCACTAGCAGTAAATGAGAGTTCCAGTTTCTCCATATCCTAACTAACAGTTGGATGGTCAGTCATTTTAATATTAGCAAATTTAATAGGTATGGATCGGTATCTCATCCTGGGTTTAGTTTTCATTTCTTTAATAGTTAATGATGTTCAGCATCTTTTCCTAAGCTTATTTGCAATTGATGTGCAAGAGTGGAACTTCAAAAAGTTTGTGGAAAATGGAGTTAACAGATAATGTGAATCTTTCCATGAATTTTTTGAAAACCACACATATTTCCTTTGGCGAAGTGTCTATTCAAATATTTTGTCCATTTTACTTTCTACTTAGATGTTTGTATTGTTCTTATGAAATTTTAAGACACAGGGACTTTGTTGTATATGTTTTACAAATTCTTTCTCTTAATTTATATCTTGAATTGAAATAATAGTGTCCTTTGATGAGCAAAAGCATTTGATTTTGAAAAAAATCTAATTGTTTTAATATTAATGAAGTATAAATTAATTTTATAGTTCATGAGGCTTTCATTCTGTCTAAGAAACCATTGCCAAACACAAGGTCACTAAGATTTCTTCTATGTATTCTTCTAGAAGATTTATAATTTTAGCTCTTAAAAGCAGTGAGAGTAGGCATCCTTTCCTTGTTTCTGATCTTAGGGCATAAACATTCAGTCTTTCTTCATTAAGCATGCTGTTGGTCAAAGTTTTTTTTTTGTTTGTTTGTTTGTTTGTTTTCATAAAAGCCCTTTATGAGGTTAGAAAGTTTCTTTCTATTCACATTTTGCTGAGAGTTTCTATCATTAGTGGATTTTGGATTTTGATAAATACTTTTAATGCATATTTTGAGATAATTATATGATTTTTTCCTATCTTAATTCAGTGAATTATAATAGTGAATTTTTGCATGCCAAACTGATCTTAGGTTCCTACCATATACCCAAAAGATGATATTGTATTATCCTTTTTATATACTGTTTTATACAATGTGTAGTGGCAAAGGAAATTTTTCCCTTCACCCTTTGAAGGTTTGAGTCTTTAAATCTGCTGAAATAAACTAGACATAGATTAGTGGGGGGAAAAGCATACACATTTATTAACTTGCAAGTGCACAGGAATACACAAAGAAGAGCTAAATGGTTAAAGCTTAAAAACTCTCTTAGTAGGAGAAAGGGAAGTTGGGGATGTAGGCAATCTTAGAGGAAGAATGAATGAGTTTTATGGGATATGCATGGGCCCAAAGAACAGACAATAACCTGGGACAAAGTTCCTCTGGGCTTTGGGGGAGGAAAAGACAAGTTATGGGGATGTGAGGGGCAGAACTGCATTGTGAACAAAGGTTGTGTTATTAAGCAGATAAAGTCTAAGGTAACAGCTGAGAGTAGAAGAAAAGTTTCTCCAGGTGGGTGTGGTGAAGACCTTTAGTTTCTTCTTTGGTGATTAATTTTTTCTGGTTAATGGAATTTTCAGTCAGGGTATTAAAGGCAATTGTATTTCTTTTGGAAGAGCTTCTGTTATTCAGATAAAGAAACTTCAGGAAAAGTCCTCTCTACACTTGGAGGAGGGAAGCAAAGGAATATCAGAGAGACCTTGCCTTAGGCTGCTCCTTGAGTTCAATGCATTCGGCATTCAAAGCTACATACTTTAAATGTTGTTTTCTGAGTTCCAATGATTGTTATAGACTTCCTAGAATTCTGTTACTAATTTTATGTCTGTGTTCATGAGGGACATAGGTCTGTAGTTCACTTTTCTTGTAATATAAAGAAGTTGATTTCTTACCCACTTAACACCATAGGTAATCTGTCATTATATACTCTTCAGTCCCAGCATTTATTCTCTTTTCCTGGACTTTACATATTTTCTTTTACCTTTTTGCCTTGGAAACCTTGGTTTCATTAACAATTTTTTTTTAATCATTACACATTCTAAAGAGTTTTTGTGGCCCTTAACCAATTTCTCCCTAACCACCCACCACCGCTTTCCACTTCTGGTGGCCTCAGTTCGGTTTTCTCCTTTTGAATGTTCGAAGAAGTATTGCGATTTTGGTATCTTGCTTTCTTTCTTTTGAGTTAGTTTGTTTGTTTGTTCTCAGCTCCCACTAATGAGTGTGGACATGCCGTATTTCTCTTTCTGTACCTGGACCCCTCATACATGCCTTTGATTGCTAATGTTAAAACAACTCTGTCTCTCATGTGAAGTGATACAAAAACGTTTCATCACCATTTGTTTTTATTTGAGAATCAGAGATCAGATTGAAAAACAGCAAATGGGTACTTGGTTTGTTCGTTACATAGTTAATAGACAACAATGTTGTAAATACGTATTTTTAAAATATATTTTTAAAATCAAAGCTTTTTTAAAAAATATGATGAGCTATCATAAGCTCTTCAGAAATATCCCTTTTAAGATAAGTGTTTATCTATATAGAAGTCTTTGTACTAAGTGCTAATTTGTATAGAGAAGTCTGGTCCAGGATGCAAACAACTCATAATGGTGATGCTCTGTTGCATCACATTCCTCCGAATGGCAATATGATTTCCCTTAGCTCTCTTTGGGATCTTTTTTATTTAAAATATGCCTTGTCAAGACCAGAGATGAGATGCTGCAACAGATTTGCAGCCCTAGGAAGAAGAAAGACAAAGAAAGCAGAGAAGTTGGTAGTGTGTGCTACCGCACGTAAGGTAATTAAAAATTTGGAGAATTTGTGTTCAGATCATGTTTCTTTTGGTAAGTGAGAAAACTTAATTTGGAGACTTTTTAAATTTCCAAAAACATGAGCAGTCAGTGTTGCTAAATAAACTGAAGTCTTCCCTCTCCCCTTTGTATGTATCCACTAAGATTTTTCAGTCACACTTTCAGAAACTTCCTCCCTAGGATAAATGATCTTGCAAAATGCACACATGGCATCAAGAATAAAACCTAGCATAACAATAACATAACATTACAAATAAAAATCGTAAACAGCAGCCTGGAGTTCTGTTTCTGAGTTTGAAAAGAATTGTTTTTTTCTGAAGACTTTATTTTTTTTAGAACAGTTTTAGGTTCATAACAAAATCAGGAGGATGGTACAGAGACTTCCCATATACCTCCTGCCCCTACACTTGCACAGCCTCTCCTATTATCAATATCCCCCTTCAGAGTGGTACATTTGTTATAGCTGATGAAGCTAGACTGACACATCATCATCACCCAATGTCCATTAGGGTTCACTCCCAGTGCTGTACATTCTAGAGTTTGGACAGATGTATAATGACATGTATCCCACATTATAATATCATATGAAGTATTTTCACTGCCTTAAAAATCCTCTGTCCTCCACCTATTAATCCTTTCCTACTCCTAAGAATTAATTTTTTAATGTTGAATTGTCTAGGTATTTGTTAGAGGTTAATGATCAATTTTAAACAAATTAACATTCAAATCTTAAAATATTGTACATAATTAGTGGATTATGAATCATCCTAACATAAAAATATATTATGAAGTATTTTTCACTAAAACACAAAGGCTTATTACAAAACAGAGGTATTAAGTTTGAGAGATACTAAGAGTTGAGCTTAAAGTGTGGTAATAGATTTTCATTGTATCCCAAATGTCTAAAGCTTCCAAACACTAGATTTTGCAGGGAAGCAAACATATGTAGGAAACATAGTAACTTAATAAATGTTATGTATATTTTTCAGAGTGAAATTCTAAAAGAAACCTAATAGACTAGAAATGTAATAGAGTATGCTGGGAAAATGCAATTAAGAAAACTGTGGTAGTCAAGTATGCAAATTATGTCCATCTGTTGAACAAACCCTTGGGATAACATAGAATTGATGGAAAGAAATGAATGATTATTTTCTAAATGTTCCTGTCATAAATCATCCATTTTACATCTAAATATGAACATAGTAACTCTTTCTAACCATTCTTAGTAAGCCAGAACCTATTCTTGATCTGAATGACTTAAGCCCAAAAGACAGACCAAGAACTAGAATAAAGTCAGATCCATTTTTATCATTAAATCTACATCAAACTTGAGCCAATTCAGTCTCTCAAATGAACTTGGCAATGACTGAGCTTCCTGGAATTGTACAACCCAAATAGACAGTGATTAGGGCAGGAAATGAGTAGTAGAAAAACCCTGGAGTTTTGAAAAGGCCCTGTTTTAAATATGACTTTCAGGGCAGTGTCAGGGGTCAGAAAGTTATCGTGCTTTTCTAGTGGAAACCCACATTAAATCACAGCTCTTCTTATTCAGTTCCAGGTAGGATACTTACTGGAATTACTACATTTGAGAAAAAATATAGACCTTGAGGTTCCAGAATGCACTAGAATAATTCACACACCAAAGTTGTATGTCTCACACAAAGGAGAAGATACATGTCAGGCTACTAACACTAGGTTTACCCAGTTTATCTTTTAAGTGGCCTCATCAGGGTTCATTTTCCTATTGAAATTTCAAGAGCAGTAAGTCACTAGTTACTTAAAAATGTGCATACTTGGGATGCAGTTGTTCTTATATAATCTGTAAAGTGAAATCACTGTGGATAAGAAAGTTTAATGAGAATTGATTGTCTCACATGTAAGACATGTTATAAAACTCTCAGAGCTCATGAATGTTGACTACCAGACCAGCTGGTGTTTGGCAGTTCCGTTTTGTGCCACCATTTGTTTTTCTGCAGGTGCCCAGAAATAGTTTGTGATATCACCAAGTGTCTTCTAATTTTAGATTTCTCGACAACATGTGCTGGTTAATGGTCAAATGGGGTACCATAACCTTCCCGGTTCTAACCATTTCGACATGGACAGCAAACTGTACTCTTTAATGTACTGAATCTTTCTTATGCATAACGTGGGAATTTTTGTTAGTAAATGGAGCACAGTGATGATTGGTTGTAAGTAGTCCTAGTATATTTTGGCTCACCTACACGATTTCACACTGAATTTAACATTTCCAGCTTCCAAGAAAAAAAAAAAAAAAAGCAAGCAATCTATTGAGGTATAATGCTTCACTAATAATCTGAACTTAATTAGATTAACATTTTCAATATTTAAACTTTTTACCATTGGGCCAACCTGTGGTGCACTCGGGAGAGTGTGGCGCTCCCTCCGCGGGTTCGGATCCTTTATAGGGATGGCCAGTGCACTCACTGGCTGAGTGCAGTGCGGAGGACACCAAGCCAAGGGTTGCGATCCCCTTACCGGTCACAAAAAAGACAAAAAAAAAAAAAAAAAAAAAAATTACCATTGAAGTAATACGTGTTCATTGTTAAAGAGAATATAGAGAGGGGGAAAAAGTAAGGAATACATAGAAAATTAAAATTATTGACAATCTCGATACAAAAGATATATTTTTAAGCATCATTTAATAATACTGTTTTCTGTCCGTGTGTATATATGTATATATACACACACATACATACATAAACACACATAATCATGTGTGTTGCCTTAAAACAGTTTAATGATCTAACTATAACTATTATAATCATGCCTCATAAATTAGAAAAATATATCAAGGGTCCTATATAACGAGAATTTCAGACTTTCAATACTGAATTATTTTATCCCCCAAAGTATATTTAGAAATCTTTGTGGCAATTAAAATGTATTTCAGTTTGACTCTTATTGTTGTTGTGAGATAAACAATTAGTATTCACTTCATTCTTTACTGAACTTCATCTTGATCCAAGAAGTAAAAGAAAGAATTGTGATCACTTATTTATTTAAACTATAAACATATATTAAAGCATTAATCAAAATATTCAGAATAACTATTATTTAACAACAATTATACATTTGAAATTCAGCAGTGCGTTGCCAAAAATTTTCAGGTCTTCACTCAGATTTCTTGAATAACTGTGAAGTGTTCCTTGTTTATATTTTTTGTTTTTAAATTTTTAACCAATTTGATAATTCCATAAAATCTGATTTTAGGTATATATGCAAACATTATCTATCCTCTATGGGTTTAATTCTCTAGTAATCAATGAACTAAAATAAAATTATGTGTCAGGTGTAATATGAAAGTTGAGAGAAATATGTATATCAAGAAAAAACAAACAAAAAAACAAAGCTTGGGTGTTTTGGGTTCAGCAAAAGCCATCAGAGTATTTTCAAAACATGTGTTCTGGAGATCTCCACGTGTTCTTCACAGGTCCATTTTTAAAGGTGGTTTTATCAGATAATTATTTTAAGATTGAGGGGAGAATCTTCATATGTTTTAAAATTAATACCTTTTCTTAATGGAAACATGTATCATCTCTAACAAAGACACGTAGAGACAGATATTACCCAACACATTTAGTTGTTACCGTTTGGTAGCTAACTAGCAAGACACATCTCAGGGCAGAGATTTATTGAAGACTCCTATACAGCAGAAAGTTTCAACTTCATCTTAAGTCTGTTTCCTCAGGTGAGTTCCTCTTAGGCCTGTTAAAATAATGGTACATACTTTTATTCAGTTTCTACTTATTATTATAATTATTATTATAAACTAATTCAGCACTATATCCACTTTTGATTTTATTAATTCTTGTATTTATAAATATTTATTAAGAACCTTGTGTGTCTTAGAGCTGCATTGGGAATACAATGATTAGCATGGGAGAAAAGACCATTATGCTATCACGGTTTTGATTTTTTTGTTACACACTAACTTCTAGAATTCAAATATTTGATGCAGGTAGAAGTTGAATGCACCTGACAATAAAAGCGTTCTGGGTAGGACTCTGCAGAGTAACACTTGCACATGAGATCCTCTTTTTATCTCACAGGTTTAGTCAACTGAAACAGTCTCAATTAACACACATATACCCAGAATTATGGTAATGTCTATCATTCTTTTTGCATAATCTAGACCAGTGCTTTTCAAAGTGAAGTACTTAGACCAGCAGCATCAACATCAACTGAGGATTTATAAAAAATGCACGTTTGGGGACCCCACTCCAGACCTACTGGATCAGAAGAAACACTGGAAGTGGGGCATAGTAATCTGTGTGTTAACTCTCCAAGACAAGTGGACCACAGGTCTAGACTAAATATTAACATTGTTTTTAACCACAATTTGTAATGAATGCCACTACCACAGTGGATATTTTAAATAATCAATGGAATCTTAAGGCTCTAGAATACTTTTATTCCAATGAACAAATCAACTTGCTGTCTATATTATTTTTCATTGCGCTAACAATGATTATATCAACAAAATCATGTGATATTAATTGATACCTTTCCTTTGACACAAAGAGTGCTAAATTACTCCCATCAAGCTTACATTAAATAGTCTAAAACTTTTAATGACAAAACATCTTTTATATTCACTAGTATTAGTATTTAATTTGCAAGTACAAAATAGCAGTGCAAAAATGAATTGTATTTTAATTGAACATTTTAATGCCTGATATAAACATTGAATCATTCTTGTGGAAGATAAATGGTTAGATTGATTTATTAATTCAATAATCAAATTCCTACTATATGCAAGTCTTTATAGAGGAGGCTGCAAATTTGGTAGTATGACATCAGTAGTGTCCTGAAGAACTTATAACAGGAAATATGCATGCATAGCTCTATAATATAAGATACCATGCAAAATTCCAGAAGGGAGGAATGTATACTGCGTGAATTTAAAGGCAGGAGAAATCTCTGATCTGGACCTTCTGAGTTGCTTTTTGTTGACAGTACCATTTTCACTAATGCCATTAAGCCTAAAAGCTGAATTACATTTTGAGAGGGATAACACAGTGGAAAGGGGTTTCCAGGAAGAAGAAAGAGCATAAGCAAAGGAAGGGAGGGCCGAACTCCTAAAACCCTTTGTTTGGAGAGTATCAAATAATGAGGTTCTTTAGAAATTGAAGTATGTGCCTAAAATCATTAGTAATATGCCTCAAGGCTTGTTTTGAGAACTTAGAAAATATAGTAAAAACTATAGTAGAAATTTATGGGCTACTGAGAGTTTGGTGATGGAAAGCACATGAGCCAATTAAATTAAAAAATGCATGTATCCCTTTTATTATATAGAATGGATTAGAAGAACATATAATTTGAGGCAGGCTGAATAATTAGAAATTTTATTTAATCCTTGTCTAAGGAAGAGGAAATAAGACTCTGAGTAAGAGAAGGAAGGGGCTTGGATAGAGGACTGAGAGGGACAGCATAAGTGACAGGCCCTGAGGCAGCCTCCTAAAGTTAAGGCAGATTTCAAAATATTGAAAAATAATAAAGGAACAATGTCTACGTTACCTGATAGAAGGAAAAATTCAGGGCAGGGAAAATGATGAATTTATCTGGGGACATGCTACTGTTGCTTTGTTTGGGGAACTAGCAGGACTAGGAGCAGGTGACAAAGTGTAACTTGAGCTTGGGAGAATGGTTGAAGCTAAAGAGGGACATGTGAGAACTCCTTCTTTGGTGTTCATTAATATTATTGGTTCACAAAAGTGAACCTCTTTCCAGAATGGATTTTGGTAATTAATCCATCCTTTATTCAACGATTTTGTATTAAGCTCTTACTATATTCCCAATGCTATTCAAGGCATTGCTGATACAGCAGTTAAGAGAACATTAGTTCCTGCCCTCATGGTGCTTACATTCTAGATGGTTATTAAGAGTAAAGGGGAATTAGAAGAATGTACATAGGCATTATTTAAGTGTTTCCAGTTAAAGGTAAAACATTTGCTATGTCCCTGACCTCTTTCTAGAGTCACCCATTTTTCAATATGACATATTGATCCAAATTATGCTCTTTTAAAATTTTCATATATATAAAAATAGTTCAAGTATTACATTTCCTGCCATACTAATTCCCAGACTGAATATGATATCACTTGAAAAAATTAACGTGAGGTTTCCCAATATACCTTCACATTTATGACAGAACTAATAATATCTATATACTTAACTGTAGATTTTATGGGTAGCATAATTCTAATTGGCAAATAAAATATAATGAGAAAAAAATCTGTTCGTTTTTTGGTAAACTATTGCTCATAACTTGGCTTTCTTGAGCAAAAATGTTCATATTTTATTTAATATGATTTTCTTTAAAAAAAAGGAATAAAACCAAAAAGGAAAAGAGTCAGAGATCTCAAGCTGTTGGACTTTGAAATTTTGGCAGAGAATTATTTTTTATGAAAAAATTTTTTGGATGAGAATTCAAAACATCCACCTCTACATCCCCATTCAGGTTTCCATAATGCTACTTCAGAACACACAAAACAATGAAAAATCTAGCGTATCCTACTGGGGAAATCATTTGAAATGTTGGCATGCAAGTAGAGAGAATTCTGGTGATCCCTGTATACATCCAAACCCCTCACTTTCCTTATCTGACCTCAATCACTATCATTTCTATGAAACCACCAGAATCCTCAGCATTGATATGCAAATGAGTGCACCGAGTAGCCACACTATTCATTTTCCACGTGCTTTGCAAGCCAGAATTCTGAAAGGCTTTCGGTAATTTAACACACCACACCATCAATGATTTCAAACAAAAACGGTCAACCAGTTTCATATACACTAGAGTAGTTTGTAGAGAGACCTTGACATATTCTTGATGATTGTTTTAAGTTTGTTAAATGCCACTGAAGGTTTTTTTTTTTTTTTTTTTAATGGATAAAATAGTAGTAAGGCAGAATGGAGTTTTTAAAATCTTTGTTTCCACTTATGCTCTTTCAAATCACATAAAACATATGGTACAGTTGACATTTGAGTTGTAAGATCAAATGGAAAATGTTGGCCCTGTTTTGTGTAAGTTGCATTTCTTTTTTAGCAGAGCAATTAAATTGTCTCTCTGATACACACTACTCTCATTGCCTATTAGCTTGCTGTACTCTTTGGAGAGGAATGAAAATTGAAATGGGATACAGATTATGATAATGGAACTTAAAAGGAGGGAAAGCAAAAGGAATTTACTCCTTTTCTATTTTCCTTCTCCTAATTCTTAAGGTAATTACAAGACTCTGGAGATGTGAACATCTTTATTACCTATGCAAAACGCCATCTGCTGGAAGCATATTTTGCAAGCCTGCAGGGCCTGAATATGAGAAAAATCTGTTTAGTAAAAGTGATGCTTTGCTGTACTGTTCGACTACTCAAGTGCCAGGCTTTCCTTAGGTGTCCCAAGAGCTCTATTTCTAAGAACGTAAAAAAGAAGTGGGAAACATCTAGAAAGAGATTTGATTTCATCCAGCCGTTACTATCATATCCTCTTTTTACTAATGCTCTATTCTAGAGCAGAGTATAATATCTGAATTAGTGGATGGTTCCAGTTATCTCATTAAGAATACTTCCGCCAATGATTTGCGAATCGGAACAAATTGAATAACTGTGAATGGCTACCCAAAGATCATTCATTTAACAAGCATTTATTAAGCACTTAGTATTTGTCAGGCAATTTGCCTAAATGCTGAGGATACAAAGAGAGGAGCACAGAAGCACACATGTGCATGTGGGTGCGAGTGCACCGCCCCCTGCCTCAAACATTCTACTATCCAAAAACTCACTACTTACATAAGCAGAGAGTACAATAATTCCCTGAAACTTACAACCAGAGTGGTAACAGGGTGTCTTTTATACTTAGGTTGACTTTTTTTTTTAAAGTAATTGCATTTTTTTTTCTTTTTCTAACTTGCTAAACCTCTGTTTAATTATCCTTTCTGTGAAGCCTTCAATTTTTATTGCTTCTCTGAGTGTTTTTCCCCTCAGTTTCTCTCTATTCCACTTGCTATCCATTTTTCTTCCTTTTCTCCTTTTTCTTCTTTAACCCTTCTTATCTCAGTCTTATATTATCCTTCTTCATCAAACACGAAACCATGCATTTTTAAGTCACACCTGGTTTGGGACATTTGAAAGCCAGGTTAGAGTTAACTGTTACTTTGGAACATAATTTATCTTGATCAGGGTCTCTGACTTATCAAACTTAGCTTCATCATCTCAAGCAGTGTTCTCTCTTTCTTGGGTCCAACACTATGGTTATTTTGTAACATGGATGACCAGCAGCACCAAGCCTTCCTCATTACCATCCTAGAGACTTGAGGGAACCTCAAAGAGATAAGATCCCTTATAACCTACCACTACAGTAATGGTATAAATATGTAAAATAAGCTTTAAATACCAGAATCACTATGGGCTAAACAGTGCTCCTTCCACAACTGACCCAAATAAATAACAATGATAGAAAACTGAAAGCTTCTGTTATATTTTGATGCATGTATCAAAAATGGTTTTATATCCCATCTCAACTTAAAAACAAATGTAAACAAACAACTTGGATGAAAATTTAAAGAACAGCCAAAAAAAATTAATTTGGATTTCAAAGCTGAAATTAGCCTGGCTCCTTCACTCAATGTTTAGGACATATTAGGAGAAAGGAAAATAGGTCTCAAGGCCCAAGGAACTACAAATACCTCTTTCTGATCTCAATGCTTCATGAAGGTGTATAGATAGATACAGGTACAGATATAGATAGTTACTTATGCATACACACACTAATGTCACATGAGGCTACTTTAAAAAATTCATAGAAAAATGGAAATAAAAGATGATAAGAACTTTTGAAGACCCCTAGTACATAAGTATCTTAGTCAAGAAGGACCAAGATCAAGTAGTTCTCAAGGTTTCACCTACTTTGTTAGGGCTGCCATAACAAAGTACCACAAACTGGGTAGCTTAAACAACACAGAGATTTATTGTCTCACAGTGCTGGAGGCTGGAAGTCTGAGATCAAGTTGTTGGCAGAGTTGGTTCCTCCCAAGGTTATAAGGGAGAAATTTGTCCCATGCCTCTTTTCCTAGCTCCTAGTGGTTGGCTGGCAATCTTTGGTGTTCCCCAGATTCTGCTGTATCATTCTGATCTCCATCTTCATCTCCACATGGTGTTCTCTCTGTGTGCATACCTGTATCAAAATGTCCTCTTTTCAGAAGACCAGTCATGTTTGATTAGGGTCCCAGTCTACTCCAGTATGACCTCATCCTTACTAGCTGTATTTCCAAATAAGGTCACATTCTGAGGTATTGGGAGTTAGTACTTCAATATGTTATTTTTGAGGGGCACAATTCAAACTATGACACATACAGTTCTCCACACTACCATTAAAAAGTTCAGCCTAGTAGGCTTGGGTAACGGTGAAGACTTTTTTACTTAGCAGGGAGCTTAGGAAGCCAAATGCTGACATCTGTAGCTGAATATGCCGACTATTCACACCTCAAAAGTACTGTCCATGAGGTCTGTGACTAAAATGTCAGTTTATACTTGAAAGGCATTAGTATCAAAAGCATAACTTGAGAATTGAAATACACTATAGGCATACACAATGGTTCACCACTCATGGGCAAACTAGAAATGTACATCAGTAAATTAGACAGTATTAAAGCTTGTAAATTACAATAAAAATTATCTTTGTCTCATTTTCTGATACTATAGTCATTGCTTAAAACTAGTTGGTGCTGATCTCATGAATCTGCAAAATATCAAGCTTTGTTCTTAGCCCTTCTGAAATATCAACCATTGAGGGATTCTGTAAGAAACAATGTCTCCATTAGTGTGTTCACATTGCCAAAGTAGACATTATTTTGTAATTAACAGTTTGAAAATATTCTGATAGAAACATAAAGTTAACTTAGCATTTTAATTTGGAAATATCTGTAAGGGGGGACAAAGTTTTGTATATATTAAGTTATGCAGACAGAATACATATGTTTGTGTAATTACATATATATTTATACATACAATATGTAAAATGGTTTATAATAACAAAGTAATGTATAATATATAAAATATATAATTTATTACTAGAGAATAAATATATTACCTCTACAGCTATATCTGTTTTAATTTTTTTAATAAGCCCCTTTTATCAAAAAGAAAAAGAAATAAAGAATTGATAATAAAGCAGGCAAAAAAAAAAAAATTACCTTTACCTGAATTTTGAAGAGTAGGTAGCTGATGGCAAATATTTCTTGTTTTCTTTCTTTCTTTCTTTTTTTTTTTTTAGGAGGGGAGGCCTTTTCTTTTATTATTTAGGGTTTCTCTGCATGCAAACATAGGATCTCCCTACCTCAATCCCAATGTCTCTGTCATCCCCATAACCAGTACACCAGTCCCTGAAGAGTCCCCTTTAAAATCATCAATAAAAACGGAGGGATGAAAGGCCTGATTACTCTCAGGCTGGACAGCTCCTGGTGAGCCAGCAGGGCAGGGCTGTGAGGCAGAGGGGTGTTCGTTGCTACGTGGGAAGGTATAGGCGTTCCCAGCACCAGAGGCTCCCCCAGACGGGAGGGGAGCCCCACATGTCTAGCCTGTGCTGAGCTAGTGGTTATAGTTTAAAATCTGCAGGAGGGCCTGAGTAGGTGGCTTCTAGAGTAAAGGGAGGGGACACATCAGGATTGGGGGGGGCTGGGGCTATCAGCTCCTCTTGAGGCCCCACCGTGAGGCAGGAACAAGCAAAAGTTCCCTTGTGGCTTGCTGATGGGAGGCGACAGGGGAATCCATCCTGAACCCATGACTGGCACAGGCAGGGAGGCCACACAGCTCTGCCCAGAGTAGATGAACAGTGGTGTCTGAGAGAAGGGACAGGAGGACAAGGCCACCTCCATACCCCAAATGAGGCGCTTGCAGCTGGCATGGCCCAGTGTGGCATGGCAGGAGGGCGTGGCTTGGCAGATGAGGAAGGAGAGGGACACAGCAAGGGTGGCCTGAGCTCCCGCCTCAAACATGTGATCACTTAATTCAAAGGTCACGACTTCCTCCAGATCTGTGTCCAGAGTTTTGAAAAAATGGAACATGGTCTCCAGTGGCACCAGGCAGTACACAAGGTTGTCAAAGTCTATGGGCAGGTCATTCCCGGAGTAGCAAGTGATAATGAGCTCATACAGCTTCTTGCTGAGGTCAAAGCCTGCAGACTCAACAGCCATCTGCATCTCATAGGTGCTCATGCTGCCCAACATGTCCACGTCAACTTCTTCTGGAAGATGGACAGGTAATTCCAGATGCGGCTCCACAGGACATGAACTGCACCAGGCCCAGCTTCCTTTTGCCATCACGGTCCATGAGGCTCCCCATGCAGCAGGGTGACCCCGCGCTGAAGCCCTTGGTCTGCAGGCCTTTGGGTTTGCTGATGATCCTGTTGAGGACGTTCTGCAGCTCTTTGACGCTGACCTCCAAGTCCTCCCCTGCCAGTTGCCTGAAGAGGGCCTCGAAGTTCTCATCAGTTTCATGTGAGAACACTTGCTCGTCAGGGAGGCTGGCCTGGACCTGGTCATCTAGCTCCTTGATCCCAGTGCTCACCTCCGAGAAGAAGTGCAGCACGAAGTCCCCTCCCTGTCCCCCTCGAAGGTGGAGGGTACCAGCACATTCTTCAGGCGACAGGCAAAAGCGGGTGCTGATCACCTGCAGGTTGATGGACTGCTCTGAGCGCAGCTGGGACGCTTTGGCCAGGGAGAAGTCACGCTTCCAGTGCAGGGCCGGCTGTCCTTCCAGCCCCCGGGGGACCTTGGAGAGCGCGAGGCCGGTGATCTTCATGTCGCCGGTGGTGCGCCCAAGTGACGGCCAGCATGAAGCTGCAGCCGGACTGGCCATCCCATGAGCGTCCACGCCATCCACCTCCTGCAGCCGGACCTTGAACTGGGGGTTCACCCAGAAGGTGGGTGAGTGGTTTCGGCAGCCCCCGCGGGGGCGCTCCCCTCCGTGATGGCAGATATTTACTGTGCTCTCAGAGTAGCTCTAATGGATTTTCTTACATTTGAATACTCACTTTCTACCTAAGAAATGCTTCGTAGTTAGAGCTAATTATAGTTGTTAAAGTTGTAATAAACAATAGACTGATGCCCATTATTATTCAGATGACAATCAATATTAACCTGAGGGTTGGCTAATGCTGAGTGTTTAATATACAGAAATATCCTGTGGATATGGGAACACACCTTCTCAATCTTGCAAGAGCCTTCCCTAATTGACTTAAGAAAACAAAATGTGAAAACAAAATGTTCAAACATAAACAGGAAAGCTTCCTTGAGGTTCAGTGTCAGATGCAAGCCCATTACTAGAACAGTAATTTTTTTAAATGCACAGATCCCTTTCCTTCAGTGTGAATGAGTCATATTCCACGATTTCATTTGAAAGCAAGTTATCTAGAAGTTGGGATATTTTCTCTTTTGTTTAAGTTTTAAGTAGTTAGATTTTGAGGCACACAAAATCTCATTTAATCATAATATGTCTAAAATTATAGCAAATGACCACCTATATTACAACCAGAATTTTTACTTTAGCCTCTAGGTTGTTAGATCAACATGAACAGACAATTTCTAGACCTTTCTGAATGACCAGGAAGGGTTTTTCTTATACATGGTTGTGAAGATTTGGTGATGTGTAGAGGAATGTCTTGCTGATCCTTAGCCAGGCAGGGCTGGGCAAACCAAATATCAACTCTGGCCTCAGGCAAAAAAGATATGCCCGTCCTCTCATTCATTCATTCATCCATTCATTATTGAATAAGTGTTTCCTATCTTCCAGACTTACTGATAAACACAGATGATACAGAAACAACCAACCAAGCAAACAAACAAGAAACACAGATCCATGCTTTCCCTGAAGTTGCTGTGTTAAGAGTAGGAGAGAGGGTTATGAACAACTACATCATAACGTGCTAACACTAAATGAAAGATGTGCACAGCACTCAAAGCAACATTGAGGAGGATCGCAGTACCTGGTATGGAAGTGGAGAAAGGTAGTTAGCAATGCAAATAAAAAAAAGTGATTTTTGAGCCAAATCTTACATAGCTTAACCACAGAGGAATTGTGTAGGGAATTTAAAAGTTTATTGGGGAAAAAAAGAATAATTTTTTTAAGTTGAAATAGGTGTTAGAGCTTATTTAAATTGTTTCTGCCATGCTCTTCTAAGGAATATCTGACCATTGATTTGTACATTTGTATAAACCCTTACAACATATTTTTAATCCAAAATCATTCTTGACCTTTCATTGTTTTAATAGCTTTGTAGAAGCTATAACTGTCTACTTCTCATACCATTTTTCTGTGGAGTGATTCTTGACATGCAATTTCACATCTTTTCAAATCACACTAGAACAGAGATGATGGCAATAGTAAACAAGTCTAAATAAATGATTTCCACATGAAAAATATCTGCAGATATGGTGGAAAATCTTTTTGACAAACTAAAATATTAGCTTCCATCTTATAACTTTTCCTGTAAATTTCTCATGTGGTAGTCAATATTGATCTTGATAGCATGTGAAAATATGTACAGCTTTTATCAGTGCCTGTTTGCTGTGGGGACAGAGTTTTCATAGGTTGGTTAAGTGTATTTATATTTTATCAATCCTCCCAAACAAACTCTATATTCTTTATATCTATTTCTTATTCTAACTCTTTATATTTACTCCAAATAGTTGAAAAATAAGGAATATGCTGTGAAACATTCTCCATTAATTTTAGGTGGTAAATATATATATCGGCAATTAAACACAGTAGGAAAAAAAGTCATAAGTTCGAGTTTAAGCTACTGACCTATGCCCCTACACCCCTTCCCTCACACACATGATTTTTATGTCATGCTGACAAATGTACTTTGGGAAGCTTTTTATTCTGTAAAGTGGGAACACGGCTGGCTTCATGGGCATGTGAAGTGTCATCACACAGGACCCTGTGCTTAGTACTTGGGACTTATGCTCTTTAGTTGTCATTTGGAAATTCATAATGATTTTATCTCTAAATTTGTGTTTCACGAATGAAATCTCTTGGGAAATAGAGTACACTCTGTGTGCTTGGATCCTCTCTCATGCATTGTCCACCTTCCTGCAGCCTCTGTGCCTCTCTAGCATCTGGGTTGACTTCTCAGCTGGCTCCCTCATACTCAGCCTGCCCTTCTTGGGTGCTGCCCTGTGCCTGCTGCCACCCTGCACTTGGGGAGGCAACTGGAGGGAGACCTATGTTCCACTGCTACCGTCTGCCTCGTAGGAGACTTAGACATGGATGCAGGTCTGGGAGGGATTGGGCATGTGCCACAAGATGTTTCAGAGTAGGACAAGTCTGTGGACATTCCACCTCCAGTCCTGTGAGGGCAGCCACACTGCACATTCAGCTTGTGATTTGGCAGAGGCCTCTTGCCCACCCTCATCCAGGAAGTAATTGCATCCTAAATAGGAGGTTGTAATCCCTTCGGGGGTCGTCTATCCATCAGGGGTTGTAGTGACAGGCCACTGGAAAGGGAATGTTGACTTCTCCATCCCAGCTGGGGCCCCCCATTTTCATTGTGCCCTGGAACCTACAAATTATGTAACAGACCTTGAATGGAAATTATTCAAACCTTAAACTGCAGCAGGAATTAAATTAGTTACAGGTACAGCACCTAGCATAATGTCTAGCATAAAATAAAATAGGTTCTCAGTATAATTACTTTTCTTCCCATTGCCCCGTATCTTTTCTTGTTTGCTCCCATTGGCTAGATTAGCCAGATTTATATTAATGGATCTAAATCTCTTATTCCAATCTACCTTAACTCATTCTCATGTGTTATCTAAATTGAAAACCATGAACATTAGGTCTTAAAAGGGAGGGAAATGGCATTATTTATTGGATTCAGTTAATACTTAAGTGTTCTTGCCATGGAGGCATTTATCCTCAGTATGAATGTGACCATTAATGAAAAGGATGGTATACCTCTTGGAGCATGTTTTGCTTGTTCCTGGATTCCCATTTTTAATGCCTTTTGCAAAAGAAAAAAGCAAGGAATTGAATCAGATCTCAATGCAATCAACCAGACAAGCAGGCTGCATTCTCCACAGCAGTCTCTGTTCGTGGCGACCATGTTCAATCTTCTAATGCTCCATCACCTAGCCAGCAAAAGTTGTGCCTTCTCTTCACTCATATATCACCCTCTGTGCTCTTACATCAGAAACACAAGCTAACCTATCATTATGAAGAGACATGGCAGAGTTTTGATTATTCTATAAATGTTGGAGTTCAATATCTCTGAAGATACCTATTAGAAGGAGACTCCTAGGGCTGACCCCGTGGCTCACTCGGGAGAGTGCGGCGCTGGGAGCGCAGCTGCGCTCCCGCCGCTGGTTCGGATCCTATATAGGGAAGGCCCGTGCGCTCACTGGCTGAGCACGGTGCGAGCGACACCAAGTCAAGGGTTGCAATCCCCTTACCGGTCACAAAAAAGACAAAATAAAAAATAAAAAAGAAGCAGACTCCTAATTAATATCACCTTCTTTATTTTGCTTACGAAGTCTACATACATTAAACTTAGGAAACAAATTATGGTGTTCAGCACTTCAGACCTGTATGAAGTAATTTGTTTTGCTTTATTAGTGTACTTAAAACTTATAACTATGGCAACTATAAAATGTAAATATTATTCTTTTTTAAAAAAGAAAAATTTAAAATGTCCACTCATTATATACTACTAAAATTGAATTATATGACTCAATTCATCTGTTTTGAGATTTAAAATAAAAATTTAAGTTCAAATTTTTGTTACTTGGTGTTATAAATTTATGTTATGGAATAGTGATACATTATTTTTTTATAAAGAAATCATCAACATTTATAGAAAAGAAATGGATAAATGGCTTAAGATTTTAAAATATCACAAATGGAGAGACATAGTAGCATTCTGATTACTCTATAAATGTTGAAGTAGAGAATTAATAATTTAAACCAATATGGCCTTATAGAAATTTAAAAATGGGCACTTTCTCTTATTGCCAAATAGATGATTTTAAGTTCTGGAATTAATCAAACATAGGTATGAGTCTGTCCTCTAACTCCATAAGCCATATAAATTTGTGCACAGTGCATAAACTCTTTATTTGAATTATCTGTGTATTTGTAATATCTAGCTCATAAAGTTGTATTAAATGGGATAATGCAGATAGTACTTGGTATAATACAAGAATTCACCAAGAAGAACAAGTTGTATTATTATTATTATTATTATTATTATTATTATTATTATTATTTTATTGGGATATTATTCTCAAGAGACAATTGAAAGAAACTTTGTAGACTTACCACTATATGAGGTTTTTGCCACTTATTATTGCTCTTTTTTAGAAGATATGATTTAACCTGTAATAATATTCCAATCAACCTAATCACATTCCATATACTAATAGAGTTCTGCAGTGAGAAGTTTCTGGCCTATGCAAAGCAAACACATTGAAAGGTTTAAATCAGTATGTATTTACTGTAATTAAGAGTAGCGTGTATAGATTAAATTGCGTAGTTTTTGCTTATAGCTCTTTCCAGAATTTGCAAGAATGTTTCTATATGGGAGCTGACTATGATTACAAATAAATTACAATTGTCTTTTGTTTATATTATCCAGATTTTTTATTGTTTGTTTTCATGGAATGGAGTGGGTTAACTACAGTAATAACCAAGACTTACAGTTTAAGAACACCTGGTGGTTATAATTTTCTGCTTACTGCAGAAACATGGGCCTACAAAGAACAAAGGGAATGGAAAATATGGAAAAAGGGATAGAAGAAGAGGAGGAAAAAGAAGAGGAGGGGGGAGGGAGTGAAGCGGAGGGGTGGAGGAGGAGACGGCAGGGGAAATAGACAAGACGGAGCCAATTAGGAAAATGCATGAGGAAAAGAAGGAAATCAAAACAAAGCAAAAGAGGACACAGTAATTGAAGAGAGCAGAGGGGGGAGGGATTAAAAATTTTAAAGAAAGCGAGCCTCTTTTTCCCCTAAAATAATTAACTCTTTTTCAGTGTTCATTCCCAGTCTTTTACTTCTTTCTCTCTGGCTGGACATACGACCCTGGCCCTGCTTTCCCACCACCACCACCATCGTCCACCAAACACAGACCCAGCACGTTATCACTTCGTGAGAATTTTCAAAGCTTTGGTGAATTAAAATCTAACAGGATGGAATAAGTGTACTTCTTTTTTTTTTTTTTCCCCCTTTATTATCACTTTAGATCACAGAATTACCACCCGTTTTTGAATATTGCAGAACAATACTCATTAGAAACTGGATAAAAAAGTCATTTGACTTTGATATTTTGACCTCATATCTGCATTTACCTCCATGAGCACTTTAGGAAAAAATCACTAATGGTTTCTGTGCCTTGGGTTACTGAAAATAAGTTAAGAATATTAATACAGTTTTGGTAAGGATGATATGTGATAATGAATAGAAAAAAATGTATTCTAAATTGTAAGATGTTTTCAAATGTTCATGGGTATCATTTCATTACGTTAAAATGGCTTGGTAGCCAGCTCAGTTGTAACTCAAAGACTGATAACAAAGATACAAATGCTATTAAGAATGTTTGGTAAACTGAGGTAAAGCTGACCAAAAAATATTTTTCTGTTTGTTTTTGTTTTACAAATGGTGATAAACTTCTCATAATTTTCTGTTTCACAGAGATTCAGGATTACCATATTTTCATATTAAAAAAAAAAAACACAGATGAGTACCATAAACAAACGTAGCAAACATCTTTATGTGAAACCCTTCCTGTGTGAAATGTGAATTTTTCATAGCAAACAATGTCAGATGAGAGGAAAAAGTCTGTGTTAGAATTATTCTATACAAATATATTATCATCTATTTAATTCTCAAAACATTCAATACCAGTAGTAAATGACAACCGGACCGTTTCACAGGCTGTGGTTTTATGCATTGTGATAATGGATAATTTACACTTCTGTAACCCGTAAGTGTAGCTGGTATTTTTTTTTTTTTCCTTCCCAGTTTTCTCTCTGCTATAAGTAACAAGTTTGGTTTGTTAAAGAACAATGTTTTTAGCCTCTCTAATTGTATTCATTATAAGAATTTTCCAAGTTTAATAATTATGAAAAGAACATTTGTAGATCGAGGTAATACAAAGCATTTATGGTCCTACTGCTCAGTATTTGCTTTCGCTATTACTTGCATTTTACTAATAGAGCAAGTGGGAAATGAGATAAAGATAAAAGCCTCCATGTTAGTCATGAACACTGATCTAATGATCTAGTTGTTACATACTGCTTTGTAAAAGTCAGGAAAAAATTATTTAAAAAGATTATAGATACACTTAATGCTTCCAAAAATACATCTATTTATACATACCAGAAGGGAGCAATCCCTTCACTCTAATATAAAGAAATTGTATGCAGTATTACTTTTAATGTATTCATAAAAATAAATATATACCTATGGGCTCAGGGACTCTAAGGAATAGTGGATAAATAATAAATTTTGTATTACTATTTCAGAACTACAGAGAACCTTAAAAACTTTTGTGTTTGATATATTTATTTTTATGGACACTGCAAATGAAAACCAGGAGCTTGAAAAACTCCCCTAGGGGAAACAATAGTTCTAGAATCCATGTTTTCTATATTTCTAGTCTAATATTATTTCTACTATATAAAAATGATATTGAGGACACAGTGATGTGTGTGTTTGTATCTGAGCTCCCTTTCTGTGATTTATTTCCGCACACCAATGAGTGAGGGAAAATAACAAAGGGGAAAAGAATCTTCAGTCTCGCATATTTGCGTTCCACATAGGAAAGCATTGATAGGGAAATATTTTGCCAACTTATGTTTCTGTTGAGTTTGGACTCTCTGATGACCTGGGCTTGAACATCACACTGAGTCAGGATGGAGGAAAACAGCATCTTAGCAGCTCAGTAAAAATTTCTCACTCTTGGCATTGTTCCTGTTCTTCACAGTGACCTTCTGAGTACCATTTTGTCATTCTTTCTTAATATTTTTTTCTTTATTTTATTTGTTTATTGGTTAATTGGTTGGTTTTTCCACTGCTTCCTTGTGCTTGTTTACCTTTTCCTTTACTGTTTGAATGTTTCCCAATGCCTGGGTATCATACTTTAACAGTACATAAATCTTAATTCCATTTTTTAAATTTATATATTCAGCAGAAAGTTAAACCCTAATATCAGATAATAAATTAATATGTGCATATAAAACAGACATATATTCATTATATATGGTAGCTATATTATATATTTTATAACAATATAATAGAAATATAAAAAGGCATTTTTTACAATGCACCAGTATTGTTTTTGTGAAGCTCTAGAATAATGTATATCACTTAAGCAGACACGAGATGTATCTACTTTATATAAATTTAAAAATAATTATTGCAGACAGTGGTCCACTAACATTTTTAGTCTTTAATGACAACTTGTGATTTATTAATCATTTGGTCCAAAATGCTTTCATGCTATACCTTTTGCAAGTATACTACAATGGATAAGAACTGAACTCTAGAGTAATATTTGTCTAGGTACTGTTTTTGGTTACCAATTACTGTGTGAAGTTAGGTGATTGACCAAATGTTTGACTCTCAGTTTCCAAATCTATGTAATCGGCATAATTTTAGTAAATATTTTCTAGGGTGGCAATAAAGGCTTCAATAATTAACACGTAAACTAATAATAGCACCTGATATGTAGTAAGTATAAATGCTAGTAATTTATTATCATTTTTTACTAAGATTATGATAATAAGCCATAGTGCTATAATACAATTTATTATTTACTACATTTATAAATGGAAGAAATCCTAAAGGTGATAATTAAATTAATGATTTTTAACGCTAAAATAGGCATTTTTTCTTTAAATTAAGATACTACTTAAGACAAATGCAAATCAATAGAGACAAATGTAAATTATGTAAAATCACTTTACAATTATATATTTAGTGATGTAAACCTTTTTTTAAAAAATTTAGTTTTACCTTTACTTTCCTCATTTTTTAAAACTTACAAAGTATAATTAGAATGGAATTTTATGGTAAATGGAAATAAATGTATTATATGATTCCAAGTGTTTTATAGGCATTATTGATAGTGTTCAATTTGCTTGGTCATTGTCTTTAAATCACATAGATTGAAAGATCTCTGAAGTTCTTCTCAGCTGTAGAAGTGTGTGCTTTCTTTCAAAAAAACAGAAAAAGAGAAATCTTTAGAATCTAGAGCAAGATTTCTAAATGTATATATTTTCTGTGTCTAAGAGGCAAAATAAGGAGTTAGAAAGTGAGGAAAAAGAGAAGATGTAGCAAAAGATAACTAAAGAATATAGGCAGTGTATGTCATGCCTATCAGCATGGAAATCCATTCACTCAATGTTTTAGATGCCAGCCACTATGGCAGCCTAAAATTTGCAATCCTAGGTATAGAGAAGGTATGAAAGTAGCATATTATGTGTTCATACCCCAACAAAAATATTAGTTGTTCATATTTTGTTCAACTAGAACATTTTATTATGATTGATATGAACAGTAAACAGCTTTTTATCTAAATAAAGGTTATAGAAGAAATGTAGGTCAAATAAATATGAAATGCCCTGCAGCATATATTCACAAATTTTTTTATCGATAATTCATGAAAACCATTAGGGATTTTTCCATTCTATATATGTTTTCATAATATGGGAGTCATTTATGTTACTTCATAAGTAAGCTAAAGGCCTTTTTTTCTTTAATAAATCTAGTACATTGAGTCCATAGTCCAGAAGATTTTTGCTTCCTTTCAATTTTCAGAATATTTTTAGCTGTAGGAATTCAATAGTTTTATATTGAAATAGGCCAAATCTCTGCTTTCATGAATTCCTAGTGGAAACCTGGAATGTATGAATAGGTATATAATCCATAGCTATCCAAAGTCTTCAGATATTAGCACATAATTTATAACATGGTTTTATCAAAGCATAAAAAAAAATTAAGTGTTGCCAGCAAGACCCAATCCTAATATTTTTTTCTTAATTATTTGCTAATTTAATGTGAAGTGAAGTTGTAAAGGGTTTATAGTGTCTAAATAAAGTACCTTAAGAGAGCAGGAGAAGAAACCCAAATATACTTAATTGATTAAATGTTCATTTCCTTTCAATCATATATTCAGTTATTTCAGAAACATTGATTCTGTGCCTACCATGTGACCACCCTTCTGTTAAGATTAAAGATTTGCAGGTGATAAACACAATGCCCCTTCTCAAAGAGCTTAGAATCTGGTGTAGAAGATATATAAGAGTAGATAAACAGAATGTCAAGTGTTTTCTTCCAAGGCACTATGAGATTCAGTGAAAGAAAATTCAGTTTTGAGGGTAGATAGACTGGTAACAGGCAAGAAAGAGGAAAGGAGGATGATATTTGTAAAGGTTTGTAGAGGAAGTTATACTTCTTAGTAAGCTGCTAGTAACTTAGCAAGGAGGACTGTTGTGTTATTAATCCCAATTGCCATTATGATCTTTATAATAATATATATTTGAATCCTTTTCTGTGCAGATCAAATCAACTACGAAATAAATAAAATTGTGGTCTTTCTGTATAGATTCCTAAATAGTAATGCTTAGTAATACATGGGAGCTCATAGGTTATGCTTCTATCCAGATTGTATATCAAGGTATTGCTCTTTAGCTGCATTCAAATGACACATTGTCATTTTTATAAAATAGATCTTTCTGGTTTTGATTATCGTTTTGTCACTCCTGTGTGTTTGATAATTATTAGTCACAAAAGAGTAAAAGAAGATAAGTGAAATGTAATCTTAAAAAGTCTATTTAGTAATAGTTCTTCTCTAAATAATGTAAGAACATTAAGTTACTGCTAGATAAACAGAGATTTAGAATTACATTGAATTAATGTAATTAATGTTTTTATAAAAATTAAAAGTTCTTTTTAAAAACTGATTTGCTTAATAAGAAATTGAGACCAGACTTAAGAAAACCTTTACTAAAAACTTGATATACAATTTACAGGGAACTTTCCTCCCAACATTTTATCCTGAAGTACTTAACTCTAGACAAATAGGTGTCTCATTCCTCCTAGAATTTAAATTATATTTTTTGGGTGGCACAGAAATCAAAAGGCGGTAAACGCTATTAATGCCAGTGATTTCAGCATAAACACAAATTAGCTCTCAAACCTCAGGTTGGGAAAAAATCTTCAGACAGAAGACAGACTCGTGCCCAGAGAACATTCCTGCAAGAGCAGGCTTGGAGAAGTACTTATGTATAAGAACTCATAATGCTCCTACGTAGAAAATTTGCAGCAAAATTGGGGATGGACTATTTGAAATACCTTTTCTTAAATTTCTGTAACTATAACTCTTTACACACTATTGAGGATTTTATTTATTGGAGAATTCTTTTGGACAGTGTAGATCAAGTTTCCTTGTACTTCTGTCCATTTCTTTTTCTTTTTTTTCACCTGAAAGATAAATGAAGATGTCTATCAGACCTTCCTTCACCCCTTTCTAATTTATTATTATTTAGAAACATCTTTGATTAAGTAGTTTCAGCTTCTGGCAGAGCTTTTAATTTGGGATTTAATCTTTCATGTGGTCCCCAGTTAGTTATTAGCACAAGGATAGTGGCTAAGTAAAATGCAGCAATATATTTTTTTTACTTTTAATATCTCTGAATATATTTAACTATGTCAAATATAATATTCTTAGTATGTTGTTTAACTTCAAAACTTTTCTCACAATACCTTTTATTTTTCTTAATAGTAATAACATTATCATTTTCATAATGAATATATGGCTGTTGTTAACAATTCAAGCAACACATTAAAGAACAAGATAAATCACCAAGAATCCCTATCACCAGTGCATTTGGTAAACATGATTCCAGACATTTCTGTATGCATATAGATAGATTATACTCTCTAATTATTTTGTGAATAGATTCATACTATACATTCTGGTGTTTTTTCTAGTGATTCACTGAAGTCCAGTATTGTATACAGTGTATCTCTAAGAGTGAAAGGCAAGTGTTTGACCTTGCTTATGAAAATCCCTAGAAGATGACATTTATATTGAATAAGGCTTATCAAATTTACTGTATAATTAAAATAATAAGAGCTAGAAATTTAAAAGTGAAATGTTAAACAGCCATCCTAAGACACATATCATTGCATTTTAAAATATTTTCTACAAACTAAATTTTAAAAATAAAGGTAACCAAACTATTTCTTACAAACCTCTTGGGTAGTGATGATTAAGAGAATGTAGATAGAGGTAAGATAGGGAGGTACAGAGAAAACATAGTTTACTGTTTGGGTTTCTTTGCTTGCTTGCTTATTTTTAATATGTTACATTGTTCTTATATTTAAGAGTCTGCCTTTACCAAAGCCCTATATACACAAAGAAGAGTGTCCAGAAGTGTGCAAAGGCTACTTTCTACTTTCTGAAGCACTAGCTCTGTCAGTTTCCCTTCTTTACTAATGAAAAAAAAATTCCTAGCCTTAAAAAAATCTGCTCATAACTGTTTGTTTTACTTCAATCACTACATTTGTGTTACATTAACAGAAAATAAAATTAACCAAACAAATATACAACAGGGTTTATGTGTGCTGACTTGGTGATGTCAGAGATCTTTAAACATGCTCATGTGTGGAGAGATTCAGAGTTTCAAGCCACTTGACTGCTAAATAAGGAGCCATTTCTGCTAAATAAGGTTCCAGTGGCCAATAGAGCATCTTGAAAGATCCTTAAGCTGCTCAGCTTTCTTAATTACAGCCTTTTTCCACAATCAATATTTCTCTTGCATCCCTTTCCTAAATGGAGGTCTGTGTTGGCTAGCTTCCACCAGCCTGGGTAAATAATCGGTCAGTATTACATACATGTGGTTTAATTTCTTACATTATGACTACTGTGAAGATCTGACTTGATCTGGCAGAAAGCTTTGGAATATTTAGTTGAATGAAATTGCCATTTTTTCTTTTGATCAGAGAAAGCAATTAAGCTCATCTGAAGCACCAACTCAGATGAATTGGTGTAGCCTCCTGCAGTGATTTTTTGAGATGTATTTTGATGCTGTTTTCATGACTAAATGAAAGAGTGCTATGAACAATTTTCAATGTCTGCTATACTGTAAAAAGGTTAACGGAAATATGCTTGCCATTTTGATCATGTCTTGTTTCAGCCTCTTGGTTTTGGGAGCAAAAATCACTTACTAACCTTCTTTGAGGTTTGGAGGATGAGGTTGGGTTGTGTTTCTTTTCTTTCAGGTCTCAGAGGCTTTGTGGAGTGTGTGTGTGTGTGTGTGTTATGAAAACATTGTAAAATACAATGCCAATACCAGACATGACAATAGCATGCTAAACCACTCTAAAATATTTCACAAGCTAATACAGTTTGTATTGACATTTGGGACAAAGCAAAGCAAAATCTGGTGGAAAGCCAGTTTCGGTAATGAAAACTCTTTCAATGCCACTTGAGCACTCAATAGAAATAAGAAACAAGAAAGTCAAGTAAATGAAAATGAAAATGTCCATATTATATTGTAATAGTTATTTTTCTAATCTTAAGATTACAACTGCACAACCATTAACAATATGGAAGAAATACTTTGAATGTGTCCTGGATTTTTATTTTTTGGCTTAGTGGAGGAAGGAATGGAAAGCTACCCCTAGAGTGAATATCTCCACAGAAGACAGAAATTGAATAAATGAAAGACTTCCATCCCTCTAATTAACAAGGTGTTGAAGAATTTTAATAATGAAATGGAGGAAGAGGTAGAAGTTTTATATTTGCATGCTACAGCTTTCCAGGAATCAGGAATTAATAAACCACAGTTGGAGTGAATTTATCCCTTATACTTCTAACACCATCAGAAACATTCAAGGGAGCTCCATTTTGAGTAGAAGTAAGTTGAATGACAAAATAAATATAAGCACTTATAAAATTTGTAAATCTAAAGGGGAAACATCATTATATGTCTTTATGCTAGTGTCCTCTTGATATTGACCCAAACAAATGTACTAGTAGATATGTTAAATAATAGTTTATATTACTTAATACATAAATAACAGCATATTTCTAATAGTCAATATGTAAATATAGATTTATACTTATAGCACATAAGTTAACCATAATTAATTAATCTTTTAAATTCATTTTAATTGTATATCAAAAAGACTGTATATAAGCTACATGTACAGTTTAATGAAAAATAATAAAATGAAACCCTCATATCTATGACCCAGCTTAAGAAATAGATTATCAACATTTTTTCTTTTTAAAAAAAAAATTTATTGGTTGTGCATATTCATGGGGTACAAAGATGACTATCACAACCTGTGCCCAAGATATGATAGCCAGATCAATACTATCAGCATGCCTATTACCTCAAATTGTGATTATTCCTTTATCCCCCACCCAGTTAATCTCCAGCCTCCTAAGTGTTTTCTCTCCCTCTACAATTCTGCAAATCCAAAACACCACTGTGGTCTTTCTTTCCTTCCTTCTTTCTCTCTTAGCTCCCACTTATGAATTAGGACATGCAGTTTTTTTCCCTTTGTGCCTGGCTTATTTCACTCAAAATAATTTTCTCCAAGCTCATCCATGTTGCTGTGAATGGCAGAATTTCATTCAATTTTTATGGCAGAGCATTATTCCATGGTGTATATATACAACATTTTCCTTATCCAGTCACCCGTTTATGGACATTTAGGTACGTTCTGTATCTTCGCTATGGTAAATAACCATGGGAGTGCAGGTACCCCTTTGACACAATGATTTCCATTCCTTTGGGTATATTTCTAGAAGTGGGATTTCTGAATCGTATTGTAGATCTATCTGTAGTTGTTTAAGAAACCTCCACACTGTTTTCCATAATGGTTGTACTAATTTACAGTCCCACCGAAAGTCTCAGAACATTCCCTTCTCTCCACATCCTCAGCAGCATTTGTTATTCAACGACTTTTTTATTGTAGCCAGTCTAACTGGGGTAAGGTGATATCTCAATGTGGTTTTAATTTGCATTTCCCTGATGATTAGTGATGTTGAGCATTTTTTAAAGTGTATATTCGCCATTTGTATGTCTTCCTTAGAAAAATGTCTATTCAGTTCCTTTGCCCAATTTTTAATTGTGTTATTTGGTTTTTTACTGTGTAATTGCTTGAGTTCCTTGTATATTCTGGATATTAATCCCTTGTCAGGTGTATAGCATGTAAATATTTTCTCACATTCTGTAGGTTGTCGTTTCACTCTGTTGACTGTTTCCTTTGCTGTGTGGAAACTTTTTAGTTTGATATAGTCCCATTTGTTTACAGGGATGGGGTTCAGGTAGAAGGATACAACAAGGAAGAACACATAGAGCTTTAAAAATATTGATAATCTATTTCTTCCCTAGGGCTGAGACTGGAGTGAGGCCTCACTCTCAGGTCCCAAACCTTAAGGTGGTAACAAAAAACTCAGTAATCAAGATACAAAATATTTTAATGCAATATTTAAAAATAATCAACATAGATTAAAAATCCATGATGAAAAGGATACCAACATTTAAAATAAAGGCAGTGTTGGTAAAAAAGAAAATGAAAAAGAAAAAATCAGTCATGCTGATTTTTAAAAAATTTTCCTGAAATTTGCATTAATTTGCTTTCACTTTTTTTTAGAAAAAGTTTCTCAATGCTGCCATTATTGACACTTAGGCCAGGCCAGAAAATTCTTTGTTTTGAGGGGCTGCCTTGTGCATTAAAGGATGTTTAGCAGCATCTCTATCCTCTATTATGTTTTTGATTCTCATATAAATGGAATCATAATGTCTATATTTTTTGTAAATTTCTTTATTTCTTCAACTTATGTTTTTTAATTGTATGCAGCATGTTGATATGGGCAATATTAAACAAATATACGTCAATCTAATTAGTCATCATAATATCGACAGATAATTGTTCACAGTATTTCCTACAAACAAGACTACTTTGAACATTCTTGCATGTTTATTGTTACACAGATGCAAACCTTTCTCTGGCATATATCTAGGTGTTTAATTTCTGAGTTTAATTTCTGAGCATGTTTCCATGTCACAAATAACTAGATAATAACAAAATATTTTCCAAAGTTGTTATGCCAGTTTTAATTGTCACCAGCATGTATGAGGGTCACTTACTGTTATATATTATTAACTTAATGTCATACAACTTTGAAAAATTATGTCAACTTGGTGCATTTTAAAATGTATTTCATTAGGTTAAATTTGCATTTCCCTGATATCTAAAGAGGTTGAGTATCTTTTTATATTTTAATACCCATCCTGTTTATTCTTTTCTGAAATGCCTAGTGTACTTACTATTTAACCCATCAATTGAGTGTATTTAATCACTTTTTCCATTCTGAAAGTTCTACTTGGCTCTTTTTCTTTCTTTCTTTCTTTTTTTTTTCTTTTCCAAGTCTACTTAGTCAATTTTTATAGTTTCTTGTTTCTTTGTTGTACCTTCGGTCTGTGTAGACCTGGTTCTGTGGTTTTGTTGTTTTCTTTTTGGGAGGTGTTCATTTCTGGTGCTTTATTTCCTCATCTATTTTGTAATTTTTGATGATAGTAATAACTATTTTAGAATTGTTTTGAGGATTAAATGAGAGGACGTATTATAGATGACAACATCATGATTACATAGTAGGTGCTAAATTAATGTCACTTTCTTCTCTTTCTATCCAGCTTCCTCAATACCACCTTCACAGCATAGGCCTTCTACCATGAGTTTTATTATATCTATTTACTTAAGACATTTTTAACATGTTAATATACATATTTCTAAAAATCTTATCTGTTTTTTATAGGAATTATTCTCAAGTTTAATGAAGAAAAATTACATTTTCATTTACTTATATGACATTGAAAAATATCAGATTAGAGTTTCCACAAAAAGGTGAAGTTATAGTAGAAAAATTTCATTCATGGGGGATGTTTAGAAACTTATTTTTGCTTAGTATCAATGCACTGTCTACATCTAAACCCTTTGTGCAGATCTACGTTGGAATTTTGAGAAAGAAAAGATTGTGCTTGGAGGCAAGCAAACGTTTGGAGAATAGGACAGGATATGCTTTATGACTAGAGTATGCAATCAGCTTCTGTTCACATTGTGCAATGTGATTCCACCTGCCTTTCCAAAATATCTCATTTCCCCAGAGTGGCCCAAGGCTCAAACTCCTACAGACATTCCTGGTGTTAAATAACAAAGATGAGAATCCCCTTGGAGGGAAGCATCTGACCAGGGCCCTTTCATGTACAATGTAAGAACATCTAGTCTTGTTCCAGCAGTAAAAGACCCAGTTTAATATATTAGTTTCATGTTGGCAAAGAGACCAATGGGAAAAGGATAACAGAAGAAATCTTTGTATAGAAATGTTGGATTCTGGCAGCTCCATCTGATTTATGATTCTTTATAAAAGTTGCTTTTTTTGCAGAAAGACTGAAGCATTTTATATAGGCAGGTCTATGTTAAGTGATCAGAGTGCTATGGAAAACCACACCTACAGCCAATTTCTCTAAATGGAAGCAAATTTTTTAATAAAAATTAATAGTAAATGAAGGTGGTAGAGGGGTGTCATAAATACCTATAGATGGAAACTTTCATGTTTTTCTAACCTTTAGCAATATAACTTATACATTTTAATAGAATGATTGCATGAGTTAAAATAGAAATCAAAGAAAGGCAAAGTACACTAATAAAATTCCTTCAAATGAAAAACAAGGATACACCAGTAAAATGTACTCATTTTGTACATATGCAGGAAGATTTTTCCCCAGAAATATGCTGTAAATGTAAACACCAACACTGAGATGAAGATATGTTATGAAGCCTGTATTATCTCAATAAGTATTCAAAATACTATAAATAAAAAAGTACATGGAAAGACAATTTAAACACTGAGACATCAGAGTTTTGCTTGTGTTTTGGTAACAGCAAGTGTTTGGATAGGTGTTGTGCCCCAGGACTAATTATTCGAAAGCAGAACTCACTTGGGTAAATAATGCAAGGTCTAAAATAGGTGGGAAAGAAACTTAAGTTACTCTCAAGCAAAATAATTAAAATAGCCATTAAGCAATTTTGATTGAGAGATGCAAGCTGATTTAGCAAATAAATTCCAATATTTTAGTGCTATCTTGCTCTCTGAACAATCTTGTTAGCAAGTGGCTTTCCTCAAACCTATGATCTCAAGTTCCCCACTCTTGGTCCTTTCATCTTGCAGGACCTCAGGTCCTCTACATCCACCTGGCAGACAGGGTAGGAAGGACCATGAAGAAGGCAAACACCACTTGTATGCAAAGATCGCTCCCTCTCTGAGGGCTTTCCGAATTCTCCTGGGCAGCAGTAATCTCCATACTCTCAGCATTACAAGAGCAGTTTGCTCATAACTCTATTTTATCATGTTGTTTCAACTCATTCACTTACTCTGTCCTCATCTTGGCATCTCTGGTTTCAGCACCTATCAAAGCACCTTTAATCAATGCTCTTGAAAAAATACGTCAATTTACAATTTTAACTTATTTTTATAATATTTGATTTAGCATATATATGTGTGTGTGTGTGTGTATACACACACGCGTGCACACACACACACACACACACACACACACATATATAAAATCTCATCTGACCATCACAACAACACTTGAATATAAAGTTTTTATTATATACATTTCAATAAAGGGGAATTGAAGTTTAGAGTACTCTTCAACGTTCATAAGTAATGTAGAATAAATTTGAAGTTCGTAGATGCTAAGTTCTCTGTTTTAGCCACAAAATAGTTGATTCAAGCCTTAAAAACATATTAAGTATTGTCTGAAGTGTCACCTCTGACTCCTTAAGCTTCTCTATTCCCACCTTCCACTCACAGAACTACCTGAACCTATTAGGAAAGAAAATTCTAGAGTCAGCAATGCTATTTTTTTTTCGTTCATTTCAGTGAATTAAACTTTATTCTGAATTAAGAACAATGAATCATTGTGTTTAACACAGGGTTTTTTTTATATTCAAAATATTTTAACATTTACTTATGCATATTTGTGGAGTACAGTATGTTGATTCAATACATGCATAGACTGCACAATGATTCACTTAGGGTAGGTAGCATAGTTTGGTTCCCATTAGTCCACCACTTCTCCTCCTGTCCTCTACTCCCCTGCCCCTGGCCTCTGGTAACCATTATTATACTCTCTATGAAAACTACTTTAATTTCTTTTCTTTTTTTTTTTTTAGATTCCACTCATGTGATATTTGTCTTTTTGATTAGTTGGTTAGCAATGCTATTTTGAGTCTACCTTCTCTGGTTGTGGTATTAGTTGTACGAGAAGATATACCACATAGTTCTGCACATGGAAGGTTTATTTGAAATTTTTTAAAGATTGTCTTTGGAAGCTGAAGGGGGAAAGAATAACTCTTTAAAAAATACCATATTCAGTCTTTGTGGATCTGCAGTTCCACAAGCTAATTTGGGATATCTTGGTTGCTTCAATGACATTTTCAAAGTCTACTTTTAAGAGACAAATTTGGTACTATGCATTTTTGAAGTACATAGAAACCTAAATGCTGTTTTTTAAACCAGAACATATCTGAGAAGCTTATGGATTCAGAAGTACTTTGATAGTGCCATCTAGTGAATACAATACAGAAATCCAAGTAAAAAGAATTCTGTTAAAAAAAAAAAAAAAAAAAAACATACAGTAGCATTTTTCATGGTATAACAAATGTACCTCTCTGTGGTACCAGAGGTGTATTATCACTTGAGAACTTATGTAGCTTTAACATGCCTTTCTTTGTTATGTATTTAATAGTTTTTTAAAAGCCAAGCAGTGATATAAAGGGTAACTATTAGAAAATGGTAGCTAGGGCTTGCTTTGTGCAAAATTCTAGCAATAACTCGATTGCATTCCTGAGAGAGCTTTCTGAGATAAATAGCTCTGTCATACAGATCTGCTGGCATTCCTTAATAATCTCAGACATGCAATCACTCAAGCCACGTGGGAAAGGAAGAGTAGGTTACAAAAGTAGGCTCATTGATCCTGTGGGTGAAGCCTTGTAGGACTCTCTGGCAAGTTCAGCTGTGAAATTGCTGCCTGCCTCTTGACAGTAACAAGATTGTAAAATGTTTTGAACAGAGGATATCAATGGTGACCTGGATTGTAAGAAGAGAATTGTAGCACATATCCAGAGAATGCTTAAGAGATTGCAAATACTTATTTTCATGCAGACAACTAATAATAATATACCTAATTATTGTTTTTGATTATTTGGAGTGTTTAAACTAAAGAAAATCATTTTTATTATGATTCCTGGGGAATCAAGGACTGTCTATAAAAAGTAATGTAATCAGCTTAAATTTCATCTCTTTAATATTGTTTTCATACTGACTTGATTATATCAAACATATATATTCTGCTTTTTAATCTAACAACTTTGTTTTCCCGTAATTGACTTCTCGTATAAGATTTTTGGCCATATATTTATGCTCAGCTGCTTCCACATGATAAATTGAGATACCCTGAAATCAATTTCCATGTGTTTCATTCTTTTATGGCCTTTTGCTTCAAACCCACTCTTGCTTTTGCCTGTACAAACAAGTTATGCTTATATCCATCTAAGAACACTACTTGATCCGTGGCTTATGGTCATATTAAGTGAGTATCAGGGTTGTGAAAACCCTTGAAGTTTTATCACTGAAATTGCACACTGGTTACCGGATAGAACAGGAAAAGTCATTCCATTGGTTACTGTCCTCTAAATCATATTCAGTCTTGCTTAGCAACATCTACTCCTTACATTTTATCCTAACATTCAATAGTACATGCCAAAGTTGGCCTACTGTATCTTTAATGAGTTGCTGTGGTGTGTTCTACAACCTCTCTGTGGGCAGAGATGGAGCAGCATGAGATCTAATGGATGCTTTCCTCTCAGCATATTTATGGAGTGACACATGCCACTGTGAGCATGTGATGCCTCCCTGCTTCATCTGCCATCCTCTACTCAAGAACTACAGCTCTCAGGTCAGCTCTAGATGACCAGCTACCTGTTTTGAATTTAGACAGTCATCTTTGAGAAACTGGTTTAGGCTAAGTGATGCACAAACTTTTTCATCATTATTGATTTGCCTTCAGATGCAGTTGCCCTTGAAGATGCATTATTATTTTTGTTTGTTTGTTTTGGAATTTTAGGCTTTTGCCTTTGAAGCACTCTTCAGGCTCTTAATCAAAGGCTGTTATTTCCATTACTATGAACCTGTATTTCTTCCACAGATGGCATTATAATAAAAATAAAGGATATAAAGAAATTAATTACTTCCTTCAAGGCCTCGGCTGTTTTCATGTTTCATTTTTACTGTTTTTCCCCTTTTCCTAAGCTATATGTAATGTAAAGATAATTGTATTCATGTAGCAATTATAAAATTGTATACTGTGTCTTTCTAATATGTCATTTATTTTGCCATGTGTACCCTTTTTGTCATTTATCTCTTTGCTACCATGTATAGGGAGGTTTTATGGGAGCATCTATTTTGTTTAGCATCAGTTCTGAACTTGCAAACCTGGACAAATACATCACAACAGTTCAAGCACTCAGCTCAAGGTCGAGAGCTAGTAGTTTAATTATGTATATAACTACTGATTACATGTTAAGATTGAGAGTTTCTAAATATCACCTTATCATGACCAGAGTAGCTCCACTAATGCCTCATAGGTAATGGAAATGGATGAAAAATATGAAGGAAACTGTCATCCCTGGAATTCTTTCTGATTCCCTAAAAGCTAAAAGCTACTGGTATTGTCTTCTAATTTGCTGGTCTAGTGTCTAGAGTATGCTAACTTAGTTATTGATTTATGCATAGGCAGTAGTTGTTTCCATATATTCTGAATGCCTAATAAGATGCCTCAACCATATTTTCATAGCATCTCTCCATCCCTTCTCACTTTTGTCTGAGCTCTCCAACTTTTTTCTTTCTCTCTCCTGTGTACGGTGTTGAGAAGCAATATGTATATATGGGATTCACCAATGGGTATTACTCTCTTAAATGTAAGTTGTACATGGTACTCTATTTTTTTTTCACAATTGTATTTTAATGGCTGACATATAGGACATCTGAATTGGTAATTCACTTGAAATTTATTTCAACTTTTAAAAATTACTATGTTCTTTATTTTTTACTGCAATTTTTACATAAACTTTTTCAAATTTTATAATGCTTTCTTTTAGTATAAATTGAGAGGAGGGGAATATACTAGACTGAAGATTTGAATGTGATTTAAATTTGATTCTTGGTTCTGATTGTTATGTTGTTTTCATGAAAATTGTACTTATCTGCCCTAATTGAAACAAAAGTCCCAAATTTACATCAACATTTCTGTCCTTTAATATTCTTTAATTTGTAAGGAATAAAGTTGGAAATGATATTTTTATTTGACTTTTTTGATCACTGATGTGGAAAACATTTTTCTTGCTTAGTTTCTAGTTGCATTTCTGCATTTTTTGTTGTTATTCATTGTCTTTGAAGGACTTTTATCTGCTTTCAGTCTTTCCTTTTGATATAAGTAAAACAATTGAAAGTAAGAGATTAAGGGCTCTGTGTACTAGTGCAAAATTAAATCCAATTAAAATCACATAATGTAAAAATTAAATTTAGGTAGAAAAGTTATAACAACTTAAGAAAAACACTTGAGAAACAAAGGATCAACTGTCAATGTTATTGAATTCAGTTCTGTGTGAGAGTGCAGGACACAGGAAAAAAAATTGAATTGATTGGACTACCCTAATGGCCTATTATCAAATTGCCTAAATAAAGAAATTCAATTGCCACTAATCTGAGCAGAAATAGAAATTGAAAATGAAATGGACTGGTCATCACAATGGTCTTACAAGAGGACTTTTTCTTTTATTTTTCATTTTCAAAAATTTAATGCTATATAGATTGGTTATAAACCATGGATTAGTGGATTTGTATCTTCATAGGTTTTTTCTCTGTCTAGATTTTTTTTTTTACTTTTTTCCAAATACTTGCTATTATTATGGACTCTTTGTAAAAGTAGACTCCATACTTAAAGCAGTGCTGTCTATCTTCTTGGCACATTGTATGCAACAGAACTTCATAAATAATATTTTAGTCATACAGTTTCTAGTGGAAAAAATATTATGAACTGTAGCACCCATAAAACTTAAACATGAAAGTCAGATTATTTCTTAGAAAAACAGAACAAAGTACTGTTCAAAGTTTGGAAAACTGAAATCTTAGTTCTCCATATCATTTTGTTTTGACATCTTTTCTAGTGCAAGAGGTTTCTGATGCATAATAAATAAATGGTCTGGTAAGATAAGAGCTGTCTGCATTCTTTGCAGCTGGTGCAATGTGCCATGGTGCCTTGTCATCACCTGCCCACACTTAATAAGCATCTGTTTCATTTTTGTATTTACTCAAGATAGTGGCTTGATTTTGTATTCTTGATTTTCCACTTATTTCTGGTAATAAAGGAATATTTTCTCTTCTCTATTCCTTCCCAAACAGCTTATATTGACAAAAATTCAGGGCATGTTTCTTAAAACAAAATGAGGAAACAGACAATGCCAAACAAATTTGGACTCCTAGAAATTAAAAGATGAAATAATATCTTGTGAATAAAACTGCAATGAATTTGGTTGCATTTTAGCTGTTCACAATTTCTGTTCCTATTCAGGTGTTTTTTGTTTTTTACTACATTACCAGATGCAGAATATCAAAAAATAGGATATGTGATAAATTACAAGATAACACAGTTGTTTCACAGAGAATAGCAAAGGCCCCATTAAATAGGTTTTGTTGTTGCTACTTCTGGGAACCACAGACTTGACAGCCTGGAGCTATATGTAAGTTTATGACTGACAAGTTCTGATGCTCTATTTATGTTGTGTATATGCAGGTCCAGTGGGGAAAATGTTAATAATACAAAGCTTCTCCAAGGAAACAATCCCATATGTGTGAGGGTTGATGTACTGTTGAATGACTGTTGAACGTAGTAACGTAGGTAAATTGTTTGTTTTTCTTTCTTTTTTTTTTTTTTCTAAACCCAGATTTTATTTTATTTTTTTCCTTTTTGGATCCGTGCAAGAAGATATAGCCTTTTCCTACATTTGGAATACTTTTTAACCTTTACACCTACTCTTTTACTATGGACTCAAAGGGTTGTCAGTCATTAAATCAAGTGTGGATTATTTTTGTGACAAAGTAAAAGAGAACAAGATATAAACGACAAGATGGTTGCTCTTTATCAAAGGTTAATTTGTAAAAACGTATTTAAATACTATTACAAATAAACCTTCTGTGTCAAGTGGTGTTTTAATTGAGCTAATATTGTTATTAGAATACAATTAATATTTAGTTATAAAATGAACTTCTAAGATTAAATTTTTGATCCTTAAAATGTAACGACATGTCCCAGTCTGTACTCATGTGTTTCCTCAGTTTCTTGTCTGAGTTACCCTTGTCTCACCAATTTTTCTATTTCAATTACCTTGTTCAAAACTTATGTATCTACTAATGATTTCTATGTCTGTATGTTCAACCTAAAACTCTCTGCTATGATCAGGACCTATATACACCAAACTTCCTAATGGATAATACCATCTGTATGTTAACATATACTTCAAATTGTATATCTAAACTGAGGTCATTATCTTTGCCCGACAAAATTTGTTCTTTGTCTCTGCCTTACTCATTTGAGTTATAGTTCTTCATGGTTCCCCAAAAGAACATTTAGAGCTATTCCTGTAGTTTCACTTTCCCTACCTGATAAATCCAATAGTTTTCCAAATTCTATTAATTTTAACATCAAAAACATATTGTCTTCATTCTTTTCTTCATATTCCAATTTGTGTGACTCTCACGAGGACTATTTCAAGAGCCTCAAACCTAGGTCTAGTCCTACTTCCCTCTACTCTGCAGTATATAATGCCAAGAACATGGTTTTATAAAAGGTAAGTCTGTTGGAGGATGGCTTTGCTGGAGAATTCTAGATGACTACCTAGTGCCTTCAGAAAAGCAAGCAGAGATTCTTTGGTATGGGATCTAAGACCAACCCATTATGGTCTGGCATTTTCTTACATCTCCAGCACCCTTTACTACTATTTGGCTTCCATGAAACTTGAACTTCAGAAAAATTAAACTTCTTCCAGTTTCCCAAACATGCTGTGATATTTCATTCCTCTGACTTCACATATGGTATTTCTCTTTGCAGAAATGCTGTTCCCCCTTTGTCTGCTTACAAACTCTTACTTTTCCTTTAAGCACAATTAAATCTTCATGTGCTTTGTCATGCCCACCCCAGCGTCTCTGAGTTACTAATGCATATTATTTTTACAAAAAACCGTTAGTGAAAATATTGATTTATATATCTGACTTCTGTACTAGATTAGAGGCTTATTGTGATCAGGGCTTTATCTGATTCATCTTTGTTTTCCCAATGCTTAGGACAGGAAGGGTACATGTCATCTAATCGATGTCCCTTGAGTAAATGAAGGATTGAACAAAATGTGAATAATGAAGTTAATAATAACTATTTTAGAAGTTATGTAATCACTTTTATTTAAAATTTTTAAAAAATACTTGAATTGTTTAAAAATTCTAGATATGTACCAGTTCAAATACTGGTAATTATATTGCCAAAATTTGTGCTGATATATGTTATGTTTTAGTTTTAAAAATTAAGAAAAAATATGACCACAAAAAGGAATGTTTCACAACTATGTTATGTTAAAATATCGGGCTTTTGGGGCCGAGCCTGTGGCGCACTCGGTAGCGTGCTGCGCTAGCAGCGCGGCGATGCTCCCGCCGCGGGTTCGGATCCTATATAGCAATGGCCGGTGCACTCACTGGCTGAGTGCCGGTCACGAAAAAGACAAAAAAAAAAAAAAAATATCGGGCTTTTATGAATTCTCAGTGTTCTTTTATATTACTTAAATTTAAAGTTATTATATATTTTGCAATTTTAGGGAAAAAAACTTTTCTGAAATAAAACTTTAAAGATAAATCCTACACCTCAGAAGAGCAAAATTTAATACTAAAGATGTTATAAACTTGATAAAACTTGTAATTATATCTACAGAGAATTTATTGATAAATACTTTCATTCATTTATATAGCATAGGGGTAATGGGCTCTATAAAACAAGTATAAAGCTTTTTGAAAATCATGCAAAATGTTGCAGAGCTTGTTAGAAGAAAAATAAAACTGTAGCATTCAAAGTACTAATTTGTACTTAACTGCCCATTATTAAAAACATCATCTAGTGAAGGAGTTATGTTAGGGATGGTGCTTCAAAGACTTTAGCTTTAGTAACAAATAATTTTGGAAACAGATCCTAGACTTCTTGAGTAACATTTGCTACACTGGGGACAAAAAATGGTTTATTTGAGACTAGAGATGCCTATAATTTGAAAATAGATTTTTCTCATAAAATTAAAGGTATTAGATATTAATTTTCCTGACTATACGCTTCTTTCTTCCTAGGTTGCAGAAATTTTTGCAACCAATTCTTCCTCCAGTAAGACAGTCTTGAGCAGTCATCTTTTTAAGGTCATAATCAATCTTTCCTTTATCACAGCCATGCACAACATTACTAGGGTGGGAAAAAAGTTGAATCTAAACTTATGAATCAGAACAAATGATATGTTTTCTGTATTTATTGTATCAAAGCTATCATCTTAATTTATCTACTTATTCATCAAATATTTAATGCTAGCCAAAGTAGATGACAGATTTTATTTGAGGCACTGGAAACACAGCAGTGAATGAGGTCCTTTGTCTCAAATAGGAAAAATAAAACTTAGTTTAGAAGTATCTGATGTTTGATGTATTTAGGTGATTTTTCAAAATCAATAATGCTATTTTCTAATATGTTAAAGTGCCATTGTATGTTTTGGGTACTGTGAGACTGGGCTGACCATGACTGAATTGGTTCTGTAGAACACATACAGTAGGACAAGCAGTAAACCCAAGGAAATGTTTGTGCAAGAGAAACCTGACAGCTGCTTTACATATTGAAAACTAAGAAGGAATTAGGAAAAGCAGGGAAGAACATTCAGATCTCATAGAGGTCAAGTCCTGCAAAACTAAGGCATAGGGAGTGTATTAGTCCATTTTGTATTGCTTATAAAAAAAAATACACGGAACTGGGTAATTATAAAGAAAAGCAAAATTTATTGCTTATGGTTTCTAAGGCTGGGAAGTCCAAAGTCCATCTGGTGGTGGAGACAGTGACCCAGGAGTCTCACATTGCAAGATGGTGGAAGCAGAGAGAGCAGAGAGAGAGCAAGGCAAACTCTCCTCTTTTTTGAAGCCCTCAGAATCACGCCCCTGACAACCATTTTTAATCCATTCACTACTGCATGATCCTACAATCCAATCACCTCTTCAAGGTTCCACCTTTCAATTACCATAATAGGATTTCTCACCCTCTTAACAGTCACAGTGCAGGCTAAGATTCTAATACATAAAACTTGGGGGACACAATTAAGCTTCAGTGAGTTTTGGGGGACATAATTCAATCCACTACATTCTGCCCCTGCCCCCCCCAATCTTGTCCTTTTCACATACAGATACATTCATTTTATCCCCAAAGGCTTAACTTGTTTAAACTCAAAAGTCCAAAGTTCAAAGTCCCATCTGTGAAATTCAAAACAAGTTATCTACTTCCAAGATACAATGTTGGGACAAACATAGGGTACATAGTCCCATTCTAAAAGGGAGAAATAGGCCAAAAGAAAGCAGTAACAGGCCCCAAACAAGTCCAAAACCCAGCAGGGCAGGCATTAGATCTGAAAGCTGGTGAATCATGTACCTTGATTCCATGTTCAATGTCCTCTGCATGCTGGTGTGGAGGTTGGGTCCCCAAGTCCTTGAGCAGCTATGCTCCTATGGCTTTCCTGGTCTCAGTTGATGCTTTAGCTCTCACACACTGGCACTGCACTCTGTAGCTCCACGAGTCTGGGGTCTCCATGGCAGTCCCACTCTCACGGCTCAAGTAGGCACAGCGCTGTTGGGGTTTCTCTGCTACAACTCTGATCCCATGTTTCCGCTCAGCATTGCTCTAGCAAAGGCTGTCTGTGATGACTCTGCCCCTGTGACAGATTCTTTCTGGGCCCCCAGAGTTTTCCATACATCCCCTGAAACCAGGGTGGAAGCTCCCAAGACTCCACAGCTCTAGCATTCTGCAAGCCTGTAGCTCTAGCATTCTGCAAGCCTGTAGACCTAACACTACATGTTAGGAATCCCCCAAGGCTTCCAGCTTGTATTTTCCAAAGCTGCACATCCAGCCACACATGGGGCCAATTTATCCACAGCTGGAGCAGCCAAAGCAGCTGGGGGGCTTTTGTTGGAAGCAGCTTCTCGAGGTGGCCCTGGGCAGTGAACCCATGGAGGGTGCCTTGGGTCTGTTCCCCAATACCAGTCTGTCTCCCTAGGCCTCTGGGCCTGTAATGGAAGGGTTGGTCCCAGAGGCTTCTGCAATGCCTTCAGAGCCTTTTTCCCTTCTCCTGATAATCCTGCTTTTTTGTGTAAATCTTCTTAGTACCATTGAATTTTTCTTCTGAAAATGTTCTCTGCTTCTCTACCATGTGGCCAGGCTGCAAATTTACTGCACTTTTATGCTCTGCTTCCCCTTCAAATTCTGGCTTTATGTTATGCCTTTGTTGCCATAACTCAAAGTAGGGTCTTGGAAGTAGCCATGCATCTTCCTGAATGTTTTGCTGCTTAGAAATTTTTTCCACCAAATGCTCTGGTTCACAACTCCTAAGTTCCAACTTCCACAGAGTCCTAGGACATGGGCAGAATGCAGCCAAATTCCTTGCCAGTTCACAAGAACGGTGATCTTTGCCCCATTTTCCAATAAACTCCTTATTTCTATCTGAGACCTCCTTAGAATAGTCTTTACAGTCCATATATCTACCAGCATTCTGCTCACCACCGCGTAACCACTCTCTAAGATATTCCAAACTTTCCCTCATCTTTTTGTCTTCTTCCGAGTCCTCCAAACTCCTCCAACCTTTGCCTAACACCCAGTTCCAAAGTTGCTTCCACATTTCCAAGAATTTGTTATAAGCAACACCCCACTCCTGGTTCCAATTTTCTGTATTAGTACATTTTGTGTTGCTATAACAGAATTCCATGAGACTGGGTAATTTATAAAGAACAGAGGTTTATTTGGCTTGGGATTCTGGGACAGCTGCATCTGGCATGGGCCTCAGGCTGCTTCTACTCATGGCAGAAGGCAGCAGGCAGCTAGCAGGTATAAGCAGATCACATGGCCAGAGGAAGCAAGAGAGTGAAAGAGGAGATGCCAGGGTCTTTTTAAACAACCAGCTCTTGCAGGAACTAACAGAGCGAGAACTCACTCATTAGTCCCCCCTCCCCCAAGCAGACCTCCATCCATGAGGGGTCCACTCCCATGGCTCAATCATTTTCCAATACTGCCACTTTCCAGATCAAATTTCCATGCAAGTTTTGGTGGGGATAAGCTGTTTTCTTTCTTCCCTATGTTATTGAGAGTTGCGGGGAGAGCAGGCAGCTGAGTTCTCAGATTTTCCCATCAAATCCTACACACATTTGAGGCAGGGATAGAAATGGTAGGATTTACCTTCAACTTTGTCCCTGCAAATTTGTTTTCTCCAGTCTTTGTAACTGATGGGTTTAGCAAAATCTCAGTGTGATCTAATAACTTAAAGTGAACTCATCTATTTTAATTATATGTTATTACCAGACTCAACTGAGACATTTAAAATATAGAATGATTCTGTATCTGTCACAGATACATATAAAAGCATTTTTTTTTTTTTTTTTTTTTTTACATCTTAGATTTGTGCATACACTAAAGGTAATTGTTAGTGGTAACAGGCATAATCTGCCCAAATTAGAAATACGCATTTCTTAGAAAAGTGGAATAAATGATAGAACTGTAGATCCACAGAGCTTATCTAGCCCCTTGTCTGTAATCAAATGGCTAACAACCAAGGTAGTTCTCAAAATGCAGAATTGTCAGAATCACTGAAAAATCATTTAAAAATATAAATGCCTTAATCTCTGCATTGGAAATTCTGCTTCAGAAAGTGGGTGTGGCCTTTTCATCATCGATACTTTACCAAATCTCCACCAAGTGTCCTAGTGTGCAACCAGAGTTGACAACTGTAATATAAAATACCTGTAAACCAGGCCGGCCCGTGGCTCACTCGGGAGAGTGTGGTGCTGATAACACCAAGGCCACAGGTTCGGATCCCATATAGGGATGGCCGGTTGCTCACTGGGTGAGCGTGGTGCTGACAACACCAAGTCAAGGGTTAAGATCCCCTTACCGGTCATCTTTAAAAATAAATAAATAAATAAATAAATAAATAAAATAAAATACCTATAATAGCTGATGTTAGTTAGTGTTAGGTTTTTCATGTGAACTCCAGGAAAGCTAGTTAATTTTAAGCAGCTTTCAATTTATTCATCAATGATTAATTGAGTGCTTCCTGTGTGCTAGCCACTGAAGTGTCAGGCAAAAATTAACAACACATAGACACTTCCCCCCAGAAGCTTATAATCCACATACAGAAAGGGGAAGATGGTAAACAGGAACTACATTTCTCAGGGACTCTCTTGGATTGGAATCTATAGTATCCCTACAATCTGATGTACTAGGTAAATTAAAAGTATGTCTATCTCTCTTTCTATCACTCTCTATCTCTGTTTCTGTGTATCTCTGTCTATATCCATAATCTTAGTTGAAGGCTGCTGTAATGTAATACTACAGACTGGGTGGCTTAAAAAACAAAAACCTATTTCTCACAGTTTTGGAGGCTGGGAAGTCTAAGATCAAGGCATCAGCAGATTTGGTGTCTGATGAGGGCCTGCTGTCTACTTTGCAAATGGCCATATTTTCCTTGTATTCTTATGTGGAAGAGAGCAGAGAGGAAGTAAGCTCTTGTACCTCTTTGTATAAGGACACCAGTCTCATTCATGAGGGCTCTACTTTTGTGACTTAATTACATATATATGTATATATAGCATATATAATTACACATAATTTCTATAGCAACTAGACCATAGCAACACATATAGCAACACATACAGATAGATTTTTTTATTTCGTTTTGTAGAGACAAAACTCTCTTTTTAGGTTTTAGGGTAGGTTGTTTGTAGTAGATAAAAATGCATCAAATATTTACATATAATTAACACATATTAACTATTCACTGGTGCATACATATATATATATGAATTCATATAAACAGGCAGCCAGGTGCTATAGGATTTACAGCACCCCTCAAGGCAGCCCTTTTAAGTAACCAAATGACAATTCAAATCATGCAATCAAAGGGTAATTTAAATAGATGCACATGTTGTAAAAAGCAATGTAAGTAATAATGAAAGCTAAATAAAAAGATGCTAAATTGCTTCTTCATTTTACTTAGTATCATTTCTAAAGCCAGCCCTGTACCTGTAGCATCTGGAAGGAGGAAGGGTATCTTAGAGGTTATCTAGATTCAACTCCCGCAAAATGCTGGAAAGTGTTCAATAACATCAGTAGCATATAATCAGCAGCTATTTGAAATCTCATGTGAAGCTTCTTTCTAAGAAAGCTGGGGATATTATGCCTGTATTATTAGAACCTTCTCTTTATAATAAACCAAAACTCTTTTTTTGAAAGCTTTCCCTGTGGAGGCTGTGGCTGGTCCTCGGAAGCAGCATATATTTCTCTAAATCCCTTTACATGTAAAAGCACTGCTGATTTGAGGGCAACTATCATTCTCTTTCCCAGTCCAAAAAGACTGTCCTTGAAAATACATCTAGTCTTTTCACTGCAGTGGTTTCTTTCATCTGGATGATCATCAGTTGGTAAAAATATGTCAAAAAAATGTGTTTCCTAGAAATGGAAAATAATAATTCAGGGGCAGCCATATCAGTGCAGAAAACTTGAAGAACATAGAAAAGCACAGTGGAAAGAAAGTAAAACACGAAGTTTACTCAAAAATCCACCTCCTGAATTTAACAACTGTTGGTATTTTAGTATATGTATTTTCAATGTATTTTTTTCTTCATTTTAAATTTCACTTTAAATTGACAAATAATAATTGTATATATTTATGGGGTAGAATGTGATGTTTTGATATATGTTTACATTGGGGAATGATTAAATCAGGCTAATTAATACATCCGTCACCTTGCATTATTCCTAATAGCTAAGATATGGAAGCAATCGAAGAGTCCATCAATGGAAACATGCATAAATAAAATTTGGGGTGTGTGTGTGTGTGTGTGTGTGTGTGTGTGTGTGTGTGTGTGTGTGTATGAATACTATTCATCTTTAGAAAAGAAGGAAATTCATATATTTTTATGCTTACATTATACTTTACATCTTACCAAAAATGACATTATATTAGAAATATTCATTTGTAACTTATTTTATTCATTTAGCAATAACTGTGCTTTAAAAATTTGCCAATGTTGAATAAATAAACCACCCTATTTTTGGACTTTTCTTTTTTTCTAGCTTCTTAAACCATTTTTTTACCATTATAAATAGCTCTGTGACTAATATCTTTGCTCATCTTTCTTTGAGATGATTCATATCATTGGATTTTCTGGGTCAGAGTTCTCCAAACTTTATGGCTCTTTATACTACATGTTCATTCTAAACTTTCCATCCTGAAGGCAAATTTACTTAGCAGAAGCATAAGAGTGTATATTGTTTTCTTTCTACTGTTACACTGTCTTTTCTAAGCTAGAGTCAGATGTGTCATTGTCTGTGCTCTTTTTGTAACTCCAAACATTTTATAACTCCAAGGCTGTGATCATCTGGTATTTGCCCTTTTTATCTGTACTATTATAAGGTGCTTTAAGCATGTCACCTGAGTTTAGTTCCCTAAAGATGCCATATTGTTTCTCAATTCTGTTTGTTCCGTGTGTATAGGAGAGCCTCTATCTGGAATTGGCTTTCTGCTCCACCTCAATTAGTTTCACCCCCTGGGAAGATAGTCTTCTTAGCTCCAATGGCCCTCAGGGCATAAACCATCATAGGGTGTACTTTTGAGCAATTGTAATTTTCTCCTCTACCCAGTTAGCTCTTTAAGGGCATAAGGTGTATCGTTCATCTTTAATTTCTAAGGGTCCGTGACTGATGGTTAATAAATGCATTATTTGTTATTATTTACCAAAGGAATAAAGAAAAACTATTTAGTTTCCAGGTTCTTCTTAGTTTTTTGCAATCAGCATCTGCAAATATGCTAAATGTTTGCAATTAGCATTAATTTATATTTGCTTTTTTTCCCTCATGCTAAATTCTGGCAACAAATGGAACAAATAAATAGTGTCTTGGCAGTAGCATCTAGCAAATTTTGTTCATTCTCTTCTTGCATTTGCTGTACCTGTTTACTTCTAAGTCCTTTCTGCAATAATTCTCCTTGAAAATATATCTTTGTGCTTCTGCTTATTTGCTTTGCTGATAAACTCTGTAAATATGCTTCATTTGTTGTAATGTAACTATATAGCCATGAAAGATAACCACATGGCCTCCTTTTTATAGAATATTGTGGCTGGTTAGCGCTTGATTTTTCAACAACTGCACTGTTGACATTTTGGGCCAATTAATGCTTTGTTGTTGGAGACTGTCCTAGGCATTGTGAACTGTTTAACAGCATTCCTAATCTCAATACACCAACTGTCAATAGCATCTCTCTTTCCCCAACTTAGACCTGACAATAAAACATGTCTCCAGATATTACCAAATGTTCCCTGGGATGAGGAATCCCCAGTTGAGAACCAAGGATCTAGAAGTTACCAGTCAGTCTACCAGTCTGTGCAAATAGTTACAAAAAAAAAAAGTTTTTTCTCAGTTTCTTTGTTAAGCAGCACTACATCAAAGAGGTGAGTTACCAAAACACTTAAAAGGAAAGTAAAAGAAACAGCAGGAGCCTTTCATGGATTCAAGAATAAATACCACACATCACAAAATGTGTTGATCGCTAATTTCATATGACATGTAAATTCTTGGCATCTGTATAGATGAAATGCTAATATGGTAAATAGTTTAATATGCTACAATAAATGGCTTTATTTTAATTCTAGACTTAAAATCATCTGTAATATATATTTATTATTCTTCAGTTTGCAGGGTGTGTGTGTGTGTGTGTGTATTCGTGTGCTTGCTTTAAGTAGTAGTAATGTGGACATTGTCTTTTCCTTTTTACTTCAATAATATCAATATTTATAGTTTTGATGGGAAGTTTTTACATATATTTAAGAAATTAAAGCTGAGAATGTTTAATGTTTGTCCAGAGATATCTGATAATAAATTATTTCTGAAGATATTAGGACATAAAAAATAAAGGTATAGTTTCTGTTCCTAACTATAGAGGTGTTACTGTTTGCTCTTTCTTGCTGTTACTCATCTTCTGTATGATGGGTCATAGATAGCTCTTCCCTGGTGATATTACAATTTTATAACTACTCACCCTGTGGTTAATGTCAATAGATAGACAGAAAACAAAAAGGGCAAAGAGGTTTTAAAAAGTAAAAACAAAAAATAAAAATAATGAATAACGAGGAAAAGAAGGAAGGAAGGGAAGGAGAGAGGGTAGGATGATTAAAGATGGAAAATAGGAACAATGGCTGTAGAAAATGGTCTGATTGAGCCAGGCTCTGAGGTCAGACAGATCTGGCTGGCCTGGAATTTCAGATCTGCCCCTTACTGGCTTCATGTCTTAAGAAGAGCAATTTAATCTCTATGCTTAAGTAATAAATATTATATTATATTATCCACATCTGAAATGAGGTGACCTGACACATAGTGCGTTTTCACTGTTTCTGTTTCCTGTGCCATGTTCTTGATTAGAAGATAAAGCAATAGTGCCTGTTGCCCAAAGCTTTCCTGATAGAACAGAGAACACAGATGAGCAAGTCTCATGTGAATAATGTCAGACCTTTCATAAACATTCATCTGTCACAACTGATTGCTTACAAGGTTCTGCTATCATTCTATGTAGATCTATTTTAGTGGGTGGGAATAGTAAAATTATGATTTCCTGGTGATAAACATCATATGTTAGAAACATCTAATTATACACTAAGTTCTTATGGTAAGAAAGAGAATGGCTGAGATCATGTATTGGCTTTAATAAATACACAAGGAAATACGTATTATAAGATAAATAAGAATTAGTTCAAATAGTGCATATTGTGAGCAGTGCATCTGCTCTTAAGAAGCTTTACTACCTGACCTCTTTGCTATAAAATGAAAGAGGATTTGAAAGCCTGAAGAAGAAGGAAAAAAAAAAAAAGAAGCTGGAAAGAATTGGGGAAAAAGAAAAGTTTGTGTATCTTATTTCAACATAATAGATTGTCTTCTCTTAGCGCTGTGAACATCATTTAGCAAAATTCGAACCATTTAAATTTTAAGGGATAACTGTGAGAAATAGTGACCCTTACACCTTTTTAACATGTATCTTTTTATTGCCAACTTATATACAGTGATCAATCAAACATAAGTCTTATTATCTTATACATTTACAATGAAAGTATCTAAACCAATTTCTGAAAGAGATATATTATTATAGTCCCATTTGTTTATTTTTTCTTTTGTTCCTTGTGCTTTCAGGCTCATGTTTATAAATCTGTGCCCAGATGTAGTTCTGGAAGTGTTTCACCTATATTTTCTGTTACTGATTTTATAGTTTCAGGTCTTTAATCCATTTTGAGTTGATTTTAGTATATGGTGAGAAATGCATATCTAGTTTCATTCTTCTGCATTTGGATATCCAATTTTCCCAGCCCCACTTATTGAAGAGGCAGTCTTTTCCCCAGTGTATATTTTTGTTGCTTTTGTCCAATATCAGATGGCTGTAAGCCTGACGGGTGATTTCTGGGTTCTCAATTCTGCTCCACTGGTCTGAGTGTCTATTTTTATGCCAGTACCATGCTGTTTTGTTTACTATAGCTTTGTAGTATAATTTGAAGTCAGGTAGTGTTATGCCTCTGGCTTTATTTTTTTGCTCAGGATTGCTTTGGCTATTCAGAGTCTTTTATTGTTCCATATGAATGTTAAGACTGTTTTTTTCCATTTCTGTGAAGAATGTCATTAATATGTGGTGAAACTCAAGCAAAATATAGAAAAAAAATGTCATTAAGCTTCTTCACAGCAAAGGAAACAATCAACAGAGTGAAACAACAACCTACAGAATGGGAGAAAATTATTGCTAACTATGCATCCAACAAGGGATTAATATCCATAATATACAAGGAACTCAAGCAGTTACACAGTAAAAAAAACAACCCAATTAAAAATGGGGGAAGGAGCTGAGTAGACATTTTTCAAAGGAAGACATACAAATGGCCAATAGGTACATGAAACAATACTCAAAATCTCTAGTCATCCAGGAAATGCAAATTAAAACCACATTGAGATATCACCTCACCCCAGTTAGAATGGCTATAATCAAAAGACGGTGAATGACAAATGCTGGTGAGGGTGTGGAGAGAAGGGAATGCCCCTTCACTGTTGGTGGGACTATAAATTAATACAATCTCTATGGAAAACAGTATGAATGTTTCTCAAGCAACTACAGATAGAACTTCCATATGATCCAGCAATCTCACTTCTGGGTATACACCCAGTGGAATGGAAATCATTATGTCAAAGAGATACCTGCACTCCCATATTCATCAGAGCTTTGTTTACAATAGCCAAGATATGGAAACAACCTAAATGTCCATCAATGGATGATTGGATAAGGAAACTGTGGTATATATACACACCATGGAATACTACTCTGGCATAAAAAAGAATGGAATTCTCCCATTTGCAACAACACGGAGGAGCTTGGAGAAGCTTATGTTGAGTAAAATAAGCAAAGCACAGAGGGATAAATACCACATGTGCTCACTTATAAGTAGGAGCTAAGAGAGAAAGAAGGAAGGAAAGAAAGACCACAGTGGTGTGTTGGACTTGCAGAGGGAGAGAGCACACCTAGGGATATAAAGTGAAGTGGGCAAAAGGGGAAGGGGGAAGGAGGTTGGGGATAATTGGACGGGGGAGATGGTGTACAATCACAATTTGTGGTAATGGGCATGCTGCCAGTATGGATCTGGCCTTCACATCTAGGGTACAACAGGGGACAATCAGCTTTGTATCTCATGAATATTCATAACCAATAAAAAAGAGATATATTGTTATAAGAAAATAAGTTATTATTGGTCATAATGGATTCATATAATTTACTTTCACTCTCTCAACATCCATTTTCTACCTTTGAGAACTAAAAAGTCTTATTAATCTGCTGGAGAATACAAATAAGATTAAGTAAATCTCTCCAATTGTTTATTGGCTTTCACAGTTTTGATTAACCATCATCGGTGAAAATGAAATTTCATTTTGTCCTTTGAATGTTTCCTTTGTCCTTGCCTCTAACAGTCCTGTAATGGATCCTGTTTCTCATTTTTTCCAATTATGGCCATAATCCTAATGCCTTTAGGCCTCAGATGTCCTGTGAATCTGTTTTTGACCCACCTCTTCAGGCAATCATTACAACTTTCAGCTTCTATTATTGTTCTCCATTTGTTACCTCTGCCCATACTTGGCCACTGGTTCTTAAGATGTTGCTTAACTCTATCTTCCTTTCAGGCACTATCATTTATGCCTGACCACTATTTCTTTTGTTCACAAAATATCATCTGACCAATCAGTATTAATATGCTAGAAATTGTCAGACTGTACCTAACATTTCTGGCAGCTGCACAGTAATGCATTCCTGGGAGATGCCATCTTGCTGTCATTAGTTCTTTTTATAGGTTTTATTTGCATGAGGTTATTTCTTCCAGATATATTTCTTTTGCAGAAAAACAGCGTGTATCAATACAAAATGAGAGTAAATGATAATTTTAACGTTAGATATGCATTAAAAGCAGGTTATTCTTCAATGTGATCCAGTAAATTTTTAAAAATGTATGAATGGAAGAAGCAATTTTAACAGATTGAATTATCTATAGGAGACAAATAAATATTCCAATGTCCAAAAAGTTTTTGAGCTTGAGAAATATCATAGAAATTTCCAGTCATATTTCATTGACATCCTGAGATGCCCTCCACCTTATTTGTATGCTATTTTTTGGTCTTTGCTCATCTGAGTGCTTGTTTTTCTCTCCAGTTACTGCTTCTTTGTCCACTTTCTCCTCTATGCCTGCCTTACAATATTCATTCCTAGCATGACCCACTAGGATGGTCATGAAAAGTTCTTATCCATAAACTGAATGTCTCGGCCTGACATTCGATCCACTCTATAAGCATTCTAATTTTCCCGAAGCTTCTACCAAAGCAAAGACCACCTACTGGTGAAGTATATTCTTAGATCTTTGTATCTCTCATGCCTAATTGTGTCGTATAGGAAGATCATTCATTGACCCTTACAAAAGACTGATTTCCTCAGTGTAAAAAGTCATAGCATATCCCTTCTTTCTTATGGAGATATATTTTCTTCTAAGAAGTAGAGCATGAATTTGTCAAAAGGAAAACCATGATAAAATTATGCCACCTGTGGAATTATTCAAGCAAATTTTTTAATGTCCTGTAAGAGAAAGGAATGCAATTCCATTAAAGGAACAATATCACGTTTCTATCCTGTCAGAATCCATTCCTATCTTCAGTTTGCATGGATGCTGTCATATTTTAACCTCTATTTAATTCCCACCAAGTTTTCTCATTGGCTAGATTTATAATTAGATTCTCTGTCTTATTCAAGGTAAAAGTAAGTCATCCTAGATTGAACATGTCAAAAAAAAAAAAAAATGCCAGGCTAGAGCCACAAGACTGTGGTGGGGTGGGGGGAAGGTGCTAATCTTTCAGCTTCAAACTCTTGATTGTTTGGAAACACAACGCAAATTTTATTTCTATTCCATTTGGGCTGCTATAACAAAATACCGTGAACTGGGTGGCTTATAAACAACAGAAATTTATTTTGGACAGCTCTGGAGGCTGGACGTCTGAGATCAAGGTGCCAGCATGGTTAGTTTCTGGTGAGGGCTCTCTTCCAGGTTCATAGAGGATTGTCTTCTCACTGTAGCCTCTCATGGCAGAGGGCAAAGGATCTCTCTAGGTCTTCCCTTTATAAAGACACTAATCCCATTCCTGAGAGCTGTGTCTGCATAACCTAATCACTTCTCAAGAACCGTACCTCCAAATACCATCACCTTGGGGGTTAGGATTTCAAATCATGAATTCTGGGGCAACACAGACATTTAGTCCACTGCACTATGTTTGCTTGTTTGGTTGGTTTACTTATATTTTAAACATAATGTAACTATGCCTACCATAAGGTATTGTCTTGAGATTGTTGGATTAAATTATTTTCATTTTTTTCATATGTATTTTCCCTAGAGAGCATTGACTTTAAATGTAGTACGGGTTTATTAATTTATCACCTTACTACCATGGGTAAACATTTTCTGTCTTTTCTTATAGAAGATGATATGACATTAAAAGGGTACCCAGAATCTACATAGAGAGGTATTAGAAAAAAATTTGTTTTTTAAGAAATGTTTACATTACTTATGAATGGATTTAAGACTGATAGTAACAGCAACTAACACTTTCTAGTGCTTACTTTGTGCCAGGCATACTTTAAGCTCTTTACATATATTGACTAATTTAATCTTCAAAATAGAACATTATGAGTGAGATCCTCTTATTAGCTATATTTTACAGATGAGGAAAGGAGGCATAGAGGATTTAAGTGTCTTTACCAAGGTTCCAGGTAATAAACGAGCAAGCCAGAGTGAATGAATGCTTCTGTAATGAATGTTTGTCAGAACCTTGAACAAAATATTGTGATTCTAAAATGTAAATCATTCATTTTTTCTAAAATGTTACTAGTAAATGCGATCAATAACATAGTTCTGTACAAAGGGACTAAATAAGGTGTGATTTTTGTGAAAAAGCATTTGACAAAAAAAGATATGTAAAAACTACAATGAACTTACAAAGTTGTACCTGACAAAGTTCACATTGGAAAGACCTAGTTGACAATAAGAACTCTAAATGACCCTTGAAGAGATTAGTTTAAATATATTTTCTCTGGGTTTCAAACAAAGAATGAAGCTCTCTAGAGTTCTTAGTAGATCTAAGTATATAATTTTAGATTCTCAATATTAATGAGTGGATTACATAGGTACAAGTTAATTCTGTTTAAATATCGTACCTCAAATTTGTAATCAACATAACTGGTATTGCGAAATATTTATTTAAGTGCTGAACTACCAATCTGTCATATATGAATATATCTATATTTTAAAGAGAAGTATTTTATCCCCACTTTATTTCACCCCCAACCCACATTATTTCTTTTCACTGTATCTTCAAAAACATTGAAGATCTTGTAACTGATTATATTTTAATATCCACACTGGGTTTATAAAAATCAGAGGGAAATTGAGCTCCTCAACTAACTAACATTATGATCTATTATAGCTTATATATTTTTACATCAGATTATCGAAACATTTACCTACAGTAAAATTTATGCTTTTTTAGATATATTGTTCAATGAATTTTTATAAATCTACAGTCATGAAAAAAATACCATGATCAAGACACAAAATATTTTCATCTCCCCATAGAGTTATTTCTTGCCTTTCTAATCTCAATCCCCCTACTCCACTTCCTACCCTTGGCAACCACTGAACTGATTTCTGTCACCAATTTGCCTTTTCGACAAAGTTATAAAAATGATACCGTATGTAGCCTTTTGTGTCTTGCTATTTTCACTCAACATAATGCTTTTGGGATTCATCCATGTTGTTGCATCAGTAGCTTCTCTCATTTTATATCTGTGTAGAATCTTATGATATGGAATCTGCTTGATTTTGATAACTAAATTATTCCGGGCTTCATCTTTTTTCCCCTGTACCCCATGACTTCTTTGCTGTTTTATCTTTTGTATTTTTTGTACCATATCTATCTTTGCAAATGACTTTGAATTATTTTTGATGCAGGTAAAGCATGGATGGTTGAATAATAAAGGGATAAATTAGACCCTCTAATAAAATTGAGCTTGAAACATGAATTCGTAACAAAATAAATAAAAACTGAAGGGAGTATGGTATGACTTCAGGTATGATACTTAACATCTCTATGCCTCACTTTCCTCATTTGCAAAAGGAGGGTAATAATTATGCCTACATATTTAGAGACTGAAAGTAGATTTTCTCAATATACTTTGTCCTCTTCTGTTTTTACAAACAGCCCCCAATTTTAGTTAAATTTCCTCCCATAATAAAGATTCCATTTCTCTACCTCTTTGCTGGTATGTTTGTCCATGCAGCTGTTCTCTGGACAAGGAAATGTGAGAAGTATAATGTAGCAGTTTCTGTGAGCCTGGGTCTTTGACATCATACTATTCTCAGACCACGTACCGAGATATTTACTTAAAAGAGAAATGAGTTTCTACATGTAAATTCTTGCTATTTTTTTCTTGTCACTGATAGCTAAACTTAAGTCTAAGTGATGTGATACCTCATTAGAGTTGTGACTGTTAAGGGAAATGATCTATGTAAGGTATAGAAGAGTGTTTGAAGTACTGCAAGTCTTTAGTAAATGTCAACTGTTATTATCAAGGGAACTAGAAAATTTTTTAAATTAAAGAAAAATACTTTAATGTTCTCTTTAGTGTTCATTTTTTTGAACATTATAACCAATGTGATGGTGTAAGGGGTATTTTGGAGTTTAGCTTTACATAGGAGAAATAATTTATAGTTCTTCTATTAGCATATATGATGTGGCTGAAGTGGGTATAAGATGGGTTCATGTATTAACAGATTGAACCAAGACAAGCTAGTTCAAACATACCAGCTGTATGATCTTGCAAAGAATTTAACATCTTCAGCCTCAGTTTCCTTATTAATAAACACTTCTCACTTTGCAGAGTGGCTGTTAGAGATTATACACATATAAAATATGAATATAAATATACATGTATATTAGACTCTCAGTAAATGGTAGTTAGTGTTGTTCCTGTGGATTAATTTATTTGATGTTTTGTAAAATGATAAATAGGTTATTAGGGGAAATTTTGATAAGTACCTTCACACAAAGGCACGTGTGCAGCTTTGCCGTCTTTAGGTAGCTGCTCCATGTGCTGGTAGCTGCTCTGTGGGTTAGTGTGAAGGGTAAAGAAGTGGAGGAACTAGAGAACAGTAAAGTTGGGCATTTACAGAAGCCATAGGGGGACATTGCTGTGCTAAACCCTAGAAAGGGTCCAAACCAAGTTCAAGTGGATCTCTAAGGACAAATTGCAGATGGCATGAACTGGCTCAGCCAACACCCTTATCAAAATTTCCTCTGTCAAATTTTCCCTTGAACCGATTTATCATTTTGCAAAATTTCCCGTAGTAATGCAGAATGAAGAAGATAAATTGAGAAACAGTTGTGTAAGTGTAGGGAAATTATCTTGGTGATTGCTTTTATCCCTACAAAATTATATTTTGCCTAAACTTTTGCTTTGAATACCAAGTATACATTTGTGTGTTTTCATTTGCTATAGAAGTATTTTGGAGAAAGAAGCAAAAATAAATATAGGTGAATAGGAAAATTTCAGCTTATCTGAACTTATTCTAATATTGAGCACAGCAATAGTTGATTATTTTAACAATTATAGTGCTACATGTTCCGGAACAGCTGATTAGGCATGTAATTCCATGATTTCTTAATTAATTTTTTTAAAATTTAGTTTTCTGTTCTTCAGTGCCCATAATAGTGCCAAGCTATTGATTATTTCAAAGCAGTGGGAAAACATGTTTATTTCTTGTATTTGAAATATTCAATACTTTATTTTCCTAAAATTCCTTCCAGATATCCTGTATGTTACCTATAATAGGAGACCTTGTTACAATGAGAATATTAATTTAATTTTTTAAAATTATGTATGAAATTATTGGCATCCTGAAAGGACTCTTTTCAAATGTATTCATAAACACTATTTCTTGACATTTTAAAACTGGGAACAACCCCCATTGCTGTATCTGTTCACGAAATACTGCCAATACTCAAATGTGTCAGTTTTACATTTGTTTGCTTTATGACAATTATTATGTTCTCATGGTAGTTCTTTATTTAATTCTCTACCTCTTCCAGGTAACCTGCAAGTCTGCACTACCTTAACAGATCCCACTCTATATCCTTCTTCTTAGCCCTGATACACACGGAATTCAAACACAATCCAGGGGGAGTACCTGGGTAGAAATTTTTTCCCAGTTCAAATTTAAAAAGTCATAAGTGAAGTAAAAATTTCCAGAAAAAGAACCATGTAAATTACTTCAAGTTTTTATAAGGAAAATAATAAAGTCTCTGTAGATCAGAGATCTTTTAACAGGGAAGGGGATTGGCAGAGGAGAGAGTAGGAGATTGAAGAATATCTCTGGAAATAGCCAAGGCTATTTTTAGTGGAACATATCTGCTGAAGAAGAAACAATAACTGACTTACACTGTTATAAGGTGTATTAATCCGTCTCTCTTGCTTAAAGCATAAATGCCTGAAACTGGGTAATTTGTAAAGAAACAGTATTATTGCTTATAATTTTGGAGGCTGGGAAGTCCAAGGTCCAGGGAACACATCTGGTGAGGTCCCTGTTCTTGGTGTTGATGACACGGAATATCACATGGCAAGAATGGCAGAAGTAGAAGGAAAGAGCTTCTCACACACTCTCCTTTTAAAGCCATCAGAACCATGATCATAATCACCATTAAACCATCAATTGATCAATCCATTCACTAGTGCATGCTCCTCATAATCTAATCACCTCTTCAAGGCCTCACCTTTCAATTACCATGATCACCCCCCAACAGTCAAAGTGGGGACCAAATCTCAATGAGTCTTGGGAGGACATTCAATCCACAGCATAAGGGGAACTTTGGGTTTATTTTTATTTTTATTTTTTTTATTTTAACTTCCCAATATACACTGTAGTTGATTTGATTTATGTAAGGAAAAAGAAAAGTACTTAAAAACTAGAAAGAGGTTTTTATGATGCTTTTGGAATCAAATTCCATAGAGCTCTTGAGAAATAATGTACATATCTCTCTGCTTAGGAAGGTTTGGGCTTTTATCCTTCCTGGAATCATAAGTATAGACTTACAAGTCCCTATTGTATCATTTTGCTCTTGTGATTCTGAAATTCTCATTAACATTGTATTCAGGCTAAGCTTATTTCTGGCTATTGGGATCCATATAAAGTGGTTATCTCCCTGTAGCTGAGCTATACCTTCCCCAGCATGTGTTTTCTTGATCAGAGAGCATGGTTAGGATTTGAAAGCTGGTGAGGAATACAGAAGACCAGGTTCAATGTTTCAGGTCTTCCTACATAAATCTTACTTGTTTTGAGAGGACAATCATTTGAACAGTGAAAAAAACATTTTGCTCTAAGCACATTACTTATTTCCTATTGAAATCACTAAATCGTTGGTCTGTCTGTAAGGCATTATAAAAGGAGGAACTGTGATGTTGAAATGTAACAGATATTTTTTATTTTTCTCTCAGTCATGACCTTGCCAACGTCCTGACTTCATCCCGGTGATACTGATTTAGATTCTGACTTTCAGAACAGTGAAAGAATAAGTTTCTGTTATATTAAGCCACCCAGTTTGTGGTAATTTCTTACAGCAGCCATATGAACCAAATGTAGAGAACTTATACAGTAACGTCACAAGTACTTACATGAGCTGTGTTTACTCAATGAGACATTCCACAAATCTTCACTTCCTTTCGCGGTCTGTATCTGCCTTTTAGAATACAAAGGCTAGTATCAACGTATTCAACCTAAGAGTCATCATTACTCTAGATAAACTTTTCTCAAACTGTCTTTCTTCTCAAATCTGCAGAAGATTGTTATGATGAAATATGTATTACAGATGTTGCCTATGTAAGGTAATGTTCTAAGCTGTTTTATCAATCTTTCCTAGCATTCATTTAGTTACCCATCAAATAACTTATAACAATTTAACAGACACCTGCTATTTGCTAACCACCACCATTGGCATTGTGGACACACAGGTTAGTGTACCTTGGTTGATTTGCACATTGGTATTCTTACTAGAAAACAATTAGAAGAAATAATTTAAATAGTCTTGAGGAGGTCACATGAAGCAAAAAAGAAAAATAAGCAAATAGTTATAGGACAATGCAACAAATGCTACCACACTTGTACATTAAAAAAAAAAAAAAAATGCTATAAGAACACTGAGGGAGCCAGTAGGGGCCTGGGGAAATCAGAGAAGGATTCTCAGAGAAAGTGCCACCGAAGGTGGAAATGGAAAGATAACTAAGCAACCCTCTGATCAAGTATATCTTCATGGACATTTGAAGGTGAGAGAGCAACACAGACAAGGTACAGGGGTATGTGAAAACTGAGTTTGGGTGTGGAACTGTTTTCTATTCTCAGAAAACTACTTCTTAGAGTGTGTGGCAGCAATAGAAAGATGGAGAAACAGAAGTTGCAGAGATTTTTTGTTTGTTTGTTTGTTTTTCAATTTGCTGAGCTCAATTACTCTTATAATTCCTTTTTTTCAGTTTTTAAATGCATAAAATAGCATTCACTTCTCTCAGAACCATTTAAATTCTATATTATTAGTGGTAACTGTTGTAGTAGTTAATACCTAAAATAATCTCTATTGTTTGTATCAAAGTCTTATAAATTGGTTTATAGAAAGAGAGCATGAATTTTTTTGTTTAAAAAAATAGATTTGCTGATATTAAGAGAATTATGAGAGACCAGTCATTGGATAAAAATTGGTTATTTGGGTGGGGGACATAGAGTTAATTGGGTGGGGGACATGGGGAATAATCACAATTGGTGGCAATGGGCATCCTGATACTATCGATCTGACCATCACATCCTAGAGACAGGTGGTGAAGGTCAGCTCTGTACCCCATAAATCTGCATAATCAATAAAATAAAATTTTTTTAAAACTTAAGTTTTTAATTCACCCCTAATTTTTCTTTTTGTATTGGTGCTCTAAATGAACTAAACTCTTCTCCCTCCCTTCCAAATGAGCATAACTTATGAAAAACAGCCACATAAATCTTCAACCTGATGTTATTAATCAACTGAGTCCTAGTTTTTTTAAAATAATTGCCAGCATCCTAAAAGTCAAGAGGACAAATATTAATGAAGTGGTTCAATCTCCTTTAGCATGTTTCTCCAACATGAATCATCACTTAACTTGTTTCTCATCAAATAAACAAAAGGATCTTATACTACTTTATTGCTATTTCCTGTTCCCAATGGCAATGGTGAGCTGGTTCCTTAATTAGATTAACATTTACTCAGAGACTACTCAAGACAGACAGGCTTCTGGCTAAAGGTAGACACCACACCCTCTATTACTCCACCAGTCTCCTGACTTTGCCCCTAGACTCATAAACCTTACTCTATGCTCCATGCTACATCGTGAGTGGTTTTTCTAAAATGCTAATCTGAATATCACTCCGATTCTTCTAATTTGTTAATAGCGTCTCATGAAGTTCAGAACTAAACTCTTTAATGCAATTTGCACTGTTCTTTGGATTCTGGCATTCTCTCTGTATTCCCTATCTCCATTTTGTGACCCTCCTCACAGCGAACTTTCTCTTCCTTTCTCTTGCTGCTCCGTTTTGTTTCCAGGCCTTCATACATGCCATGCTGTGCCTTTAACCCAGAAGACTCCTTCTCTCATTCCATCATTCTTTGTGAAACTAACTCCTGCTCCTTCTTTGAGTGTTAGTTTACTTTTCTGGAGATAATGTTCTGATTTCACACCGGTTTAGGGAGATACTCCCACCATACACTCTTATTATAGTACCCTGTAATTCCCCTTTCTTAAATATTTTTTATAGCAGTTGCCTCTTTGCTTGACTTTTTTCATCATGGCTTTTCAGGTTTTATTTCTGCCCTGTCGCTTGTGGAAGATTGTAAAACATGCTACACATTCCCCACATGCAAACCCCTTTTCAAAGTAATATTACACCTCCTCTCCTCAAGAAGTGAAATCTGTTGCTCCACTTCATTGAATCTGTGCTGAACTTATGATTTGAACTTATAAAATGCTGCAGAGATGATAAGCACCTGCCTTCAGAGGTATGGTATTATCCAGTCTCAACTCTTTCTATGCTGAGACCTCCATCTAAAGAACCCGAGGCTAGCTCCCTTGAGGATAAAAGACCCAGGGGGAGAGAGGCTCAGTGAGCACCACCTCCGCACCTGTGAATTAGAACATCGGATTCCGAACGTCTGAAGCCATTCCTGTAGTCGCCCCAAAAGTGACAGCAGCGGAATTCCCCCACAAGGAAGTGCCCCAGACCATACTGAGATGTGGCTGCTTAGGATTCCAAAGAAAGAAGTACTAAATGCCAGAGTGAACAGTCCAAAGCATGTATTAGGGAGGCTTATGTGCAGAGGGAGGCTGCAGCCTATCCCTGTGTGGACAGTGAGATAAGAGGTATTCTACCTAGGTATGTCTGCAATGAAGGAGTCCACTTATGGAGTGTATATGAAGGTTTAATGAATTTGGCTCAGAGTCGGGGCTAGTTTCTCTCAGTGTCTTGGGCAACTACCTACATGCCTTTATCAGAGCCTGGGAATGTTCAAGGCCCAGGCTTGGATTCCAGCTTACAGGGGAAAACATGCAGCTGGTCAGGTGACAAAGTGGTCAAGGCACTGTGTATTTCTCAGTCAGGACAGGAAAAAAAAAAAAAAAAAGCGGGGAAAACTTGAAGACCCTGCAACATCTGAGACTATACAACCACCGTTCAGCCTCCAGATGACTGCAGCAGCCTGAGTGACCCCAGGCAAGAAGAGTTTAAATTGCTGACCTGACCCTGAAATCATAAGTAAATACAATTATTGTTGTTGTAAGCCTCTAAGTTGTGGGGTTGTTTGTTTTGTCTCCCTATGTAACTAGTACAATTGTTGTATTCACAGTTCCTGTTGCAAATTTCCTGGCACGTGGTAGTATAAAAATCAGCTTTCTGTTTACTTCTGAGAAGTTTAGATCTTCATTTTCCGAATAAAATCTACCCTGCAATGCCAACAGCATGTGAATGTTCATGCTCACCCCTGACTTCTACTACTATCTGTTGAGAAACATGCGTTCCAAAATCTGGTGTTGTTCTCAAACTTGTGAATGACAGTTTTATTTGTGAAAAATGATATAATTTCTTCAAACATCAATGAAAGAAAAAATATGACTGTGAAAAAAAAAACAACTAGTTATTTCCAAGAAAACTAATGAATGATTTGGAAAGTGATAAAAAGTTAAAATGTTTCTGAGACGGTATCATGAGGTGCAGGAATGGCAACTATGAAGAATTTGGGGGGAAATCCCTAAATTTTGAAGAATTTTTCATTCAGATTACTTTACAAGTAATTTTTCAGTCTTTTTTCAATAAGAATTCTTAGAAGATGCATTATGGGTGGTGTTTATTCAAGAAGACTGACTCAGAAGCCCTACTCAAAAAAAAAAAAAAATAGTTTTGGCCTTCTAGCAAAAGAGTCTCAAGTAAATGTACATGTATATGCTTTAATATTAAATAGAATGTTTAAGTTATGCTAGTATCATGGTTTTATGAGTTTTACTCTCTTAAAAATTTCCAATTAATTAATTAATTGCAATCCTGTTCATATCATCTAGGATATTTGACTTACCAAATACATATCTATAAAATGAATGAATATAAGTAGAAGGAATTGGGGAGAAAAGTATAAATAGCATTCCTGGTTGGGACAAACTATGATAAAATAATTTTAGCACAAAATGCTATGGATTTCCCAAGTAATGTTTAATAACGTTGGATAGCAGAGATATAGGAGAACTGGAGTAGTGAACTGTTGCCAAAAAGGTGTATTGAAGCTCTACTGTAGAAATCTCTGAATGATTCCACAAACTACAATAAGTTTTTACCGGTTTTTGAAAAGAGGAATAAAATGACTCACCTACATTTAGAAAGATAATTCTAGCCATTATATAATGTAGGAATAGCAGAGCCAGAATATAACAGTTGACTTTTGCCACAATCCAAGTGAGACACGATGAGGAAATCCTAGGTTCAGCTACAAATGGCTGTTTCCGCAGGTGTAGCAGAATAACCCATGAAAGCAGAGGAACATATTTCTAAAGCAGAGGACCTCCGCTGTCCCTGGTCCAACACCCTTACCTCCAGGGCAGATTTGCCTTCATGGCAGGAGGGGGAGAAGCATCGGTATTGGAGAGAAATGTAATAGCTGCCTTTACTCTATCTCATTTGGCAACCCGATGTTAGCAACCGTGCAGAGTCAGAGACTCACTGCAAGTTAGAGCTGGAAGGGATTTGAGAGATCAAGCCCAAGATTCTCAATTTATTTTTTGTTGAGAGGTCTTTGTGCAGATGACTAATTAATAATATTTTAGAAACTCCCAATAGAATACAAAATCAGTATTCTAAACCTATCCAGGCAATGATCAGAAAATTAGGTAATATTGATTAAATCCGAATCCTTGATAAACCACATAGAAGTCAAACACTGTGCTCTATATTCTAGATTGAAAGAGGGTGCTAGAACTGACCCATATATTTAATAAGTGTGTGTATGTATGTAAGGGTACTTTAAAAAGTTTGTGGAAAAATAGAATTAAAAGATTATGTGAATCTGTCCATGAACTTTTTGAAGATCCTTCAAATATATGTACACACATACACACACACACATATATCCTATTCCACACATGATTCTGCACTAGGTGCTATGTGAGAGAGCAAGATGTAGAAAAACACACCATTTTAAACCATGAAACGAAGAAAAAGACAAATTAAGAACGGTTTTTAAAAGGGCATTTATGGATTATTAGCAAAGAGAACATTATATCAATTGAATCAAACATGTTGAAATTTTGCTCATATTGCTGACTAAAAAGGCAGAATACCTTTTCTCTTCTGGTATGAGATGAGACTATTAGGACTGTTGTTCTCAGGAACAATAATGGAGGTTCTCAGATATAGCAAGAAGTCAGTATGTTTTCTAATTATGAAGTTACTCACTATGGATGTTAATATCTTGGAATTTTCTTGAGCAGTGGTCTTCCCCAGATATCAAAATAATCTGAAAATTCAGTTGTCTGTATCTTGCAACAATAGGCTAGGTTCTGTCTTACAGACAAATGATTTACACGTCGAAAATTCCATTTTGAGTAGTGTACTTAATGTTTCACACTTCAGTGATTCCCAGTACTGCATTTTTCTAGCATTTAGCGATTTTATTTTTTCTACTGATGTTATTTATGAATCAAAAACCTATCTTGGCAAGGCTAGTCATTTAAAAAAGCTCACTGGAAATGGTTCAGTGTTAATTTTGTTTAGGGGTGGATTCGTAAAAGATGATAAATGCATTGTGGTATAATAACTTCATGCTTTCATCTATCATATTGTTAAATCAAATTGCAAGTGTTGCATTAATGTGATAAAATACTTTCTCCTTACTTTTTCTTTTTGTCATTTAAGAACTTAAATCAAATGAGAAAATTGGACCCAAGTAAACAAGATTGCAAAATGTTTAATCTATAGACCAATAAATTAAAGGCAAAAGATTTATCATATATCTTTGAAGTCCCAAATTATGCAGAGAATCTTAATGCTACCTTGCGTGTAGGTCAACTGTGGGAGAACAGTAGACGCTAAGGTTGAATTTAATTATGTTTAACATTTCTGATAGTCTGCATTGAAAAGTCAATTGAGGTTTGGGTCCCTCACTTCCATACCCCTGTCATCAGTCACTAGCAAGGGATATTCTTTTCTTTTAGCACAAAAGCCTTCTGCCATTGTACATGTTCTGGTTTATAAATTAAATATGTAATATTCCCTCTCAAACCTGAGCCATTATTTTGGAGACATAGTGTCCAAATATTCACAAGCAAAAGGTTCTGGAAGAAATCACTTTGGGGGGCTGGCTAGTAACCTCAGTTGGTTAGAGCACGGTGCTAACACCAAGGTGCAGAGTTTTTGATCTCTGTAGGAAGCTGTGAAAAAAAAGAAAAAAGAAAAAGAAAAAGAAATCACTCCGTAAATTTTCATTCTTCATGTGGAAGGCTTTTTATTAAACACTTTCCCTCTCCACAGGGAATACATACGGTAGGTTTTATTATTTACTCCTGCATCATATTCTGATAGAATGTCATGATGCTTCACAAGGAAATGAATTAGGTCATAACCCACATATGTAGATTCCATGAGTAGCAACGACAGGGAAAGAAAACTCATGGTTCTACAGTGAATTCATGTTAAAACATTAATTCTAATCTGCAATGCAGATATGAAAAGATAATTGACATTTGAAAAGCACAGGTTTTAGAATCAAATTAGCATGTGTTCTAACCATTGTCTTGCACACATTAGCCATATAACCTTAGGCAAGTTATCAAATCTACCTGAGGTGTTTGTAAAACACAAATAACAACCATTCCCTAAGGCTTATCTGAGGATTAACTGAGTTGTTTAATATACATGAAGTGCCTAGCATACAGTCTACCCCAAAGAAGGGAAGCTGTAAATGCTATTTCTCTTCCTCACTTTTCCTTCAGGAGGAATCACAAGATTCCTCAAAGAAAAAAGCAAATTCCCCACTGTAATGGAAGATTATGCATTACTACAACTTAGAAATTATCATTGAAATTATTGCTTCACAAGTTCAATGGCCTTTGTTTTCTTCTTTTGGTCTCAATTATATCCTGGCAACTGAAAACCATCTTGTGTACTCTTTCATTAAATGCAATAAATCGTAGTAAATTGAAGTTCATAAACAGCTGGGACCTCAAATAGAGAACATTTTAAATTCCATAAAGATTAACAGTGAAATCATCTTTAATGCTATTCTGATAGTAGTGTTCCAAAAGAGTTGATGAAGATTTAAGAAATGAAATATTTTAACACCTTCACTGTTTGTATAGCATTAATCTACTTAGGAAATATGGTCTCTCCTTTTGTATACAATCTTAAAGGTTGTGAATGAAGCGACCACTTTCACTTTCCTAATTACTGCTGTGGTTATAGACCTTTACTGTACCAGTAAGAGCATGTACTTTAACCCTTACTGCCCTTCAGGTGTGATATGTAGAAAGAAATGAAAAGAACCACATCAAATTACAGAGTGTCTACTGGATGACAAATAGGATGCCAAGGGTCTCACATGTGTTCTCTTATTTGATCTTCAGAAAACCACCTGCTTAACAGTTTGACTGACTGGAGAGAGATTTCTTGTCCTGTCCCCAAATATCAGTTATTTTATAAACCAAGGAGAGCAGTGAAAGCAACAAGGAAATAGGGAGAGAAACTGAGACTATTCTCCAGGGAAAGGGTGGGCATAATTTCACTACGTGACCCAATGCCTTTATTTAGATACTAAATTACTATCAAAGCTTAGCAAATATTTACTAAACATACGCTATGTTCGATGCACTATGCTAGGTCTGGGGATTTATACACAAGCACATCCTAATTCTTGTCATACAGTTTTAATGTCTAGGTTAGTGGATTCTAATTAAGATTTGTTTTTTATTGAAACCAGTGAGTCATCTCATTTTTAAAAGGTTCTGCAATCTTTCCTATACTACCTTATGATTCATTCCTTTAACAGTGGAATGGTATCTTTAGCTCTAACAGATGTACACATACATGCGACCAGATGTGTTAAATTGTTTAAGGTATGAATTAAAAATATTTGAATATACTCAGCATTATTACATGTGAGTGAAAAGTGATTATGTTTCCTTATAATCATTCAGTAGAAGCAAATTTATAATACTTATTGACTGTTATTTCAATTTATCTACTTTTTAATATGCTTGTGCATTGCATTGTTTGCCTACTACTTTATTCATTGTAAAACAAGTCTTTTACTTTCTTAGAACTTTTTCTCTGACATTTTCTTTTATCTTAGAAAATTACTTTATAATTGTTTCTTGTGTCCTTTCTTTGTCCCCTTCAATTATTCTTTCATTTATCATTGCTCCTTTTTTCCTTTTCTCCTTTCATATCTGCCTTATGTGCTGGCTAGATACAGGTCCTTGAAGAAAGGAATAGAAACAAACAATTAAACCAAAACACCTGCAACAACACTTCCTCTGTTCTTGTTATCTCTGTTTCTTTTAAATATTTTTTAATGCTGATTTCGTTATTTTTTCTTAAATACTATGTAGAAGAGCACATTTTTAAAAAAAATAACAGTTTCTGCAGTTACTCAACATTTTGATTATCCAGAGATACACAATCCCCCATTTGTTTTTCTTTTTTCATTTAAGTACTTCGGTTGCACAAAACATTGTAGATATAAACTGATCATGCTTCTAGTTCATGAAACAGTCATCATCCTTCCATGCAAGACAACGCTTATTATTGCGGTTGTTCATTTTTCCCCTTCCCATATTCTCAAGCCTAGTCCTCTCTTTTTCAAAGGTACCCACTCTGATGTATGTAGTATATCTTCTCTCTTCAGGGATAATAAAATGTGTATTGTCTTAAAATGATAAGCATAAATTGAGCATGTACTGTGTGCTAATATCTGATCTGAAAATTTTCATATTTAAAACCCATAACAACCCTAAGAGACAAATACTCGTAATATTATTATTACTATTTTCATCATCATTATTGTTATCTCTATTTACCTTTTTCTATGTAGACAGCAAGAGATTAACGAATTTGGCTAGCTCAAAAGCTAATATGTGGAAAATATAGCATATGAACCCAAGTAGTTTGGTTGAGAGTTTGCATTTTTAATCAATTATTCTGTATTGTACAGGTATTCTCTTTGTATTTTACTACGTAATAGCCCCAGGTATGAAACTTCTGGATGATACACATACATACCTTCATGAAGTATTGTCAGATTATTTCTAGGATGACTACACCAATTTACAGTCCCACTTCTAGTGCATGAGTCTTAACTACAGCTATACTCAGAACTTATTATTTTTGTGCTGATTTTTGTTTGTTTTTTGCAAAAGTGATGTGTGTAAAGTGGGAATTAATAGTTGTAATTTGCATTTATATCTTTTCTAGTGTGTTTCCCCTTTGGTTTCCCCTTTCCACTTTGGTTTCCCCTTCTGTGAATTTTCTATTAAAATTATTAAGTAAATACAGAGAAAGCACTTAGAGGCATTATTGATAAATAGTAAGGTCTCCACATCTGTAGTTGTTATTGTTATTATTGTTGCTATGTTTATCATATTTTTTCTATTTAATTTCCTGTGTTTTCCATAGGATTTGGAAGAGTCACCAATCCCCTGTAATTTTAGGTATTCCAAACATATTCCCTGCTCTTCTACTAATCCATTTATTTTTGTCTGTGATGCCCGTTGGTTGAGAATCTGTCATTTTGATGCAGTAAATGCATTTTTTTTCTTTTTTGTATTTATGATATACAGTCATATTTAATAAAGATTTCCTACCTCAGAATTTTTTTTAAAAAAACATTCTTATATTATTTTCTGTTATTATTGCAGGTTTTCCTTTTACATTTTGATATTTCAAACACTTAAAGTTAATTTTTATAGATGGCATGAGATGAGATATTTTTACTTCCATGTAATGAGACAACTTTCAAGCACCATTTATTAAATAGTTCATCCTTTTTCAATATATAGAATGCATGTTTCTAGGCCATCAATTATGTTACTCTGTTTGACACTAACTGCAAGAGTATAATACTGTCTTAATTAGTATGATTTTTAAAATATGCCTTAGTATCTGGAAGGGTCAGTTCCCTGTTTTGCTCTTTTACTTCAAAACTTTTATCTATTCATGATTTTTAATTAACTTTAAAAAAAAATGTGAAGTCTCTGAAAAAATCCTGAGGTTTAGGTTGGAATTGCATTAATTGATAAATAAATTTAGGGAAAACTGAGACCTTTACAATGTTAAGCCATTGAAACTGTGAGCACACAATTTCTCTATATTTAGGGAGTATTTTCATGTATTTTAATAGAGTTTTAAACTTTCATGTATGGTATTCATGTGTTTTAGATTAATATCTTTAAAAAGCTTTGTTGTAGTTTATCTTGTTGTTGCAAATTGCATCTGACATTTTTTGGTTGATAATTGCTCATATAAAATGATATTAAGTTAAGCAACCTCATCTTTTTAGCTCTAATGATTAGGTGGATGTCTTGAATTGTCTGTATAAATAATATTAATCATGGTTATTAAAAAATAGTTAAAATTTTATTTCTTAGTTCCAAACCAATATGATACATTTCTTTTTTCCTGACTTATTACATTATCTGGGCTCTACAGTTCTGTGCTAAACAGTAGTGGTGACAGAAGACAAACCTGATTCTGTTATTGATCTTAATAGATTCTCTCTAAATTTATCCATTGAGTATGATTGTACTTAGATTTTTAGTAGCATATTTATAGGATTATGAAAGTTTATTACATTTTAATTCTAACTCAGTTTTCTAATTTTGTTTTTACATCATGAAAATATTTTAACTTCATAAAATTATTTTTTTCTGCACAGATGAGATAGATGATCATGTTATTTGTATCCTTTGACTCAATGCAGATATTTAACATTTATAGATAATCTAAGGTTGAGTCATCTTTGTACTTCTGGGATAAAACATACAGCATGATGACATTTTATAAGTACACTGTTGGACTCAGCCAATCTTTCTTTTATAATTTTTAAATTTCAGTTCATTGAAATTAGCTCATGATTTGTTTATTTTTGTACTTTATCTGGTTTTGGTGTCAAGGTTATACTATTGTCATTAAAAATAGTTGATTTTCCTCTTTCAAACCTTTGGGAGAATTTGAGGGATTATCTTGAATAATTTGTTAGTATTTATCAGTAAAGTTATCCACCAGAAATGTATCTATTTTATTTAGGTTTATTTATTTGAGCTGGTGTGGCACAAGTAGACTGAACAAGGGGAAGAATGGTAGGAAAAAAGGTCAGAGAGAGAAGGGAAGGAGTGTTACAGATCATGTTGGCTGTTTCTTATTGCTTTAAGAACTTTGGATTTTTTCCTCTTGACCTATTGTTTCTTTTACCAATATATCACATCCATCTTTGTGCTTTACATCTTTTTTTGGCCTTAAATTTCTCTTTACCTGAAATAAAATGTGGGTCTTAAATTTTAAGTCACACACTTGCTGTAATTTTTTTTTTAAATATCTGTTTTACTTTTAAATCCCTACACATTTTTTTAACTATACGTGTGTATTATAGACACATATAGTTAAACTACGTTGTTAAACTACGATTTCACATAAAACGTTAATTGGAAAGTCTCTATCTTCTAATTAGTGAATTTGGTCTATTAATATTTATTTTAATTGGTATCGTGTTATTTCTGACATTCTACTTCATATTTTTATATTTACAGTACTTTTCTTCCAATAATTTTTCTTTTGATTTGATCTTCTAAAGTATCCCATTTAATTGTGCTGGCTTCAACAAAAGTATAATGCTGAAGAGTGTGGGCTATGCAGCCAGACTGCCTGGGTTGAGTTGGTCAAATTAATCAGTCTCTCTATTTTGGTATCCTCATTTTTAAATAAAAACTATCTCATTGCATTTTAGTAAGGATTAAATGAGCTAATACAAGTAACACATTGAGAAGTGTCTTCTTGCATGCTGTAAACCTACAGTCAATGTGAGCTATTATTATCATATCTCAAAATAAGAATCTTAATCTCACTTCCCTGTCTAACCTCTCTTCCTCAAAATACCCTTCTTTCCATGCAATATACGTGTACTATGTTGATAAAATTTGAAATCTTTATTCTGGATTTCTATGGATATACATCATCATTATTGTTTTTCTTTTAAACAAAAATAAATTTACTAACTTCTTTATTCACCTTATTTCTCATGTCTCATTGCTACCTCTTAGATTGATTGCTTTTGATGCTGGCAATATCTTCTAAGAGGAATTTCAAAAAGATCTCTATTGTGTACACTTTCTAAGATGCTTTATATCAGAGTAAACCTATGTTTTGGCCTCAAATTTAATTTTTTTATCTGAAAATAACATTCCTGGCTCAATGATCTTTTTCTTCAATACTGAAAATATTATTTTATTGTCTTTTTGCATTCAGTGCTATTGTTGCTATAGATATGGCTAGCTCTTACTATTTTTTTGGTGACCTACATTTACTTTTTTAAAGCTGTTATAACTAAAAATTTTGTTGATATTTATAATTTTAACCATAATATATGTACGTGTGGGTTAAAAAAAACTATTTTATTTGGTAGTTCATGAACTATTCCCATCATGTTTTATGCCTTTCTTTAATTCTAGAAGATAGAAAATTTTTGACTCATGAAAGACAGTTATTTACATTTGTACTTCTCTTATCCATGTATCTTAGTGGCTTTCAACTGGGGCAGTTTATACCCCAGGGGACATTTGTGAATGTCTGAAGACGTTTTTCGTTGTCATACATGAGGGATTACTCCTGGCATCTAGTGGGTAGCAACCAGGGATATTGCTAAACATCCTATAATGCACTAGACAGACTGGCACAAAACAAAAAGTTATCCAACCCAAATGTCAATAGTTGTAAGGTTGAGAAACCCTGATATATCTTAATTATTCACTCATTATTCAATCTTTTGATATTATTTGATCTTCCAACTGAATAGTTTCTTCTTATACTCTGTACGTTTTGCTACGCGCCCCATCTATTGAAATATGTATTTTGAAATTATATTTTTTATATCCGGTTTTCTCTTTTATCTCTTTGAAGGCATTTATTATGCCTTTTAAAATTTCCATTTTACCATAATAATTTTGATTTGTGTAATGTACTTTTTTTTTACTTAAAAAAAATAATTAAAGTGCTCACACCTCTCAGATGCTTTACATTTCTTTCTTGTGATTCCATCCTTTATTCACATAAGAATAACAGATGTTTGGCTTACTGGTACACGGGTTGGGAAGGTAGAGAGGGAGAGGAACAAAATCCTCAGTGCCAGCTTTCATTCCCTTAAGTGAGGTGGGGACTTAGGGGGTACTGTAGCTTTCCTTTTATTTGACGCAATCCTTCCTTTTGCACACCCTCACTTTAAGGCAAGTTCCTTTATACCTTGGAAATTCACAATATATCCATCACAGGCATTCATGTGGTGGCCAGCCAGTCTTTAATATAATTGCTTACTAATGGAGTCAAGGTGAGAAATAGGAAAAGTACAAGGAGAGAATATTTAGGGACTGGACAGTCCCATTATGGTCACTACAGAGTATGTTCACTAAGTGGGGGAAAAATAAGCTCACTACTAGAAAGCTGTCCTCCAATTCCGCTCATACTGTCCACCTAGTTCTGGTCCTTTCCAATTTTGTTTTGCAATTTGCTGTATCTGGTACCTTAAATGTAAGAGAGATAATCATTTTCTTAAGCATAAAAGGAACTGGATAGTAGATAAAAACTACTTTCAAGGTGTGCAACCAAGAGATATACTGGTTTGAAATTTAAAGATGAGCCAGCATTTAAATTTGAGCCTTGGTACAACAGGCAGAACTAAGGGAAGAAAGAATAATGGCCAAAAGGTCATGCGACAATAGAAAATGTTAGCAATCAGTTATCATGTCTTGCTAATTCTACCTTTTAAAATATATCCCAATATATTCACATATTTTTATTCCGATTGACACTAGCCTAATTTAGACCACTTACATATTTTACCTGAAATAAAAGATAGACTCCTAACTCATTTTTTCCCCTCTGGTCTGGCTGTCCCCTCTACCTTCCCACTTATCGTCCACACTGCCACCGGCATGTTCTTTCTGATGTGCACATTTCATCACGTCACTCTCTTTTGTAAAACCTTCCAATATCTTTCCTTTGTCCTGAAGTACAAACCTGTTCTAGCATAACATGCCGCTGGTATAAACACTTTTTGCTGCCTCTACTGCCTCTCTTTGCCCTCTTCACCTTTGTCACTCTGGATTTATCAGGCTTCTTAATTTATCATTTTCTTCTCTTCTTTGATATTTATGTTCTTTTCCTTCAGCACTTTGTTCCTCACTCACCTCCCCTGGCAATTGCTTACTCATCCTTGGACTCTGAGTTTAAATGCAGGAAGCACTCCATGATGAAAACAAGTATATTGCCTTTTTATAATAATTTATCACAATGTAAAGCAGCTTTCCATTTCCATTTGTTTTTCTCTTCCCTTTTTTAAAGTACAAGATTTGTGAGGACAGGGACTCAATCTTATTATCCCAAGCACCAAACATGTTGGCTGTAACATAGCTGGGTATATGAATGAGCAAAAAATGAAACAAATGTCAAAAAAACTGCATATGAGTGCTACTATGCAATAAATATGTTGTGCTTGCCTGCTTATTTTTCTTTGTAAGAATGTGCTTCAGTGACTAAATAAGAAAAATTGATCCCAAGCAATTTCTTGATGAAAACTAGATATAAAATATTTATTCCATATCAGTAGTGCATTATATTAACTTTCTATTCTCAGTTTTGCTTCTTTGGAATATTGCATTTACGTGGCTGCTGGAGCTTATCTTTTAAACAGATGATTGTGCAGCTCATAAACGTGGCTGAGGATCTCTGGAGGCTACTCCTAAGGTAGTACACTTCCTAAACCCCTGTCAACACACAGAGATAATTATTTGTGTGATTTATGTGCTTGCAAAGTACCTTTGTTCAAGATAACCTCTTCCAATCACTTTTATTATGTAACTGTCAAAGCGTCTTGAGAATTGGGTCTATCTCAGCCTCCACGGATCCTCCTTTGGTTTACTTACAGGCCTGATAATTTATTTGATTTTTTAAAATATAGGTCCAAGTGTTGCCTTTTTCCCCCTTGGTTCTGGACAATTTTATGGGCAAACTGAGTGGTCTGGTTTGGGTTAAGAAGTAAACTTCTTAGAATTTTCTGTTGTTAAAAATGCCTAGAGTGTTGCATTCTTAGAATATGATTTAGACTTCCACCAAAATGACAATAGAAAAAAAAAACACATTAAAACTCTTCTAACCTTGAATTGAAAAAAAAGAAGTATGTAGAAATAACTATTTATGTGAATAAATGGCATTTAAATAAAATACTGGATGTATATGTATTATTCAAAGGTTAATACAAACATAGTGCTATTTTGAGTAAGAATTATTCAAAGTAATACAACAATTCATGTTCCTCAAAGGAAAAAACCTTTGCTTTTATAGGCATTTTCCACCAAATAAAAGAAAATGTCCTAACAAATATTGTTTGCAATACATTGCATTTCAAAGAAACAATAACAAACCATTTGCAGTTTCATTTTATGTGTATTGTTACTCCACTTTGCAACCCAAACCATAAAAATGCATTTTAAATGCTGTTAAAGTTAACCTTCCTTTATGTTTTGCATTATCCATGTTGAGATTTTTATCTTTATTCTATTTTGCTTTTCTCTTTCCTCCTAATTCCAGATGAAGTTATGTTAACGTGTTGAGTATAACATTATTTATGACAACCATTTTACATCAAGGCTGTATGTCATTATACTTTGCCACATTCTTTAATTTAATGGATTGCTCTTAAAGTTTTGCAAAACTCAGAAATTCAATCAAATGAAAAGTATATTTAAATTAAATATGAGAATTTGAATCCTAGTGTGACATTAGCTTCTTAATGAACCTGGACATTTAGAAATTACAAGGTTTTTCTACTATGTTAGAAGACAAGAAACGAAAATGTTAGGTCGTCACTTCCTATGTTTAGGTACCTATTTTGGAAAAAATTGTTTAGTATTCTCAATTGTTATATCTTAAGGTAACCAGAGTTGATGGGAAATTTCATTTTTTTTTTTTAGATTTTAAACTTAGATAAAGAATTGTTTTGTTTGCTGATGGGATGTAGACTCATGTAATAAGAGCTACTATTCATTCACATCCATGGGTAAGCTGGACGCTTTTTATCAACATGATCTCTAAATCTCCCATTTTCCTTCTGATAATAGTAGCATACTAGTTTTGTAAAGGAGGAGACTGAAGTTTTGGTGAGGTAAATGACTATATCAGATTAAAACAGCTAATAAGTAGTGGTTCTGTGGCAGGAAAAACATGTTGATAATTTCTGACATGATCCAACTCCTTTAATCAAACAGTCATCAGCTCTCTTATCCTGAAGCACAAAAATCAAACTTTATTGTCAAAAGGAGAATTGTCCCTCATCACGAACTTAACAAAAGTGTCTGGTCTTCACTACTAATTGGCTGTTTTAAGAAACATATTTAATAATATATAAAAGATAAATACTCTTAAGATAACTATTTTCCCAAGTGATTTCAAGCATTTATTTTTACTGATCTATATAATTTCACTGATCATCGTTAAGCATTTCTATGTTTTGGAAAAGCTATGACACTGTTTAATCCCTGAATCAAAAGAAATAGTAAAGTAACTTTAACATTAAAGCATAAAGGTAAATGTAGTACTGAGTTACTTTATCTATTATGGCTCTTGACATTATGTCCCACTTATGACCCTTCTGTCAACATTTGTTAAAATTTCCATAAGCACATATATATATATACACACACACACACATATATATGTACATTTATGATTGGTTGCTTCTACCTCTTTTTGAAAACACATATATTTGAAAATTGTAGAGGAATTCACTTTTAATTTCCAAATCTTTGGAAAGAAAACTAGAAGAAAAAAAAAATGATCTTTTCTGATGCACAACAGCCAAATGTTCAAAATCTTTCTGTGAGTGAAATTTTCAACCCCCACCTCTGCCACATTAGGAAAATTGTCTTGATTTAGTAAACGATGCCAAACAAAAGCCAGTTACTTCTCAGGCATATAGTTCTAAATCGAGTACTTCATTTTGTATGCATACACATATGGCTGGCTTTTATTTTTGCTAGTGGTAGGAAAGAGCTTTCCTCAAAATTGAGTACAGTAAGTACTATCCACACTATTATAGTACTAAATCAAATCTTGGCTATCTTAAATTTAACATTCACAGTTCAATTGTTTGTGTGAGACTTGAACGTTTACGTGTTATTATTTGTGATTGTCATACACTCAGCTTTCAATCTAGTGTGCTATAGGAGCATTAGGCACAAAGCAGGCATTTACCTAAAGAATGAAGACTGACAGCTGCCCAACATAAGCACATGCATCTATATGAGTCTTTATTGTTTCTTACCTATCTTTGGGTGTAAGAAATTCTCTTGTAAAGTACTAAAATCTCCTTTTTCTTGTGAAAAAGAAATGCCCTGGAAAAATTTGAAAGCCAATCATTATTTGGAAATGGTAAGATAAAGGAGCATATTACTACAAAATGACATTTGCAAATCTAGGAATGGGCAAAAATTTGGGGATATTATCCTTCTGGAATGTGATTGACTTTATTTTGATAAGATCCTAAAAGCGTATGATAACCTGTGTGGGAGATCTAAACTTACTTTTTATTAGCTTTGCATGACCATAGGCTAGTGACTTAAAATTTCCTTAACTCAGTTCCTTGTTCTTTACAATAGTGAAAATGACATCTTTGCCAATTTTGCAAGTGTTTTCTAACATTTAGTTATTTCTGCTATTTTAATTTTTTCTAATTTCTTCTTCAAGTATTCAAATTTTATATCTAACAAAGTTTTTTTAATATATCAGAATATGCTAAAGAGCAAATTCAAACACTTCACAGTAAATCCCCCCTACACAAATGTATCTAATCATAATAAAATGTCAATATATAACTCTGCCATCTGGAATCATACTCTAATATTATATTCCAAATAAAGAGAAAATGGCCACACTTTGTTCTATAATGTGAATTATTTGCCAGATAATAAGTACTCACTAATCAATGGCTTCACATTTACAAGGGAAAAAGTGGACACTGGTAGCATTTATGTGACAGTAGAAACTTGACCTTCTTTCCATTTCTTTTGTTTACATCAATGTTTTTATTTATAAGTGTGTACTGATATCTCCTGTCTAGGATTCAGCCAGCTAGTCAGCTAGTAAGGTTTGTCTTTGATTCTGTATAATTTTTAGTTTACTTCTCCTCACCTACATGCCAGAACACAACATTAAATGCTGGTTGGCCCATCTTTAACTATCAGGCCCACGAATGGAGTTAATCATGAGGCAGTAGAGTATAGTTGTACCTCTGTATTATAATCTCTCTTTGAAAGGTCCCCAACATCTGCCATAGCCACTTTCTGCTCCTATGCACCCAATTCAGCTCAGCATTAAATGAGGCTGGAGAAGAGTCAGCAATGAATAAACTAAACAGCCCCATCAAATGTGACCAGAACTAGAATGCAAGTCCCACCAGGTCATGATTTGCTGGTTCAGACAGAGAACTGTGCATGGAAAATGGTTAGGTGTTAAAAAAGATTTAAATAACAAAATCACTTTCAAGTAATTCAATAGGTAAGATTTCAACTAGTTGATTTGTATCTTTTATAAGTTTATATTATTAATAATACAATAGTAATATTTTACTTTAAATAGTCTTTAAGAAGGCTGAAATACTTTTTTATTCTTAGAGTATCTCTGCTTACTGACCGCAGAAGGAGAGACTACTTATAAAGACTACTTATAAACAAAAACCTAACACTAGAACCAGATAACTTTTCAATATGTCATACATCAGATTTTTGATTCTTTAAGAACATCATGTGTATACATATTTGGTATGCATAAACATATTTTTATCACTTTGTTGTTTAAATAAACTTACCAACTAATCTTTGGAACTTGAAATAAATTTTTTTTAAGCTGTTTGTTTATTTTTATTGGTTATGAATATCCATGGGGTACAAAGCAAATTGTCACCACTTGTGCCTAAGATGTGATGGCCAGATCCATGCTGGCAGCATGCCATTACCACAAATTTTGATTATACCCCCTGTCCCCCACCCAATTATCCCTGACCTCCCTCCCCATCCCCCTTCGCCCACTCCACTTTGTATCCCTAAGTATGATCTCTCCCTCTGCAAATCTAATGCACCACTGTGGTCTTTCTTTCCTTCCTTCTTTGAAATAAATTCTTATGAGGCTGGAGTGATATTATGTGTTCCCTTTAAGTACTGACCAAGAACCATATAACACCACATCTTGTCACATCTAAATAAAAGAATGATTCAGCTCTTTCTACTGTCTAGTATTCCTGGTTTGGGGAAAACAACAACAACAACAACAAAATAAAACGGATGATAGATAAAATGCTTGTTTAAGAAGCTGAGCAGTACATTTCTTAGATAAGACTCCCTGTATTAGTCCATTTTGTGTTGCTATAACAGAATACCAGAGTCTCTGTAATTTATAAAGAACAGAGGTTTATTTGGCTTACAATTCTGTGACAGCTGCATCTGGCACGGGCCTCAGGCTGCTTCTACTCATGGAGAAAAGGGACAGGCAGCCGGCGGGTACAAGCAGATCACAGGGTGAGAGGAAGAAAGAAAGAGAGTTGGTGCCAGGTCTTTTAAACAACCAGCTGTTACAGGAACTAGTAGAGTGAGATCTCACTCAGGCCGCCCTCCCCCAGGTAGAGCTTAATCCATTCATTAGGGATCTGCCCCCATGACTCAAACAGGTCCCAACACTGCCACATTGGTGATCAGATTTCCCATGAGTTCAGGGAGTTCAATATATCCAAACTCCATCACTCCCTAAGGACTTATTCCCTTCTGCAGTGAATGGCTTTATACATTGTTGCTGCTTGGGAAACTTGCCTTATCTATTTATTCAGCAAATATATATGGATTGCCCATGTGGCAGGGACTAGATGTAATGATACTAGACTACAAACGTACTGATTGCATCTCAGTGAAATTAAGGAAGTAAACTCAATGGAAATTGCACTGGGTTGGGGACAGAAATAAGGGAATGTCTTAGGTTAATGTTCAGTCCTAGTATTTAAAAATTATTGTTATGAATGTTTCCACATCCATAATTTCTGTTATTGTGATGACATGCTATTGAAAATGGAAAAGAAACATAGAAAGGAAACTAGAAGACAACATAAGGTCAAAAATGGTAATCTTTGCATTTGGAATAACACAAGGTGAGACTCTAACTATATTGTTGGAAAAAACATGATTTCTTAAATATTATTTATTTTTTCTCCCAAAGAATAATTAGTTTTAGGAGAGAGTCTTCAAAAGTATTTACATAGCCTACATAGTAAAATATGTCTACCTGAAGACACCTCACAACTTGCTTTCAGTAGCTACTTTGAAAAGAAGGAGGTCTGTGCCAAAAGAGGTAGTTGTCTATATTCTCATGGTGCTTCCAACAGCAGCTGAGGATCAGATTCTGGGCACTGTCAGTACTGCTGCTGTCAGGGGCTGTGTCCACTGCTGCCTGCATGTGACAAATGCATTGGCACAACTGATGCTCCAAAGTTTCCTATTATCCTCTGGAATTCTTGATACACCAAAATCCCTTCTGAGTTCTGTGCTACATGCCAAATCTGAAGAATATTTCTCTTGCATTTTGTGATAGAAGAGAATTATATTGGTAATCTATTTTTTAATCCTTTGAACATATTTTTCTTTACTTATTCTAATATATTTATCATAGTTTTTGTAAGCTGAATTCAATACCTGATCCCACTCAGAATCACTTTTTATTGAGTATTCTGAGTATGGGTCATACTTTATTTCATTGCATGTCTACTAATTTCTGGTTGGAAACTGGACATTATGGATAATACATTTTGGAGATTTCCAGCCTAAACTCTGATCTATGGCGTCTTTTGCCAGCAAGACTATGGAGTTTAGTTCTGGTATTTCCCGCAGCCATAGCCATAGAGGGTTGACAATGCCCTTAGGCCAGAAAGCCATAATTGAGATTAGCATTTCCTCTGGATTCTCTTTGCTTTGGACATTTTACATTACTTTTAATTAGTTGGGTTCTTTAAAAAAATATATATCTACCTTCCTTTAAGTCTAGATAGGTAAGCTTTTGTGTGTGTGTGTGTATCCCACAGGCCTAGCAATTAAAAAGTATATATATATATTTTTTTTCTTTTTTCTAAAAGAGAACTGAAATTTCCAATTTGTTTTACTTTTGTCTAATACTCATAGAAGAAGTAAGTTTTAAACTTGTGTAGTCAGTCATTGAATTAGTGAGTGACAGATCTATTTTCTTTTAATATAAATACCCTTTTGGCTAAAAACTTCATATTGGAAAAATGAAAGATTAAAACATTTTCTTTCTTTCTTTTTTAAATACGGGAAGATACACTGCTGCTTTGGTATTTCCAGAGAAAGAGAAGCACAAAAGATGCTGTTCTTGTGATTTTTTCTGTTAGATCTCTATAGCGATTTTAAAAGGCAAATGTTAGGAATAAGAGCCCATGCAGAGGCAAGGTATCATAAAGGACATGGCTGACTCCAGGCACACAGCAGCGGTGAAAACATCATTTCTGCTGAGATAATAGTGTAGATCATTACACAGACATTTTAAACAGAATTCCTGTTAGAATGGACATTGGATTTTCAAAAACAAGAAATTACTGATAGGCGATCTTTTAAATCTCATGATCTATAAATAAACTTAATGATTTAGTAAATATTTCAATGTGGATGGAATGATTGAATAAAAACAATTCTAAACTGCACATTTTATTACATTATTATGTAAGATTTTAAATTTTTCTGGAAAGTACAATGTTACTTTCATGTATTTTGTAATAATATTTTAGAAAATGTCATCACACACAAACAGAAATATTTCTTAGAACTTCAAAATGTTCTATAAATTTTAAATATTATAGCTTGAAGGGAAAAAAATTGAATTGTCTCCTTTAACTCCCCTCCCTCACTTGCAAGAATAATGGTCACTGAGGTATGATGAGGCCTGCTCTCAGTTCAGGTTGAAAGACACTCACGTCGCAGTGCATCTTCTGCAGGATCCTCCCAGGGTTGTAGCTCTTTGCACACTTTGGTTTCCTCCATCCCACAGCAGGAACCCTTACGCTATACTGGGAGAAGGTGAGTTTGGACTTGAGCTCTCCATGAAGCAAAAATGATAGCCTTAGAAACTTTGGAGGTAAACTGAGGATAAGAACTAAATAGAAAACATCAAAAAATCAATCTTTTTTAAACTCAGTGCATCCATTTCTAACAATAAGATATCACTTACCTCTATGCATATTGCTTTCCTAAAAATTACAGTTCACCAAAGGGGATTCCATTTCCTGACAGATAAACAGATAATAACACCTTCATTAGATGCTGTCGGGTCCGCCGCTGGCCCACCCGAACAGCCCTAGCCTCGTTCCTTTTGGTGGGCGAGGGAATGGCCCGGATTCCTCTTTCCCTCCTGTCCCCTTTGAAAGGAGACGGGGGAAGAGAGCCATAAAGAGAGGTGAGCACAGCCGCCGGCCCCAACCAGCCCAGTTAAAGGACACTCAGACGCGGCGGGGGTTCTGTCCAGTAGTTCCGTTTATTATTACACAAGCACTTGCTTTTAAAGGTAAATGGGGAAGGGAGGTTTTTACATCCTCCAGTCAGCTTAAAGTTTACGAGAGCATGCATCCTGTCTCAATGCCTAGCTATTGCAATCATGCAGTGTTCAGGAGCGCGGAAGCGGGTATTTGGCCAACCCGCAGACACTCCTACCCTACTTCCTCCCAGCCCCGCCGTCTTAGGCTGCCACATTAATACACCCTTGTGGGCCCATAATGGCACCACTTGTAATGTCACTTAAGGTGGCGTTAGTTTTTAAGGCCCGACAAGATGCCACCTTACAGACAAAATCTCCAGCAATGTACTTCTAACATTTTTATTTATCCTTGAATATTGTTCCATTCCTTCATAAGTAAATACACAGTCCACCTCTGTATACAGCTGAGATTAGAAATTGGTTGCTTTTAGCATGTCAGAATTTCCATCTTTGTTTCAAGGATTTTATTTTTATGATTCCTCTACTTTTTATCACTAGTAACAATAATTATGAATTAATATTTTGATTATATGAAAAAAAAATTGCCATTAAAATATTCAAATATTTTAGATACTGTCACTTAAACAAAGAATGTGGCTCAGCCAGCCAATGCATTACTGTTGCCTGGTAGGCAGCACTGTAATGTGATAGATCATGTATCCATTGTTTAATTCCTTTGTAGATGAAATTTATGTGGATTCAGGATGTTTAACAATTGAGGATTTCCTGTGCTATGTAATATATATGTTGATTTTTATAGGCTAAATTCAAACATCCTTGAGTCCTCAAGAAGAATCAGTGAGAGGGAATATGCACTTTACCATTTCAATATGTTCCTTTGTTTTTAACCAATTAATAACTTATTTAGACGTATGTGCATGGGCCCAAAATCTCTAGCACTAGGTGTAATCTTATATTGCCATGGGTGCTATAGAATAGGTGAAGTTTAGTAGAGAAGAGGCTCTAGGGGACTGTCTCTGAGATCCTCCCTGAAATTCACATCAGCCTCCAATTTACTCCATAAGCCACCATATTTATTATGATAAAAATGTCTAAAACTAAGCACTTGAAAATTCCCAATTGGTAAATTCTGTACCTGTTGGGTTTTAAATGCTTAATAAAAATTCTGAAAGTGAATTATTTGTTTTAACCATCAATTCCATAAATACTTCAAATGTTTTAGAAGAAAGGGAATAGAATAGTAGTCTTGGAGATTTTACATATATTTCAGGGTACTGAGATTAACTGATTATTTTATATCTGCAAGTTATGAAGAAATCAGCATTATATGATGGAAGTAAAACTACTAAAAAGCTATTTCAGAAGCTGTTAGTGCATGGACAAAGCATCTGCTATAACGAAAATTTCTGATGTCCTGTCATCTCTATTATTTTAATTAAACACATTAGTATCCTGAGTTTCTTGAAAAATGTGTTATTTTTATCTTCTTCCAAGTGCTGGGAGGAACAATTTTGTTTACTCCCAGGTGGCTTAAATCTGATTTGAACTCACAGCAGAGTTTACGCTGATGAATAGCTTTTCATTGAACATGAATAAATTGAGAAATTCAGATTAGTCAGCCACTTTTTCTTCATAATTTAAATTCCAGAGAAGAAGCATTTAGCAAAAATAGAACACAAAAGGTTGTGCAGTTGATGAATTGCACCTGATGACTAGCTGAATTAATAAAACTATTAACGAACTAAACACCAAAGCTTCTTTTCTGAATATCTATGAAAATTATTGTTTTAAGTAAAGAAACAAAAAAGCAACATTGGCATCTAAAAAGAGCAAGTTCTTTGTTCAATTAATTTGCAGACTGATATGTTGTTAGAGACAGATGCAAGCTTTCAAACATATTTTTTTCCACAGTGTAAGTATACTTTTTTGGCTGTTTTAATGACTTAACTACCAGGCATCTCTATTAATCAAAATTAAAAATTCAGACAGTCTCTTTCTCTCTCTCTAAATATATATATTATTATATATATAAAGGATACATCTATTTGACAGATAGATAGAGACATACCTAAATAATTATGTCTATCTGAATATAATATCATGTTTAGATATTTCTGGAAATCTGAAACTTTTAAAGGGATGAGCTCTGTAAAAAAAAAAAAAGAATATTTAAATATATACATTTCAATGCATATATTTAGATGTTTAAATAACAAACATTAAAAGGCATATACATGCATATTTAAATATACATTTTAATGCATATGTTTATGCATTCAAATACAAAAACATATGTATTAAAATACATAAACATATATTTAAATGTCCTTTTACTTTTTACAGAGCTCATCCTATTAATGGCTTCAGATTTCTACAAATATATAAACATATTATCTTCAGATAGGTGTAATTGTTTAGGATATATTTTAATTGTACTTTAGAGAAAGTATTTCTATAAGTATTCCAAATCCTACAGAAAAGTTTTTTCTCTGTAATAAATATTTAAATATGTCTTCTATTTGTTTACTACAGTTATTAACTGTTCTATGTGTTATTATTATGGCACTAAATTTGTCCATGATTTATTATTAATTTGAAAGGACTGAATCTTTTAAGTTGTTAATCTTTTATTATTTGGCAACTAAACAAAACATTTTATTAACCGTTTTTACATATAAGAAAAGAATATTGTTATACAATAAAGCTACTTCTTTATTTTCTACACAAAGTAAAGTATTTTTCTCTAATTGACACTTTATTAAATTTTTCTCAGTAGTTGATTCTACTTTTTTGTTGTATATATTTGATTCTATTTTAATTTAGAAATCTTGGAAGATAAGTAAGTTTTAGTGATTCTTAGTTGTGGTTTCACATTTATTAAAACCCATGACTTCAGATTCTCACTGAGGACAAAAATTGAGTTGAATGCCTTGGAAATCACTAACGACAAATAAAAATTGAAGCTTAAATGTAAAAGGATTAATTTGATGTTACTTCCAAGCAAATAGAAGACATAATAGCCCTGTCACTGGGTGGTAATCTCTTGAGCTGTGTAAATAAAGCCTCTAGGTCAGGACTGTGTGGGCTATTCTGTTGAGATTCCTGAACTGAGTTTCTGTTTCTGTAGGCCATCATACCCTGAAGAATTCCTTTAGTTCTGAAATATTTCATGTGCTGTCTAGGTGTACATGAGATTCACACCTTCAAAGACGAGGCAATTTTGTTCCTCCTTTTCTTGTTCTTCTTGTCCTTAGTCAGTTCAGTAGACCAAGGTCAGAAAATTCAGTTGCATGTTATTAAGTATTTTTTCTTCCTTGTCCAACATAATCCCATGCTTTCTTCCAAGCTCAGTGTACTTTATTAGGCTTTCTGTCATCTTTTATATTCCTAAAACCTTTAAATCCTCAGGAATGCTCCAGGGTCGGCTTGATTAGCTCATAACACAGCAAATCTGGGAGATATATGTATACACACTGTTGGGAAAAATAGAATAATTTAATCAGACCCTCTCACCTTAGGTCCAGTTGAGGGTGGTTCAGTGCATTCTTTGTAAATAAGTTGTGTGTGGGTGGAGTTAGTGCACCTGTGCAGTGCTACCACTTGGCTGGCGTTGATTGCCTTGGGCATCCGCCCTGCATGGCCATGCTCTTGAACTTGCAGCTCCAAGGACCTTTTTGCTGCTTACCTACCTCATGTACCTGTGTGTGAAGGGTTTGTGACCCAGTCTGGACAACGGGCTTGAGGGGTCTATGAGCTCCAGACACAGCCATAGCACAACAACTGGCATAGTCTGCAACAGGATTCTGAGCAGGTACAGGAGCTGAAAGCCCTTGGAAGAAGGAGGAAATGTAGCTACTTTTGAATATGCTCTGACCTATGGCCACCTTCCTGTTGACTGGGATCTGGTTGCTTCTCACTGTATTGCGAGGCAGTATAGACCAGGCACTATGGCAGAAAACCCCTTAGGAAGGGGAGGAAACGTGGCTATCCTTGAGCATGTGGTGCCCAATGGCCACTTTTCTGCTGACTGGAGCCTGGCTACTGCTAACTGTGCTGCAAACTGATTGAGATTTGCAGCAGAAAGCAGAGTTTTTGGAAGCATAGATAAATGTCCTGGAGGACAACGTATAGTGACTGGCCGCTCTTGTCTCTCATACCAGGGAAGACAACCCAGTGGTGAGTTGAGGGAGACCATGCATCTCCAGACATGACCTGTTGTGCATCAGAAAATGAAATGCGAGCAGCCTATGGGACTGGGCGGGCAACCAGTGGACAATCCACAGGTGACCCAATTCACCACCTATGTCCCATCTACCCAGGTTGAATTGGTTGGCTTGGGCAGACGGTAAAGCAGCAGAAACAGGGAGAGCCCCTGGATGCTGCAGCTATGGGACATAGGAGTGGATGGTGCAACTTGTTCTGGAGACGATGTAGTAAACACCTGTCATGTTTGTCCGAAGGCAGATGGCTCACCGGGTGCCTCTTAAACCCGAGAAGGCTCGGAGAGTGCCACTTAAGCCCGATGGCTGGGCAGGTGCTGTATAAACCCAAGAAAGCAGATGGCCTGATGGGTGCCATATAAACCAAAGAAAAGAGTGACTGCGTGAATGCAGTTGTTCGAACTGTGGGCGAAAGCTGCAGAACTACCTGAGACTGAGTGAATAGCTGGTGTAAGCCAAGCTGATTCAAGTAATTCAGGAGCCAGGGATGGTGCAGCTAGATGATAATGGCCAAGACAATGAAAAGGCCCTGGGGGCATTTCAGAAGTTTGGGAGAGTGCCCCTCCCATCAAAGAGGCCTAGGAGAGCTGAGTTTCACTGGATGACAGACCTGAGGCACTGCTGCCCTCTGCATCCCAGCCACTCTGGCTGGAGTAATCCCGTCTCAGCACTTCCGAAGAACAAAAGCCAAAACCTTGGTGGCATTCACATTGTGTTAAGTTTGCAGGCCAGCAGTATGTGAGAACAGTGGAGATGTGGCAGCCTCCACCTAGATTTTGGAAGATGTATGAAAAAGCTGGGGGACTCAGGTGGAGACCTGCTGCAAGGGTGGAGCCACTGTGGAGGTCATCTATGGAGCAATGTGGAGCAGAAAAGTAGGGTCAGAGCACCCACAGAGAACCCCCACTGAGGAAATGTCTAGTGGAGCCAGGATGGCAGAACTGCCACCAGGAGCTCAGAACTGTGGGGCTGCTGGCAGTGTGCAGTGCCAGCCTGGAAAAGCTGCAGGCTCCAGGGCAGCTCAATGGGCTACACTTGGCGGAGCTGCAGGAGTGAGGTTGCCCAACACTTTAGGGGTCCAGGTGCCCCAGTGTGCTTAATGTTTGCCCTGTTTGGGTTTTGGATTTGTTTGGGGCCTGTTTTTCCTTTCTTTTCCTCCCTTCTGGAATGGGAATGTGTACCCAGTGTCTGTCCCACTATATCTTGGAAGTAGATAAACTTGTTTTTGACTCTTTACAGGTTCACAGCTGCAAGGAGTTTTGCCTTTAGTCTCAGATGAGACTTTGGACTTTTGAGTTGGTGCTGCAACAAGCTAAAGACTTGTGGGACTGGGATGGAATGTGTAATGTGTAAATGTAAGGGTCATCTGTCCTCGCTAAGAGAATATCGTGGAAGATTCTGAATGCATAGATTGTATGGCAAGGGATCCCAATGGGGTGGATTGTTGGGAAAAATAGAATAATTTAATCTGGCCCCCTCCCCTTAGGTCCAGTTGGGGGTGGTGCAGCACATTCTTTGTAAATAAGTTGTGTGTGGGTGGAGTTAGTGTGCCTGCATGGCGCCGCCACTTGGCTGGCATTGACTGCCTCGGGCATCCGCCCCATACGGCCATGCTCTCAAACCTATGGCTCCAAGGACCTTTTTGCTGGTTATCTAGCTCGTGGACCTGCTTGTGAAGGGTGTGTAACCCAGTCTGGACAATGGGCTTGAAGGGTCTGTGAGCTCCAGACCCACCCATAGCTCGACACACACACACACACGTATATATGTTTAAAATATGAATAAAACATATTATTTTGTGTACAAGTATTTGAATACAACTTTCAAGTAAATCTATCATTCCTTTACCTGTAAACCACACAGCTAACTGTGCAATTAATAGTAGATTTGTAAGGACAATACAAATCATGTGTGGTCTTTTCCTTTGTAGTTTACTGAAACCACATACAAAACCTCGAACTGTAATAGGAAGTCAGATGTGTGTCATTGTCTTGGAACACGTCATTTAGATGTTCCATAATAACCCCTTGTAAAATGAGATTTTTCAAATGCTTGTCAATCTAAATGAAAAAAACACTGAATGTAATGCATTAGTGGCAAACTTAGTATAATGCAAGACAAAACAACCATTTGAAAAACTCATGGCTAGAAGCAATTTCAGTTCAGTTGAAGAAACAATAAATAGCTAATTGATTGGTTCAATAAATTGGCAATCATTTCTGTTTTTAAAATGTTCAAACTCTTGGGCCTCTTAAAGCCATTTTACTTAAGTGCTAAAATAGAGTTGTAGATTTTGTAGAAATGAAACCTAAAGATATGATTATAACTATTCTTTGTTTTGTATTTTATAACCACTCACGGTTCTTAAATAATAGTGCAGGCATTTTTATACACTGAAATCTAGATATCAGTTGATCATTGTTTTAAAACTGTATTTACCATTTGAAAGGTTAGTAATAACATTCTTTTATCTTGCATGTCAGGCCAAGTGATATTTTTGAATTCCATGTTTATGTGTGTGTTAAAAATAGTTCTTTGCCATATGAATTACAATACATATTTACTTTAGATTAATATTATGAAAAAAGCTGCAAAAAATATGAACTAAGAAAGGACAATTCCAGTTAGAAAAATGATAATACTCTAAATGACCCTTCAAGGAAAAATGTCAATAGATTTTCTGTGTTTTATGGTTGATCACACAGATGACTTGGAGTTTTAGTATTAGCCTACATCAAAATAATAACAACCAGACACACTTTATTTTAGACACATTTTTGAAGAAGATTACCTTAAGTGTATTCTTCAAGAATATACTGAGCTTTGACATGTTGACCTTGGTCAGCTCAAGTAAGAATTTTTGTTCTAATTTGCCTGCCATTTGAAATATACTGAGTTGATTTGCAATCTTGTCTTTTACTCTATGTATGAAAGATAAACTACATACCTGAAATTTGGAAATAGAATATGAGATGAAAAATATGTTTTAATGCATAAAAATAACAGCAACTTTAAAGGAATTGTGAATGACTGAACCATATTTATTCTAGTCAGCTTAGAAACTCACTTTATGAAAGTGAATATATTCACATAAGAATGAATTCTAACGCAAATATTTTTAAATTCTATCACAGTGAAAGGCTGTTTCTGGTTTACGTTGGTCTGAAAGAATGGCAAAAAATATTTTCTAAGTAGTATGTAGCACATTTTCAAAGACCGTATTTAAAATCAAGAAGGAATGAAGGTTGGATTTTGAGTCCTAGAAGAAGATGGCAACAGTAAAAACTGGCCTGCATGAGAAACTGATATACTTAATAGGTAAGTTAGAGAAGAATAGAATTTTTAATCATTTTTAAATTAGAAAATCAGAATTAAAACTATGTTACTCAGTAGAATAAGGATTATTTTTAATAAACATAATAAAACTAATCACAGTTAAATTTTCTTCCTTTATTTCTTCCTTTTCTCTCTCCCTTTCTTTCTCTCACATCACATATATGTACATAAATAGATAGATAAATAATTATATTAATATGTTTGCATTATATATTGCACTTTGGAGCCAATCTAGATTATGACTTGAGTAATATATCTTGCTTTCATTTTTTTCCTTGAAGTAATAATTAATGAAGAAAAGAGGAAGAATATAAAAATAAGAAAATCAAACAGTCAAAAAATTTCTTCAAGCAACATAGGTAAAAGTATGCAGTTTTGAGGATCAATTAATGCCCCAGGCTCCAGTGCCAGATTGCTTGAATTTGAATAACAAAATCCCCATTCATTAAATATGTGACCTTGAGCAAATCGCTTTGACCATCAAAGAAGCTTTGAAAAGATAATTCTATGGTGATTATTACATATAGTACCTTGCTTAGGGGTTCTTGTTAGTGTTCAATGAGATAGTGAATATATTTGGCCTCATGCATAGGAAGTGCTCAGTAAGTGGTAGCTATTAGTAGACAATCCTGCCTTTAAATGCTGAACATGGTTTAGGTAATCTTGGGAAAATTTTACATTCTCAACCTCAATATCTTTAGTTTAAACTAAGACAAATAATTATTTCAGGAGTGTTGTGAACATTAGAAATGATAGTTAAGTAGCTTATGCATATATGTATTCAAATAATTTGGCTTATTTCTTTTGCTTCTTTTTTCATTGTTATTATTTTGTCTAAAGAGGATAGAAACTGCCCACAGAATATTGTTGGAAGTTGTTCAGTGGGCAGAGAGCTATTTCTGAAAGTTAAAAATGAAGGAGTAAGGAGGTGAAAAGGGCAGGTAAATAGAATGATATTTTCTTAACAGATGGGAAAAAGTTCAGAGAATGGTGCAGTCAATGGCAACAAATGGAAAGGAAAATATTCAAAATAGGTTTTACAGCAGAAAGAGAAAATGAGATCAAGAGAGCTAACATATTGGAATTTGGAGTGGTAATGCTAATTTTTAGATTGTAAGCAGGAGCTGATCTAATAACCTAGCAGTGAATAGTCTCTTTAGTATATCAATTAGCATAAAGATTAAAGATTTATGAAAGTTACACAAGGAATGCTAACACATCCACAAATTTTGGGGCAGGCGGAAGGCAAATTAATGAGAAATACTTTTTTTTTCCAATGGCTTACTCCTCCCTTCATTGGCTAACCAGAAGAAACTGGTTATTTGATTCACACTTATTTGCATAAGGTAGACAGGTAGTAGTGAATGTTCATTGTGCAATTTATACAAATTTTTAAAAATCAAGATACTTATAAGTATGAATTTTATATAGTCTTTATTTAGGTTGTATTTTGGATAACTGTAAAGTTGTGGTTAATAAAGTTATTCAGTAATATCAGAATCATTTCACTACCTAAATTTATAACTTGAATTATGATATGTTGGATTGGGATTTTAAATAAATGAGCTATTTTTAGAGTACAGCACATATTGCATAATATTTATTATTGTAACTAATAATCTCAAAAATTCAAAGAGAATGAACCATGTAAAAATTGACTGCCTTTTTAGGTTTAATTTGTGGGCAAAGACACCCCATGAATTTGGCATTGTCTTTACTAAGTTTATAAAGACTATATTTTTAATAGGAAATAGACTGTGTACAACTATTAAAGTGTTAGCAATTCCAAGATTTCAATGGACTGTCTTTTCACATCTTGTTAATAAGATCTTTGCAACTGATGCTGATAACTCTTTGTCTTCCTACTGTACCTCTTTATTCTCAGGATGTCTCATAACAGATCTAAAGTCTTATTTAAACCAAACATTGGACAAAAGAGATAGCATTTTGAGAATAACACAATCATCTGTACACTTGTCTCTTTCCTCACTGGGTTTTTTATTCCTAGCCAAAAATATGTGTGTGTGTGTGTGTGTGTGTGTGTGTGTGTGTGTGTGTGTGTGTGTGGTATCAAGAGAACCTATCATATGTTTGACATATAGGAAGTACTCAAAAAATTCTTTTTAAATATCTCGACAGAAGGATAGTAGAGTGAATGGGTGGACAAAAGGAAAGATAGCAGAATATTAATAAAATGTATAAACTCTAGACAGAATAATAAGGAAAAATAAACAGAAGACATAAATTACCAAAATCAGGGGTAAGGCCATCACTACAGATCCTACAGACATTAAAAGTTAATAAGTGGTTTTATGAGCAACTGTAAGTCAAAAAATTCCACAATTTATTTTAATTGTGCAAATTCCTTGAAATATAAAAGCTACCAAAATCTCATTAAAGAAAAAAATTAACATGAATAGCCCCAAAGCTGTTGAACAAATTCTCAGGTCCAAATGGCTTCACTTATGAATCTGACCGAAGACTAGGGGAAAAAGTAGTACCAATACTACAATTACTCTTTCAACCCATGGTATGATGTGAGCTTTCCCCTGATTCCAAAACTAGAGAAGGATAGTTTAAGAAAATTGTTGCCCAATATCCCTAATGAACATAAACATAAAAATTCTTAACAGAATTTTAGCAAACCAAATCTAGGAGCATATTAAAAGGGCAATACATCATGACCAAATGGGGTTTATCCCAAAGATTCTAGATTGATTATTATTTTTCTTAAGTTGATACTGAGACAGAGAGTAGAACCATGGTTACCAAAGACTAGGGAGAAGAGGGGAGGAAGAAAAGGCAGGGAGAGGTTGGCCAGTGGGTACAAAATTACACTTAGATAGTAGGAATAAGTTCTGATGTTCTATTGCATAGGATGACTATAGTTAACATTTAAGTTTTGTGTATTGCATAAAAGCTAGAGGAGAGGCCTTTGAATGGTTTTGTCACAGAGAAATGATAAATGTGTGAGTTGACTGATATATTAACTACCATAACCCAATTATTATACAACATATATAAGTATCAAAACATCAGATTGTATTCCATAAATATGTATAACTACAATGTCAGTTAAAACCTTAAATAATCACTGTAATTCATCACTTTAACAAACTACGAAAAAAAAAATAATAAAGTCCATATAATTATCTTAATAAATACAAAAAATGTGTGTGAAAAAATTCAGCATTTAATCCTGAAGAGACTCTCAGCAGATTAGGAAGGAAGAAAACTTCCTGAAACCAATAAAAGTTATTTACAAAAACCTATAGCTATCATCATACTTAATGCTGAAAGACTGAATATTTTAAGCCTAAGATTAGAATCCAAGCAAAGATGTCCTCTTTTTATCACCCTTATTAACATTATAATTGAGGTCGTAGCCAATATAAGGCAAGAAACTAAAGAAATAACAATCATACAAATTGAAAACATGAAAATTAAAACTGCTTCTACTTGCAGATGACATGATTTTCTTTCAATAAAATCCCAAAATGTGTACATCCCAAAAAAGAAAAAAGCTAGCAGATCTAATTAGTATAAACATTGAGTTTAGCAATGTCACAGAATGCAATGTCAGTACAGAAAAATTAATTATTTTTCTATATACTAGGTATGTAGCACCAGAAATTAAAATTTAAAAATAGTATCATGTACACTAGTGACCAAAAAACACCAAAAATACAATAAGTTTTTGGGTATATAACTAATAAAATATTCATAAGATCAGGATGCTAAATTTTATCTTGAAATCAAAATATACCTAAATAAATTGAAGAACACACTATTACCATGGAATGAAACAATGTAGTTAAGATATTATTTCTCCCTTAACTATTCTGTAGATTCAATGCAATTCAATGAAAACCCTAGCAGAATTTTTTTTTGTAAGACAAAGAAATACATTCTAAACTTTATATGGAAATACAAAGATATTAGAATAGCCTAAATAATTTTGAAAAAGAAAAAAAAAAGAGAGCAATGTTGGAGCAATTATACTACCTATATTCAAGACTTACTATCCGTATTAGTCTGTTTCTGTTGCTTATTACAGAATGCCTAGAACTCAGTAATTTATAAAGAAAATGAAATTTATTACTTACAATTTTGGAGGCTGGGAAGTTCAAGGTCTAGGGAACACATCTGGTGAGGGTGGGAACTCTCCACATGGTCCTGTGGCAGCATGGTGTTGCATGGCAAGAATGGTTGGGCAAGAGAGAGCTAACTATCTCACTTGTCCTCCTTGTAAAGCCATCAGAAACATTCCCATTTCTCCATGAATGGACCAACTCATTCAGGAGTACAGTCCTCACAATCTAATCACCTCTTAAAGACCGTACCTTTCAAATACCACAGCGGGATTTCCCATACTCTTAGAACTGTTACAATGGGAATCAAGCTTCAATGAGTTTGGGGGGACATTCAATCCACAGCACTATTTAAAGCAACACAAATCAAGGCAGTGTGGTATTGGCGAGAGGATATATACATCCAGAAATAGACCCACAGATATATGGTTAATTAATTTTTGACAAGGATGAAAAAACAATTCCATTAGGAAGCATAATGTTTTTCAAAGAACAGTGCCAAAGAGTTGGATATTTATATGCCAAAAAAGAAAAATGAAAAAAAAAAAAAACATATGCAATTCATACCTCATAACAGATACAAAAATCATCTTAAAGTGAATCAAAGATCTAAATGCAAACACTGAAACTATATAACTTCTGGAATGAAAAATATCTTTGTGTACTTTGGTTAAGCAAATATTTCCTAGATACAATGCCAAAAGCATGCCTAACAAAACAAAACAATGATAAATTGGTCTTTATCAAAATAAAGAATTTCTGCTATTTAAAAGACATTTTAAAAATATTTAATTTATTTTTAATTGACAGAGAATTGTATATAGGGGGTACAATGTGATATTTTGGCATTTCTATACATTGTGGAATAATTAAATCAAACTAATTAATATATCCATCACCTCACATACTTATCATATTTTTGTGATAAGAACATTTAAAATCTACTCTCCTATCAATTTTTAAATATACAATACATTATTGTTAACTTTAGTCTCCATGCTGTAAAATAGATCTCCAGAACTTATTCCTTCTGCCTAAAGTTTGTACCTTTTGAACAACATCTCCTCATTCCCCAACCCACCGTTAAGCACCTGGCAACCACCATTCTACTCTCTATTTGTATTGTATGAGTTCAGCTTTTTTAGATTCCACATGTAAGTGAGATCATGCAGTATTTGCCTTTCTGTACCTGGCTTACTTCATTTAGCATAATATCCTCCAGGTTCATCTGTGTTATCTCAAATGGCAGGATATTTTTCTTTTTAAAGAGCGAATAGTATTCCACTGTGTATATAAGCCACATTTTAAAAAAGACATTTTTTAAGAGAATATAAAGACAAAGCTAAGAGAAAATATTAGGAAATCACATATCTTATAAATGATTTGTAACCAAAATATATGAAATACTCTCAAAACTTAATAAAAACAAATTAACTGATTAAAAATGGGCAAAAGGTGTGAACAGACGCTAAAGATACATATGAGCACATAAAAAACATGTTCAAAATAATGTCTTAGATAAATGCAGATTTTAAAAATGAGATAGTTACACAGAATTATTAGAATGGCTAAAATTTTTTAAACTCATCGTCAAATGCTGTCAACTGGAATTCCCATACTTTGCTGGTGAGAATGCAGAAATAGTACAGTCACTTTGGAAACCAGTTTGGCAATTTATAACAAAGTTGAGCAGAAATTTATCATACCATCCAGTAATCCCACTCCTAGGTATGTATCAAAGTGAAATAAAAAAAATGCATTTACAAAAAAAGGCATGCAAATGTTTATAGCAGCTTTAGTTATAATTGCCCTAAATTGGAAACAGCTCAAATATTATTCCGCTCATGACTGGACAAATAAACTGCCACATGTGCATAGCGTAGGAGAGTGCAAAGTATTGATACATAAAGCAACATAGATTTCAAATTCATTTTTCTAAATGAAGAAGGCTAACTATTGTGTGATTATGGAAGAGGTAAAAACCGTCAAAACAGAAAACAGATCAGTGGTTTCCTGGACTTAGGGGTGAAAGAAGGAGTTGACTATAAATAGGTACAGAGGCAATTTCTGGGGTGTTAATGCAGCTTAATATCTTAACTGAGGTGGTGGTTGTACAGTTGTATGCATTTATCAAAATGCAGTACTCTATGCTAAAAATGGTGAACTTACTGTATGTAAATTAAACTTTAATTTAAAAAAAGAGATAAAAGGAGAAAAGTTAAAAAAAATCTAGAAAGTATACATGCATACACAAATATTACACTTATTTAACACCCATAACCCACTTCCAATGATGCAGTATTGATGGCTGAGTGACATCAATACTAAGCTTTTAAACTGATCACTATCTTCAAAAGCAAATTAAAGACTTCAGAGAATTTAGGGATGCAATAAAATATTTATTGGACTTTGTGAATTTGTAGACTGACTCTTCTTTTAAACAAATTATTTTACCACCCACAATTAATGTTCTGAGGAACACTAGATCATGTCTTATAATTAATACCTTGTATTCTATTATGTTGACTAAGGATTTATTTAAGCTATTTCTATTGGTATACATTTATGTTATTTTTCAGTTCCTCACGATTACAAAAAATTCTTTGATAATATCTTTGAACTTAAATATTCTGAATTTTTACAATTACTTTTAGAGACTTGATTTCTACAATTCAATATGCAGGTTGAGAGTTTATAAGGTAGATTTTTTTCCCAACAATTCTTAATTATACAAATAACGGACAAGATCTTGTGCTAGACTATGTACAAACATGAATTCATTTAAATTGTCTGTGATTATGCAGATAGCAAATAATGGTCTAGAATTATAATCCATTCAGTCTGGCTATAGAGCCTGAGTCTGTAAACAATAAATCAAAGGTCTTAGACAACCACGGAGACCAGGCAGGTAATATGAGTAAGCAGTACACAACAGGAAGAGGACAGAGGCAAGCTGGAGGGCAGTGCCTTGCTTAAATGTGCCATCTGCTCTTCGTCTAAAGCCAATTATTGCCATGTAAGAACACAGAGACGTCTCGAAAAAGCTGGATGCTATGGGTTGTTCATGGTGTTCACTTTTAAAATTATCAATTTTAAAAACTTTGTACTCACCAAAGAAATTTAGTCTAGAGTCTATCAGTTTATGCCCTCAGTAGCAAAGTTTGCTATCTTGAGTTGCTGATGTTATATTTTAATAAAAATACTGGAGGAAAAAATGGGAAATAAAGCTTGTGTTGCAACACGACGACCCTAGGATGTATAGCTTCATGGCAATCTATTAGTATCTGCATTCATTTTGGTGTTTCTGTATGAATATTGCTTCTTACTTATACTTACTACATAATATAGGGATATTCCACTATGAATGAAATGCTTTTCTGAGCCAGCTGCAGGAAGCACACTTAAATTCCATTAATTTATTGTAAAACCACATTTCTGTTCTCTGTTACTATTCAGCTTCAGTGGTATATAGGGGAGCTAAACAGATCTCATTTTCAAAAGTCTGTATTCAATAAAGACTGAAAAATTTCAAATGTGTCTAATATAGTAATACAGAAACTTAGCTGCACACTAGAAAACTTGGGAGATTTAAAACGTATGGAGACCTGCTTCCTATCTCAGAGAGTGTGATTTAATTGGCCTGGTTGTGGCCTGGGCATCAGAGTTGTTAAAAGTTCCCTAGGTGAGTGTGGGTCCAGCTAAGGTTGAGAACCACTGGCCTAATGAATGTTTCACAATATGTTTAATATGAAATAATAGTCGAATAAATAGTGCCTCTTTATTAGAATTTGTAATTATTATTAACAACAGTATTTTGATCTCTCCATCTAATCAATATCCCACGTTATTCTTTTTCTTGTAACCTTGAGAAGTAGTACACAGCATACTGTGATGTCATCATTTTTGAAATCACAGACCTGCCTCATCAGATTGAAGTGGAGAAGTTCTATATCCTTCATCTGACTTGTGTTCTAGACTATAAACTCTTTGATGGAAGGAACTGTGTGTCTCTGTGTCCCCAACACGTAGCATCATGCCACACACATGTTATGTGCTTTAAAAACTACCCGTTATTTTAAAAACTCATTTTCTGTTGATAGACATCTGGGTTGTTTCTAGTTTTTGGCTGCTGTGAATAGAGCTGCCATGAACATTAGTTAAATATGGACATTTGCTTTCATTGCTCTGGGTAAATACCTTGGAGTAGAACAAATACGTTACATTGTACTGTAAGTTTAACTTTTTTAAAAAACTGCCAATCTGTTTTTGAAAGTAGCTATACTGTTTTGCATTCTCACCAGCAATGTATCTGTATTCTAGCTACCAATGTAAGTGTTGTCAGTCTTTAATTCTGGCCATTCTTGTAAGTGTAAAGTGATATCTCACTATCTCACTGTGTTTTTTTGTATTTTTCTGATGACTTGGTGATGTTGAATATCTTTTTGTGTGCTTGTTGGCCATTCATATTGCCTTTTATTAAATGTCTGTTCAAATCTTTAAAAACAAACAAACAAACAAAATACTACCCCTTGAACAAATGAGTGGATCCATTCATTTCTCACTAATGAGAAAATTAAACTAGATCAAGAATAGACACAACTTGTGAATGTGGCCTTCTTTCCCTGCAAGCTACTGAGAACTAAGGGAACAGGAGCAGGAGCACAAGCAACACCATGTATTTTTTTGATTTTTTTGTCACCCTGTACCGTCAGTCTCATATTTATATGCATCCCCTTCTTCATAGATGAAAATAAAGAAAGGTGGAAGGTGTGAGGCAGAATAACTCTGGATTAGAAACTCCTGTCTCTTGACTTTCAGGTATCTCTGAAGAAACAAAATTTGGGTCAAAACCTTTGATCATACACTTTAACCTGTACAATGGGCTCAGGACTTGCTAACATTATATTCACATATGTAAAGCAAACATAGCTTTTAAATCTCTGTAAGTCATCTTCCTTCTAGACGTTTCTTCTGGCTGAGGAAAATTAAAGTTAGAATAATGGAATAAAACTGTCTTATTTAATAAACTAAAGCATTTATGTATGTATCTCTTAAAATTACATGTTCAGTTTGTTAGATTTTTCTCCTTCTCTGGTGTTCCTCTTTGAAGTGACTTCTGCGTATATAGGCAGCACGATTTAAACCGCACTGGCAATATGGCAGAGGGATAGGAAAAGGTTCACCTCCACATGGAACACTCTGGGTCCTTCTTGATATCCACTGTAAGCAGCTAGTCTAGTTCACTTCTGTATTAGCTCCTTTAATAATGTTAATGGTCCCATTTTGGCACTGAGTAGAATATTCTGTTGGCTCTTGTCCCAGTCATTTGTTTTAGACTCAAAGTCCCTACCCACATCTCTGGACCCCAGGTATCTGCTCATCAACTGACCTGTCAGTAGTACATTCATACGTCTGTTGTTCTTGTGCTCCCCAAAATGTATTGAATACTTGTAAACACTTCCTGGACTTCTCAAGGTATTGCTCCAAGATAGGTACAGGCAACTAGGACTTTAGCATCTCAAATCTTCGCTTTCTCTAAGTCTTTCCTTTTTTTTTCTCACAGTCCACCGAGACTGGGAAGAAAAGAGATTTTAATAATTTACTTCTTATTCTTACTTTCTCTACCTTAAGTTATCAGGACCAAATATCTTTAGCTCTAGATATCCTAAGCTAAAGGGTTTTAGAAAATCCTTCCCTGATTTCAAGACTATTTATTTTCTAGAGATACAAAAGTTATCTAAGACCTTTAACTTCTGGGCAAGATCTGCCTTCTCCTTTCTTGAGGTCATAATGCCAATCTGTTCCTGGAATGATCACTTTCAGAGTAAGTATTATTTCCTGAAATTACTTTATATATTTCTTTGTTTAATTATTAGTGCCTCTCTCCCCCCCAATACTGTAATTTAAATGAGGACATGGATCTTATTGGTCTTATTAACTATAGGTTGTATTCCTATCTATATATGACTATAGGTTATATTCTTATTAACTATAAGTTGTATTCCTTAATAACTATAGGTTGTATTCCTATCACTTAGGACAGTAATTTGGAATAGATAGAATCATTAAATTGTTCATTGAGTGCACATATGTATGGATGGATGACTGTGTAGATGTGTATAGATTGCTGTATATGGATGACTTCATTAATTAACTTTTCTGCTTTGGACTGAAAGAAAACTAAGCAACATAACCTAAAGGAGAAATGAAATTGTGCCAATTTCATACAACAAAAATATTACCTCTGCATACTTTTATTTGCTAATATATTAAAATACTAGTAATAGAAGACTTGATATTTAAAGTTAGGGACATAAATTGTATGCATATTTGTATTATGTACTTATAAACATGTGTGCATATATAATAATATAATTGAGGTATATAAAAAATATAACTATATTTTGGTAAGATTTTCAATAATTTTTATTTTGTCATGTTTATATCTATTTTACTGATCTTCTACCATGATCATATTTTACTTTATGTATAACAGAAAAAAAGTGAAGCATATTATTTTATGTATGTATTTACTTTAATTTTAATCTACCTGAAATTTGATGAAGTTTCATACAGAAATTAATGTGGTCCTAAATGAATTCCTTTGTAGTCTAAAATTTTATTTATCAACAATGTCTTAGAATATTAATTTTCGAAATATGATCTCAATGCTGTAATATTTCTTCTCATTCCTTCTCTGAGATACTTCTCAGAGTACCTGAACTCTGTAGTTATATTTTGGGAGGAGGAATTGAATGTATATGGAAAAAATTAATTTTTTAAAATGGGTGTGTTCATTTTCCCTAATGAGGAGATTTATATTTTTCTATTTTTCCAGAGGTGAGCTGACTAGTCTTAACTTGTTAGTTAAGTTATAGCACAGTGTTACAGTTTAGGTGTGTGTTTGTTTTTTGTTATTGTTGTTTTGGCTAGTGAAATTTAAAATAAGTCAAGACTATCCCAGAAATGTATCAACCATATGCCAAATTCCATTCTGAAGTGAATTTTTTTGTGAGCATATTATAATACATTAGAGAAAGAGACTTATAATGGGAATTCTGGCAGACGGCTTCGACAGCCAGATGGAGGCTTCCTTAGCTGATTCATTAATATCTAATGAAGTCAGGGCCATGCCTTCTTACAAATCAAATTCTTCCTCACCAGCGGAGATAGGTCAAAGTATTGAACAAGCTCTGAGCTCTCCGGCAGAAACAAAATAGACGATGCTGATATCTCCATTGGTTTAGTGAGAATATGGCAGCAGAGGGCTGCTGGATGAAGTGCTTTGTCAAAGTGGACTGAGATCTATTTTTAGACAATGTGGGTTGCCTTTTATATTCATCCTACCTAATAGCAGGGGGAATGCAGCAAGTTCCTGAGTGCTGAAATAGCAAAGGCAGGAATGAAAACAGCTGAAATTTGATCAGCACCTAAGTCCACCTAAGTGCCACCAATTCTTCGTCTCATGTTAGAAATCCTTTTTTTTTTTTTTTTTTTAAGGGCAGGAGACTGCCATTATCCTTTATTTAATATAACAGCAACCCTAGAGTTGCACCCATTAAAATGACTTGTTTTGTAATTTTGATGTTTTTTTCCCCATGAGTTCCAGGTGGTTTGTAGGAAATGCATGTCGTTTTGACAATTGTAATATATTTTCTGATAGAATTGGGTATATTGTCTTGAAGGTATTTAAAAATTATTAAAAATTATGCCGTAATGTGCTCACATACTAATTCATATTTAAAGATAGGAACAATTTATAACATGCACGATCAATACTGTTCGACTACTCTTGGTTCATGTCTTTTAATGGTACATGTGTAAATTTTTTAATCTATGGATATATGTGCCATTCATATGAGCTTTCATTCTAGATCTCGCATTATGTGTTAAGTGAGAAAACTAGACTCTAGATTAAGACACCATTATGTTCAAGAAGGGATACATTAGAATGCCTGGATTCAAACCCAGTTTACCACTTACTAAATATGTGATCCTTTGCAAGTGATTTGATCTGTCTTTGTCTTGTTGTCCTAATTGGTAAACTGTCAACAATAATGAATGAATATATAAAAGGCTCTTAAAGCAGTGACTGCCTCATCATAAACTCTCAATAAATGCTAACTTTTTAATTCAAAAATGAATTATTTTACATCAGTAAGTTAACTAACTTGCAATGTGAATTTAATGCAGCAATTCTCACATAAAATGTAGTTTCCCATTTCCAATAAGCTAGCAGTAGTTGATCGTTTTACCATTTTGATTAACAAAAGAATGTACCACACAAAACAGAACACAATTTCATAATTGCAATGATTTTAAACAAAGTATATTAGTAGATATTTTGAGCAAAAATCAAATGTCATATTCAAGGTACAGGCATTCTACCCTGAGATTTAAACTGAGCAACTGGATTTACAATGTGCTTTCTTAATCTGGAAATGAGTTTTGACACTTACATGTAATGACCAACAATGAATGCTCATACAAATGGCACACCTATCCACAGGTCTGAAAACTAACATATATACCATGAACAAGATTAATACAGGTGCTCCTCAACTCATGATGGGGTTACCTCAAAATAAACCCATTGTAATCTGAAAATGTTTCAAGTTGAAAACATATGTAATGCACCTAACCTACTGAACATCACAGCTTAGCCTAGCTTACCTTAAACATGCTCAGAACACTTACATTAGCCTACAGTTGGGCTAAAATCATCTGGCAACATGGTACACTGTACAGTATCAGTATCAGTTGTTTACCTACCACATATCGCTAGCCTGGGACAAGATCAGAATTCAAAATTCCAAGTAGGGTTTCTACTGAATGTGTAACACTTTCATACCATTATAAAGTTGAAAAATCATAAGGCAATTTTTCAAATATTTCTAGAGTCTTTAAATTAAAGCATTCTCTGCACAAAAATTATTAAAATAGCATATAGTAGTTAACTTTATTTGTTACTATTTATTATGGTGAACATATTACTTGTTTTTCTACTTCATATATCTTTTATTTTTATTATGGTAGGTATAAGATAGCTCTCTTTCATACAGTATGTTCATATTAGTTATATTATACTTTATATGTTAATTCATATTCTAATATACAGAACTTTTAAATAATCTGTTATTTAGGTACTTATGTATTTATGTACTTACATATAGTGTACATGTATACACTTTTAAATTTGATTCGTGCATTGTGGTCATTTATGTGTACACCTTAACCTTTCTGAAACTAGATGTGAGTTAGGAACACCCGACCCTCAGGGTTAAACATGGAACACCAGTTTTTCAGCTGTGGGAGTCTCGTCCATGTTTGCTGCACTTTCTGCAATTCCCTGGCAACTTTTTTCTTCACATTGCCTTAGTCTCTTCTACACATGTGAGTGCCGATTCAGTTCTCCTCTGTGTTACCTAGACATGTACTTGAGCCCCTTTGGTGATCCCCCTTCCCCAAAACCTTCCTGCATCATATACATTTTGTTTATGTGCTATACCAGCCCTGCTGCACAGCTTCAGTGAAGACTCTCACTGGCTGTGTGATGGAGATTTCAAATTCTTTGCCTTCTTCATGTCCCCACAGGCTGCATGAGTGTCCTTATGCCATAGCAACTGGCTTCTTCTAGAACAAGTAATGAGGGAAAGAGAGAGAATGTCAAAGACAGAAGACACAGGCTTTTATAACAATATTTGAAGTGACATATCATCACTTCTGCTGTATCCTTTTGCTCATATAGACCAATGTGGGAGGTGATTACATGAGGGCATAAACACCAAGGACCAGTGGGGCCATCGTAGAGGCTGGCTACCACAATCTGGTCAGTGACATCACTTGCATTTGTAGATTATACTCACCTCCTTCCAAAGTTACAAGAAGCAGAAGCATGACCTACTACAAACCTCCTACCCTAGGATGGGCTTCCACCCACTTGATCTTTTGCTCATTTACCTCCTGCCTCCTACTTTCTCTCTGAATCAACCAGCAAAATGTTCTACATATTCTGAACGTAGCAGAGCCATCCATGCTGAAGGTATCCTAAGTTCTTAATTTCTACTCCAGCAGATTTACCAAATTTTATCTCAACACAGGTAGCTATCTTCTTAAGAGAGATTCTTCATATGGCTGTTATGTCATGGGTTCAGATCCCCCTACGGGCTAGCTGCAAAAATAAAAATAAAAAAATTGAGTTGTTCCCATTTCAGTACATTTGGCTCCCCTCATGCCCACATTTAACAAAGTGTTCATCATATGGCAGGTAAGTGTATATTAAATTGGAGTAAATGGTTATTTCCAAGATACTTAATCTTAAGTAATGTGTAATTTTTAAACTTTTTTACAATTATATCCTCATGGAGATTCAAATGGAATCAGCATAAAAATAATGAGAAGCTAGGAAAACTTTGAACAATGTTGTTAGCCAATGATACACTAGAATTATATGGGCTGTGAGCAACATTTTGTACCACAAATCCCATAATTTCTGAAAAGTCTCATGGAATTTCCATTATTCTGTATACATTATTTTCTTTTTACTTCATAATCTGTTAAAAAAAGACAATAAATTACCAAATGTCTCATGAATAAGCATTACCTGTTTTAATTGCTGATCATTAATATAAACTTTCTCTGTGATGATTTTTGTCTTTTTTTTTTTTTTTTTTTTTTACTTTATGTTATTCAGTCTACATTTTTCACTGTAGTTATTATAAATGGCTAAAAGAATAGTGTTTAGTTGATGGGAGACTAGCCCAGCATACAACACACTATGTTTTACTTTTAAATATGATCTGTATTGTTTGAACATATTTTTGATTTTTAGATTATAATTATCTGTATTCTGATGTAACAGGAACTATGGGAAAAACCTTAAAAAGGTGTGAATTAGAAGGTGAATGATCAGATATACTTTAGTACAAAGTTGTGAAGTAGTATATCTCCCATGGCTTCTTGCCATAATTGTACCCTTCTTCACCATTCCTGCACTTGCCCTCTGCATAGCATTTTTATTGAGTTATATATTGGATCTAACTATGAGATACATTGAGTTATGAAGAAAGTGCCCCAAAAATTACATCCTCTTCTACATAGAGTTATAAAAAAATGGGAGGTGTTTACTATATAATGGCAATGTATATTTGGGGTTCAGTCCTGAATTTGGGGTTAGGCAAGACTTCCTAGAGTCTCTGACACATGACTTGTTTTGAAGATGGAAAATAATAGCTAATATTTACTGAACACTTAACAATAAAGGCTTTGTGCTAAATGCTTGAATACTCCTATTTTATATTGTTTCAATAATGCTTTGAAGTAAGTGCTGCTATTGTTCCAATTGTACAGAGAAGGAGAATTCTACAAGTTATGCTAGCCCATCTAACTCCTAAGGGACAGACCTTGGAGGTAAGCTGAATTATCTTTCACTTCAGCGTTTTGACTCTTTAAATGCTATTGGAAACTAATACCAGATGACCAAAATGAAAGCACAGCCAACTGTTTTTCTTAGAGATCTGCTCTATTCCCACTCTCTTTTTTCCTCCCAGAAAGCACAGCGAGTTGTCTGTGACCTCCTGTGCAGCCCAGCCTCCAGCAAATCTAATTCGTCTTGTTCTTGTTTTGTGCTGCTTGACCTTACTCTTCATACCTTCTTTATCTTGCATTTGATGGTAGCTTACAGAGCTTTAAGGGATCTATTCTTTCCTTTCTTTTCTGAATGTTCTATGCTCTCAGTCTCCTCTCTCCTAAGAAGTGCTGACCTACTTTGTACAATTCTTTTTAAAGGAATGACTGGGAGTCTTGTTTCCTAGATTACTTCAGTTTTCATTTTCAGCATGATTTGGATCAGAGGAGATGATTACATCTGTAGTTCCAGTTTGTTTTTTTCAGGTTTGTCTTCAGCATAATATCTTTTCTTGTTCAGATGTATTATTACTTGGACTATTTCTGTCATTCAGTAAAGATTTACTGGATCAGTTTTTATTTATAATCATCGAATATTTTCTTCTATTTTGTATTTTGCAACAGTACACATAGGAGACTGCATTTGCAGTGAAATGCAGTTTAGTTCTGCAGACATTTGAGTGATGTCCGTGTGTTATGTCCTGTCTTTGATAATGTCAGGTAGACATTGATACTTGACCTCAAGAAATCTATAGGTAAGTAGAAAAAAAAATGTATTTCCAGTGAGCTATAGACATGCTATTACTTATCATTTTATTTTATTTTATTATTTATTATTATTTTTTCCTTTTTTTTTACTTATCATTTTAAACAGAGGGCAAATATGACATAGGCTAATAAGGAGAGATCAATGAAGAAGTTGGCTTTATGCTAAGACCGAGCATGGTTTGTAATGGTAGAAACAGGAAAGAGGGATGTTATTCCCCATGGGGAAAAAAAAGTCTTTGAAAACAATCACAGACATGATGTAGGAAATGCAAATGTTTGTACGGATGTTGAATAAGCTGGTTACATTAGAATGTAAGTTGTATTGTCTGTCCAGTAGAGGATAAAAATCTGAAAATGTAGATTTGGGTCAGATTGTGTAAAGCTATTAATACTAGCTTTACAAAATAAGCTAAACAAGTATAAGAACATTAAAATATACACAAGAGGAGTGGGGAGTCACTGAGAGTGGGTTGACATCTACAAACATACTTATCAAAATCCAAAAACAAATCAAAGTACACTTTTAAGTGCACCGATTTTAAATTAATTTTTAGCAATAGCATTTGCAAGTAACTATAGCCATATTGTGAAAAGAAAGGAGAAACTTTTCTAAAACTTTTTGGTTACTTCCACTAAAAATCCAAAATAATAATTTTTGTTACCAGTAATGTTTTATTTAGTTATGTTTTTCTGTGATGATAGCAATTTAAGCTACAGTAAAATAATTATTGATTATTATTTATTAACAGTACTGAAATCCAGATAATTTAGCTGACTCAAAGTAGGATAGTGGGGTAGGTGAGAAGGTGCACAAGTGACATCAAACAGGCAAAATAGCTTACTTTGTTGCTGCTGACAGGACAGTCATTGTGATGTATCAGCTTGTGCACTGACCAAGTGTTGGGAAAATAGAATAATTTAATCAGGCCCCCTCACCTTAGGTCTGGTTTGGGGTGGTGTGGCACATTCTTTGTAAGTAAATAAGTCGTGTGTGGGTGGAGTTAGTGCACATGTGTAGTGCCATGAGCTGGCTGGTGTTGACTGCCTCAGTTGTCCACCCGCATGGCCGTGCTCTCAAACTTACTGCTCCAAGGACCTTTTTGCTGGTTACCTAGCTCATAGACTTGTATGTGAGGGGTCTGGTGACCCAGCCTGGCATGTGAAGTGTTTGTGACCCAGTCTGGACAATGGGTTTAAAGGGTTTGTGAGCTCCAGACACAGCCCTAGCTTGACAATTGGTGTAGTCGGCAGGATTCTGAGTAGGTACAGGAGCCAAAAAGTGCTTGGAAGAAGGAGGAAATGTGGCTACTTTTGAATATGCTCTGAACTATGGCCACCTTCTTATTGACAAGGATCTGGTTGATGCTCACTGTATTGCAAGGCAGCATAGACCAGGCACTATGGCAGAAAACCCCTTGGAGGGCCGAGCCCGTGGCGCACTAGGTAGAGTGCTGCGCTGGGAGCGCGGCGACGCTCCCGCCACGGGTTCGGATCCCATATAGGACTGGCCGGTGCACTCACTGGCTGAGTGCCGGTCACGAAAAAACGACAAAAAAAAAAAAAAGAAAACCCCTTGGAAAGGGGAGGAAACGTGGCTACCCTTGAGCATGTGGTGCCCAGTGGACACTTTTCTGCTGATCAGAGCCTGGCTACTGCTAACTGTGCTGCAAACTGATTGAGATTTGTGGCAGAAAGCAGAGTTTTTGGAAGCATGGACAAATGTCCTGGAGGATGGTGTACAGTGACTGGCCACTCCTGCCTCTCACACCAGGGAAGACAACCAACCCAGTGGTGAGTTGGGGAAACCGTGCATCTCCAGGCATGACCTGTTGTACATGACAAATTGAAACATGAGCAGCATATGGGACCAGATGGACAACCGGTGGGTGATCCACAGGTGACCCAGTTCACCACCTATGTCCCCTATACCCAGGTTGAACTGGTTGACTTGGGGAGACAGTCCAGGCAGAAACATGGGGAGACCCTGGCTGATTGGCTGTTGCAGTTATGGGACCTAGCGGTGGATAGTGTAATATGCTCTGGTGAGGAGGTGGAGAAGTTGGCTTCCATTACCATAAACCCATCCCTGAGGATGCGGCTGCAGAATAGCCACAGATATGCACAAGGGTGAAGTAATAACTCCTTGAGGGACTGGGTGAATGTAGCTGCCCAAACCATATGGGCAAATGCTGGAGAACTGCTCAAGATTGTGAGTAAATGGCAAACGCATGCTGAGTTGGTACAAATCATTCCAGAGCTGGGGATGTGGCAGTCCATGTTTAATCTGAACACTCGTGGCCTCTATGCTGAAAATTTTACAGGCAGCATGAGAGACATAGTGCTGCAAAATGTCCCGTCAGTGTCCTTTGGGTCACTGATGGCCATACTGGCCCCACACATTGATTATCCTATACATGAGGTAACAACCATGATAGCCAACTTGGGTAAGTAGAGGAGAAAAGACAAACAAAAGGGGTCCAAAATGTGGCTAAGAACAAAATCCCAAGAAATGCTCAGGATTGTATTCCAAAGGGACCAAGCAAGACTAGCCATAAACAGATGTGGCTTGGCTTGCTTGCAGCAGGGGTTGATAGTAAGAAAATTGGCCATCAGCCAAATGCAGTCTTGTTTGCCTTGCGGCAGCAATTGCGCCCTGAACAGCATTTCACCAAATGTTGGGAAACAGGTAGCAAGGTACGTTTAGTGGATTTAAAGGACTTTTTGGATGCTCCCGAGGAGGCGGATGAACTGTTCCATTTCGATTAGGGAGCAGGCCAAGGTACTTGTCTTTTGGGGGCAGGTGAGGACCAGAGGCCCCATGTTGAATTGGCAATATATTGGTCGAGGACAAATGTGCAGCATGTTTTGGCATTGGTGGATACAGGTGCAGAATGTAGCCTGATACATGGCAATCCAGATAAGTTTCCAGGGACCACAGTTCATGTAGATGGCTATGGAGGACATGCTACTGAGTTCAAAGCTGTATCATTGCCATTGGGCATAGGAAGATTACCTCCTCATGTATATACTATATATGTTATAACCCCAATACTGAATACATCTTGGGTATGGATGTACTTTTATGGTTTGCACCTGCAAACAACAGTTGGAGAGTTTCAGCTGGAAATACGGACAGTAAAGCCTGTGTTACGAGGATATGCTAAACATGACCCACAGGTGTTACCCATGCCATTGTGTAGTTAATGTAAAGCAGTATCGCCTACTGGGAGGACATGCGGAGATAAATGCCACTATATTGGAATTAGAGAAATTTGGCATTGTTCGTCTGTCTCATAGCCCATTTAATGCTCCAGCATGGCCAGTGAAAAAACCTGATGGTACCTGGAGAATGACTGTAGATTATCAAGAACTGAACAAAGTAGCGCCTCCTTTGCATGCAGCTGTGCCTTCAGTTCTCAACTTGAAGGATCAGCTGACGACTCAGCTGGGGACTTATCATTAAGAACTGGACCTTGCAAATGCTTTTTTCTCTATTCCAATCTCGGCTGATAGCCAAGATCAGTTCACCTTCACATGGGAAGGAAGACAGTGGGCCTTTCAAGTAATGCTCCTAGGTTATCTGCATAGCCCGACCTTCTGTCATGGTTTGGTGTCTGGGGACCTAGCCAGGTGGACTAAGCCCAGCACAGTTATAATGTTTCACTAAATTGATGATGTGTTGCTAACTTCTGATTCTCTTGCAGATTTAACCCAGGCAGCTCCAATGCTGTTAAATCATTTGGAACAGTGTAGGTAGGCCATGAACACAGCCAAAGTGCAAGGACCTGGGCTGTCAGTCACATTCCTAGGAGTGATCTGGTCGGGTAAGACGAGGGTCATCCCAGAGGTATTATAGATAAGATACAGGCATACCCTCAATGCAAACGGTAGCTCAGCTACAGACATATTTGGGACTTTTGGGGTATTGGAGAGCTTTTGTACCCTATGTGGCCCAATTGGCACACCCACTGTATGCATTGACAAAGGAGCTCTCTGGGATTGGACTGAGGAAGTAGAACAGTCTTATTGGGATACAAAAAGGGCAATACAGCAAGTACAGGCTTTACAAGAGGAAGACCCCCACTAAGCCTTTTGAGTTAGATGTATATATAACCCAGGAGGGGTTAGGATAGGGTCTGTGGTAGAGACAAGACCATTCCCAAACACCTGTAGGATTTTGGTCTCAGCTCTGGAAGGATGCTGAAGTGCATTATACCCTAATAGAAAAGAAGTTAGTAGGTGTGTAGTCTGCCTTGATAGCCACTGAAGCTCTCATAGGAAATGCCAAAATCCTAGTAAGGATGAAATACCCCATAATAGGTTGGCTGCACACGTGGGCCACCAGCCCTAAAACAGGCATTGCTCAGACTCCCACTGTCTAAATGGGGAGCATATATACGACAAAGGAGCACTATGTCAATGAGTCCTCTGTCCAAAGGGTTGCAAACTGTGCTAGGCCCCGTAGAGGTTGTGGAGGAAACTTTGACACAACTGTTACCCATGGAGGTGGAGGCTACACCTTTCCATGAGGGACAGGGACCTATCACAGAGCAAGCTTGGTATTCAGATGGCTCTAACATGGGACCTTCAGCATCATGGACAGCTTTTGCTGTCCAGCCCTTAACAGATACCATGTGGTATGAAAATGGCACAGGGCAAAGTAGTCAATGAGCAGAATTGAGAGCAGTATGGATGGTGATGAAAAATGAGCCTGGGCCAGTAACCATCTGTACTGACAGCTGGGCTGTGTTCAAAGGTTTAACCCTTTGGATTTCTACTTGGAAGTATCAATGGTGGATGGTAGGCCACCAGCCCCTGTGGTGACAAGCCATGTGGCAAGAGTTATGGGAACTGGGACATGAGGAAAAAGTAACTATTTTCCATGTCACAGGACACTTCCCCTTAGCCAGTCTAGCAAATGATGAAGCCAATGCCTTGGCTTATGTAAGATGGCTGGAGAGAGCCCCAGCTACTGATGTAGCCCAGTGGTTACATCGACAAATGCAGCATGCTGGCCGTAAAACCATGTGGATGGCCACTCAAAGACGGGCCTTGCCTATAAAATGGGAAGATGTAATGAATGCCTGTCGTGCTTGTCCAGTGCATGCTCAAGAGAATCCACACCCCCACACAGATGAGCAAATAACTCAAGGAAAGGTGCCCCTGACTCAATGGCAGGTGGACTTTGTCAGACCCCTGCCAAGGTCAGAGAATTCCAGATACATCTTCATAGCTGTTGATATGGCTACTGGTCTTCTGTTTCTATGGCCTTTTAAGGTCCCAGACCAGGTAAACATTGTGAATGCCTTGAATAGCCTTACTGCTATGTATGGCTGACCCATAGTCATAGAGAGTGATAAAGGAACCCACTTCACTGGACATGGGGTTCAGAGGTGGGCCTTCCAGTTGTCTATTCAGTGGAAGTTACATGTGCCATATCATCCCCAGGCAGCAGGAATGAATGAACAGTACAATGGTCTTTTAAAAAAGGGACTAAGCCTATCTGCCCAACCCCCATTCCTTAAGGGGTAGACATGGCAGTTATGGCCGACAGTCAGGATTCTAAATGAGAGACCCCGCAAGGGCGGACCCTCTCTAGTGGAAGCTCTGTTGCACAGGGCTACAGCACCTATACAGCTGCAAATCACTACTAAAGATAAGCTTTTGAAGCCAGGATATGGCAAGAATGGAAATATTCTCTTACCAGCCCCAACCTATTTGCAACAGGGACAGACAGTACAATGAGAATGGCCTTGGAGAAAAAAAAGCCCCCCATATATGCTGGGTAGGTTTAATAGGGCCTTGGGGAATAGGATTAGAGGAGGCTTGCAAATTTCACCTTGGTTGACAAGTACCTGGCCTCCTCGAGTAAAGGTAACATGGCCCAGAACAGATAAGTGCTCTATTCCAGGAGGCACATTTGTATTATCATTATGGCCAATTATGAGTTCCCGTATACTGTTACATGTAGAACCTACAGATCCAAAAGTTTTAGCAGATAAAGTATGGTATCATAAGCCAGGTAATATACCTATTCCTGCAATCATCCTTTCTCAGGATGCAAACTTGCATGTATCTTACCAGAGGCATGAGAACTTCCCCTGTTGGTCCCAATAACTCTTCTGTCTTTTTGCCCATAGTGTTCTGGCTGCACGCACTGCACCAGAGTAGACTGGGTACACACATACATTGGTGTGATCATCTACTGAATATGCATTGAACTATAGTATGACTGCCGGATTCACATGGAGAATCACACCAATGGTGACTACTAACTGGACATATGTGGCTAAGTTAAAAGGACAGAACTACAAGCCTGAAGGCATACTGAATGGACAATAGGTTATGTAAATGTAAGGGTCATTTATCCTCTCTAAGGGAACATCACAGAAGATTCTGAATGTGTAGATTGCATGGCAAGGGATGCTGAAGGGGTAGATTGTTGGGAAAATATAACAATTTAATCAGGCCCCCTCATCTTAGGTCTGGTTGGGGGTGGTGTGGTGCATTCTTTGTAAGTAAATAAGTTGTGTGCAGGTTGAGTTAGTGCACATGTGCAGCGCCGCGAGATGGCTGGTGTTGACTGCCACAGGCATCTGCCCACGTGGCCATGCTCTTGAAACTACAGCTCCTAGGACCTTTTTTCCAGTTACCTAGCTCACAGACCTGCGTGTGAGTGGTCTGGTGACCCAGCCTGGCATGTGAAGGGTTTGTGACTCACTCTGGACAACGGGCTTGAGGGGTCTGTGAGCTCCAGGCCCAGCCCTAGCTTGAAACCAAGAAACAGTTGGAAATGTGTGTCTGGAATGAATTTGGAAAGAGAAATGCAGACTTGGTTGTCACAGCATTTATTTGCCAACTGATTTCTTGAGAATGGGTGAGAAGGTAGACAATGAAGATGGAATCAACAAAAGACAAGTAAAAGAAAGTATCACATAAATAAGAAAAAAAAAAAAACAGGAAAGAAAAAAAGAGAACAGAAACCCAGTGAGAAAGTAATTTGATATGTACAGATTGGTCAACCATGTCAATTGCTTGTCAGATGTTAAGTAGGAACAGCAGTGAAAATAGAACATTAGATTTAAAAATTAAGAGGTCATTGGTGACCATAAGAAGGACACTAAACAAATTTTAATGATTAAATAAAGGGTTCTCAAAAGTGGTCTTGAAACTCTGTACATGTCATTAATATGCATGGACTTTGTGAAGTCTGTCAACTATAATTAGGTCCTTTTGCATTAGTAAAATGAAAATAATCCATAAACAAAGAATTATGAATATCACCCAAATAGTAGACTTTTAAATTCATGTGAAAAACAAGAAGCAGGAAAGTTCAATCACTCCCTGCCTCAGTTCTTATCAGGGGTTGAAAGATATTGTTTATTATGTTAGAAAAGATTTTCTCTACCCTCAATGATACCAGCTATCATTTTATCTTTATGTAACCCTTATTTTTGTGTGTTGCTAAAGCCAATATATGCACTCTAAACTGCTACATATATCCTCTGTTGATGATAGTGGCCACAGTGACACTCCAGTTTAGCTTTACATTTAAATATATAACAGTAAATGAAGAGTCTGATTTTAATTAATCATTATTGACTTTAAGTAATCAATAAAGTAGCATATGGTACTTTATAGGTGAATTATTAATTAAGTACCATTAGTGGTTTCAAAAAACTAAAGTTTGCCAAGAGCTAAGGCAGCTGAAATATGGTTTGCGATGCTTGTGAAGTGTAGGCTAGTTCTTAAAGAGGGATGGAGTCTCTAATAAAGTCATTGAAGGGAGATGGAAATGTGCTTAGCATGTTTAGAGATTATATTAGTTTACTAGGGATACCATGACAAAGTACCACAAACTGGGTTGCTTAGACAATAGAAATGTATTGTCTCACAGTTCTGGAAGCCTGAAGTCCAAGATCAAGGTGTCACCAGGGTTGGTTCCTTGTCAGGACTGTGAGGGAGAAATCTGTCTCAGGCCTCTTTTCTAGCTCCTGGTGGTTGTCTGTCAATGTTTGGTGTTCCTTGGCTTCTGCCACATCACCCTGATCTCTGCCTTCATCTTCAGTGGTGTTCTGTATGTGTGCATGTCTCTGTCCAAGTTTCTTCTTTTCACAAGGACACCAGTCATACTAGATTAGGATCCCACCCCAGAATGGCTTCATCTTAACTTATTAATCTGCAATTGCCCTATTTCCAAAATAGGTCACTTTGCAAGGTCCTGGAGGTTTAGAACTTTAGCATATGAATTGGGGGGATACGATTCAACCTATAGAAGAGCTTATTGAACCAATCGTTTTGACTGAAGCAAAGAACTCATGAAGAGGAGAAGTCATGGAAACGTAAGAATGAAAGCTGGGACCAAAAAAGGGAAAATCTGGAGTTTTAAAAAGATCTGACTTGATTTTGAAGACAGCTAACACTAGTGCCTTTACAGACTTACTATAGCCACTAAGGCCTTTCTCCAAACGTAATACTCTCCATCCATTTCTGATAGAGTGACAGGACATTTTAGGGCTTCCTGGAGCAGAATTTCAAGACTTCCAGTCCAGAAGATTAATCTAGAAAAACGGGTTAAACAGAGAGAAATAGGAGACCAAAACAGATTATCGAAGTAGTTTAGAAGTGAGAAAATAAGGCCAGATTGGGGTGGCACCAGTGAAGAAAGGGAAGAAAATAATGACTTTACCAACGCAAGTTTGTAGGATATTTGATGAACGATAGGATGGTAGAGGTAGGAGGGAACAATAATATGATGATGAATATTATTAATTAATAAATAATTACAACGTACTAAGTTTTCATTTCATGTCAAGCTGTGTCCTACTTGCCCAAGTTCATTAAACTAATATACTGGGATCTGAGTTTAAAGCTGGGCTAAGAATCTTCATGATTTCAAAACTTGTTTTTTGTGTTCTCTCTTGCTCCCCAAGATCACTCCAATATTTTGAATGTAAGTTACTAGACTAAAGATTATTAATACTGTTTGTAAAATTGTGAAGAATTTGTGTTTAATTAAAAAATATCATTCCCTTTAGACACATTATTTTGAGAAAATGGCAAGGCATCTAAGAAGAAATGTCTTGGGAAGCACTGCAGACATGGGAATTGTACTCAGATAGATACCCTGTGTACCAGCACCTAGCACCATTGTGTCAGTGGTCCTACACCACCTGAGGTTCATGTGTTCTGCTAGGAGGACTCATAGGGTTCAGCTTGTGGTTGTACTCATGGATAATATTCATCACTGCAGCATAGTAAGGATACACAGCAGGATTAGTGAGGATTCAGACGGTGGCTGAAGAGATTCATATGTATGTTTCCCCTGCTCTTCCTGAAGGGGTCATACCGAGTGTGTTCTTACCCAGAAATAAAATGCAACCTCACAGGTGCAGTGTCTCTGCCAGAGAGTTCATTTGAAACTCAGAGTCTAATGGATTTTTGAGAGATGGTTACATAGGCAATCTCTGACTACACACGACTACCAAAATTCCAGAATCCCAGAAGGAAACCACCATAAATCACATTGTGTGTAGAGTCCAGCCAAGCTGGTACAGTGAAACAATGTTATCGGCTAATGATGGAGGGAATAGTTCAAAAGGCAACTTCCCAGATGCCAGCCAGTCCCTGTCCCTGTCAGCAGGACAAACAGTCTGGACTGCTGTGTTGATTCTTTCTTGCACTCTTGTGAAAAAGAGTCTGTTCTTATTGATGAAAGCTAAGTGACAGTCAAGCTGTAAAGGAGAAACAAAGAAGAGTATGAACTAATTCTTGGGTTATAACCATGTTGATGAGGTCAATATCTATTCAGAATTGGTGATAAATTGATTCTAAAGTTTGAGGTGGCTAATAGAGTTAAGATATATGAAACAGTATTATTTAAGAAATCAAACGTGTGAATGATCAGATCCCTGAAAATGTGGAATTGATTGTGAAGTATAAAAATTTAAAATAAGTCTGAAGATGTTACAGCATAACTAATATTAATGAAAAGTTGTAGCAGTTACCATATGTAAATGTCATATATTTTAAAACAAATAGAGAAAGGGGTCAGGAAAATTGAGTTCAATTTTCCCTGAAAATTATTATGAAATAATAATTTGAATATACACCCACCATGTGTTTTACTCTCTAATTCTTGAATTGTTAGATTGATATATGGACCCTTAATTTTGGATTCATGCCAGTAAAGAAAATATGGCTTCACTATTTTGCTTTAAAAACTAAATTAAAATTTCTAATGTATAGTCTCTTCATAAGATGTGTTTTATAGGTTTTAAATTAATAACATATTTTACTATTTTATTGTTATAGTAAAATGTTTTACACATGTTTATTATTTTCTGGGTCACATGGTATTTTATCATAAATTTCAGGAATTTTGTATGCTAAGATCTGTATCTGTATTCACATATATATTCATATTCATGTTTATGTTTATATGTCTATCTATACCAACATCTGATTGTCCTGTTGCTAAATAATAGTTTTGCTAGATATGAAAAAAGAAATGATTCCCTTGTTTTCCTTTGATTCACCTCATTCCTCCTTGCAACCACATTAAATAGTACAGCATGTAAGCAGGGATAAGGCAATGATGTGGGTAGAGCATACAGCTAGGGAGTATGGGGATAGTGTAATGGTATCCTAACAAAGGTGATTGTTTATATTATCTTTAATAGAGCCCCACCTGTAGAATTGCAGCAACCTTAGTTTCTTTCAGATCAATTCTGCCTCAGAAAGACATCAAAATATATATCAAATGAGACCCTAAATACAGTCATGAAGATAGGCTAACTGATAACCTCCTTCGCTCGCTTCCTCAGCGATGACAACTGAGTTGCTGCTTTGATGTGTCTTCTCTTTTCTGCCATGAGCTTTGTGGCTTCATAGCCACTTGTTTGGGTCCTCTACCATGTCTGAAGATGGTCTTTTGGAGACTAGTGTGTTCTGTTGACATCCTTGCCTTTAGATTGTTCCTCCTCTGTTTAATACTCGCAGAGATATATCTGTTTCTGCTACAACACTACACATTTATTCCTGAAAAACTTTGTACTCTGCAAAATTATGATCTAAATAGCAAGATTTATCAGAAAAATATGGTTGAGAGCAGAGCACTCAAAACCCATGAACTTTATTATCACAGCATTAACAGAAACAATAATAATTAAACAATAACAGTTCTAACAAAATAGTAGCAAACTTGAAAAGGCATGTTAAGTCCCTAATAAATAAAAAAATTACAGTTTATAGAAAAGAAGTTTTCTAAAAAGTTCAAGAGGGATATATATACCTTGATAAGAAAGGGGTGTAAGGAAAGGCAGAGTCCCATGGCCACATGGTGAATACTTTTCCATTGTAACCCTTTGATAACTGTCAATTTCTAGATCTATTTGAAATAAAATACTTTTGATTGGATACATTATTTTTACTGACTTACTAAATGTGGTATTGAAAATACCATAAGCACACTACAGCCTGGAGCTTTTATAAACACCTGGTATCAAATGGCAAATGACTGAACAAGGGAACTAACCTGCTCACTTGCTTTCCTTATAAAGCCATAAGAGCCACAACCATGATGACACATTAAACCATCAACAGATTAATCCATTCATGAAGGTGCACTCAATCTAAGCACCTCTTAAAGGCTTCGTACTAATAGTATTTCCAACCTTCTTAACTCTGTTACAATGTAGATTAAGTTTCCAGTATCTGAACCTTTGGGGGACACATTTAACCTATAGCAATATTGGTAAGTGAAAATAGAAGATTCTTACAGACAGAAACAATAGTAGGAGGGCAAGAATTAATAAGTTAGACCACACCCTAACTAATGCCATAAATTGGACATTCTTGGATAGGCTGTAAATTTTCTCTTCATGTCTCTTTTGTTGTTGATATTATATTGTTTTTGTTGTTGTTGTTAGCAGTACAAACAGCCCAGCCTGACAGAACATTTTGGGCCATTCCTTATTGCATATTATTTGTCTATTTTAATTTTAGCCTAAGCAAAATGTAATTAGGAAATAAATCTGCTTCCAAATTAAAATGTACCCCGAAGTCAACTCTAAGTGGTTTTGGAATCTTTAACTATTTAGGATTATTCATGCCACTACTTCTTTCCAGTTACATGGCTAAACAAAGATCACTTAACACACAGTCTCTATAAATTTGGAATGTTTTGTCATTAAGGCAGGAGTTGGGTTGAATTACCTTTGATAATCAAAACTCTTATTTATAATACTGTACAAGATAATGCTGAAGATCAAAGAAGAATATTGAAAATATTAAAGGCATTTTAAAAACACCCTTTACTTCTTAGAATGATCTATTTTGGTACAAACCATAACCCAATTCTATAAACCTACTTAGTCAATAAAAAATAAGCAGTATATTTTGTCAAATATAAATAAATATGTATTGCTAATAATGTATTTTAACCTCCTCTTCAATCTCTATCTCCGAGTTCTATCCATTTTTTCCTTTTCTCTTAGAACCTATAGATTAATTATTATTAATTATTACTTTGGAAAGGGAGTATGAGGGTAGTGGCAGAAGGAAGTTTATAATTTAGTGTGGAATTATTCTTTAAGGTAGTGAGTCAGAGAAAGCACTCCACTTGTGATATTATCATTAGGACTTCCTGAGGAAGGAATTTGTATTTGCTTATGAATTTTTCTTAAATTGCTATGTTTTTGAGCAAACTTTATTTCTGAAATATGTATAATTACTGATACATACTTAAAACTATAGGGACTTTTTAAAAAACCTAAACATCATAAACAATTTTGTATTCTTATAGGTTGACTTAAAAGTGCACTGACCTTATGATCAATGACAATTAAGTTTAATAGTATAATAATTACAACCTCAGACTTTGTATTCAGAGAGACCTAGATTTGAATCTCATGAGTTGTGTGACCTCGGAAAACTAAGTGAACTCTAATCCTCAATTTCCTTACCAATAAAATGAGGATAATAAAATACTTTATCATAGCAGTGGTTCTTCAGATTAAAACAGATAATACTTAGAACAAGTACTTGAGTTTCAGTAATCATTTAATTAAATGGAGATGATATCATTATTATTTTTGTTGTTGGTACTGATGCTGTATTATTATGACTAGTAGAAACAATATATGTCATAGTGCACATAAATCCATTCACACAATGACTCATACTAAAAACACTCAATAATCTTTTTGTTATTGGTTGTTATGAAGTGTAAAATCTTTAGCACTGAATGTGGTAAATATTCAATAAATGTCAGATTTCTTGTTGTTTTCCTATACAACATACAAATATCTCTGGGAGGTTAGATGGTTTAGTGCAGAGTGCCATTATCTTTCATGCTAAACAGACCTAAGTTCCTGTCACTCCCCTGCTGTTTCCAATCTATGCAACTTGTACAATCATCATAATAAACACTTGAAGGAAACATTGTGGAAGTCTTTGAAAGGGGACAAAATGGGTGTCTTCAATGGAAAACTAGGTGTTTTCTAAGCATGTCCTCCCATGTTTTGTGATTCTGCACATTTCATTTTCTTGGAGCTATTTTACAACTCTGTACATTGTGGATAACTGGTAGCAATGTGAATGATTATTTTCCACAGGGACGAAAATAAAAATTTTGTTGCAGCAAAATACAGTGATTTCCTTCCTCCCCGTGAAGCACATCAGGTTTGCATTTATTTGTGAATTCATTTCATTATTACTATATGTGTATGGGGAGAGGGGTTGAGTTATTAGAACCAATTGTGATATCTTACTGGTTCCTGCACTAATTAATGAGTTGAATAAAATGTTTGACTCATGTTCATTTTATATCTGTATGAGAGTTATGATTATATTATCTTCTAAAAATTATCCTTTTACAAACTCAATTCATTTTCGCTACTCTTACTACCACAACTGTTCTAAGCATTTTTCATCTGTTAACCTTAGAAGCCAGATATGCTACACTCTGGATGCATGATATCCTTTTAAAAGATTCTTAACAGAAGTGCTCAATTCTGTGTACCATAGAAGGCCAAGACTATGAATGTGTTTAAAATAATAAGTTTAGAATCTCTAGTTGTGTGACCATGGACAAATCACTTATATTTCCTCTTCCAGGAAATGGAGATAATAACCTCTGCCTCATAAGATTATTGTTGGAATTGATAGCGATAGTGGAGAAAAGCTGTTAGCTCAATACCAAGCACCTCAATGAACAGTAGTTATCATTATCATGGAAATTCGGTGTCTGAGGAGGTACTTTATTTTACTGCTTGACAGTGCTAAGAAGGTGATTCTTACATGGAACTTTATCTTGCCTTTGGAGCTTTCATGTCTTGGGTTTTTGCCTTAATTTTATTTGGTTTGCTTTTGTTTTATTATTTTCCACATGGCTGACCATCATTCAAATTTTTGAAGATAGCTGCTATTTCTGTCTTAAGTATATTCTTCAACCTAAATATGCTGTCTTCCTTCATCTGTTTCTCACATGGCATACTTCCCAGCTTTTTTTACCTTCCCGGTTGTCCAATAGTTCATACAGGTCATCCTCAAAATATTGTGTGTGAACTCAAGACCAAATTCTAGTGATCTGAACTAAAACGTAGTGTTGAACCTCCACTGATCAGGACATGTATTTTCAGGAATTCAATCCAAGAACACATTAGATTTATTAATTTTGATATTACATTTTATTCTTGGTTTATTTTGAGCTTAGAGCTAACTAACATCTTCAAGTCGTTTTCTTCCCAATTGTCTTTTTTTCTTAATTTGAACATTTGACATTTTGAATCAAAAGTTAGAAACTTATATGTATCACTTGTGAAAATAGCGACAGCCAATAATATTAGGTAATATATGTTGAATGTTTATTATATGCCGGGCAATGATTGAAGTGATTTGGTCTCATTATATCATTTTTTACAAAAGGCAACCCTCTAAAGAAGGTACTTTTATGGACTTAGATGAAGTATATAAAGTATATATTATTCCTTTTTGCCAAGTAGGGAATACTCAATAAATGTTAGAAGTTTACTCAATAAATGTCAGAAGTTTCCTTCAGCCAAAGAGCCCTTAACCTCTAATTTAATGCTTCCCTCATCATGGTCATTGGAGATCTCACAGGTAGGTGACCTAAGTTGCCCTGGAATCTCCATCTGTCTAGCCACAAGTGAACTATTGTCCCTATAGAAAGAAAGTGGCAACCATTCATTAGACATTTTCTTTTTATTTCCACTGGGAATATTGTCAAGTTCAGGTTCTAAGTTTGCAGATGGTTTACTTCCAGCTACAAGAAGGAAAACTTCACCCTCTTGTTTTCCTCAAAATCAGTTGGACAATCCTCTAGAATAATGAAGCATATAGTTTCATAAAAGTATTAGGAAGGCATAAATCTCCTTTTCTAGGAACAAGGTAAATAAAATGATCTGGTTTCTTTAGGCAGAAATTCCAGAATCATTTCTTATCTTCTGTATGGAATTGTGTCACCCAAAAATATATGTCTGAGTCCCAACTCCTGGGATCTGTGAATGTGACCTTATTTAGAAATAGGGTCTTTTCAGGTATAATTAAGTAAAGGATTTCAAGATGAGATCATCCTAAATTTAAAGTGGGCCCTTAATTCAATGTCTACGGTCCTTATAAAAAGGGAGGTTTGACCTGCACAGGGAAGAAGATCATGTGGAGATGGAGGGAGATTGGAGGTACATTGCCACAAACCAAGTAGTGCCAGGAGCCACGAAAAGTATAAGGAATTGAGGGTGAGCTCTCCCCTAGAGCTCTTGGAAGGAGTATTGCCCTGTCAACACCTTAATTTCAGACTTGTATCTTGAAGAAGTAAGAGAGAATAGTTTTTTGTTGTTTTAAGCCAGCAAGTTTGTGGTATTCTTTTGCATTAGCACTAGGAAACTAATATATATTCCATAGACACTTTCAGTTAACCAGTATGCTAAAGGAATAGCATTAACTTTCTTTTTAGCTTCTCAGTTCTGCACCTAGCAATTCTAAAAATGGACTAATCTATTGTAAAGGCAATTTACTGTTTTCTTACCGTACTGAAAGTATTTCTTTTTACATACCATTCTTTCATTCTACAAATGTTTATGGAGGACCTAAAATGTGTTATGATACTGAGGTGAACAAAACAGGAAAAAAAAGATATAAAACCCTGCTTCGAAGAAGTTTATATGCTAGGAGAGGGTAGATGGAAAGTAAACGTAATAAATTATGTGGCATAATTAGCAGCATCAGGAAAGCAGGAATGTATGGAGCAAAGTGATTATAAGTAAGATAGCATAGATGTGAATGAGAAGGTGACATCTGAAAAAAGTCTAGATGAATGTGAGTGAGTTCATCATGAATATATTGGGGAAATAATTCCAGACAGTGGGAAGAGCAAGTGCAAAGGCACTGAGTTGGGGGTGTGCTTAGTGTTTGAGAAGTAGAGTAATGAGGTCGGAGCTAATGGTGGTGGAAACCAAACGACCACAATGACTTCACTGTGAGTAGAAGGAGGATTTCAGTCTGTGAGCAGACTGCAGGGTTTTCAGGAGGTCAGCGACATAACCTGACTCATGCTTAAGGCAGGTGTCTTTAATCTTTTTTGTGCCATGAATTCCTTTGGCAGTCTGGTGAAGCATATGGACTCTTCAGAAGATTGTTTTAATACACATAAAACTAAATGTGTAAGGAATAAAAAGTAAACTATATCACACTTTTAAGAAAGAATAGTATATGTGCTTCACTAAAATTATAGATGTGTGTATTAAAAACTGTAATTTTGAGATAGTGGTGGATGTAAATGATGTTTCAAGATATCTGTGGCAACATTAATGTGATATGAAAATATCTGTAATTTATTTTGGTGACTGAGTGGCAAAAACAAACTCAGACTCTCCTACTATAATTTCACAACACACACTTTTAACACCAAATGTGTGGGCTTTTCACCCCACCAGCAAGCAAGCAATCAATTCTGCAAGAGACACCAGCTAGATGTCCTATAATTCAAATCTATTCTGACACTATCTACCTGGAGATAGCATCAAATCCCACAAATTAAGGGATCAGTTTCCAAGACTGCCCCTACTTCAGATGCCAGTTGCAAGTACAGGCCTTTGGAACTTCTGAGCAACAAGCTATAAATGGGCTTTTCCACAACCCTCCTTGGATTCCATTGATTAGCTGGAGTAGCTCACAGAACTCAGGGATACACTAACTTATATTAACCAGTTTATTATAAAGGATATTACAGAGGATATAGATGATGGAAATATACATAGGGTGAGGAGTGGAGGAAGGATGCAGACATTCTATGACCTCCCCAGGAACACCACCCTCCAGGTACCTCCACATGTTCAGCTATCTGGAAGCTCTCAGAACCCAGTCCTTTCAAGGTTTTGTGGAGGCTTCATCACACAAGCATAACTGATTAAATCATTGGTCACTGGTGATCAATCACCAGCAATCAATCACTTAATCTTCAGCTCCTCTTCCTTCCTAGAATTTGGAGAGCCGGCTGAAAGTCCCACCCCTATAATCCTGCCTTGGTCATTCCTGCAACCAAACCCCATCCTGAAGCTACTTGGGGGCTACCAGTCATCAACCAATTCATTAGCATACAAAAAGACTCTTATTACTTTGAAGATTCCATGGATTGTAGGAGTCTGGAAAGAAGGAAACTGGAAGAAGACTAAATATACAGTTTACAATATCACAGTGCCCCAAACAGATATTGCTTATAATACTGTGGCTTGTTGACTATACTTGTAGTCAGTTAAATGACTCCCTGAACTCTACTCAACTTAATAACCATTTCTAAAGCTACACAGCTATGCCAGTTGTGGTGCTCTGGCTCTGTCGGAATCCTGCCGACTGGGCCAATTGTCAAGCTAGGGCTGGGTCTGGAGCTCACAAACCCCTCAAGCCCATTCCAGACTGGGTCACCAGACCCCTCACATGCCAAGCTGGCTTGCCAGACTCCTTACATGTAGATCTATGAGCTAGGCAACCAGCAAAAAGGTCCTTGGAAGCCATAGTTTGGAAAGCATGGCTGTGCAGAGTGGTGGTGGCTGCCCAAGGCGGATGCCAGCCAAGGTGGCAGCACCCCACATGCACAATAACTCCACCCACCCCCACACACAATTTGTTTACTGAACCACCCCCAACTGGCCCTGAGGTGAGGGGAGCCTGATTAAATTTTTCTATTTTCCAAACACCATTGTCATGTATTAATGTTGTACTGAGTCAAGAAGGAAAGCAGAAACACTGGGAATCCATGTGTCATATGATTTAATTCAGACTGGCATTTTACCAGTTGGAAATAAAGAGATTTAGATTATTTTGTGACTCTTTCAATATGTAACTGTAAACCTTCTGTGGTCTTAATGTTCAAGTGTTGGAAAGAGAACAAGTAATCACGTTTTGGTTTATGGTGAAGAGTCCTGCATGTTAAATGTGATACAATTATAGATACAAATATGGAGATGATGAGATTTTGTTCCCTAATAAGCAATAATATGAATATATCCATATCTAAGTCATTCATCTCTGATTACTTTTTTACCTATCTTACATTGTATGTTGAATGTTTCAATAAACAACCAATTATTTAGATTCTAAGTGATATATCCCACACATGATTCTATTTTTATCTAGAAACATATTTATTTGGGATACACACACACAGACATTTTAGTACCCAATGTGTGATGTACATTTGTTTTCCTATATTTAAAAGGAATCTAGATTGTAAAAAAATCAAATTTAAATATTGTCAATAACTCTACTTGCATCACCCTATTGCAGTTATAATCCAAGCCTGAAATAGTTTGGTTTTCAAAAGGAAATGCATCCACACAAATTTACACTAAATCTTTCTCCTTAGAGGGGAAAAAGAAAAGGAAAAAAAAAAAAAAAAAAGAACAAAAGAAAAATTTTAATAAATATAATTTAACTTTAAACACCTTACCATCATATAGGTCTTAAATACATCAAAGTTGAAAGTGAACATAATTTTGGACCTTAAAATAAGAAGAGTTTTTGATTAATTTTCAATGTTTCTTGGCCAAATTGCGAAGAAGCAAAGAGACCTGCTTTTGAAATTTCATAGTGTAACTAATGATCTCCAAGTACTCTCAGTCACCTAATTACTTATAGGCAACATAATTTTATATACTTCATCCAATTTATTTTCAGAATGTGCTACACAATATACTTCAATTTATGACCCCATACAACTCAATAAATATACATCACTCACAACACACAAGCATATTCACAAAAAGGCTCTGTGTTAAATGTGTGACATTAAAAATATGAAAAGTGTATTCACCTGATTGTGATTTTTATACTTGTACTATCTTTGTGCACCTAATCAATACACATTTTTAAACTTCTTTGTAAAGGGAATACAGTGTATGGCTTTTCTTTTTAATCCACATATTTTTACTGCTTCTGTAATAAGCGTTAACCTAAACCTTGTCCTTGCCATGGGCTGTGAAAGACAGTACTTTGAAGGTTTTTTTTTTTTTTTTCCCTTATCCAATAAGGCATGATCTGAGAAAGAATCTGAGGACCCCCTCCCTTTAAAAAGTAATATACTTTCAAGCAGGATAAGGCACAGTGATAATAGCAGACCACTATAATTCCTTAGAAAATTGTGCAATAAAATTCTGTATCTTTCCCTATTCCTATTGATATTCTAAGTATGACTTGAGATCTAAAAGTTGGTACTTTAACATATGAATCAGCTTAACATTTAAGAACATGCATTATTAAAAAGGTGTTAAAATGTCATATTGTAGGAGCTACATTAGCATTGTTTTAAAGGTTTGCTATATTACATGTGTCTTAGAATCTCAAGGAATCTATAAAATTTAACTATATGTGCAGATATGCATATTTCATATCTGTAAGCACGTGTATATTTTATATCTGCAAGCATATAAATATATGCATACATGTATATGTACATACATTATGTACATATATCTGTATGAATTTGTGGGCAGGAAATTCATATGTAAATATATAGAGAGAGTGAGAGAGTGAAAGAAAGAAAGAAAGAAAGAGACTATCATTTTATAATAATAGAACAGTATCAGTCCTGCCTAGCTAGTAAGTGGACAGAGTGAATGTAGTGATTTTGTAAATTGCCTTTATAGCCTAAGAATCAGGGATTATAGGAAAGCCTTTCCACTGCTTTGGCCTAAAGTAGTTCTTTACTGGACCCGTATCCTATTTCCTTTGACCCCTTCAGTAGGGTGGCTCAGCTGTTCTTTGCTTTCATGTCTTATCTCATTTTATCCTAACAATTCTATAAAAATACATATTATTCTCTCTGGTTTGTGGGTGATAAAACCAAGGGATTGTATGACTTATAAAGTGGCACACTGCTGCTCTTTCCACCTTTAGAGTGCTTTGATTTCCACAGCATTTTCAGTGTTTATCAATGGAAAGTGGGATTGAAGACTGCATCAGAATCACTTGAGATTATTTATTAAAGAGTAGGTTCCTGATAACTATCCCTGTCCTGCCAAATTAGAATTTGTAAGAGTAGATACTGGAATTTGCATTTTTTATCAGCATCTTAGGTGATTATTTTGTCTTTTAAAAGGCCATGGTTATGGTCAACAGTAAATGAACTCCAGATCTAAGACAGCTGAGTCATTGCCTACAGCTTTGCTACTCAAAATGTGGTCTATGTACCAGGAGCACTGACATAATCTGATAGCTTGTTAGAAGTGCAGAATCACAGGCCCCTCTGCTGCATTTTAACAGGATCTCCAGGTGATCATCTGCATATGAAAATGTGAGAAGCACTGTCTTAAAGACTTTTTTCATTAATCACCCATATTTCCGTATTTCCTTATCTTTATTGATAAGAAAAAACACTGGAGGCACTTGTCAATTGTAGCTGTCCTCAGACCTCTTCCTGGAGATTCTGTTTCTCTAGGTCTGCAGAAGTGTCTGGAATCTGTAGGATTAGAAATCACCCCAGGTGATCATTACCACTGGATAGGTTTGCAAAACACTGCTTCCATTATGTTTAATACAAAGTCTCTGGTGTATTTCCTTTGTTGGAGTTGGAGGTTGGTATTTGCATGATTGATGAGCAGTTTTAACAACATATCTGTATCTGCGCAGAGGCAGCATGGTGCGGGATGATGGGCACATTGTCTTAAAAGCCAGGTGGTTTGGCAGTAAGTGTGGCAAAGTTACTTCATTTCTCTGTCCCTCAGTTTCTTCATTTGTGAAATGAGGACAATCATCATATATACTTCATACTATGGTTGTTGTGAAGAAAAACAGGGAATATAGGAAACATATTCCTGTTTTATGAAAACATTGGAAACTGTTTCTATAATTAATATGTAGCCTTCCCCACAAAACCTCTGTATAATTGAGCCCTTTTGTTGTTGTTGTTGTTTGGTTTTTTGGTAAGGGGTTACAAACCCTTGATTTTCTTGTTGTCCAGCCTTATAATTGAGTGTTTGATTTTGTACTTGCACCCTCTCAAAACATTGCCGACAAAAATTACTTGACAAAAGTGAGAGTTGAGAGTAAAGGAACTTTGAGTGTGTCACAGAAGGAGTCTCACTATAAGCCCAATGACTGTTGGCACAGGCAGAGTCAACCCTTCCAGTGTCTGGGCAGGGTGAATCTCCACTTTTCACAAGCACCCCTTACACCTATCTAGCTCTTACAAAAAGCTGGGTGGCTTAGGAGGAGACTAGCTCTAACATAATGGAGAACTGACTCATACTAGTTCCACAGAGGTGGGGAATTCTATTTTAAGAGAAGGTGTGTACACATTGGGGCATCCTTGGGAATCCAGAAAGAAGCAAGGGGAAAAATATTTGATTATCATTGTCTGGCTTCTTCCTAGCAACTGAATTATCTTCTGGCTCATGAGAATATTGAAACCCAGCCTGTATACATTTTGTTTAATTTTAGCTTTTCTGCTCCCTTACTATGACTTTCAGAATCTGCATCTAATAAAATTAACTTCATCTGAGAAGTCTGCCTCCTCCGCAACCTGGGCAGGGTTAATCATATGCTATTACACATCTAGCATTTATCATGGTTGTAAAAGAGTTACATAACTGTTCCTCTTTCATTCTAATTTGATATTACTGGAAAGCAGTGACCTTGATTTATGCATTTTTTTTCCCAAATATCCTCAGTACCAAGCATCGGCTTGACATAAAAATAATAGATAACTGTCAATTGGACAGGTACATCATTGAATACATTTTTAAAAATAACGTGCTCATTTGTTTTTGGCAAGGTAAACATAACGTATCTGTCACTAATAAGCCTCATATTAACTCTATGCATGAGATAATAAGAAATTAGGCTGCTATGCTAAGCTACATGCTCCAGGTCAACCTGGGAACTCTGCTATAACCTGTTGTTTTCCTGGCCCATCTGCTTTTGGCTGCATGAAGCAAGTTAAACCCTCACAGCTGACCATTCTGAAAAGGAAACTTGCTCCTCAATTCCAGAAACCCTAAAGAGCACTTAAAACAAAAGGGGAAATCTGGCGCGCTCCTCTCCTTAAGGGGTACCTGTGTATTGATCACCCTGTACACCTTGCTGTTTACTTAACAATTATTTTAAACCATTGCAGTCAGGCTTATATAGCAAAATTACATAGAAGAAATATGTCTGCTGAGCTGAAATGTAAAACTGATAAAGCTAAAGAAAAAGACCACACAGCTAGGAAGTCACAGAGATAGATATTCATTCTAGTACAGAAACTCAAGGAATAGAGAGTGAAGTTATACAGAAAGTAAGTCTAGAACCCAAGACTCTTCCATGTGTTGAGTTCAGAATAGCAACTTTATACCCAAATCAGAAATCCTCATATACCAAACACAAATGAATAGCAGTAAAATTCATGAGGGTCTATTTAAAAGATTTCACTAAAATTCTAGTTAAGCTTCAGCTAGTTTAAAAGTCAGCTACAGGGAACATTACAAAATTGTTTTCATATTAAAACTCTACTTAATATTTAAGAAAACAAAGCAGTCTTTTCTCTTTAACTGCTTTTTCTCTAAACTAGCAAAGAACAATTTCTGTATTAAGTGACTTTTTCACATTAATCTGTGCCAACCTTTTACTGATTAAATGGGTCAATGCCCATTCAGTAGGCTCTTTTTTTGGCATGATACAGCCTCTAGTTGACCTTGATTAATTTGGTAAATTGAGGCAAAATTGCTTATCTCCCCTCTTTCGTTTCTTAAGAATCTCAGGTAAGCAAACTTTCTCATATTTTTTTTTCTTCTTTTCTCCTCTCATTTTCTTTTCAGGCTTTATTTCTTTCTCTCTCTGATTCTTTCTCCCATTTATTAGCATTTTTTTTGTTGCTGGGGGTGGGGGGCAGCTAGGTTTTGACTCTGTTATGGGGAAATTTAATTTGTCCTAAAAATTAAAAACAAATAAAAAATAAACAATAGTATCTATGTTATTCCTTCCTTACACAGTGCACCCGATATGTTCGCATCATCTTCGAGAAAAGAAACGTTTTTTTTCTTTTTGTCATAAGGCATTGACATACATCAGCAAAGCAGCTGCAAAAACGCTAGGATTTTGACAGTTTGGGGCTGCTTGTCCTTGTCTTTTTATTCCTGTCACAATCATTCTCGAAAATAGACTCCTTGCAACAATGGAAAAAAAGTGTGTGTGTGTGTGTGTGTGTGTGTGTGTGTGTGTGTGTGTGTGTGTGTGTGTGTGTGTGTGTGTGTGTGTGTGTGTGTGTGTGTGTGTGTGTGTGTGTGTGTGTGTGTGTGTGTGTGTGTGTGTGTGTGTGTGTGTGTTCATTTTCCAGGTCCTATTTTCCCATATAAGTTTCAGAAAATTCGACCCAGAGGCCTGGCTTTATCAAGCACTGCTAATACTGCCATGGAAGCCCCCAACAGGGAAACTGCGATCAGACACCCCCGTTGCTCAATCCTTTGTCAGGTCCCAATAACAGCAATGAACATATCCACTTAAATATGATTTGGGTCAAAGAAGATGACCATAATAATAAGTAGACAGCACCTCAGTAGAAAATCTGAAATAAAGTTGCATAAGTAGATTATATTTTCCCTGGTTTATGTTTTTTAAACTTGGTTAAGAATTCGTTCAGAAGACATTAAATTATAATAGTAGGTATCTGAGGGTGTTTATTGAATGCAATGGGATTTGATAATTATATAATACATGTGATTATATTTTATATCTTACACCAAACAACTTGACACATTTTACTAGGAAAAATTATTGAGTTCCCCCAAAATGTCCTTTAGATAGCCAGCTTCTCATGAATTTTCTCCTTACTGTAATATCCACTCATCAGCTTCTCACCAGCCCTGCTATATCCATTCCAATGAGAATACAGTCATCTTCTCTCAAAACATAACTTCCCAGAGGCAAGAAATCAAAATGCCGACAACTCGAAATGGTCCACGTGAAAACATAAACTAAAACCAAACAGCCACTCGTGCAGCAGGATCTTTATGACTAAGATATTTCACACTCTTATTTGACAGTTTCTCACTTTTGTTGGCTTCTCCTCTTCCTCACATCCCCCAGATGTGGGCTTTCATTAGCTTCCTTCTATTATAGCTCTATATTTTATCCTTAGGGATTTTGTTCATTTATGTAACTTGAGCCCTGACATCTGAGTGTGTGTCTGTGTATACATGTGTATATATGTGTGTATATACATACCCATGTCTGACCAGTATTTCCGTTTCCATTTCCATCTGCCAAGTGTACTTTCAGTTCCATTATCCCAGTAATCTTAATGTTTTAAAAATAAATTTATATTTTCATTCCTAAAACCCACAATTTCTCCTAATTTATATTTTAAATAATTCTCTGAACATTTTCTAGTTCCTCAGGCTCAACCCCACAGTGTCATCTTTGATTTGTTCCTCATCTCCACATTCAGTTGGATAATAGCTTATCCTTCCCAGTGGCTCTTGTTACCAGCAGATATTTTATAGAAGGAGTTCTGGAACCACCATGAGAATGACCAGAGTTTATTGATTAACTCTGCCACGTACTGGCTGTATAAACCTGGGCAAGTTTACTATCCTCTTTCACAGTGGCTGTTGCATTTTTCCCTTCTCTGCCCACTAAAATTGTGCCCTCCTGACCTCAATTTCAAACTTTGGTTTTAGCTTCCACGCTCCCTTCCCTTTTTGCAAGTCGATGGCAGAAGTTTCCATTGAATATATAGACATTTATTTTCTTATAGCTGACAGTCAAATTCCTGTTTTTGCTGGCCTAATACTCTTGCTCTTTATTTTCCGCTGTCTTAAAAAAAAGAAAGAAAAAGAAAGACATACTTGTATTTTACTCCAAATGATCAATTACTCTCTTCTAAATGCATCTTGAACTTTCTTTTCACAGTTCCTTTGATTATGTTAATTCTGTCATCTCCATTGTCTTCACAAAAGCCTTTTGAAACTAAACCTATTGTTTGAGGCTGAGATAAAATTCATTGGTTTGCTTTGTTTGTTTGCTTTCTTTTGTTTGGAAACCTTCTGCATTGCATTAACAGCTCAGTAAATTATTGCTTTCTCTGTGTTCCTGTACTTCTCCACTCTATGCATGCCATACTAGCAAGCTGGCCATATTCTGCCTTGGGCCCACAACTTCTAGACTGTTCCTCATATATACTAGGTACACTATAAACATCAGTGTGGTGAATAAATTATTAAATTGATAAATTTGTGGAGCTGAAATGAACAGTACTGATCAAAACTTGTTTAAATGTGGATTATCTTTGATATCAAAATTTCACTTTAAGCAGATCCTAAAGAATTATGATAAAGTACTGAAAAATAGGAACCAACCTACCAACCTAATTTTCTTCAAGAAGCATTGGTAGAGGAGAAGGCTTCTTAGAACATTTGTGGTCTATTCATAAAATTGAATTCAAAGACTTATTGGAAACACTGGAATTATTTTTAATGCCATGGAATAGTGTACACAGACAGAGTCAGGGGAGGGGACACAGGTTACAAAAGAGGGAATTCTTTTTTTTTTTTTTTAGGAATATATGATAAACAGTTATCCTTATTTTTTCTATCTTTCTGGGTGCTCATCCCCTTGTAGTTATTTGTGGCCATGTGACTTGCTTTGACAGATAAAATGTGAGTGGAGACAATGTGTGTTGTTTGCGGGTAAAAGTATTTAAGTATTTAAAATGGCATGTAAGAGTACTGAAAGAAAGTGAGCCAAAACACCAGTTATTCATCAAGCTTTATTAAAGGAAAGGAATCTACTAGGCTGCACTCAAAATGGAGAGCAGCAGCCTGTGTCAGGATGGGAGGGCTTATATAGGATGTAGGGAAGGCTGACGTAATCAGGGAGGGGTTTGGTGCTGGTGTGGAAGATAAGGCTGGTGGATGCAATCAGTTGGAAGGTTGCACCCATGGGGAGGTAGTTTCTATTTCTCAGAAACCATGAGGTTTCTCCTAAGGGAAAGGCTGGTGGCCATTTTGTGCTCCATGTGTGTAAAATGGCGCCAGTCACATCCAAGATGGCACCAGTCATGTTCAAGATCCATCAAGTACCTTGCTCACTTCTCCTGCTGCAGGAGTCCTGAAGACACGTGCCTACCTAGTGGCATCATAAAAGAGTGGTACATCCATTAGATTAAGCTTTGAGAGACTATACTTTGCTTTCTGTTGTTCTGTTTTTGAAGTAAAAATATGGCAGATATTTCAAGAGCTTCTCATACAAGATAATAATTATGCAACTAACATGTTAATAATTCAGATATCTTTTGATACTAACAACCTGAATTTTTAGAAAATATCAAACTGGCCAAATGCAGGTTGGAGAGAGAACAAGAAATGGGCAAATCAATTGTTTGAATCAGAAAGCTACAAAAACTTGAGAATTCATCTAGCTTAACTCCTTCATCTTGCAGATAAGGACACAGAAAGTGATATAAAGTGTGGGTAAAAGTGGAGAGGCAAGAATCCTATTTTCTTGCCTTCTAATTCCACACACTTGCCATACAACACAGACTGAAGGAATGACAGTCCTCTCCATTTGCTTTTCTAACTAACTGTTCTAATTAAAACTTGTGTTGCAGCAATCACCAAAACAGTAGAGTAAAATGGACTAGGCGATTAGCAGCATACGTCAATAATAGATATTAACTTTTACTTCATAATGAGTTCATATGATTTTCTAATATGAACCATTGACTAAATATTAATCTCTTAAAACTAATTGTGTGACTAAAGTGTAGAGTACTTTGCTAAGCATTAGGAACACAACAACAACAACAACAAAACAATCCCTATCTTCAAGGAATCCTCATTTTAAAGGTAAATAATAGAAGTGATACCCATAATAAAGTGTGATACATATAGTGTTATTTGAGTTGTATACCAGACATCTGGGAACACAGAGGAGAGGCTAGTTCAGGAAAGATGTTCCAAAGGAGGCATTAATTGAACTGATATTTGAAGCATTATTATTAGTTTTCCAGATACGCACAAAGGGAAGAAAGTGTGTTCTGAGGACTCAGAGTGTGCAAAGGCATTGGAAAGTTGGAAAGTGTGATGCAACTGCCAAGAAATGAGCAAGGATGTACCATGTGGCAGGAAATGAGGCAAGAGACTAAGGCAGAGACCAATCAGTCCATGCTAAGACCCAGTAAAAAGCTGTTATTTCTCAAATACTTTGAATGACCCCACCAACATGTAGGATTTTAAAACTTCTTTTTAACAAATAATTTTGCCATTTTTATGAATTGACTTTGACTTAAAAAATAAAATTATTAAGTGAAATAAGACAAAACAGAGCACAGAAAAAGAAATACCACATGTCCTCACTCATAGTTGGAGCTAAAAAACAAAACAAAGAATGATACAATAATCATAATAATTCCCTGAACTTTCAAAAGGAGAGAACAGAACTGGGAGGTGGAGGGGGGATAAAAGAGGAACTGGTAAAGGGCCATGAAAAACAATTACATTGTCTAATGTTGAATATACCAATTATACTGATTTGAGCATCACATATTGCACACGTGTTGATATTTAACTCTGTACCCCACAGATATGTACAATCAACTATGTTTCAATTAAAAAACTAAATTAAATTAAACTAAATTAAATTAAATTAAAAAATGATATTCAGATAAATAGACAAATTAAGCGGCTTGTGAGCATTGATATTTTTGTCATAAAATAATAACTTTTAAATAGTATACATGAGAGCAGTCAAAGAAAATATTCATACAAATTGCATTACAATAAAATGACATTTTATATATACAACTACTATGGCAAAATGATCCCATTGTACTTATTTTGATTTTGATTGTAATGTGTTGTATAAATGGTATTGCATGAGGTTTTTAATTGTCATATAACAGATAAAATTTGTGGCATCTATTATCATAGACCTGCAGGGTGTGTGTGTAGGGAGTTGAACAGATATGTTAAAATAATTCATCTAGCCATTCAATTCTATAATCCCACTTTTAATTTTCTAAATTCTTGAGAACTCCAGTCAAGAGGATGATATATAGCCATGTGGAAGAGTATCTGGACCCGTCCCCACTCTGATCTATGTAAGGAACAGCATCCCTAAGACTCCAGAGCTCTATTTGAGAAGAGAAAGGAAAGATCTATTAGAACTTGCCATTTGCAGCAACATGGATGATCTTAGAGAAAATGATGTTCAGTGAAATAAGCCAGACATAGAAAGAGAAATACTGCAGGTCCTCACTCATAAGTGGGAACTAAAACAAACAAGCAAATAAATAAAAAAAGAAAGATACAACCATCACAAAAATTTGTTGAACTTTCAAAAAGAGAGAACAGAACCAAAGCCACCAGAGATGGGAAAGGGCATAGGGGAAGGGAAGGTTAGCAAGAAACTGGTAAAGGGCCACAAAACATGATTACATTGTATAATGTTCAATATACTAATTGTCCTGATTTGAGCATCACATATTGCACACAGGTATTGATATTCAACACTGTACCCCACAGATATGTACAATCAATTATGTTTCAATTAAAAAAAAAATCAAAAAACGACTTTGTGGTGGGGAGGGATCAAAGAGGAACAGTGAACCCTTAGACCTTCCCCTTGAATGTCTCAGAATGAAGCTTAAGACAAAAGTACAACCATATAACCACAAATGGCTTTCAGAAGATTATATTGCATAATTCCCTTTCTCTAATGAGGCATCTGGGTAGTTTCCATTTTGCTCCAGATATTTAAGGTGAACTTTTGCAACCATTTTTTGCTAATTAAACCACAGTGGAATGGGACTTTTTATTTATTCATTCATTTTTAAGCTTTTCTCACTATGATGCTCTTAAAATATTTATATATATATTGTGACATGCAGCTTAAAGTAAGTGTCATAACCCAATAGTGATAATCTTGTCAATATCTATCAAACACCTTAGTTTTAGGGAAGAAAATTGTGATAATCAGGGAATGTATAGATATTTATGAAGAAGCAATTCTAGCTTTACTTAAAAAGGACAAGCTATATAAAGTAACTAAAAGCATGTGCAGATATTAGTGCTGGTTAAGTAAAAATTGTTTGAAAACCATTTTAGGGTTCTTTAGCCTTTCTCTTCTCCCTCAACTATAATAGGTCTATATACTCCCTCAGCATTTTGTCATCCCTTTATCATGGCATTTACATTATTGAATTCTAATTTGTTGTTTAATTGGCTTCTAGAGATCAAGTTCTACTCTTATTCTTGACATCTGACATAAAGTGAATGTTTTGAAGAAAGACTGTTGAAAGATTGATAATTATTAATAGATAATATTAATAATACTACCTACATGGGAAATATCTATGGAAATACATGAAATCCTGAGGATAAAATTTTGCATACATTTAGGATCTTATTAGTATTTTATTAATATTTTATAATTTATTAGTATTCTATTAGTATAAGTAATTAAGATAATAAACCAGCAAAGGATTTTAGCTGTTGTGACCTGTTTTTTTCTATCTGATATTAATAAAATAATAATATTGATATCAGTTCTGTGTATTCTTTTAAGTAATAGTAAATTTAGTGGGTTTTTTGGATATTGACACCCTTCCAGAAATAATCTCAAGCTTTCTGTATCTAATTTTTGTTTACAGTTGTTTTCTGCTCATGAGAAATGTTTCATCAAATTCAATACCCTAGGCAGCAGAATATATTGAAGGATATATGGCAAATTTTAGATGAAATAGCTTGATCCAGTGTGAGTTTCAGAAAATAATAAGTATTGTAAAATGAGAGAAAGAGGAGAGAGAAAGAGAGAAAGAGAAAGAGAGAATGAATGAGGATTTTATAAGGCATAAAAAGCAAACTTACCATGTAATTAGTGTGGGTGAAACAACTGATTTAAAATGGCTCTAAAATATATCGTTATATGCACTTGTATTTATTGAAACAAAATGGCTGAAAATTCAGTATATCTGTGATTAATTAATATGTAAGTTACAAAGGTGCCTCCTTTTTAGAATTTCTAAAAAGCACAGCATGTGTATGGCTGGCTAAATGACATGTGGTTGCCTTCCTTGTAGCTAGGGCATTAGCAGGGCTTCTTTAAATATATATGTTTCCAATGCTGTCTCTTATAATACCTAAAACCAGGTCACGCAGCACTATCCCCAGAATGGATTTGTGATTGTTTACAGGAGTAACATGTTAGTCTGTAATACACTGCAGCTGTGGCTAGGCTATATAATTTTATATAGTTCTTACTGAGTATACTTGAGGTCATCTTTCCATTGCATAATATATTTTTCCAATATAAAATTAGTTTTTATTTTCATGTGGCTGCTTTCCTCCTTAAAATATACCATATAAGGAGAATAGTAGGAGCTGTGCCAAGCATCTGTAGTAAGAAGGTGACTATATGATCTGAAACAGAGGTAAGAAAGAGGTCTATCATGGAAGCTACTCCTTCTATGTTAAAAGCCTTGAGCTAGCTCACTTGTCAATCTTAAGTTGGCTCCCCACGACCAAGGATATCTTTCATCATTGCTCACTTTGTGCTCTGTTCAAAGGCATCTAGAAGAGGAGAGAAGGTGAGATTCCAGCCATGCTACTTGCCTGGCAGTGCATCCTGGGATGACACTGCATTAACAGCAAAAGGACTGTCACGGTGTAATTTTATTCTCCCAAATTGGGCTAACCCTTGCTCTGTTTGGGGGGGTTCCTCTCACTCACAAGTTAAACATCATTTCCCATATGCCCCACTATATCATAAGGAAAACTTTCCAATAAGTCCCATCCAAATTTAAAGGCCACCTCTGTTTCTTTTCTATTTCTTTTCTTTTTCTTTCTTTCTTTTCTTTTCTCTTTCTCTCTCTCTCTTTTTTTTTTTTTTTGTTTGTTTTGTTTTTGACTCATGGTCAAGTTACCTAATAATATGAAACTTCAATTTTCTCTCCTACAAAATAAAGTCCCCACCTCAGAGGATCATTTGGGGAGATAAGGTGAGACAATGCTTGTCAGTGCGGAGCTTGGCACTTAGGAGGTGCTCAACATGTGTTCATTCATTTTCCCTTTCTATCTGCTACCACCCAAACATGTACATATTCAGCAAAAACTTTTTATTTGTTGTCACTGGTATTAAAACTACAAATAATATCTATACACCAAAAACAAACTAGCACAAAAAGAAATCAAGAAAGCAATTCCATTTAGAATAGCAACAAAAAATATAATAAAATAAAGTACTTAGGAATAAATTTAACCAAGGAGGTGACAGATCTCTGTAAGGAAAACTATAAAACACTGGTTAAAGAAATTAAAGAAGACAAAAAAATGGAAGGACATTCCATATTCATAGATTGGAAGAATCATTATTGTCAAAATTACCATAGTACCCAAAATGACCTACAGATTCAATGCAATCCCCATCAAACTACCAATGACATACTTCACAGAAATAGAAGAAACAATTCAGAAATGTATATCAAACAACAAAAGACCCCAATAGCCAAAGCAGTCATTAGCAAAAGGAGCAAAGTGGGAGGCATCACACTCCCTTATTTCAAAATATACTACAATGCTGCAATAATCAAAACAGCATGCTACTGGCACAAAAACAGACACATAGACCAATGGAACAGAATAAATAATTCAGAAATAAATCCACATACCTACTGCCAACTGATTTTCAACAAAAGAGCTAATAACATACATTTGGGAAAGGACAGTCTCTTCAATAAATGGTGCTAGGAAAACTGGAGATTCAAATGCAGAAGAATGAAATGAGACCCCTATTTCTCACCATATACCAAAGTCAACTCAAAATGAATTAAGGAATTAAAAGTAAGACCTGTAACTATGAAACTTCTAGAAGAAAACACAATGGGAAATGCTTCAGGACATAGGACTGGGCTAAGATTTTATTAATAAGACTTGTACAGCACAGGCAACTAAAGCAAAAATAAACAAATGGGATTATATCAAACTAAAAAGCTTCTGAACAGCAAAGGCAACCATCAACAGAATGAAAAGACAACCTACAGATTGAGGGAAAATATTTGCAAAGTATGCCTCAATAGGGGATTAATATCCAGAATATACAAAGAACACAAATAACTCAATTAAAAACCAATAAATATTTTGATTAAAAAATGGACAAATGAGCTGAATAGACAGACATTTCTTGAAAGAAGACAAACAAATGGCCAAAAGGTATATGAAAAAAATACTCACTATCACTAATCATTAGAGAAATACAAATCAAAACCAAATGAAATATTATCTCTCTCAATGGCTATTATAAAAAAGATAGAAAATAAATGCTGGTGAGGATGCAGAAAAAGGTGAACTTTTATAGTTTGTTGGTGGAAACATAAATTAGTACAGCCATTAGGGAAGACAGTATGAAATTTTCTCAAAAAACCACAGATACAACTACCATATGATCCAGCAATCCTGTTACTGGGTATGTATCCAAAGAAAGAAAATTAGCACGTTGAAGGGACACCTGCACACCCATGTTTATTGCAGCTCTATTCACGGTAGCCAAGATTTGTAACCAACCTAAATGTCCATCATTTAGGACATTTAGGATTGGATGAAGAAAATGTGGTATATTTTCATGGAATACATTCAGCCATAAAAAATGAAATTCTGATTCACAGCAACATGGATGAGCTTGGAGAAAATTATGTTACATGAAATAAGCCAGGCTCAGAAAGAGAAATACCACATGTTCTAGGTCATATGTGGAATATAAAATAGTTGATCTCATAGAAGTAGGGAGTAGAATAGTGGTTACTAGAGACTGGTAAGGGGAGAGGAAAAGGATGGTCAGTGGGTACAAAATTGCAGAGAGAGAGTAAGAAGAAGAATAAGATATAGTGTTTTATAGCAATATAGGGAGGCTAAAGTTAACAACAAATTACTGTGTAACTCCAAGTAGACAGTGGAGAGGATGTTAAAAGTTCCCAGCACAAAGAGGTGACAAATGTTTGAGGTGATTGGATATGCTAAATACATGGTCACTGCACACTGTATAAATGTACTCAAATATCACATCGTACTCCATAAATGTATATGATTATCTGGATCAATTTAAAGAATGAAAAAAAATTAGAGGCAGAAGTAGATTAGAGGTCACCCCAGAAGGGGTTGAGGGAAGAATAATGAGAAGTTAGTGCTTAATGGACACAGAATTTTTTTAAGATGATGAAAAAGTTTTGGAAATAGATGGAGGTAGTGGTTGCACAGTATTTGAATGTAATTAATTCCATGCAATTGTATGTTAAAAAAACCCTTTCATGGCAGTCTTTATGTTACATATATTTTACCACAATAAAAAAAAAGGAATAAAAAAAGTGGTTCTTATGGAAGGTCAGAGTATAGTAATATTTACCAGAGTCTGGGAAGAGAAGTGGAGCAGGGATTAGAGGAAAGGTGGATGGATGGGATGAGGGCACAAAGGGAAAGCGGTGGGTGAATGGGTAAAAAGTTACAGGTGATGGGAAGCAGAAGTTCTGGTATTCTAGGCCTCTAGGCCGGCTGTAGCTAATAACATTATATCGCATATTTCTAAATGGCTAGAAAAGAGGATCTTGAATGTAATCACCACAAAGAAAAGATAAATGGTTAGGTGATGGCTATGCTGTCTACCCTTAAGTGAATCATTGTACAACAAATGTATGTATTGAAACAACACACTGTATCCCACAAATAAGTACAATTAAAAAAAAAACCTACAAATAATAACAAAAGGAGTCTCAGAGCTCTAAAATTCCTGTGAAGTTCTTATTATAACCCATGTCCTGTGGTTCCTGACTTCCTTGAAAATGACTACTGGTGGCTCTGAGATCATCCTCCTTTCTAAGTGTATTTCTGAGTGTCCAGTTCTTCAAATCCTTTCTGCTCTTCCACTTGCCTTCTCTACCAAGGGAAAAAAGAGTGCTCAGAGTCTGAGAGCAAGCTTTGCAGCTAGACTGCTCAGTTCAAATTCTACTTCTTTCCAGCCATCTGACCTTGGAATAGATATTTAACCTTTCTGTGTCTTACTTTCTTTATCTATGGACTGAGGATAATGATAGTACTTACACTTTGAGTTGTTAGGACTATTAAAGGGGTTGATGAATGAAAAGTGCTTAGTGAAATGCCATGTACTAGGCAAATTCTCAATTTGTTACTGCTACCATTTTGTTTCATTCCGCAGGAAAACCCATCTGTCCAATTGTAGAATTATACCTAAACTAAGGAATAATACTTGGCATAAACTAGCTGACAAGCATTCCCCAAAATGCATCCTCTGGAAGTGTTTAATAAATGTTACTGGTTAAAGTTTGTACTCACACTACTCACACACAAAAACACACATACATTTGGGGGGAGCTGGCTTTAAAAAGCCACACACGTGTATATGCACTAGATGAATTGCAAATCCTGTAATACGTTAATGTGCATTACTGGATTACAGAGGATGCAGCATGCTTTGTACTAATTTACTAGGCTACCATTTTTTTTCTTGTTAATTATCTCTGATGAAGTATCTCCCAAATCTCACTTTTTAAAAAATTCTAATCACACCCAACCTTCCTTTAACATTCAGAAATTGGTAAAGTTGGCATCTTTAAGACAAATTGCCCCACCCGTATGTTCTTTTATTACTAAAAACAGAGTACTAAGCATACTACAATAACTAAAAAACTCTACAGACTGTGAGATTATTTTAACTTGGCCTCTGTTATTGCCACCTCATTTGCTCAGGATGTCTTTTTTTCTTCCCTTCATGGGTCATGATTGATTTATTCATACTAAAAAGAACCAAAAAATCAAAACATTTCTTATGTACAAAACAAGCTGATTTTTTGCTTTTGAGGGTTGCAAGCACTCTTTAAAAATTAAAGCATGGATTACATTGATTTCTTTCTCTCAGAAGCACTTCGGTGAACACATTTGCCACAACGAAGATATCAGACAAACATCAAGAGGGCACTGGACAGTGACGGGGACCCCAGTGCCAGCTCATTGCAGCTCCTGGCCCAGCAGAGGCTGACCGTGGGTGGTGGACACAGTGCACCTGCGTTGGGGTATAGATGTGAATTACTGTATTTTAAACCCATGGTGCACAATGTGTACAGAATTCACTTGCATGTTAGGATATCAACAAAATTCAACTGCAGAGCAAACACTATATCATAGCTAAACCATGATGTTGAGTTGTAAAATGCTGGGTGGCCAATGAAGGTTTGCTGGACAATCACCATGTAAATGTTATATATGACCCCTCAGTGCCCACCAGGACTCCTGTCTCTACAGTAACCATGGGCATTCAGTGGCCTCAGAGCAGAGGTCAAAGGATGCCAAGGCAGCATTGTTCAACCTAAGCCCCAAGGCCTTTAATCAAGTCTCCATACCCAAAAGGGCACTTCCTGGTCTGCCACAGGGAGGCAGCCCCCAGAAAGCTGCCAAAAGCATTGGCTCTGTTGTTGGGGTGCACCCCTGACGGGGCTCCAGCTCCTGTAGGGTGGGTGTGGGGAAGGCTTGTCCCCAGCATTGGGTTTTGCACATCATCGGTGCCCATGGTATTTGGGGACTAAAACTCCTGATGCTACTCTTGGAGCACTTATTCATGTGCACAAATCAAGAAAAGGAAATTTTAAATGCACATATTGTATTATCTTTTACAACCACAATTAAAAATGAAGTGCAGGAACTCCCATCCAAAAAGCAGTTTATTTAGATTTTAGAATCATCTAGTGACTGAACAAGATTGGACATTAAGCAATCCAGGCCTCAGGGCTGAGCTGCAGAGCACCTGCAGCTGAGGTCTCATTTCCACAAGCAACAGAGAACAGCTCAGTCAGTTTGCACATTGGCATTGTGCTTTGAGACATTTTTCCATTCGAAGGCTGGGACTAGTTTTCAGAAGACATGCTCTGGACTCTAGGGATGAGGAGGTCCTTTATATAAAAAGTGCTGTCCAGGGAGCTTCCCAGCAGACACCTTCAGGCATTTAGTGATTCTTGGGGAGGGCAACTGCTGCCTTCCTCAGGCTTGAGTTGTGGATACAGCTAGATGCTTTCACCAGCAACCACCCCAAAAGGACACGTCTCTGGGTCTCTCTGTGTCCTGGCTGTGATGCTAAGAACCCAATGTTTGCTAATCTAAGACTTGTTTGCAGACCACAGAAAACTGTAATAAGGAACACCCTACAAAATTGAACAATATTTTCCAAGAATTTTTTATAGCACTTTAAATAATTTACAAAAAGCTACAAAAAAACATTTACCAGGATACACTTGTTAAATAAAAACATCATTTCATATATCCAGGGCTATGAATAATGGACTCCACTTTTCCCTCCTTTTAATCATGACTATTATCTACACACACACACACACAGATATACAAACACAAACGTGGTGAAAGCCAGGAAGCCCACTCACAACTTGAGGGCTTTACCCTTCACTACCAACCTGCCGCTCCCTTTCTCCACGGAGGTGTTGCTGAATTTGCTGGTGTTGCTGCCCAGGGTCTCCTGGTCTGGGTTGTCTCTGTCCATGGTCCTTTGTCAGTATCTCAGGTCCAGTAGGGTTTTCTTAGAGCCCGAGTTCCTCTTGCCATGCAAACTGAGCCCTGCCTGTGCTTTCCTGTTGGGCCAGTGCCCACCTTCCTTCTTCATGAGCAAGTGTGGGCTTCCAATCACTGGGCTAGGGCCAGCCTGGGTCTCCTTGAAGGCTGAGAAGGCTGGCCCTGCAGAGGCAGCCCCAGGTGGGGACTGAAGAGGCTGGCTGGCTTGCGCCCACGAGAAATGCTGTTTCCAAAGTAGAACAAGGATGCCCTTTTCAAGTGGGCATTATAAGTAATATGAAATAAATCTTTCAAAGTTTTCTTTGTTTCTAGATAGCTTAGTCAGAAACCTCAACTAATTCCATTTAATGACAAATTTTACAAAATAGTGATACTACTAGTACCAAACAAAGTAGTGTTTATTATATGCTGGAGATTTACATATATTAACTCATAATTTTCACCAACCCTTTTGGAAGATGCTATTTTATTCCTATTTTACAGGTGAGAAAACTGAGGCATAGAGATGTTGGGTAATTTGTTGAAGGTCACACACTGCTCTTTTGTAGTTGTTCTGGATTTGAACCCATGAAGTCTGATTTTAGACCCCAGGCTGTTAACAAGTACACATATACTGACTTTAACAAGTACACATATACTGACTTTCAAAAAAGTAATTCTGAAATTAATGTCGTAATGAAAACTACTAGTCTTAATGAGCTATCTATGTAAATCAAGAGCAAATGCATTTATTAAAGAAATCATGACAGAGACTGCATATTTATGTAACTGCACAGAGCTCAGAATTTTCCAATATGTGATCCCATTAAATGAGTGCACCCATCATTCTAGCTTGGTGGCTTCTGCAGTCTATGAAATTTGGACCTCTTGCTTCACTTTTTAACCTGTAAAAATGAGTAAAATATTGTGTAGGGAGAGCTGAAATGGTGAAGTGAGAGAGTCATTGATCTTTAACCATATGATCATAGTTCAGATTTCAAATCCCTGTACTGTGGTTAACTACCTGTGTGCCTTTGCCATTCAGCTTTTTTTTTTTCCATTCAGCTTTTTTAATGTGTAGTTATCAATCCACAAAGTTAGTACAATAGCTCAGTTTTTGGACATTCTATGGACTTGAATTTAGAACATATAAACTGGCTGAGGTAGAAAAGTTCCTTAAAGTGATCAATAGCTTTCTCCTAGGATAGGACTGCATCCTACTCTTTTACTCTGCTAGTCTGAGGAAAGTGTGACACAGGAAGACACCCCTGCCTGATCCTGCTTAGCTGGGAACATGTATGTTCAGGCAGGGCAAGAAGTACCTTTTGTTAACAGCTTTGTAGGGAGTGTTTATCACCACTCTGGTCGCTTTAGAGATTCAGTTTAAAACAGAGGGAGACAGGGCCGAGCCGGTGGCGCACTTGGTAGAGTGCTGCGCTGGGAGCCGGCAACGCTCCCGCCGCGGGTTCGGATCCTATATAAGAATGACTGGTGCACTCACTGGCTGAGTGCCGGTCACGAAAAAAAATAAAATAAAACAGAGGGAGACGGAGAGGGGGAGAGAGATGGAGAGAGAGAGAGAGAGAGAGAGAGAGAGAATTTCAGATAACCCATACATACATCAACTTATGCTGTAGAGACTTTACCCCTTGCTCTAGATGTCTGACCAGTACCCAATTCTCCAATTCTAGTATTGCGCCCTAGAAGAAATAACATTATTGCCTTTATGACATTTTCTTCATTGTTCAAGAAGGTATTTCTGCTGTTGTTTGATCAGAATGGTCAATCTATCACTCTACCACTGTAAGCCTCCTGAACACTGTTGTGGTTCAGGGTCTGCTCAGATGTGAATATAAGGGAGAGGGACGTAAAGAGGTCATACAAGATAGGATTAGATGAAGCGACTGCAGGAATATTAAAACCTAAGTATGAGAGACTGGGTACATTGGCAAGAGAACCACTGGCTTTTGGGCAGGAAGAGGATGACCTTTGTGTTTTAATATATTCGATGTCAGAGGTATGTGTAGATGGGATAATGGCAATTTAAATCATTCATACTATCATGTATACATGTATTTATTAATATAGGAGAACACATTTGGATATGTAAAAATAATGCCATTTACAGTAACACATATGAACTGCTGACTAATTATGACTAATTACTGTACAACATTTAATGCCTGAAAAGTTTGTTTAAATGTTTCAGATTAACACTGATATGTTTTATGAGTTAGGTTAATAAAGTCTATACATGTAAGATCAGTCTTTATGTCTAGTTTTCTGTATTGAAATGCAGTGGGTAATCATGACTAATGAGAAGGGGTAAGACTTTACACATGTCAGTAGGGCTGATCTATTTTTTTCTAATGTTGTATTGTCAGTATCAAAGGTAATGTCCAGGTATGATGTGGATAATACATTCGTAGATTCTGAAGTAAAATATGGAACAATTGTGGATTTCTGATAGACATTTTCAGACTCTAGGAAAGAGTACTGAAATAGTCTGTTATACTGTTATACATCTGTAGGATATTGGACACTGTTACCTTATGTTTCACTGTGTTTTGCAGATTTGGCACTGAGAATAGAAAGAGAATATATCAAGTTAAACACATTAAAGTGAAAGCATCCCTCTACTAATTGAGGTGTGAGACTTGAGACATACATGCCTTTGTTTAAAACCAGCACAATGTCAGAATATTTCACCCGTGCCAGTTTCCTCTTTATAGATGTGCATAGTTTTCTATTTTTATTAAATTCCTATGCTGACATCTTAAGACTTGCAATGCTCTGTTTAGACATTTATTATTATTCTAATGAATCTTAAAACAGCATATAGGACATTCTAAGGTGTGAGGAACCTTTATGTGATAATGGGGAACAAATCAGTAATGCTAATATTCTTGCATTTGAAGAAGTCCATGATTACAAATGCATAAAAACCTGGCACTTAGTGTACAAGTGAAATAAGGATGAAAGCTTTTCACTGTTGGCTGTCACAACATTTTTTGAAATTTTCAGGCCTGGAAAATTAGCTTACTGTCATCACAGCAGTCTTTTGCAATGAGAGCCATTATTTTAATTTCTTACTGCAATTCCTGTTGAGAAGTCAAGCTCTGCAGTCTCTTGTTTTACATAAACCAAATATGATTATAGATACAGTATGTCTCCATAAGACAGATGTGACTAATGTCAGAAGGGGGAAACATGTTTTTCTGGATAGTTAACCTGCCCCATTTCAGAAAAAAATAAACAGTATTATGTATTTGTTTCTAATGATTTTACTTTTGCTGTGGTCTCTTAGACGGATTAGTCTAAGACATAAATGATTGTTTAGAAAAGGACAAGCAAGAGATTGATTTTCAATGCCTCCTGTTGAAATCGCTTTATAAACTGAGAAAATCATGTCAAATTTATGTTAAGGAGCTTGCCTTCTCATTCAAAGTCCAGTGATGCTGCCTTGCGAGTAATTTTAGATTAAACCATCCTAATAGGTCTCTAAGGGGTTGGAATTTACTAAGAATACTGATATATAAGGAAAGAAGTACTTTTTTCTTCATTTTAATAAATAGGATAAATGGTAAGATGGAAAGAATAAAATATTAAAACCAAGTTAGCCAACCCTACAACTGTGGAAGCTTCAGAAATACTTCTTGTGTAGAATTGGAAATTTGGAGGGTTGTAGGGCACCTTTCAGTAAATAATTATTACAGGTTTCTTTGACAATACTATTGTATGACCTAAATGAGTTGCAGTATTTTCTTAGCAGAAAATCACTTCAATGATGCTTTTAGAGAAGTGTTTTGGGATATAATTGGGTGTATAATTAATAGATTTGTTTACAATTTCTGGTCAGGTAGGGTTTCTCACCTTTTCCGAATTCGAAAGTTGCATGTGCAATGCCAAAGTATAACGAAGCAGACTGGCGATTATACAGCTATGTGGACATTTTACTCAGAAAAACAGGCCGGCTTATTGCTTGACAAACAGCAAGCCAGTGTTTATTAGGTTAGGTTGGTGTGTTACCTGAGGCATAGGCAGGTAATAGAAAGGATTATTCCCTTATGTCCCACAGTCATATTTTTTTTTTTTTTTTACCATTTTGGAAGGTACTCTGGCAGAAAATACATTACATGGCTTCTTTCCTTAATCAGCATTAAAGACCAATCTTTGGTCTTTGACTCTTTGGGCAGGAATCATGTGTAGGTTAGAATATGCCATCTCATTATAGACCCCAGGTTATTTGAGCTCATACACATCCAATTCTGAAGCCAAGGTTATTTGAGCTCATACACATCCAATTCTGAAGCCAAGGTCGTTAGAAGTGGTGTTTTAAAGGATCACTTAATAATTTCCAGGGGGAATAAAAAGGATTGGCTTTGCTAACCAACTTATTTTGAACTTGTTTCCTGACGATGCTAATTTTGCATAAGCTGGATGCATGCCCTTCTCAAGAGAAAGAGAAATGAGAGATAAATATTCTCTTTCATGAAAAGGGTATGGATTTAGGATCATGATATATAGCAGCCTTAATAATAAATGGCACTGCTTTCTAATCATCCCTAGAGAATCTCCAAATCCATTATTCTAAAAATATAGTAATTGTTTTGGTAAATATTTTCTATCTTCCATTTGACATATAGTTGACAATTCCAAGCCATAATTATTTAATATAAACTTGAAAGCATTTAGCCTATAAAACTTTATGATATTATTTAAAATGAAAAAGTATTTTAAGTTTCTATTTTAGGAAAAAGAATTTACAATCTCATTTGAAAGGTGTATTCTCCATTTTCCAGTTTCCACTTATCACTCAACTTGCAACTATCTTCACAATTTCAAAATGAATTTCCAGTACTGAACTCTTTAGCACTGAATTGGTCAGTAGAGAGATAAATTTTAAATATAGTAACTGAAATAATTAACTCTTCTCAATGATACAGTTTCAACTAAGTTTTCTTTTACTATTGGGACATCCCAGTCTTGTCAGCCAGACAGAAGTGATTACTTTCATTTTATAGAAGACTTACACGATTCTCCCAGACTATGAAGTAATTAATAATAGTACCCAAATACCTCCTTTAAATCCTAGATTTCAGTTTAATTCTTACCTAAATTTTATGATCTATGCATTTTTACCATAGGTCATTGAATTTTTCCCATTGAGAAATCAAGTTCTGCCATCACTTCTTTTACATACACCAAACATGATTATAGAAGCAGTGACTAATGTCAGAAAAAAGAAAATGCGGCAACATTTTTCTCTGGACAGTTTGTTACCCTGCCCTACTTTAGGGGAAAAAAAAGAGAGAGAGTTTTGTGCATTTGTTTCTAATGATTTTACTTTTACTTTAGATTTGTGTAAGACAAAAATTACTCTTTAGGATAGAATGTGGTGATTGTATGATATAGTAATATTTCATATTCCACTAAGAAAGAAAACCCTGCAAATCAAAAGGTGCCATTGGCTGTAATATGCTATTCTATTTCAGTTGTTAACATGTGAAGAAAAAGTTTGTGTTTTAGAATTAATTAATTAAATGCAATATCATAAAGCCTGTTTCTATAATTTTTGTCATTTGTTTCATATAGTCTATGTCTAGGTGGATGAGTTTCTCTTCAGTAAACTTTTGGCCGCTTCTAAATACTTTGGAACTTTTCATAACAGTGAAACTTTTTAAATAGAAATTCAAATAGTTGACTAAAAACCATCACAATCAAGTGTTTTAAAATCATGGTTCCTGGCTTTATTTTCTCCAGAGATTTGAAGAATTACCATTGCAGATTTTGCCCATCAAGAATTTTCTTGGATCAGTCTATATTCTCCACTGTAGAGTTTGAAACCCACGTCATAATGTTTCTAAATATTGTTGACCAGATTCTACTGACTCTAAATTTTTTGTCCTATTGTCTGGTCGTAAGTCAGAAAATGTGTACTTGAGGTCCATACACATTAAGTTTGTATATACTACAGAGTTATTTGTAATAGAAACATATTTAGTCCTTGTATCAGAGCTGAGAATTTCAATTATATCTTCCTTTAGAAACTCATGGTGTTTAGATAGAGATAAAATTTGTCCTACTGGGACAATGCACTTTGGTAGATATAAAATTCATTTTGTGGATTGTCATGCGATGCAATCTTGCATAATACTGTTGCAGCAGAAAAAGATCGTTGTTCCAAACAGTAAGTTTGCAACAATCTTAATACTTTTTCCTTTTTCCTTACTACTTACTAATTGATAAATATTAATTGAAAAGTAAATGAATGAATGAATGAATATATAAATCATAAATTGGGAATTATGTACTGACTTAAGGAAATCCACCCCAAAGTGTTGCAAACATATTAGGCCATATAATTGAAATATATTTGATTGTAAATTGGGAAGAATTTATACCCCCCCAAATAGACTGCATTTGTAGTCTGCACATAGATTATACTTACATGAGAAGTCATTATATTGAAATCTCAATTTTATGAATTTTTCCATGATGTCTAACACTTTAGGTAAAGCTACCACGATATTTCCTAGTTTTCCTCACGGTAAAATGCTTGTTTATTTTTATAGTGGTGTCAAGTGCTTATCTCATGATAATTGTTGCAGTGCTAAGCGGTCATTTTCTACTAGTACAGTCAGTTATAAAATATTGAACCACCCGTTTTTACCTACGAAGCAAGATGAACACTTAATTTCCTCTGGGTGTTCTATGAAGGGATATTTTGGAGAGTTCTCATGGCACTCTGCATGATCAGTTATTATAATATTATTCTCTTAGCATTACTAGATTTCTTCCTGCTACCTCCCTGCCTAACAATACTTTGCTCAGGTTTGATGGGAGATTGTAGTTATAGTGATATAATGAATAAACTACACTCTAAAGGATCAATGTTGAGAACAAGGTTTGCCCACATCTGCAACAGATACTGCCAGAAATAAAAAATAAAAAAAAAAAACATAGCATTATTGAAACATTTAGTAATAGTACTTGCAGGTATTATTTTTATGAAAATTCAGAATTTTAGTGGCTTGAAATTCAGTTCTAATGTTATCTTTGAGCCACAGTGAAGATTAACGTTTCCACTTGGGAGAAGATTAAAAATATAAAACAAGTGTAATGTGCATACGTGCATGTATAAAGTTTAAGAAAAGTGTAACTTTTTCCTAACTCCTTATTATGCATATTAAATTATTTTTCAGTTTCTAAAAAGAAATAACTCCAAAACATTTGTTGATAAAAAACAAGAATTGTTTGTTTTTTCTTTATTGGTTGGTTTTTTTCCTTTAAGATATTTCTCCCAGTAACTTTAAAAAGACTAATGGTAGATTAGTTCAGTGGTCAGCAAATGGTACTCCTAAAGCCTAAGTTAAGTTTGCAGCCTACTGGAAGTCAAGATCACAGTCAACATTCTCTAAAAGTAGGAACTGCTATAATCTTTTGGTGCATGATAATTCATTTAATCTCTCAATAAGACCTATTTTACAGATGGATACACTTAACGCAAATTGTACAGATGGATATACTTATACAAATTATAAAGAGCAGAGCAGACATTTGAACCCAGAGTCTCCTAAAATGAAGCCACATTATCAAAGGAAGAGTTTCAAAAGCAAAGTTGTGTTTATATTCTTGTTTTATTTAAGTTAAATATGATATAATAAAAAATAGCTTCGAGAGCTCTTTCAAGGACTGCACTTGATTTCTTCAACATAGTCTATATAGTTAAATATGAGACCTGCACACTTAATTAACTCAATCCTCACAATCAAAAAGGAACTCTTCATATGCCTAATATGAGGGTCAAAGCATTAAAAGTATTTGTCCAAGCTCATAACAGCTGGAAAGAGACAGAGATTTGGAGCCAAGCACAGATCTGTCTGATCTGAAATGGATTCACTTTCTACTTCATGCCACTGAGACAGGCAATAGTTTGAGCTACCACTTAAAGGACGGAGCTCCAGAATTTGGGCTGTCAGAGTGGCCGAAAAGGAGAGGATGATTGAATTGTTTTACTGTTGACAAAGTCTAAGACACTGTGGGAAACAAACTCCCAGATTGTATAGTACTGATTGTGGATCAGTCATATATTATTTTTATATGGAGCACCATATGTATCTAAAATTGCAAATAGGGCTACCGCATCCTTTTGTACAAGTGATATATATTTTATTATTAGATCTCTCATTTTGCACTATGAAATCCACCCATTTTTCAGCCCTCATTAAGTGCCTCCAATGTGCCAAACCATTTACCAACTCTTATACATTTGTAGTCAAAGCATTTTAAAAAGTGTTTTTCAGCTCTTCTAGCAACTGATTTCTATACATTGAGTTGAATTAATCACATAGGCATCAAATTAGAACAACGTTAGGTTGCTTAATATTCTACTAGGATATTTAGTCTCATCTTGTATTTGATTTTATGAAACAGAGTCTTTCATAGAATAGAGCTTAGCAGTTCATCAGACTGTCCTGAAATATACTTGAAAAACATTTAAAAACATTATCAATGACTTCTAAGATGGATAAAACAAAAGTCTTTTACTTGAAAATTAGAGAGCAAGTTGATGGCTTCATCTAAGTGTTTCCCACCTGGGGAGTTGTTGCTAAGCAAGCAGCAGGATTGTCCGTGTGCCTGTGAGTGTGTGTGTGTGTGTGTGTGTGTGTGTGTGTGTGTGTGTGTGTGTGTGTGGTGATTGTGGTGAGGTGGGGGGGTACGCACGGGCATGCACCAGTTTCATCATCAGTCTTTCTCATTTTTCTGCCCTGCATCTTTCTTCCTGAGTTTTTGCTCATATTCAGCATCCCTTTCCTTTTTATTCTTGAATATCTTGTGACATTGTGCTGCCTGGAGTCTTTTTTTCTCCACAAGAAAATATTAAATGACCAACAGAAATACCATTTCAATGAAGCACTTGGTCTTACGGTCACTGACTTAGGATTTTGAATGCTATCCCTATTTTAAGGCATTTAAAAATATTTCCAACAGTTATAAATAAATCCATTACCTCTCACATGAAGGGTATTTTACCATTTGGAATTATTTTGGCCAGGTTCACAATGAGGTCAATATGTTTGTGATTTTCCTGTTGCTCACTCATATGAATCACAAACTTCAAATTCCTTGGTTATCTAGGCTCTACTGAATATAATTTTTTTTAATCTCTTGCCACATCAGTTGAAAAAGGTTGGGTACATATTCTCAAAATGAGTATATACTTATTTGTAAATTACATGAATATAATGCATATAATGCTGTACTAATACATTTTGTACATATTTTACACTCACAAACAAAAATGTTAAAAGAGAATGAAAGAGAAATCCACATAATTTATGAACAATCCTAATAAACTCTCATGTAGCAGCCCACCCCACCACACACTCAGCGGATATTTCCTGCTTTGAAAGACACTGATATTTATTTCTCCAGACTGTTCCAAACCATGATGTCATTTTGATCTATGCACCTTCATGCCATTATCCTGTGTGTTCTTATCCAGAAGAGTTGAGATTTTCTTAGTATGTAAAGGGTTCTGTGAGTTTTAAGTACTGCATTCTAAGTATGCTGTGTTTAACTAAACAAGGGCCAGCAAACTATAACCCATGGACCAAATTTGGTCAACTACTGATTTTTGTAAATAAGGTTTTATTGGGACACAACTATGTCCATATTTTACATATTGTCTAAGGCTATTTCCACACCCCAGGGCAGAGTTGACCAGTTGTGAGTGTGTGTGCCTTTCCAAATGTAAAATATTTATTATCTAAACTTTTACAGAAAATGTTTACTGATCCCTGAACTTAATGATTAAGTATTATGTTCAGCTTGTGATACTTATAAGGAAATTAATATCAATTGTTGCTTTGTCTCACATGGGGTGATGGAGATGCAAAAAGGATTATTCAAAGCCCATCTCTTCTGAGCAGTGAGACACCCCGAAGGGGTTAACTTCTTAGAACCCTCAAGAGAGAGGTGTTTCTCCTTGGGGAATTAACACTGAACTGGGGTTCTGTCTCAGCATTTATTCTCCATACCAGAAAGTTACAGAAAACAAACATAGGTGGAGTCATGACTAACTATAGTCTAACAATAGAAGCTGGTAACATGAGTGGAATAACAAAGTGACATTCCATAATGCAATTTGCAAAAAGTTAAGTTGATTCACCAACAAAAGCTTGTTCTTAGCAAATATTTTCTTTCCCTACAGAAATTTCCTTTGTATGTTTACGTAACAAATAAAGTAACTTGTCTGTCCTTGAGCCAGCAACTTTGCTGTGTTACAATTCTATATCTACAACAGAGACGTTAGCCTGGGGAAAGTTCCCTGTCTTTTGCAAGGTTATCGTTTCTATATGTAATTTTAAAAAGTTAAGTTAAACCTGAAACTACAGGGCTTTGGAAACTAGGCCCTGTGAAATGCATTTGCTTTATAAACATTAGTATACTCGACAATCAATATCTAAGAATACCAGTAAACATTGCCATGACTGTTAATGTTTAATAATATGTGAGTGGGTTATAACTCTGCTTTAGTGATAGATGAATAAATGATAAACAAAAATAGGTTTAATCATAGGTTTGAATTTTGCCCTCCCATAGTTCCATTTATAGTGTATGCTTCTATATTTTCTTTAATTCCTCTCACAATTTAACAGAGATAAAATCTGGTTTACCCTATTATTTGATAGAAAGTATCACTATAGAGTCTTCAGTAGAGTAACTGGCATTATAAGGAGCTATATATTACGTTTATAGAAACAAAGATAAAAAATATATTTTCTGTGTTTCAGAAAGGGTAGCTACACATGCAAAAATCATTGCTAATATAATCACTAGACATGTTTTATAACAAAATAATACCTAACAAAGCTATAGAACATTATGATTTACTAGTAATTTTATGTATATGATGTCACTTGGTACTTACAACCCTAGTACCTAGGAGATAGTTATATTGCCTATTATTATCTGGGTTTCTCAAATTAGAGAATAGAGGCTTAGAAAATTTCAGGAAATTTAAGTGACTTATCCAAAGTCACAAGGCCATTAAGTGATGAAGTATGATCTTGGGCCTGGTTATCTAGGTGACTGTAGATTAGCATAGCCCTAATGTTGTCCCATTTGTGAGGGTTTCTTGACAGCTGTCATCTTCCCCTGTTAAATAATTAGAATTTGCATTTATATTTTAAGTTTACATTAAAAGTCTATGCTTTTATTAAGGTGTGTTTTATAAACATCAATTTGCTAACAAAAATTGGCTCTCTAAACACAGTTTATCCAAGCTTTGAGAAGCAAATGTTTCTGAAATATTATCTATTTCTCCTTACACAAGCATTATGTACTATATGATGCCCTTTTCATACAGCCACATATCAATAATCTAACACATGTATGGGATGATGTACACAGGCATTGAGAACAGCTAAGAACTATAAGGCTGCGCACCTGACTGCAAGGGACTTCTAATCCAATTAGATACCAAATTTAAGCTAAAGTAAAAAGACAAACTATTACTATAAGGTGTCATATATGAGTGAGGAAAATGGAATGTATGATAAGAAATCAGAACAGAGCAATTTCTGTGGACTAAGAGGTCAGGGAAGATTTTAGGGGTGGTGTAGATTTTACAGTGTACAGAATATTAGAAAGCAGAAATATTAGAAGCAGAAAGAAGAGAGAAAAGATATTTATTTATATAGGTTTACAACTTTAAATGAGTAAGAAGAATTTGGGAGGGGAAAATCATTTTTAATGTCTATATCTAAGAGTCTTTTTATGTTGTTGTTTTTTTCTTAAAGAGGAACTGTCATTATTTAGTTTTCTATAAATAATCGCTAATGTGAGCAAGTATTGAAATTTTACCACTGACAACCCAAAGAATGTGTGTGTGTGGTAGAGAGGGGTGGGCTCTTCTTCTAGTGCAGACCCCCTACTTTAATTTAACAAACGTTGTTATGATTAAATAAACGTATTCTATCAATCAACATATATAGTTTTGTCAGCTTTTCCTAAGCATATTTATTTAGACGTATGTTGCTAGGGCTTAGGCATGATCTTTTTTGGTCCTATGAATTCTCAAATGGTTGAACTCAAAATGCATATGAAATTTCCACATAACTTCATGTCTATCTCTGTCTTGTGGTTTGTAATCCATAGTACTTGCTAATTTCCAGGCGATGGAATTATTTGCTGTCAAGTCCTGTAGTCACATAAATCAGTTGTCCCCACACTCTGCAACATAATCAGTGCATGTGTCTTGTCAACTGGAAAACAGCAACCCTTGTGTGGGATCATTTTTCTTATTATATGCTGTGCATCCTGACCACATTTTGACTATCCTCAAGTCATAGGTCAAACGTATCAATCCATTTGACAAGTGAAAAGAAGGTAAATGTTTAGGCACTTCTAAACCTATACCAACTAATCAGTTAAATACAATGTTTGCATTCCTTTAACAAATATTAAATAGATATATATTTCAACTTAATTATAAACATATGTTGAAATGTATATAATGTGTACGATAATAGATTTTTTTTCCAGCATTTTATATTGGGATAGGGCAAAGCCCTTTATGTTAGCTCATCTGTTATTTCTGTGCTTCCTCAACAGTTTGAGACACATAAATATGAGTCTTCTGTGAGCCTAGGAGTTTAAGCAGTTTAAGCTTGTCACCCTTCACATTCCCAAGTCTTCCTGTTTTTCTAATACATTCCTAATTTCTCTACTTCTCTCCTTGTGTCGTGATTGGATTAAAGTGTGGCTGTGACAAGTGGTTTGAATACTAATGCCTCTCTATTCTGTCTACTCTGCATACACAGTGTTAACATTGAGGATTAGTCTAATAAAGGCGATACAGCTTTCTGTCCTCTGGTAAAATTGCCATTATTTCTATTTCTATTTTTGGTTTTCTTGCTCCTGTCTGATTTTCCTTTACTGTATACTGTTTTGCTACCAGCTCTAATGGTAATGATTTGTAACTGATTTCCTTTAGAGAATATGCTGTCAGTCTGTTACAGAGAACTTCCTTAACTTATCATTTAAATGCATACTATTCTCTTTGCATTCAGGTTTCACTGGCACCATTAGTGGAATTTTCTCCTTTTTTATTTCCGTTTGCTATCTCCTAAGTAGCGCTCTTCTCTGTCAGTCAAGTTCTTGTTCTGCCCACACAATTGGCAGTGTCATCTGTTGGATGTGCACACCATGCAGGAGGGAAAAAAAAAAAGGTGTGGATGGGATTACTTGCGTGCTCTGAACTTTTATTCTTGTATTCACTGACAGTTATTCATAATAAACACCTAATTGTGTGTACTCCATATTCTTTGGGGTCACTGGTAATAGACCCATTTTGCAGTTGGTTTCAGAATGACCTTGCATTTGCTGAGTATATATCCCAAAGGTGAGGGACACCAACCTTATTGGAATGAAGGCCAACACACAAAATGATTGACTCTGGCACAAAAATGTGTAGCAGGAAGAGATCTTTTAGTTTAACAGAGAAAGCAATTGAGGCACATGAAAGCAAAGTTAGTGTCAAGCTACTGTATTTAATCCAAGATCACATAATTAGCAGCAAGGCCAGAATTAAAGTCCAAATCTCTAGACTTGAGGCATGCCCTCAAACATGTGGTAATGCAGTGCCATGGTGGAAAAGAGTGATCTGAATAACAAAAGGTCTTGATTATGGAATGCCTCCTGCCTGGATGCTCTGGGGGGGAAAGAAAAAAAAAAAAAAAGTCCAGGCATGGCCTCAGGATTTCGTTCCTGCCAATTCATATTTGGATTTAAAAGGAGTATTATCATGTATTACCATTTATTTTAGTGCAGTCTCTGTATACATGGCCAAGAGTGAGTTTGCCATCTGGAAGAGTAAAGCCGTCAGAGTATCTGCAATGGCATGTCTACCTAGATCAGGTCAGTCCATATCAAATAGTAAGACTCAGCCAAAAGCTGGCAACATGGAGCTCAGAAGCTTGCCAGTGCCACTTTTCCTTTTCAGAACTGGCATTTGGAATTGGTTTGGAGGGAGAGGGAGCAATAAAATTGTTTTGCCTCTTAAGAAAACATTTTAGGATTTAAAACACAGGTAAACCTGGGAGCAAGGACAAAAAGATCTGAATGTTGTCTGCATGTAGTTATTTGACTTTCAGCAACAACCACAACAAAACACTCTAATCATTGGTGATTGGAAGTAGGTTTAAGCTGGCAAATGTCCAACCAGAAAAGTTCAGAAAAAGGCAACCAGATGGTTAAGAGTCTGGAAGCCATATCTTACATTTATTGTTGTTACAAGGTAATGTGAAGGGGGAAAATACTGAAACCATCTCTAAAATATTTGAAGAATTATCACCTGAAAGAGAAAGCCGATATTTTATAGAGGAAAGAATAAGTAAGAATGCGTACAAATTCCTAGAAGGTAAATTTTGATAAAGGAACTAGAAGAGACTTATAGAGAGCTACCTGTTAGGCTATTTCATGAAGTAGTTAAATACTGATTATCTCATCATCTGAAAAGTTAAGAGACTAGATGACCAATAACCTGGTTGGGATATTTAGTGATGGCAGCAATAAGTAGAAGATTAGATAGGATTATATTGAGGGGTTCTTTCTAACTTTAGGATTCTATGCCCTTGTATAATAGTCCAGGATATGTGGTCATGTTTAGAGATTTATTCTTTGTGTTTATACAGTTTTTTCGTTTCTAACTTTGGAGTCATTCAGTAAGGGACTTTCTAATAATTCTCAGAATTCTTTGAATTATTCCATCTCCAATATTTCTCTTTGGATAATAAATTCCCATAAAAATAAGAATTTGCAATATGTCAACTACTGTGTGTAGAGAGTGGAGGAGGTATAAAGATGAATGAGGTGTCCACAGATTAATAGAGTATAGTGAGACTAAGGTTATATGGTAAGTGGACTATCAAAATCAGAATTAGCTGGGAAGGCTATTTAAAAATGCAGATTCTGGTCCCAACCCAGCTCTATTTTTAGCACCTCTAAAGGCAAAACTGAAGAAGCTACATTTCTAAAATCTTCACAAGTAAATCTTAAGCGCAATGAATTTTGAGAACCACAGGTTAGTAAGCTAGCAAGTACCTTTGAATGAATTGTTTGAAATATATGAAGAATGTGATATATTCCACAATAAAGTAACATATTTAGATATAGACAGTGGAGGTAATGGGATAAAGGAGTGAGAAGTAAGAGGATGGTATAATATTACAAAAAGTGATAGGTACTTCTCTATGGATAATTCATTCACGTGATTGATGTGTAACATTCTGTCAAGCAGTGTGTACAAGGTGTGGATGAGATATAAAATGAATGAGATTTTTATCCTGTCCACAGATTGCTTGGAATCTGTAGTGATTCTCTAGTTGTGATGTGTTTTACTTTCAGCCATGGATGTCAGAATTGGTTTCGTAGTGGAAAGGGAAATAATGCTGAAGTCAGGTTGGACATAGCATGTGCCAGCCTGTCTGGCTAGGCAATGAGAGAACCACTGGTGCTGCAACATCTCCCCTGCAAATCCAGCAGTGGTCTTGGTTTCAAAGTGACATTCATATTCACAGGGCACCAGGAGGCATAATGTGTACCAGGTATATTTAGCTTTAAGTAAAGATAGAAGATAGGAAAGAGAGCATATCAGCACAACTTTATGAAATATGTTTTTCTGGCACTGCTTCCTAGACCACACAAGGGGCATGCTCAGTTTTAAGGGTTGAGACTACATGGTTGTTGGGTCCGCCGCCAGCCGACCCAAACAGCCCTAGCCTCGTTCCTTTTGGTGGGCGAGGGAATGGCCCGGATTACTCTTTCCCTCCGGTCCCCTTTGGAAGGAGACGGGGGAAGAGAGGCATGAAGAGAGGTGAGCACAGCCGCGGCCCCAAACCAGCCCGGTTAAAGGACACTCAGACGCGGCGGGGGTACTGTCGAGCAGTTCCGTTTATTATCACACAAGCACTTGCTTTTAATGGCAAATGGGGAAGGGAGGTTTTTTACATAATCCTATCAGCTTAAAGATCAAGGGCATGCGTCCTGTCTCAATGCCTAGCTATTGCAACCTCGAGCGCAGAAGCGCGTATTTGGCCAATAAGGGCTAAGGCAAGGTTCCCACAGACATCCCCACCCTACTTCCTCCCAGTGCCGTCTTAGGCTGCCATGTTAATACGCCCTTGTGGGCCCATAATGGCGCTGCTTATAATGTCAGTTAAGGTGGCGTTAGTTTTTAAGGCCTGACATCTCCCCCTTTCTGTTTTAATAAGGCAGCTGGTGGCGGCTAACCTTCCCAGCCTCACCTCCATTCCCTCTGGTGGCTGTGCCTGTCTTAGGTTGTTTACCTCTGGAAATCTTACCCATCATTGACTATCCAGCCAAGCGGGGGGCAGGGCGGAGCCTTACAGATTGGCGTTGATTTTTTAAAGGGCCATATTGATCCAAGGGCTGTCAGGGCTTTCATTATGGGCCACCTCCTCTATCACCTGGGTGAGCATTACGAGAGAAGTGGTGTTGCACCTTATAAGGGACACAACCTGGCAAATGGCGTAAGGCCCCAAGATGATTAAGACAAGGAAAATGGTTAGGGGGCCCACCAGGGAGGACAGCAGGGTGGTGAGCCGCGGGGAACTTGAAAGCCAGCTTTGGAACCAATTACTATTGGCTTCTTGCTCTTTTTTTGTGCTTTTCTAGCCCTTCTCTAAGCTTAGCTAGGGAATCTTTAACCACTCCAGAGTGGTTGGCGTAGAAGCAACACTCTTCTTTGAGGGCGCCACATAGCCCTCCTTGTTGTAGGAACAACAGGTCTAGTCCGCGTCGATTCTGTAAAACAACTTCAAAAAGTGATGTTAGCGATTTTTTAAAATGTGATACAGACACCTCCAAGTGGCCAAAGTCTATGTCCACTGTCTCCCTAAGGGAAGCTAACTGTTGATGTGCCAAGGCTATTCCAGCAGTCCCAGTACCTGCTCCAATAACTCCCAAGAGGGAGCTGATGGCCACCGCAGCTGCCTCTGTGGCCCGCTTGTTTCGGGTCTGCTTATTTTGGGTTTTGGGGGCGGTGAAATTTGCCACAGTGCTGCAAAAGGGTTTGTTGGCACCTACACAGGAACCTTTGCCAAGGACCCATGGGAAGGTGAGTCCGGGGTTGGTGGCATTGGGCAATGCTACTGCTTGATTTATCTCTGCCTGCACATGGCACTCTTCTTTAAAGAAGGCGCAGAACTTGATAAACCAGTTTGAGGGTAGGACAGCCTTACAGAGCATTTTCCAGTCTTGGGTTGTGCAGGGTTGGTGCACTAAGCCCTGGAGGATGGTTTCTGCCCATGGGGAATTGGGCCCATCCCCTGTGACAGCCTTTTTCAGCTCTTTAAGGTCATGAGTTTCCCAAGGGTACCAAGCAGCTGGCCTATTTCCAACAGGGGCAACGTTGACCGGATAGGTCTGAGGGGCCACTTTCCCCCCACGGGCTGCGGATGGCTGGGGGTTCCCAGCGAGACATAAAAGGAAAAGCCTGCAGCTCTGCTGGGGGTGTTCTTAAAGGTGGGCTAGCCTCCTCCACTTCTTCAGGTGCTGCTTTCTCTCCTTCAGCTAAATTTTGGCGGGGTGAGTATGCTGGGAGAGGAGGGTACAGGGTAGGGGCATAGGTATCACTCAGTGGCTCAGGGCCTTGCATTGGCAGCTTTGTTTCCTTTTTTTTCTTCTCATCAAACTGTGCACAATGCCTTTCTGCCCCTTCCTGATGCTCGGGACGGAAGCAAACCTTTAGGGCAGAAATGGTTGGGTAGAACCCTAAGGGAGGGTCTAGCCCGTGACTAATCTCATTCTTTCTGGCCAGGGTCTGAACCCGGTCCCAAGTCTCATACGAGAACAAGTTGGACGAAGGTGCCCAAGGGGCCACCTTCACCACATGACGCCAGGCACTGGTGACCGTGGAGTCAGATATTTCTAGGCCTCTGCTTTTTAACATGTACTTTAGAGCCTTGCATGCTGTCTCGTCACTCTTTCCACACATGCCTCCCATGTTGCCCTGCGAGGAAGGGACAAAGGGAGCAACAGGGCAGAGAAGTGCAGGGACTTCCCCCTGTTATGGTACTCACCCTGACATGCAGGCGGATTACTTCACGGTGACTACCACGGTTGCGGGGGCCACTCCGCTGGTTAATCACCCTTTGTCGACCTTCTTTCAGGACTGAGCAGCCGGGGGCCTCACTTCCTCGCCTTTCAGCCACAAGTTTTAAAAAACGCCTCACACGGGGCACCACTCTGTCAGGTCCACCGCTGGCCGACCTGAACAGCCCTAGCCTCGTTCCTTTTGGTGGGCAAGTGAATGGCCCGGATTACTCTTTCCCTCCAGTCCCCTTTGGAAGGAGACGGGGAAAGAGAGGCATGAAGAGAGGTGAGCACAGCTGCCGGCCCCAACCAGCCAGGTTAAAGGACACTCAGACGCGGCGGGGTTTCTGTTGAGCAGTTCCGTTTATTATCACACAAGTACTTGCTTTTAAAGGCAAATGGGGAAGGGAGGTTTTTTACATAATCCTATCAGCTTAAAGATCAAGGGCATGCGTCCTGTCTCAATGCCTAGCTATTGCAACCACACAGTGTTCACGAGTGCAGAAGTGTGTATTTGGCCAATAAGGGCTAAGGCAAGGTTCCCACAGACACTCCCACCCTACTTCCTCCCGGTGCCGTCTTAGGCTGCCACGTTAATACGCCCTTGTGGGCCTATTATGGCACCACCTGTAATGTCAGTTAAAGTGGTGTTAGTTTTTAAGGCCTGACACATGGTATGTCTCAGCAGGCCATCCTGGCATAGGCAAGCCTCATTCATGACAAACCATTAGAATAGCTGACAGGTCTACTCAAGGGCCACCATGCTTTTTTCGAGAAGTGCAGCACAGATAGGCCAAGGCTTATATTTCCAGCAAGTTTTTGTAGTTTTGCCATGTAGACCTTCAGGGTATATTTGTCCACTCGGGCTTCTCTTAGTACAGATGCAATATACCAATCTGAGCTAATAAACAATGATTCCTCATAATACAGTTCCCTGTTTATGCATTTGCAAAGAAATAGAGCTAAAGAAGGCAAACCCAAGAACATCATCCCACAGGGAAAATGTTTAGACCTGTTGTTAATCCTCTCTCCCCAGATGGTTTTTGAGCAGAAGAGGGTTATGATCAGCCTTGTGGTTAAAAAAGATTAGCTGGTAGCAGATGTATGAGGAAGGGCTGGCAGTAAAAGGAGGCTGAAGTGGCAAGTAGATATGAGTAAAGATAATAGACACTCATGTAGTCAAGAGATGAGAGGGCCACTTGCAGTAGTTGAAATGAAAAATAGTGTGGGTACTAAGATATTGGCAGTGAAAATGGAAAGAGGGAAGAGATCAGGTAACTGTTGTATAGGTACTAAGACCAGGATTTAATATCCTTTGTCAGGAACCTATAATAGGTTATTAGTTAACCTAACTCAGGGAGATACTGTCAGTGGACAGTGAGGGAGAATATTTTTCCTACTCCACAGAAAGAAAAATATGAATGTGAGAATTTTAAAGCCTTTACAAAGCAGGAAACAAATTAAAAATATATAGTTTATGACGGATGAAGTAGACTTCTTGGATAGGTGATTCTAGAAATCACAAGACCCTCAGCCCATGGTCATGTCCCATTTGTTAAATTGGTATGGTTAAAGTTTAGTATAGACTCCAAAGTTTTAATTTTACAAAAACCCTTGAATCAGTATGCCTAATATATCACCTCACCTTTATCCTGGACACAACCAACCTCCCTCCATCCCTACAAAATAAGAAAAACAGAAATGAAAGAAATAATTTATTTACTCAGCAAATATTTATTAACTACCTTCTATGCACCAAACACAAGTCTAGGCACTTGCGATTTATCACGAAACAAAACTGATGTCAATCACCCATAGTCATAACAGTAAATAAGGAGTTTATATAATAGGTTATAAGATGGTAAGTGCTGTGGAAAATACATGAATGAGCATATAATAAAATCCAAAAGCTTTTGTAAGTAAATTATTTTCATGGGATTAGATATGTTTTTAATCTTTCTTTAAAATACAATTTTCCTGGATGTTGAAAAAAAGTAAAATGTGTAAAAAGCATATTTAAAATAATGTAGTGTGTTTTTTGGTTTATAGTTAGTGATAGTTATGCAATTTCAGGAGCCCTGTCCTTTAACAAATATATTTTCATTAATAAAAATAAATGTAAATTATTGCAATTATTCAAAAAAAAGAAACAAACCTTATTTTACTGTATTTTTCCCTTTTAGTAGAAACGAACATGTACTGTAATCTACAGGAAATCTTAATGTTATTTCCATATCAATACTTGCATCAATGTTTATTACATCTTTAAATCCACTTAGTATATATTCAGAGAATGAATTTACAAATTTGGAATTTATTCAGATTTTTACTCTTCCTTTACTCATCTCACTTATGGAACGGAACGGAAGTGAAACTTAAATCATTTGACTATGTAAAATTTCTCAAAAACTCCTGGGGAAAATAAAAGTCCTTCGTAGGTGGTTTAGGGAAGCAATGTTCCCATCATTACTGGAGGCCTTAAATGGTGAATATATCACAGCATTTCAGATGGCTTCAGACTGGTGCTATATCCACCATTTGTGCTTCAGCACAGCTTTTCAGATCCCTCCCACTACCCTGGTTCAGAAATGTGAGCTGAATGCACATCATGTGCAGGAAGCTCACAGGAGCCCACTCTTTCCTCTAAATGAGAGCTGGTACAGAAGGATTTCGAATAACCTCAAAACTTGGTGACCTAATCTTGGTATCCATGGGCTTTAGTGAGATCAGAGAAAACATCATGAAATTAAGTGAAAGTATAGTGTGTCTCCACATTCTTTTTTTTTCTGAAAAGAGCATTCGAAGCTTTCATCAGATTCTCAGAAGGTCCTACAGTGTTAAAAAGGCTAAAAGTACTATTCTTCTGTCAACTTGAGAAGTTCCAGAGATCCAAACTGAGCCAATAAAACTCAGAGTAGCTTGGTACACCTGGAATAGAGCCACATTCTTTTGTTTTTATTTTTCTAGCATGGCAATGGCTTTGGGATTGGTCTGAAAAACCACAAGCTATTTTGCATTGCCGTGGATATTATAGTTATCTAAACGTTCTCAGACCACCATAGGAAACTGCGGAGATGAGAAAGAAGCCAACTGGCTCATGTTAGCATATGGAGTATGAGCAGGCCAGTGAGAGGAGCCAAATATTTTCTGATGTCACAATTCAGTCCAGCAAACACTGGGCACGATTGAGTAGGCCATTTGAATACCTACCATTGTGGTGAGTGTCTAAAATATCTACACTGCACTTCTAAACACGAAATCTGGCAAAATCTGTGACAACTCATGCAAGGTAAAGTTTCACTTGATGGAAACTTAGTGTTGACTATAAAGAAGATGATAAGTACAACAGTATGTACGTACTCTTTACCTTTCATCAAAAATAATTGAACGTTTTCTTTTATTTTGCTTTCCAGTTATGCTGCTTTTAAGAGTTATTAGCCAGTCCAAAAAATTACAAAAGTACTAATGTATACTTTAATAAAAACAGTCACTTGAAAAACTTTCAAAAATCATCTGAACCCACTGTAGTGTTTCACTCATACCTACCTTACTAAAAGGAGTGGAGGATAAACCTAATAGAATGTAGTTAAATAATCGGGCTCCTGTCAGTAAGGAGGCTTTTAGTTCCTCAGCTATTGGCAACTGTAAACAATGTGGAATCGGATGTTTTCCAATGCAGGCTGATGAAGACTCTTCTCTTGTAGTGTAAAGAACACTGGATTCGAAGTCAGTGGAACTAGTCTCTAACAGGTGAGATGCCACCTTCCAGCTCTGGGATTATTAGTAAATCAAATAAGTGTTTTGTGACTTGAGGCTTTTTTTCTCTCTCTTTTATTAATTAAAGTGCATGTTTATTTGGATTTCTTTAATTTTTACCTAATATCCTTTCTTGCTCTACAATCCCATCTAGAATACTATTTTTAGTTATCAAATCTCTGTAGGTTCCTCTTGGTTGTGACAGTGACAGTAAGAACCTTATCAACAATAGTACAGTGTTGTTGGGAATATACCCAGAGGAATGGAAATCATCACGCTGAAGGGATACCTGTTCTCCAATGTTTATGGCAGCACTATTTACAATAGTCAAGACTTGGAACCAGCCCAGATGTCCATCATCGGATGAGTGGGTAAAGAAACTGTAGTGTATATAGACAGTGGAATACTACTCTGCCATAAAAAAGAATGAAATACTACCATTCACAACAACATGGATGGACTTAGAGAAAATTATATTAAATGAAACAGGTCAGGCACAGAAAGAGAAATACCACATATTCTCACTTATTTGTGGGAGCTAAAAATTAATAAATAAATAAATACACAAACAAATCAAGGGTGGAGGGGGAGAAGAAGACAGAAGAACCACAAAAATTCCTTGAACTATTTAAGTCAAGTGAACAGATATGATGGGGGGTGGGGAGAAGCGGTGGAGAGGAACGTGTAAAGGGGCATAAAAATCAACTACAATGTATTTTGAGAAGTAAAATAAAAAATAAATAAATAAATAAAACAATAGCACAGTGTTTATGTGAAGGTCCTTTCTCATTTCCAAAGTTACTTAGGTCAGCCCCTACCCCCCACCCTTCAATGTGATTATTTTACACACTTGTAATGCAGTTAGGTTCTTGTGTCACAGTCTGCATTCCATCCTGGTATCTCTCTTAGATAATTATTACCTCTTAAATATATATACATATATATATATATATTTTAAATTTGCATAAGTTAAGGGATACACTCTGTGCTGTGAAGGCTTGTGGATATTGACAAACACATATTGTCATGTATCCAACATTACAGTATCATAAGGAAAGTTTCACTGCCCTAAAATCCTATGTGCTTCACCCCTTCAATCTTCCCTCTCCACTGAACCACTGATAATCACTGATTTCTTTAGCATCTCTACAGCTTTTCCTGTCACCATTTCAGACTGGCTTCTTTCACTTAGCAGTATGTATTAATCCACATCTTTGAATGGCTTGATAGCACGTTCTTTTTGCAGCTGAAGTATTCCACTGTATAGATGTACCACAGTTTACTTGTCACTTCACCTGCTGAGGGACATCTCGGTTGCTTTAAACATTTTTGTGCAGATTTTGTGTAAATATATGTTTTCAGATCAGTTTAGTAAATAACTAGGAAAATGATAACAAGATTGTATCGTAAGATTTTATGTAGCATGGAAGAAAACTGCAAAACTGTCTTTTATAGTGGATGTACCATTTGGAATTTTCACCAGCAATGAGTGAAAGTTCCTGATGTTCTGCATCCTCACTAGTCATTGGCATTACCAGTTTAAAAAAATTTTTTTTTTAAATTTTAGCCATTCCAATACGTATGTAGTGATGGCTCATTATTGTTATAATTTGTAATCCCCTAATTAGCAACATCGAGTGTATTTTCATATGCTTATGAACTTTTGTGCATGTTTTGAATGGCTTGTTTGGTATTATTATAACTGAATTCTAAGAGTTTTTCGCATCTTTTAGAAACATATCCTTTATTAGATATGTGTTTTGTAAAGTTTTTCTCTCAGTCTATGGCTAGTCTTTTCATTCTCTTAGTATCTTTCACAGAGCATAATGAATTAATTTTAATGAAGTCCAGCTTAATTTTTTCATAGGCCATGCTTTTGGTGTTATAGCTGAAAACTCATCATCAAACCAAAGCCACATCAATTTTCTCCTAAGTTTTCTTCTAGAAGTTTTAGGGTTTTGTACTTATGTTTAGGCCTACAATCCTTTTGAGTTAATTTTTGTTAAAGTTGTGAAATGTGCCTAGTTTTGTTTTGTTTTGTTTTATTTTTCATATGGACTTCCAATTGTTCAGTATCATTTGTTGCAAACACTTTTATCCATCAAAGTGCCTTTACTCCCTTGTCAAAGAGGTTAATGATATTTGTGTAGGTCTATTTCTGATTTGCCTATTCCGTTCCATTGATGTGTGAGTATTTTTTTTACTGATATCCTGCTGACTAGATTACTATTGCTTCATAGCAACTCTTGAAATCAGGTAGGGTGAGTCATACAGCTTTATTCTTCTTGCTCAGTATTGTGTTGGCTATCCTGTCTTTTGGTCTTTCCATATAAATTTTAGAATCAGCTTGTCCATATGTACAAATAGCAAGGGTTTTGATTAAGATTGTACTAAATCTGTAGATCATGTTGGAAAAAATTGACAACTTGGCAATATTGAGTTTTCCATTTCTTGAACATGGAATATCTCTCCATTTATTTTGATTTTCTTTATTTCTTTCATCAATGTTTTGTAGATTTCTACATACAGATCTTGTACGTACAGATCTTGTATTAACATCTTTTCTTAAACTTATACCTATGTATTTCATTTTTTGTGCTATTGCAATTAGTTTTACATTTGAAATTTAAATTCCTCATTCCTCATATGTAGGAAAACAGTTGATTTTTGCATATTGACCATGTATCCTTCACTGGCTATACTCACTTATCAGTTCCAGGATTTTTTTTTTTGGTAGATATCTGACTCTTTTTTTAATCTATAAAATATAAGTAATAATTTCCGCCTTATAGTATAGTTTAAAGATGAACTACAATATATGTGGCAGTGTCTAGCATAGAATCTTGCACATAGTAAAAACTTAATAAATAGTAACTGAAATTTTAATTTCAATAAGAAACATTGATATAAAGACTGACTTTATAATTTGCCTGAAAAATCATAAGTAAAATATTTTCTTTACTTCTGTTATTAATGACTAAGTAATCAAAGAAGTATACATGTGATTCTATGTTCTTGGTAACTAATTGCCTTTTTCTTTTTAAATTTGATTCAAAGATAATATTGTTAATGTATGCATGTTTTTAGTTATTTTTAGTGTTGCATTTCTTTTGTTTTCTTTTTAAATTTATTTTATTTATTGAATCAAAATTAATTATACATATTTTGGGGGTTCAACATTGAGATATGTTGATCAAATCAATATTACTAGCATATATATTGTTACAAATCATAATTATTCTTTATGCTCCTTGTCCAATCTTTCCCCATTCCTCTCTCCCTCTTCCATCTTCTCTCTAATTACCCTAGATTTCTTCTCTCCTTCTGAAAGAACAATGGTTACTCTGTTGATTTGTTGCCTAGGTGATCTTTCCAATGTTGAGAGGTGTGTTCAGGTCCCCCAATATTATCATAGAGCAGATGCTTCTTCTGTCACTCTGGAATGGGCTTTGTGGAGAGAGACATCCTCTTCTTTTCTTTATCTCTGCTGGTGACTCCCCTTGTGTCAATGCACTCCAGTGACTGGCAGATCATCTGTGTGGTGGTTGTGGCGTGTAGCCGCTTTCGTGGCAGCTGTGGTTATTGTGGTGGCTGTCGTGGGCCACCCACATGGATGTGATGTTTTTGGCATGCTCCTTGGTGCTGGTGGTGTGCTCAGTTGTGGGGTGTGTCTGGTCCTTAGCTCCACTGGGTCCCCCGGCAGGCTCCAAAGTGCTGGCACAGTGCGCCTGGTTGTGGGAGAGGGGTCCGGTCCCCAGATCCATGCCTCATGTCCCCTGGCAGGCCCCAAGGTGCTGAAGGTGTGCCTGGGCTGGAACTAATTTTTTGTGCTTTGCTTACTTCTAAAGTGGAGGAACTTCCTGTGGGAACCAGTACTTGAGCTCTGCAGTTGAACTAAATCCTGCTTTGCTGCTGTTTCCCTAGGGAAGGCTTTTTGTGTAGCTCAGGGTTTAATGGTTGACCTGATGGGTACTTCCAGCTCTCCAGAAATCTAGTGGAATCTGGGTTGTCTAAAAACTCTGTTCTGGGCCTGAATTTTTTCATCAAACTGCACCCCATGCAATTCTGCATTCCTGACCAGTCTCCTCTGAGTGGTCCTGCACTGATTGGAGGGTGGGTCAGCTGTCCTTGCTGTGTCCCAGTGTTCTCCTGGTGGGCCTGTCTCCCCCCTCACCCATGCTCCAAACACTTCCCATGGGAAGGGCCCTGCTCCAGTCCATTGAGATGACTAACTGGCCTCTGAATGGCTCTCTTTTTTCAATTGTTCTGGCTCCTTGCTCCTGTGTGGGTCCATGGGAACCCTATTAGTGGTCTTGATGTCCTGGAGGCTGCCAAGGCCCTCTTCTCCGCTACTGCCTCCAAGTAACTCCATCTGAAGGGCACAGCTGTGGCTTCCGCCAGCTCCTGCTCCATGTGCTCTGCAGTTCTAGCATTAAAGTGGCTGCAGCCCGAAATGCTCAGAGCAGTTTTTTCTTTCTCTCATCATGGTTTCTCCTGCCTTCATGAACTCTGTAGGTCTCTCCTCCTCTTCCCCTGAGCTCCAGCAGCCCCAGCTTGGCTGATGTTACATTTTTATAGTTGTAAATTGGTTGATTTGTGGGAGAGAGTGACGCTGGGAACCATCTATTCTGCCATCTTGACTGGAACGCCTTAGTGTTGCATTTCTTATGTAAAGAACTGAAAATCCTCATGTAGATTTTATTTATAGTGCTACAAAGATGCTGTACCCAATTCAAAGAAATTACAACTTATAATTTACTTTATTGAATGAGAGGTACACATGAAAGTTAGAAACAAAAGCTTTATAATTCTCTTTGTTATTTTCATTCATTTGAAGTGTGATTTAAATTATTAAGGAAAACCATGATAAGGGAATAGCTGAGCTTGAAAAACTATGTAGGGGCAAAAATTGTACAATGGACAAAAATGTGCAAAAAAAGTGGACAGAAGAAACGGTGTGATGCCTGAGCCAGAAGAACCAATATACGAACTGCTTTTCTCTCTGTACCCAACTGGCCCATATATTACTCTTATAATAGTAATTTTCATTTTGTTAGGCTAAAGTATCACCTTTTGTGTTGTTATTAATCTTTCATGTTCTCAAGCTTCACATCAAAAGTTCTGATTGAATGGGTCTTGATTTCACACCAGAAATATGCATTTGAACAATAGCAGTGTGGTCTGTGGGACATATTTTGAAAAGGTATCCTAGAGCATCATTCATACTATGTATCTATTATATACTAGGTATTTTTAATATGTGTACTGAGTACCAAATACACAGAACTCCTTCCTTTTTAGATTACATAATTGTGTGGACATTACTTATAGCACAAAAGTAGGAAAAAATGGAAGCCAACAAGATATGCAAACATACCAGCTTTTTCATTTCTCATGAGACTTCATAATTGTCAAGGAGTATGATTTCTGATTCTGGATTATCACTGTTATTTTGGGATTTTTGTTTGTTTGTTTGTTTTTCCTGAAACATAGAAAATAAGTTATTATCTCCAAGAAACAGACTACTTATTTTCAAAACTTTAATTGTAAAATTGAAATCTTGTTTTATTAGTGTCAAAGGCAAAGTCCCAGTGGATGAGTAGGTTGAGTGCTAAGCCACCTGTCCAAACACTTGCCAGACTTGCACAGTATAATTTTGAGTTACTGTATCTGGTTTTGTAAGAGAAGGGAAAACATTATTTTCTCAAGAGAAATCCTGGGAGCAACTCCACTAGAGCCATTCACAACTGACAAATGGTCAGGGAGTTTGGAAAGGTAGGCAGAGGAGAAAATTAAATTCTAATAGGGAACCTGGCATAATACAGCATCACAAACCAGGAAGGGGCTAATGTTCACAGTGTAATTCCTGCAGGTGCTCACACTCCTGAAATTGCAATTGAGTATCACAAAGGGAGTGTCTTTTTGTTTGCATTCTGTTTAGCGACAAGTCTCACTGACCTTGTTGCCTTCTTGTAGTTTGGGATTATTCCCACTGGGTTACCATCTCCAGGCTATGTTCAGAAGACCAGGACAGATGTCTTATCCCCCTTCCTTGGCACATAAATGGAAGTTGCACAGTGACACAGGGCTCCACAGAGCAATAAAAGCCATTTCACAGAAAGACCATGGGTTGACAGAGCAAAACTGAGCTGCCAAACCCAAAGGGCTGAATAGGAATTGGCAGCTAAAACAGGACAAAGAAACTAATTTTGCTGGCTAGCAGAGATTAGAATGATAAACAAACTGGTTAGTATGGTAGGAATCATGTGAACCTGAAAAATCCGAAGGCAGACTGCAAATGCCCAGGTTGGCTTTTATTTCAGTTACCCCTTCTTCCGTATGGATCTGCTGGGTGAATTTAAGTGGGCCAAAAATACAAAGGCAGTGTGTATGTTAAACAAAGTGCAAAAAAGAAAGAGAATATCTTTGTGCTCATTGTTCTTGGCATTTCATGCAGTTTCACCTGGTAGTGGTTCTTCCCACTTGCTCTATTTGGCAATAGAAATGCTGGTTCAATCCCAGCAGAGGTAATAGGCTCAAAGGTAGAAAGTTCATCAACAGCTTTTGTGGTTACATCAGTTTCCAGGTACTGGCCTAGAGAAGCTGAAAACAGTGAAGGAATATAGCTTGAGTGGTTGAAAACAGTCAATTCTGTTGTATCCCTTCCATCTACAGAGTCTGAATTATTTCTGATACACTTTCATATTATACAGATGAAAATAAGTAGTTGGTATGTGAAAGGGCATGTAGTGAGTGACAGAACAATCCAAAGGGCTAGGAGTATCACCGAAGTCAGTTACACTATATACCTTTGTTTATCATGTTATTATTTATAAAATACTTCAGGATGGGTTATCTTTTATGTTATCCACCGTGAAGTTAGTTAAGATAGGGGTTACTATTTTCCTTTTCATGATGATAAATTCGAGGTCCAGAAATGTAAAGGTTTCCCACTACCTTCCCCACATTCAGTCAGTCAGCAAGTGGCAGTGCTGGAACTTAACCTGAGTGTTAGTTCCTCTTATTCCTTGTCTTATGTGCTGAGAGACGCCTGATTTGGGCAATCAATCAGTCAGGAGAGACCCTCCCAAGGAACAACGAGACCACGGCTCCGGATGCAATTAGCAAGAGGTTTTATTGAACACACGGGTACCCGGGCGGCTCAGTCTCTCGGTAGACTGGCGCGCGCCGAGTAGAGTTTTTGAGCTTGTTTTATAGCAAAAAGCGCGGGTACAGAAGCGAGAAGCAAGGTAATTGGTCGGTTTAAACAAGGCCAGGGAAAAGCGCGGGTACAGAAGCGAGAAGCAAGGTAATTGGTCGGTTTAAACAAGGCCAGGGAAAAAGCGCGGGTCATGTGGGAGTTCTTGAAACAGCTGAAGGGCGCCCTGGAAACTGCTGTTGATTTTTTTTTTTTTTTTTTTTTTACTAGGGTATTTTTCTGTGCCTTGCGGAATGGCGTTACTGCGGCTAGCTTGGAAAACACTTCTTTCATTCCCCCATTTCTCTTGTGGGAAGCTCTAATCTTAGAGCGAATTTAGAGGTTGTCTTCGTTGTCTAGGGTCTGATATTTTTGTCTAAGGACCAGAATTTTTACTGCACTTACCCTGTCATTGATGAACTGGACTAACCTATTGATGATGCAGGGCCCGAGGGTGAACAACAGAAGGAGGAGCAATAGGGGCCCGGCGATGGTTGATAGGAGGGTAGTGAACCAAGGGGAGTTATTGAACCACCCTTCATACCAGTTTTGGTTTTTCTGGCGCTCCAACTGTCTTTTATCTAGTCTCTCTTTGAGTTTTCTCATGGAGTCTCGCACCACACCTGAGTGGTCTACATAAAAACAGCACTCTTCTCTTAGGGCCGCGCAGAGGCCTCCTTCTCTTAGAAACAGTAGGTCAAGGCCTCTTCTATTTTGGAGTACTACCTCCGATAGGGAAGTCAGCGAGTCCTCCAGCTTGCTGATTGAGTCCTGGAGGACCCGGAGGTCAGTATCCATGGCGGTCTGGAGGCTGGCTAGGCCTTGTTGGAGGTCTATGGGCCCTTTAACTAGGGCGGATGCGCCAGCACCTATACCTGCTGCGACCCCCAACCCCAGAAGAACAGCTAGGGTAAGTGAGACAGGCTCTCTTTTAACCCTGGGGTGAGGATCGTCATAGGCCTGCAACAAAGTTTCTTCAGAATGGTAATAAATGCGAGGGACCAGCTGGATCAGGATACAGAAATCTTTAGACTGATTAAAAACTGAGGTGGAGAGGCAGGGGGTGAGGCCGGTGCTGCAGGCCCACCAGCTATGGTTGGTGGGGAGCAGGTACTGATGTTCCGTGGAGGAGTTGATGGGTAGGGTCTGATTGCAAAGATGCTGATGGGTAGAGGGCACCTTTCCTATGCACGACCCGTGTCCTGAGACCTCAGTGAGGGTAAGCTTTCCTTGGCTCTCCCAGCGGCACTGGGTATAGTTGGAGGTATAAGTGAAGGCCCCTCCTAAGGAGGCAACTCCTTCATAATAAGGGGGACCCAAGGCCAAACAGAGCCAGCAAGACTTCGTGGCGTCTGGGTCGGTAGCATTTAAGGCTAGGAAGGCCCCCCTCACAAGGCCAAAGAGTCTGTCGCCCGTGGTGGGAGACAGGGTGTTCAGGACAACACTTCCCTCCAGTACCGTGGGGACTTGGCTAGGAGCCGCCGAGGGTTGAGAGATGGGCGGCGCTTCCCTCGTTGGGGAAGGGGGGTTTTTGTTAGGGGGTCCTTGTTTCGCAAGGACGGAGTTGGGGCCCACTGTCTCAGCTGGCTTGCTGGTGATCTCTAACCGAATGGTCAACTGTACGCCTGGATATCCAGACACATAGAATCCCAATCCCCAGGTTTTTCCTATTATCCACTCTTTGGATTGCCGTCCTTGTTCTGTGAAATTTATTTTAAGGGGGTTACACCAGCCGGTTTTTTCACAGGTTGCCAGTAGGGCACCCCATGATCGCTCTGTGTCATTCCATTTTACAGTTATGAGGTCCCAGGAGGACGTAGGTTGCCAATAAACAGTCCCCGTGGTTTCACAACCCCATTCTTTACAATACAGGGATTCTAGCCCTCCACACCTTCTAGCTTCTGAAAGGGACCGGCCATCCCGGGGACACACGTAGAAGGTGGAACTTGCCATTCTGGTCCTAGCCTTAGGGTAGCTGCATCCTATGGCTCCCCAGGTGATCTGTCTATAAGCGTTCTCATAGTTTGAGTCAGGGGGTCTGACTCTCTTAGAGGTTGATACATCGGTTTCTGGGATATCCCAGGACTCAAGACCGGCCGCCAGGGCACATACATCAGGTGTAAGAATGGGCCACCAAGTCCAAGGGGGCTGGACTTTCTCTGTCTTCCAGACAACGTTCCCAGTTTGGGACAGTACCTGCCAGGTGAGGGTCACAGGCTGGTGAGGGTTTTCACTCCAACTCGTTCTGCCGCCGCCGAAAACGCAGCTTAAGAGGATGATCAGTCTTTTCCAGCTCCCAAGACTCATCTGGTGCCGAGGGTGGTGCAGGCTTGAGGTGAGAAGCATGGACCCAGGCAGCGATACCGTCGACTTTTACTGCGGTCGGGGTGGTCAGCAACACCAGGTACGGGCCTTTCCACCGAGGCTCAAGGCTGCTGGGTCGGTGGCGTCTGACAAGCACTCGGTCTCCGACCTGGAACGGGTGGGGGATTGTCACGGTACCGGGCTTGTACACCTCCTTGATCTGGTCCCAGATCTGGGTCCTCACAACTTCTAAAGCCTTTAAATGAGTAAATAAGACAGGGAGAAAATTATCATTGGGACCCAATGTCCCTCCAGACTCGAGTATGGGGGGCGGTCCCCCATAGAGAATTTCATAAGGAGTTAGACCAAACTGGCCAGGGGTATTCCTGGCTCTGAGCAGCGCTAAGGGAAGGAGGGCCACCCAGTCTTTTCCACCGGTCTCTAAGGCTAATTTGGTTAAGGTCTCTTTGATTGTCCTGTTCATTCTTTCTACCTGACCTGAGCTCTGGGGTCTATACGCACAGTGTAACTTCCAATTTATCCCCAGTTGAGTGGCCAGTCCCTGACTTATCTGAGCAACAAAGGCTGGGCCATTGTCTGACCCGAGTACCTTAGGGATCCCGAAGCGGGGTAGAATTTCCTCTAATATCTTTTTGCAGACGGTCAGGGCCGTTTCAGTTTTGGTAGGAAAAGCTTCTACCCATCCGGAAAAAGTGTCTATGAATACCAGCAGATACCTGTTTCCATACCGGCCAGGCTTTACCTCTGTGAAGTCTACCTCCCAGTACACGCCGGGTCGATCTCCTCGTTGTCTCTTTCCGATCTCCCGGTAGGTTGGGACCGCATTAGTCATGACACAAGCCTGACACCGACTGGTGACCTCGCGAACTACAGACTGGAGGTTCGGGATGAGGAGGCTGGTGCGGTTTACTAATTGGAGAAGCTTTTCTGGTCCTAAGTGTGTCAACTGATGCAACCGCTGAATAAATTCTTTCCCCCGGTCAGGGGTGAGCTCTCTTGGCTCGGCCTTAACCTGGGCGGGTTCGATTAGCTCTTGAGGTTTTGTAGTTTCTGCCAGCACTCTGGTCGACAGGGCGGCTTGTTTTGCAGCCTCGTCGGCCCTCCGGTTCCCGGTGGCCACAGGGTCATTTCCCCTCTGGTGGCCGGGGCAGTGGATAATGGCGACCCGCTTAGGGAGGTGAATGGCCTCTAGCAGGGCCAAAATTTCTTCCTTGTTTTTAATGTCTTTTCCCGCAGAAGTGAGCAACCCCCTCTGTTTATATATTGCCCCATGAATGTGAGCAGTGGCAAAAGCATACCTGCTGTCGGTGTAGATGTTGATGTTTTTTCCTTCGGCCAGGCGTAATGCCTGCGTCAAAGCCACTAGTTCGGCCTTCTGGGCTGACGTACCTTCTGGCAGGCTGCTTGTCCACACCGTCCGCTTGCCATCTACGATGGCGGCCCCTGCTCTCCGCTTACCCTCCGCGATGAAACTGCTACCGTCCGTATACCAGGCTGGCACCCCGGGCAATGGCTGGTCCTTCAGGTCTCGTCGAGTTCCAGTTTCTTCGGCGAGGATCTCTGAGCACCTGTGTACTGGGGTGGCTTCCGATTCGACTGGTAGGAGGGTAGCTGGGTTCAGGATGGCAGGGGGTGCAAACGATATCCTTTCATTTAGCAGCAGGCTCTGGTAATGAGTCATCCTGGCATTGGTCATCCACCGGTCGGGGGGCTGCCGCACAATGCTTTCGAGGCTATGGGGAGCAATCACAGTCACATTCTGTCCCAAGGTTAACTTATCAGCGTCCTTGAGAAGGAGTGCCACGGCTGCAACCGCTTTCAGGCAGGTTGGCCACCCGCTAGCCACCGGATCCAATTTTTTTGATAGGTAAGCTACTGGCCGCCGCCAGGGTCCTAAAGTCTGAGTAAGCACTCCCCGGGCCACACCGGCTCTCTCATCTACGTATAGAGTAAATGGTTTGGTGAGGTCTGGGAGGGCCAAAGCGGGGGCTGACAGCAAGGCTTTTTTTATGTGGTCAAAAGCTTTTTGATGTTCCTCAGTCCAGGTAAAAGGGATGCTTTCCTTTGTTAAGGGATACAGGGGTGCAGCTAGGGAAGCAAACCCAGGGATCCAGAGCCTGCAGAATCCTGCAGTGCCCAGAAATTCACGGACCTGTCTGGGGGTCGTGGGAGCGGGGATCTTCATAACAGTAGCCTTTCGGGCCGGGGTCAGCCATCTTTTTCCCCCCTTGAGTAGGTACCCCAGATAGGTGACCTCTCTTTGGCAGAGCTGGGCCTTTTTAGCCGATACCCGGTACCCTAATTTACTCAATTCCTGTAGGAGCTTCTGTGTCCCTTCTTTGCAGTCTCTATATGTGGGGGCTGCCACCAAGAGGTCGTCTACATATTGGAGTAGCACTACCTGAGGGTTGAGGGCCCTAAAGGGGGCCAAATCTCGGTGGAGGGCCTCGTCGAAGAGAGTGGGAGAGTTCTTGAACCCTTGGGGCAGCCGTGTCCAGGTCAACTGACCTGTGTTACCTTTTTCTGGGTCTTTCCACTCGAACGCGAATAGCGGCTGGCTGCTGGGGTGTAGCTTGAGGCAGAAAAAGGCATCCTTGAGATCTAAGACTGAATACCAAGTGTGGCTGGGCGGAAGGGAACTCAGAAGGCTGTAAGGGTTTGGGACGGTGGGATGAATATCCTGTACCCTTTTATTAATTTCTCTCAGGTCTTGGACTGGCCGATAGTCATTGGTCCCTGGCTTTTTTACAGGTAGTAGAGGGGTATTCCAGGGCGATTGACAGGGCACCAAGACCCCTAGGTCTAAGAACCTCTGGATGTGGGGTCTGATACCTTCCCGGGCTTCCTTGCTCATTGGATATTGTCGAACAGCCACCGGTGAGGCACCTGATCTTAGTTCCACTACCACTGGTGGGACTTGATTGGCCAGTCCCATGCCTGCCCTCTCTGCCCATACAGTGGGAAAAAGTTGGAGCCAGGATGGGTCGATAGAGGAGGGACCTGGCTTTTCATGTAGCCGGTATTCTTCTTCTAGGTTCAGGGTCAGGCACAGTGTAGGGCGGTCTTCCCATGTTACTTGTGGGCCCTCAGCAGAAAACTGGATCTGGGCCTTTAGTTTGGTTAAGAGGTCCCTACCCAACAAAGGGGCGGGGCACTCGGGTATGACCAGAAAGGAGTGGGTCACCTGTTTATGTCCAGCCTTTAAAAGTCTCTTTGTGGTCCAGGGGTAGACTTTGCTCCCTGTTGCTCCTTGTACGACTGTCCGTCTGGACCCTACCCTTCCCAGGGGTTGGGTCAAAACTGAATGTTCAGCCCCGGTATCGACCAGGAACTCAATGGGAGTCCCCTCCACAGTCAGCGTTATCCTGGGTTCGGGGAGGGGGTCCGAACCTTGACTCCCCTAGTCATCTAGGGACAGAACTTTGGCTTCTCTGACGTTTTTCTTTCGGGGACATTCTCTTGCCCAGTGACCCTTTTCTTTACAGTATGCGCACTGGTCTTTGTCCAGAGGAGATCTTTTATCCCTAGGTGTCTTTCTTGCCTGGTTGCTCAGATTCCCTGTCTGCCTATCTCTAAAACCTTTTTCACTTACCATTGCGGCCAAAATCCTAGTCAAGTTTTTTTCTTGGCGCTTATCGCGCCGCCTTTCTCTCTCTTCTGCCTCTTTTTTTTCTCTTTCTTCTCTTTCTTCTTCTGTCTCCCTTTTGTGGTACACCTTTTCTGCCTCCCTCACTAAATCTTGCAAGGAATAATCTTGGAGCCCCTCTAGCCTCTGTAACTTTTTTCTAATATCTGGGGCTGACTGTCCGATGAAGGCCATGGTAACTGCAGCCTGCTGCCCCTCAGAAGAGGGCTCAAACGGAGTGTATCTCCTATAGGCCTCCATTAGGCGTTCTAAGAAAACCGAAGGGGGTTCTGCCGGTCCTTGTAAGACCTCTCTTACCTTAGCCAAATTGGTGGGGCGCCGAGCTGCCCCTTTGAGACCTGCCACTAGAGTCCGGCGGTAGACCAGGAGACGCTCCCTACCTGCGGCTGTGTTGTAGTCCCACTGAGGTCGATTGAGGGGGAAGGCCTCATTAATGAGGTTGTCGAGTTGAGTAGGGGCCCCGTTGTCCCCCAGGACGTTCTTGCGGGCCTCAAGGAGAATCCTTTCTCGTTCCTCCGTGGTGAAGAGAATCTGTAGGAGCTGTTGGCAATCGTCCCAGGTGGGCTGATGAGAAAACATAAGAGACTCAAGGAGCCCCGTGAGTCCTGCTGGATTTTCAGAAAAAGAAGGATGATTAGATTTCCAATTATAAAGATCTGCTGAAGAGAAAGGCCAATATTGCAGAGGGACTAGGCCGTTGGGCTCGGCTGGGGGTCCTATGGCTCGGAGGGGTAAAATCACAGTGGAGTCAGGACCCGAGTCGTCTGCCGGACTGCGGGCACGGCGACTCCTGGTCCCCGCGGCTGGTCCCTCAGGATCGGAAATATCGGGCGCCTGGACCGGCGCCGGTCCGACCGCCTGAGGGGCCAGAGGAGGTGGCAGGGCTGCCGGATAGGGCGGGGGCTCAGAGAGAAGGAGCGAGTCGTCGGTTGCCGGGTAGATGGGGGGTCGGGGAGGAGCGGATGGCCTCTCTGGACTGGAGACGACAGCGACCTTGACAGAGGGCGGCATCCATGGTGGGGGACTCTGGGCGAGGTCTTGCCACACCACGATATATGGAACTTGGTCCGGGTGTCCCCCGATTTCCTGAAAGACAATCCTTTTAACTGCGGAAATGACAGAGACATTAAAAGTTCCTTCCGGCGGCCACCCAACACCGAACGTGGGCCACTCGGAGGAACAAAAGGTCCGCCATTTTCCCTTTCTGATTTCCACGGACAGATTGTGAGCCCTTGCTCTCACGTCCCTCCAGTGATCTAGAGTGAGGGAGAGAGGGGTAGAGTTATTTTGTCCCATTTCGAAGAGAGGGACCACGACACAGAGGCCTATCAGGAACAAAACAAAAAGAAACCAGAAACGGCGGCGAGATCGAGTAGCGTAGAGACAAAAGAAGGAGTCAGATGGCAGAGCGCGCCTCTCTAGACGCGGCAGTGGGATCAGAACATAATGATCCTCTCCTGAGGGGTCCACCAGGCGTCCCTGGTCCTCCCCTGATCCTGGGACGTCTCCCAGGATTACCGGGCGGTGAGCCCCCGAACACGTCTGTTCGCTACTCACACGTCGCTCCCAGAGCGATCAGCCCGGAACAAACTGAAACCAAAATGCGCGCACTCAGAGGGACAGTCAGAGTTACGGAGTCAGACACAGAAACGAGACACGGAGCGATCGCTGGCCAGCTTACCTCCCGTTGGTGGGTCGGTGGTCCTTGGGTGGGGGTCTGATCCCGGACGAGCCCCCAAATGAGAGACGCCTGATTTGGGCAATCAATCAGTCAGGAGAGACCCTCCCAAGGAACAACGAGACCACGGCTCCGGATGCAATTAGCAAGAGGTTTTATTGAACACACGGGTACCCGGGCGGCTCAGTCTCTCGGTAGACTGGCGCGCGCCGAGTAGAGTTTTTGAGCTTGTTTTATAGCAAAAAGCGCGGGTACAGAAGCGAGAAGCAAGGTAATTGGTCGGTTTAAACAAGGCCAGGGAAAAGCGCGGGTACAGAAGCGAGAAGCAAGGTAATTGGTCGGTTTAAACAAGGCCAGGGAAAAAGCGCGGGTCATGTGGGAGTTCTTGAAACAGCTGAAGGGCGCCCTGGAAACTGCTGTTGATTTTTTTTTTTTTTTTTTTTTTACTAGGGTATTTTTCTGTGCCTTGCGGAATGGCGTTACTGCGGCTAGCTTGGAAAACACTTCTTTCAGTGCCTTCTCCTACATCTGATTGACTTTCTAATAAAGCAGAAGTAGCTTTGTAGATTAACAGTGTTCCTGGAAAGTGTTGCTAATTTCAATGGACCAGTTGAATCTATTCCTTTTTATCAGAGCTGGAAGACCAGAGCAACGGGACTGCAGATTATTGTAGAAATATGGAAAGAAAAAGTTCAAATTGTAATCTAGTGTTGTGCTAGACTCAGCTAGCCCCAAATCCTAAGACCCTCCTCTTCTCAACTCCTGATTCAGTCACATCACACTGGTAGCTTGAAATTAACTGTGGTGGTAATATTTACACCAAAGAAATTGTCAAATGTTACAATTAAGGACTTTTCATTCAGGTAGATGTTTATTAAACATTTATTTGTTCATCACTACATCTATCTCATTTGTACTCTTGGGGTGAGGGATAGGAATATGAATCATGGGTAACAGAAAAACATGGTCTTTGGAGTAAAAAAAGACTTTGGTTTGAATTCTAGCTCTACCATTTTAGAGTAGAGTGGCCTTGGCTAAATTACTTACCCCCTGAGTCTCCATTCCTTCCTAAGTTTAAGCAGCTAATAACAACTCCTTGTAGAGTCTTAGGATTAACCATCATGCATGTAAGTGTTGATGTATAAAAGGCCATCAATTTTAGGTGCTATTATTAGGATTATTGGAAACCTCACTCTTTTTTTTTTTTTTTCTTTTCCCTTTTGTTCCTAAGTTTCTACACGAGTAAGTTTAAATCACATTAGTGCTCTGTGGAAGAAGTATGACACATAATAGAAAATATTTTTTTTAAAATGGGCAAAAAGATAAAATTTTTAGGATCTTTCAAAACAGGTACCATTATAATTGTAGCTATTTACTGATACTACACAATACAATAGAATATAAAATCCAGCTAACAGAGAGCTACTTTTGCCAAATTGAAGTAACAGGAGGTAAATGGGACTGCTGTCCTCCAAAGGATCTGTAGATTTATTTATTGGTTGGAAGCATAGGGTTTTGGTAATTTTGTTTCATATGATTCACAGTGCCAAGCACCACAGTCCTAATTTTATCCCAGGGCATCATTCAATACTTGCTTGGAGAGAATAGTGCCACCAGCCGCGTCCTCATAAGCACTGCCAAATATCCAAGTTGCTTTTTCTTGTTTGGAGAGGAATACACTCTAAAGACCATCTATGAAGCCCAACCTTTTTTTTTTTTTTTTTCCAGGAGGACAACCCAATTCTTGCACCAAGCTGGAGTTTATATTAGGAGTGAGATTTCCGTAAGATATATTTGACTGCAACATTCAAAGACTTGAGGAACATGAGATAGTAAAAATATTATGAAATCGTCAAGAATATACAAGGCAGTAAACATATTAGCACTGAAACTAGTAGCAACCCAGAAGCAAAAACAAACACACAACCACAACCAAACAATGAAAAATTGCTTTTGCTTAGTGAAAATGCCAAAGAATGTATGCTCTGAGTGTCTCAGATTCAGGGCAATCTGACACCTCTTTGGCCCTTCAGGCACACTGCGTTTAAGTATTTTAATGGGAGCTGCATTGCATGCTAGTGCCATCAAGAACAAACCACTCAGTAGGAAGTTCTCCCATTGGGACGTGGTTTCATGTAGAAAACAGTTTTTGGGCTACCCCATTTCAGCTTATTCCATGAAAAGAGTTGTTAAATATCAAGCATGTTGAAGTGAGCTATATACATGATTATGTACACATTTTTTGAAACCTGGTGCTAAAAGCATAATTGATGGATAATTAATGGCTTTGATTAATGAAGTGATTAAAGGGCCTATTCTCAAGACAAAGAACCTTGATTGTGAATCAGGAAGCCATTAAAATGGGTGTTAGCTTTGCTACTGCTTTTCTGTATACAAATGAATAAACATATCTACAGTGGTTTAGGTTCTTTTTTGTTTTGTTTCGGCAACTGGCCGGTACCAGGATCTGAAACCAGGATCTGAATTCATGGCCTCAGTGTTATTTGGCTGCACTCTAACCAACTGAGCTAATGGGCTAGCCCGGTTTAGGTTCTCAGTTGTGACGTTATATTGGTAGGCAACAACAGGGTATACTTTGTTGTTGCCTTTTTGAAGAACTGTACTGAAATCATTGGCTGCCTTTCAAAAGGAAAAGCATCCACCAGAATTGGCAAAAAGACCAATAAACCATTCACTTTACTGGGAACAAATATTTCATCTTAAGGTCCAGGAGAATGTGACATTTTGCTAGGAGATGTTAGTATCAAAAACGTGAATGTTTTTAGATGAGAAAATCTAGTTACTTATGTGCAATCTTCAAAATGATGTCTTAAAGATATTTTGCATTTGCTTTATTTGCTTTGTGATATCAATAACATTAAAGGAATACCAATAAATAAGAAATTGCATGGAAATAGAGACCAGTTTTCTAAGCTTTCCAAAAGGAATTGGTCATGATGGATTTCCTTTATTCTCTTAATCACTGATACATGCTTTCCTTCCCAGTTTATGTAGGAAAACATTTAAGGAGAAATCACAGGGTCACTAGATTGCTTTGTATCTTGATCAGATTTTGCAGTCCTTTCAGTTCTTCCATATGTTGATAGATATTTGAGGTTTGCCTTCATAGTTCCAGCAATCTACAAGTTCCTTAAAAGGATATTTATTTTCAGGCCCTACAGGACAAAAATGTGTCAGACCAAAAATTTGATTTTATTTGTGATGAAAATGGTAGAGCACTATAACACATATCAAATGGTCTAGTGGTACAAGCAAATACAATAGGCCTTCCCACAAGAAAAACCCTAATAGAGTTCTTGCTTCAAAGCATGTAAATGAAGCCATCAGACCAGGACAAAGATGCATAGTATTTCAATTTCTTTTGTCAAAAATTCTGACTTTTATAGTGCTGGTAGACAACAATAGAAAGCAACCATGGATCCATTGACTAACATGGCACCACTATGCACCACTTACCTTGGATTAGAGTTGTGTTCTCAAGTAATAAATTTGTACAAAGTACAAATGATGAATTTCTGGATCCTTGTAGAGGATCCCTTAAAAAAAAAATCCAAATCACAGCAGAATATTAGGCAGAAGAATTCAATTGAAAATTTACACAGATAGTGCAGCATTCTAGCGAAGGCACATTATTGTGTATATTTGGAAACATCTTTTTATACCTAATTGGATTTCTCTGGTTCTTAATTAAAGGTTACAATTCAGGTCATCTATTGTCTGAATAAACCTGAAGTGTGAAGAATGTAATTGTGGAACCATATTTCAGTCTAGCATTTTGCTTTAATATGTCGGACACAGCCTAGACCACGAAATAGCTGCTCTAGCTTTAGGTCTTGTGGTTTTTGTGGGCTAATTGTTTAATGTGTCTGAAACTCATTTCCTCTTTTGTAAGAGGGAGGGTGTTTGGGGAAAAAATGAGACCAAATCTACTCTGAATTTTTTGGACAGAGTCAAGCTTGTGGAATTTGTGATGATGGTACTTCAAAAAAATATAGCATTAACTGCACCCCACCGACTGAAAGGAGTTTGATTGATTTCACTGGAAGAAAATAATACAGATTTCAGAGATTAACACGTTTTCCGTTCTTCAGAGACATGGAAGGACAGGAAGTCTATATTGATTTTATTTATAATTTTCTCATAGTTTTTGTCTTTTTTGAGGTCAGCTGCGTTTTGGAATATTTATTTAAATTTAGCAAACATTTGTCATACAACTAGTAAGGCTTAAGTACTCTGTTGGGTACTGAGTTGATAAGTTGACACAGCATAGTCCCTCCCCTCAAAAGGTTCACAATAAAGAGGGAGTAATAAATATTTAAACAACTCACTGTTCTACAAGTCAGAATTAAATAAAAGTCAACTTGAGGTCTAAAAAATTTTTAAGAGAAATAAAGAGGAATAATTCTGATAAAAATAAGCAGTAGAGAGAGAAAACTTGAAAAAAAAATCTTGAAAGTTATGCATTGAAGACTTAAAAGAATTTGCTAAGTGAAGAATAAGAAAGGACATGTGTTACAGGCTGAGAAAAATCCAGAAAACTTACAAAGGTTCAGGGATTACGTTTGGTGTGTTTTTATTATTGTGTTCTATTAACAGCTGTAAGGGGGATGTTTTTAATAGTAGTTCTCTTCTGAGCTTTGTAAGTCAAGGACTATCTCCTGCGAGCTGGAGATTCTGAGTTTTTTTCCCAGTACTGCTGCCTGTAATGGATTTTGTTGGCAGTCCAGTTATCTCTCACCTAAATGGTATTGCTGGTGTTGCTACATTGCAAGAAATATGGAGTACTTTTCACTCCCCTTACGCCTCAGGTTAATTATCTGAAGTTATAGGGATTTCAGACCATAATTTACCAAATTTCATATTTTTATAATCAAGTGCATATGATGTTAATGTGTTTTGTATTAGAACTGATAATTACTTTACTAAGTATGCGGTATTCTGCCATACAATAGACGGCAGTTCAAAGATATGAAAACTAAGACTGAAGGAAGTTAAATGATTTTCAAAGTTCACCTACCTAGTTATTAATAGATCTAGATCAAAAAACCCAAATGTTCTGTTTTGCTTTTTGTAACTTACTTTTTCTTACTTTACTATACTTTTGTACTCTTTCCTCATCAATAGATGCTTTAAAAGCATAATTAAACCCAATTTGGTATTAACAACTAATATTAAGTGGAAACTTATTTCTTAAGAGAAAGGATGAGAAATACTTTCTTTTCTCTGCTATGGACAGGTTCAATTTTATAACTAGAGTACCTTTGTTAGTGTGAATTGGTTAAAACTTTGACAGAAGTGGAACACATGAATTTTGATGAATTTACACAATTCTTCTTTGCAGAACTTGACCTTGTTACATACAGTTATGTATTAAGATACTTGCTTTGTTACAACTGATGGCCTTTGCATGTTAGATTCCTACTGCCAATTTAGCAAAATTTCAGTTCCTTGCAGATAACCTGCAAATGACATCAATTTATTTGCTACATTAAAATTTTAATATAATGGGATTTTATTTCCACAATCTTTTCTTGACATATTCATTCTTAGGGCAATAAAATGTTCATACTGTATCTACAAAAAACAAGAAGAGAGAGAGAAAGAGAGAGAGAGAGATCATTTTATCTCTCTCATTCCCATGTTACCTTGTCTGAGAATTAACTGATAAATAGAATTCAATCGGGAGCAGGTCTGAGTCATGGATAGGCTTAGAAATGAGTATGTTGAGTTGGGGTGACTCAGACATCCCAAGATGAAGGATGCTTAACCATACTTAGCCTTTGGGGAGTGTAAGTTGAGTAGACTTTCAGACAAAAAAATATGAAAGACTTTGAAATGGGCAAAAGAGAAAAAAAAAATACTAAATGTCTAAGTGGGATACCTTTCCCTAAGTTTTTATGGCTACTTTACATCTTTGTTATAGAAAAGTGGATGTGGAAAACCATATTACAAATGATCCATAGAAAGGCAAATGGACTAAGTTTGGTGAAATGCAATTGATTATTGCCTTGTGGCTAGAGCAGTCTTGCAATTTTTGTGAATTCATTCATTTCAGCATTTTTTATTGCCTAGATACGTATAGTTATTTGGATTCTCCTTTGAGCTGGTTAACATTGCATCGATCCCTTCATTAATGAGGTAAATAAGTTGACACATGATTATTTAAAATTGTAGGAGAGTCCTGATTTCACTTTTTTAAAAAGAAAAATCTTTTAGCAGTATAAATCAATGGTTCTCAAATTCTAGTGTGCATTATAATCCCCTGGAGGGCTTGTTAAGATGCAGATCTTTGGGCTCCATTCCAGAGTTTCTCATTCAGTATTCCTGGGTGGGGCCTCAGAATTTGCATTTCTAGCAAATTCCAGGTGATAATTATGTTGTAGGTCCAGAGACCATACTGTTAGAACCACTGGTATAATTATAGTCACCTAGGCTGATGATCGCAATCCCCAAAAACTTGTTTCATCTAAGTGGAAAGATACTGATTGTAAAACCTAATCTGTGGCATTAAATCATTTTCAGATTCCTGTGAAAAGAATGTCTCCAGTCCTTTCATTTTCCCCCTATGGCTGGGTTAATCAGCCTCTTAAATCTCCTGATTTGGGCATTAGAAATAGTAGCAGCTTCTATCAAGTGACATGATGGGGAATAGGAAGGTATCATAGAAGACAATATAAGGTTCACTGTAGACTAATTATGTAGTTAATTACCCTACTGTGTGAATTTAGCCTTCAAAGCAATCTCATTTGGGCTGGGGAAAAAGCTACTATAGAAAATTAGGAGATGTGTGTGATGTGAGAAGAGGGAAGAGAGAGCTATTGTTGGAAAAACTGTGTAAATGCTGAGCAATGTAATCTGAAATAAACATAGAACTGTGTTTTCCCTGAGCTATAGTCGTTAGTGCATAACAGGTCCTTTCCATTCTAATTTCTGTGATTCATTTGCTCATGGAGACGAGTTATATATTTTGCTCCTTTTCCCTTTCCTGTTGCAGGATATGCATTATCTTTCCCTATTGTGGCTACAGAATTCAATATGCATTTTCATTGTCAGAAAAGAGGAGCAATGGAGAGTAATTTAAATGAGCAAACATTTCTGTTCTACTTAAATAAAAGGGAAAATCTTATACCCATGGGTAAACATCATATACTGGACCTAAAGATGTGACTGTTGTTTTCCTTTTGTATACTCATGTTCCATTAAAAATAAAAAAATAAAATAAAAAAAAGCAAGTCCTGTCATTGATATGCTGATAATGGGAAAAATTCAGGGAGAACTTTCAAATATGTTTTTAAAGCCTTTTGTGAACCTATAAAACATGAGGTAAATTAAATCTAATCTGCATGTAATTTGTCATGTATTTAGAGGTTGGTGGCAATTAAGAAATGCTATTTAGTTTTAACACTATTTCTCTTTTACGTACATTAAAAAAACTACATCAACACATGTCTGTCATATTCATGAGATTACAATGGTGCACTCTAGTGGACAAACTGAGAACTTGAAATTGTATGTCATTTTGTAAGATTTTCATAATTTTATACTAATAAACCTATATGTATTTAATTCAAATAGAAACTCAATAATGGCACTTTTGAGTAGGTAGAAGACAATAGTTTATTTTAAAGGGGAAGAATTTGTGGATTGGACAATGTCTATGAATGAATTTGCATTTAGAAAGTAGGTTTCTTTTTCCATTCTTTTTCCCTCATTCTTTTCCATCCTTCCCCTTCCATCCCCTTTCCTTTTCTTTTAACCAATAAACCCTCAATTCAACATTATAAAGCAAATATAAAATTGGGACTAGAAAGCTGAGGACATAAATGAAACGTGTTATTATCATCAATTTTAGGGCCGTTTTAGGAGGTTTTTGCTTTGGTGGAGAAAGCTATTTTAGTAAAAGCATTATGTAGTCGTGCCTCTTCATATTCCTTGAATATGGGTTGTCAGGGAAATAGACTATCAGAAGCATCTAACATAGAAATTCATAAAAATTTTTAACTGGTCGATACCCAACACTAACAATAGAAGGAGTAAAAATATCTGTGCAATGTAGGGAACTTACATAGTTTTTTCCCCCTGAATGCAGTGATATTTTGAGACTAAGATTTATGCCACTGTTTTTCTAAATTAACTAGTCATGTGTACTTTATTTTGAATTTTGTAGAGTAATTTTTATATTACCCACATTCTTCTAAAATATCCACAGATGTTTAGTTTTTGTTTCTGTTTTGATTTATTTTTAACTTTCTAAAGTATCTTACAGTCTTTAACAGATAAGATATTTTTATGTTTACAATATTTACAAATGACACATGGCTTGAGAAGCAGTTTGAACAGATTTGTTCATCCTCATATTCAGTATTTTATCCATGGCTAAAATATTAGAAAAAGAAAAAAAGGACAAATAAAAGAATAGAGGCTTATAATCTGTTCAAATACTAAGCACCTACAGTCTCTAACTCTAAGAAATATTCTACAAATAAAACCTCTTTCTTTTGAACCTTTTTTATCCACCAAGTTGAGCCTCTAAGAAACAAAGTACACCCTAAATGACTTACGCCTTTACATATGAGTATAAGCGACTGCTTGTATGATGAAATGGCCCAACAAATGCCTATAATTGTAACTGTGGCCTCCCAGGGGTGCATGTAGCCAAGGCTGGTATACAGATCCCAGAGGAGAAGCCCCAGAGCATTCTTCAGCATGAAAGTTGTGGACATTTGCAGGCTGCTGTACATGAGTATGTGAAGAGCATTTCCAAATGAATCCTCTATTCCGGTTCTGGCTTACTCTTGGTACTCAATTGGCACTAAAATAATCTTAAATTTGAACCTAACTGCTTAGCTGAAACAGTTCAAGGAATTTTTGTGGTTATTCTGTCTTCAAGTGAACAGATATGATGTGGGGGGGGATTGGAGGGGGGAGAGGAACGGTAAAGGGGCATGAAAATCAACTACAATGTATATTGAGAAGTAAAATAAAAACGCTCACTAAAATGTGAGTTTAGAAATAATTAACATGGAAGATAGGTCCAAAAAGAGATCAAATAAAGGTAAACCTATTCTTTAAAAAAAAAAAAAAGAAAAAAGAACTTAACTGCTTTGGGCCAACATATAATGCTATGTGCAAGGTAAAGGAGACTGAAGTAGTTAGTTGCCTCTAATCATTCTCTCTGATTCACTTATAAGGAATTTTGTTAAATTCAACTGAGCATGTGCATGCCTGTTCAAAATAAACAAAATGATTTTATCTTATATATTTTATTTTGTTGGCTTTCAAATAGAACTAATACTTAAACAGAAAAAAAGAACTCTGACCTATTCCAGAGAACCAGATATCACGCTATGTGCTGTCTCAGTTAAAGTTCTTTCGTTTCAAACAACAGAAACAAAACAACTGAAATGTTAAATATCTAGACCCAAAATGAGGTGTATACTGGAGTAGCTCACAAAACTGAAGAAAGATATGTGCGTGCAATACCTGGGAAGTATAGGTGCTGTTACTATGTAGTGGATATTAGCATTACAAACTTGCGAACCTTCCTTGAATGCTACAAGAGGTAACAGCATAAGAAGCTTTTGTCTCTGGAAATGATTCAAACTCCCCAGAGAAAAAATCAGATTGACCCACATTGTGTCAAACACTACCTCTTTAGTCTAGTTCCCATGGCCAGGTTGATAGCAGGAACAATGATATTCAAGTTCATAGGAATCACATGGAAGTACTGGACGAAAACGGGTGTGCTGTCAGCAGGAGGAGAGAAAGGATCTGAGCAGCCAAAACCATGTACCTGCTACATTCACACTCCTGCCTTCTCGGCACTACACATGTATTCATATACTGAATTTTTAAGAGTGCTCCCTTATAACAAAGTGCAATTATCTTTCATATTATCCAAAATAAACTCATCCCTTCTAATGGAAAACAGACTAAAGTCATGCTGACTTTATGAAGAAGTGTACTTCTTCAAGTCCTGAATTATTCTTCTACTTACTTTGTAACCTTCCTCATATTATGCAACTTATGAAGAGCACCCCAAATGTTTAGGGAACAATTGACATGAGAGTTAATTCTTAAGTTACATTGTCCACAACACAGTTTTATAATGCTGTTTGTATCTGTACTATGGAAAATGTACTGGCATATTTATTTCCCTAAAGTCTCCTTTTGTTGACATTTATTTTCTCACAACCATATGATGTTGGACATGAGAACCAGTATATAACCTTAGCAGAATGCTTTGTCCTTGAATAGAGAGAAGACCCAAACAGGACAAATGGAGTTGTCTACAACCTCCTGATATGATGTGTAGCTTTACTTTTGATTCACTGCAGCTGAAAATAGAGCACTCAACTATGGTTTGCAAATGTACATTTTGTCAACCTCTCTGATAGTCTTTGTATTCATTAGGGGCCTTTGGGCTGTAAGTAACTGAAAACTCAGACTTTCATAAAATACAAGGATACATGCTCATTTTATAACACAAAATCCAAAAGTAAGAGATTATTATGAGTGGAATTCAGTCCCCCCAAAATTATATGTTGACGTTTTAATGCCCAGTATCTCAGAATGTGACCTTATTTGGACATAGGGTCTTTACAGAGGTAATCAAGTTATAATGACATAATAAAATTATTAGTGTTTACTCCAATCCAATATGATCGGTGTCTTTATAAAAAGGGGGAATTTTGACACAGAGACAGGCATGGACAGGGATAAGAAAATGTGAAGAGACACAGAGAGAATATAACCATCTTCTCCAAGGAACACCTGAAACTACCAGAAGCTGGGAGAGAGGCCTCAGACAGTTTCCTAGTGCCTTCAGAGGGAACATGACCCTACCGATGCCTTGACTTTGGACTTCTGGCATCGAGAACTGTGAGACAATGCATTTCTATTGTTTTCAGCTATCAATCGATGGTACTTTGTTATGGCATCTGTTAGGCAATCAGAGTTCCAATGCCACTTCCCTACAATTCCCATGATTCTGCTCTCTTTGCCATATCGGCTTTGACTTTAGACTGGCTGCATCATGTTCACAAGATAATTTCACAAGATAAGCAGCATTTGGGCTTTTTCAGCCTCATAAAGGCAAGGAGAGAAAGAAGTTGTCCCATGTGTGGAATAAAAGTAGTCTCCTGTTTAATTTGACTGATTGTATTAGTCTGTTTCTGTTGCTTATAAAAGAAATACTGAAACTGGATAATTCGTGAAGAAACAATATTTATTGCCTACAGTTTTGGAGGCTGGAAAGTACAAAATCCAGGGGACACATCTGGTGAAGGCCTTGTTCTTGGCAGTGACTCTACTGCAACACAGGGTATCACATGGCAAAACGGTGGATGTCTTGAGGAGAGAGAGCTTCTCATGTGCTCTCCTTTTAAAACCATCAGAACCACACCCATGATCACTGGTAAACCATCAGTGGATTAATCCATCGTGGTTCTCACAGTCTAATCACCTCTTCAAGGTCCCAACTTTCAACTACTGTAATAGGATTTCCCACCCTCTTAACAGTCTCACAGTGGGGATTAAGTTTCTAATGCATTAAACTTTGTGGGGACACAATGCAATCCATAGCAGTGGTCATGTGTTACTTCCGGACCAAAATTATTGTTTTGGGATGTCAGGTGCTGTTTGGTATAGTATAAGCCTCAGTTCTGGCTTAAATGAGGAGGACATAGAGACATTACCATACATATTTTAGTCTAATCAGGATTTACCTCTGGAGTTGGAATTAGCATCTTGAATTTGATGTGTTTTATAGGGAGCCAGGTATACCTGAAAAGTCCAATGTTGTTTTAGGGGGGAGGCTGGGAGGATGATTCCGTGGTACTCACTGTCCCCCTCCATTCCTTCCAACATGGTAAGCACTGGAACAACTAGAAGCTATGGTTAAAGGGCTTTTCTACAGTGGGGCCTTCTGGTGACTATTCACATGTGATATAAATACCTGGGGGTTCTAGAATCACTTTAAAAGCCCTGTCAACATACTGTTATAAATTTTTGTGATACCAGTCCTTCAGTCCTATCCTGTAGAAGCCCCAAATCACATGCCGAATCTTTGCCATTACCCAGGATTCAGCATAGATCCTAAATGTGGACCATCTGTCTTTCCGAGCAAAGTAGAATATAGGGCATATTGCTTTAGATAATGCCCTACAGGAGATGGAGTGTGAATATGTGCAAGTTAACTTCAATCGATGCTTGTATGAAATAACTAATACTGCTATCAAACTCTTGATTTCCTTCCATTCCCTGTTGGCTTTTCACCTCTTCAGCTTCTTTGCAATTATTTCCTGCATTAAATGTCTTCTATTAAACTGTTTTTCATGTTCTCTAAGCTCCTGACTGGATGCAGACTGACATAGTCATGCACCAATTATGTATCACATTTGTAGGAATGTTTGATGTTAATGTATGTGTACAGATTCCTTGTAATTATTGTACAGCCTTCCAGAATATTATGACTCACAACCACAGCATCTCAGAAATAAGGAAACTAAATCCATGGAAATTTAAGAGGTTCATTCAAGGTCATATTTCTGGGGATAGGGATGGGACTCGGAATCAGCTTATCTGATGTCCGACTTAGTATCTTTTTACTTCTACATTGCCTTATATTTTATAAATATTATATTTCTGCTTATGAGTACAATTCTTCATTTGATACAAATTAACCTATTTGTATATTCAGAAGTAATAACCCAAATGAATATCTAGGCAAAATTTTCAAGGTTCAACAAATTATAGATTTTTAGACAGATTGTCTCTAAGGCACTGCTTCAGTGCACTAAATAGTACTCCACTGGCCTGAAAGAGTTAATTCTGCTTGCTTAATTTATTCCCAAGATATCATCTATAGACAGGGAGAATGTGGCTCATTAAATCCCTTTCAAAGACTCCCAATAGAGAAGTGTGTTTTGGGATCAATATTATGTTCCTCTAGATGTAACTGAAAAAAAATTACTCTTGCTAGGAAGATGCTAGCTTTTCCTTCTGGATATGGACCTCTTTTTAAAGATGGATATCCTACCTATGTTTGTTCATAATTCTGTTTAAAAAGTAAACTGACTATTTTTTAAAAAAAAAACATAAGATTTAATGTAAAAAAGAAAGAATTAACAGAATAAAATTATATTTATAATTTAAAAAATTAAAAATAAAAATACTAAGACTTAGGTAATTCTTTATTCAACAAGTTTTTCTTCCCAGCAGCTAATCAAAGAGATTATTACCCTTCTGTAGGAGTTTTGTTTTGTTGACGCTTTTTGCACCTGCTATCTTCAGCTAGTCAGATTCTCTGTTAAAACATTTTATTTCATGACATATTTTTGAGAAGTACTTCTCAGAGGTCAGAGACAACAGCATAAGTGCAAGCGTTCCTCATTAGGCACTTCTTTCCCCAGGAGTGTGTGTGTGTACTGCACAATACAATTAATATGATGACAAAATAAAACTGTGTCTACTTGATGTCAGGTAATTGGGTGAAATCTCAGAAATCATGATGGTTCCCCCATATAACCTAATGAAGTGATGAAGTGAGAGTGGAATTCAGACTCCTGCATTTAAATCCTGACTCTATCACTTACTAGATTTGTGGTCTCAGGCAGGTTACTTCCAGTCTCCAAGTCTCAGTTTCCTCATCTATCTGCTGGAGTAAAAATAGAACATAGATGTGAGGACTAAATTAAGTGAAGAAGTTTATAGAAAAGGTATGATATTAATAAGTATTCAATGAATAGTTACTATAGTTATCATGTGGATGTTCATAATCATCTTCATTATTTTTAAATGTGCAAATAGGAGCTCATTAGCGTAGCTGGTATCAAATAAAAATTGTAGCAGACCAGTAAAGCAGGCAAGTGTCTTAGTCAGCTCAGGCTGCTGTAACAAAATACCATGGACTAGGTGGCTTAAAAGCAGACATTTATTTCTCACAGTTCTGGAAGGCTGGGAAGTTCAGGTTCAAAATTGCAGCAGATTCAGTTCCTGAAAAATGCCCTCTTTGGTTTGCAAACAGTCACCTTCTCACTGTGTCCTCACATGGCAGAGAGAGAGAGGGCTCTGGTCTCTCTTCTTTACTTACTAGGACACTAATCTCATGATGATGACCCAGTCTTCAAGACTTCATCTAAACTTAATTATCTCCCAAAGGTTCCACCTCCAAACACTATCACACTGGGTGTTTTGGCATCAGCAAATGGATTTTGAGGGGACAATAACATTTGGCCCATAATAGTGTAAGAACTGTGCACCATGCACAAATCCCACTCGTTGGGATGGCTCACCTCACAAAGACCACGAGACAGAGACCATTGCAATTAAGGAAGAGGAGTTTATTTCAGCATGCTGGGGTCGCTCAGTCTCCAGGACAGAAGCGGCCCCAAGCTCTTAACTCAAGCATCTTTTATACAGTTTGGTAGGCAGACTTTAGTAACAGGATGGGTTGTACGCCGTTTATTGGCCACTTTAAGCAATTTTTAAAACCATTGGGCTTTTAGCTTTTGGCGGGCAAAGGAAGGACTGAGGTATTGACCAATGGTCTACTCCTCCCTTCTTCCCCCCTCTGGGTAGTTACAGATAAGGAACTGGTCATGCTGTTCCTGGAATTGGGTAAGCATACTCCCTTCCTGGAACAGGGTGAACTCTGAGTGAACCCTGTGGGGACTTTCCAAGTCTGCTTAAAATGGTGGGGCATCTTAAAATGGCGCTGGTTACGCCAAGCTAACAGCAAGCATCGTACAGAAGCAGATCGCATTTATTACAGCATCCTTATATTCCTACAATAGCAAAGAGCAAAGAAAACTTGAATTGACTACTGCATTAGGGGAGAGACATTATACTCAACCTCCATGAAACAAAATGTGAGAGGATTTTTAAACACTGATGACATTACGGAGAGGTTGGTCAATGTGACTAGGCCATCTGTGCTTGCTAACTGGTACTTACTGAAGTTAGATAACTATTCTGTTACAGAAACTGGGAGACAAGGGTCCTATTTCTTGAACATTTAAAATGGATGGCTCTCAGGTCCTTGAGAAAGATTTATAGGTTGAAGAAGTTTTACATCTCCAAAGGACCAAGAAAGAATTTACAACTACAAGTTTTCTAAAGTAAATGCTCTAAAAAAAGGGAGGTCAGGGGCCTACAGTCAGGAAGAAGCCTTTTTAAAGCATTGTCAACTGAGGAAACTTTAAGGCCATCTTGGTAACTGGCAAATATTAATATCCTAATTATCCTATCTTTAAAGACAAAGTTTCTATATCTTACAGATCACCATATGAACAGAGACACACAAAATCTCTCTGCTGGTATCTGTTTATTGTTCAAATTACAGATATCACAAATATTATCTATATTATTAAGCACAATATTGTTTGTGCCATTACTATATATCAGCCAAATGTTTTCCTATTACTATTGGTTCGGAGATTTTCTGGTATGGTTCTGACTAGTTTTAAATGGAGTAAGCTGAGGACAGTTTTTTACTTTTGGAGAGTTTAGTAAACAAAGGACATATTCAAATCTAAGTAATTTGTTAACTGATAAGTTTATGCTATGTCCTATGTCCAGTATAAATGCAGAACTAATGACATAGCATTTTGCTATGTGTTCTGGGCCCTATAGTAAGTTCATAAATTAGAATGGTAAAATGTGCAAAGCATTCTATGGTCACTAAAAAATATGATGCTGCCTAAAAACTTCAATGAGCTATAAAGAGTTGCCAGTGCTCAATTGCTGTTCATTTTAAAGGACATTGTTTCTGGACAGAATTATCTATACAGGGTACACAAATATATGTTTCCAGTATTTACCCACTGAGAACATCCATGGTGATATTCTCCCTTTAATTAAAATAAATCACATTCACCATGAAATATTCAAACACCAGACCAAATGCCTTAGTCCTGTCTCCTCACTTCTAAAAACCACTCATATCCTATGAGAAGCAAAGAATAGATTACTAAGAGCTAAAGGGGAGATAATTGCAGAAATAAGGTTTTGGCTGCCTTGTGTTTCCTCATTTGTACAGCAAAAACATTAAATGGCAAACAGCATTCAAGGCTTATTGTACAATTTAAAGTCAGGCCAGCTCTGTTTATTAACAACAAATCATTCACTTTAAGCATACATATGTCAAAAGTCAGTCATCCTTGAGTTTCATGTAGTCGATCTCTTTATATTTTGCCTACGTCATTATCATAAGAGCCAAACAAATTTTACCTTATCTGTTTTGCTCATGAGAAAATTTATTAATGTTCTACATATTTCATTCATTATGTGCATTATACATAATTTACATTGGTATAAAATTTAGATAGTGATTTAGAAGTAAATATATGTATATTGTTCACATATAATATAAAAATCGAAATGTTCTTCATGGTTAGTTCCTGATATCTAATGTGGTAATTGGTACATAGTCAATGCTCAATGTGTCTTTGTTACAGGAAGGGAGGTGAGGGAAAAAAGGAGAGAGGGAAGGGTGAGGAGATGGATAGCTGGACGGATGGATGAATTTGGAAGGAAGGAACAATTGGTGTGGAAAGAAGGAAGTTTGTGATATTTCAGTGGGAAAAGCATAGGCTTTGAGAAATATATGTGATTGTGCCTGGATCCTTTTTAGCTTTGTGACCTTAGCCATAGTTTTCACACCTGTTTTTTAAAAAAATTGAGATGGTAATAACCATCTCGTGTATTTTGAGAATTAAATCAGATAATGTGTGAAAAGTGTCCAATTTCATAATACCTGTAATATAATAGTTGCTCCATAAATGTCAGTTTCTCCTCTTTTGCATAGTTTGGCCTGATTTTACCTTAAAGGCAGGTTTTTCAGTATTTTTCAGTTACAGTTGAACAGATGATTTGAAGGTGGGGAATGACACAGTTCCAGCTCTTAGCACATCTCCCTCCTGTGCTGCTTCTTTTGGGAGTTTGCCGCTAAGCAGGAGCCTTTTTTTAACCTCATTCGGAATGAGCTCATCTTTAGAGAAAGTTTCCTTCTTGAACTCCACTTTATTCTTTCAATAGGTGATATTGATTTGTAAAACCAGGTAAAGCAGCGCGGAGGCATATGACAATGGTATCAGAAAATTGGATTGCAATGTAAATAATCACAGAGAGGAGCCTGAATAATTCATTAAAATATATGCTTATTGAGGTATATCTTTAAGTTATATGTGAATTCAAAAATTAAAATATGTTTAGGATTTCTTATCTAAATAAAAAGAGAATTAAAACATAAGCACATTTTGAGAGAGAAGAAAATTTGTATGCTCATTAAAGGGGAGAAAATTATTCTTTTTTTAACTAGAGAAAAATAGTAGAGGATGTCAGGTACAGAAGAGACAAAACAGTGTCCCTTGACATATGAAAAGAAAGATTACAATGTCACTGACATTATGAAGGAAAAATATTACGGTATGAGTAACAGCAAGGGAAGGTAAATGAAAACGTACTAGCTAGGAGAGAGCTCTCAGTGAGAGAAGAATTAGTACTGGTTAATATTTCTGAAGCTTTAAAGGGAATAGTACAGAGCAGTAATTACCAAATTATAACTAAGCCATGTTTTTCAGAAACAAAATCCTTTCCTTCAAAATTATGAATTATTTACTTTTCTTTCTCAGACATACAAAATGAACTCTGCTTAAATATAAAAACGAGTTCATTCCATGCTTGTAGAAAAAGATATACTAGGTACACAGAATTCAGAGGCTTCTGCATTTTTTTCTTTTTTATGTGGGTGTCAAATCTGCTGTGAGAATAAAAAAACTTGTATTATGCTTAAGGTACATTTAGCAAAGCATGGGATAATATATGTTTTACATTGAGTTAGAAAGTTTTAATATTTATGAAAAATAAGCATTACATATGCTTACCCTTTTTATAAAGTTAAAACAGGAAAGTGAATCAACATTTGACTTTATGCCATTTTCTAATAGATAGTTAGAGAGAACATTTTTCAGAGTTCAGTATGTATGGGGAACCACGTCTCCCAAAATGTTAGACAAGAAGTTTGGGGTTAAGAATGAAAGACATAATAAAATAAAGGCGGAGATACACATTTGAGAGAGTTCCATGGAGATTTTGCTTATTGTTGGTTTATTAGATTATCATTCACTGAAAACATGATTTTACTTATCTGGAACATTTCTGTAAGGTTTTGCCAGGTCTATTGTACCAAGCCAAGTCAGTTTTTGCATTGACATAGATTTGTAATTTCTTTAAGGTCATTGTGGCATACTGCAAGTGTGGCCAAGCACATTCCCACCTCCTACCCCCAAAACGTAGCCTGCTTTGTTTGTTTCTCTCCTTAACATTCACACTCATTCTTGGGGGACCAGCTCAGGCCTTAGGTTACAATCTTCTCGAATTCCCATTGGTCCTTTACTTCAACTGATATTTATTTGGAATCTGTTATTCCAGGTACTGGCATTAGAGAATGGACCTGACAGATGAGATCTCAGGCTTTGCACAATCCACGTCCTGATGAAAAAGTAAATAAGCACGTAACAAAAGAGTTTGTGATAAGTGTTATAATCAAATTGTGATAAGTGCCAAAAGAATTTATTGGCTTATTTTTGTTGCTGTTGAAATGGTTGTACATATTTGTGGGGTGCACAATCAAATTTATTGGATTCTGAGACAGGTCATGTTACCATAAGATGAAGCTTAACTAATTGGTTTACTCCAAAGTCTTTTTCAGGAGTAAACATTATGTGACTTTCGGTAAATACACAGACTTGGCCTACAAGCCTTTCTCCTCATCTAAGATGAAGTTGTCACTAGAATGTTTACAAGTAGAACTGCTATAAACATTTTATTTAAAAATCTTTTAAATGAAACCAACCATATTTACTATGCAGTGGTCTTCCTTATTAAAAGTATTTGTGGATCCATATGAAACTGCAGAACATTACTGCTGGAAAACTTTGAGTATCCCTCACATAGTATCTAGTAACCTGACTTTCTCTTCAGAAATCAAGATTTCCCTCAGAATTCTATTAACAATGACCTAAAAGCTTTAGCAGCATTACATCACTCTATATAAAAAGAGGGAACCTGACTTAAAGTGGAAAAAGGAACAGATGGTAAAGTGTGTTCCACACACACATATAAGGGTTTTTTTTTTTTTTGCCAGGGAAGCTGCGTCTCCTTTTAATCCAGTTCAGTATGTTCTAAGGCAGCTACTATTTCTGAAAGCATTGAACATGCAGGACCAAAGTTTCTAACTATGGACTCATAAGAGGCAGGAAGAAAATGATGTATGTTAAATGTACTGGAAAAAATGAGGATGATGCACTAGACAATGGCAAAGATCTTTTCCAGCACTGACCCTCCTTTCCTGTTTTCTGCAAACACCACATAGAAGTGGTACCAGAGCCTGCTCCAGCTCCCAATCGACATCACTGCTTTTTCCTCTAATGTCTTGCTTTTCTCATTTCTTTTATGCCACTTACCTATTAAACGTTTCAAACTCCTCAAGCCCATCACCATCCAGTTCAGGACTGTAGCTCTCTTTTGCTCTTGAACTTACCTAGCATCAGGCCTCCTCCCTAATCTCTCAAATAGCTTATAATTCAAGGCATCCTAATCCTAAATAATTATCTTCCCACCACCTTTATCTCTTTCTGCTTACTGAACTTGACTGTTAAAAATCATTATTTTGGGATATAAACTTGACTAAACTTGACTCTGTTAAAAAGCAGATATTTGGGGATGTTTACCATTTATGATTAATATAAGTTGTTAATACTTTAGTGAAAGAAAACACCTGAAAATGGGATTTGTTTAGGAAAGGGGTGAGGGATTGGTGGTCAACATTTGTTCCCCTGGTGCCAAGGAGCTATTGAGCTAAGAGGATTAACTATAAGAATCAAAGGTTATAGGAAACTCATTTACTAACCTTTGTAAATGCTAAGGATAGTCCCATATCCAACATTCCTATAGATTTTCCCCCGCCCGCACAAGTTTCTAGGGTGGTTATAAGTAATGAATGTTAATGAAATTAGGACTATAAAAGATGGGAATCAATCATTGGAAGAGTTAGGATTCAAGATATGCAATGAAATTGTAGACCAAAATAAATCAGCAACTATAAAGGCAAGAAGACAGCTGGAATAAATCCAGAAGTCAGGGGTCAAGACAGAGCACGTGTCAAAGATTATATAAGAAACCAGTTCCCAGAGTTTATGCAAAAGTCAAAGGTCACCATGAAGCCATGGATATAAACCAGATAAGGGATCAGTAAGCAGACCTGAGGTACTGGAGAGTAGAGAAACTTCAGTACTTGTTGACCAGAAGCTGAAACAGAGATTGTAAGAATGTTAGAAAGGGCAGCAAGGCAGAACAAGGAGCACAAAGGAAATGAGGGCTGAGGTTAAGGAAAACGGTAAAACAAAGTGTAAGGTCAAGAAACTAGTGGGCACTGGCTTTTGGAAAATACAGCAATAATAGTGTGGCAAACATCTGTCTCACATAAGAAACCTTTTATATACTTCCTGCTTACAGCAAGAAATCAATGGCTGGATTCGAGAGCAGAGCTAACACACAACTTGAAGGCAGCTAGTGTGTGGTTCAGAAATTGGGAAATTCAGTTGGTTTTAGTGAGAATTATCAGAAATGAGGATTATTTGGCAATCCTGCTGGGAAGAAAGAAAAATAAACAGGATAAGATGGGTAGTGAGAAGGAGCTAATATTTCTCTGCTAGGTTTTTCACTATATTAGCCCGTTTAACCATGCTTGCAACAATTTTGAGAAATTCTCAATAGTCTTTGGTGGATGAAATAACTATGTCTGAGTGAAATTAAATGAATTGCCTATGGTCACCCAGGTGATTTTTCAAGCACTCAGATCCGAATAAACAAGATAACAGTACAGGAGTAAAACCCAATTGTCCAGTGCTATCCTATTTGCTTACACTGATGTGTCACATGAGAAATGAAATTCCAATGTTTTCATACTTACAGAGGCAAAACAAGATTTTGGCTGGCTTGTAAATGTGGAAGCCTTACTAATGAAAAAAAGAAAAAAGTATGTGGGCATTGTTAAACAAAAGTCCAGAGATGCTAAATTGCTAATATAAATGGGATATGTTCCTTGGCTGCATCTTATAGAACCTGATTTTCTCTGAAGAATTTTATTTCCTCTAACTAATAACATAAAATTAATAATAGTAATATATATCCAACAATCACTGCATGCTTAGTAATGGTCAGACATGCTAAAGTCTTTACAGATTATATATATTTATATATATATAAAAATTTGCATTAGAATCCTGTAAGGTAGTTGCTATTTATTAGTATCCTCATTTTATAGATGAGAAAACTGAAATACAGAGAAATTAGGACATAAGCTCAGGGCCACGATTTTATGAAAGATTTACAGCAGGGATTTGCACATGAGTTCATATTTTAGTATTCAGACATTGTAACTTTTTCTTCACAAAGTAATATATTTAACTTACATATGTTGTAGGTGGCAATATTCAAATTATAGGTGAGCTACCTCATAAATATCATTCTTTGTTACAAAACAGAGCAAAAGATGTTTGAGTAGTAAAACACCCATGGCAAAAAAATATCCGTGACATTTTAAATTGAATTACCAATTTTCATGTATATTTTATCTGCTTAATACGTATAAAATATTCTAGTTTGTATGTCTTTGGATATTGCTCACTGAGTGTGCAAAACAGATTTGGATATTGCTCACTGAGTGTGCAAAACAGATTTGCATGTGACAGGTGTAGTGATGTTTTGAGACTAGCACAAGTTTTGCAGCATTTCCATTTTTAAACAAGGTAGGTGTTTGACTATACTAACTTGCCTTCACTATAGAAATATTATTCACAATAATAGCATATACTTGTTCATCTTCATTAACTAAGTGGGGAATATTAATTGTTCTCTACATGCAATCATCCATCATATCATTTCAGATAAATGGTGTGTGCTTGATTGAATATATTTTTCTCTGAAATAAATGGTTACACAGTTGCAAGTAAATAATATCCATATTTAGATACAAATTGTTTTCTGAGAAACACTGAAGTATACAGAGGCACCATATCATATACTTTTACATTTTTCATTCTGATTTTCAGACTGTCATTACTTAGAAAAATCAATTTGGAAAAATTTGAAATGGAAGTTTGTAAAGGTGAAAAGGATTTACAATATTGTTTTTAGTTTAAAATATACATATTTTTCCAAATCCTGAAAAAATTTTGAGAATATTTTGAGGATAGCTGTAGCTCTAATGTAATAGTTCTTCACATTCCTCAGTGAATTATTAGAAACTTGTCTAATAAAAAAGGTTAAAAATCCTAAGATATAATTGCATTTTAACTAGCCAAACCTAAAAATTTTAATGAGTAACTGGGAAAACAATTACATAAAATAGAATATAATATTAAAATTATCACTGATATATGTACTTTAGCATATTTATCTAAAAATCACTAATAGAGCTATCTAGAAAAGCTATTAAATGATGGTTTGTTAGTAATATGTGTAGATAAATAGTTGATCATTAGCAAAATTCAGTTGCTAGAATATTTTTGAACAGTATATCAAATTAAAGGAAGATATTATTTTGTAGCTTTATATATTTCTTATTTCAATATTATATTGTACTAAAAATGCCATCTTTCTTGAATTTAGAAACAAATGAAACCACTGATAGGTTTATATTCTGTTTTAATTTAATAGTTTCCCCCATATTGACTTGTGATATAATATGTGTTACATGACAAAATATGTATTATAGAAAATGGAAAATATAAACATGGGATATGATACAGGTGTGATTCTTAACACAGAATGAATGGAGCTAGCTCCTTTTAAAAATATGATGAAAAAATATTTCTTATACAACAGCACAGACTAGTGGCAATATGTTGGTAGCAAATGTTTGCCTTATTCTGGGATGTGTCATCTGAGGTAGTTATCTGTATATATTATGAAATTGTACTAAATAAGGTATACATTTAAATAGTAATTATTATAATACAACATAGCTTTATGGAACTTAAGAGTACATTAGCCAAATCTATTTTATTTATTCCATATTGCATTGACTCCAAATTGCCTAGTAGTTATTCTCAAAATAAGTAAAAAAATATATATATATATATAAATGCTATGACAGAGAGTGAATTTAAAGACTATCTTGTCAAGATGGATAGTTATGAGATCTGTATTTTTTATTTAAAGTTACAATATGACTAATCGTCTATAAGCAAAACTATTTTTTCATTCAGAAGAGTGACAGATATAAACAATACTGTAGCCACTTTTTATAGATGCCAGCTCACTTCTCTCAAGACTCTTAATTTAAATGAATTCACTTTATATGGTGCTCTTTTAATATTTAAACATTATTTCTCTCTTTTTAAGTGTTTTGCCAATTGTTAAAATATTTGCTTGAATAATACTTTGTTTATTATTTAAGAAACTGAACAAATTTTCTAATGCACTGTCTGTACACTGTCTGGAGTGGGAGAGGAAAGTAGCCTTCATGCTCTGAGATATTCAGGAGATTCTGGAAATGTAATTGTTAGTTGACTGCTAATTAAATGATTCATAGACTGGTAACAAAGGGAGATAGAATATTGAATAGCCCCAAATAATCAGTGTAGTGGACAATAAAAATAATTTAAAACTGTGTATTTTCCCATGCAGGGTCCAAATCTCTCCTATAACTTCTTAAAAGTTTGCATTGGTTTGTGATTTATAATAATAACATTTTTTTCTTTTTTTAGCTAGCCAATACGGAGATCCGAACCCATGGCCTTCGTGTTAAAAAGGCTGCACTCTAACCATCTGTGCTAACCTGCCAGCCTATAATAGTAATTTTAATTTGGATTCTAGTGCCAGCTCTATTACTTACTGTCTGTACAACCTTGAGAAAACTTACCACTCTCCTGAGCTTCAATTTCCTAATCTGTATATTGGGTGTAATATTATTGATCTCATAAGGTTCTAATGGTGATTAAATGAGATAATATTTGTGAATACTTAGAAATGCAAAATGAAAAAAGTTATTTGATTATTTCAAAAGCTAGATTCTCACTCTGTATTTGTGTCTATTTTATTTGTTTATTTGTTCATACAATAATAATTTTAACAGCCCTGTTCCATCTCTTTTTATGCATAAAGACCATAAGTATCAACCAAGCCTGATCCATTTTTACATCTGAAAACATATTTTCCTGGGCTATAGAGACAAGACAATAAATTGGAACAATGACTTTATTGCTATACTTTTTTTTAATATGAAGAAAAATTCAATTGCATAATTATCTTCTAAAGTTTAATGATAATTTATTATGTCCTCTTTATTATTCAATCACAAAGTATTATAGGGAAAAACTCTTAGACACTATTTTCTTATTCCTGTTAAAATGTACTCACAAACACAGTAATAGGGAGAATATCCTTTCTATAGTGTCACAGTTCTGGTGCATTACAGATGTCTTCAATAGTAGACGGCAGAGAGGGGAACAAGTAAGAAGTTTCCCTGGTGTGTTTCATGACTTTCCTGACACTGACCTCCTCTCTTTCATGATAAGAACTCTTTCTGAAGGGAAGTTGGAGACATATATTTGTCAAAAATTCTTAACTCTTGTCCCAGTGTTACACAGCATGAGAAATAACCAGTCATCAAAATGGGAGAGTTCATTTAAATCACAATTGTCACAGCTTATGATCAAAGGATTTATTTTGGAACTGCGATTTATTATGCACATTCAGTCATTTGAACATTTATCCTACTAAAGGCAAAACAGCCTTTGGAATTTTGCATTCGTGGATGGACAGATTCTAGGAGAAATGATCAAGGGAAGATTCTTCAGCACCAGTGGCTCCATCCTCACCTACAATGTCTTCTCAGAAACATTACATTTTTCTTTTCTCTCTTTATTTCACACTGATCTTCAGGTAAGAACCATTATCTTACCTTTTTTTGCATCATAAACCACTCTAATTGCAGATCTAAGCTGTGAAACATCTTAGAAAAAGGTATACATGCAATTCACACAAAATTTTACAGATTTTTTTAAGAAGGTTCGTAGGAACTCTGAATTAACCCTTGAATCCCATAGAGGTTCACTGAGTGAAGGGAAATATCCCTGTGCTATGGGATTTTACTACTCTCCCAGTTGGAGATTGCCAACCTATGTTTTCTACAATACTTTCATGGATACATGAGCACAATGAAAGAGAAGTTTCTATGGTTGAAATATCAAAATGGTTTTCTCCCTCAAACGAAGTCCTGATCTCTAAGTAAAGAAAGAAATGTGCTACCTTTCAAACCCAAGGGGTTTTAGTCACTTTGGTTGTGTAAATAGCATGTACAAGTTTTACATGTAAATTACAGTTTATGCAGAAGGCGTCTGATGCCTAGCCCTAGGAGAAAGGCAGTATCAAAACTTACATTTTTAAAATTCACAACCAGAAATAAAATTTTGTATAGCCTTTTGGTTTTAGAGTTTTATTATATTTTAAAGATTATCTGCCTCCCCTGCCTTCTGTTTGTGTGGATGAGAAGCTAACTGAAATCCAGACATATCCAATAAATGACCACATTTGATTTGTGCTAAAACTGAGATTAGAATTCAAGCATTCTTAGTTTAAATTTAGTATTTGTTCTTTCCTGATCTCTTTGATTAAACTCTTCAAATGTTCATATGCTATAGGGATTCAGAGACTTTTTCACTCATACATTCATATTAGTTAAAGCAATAATCACTTGGAAATTTTATGTTTTTGGCTTGCAATAAAATACTGTCTAGATTTTTAAAAATCTGGATGGTAAACTGTCATTTAGATTTGCTTGAATAAGATTAGGTAGGGAGAGGGACAGTGTACTTCAATTTTGGTGCTGAACTACACATATCTGGGTAGCCTTCAGTCTTCCTGTTCTTTAATCCTCCCTCATCTGGTAGTTCTCCACTGATTATCAGTTCTCTGTTTGAGCACCATCTCTGTGAGTTCCTTCATTCACACTAATGTATTAGTAGTCCTGTTCATAGCTCAGCCTGTTACCTTTCCTAAGGGTAACAGCGTCTTAATAAGGATCCCAGCATAAGGTAGCAGGGAAAAGTGCTGAGGGTGAAATTCTACCATGGAACAGGCATAGTAGCATTCCGGGTTCTCAGGAAATGGTCTGGAAAGATAGCTTCCTCATCTGCAGTTCTATAGAGCCATCCTTCACTACATTGGCAATCTCTGGAGCTTTAGTAGATTACATTTAACAGATTAATCTACTTTCAGGGTGCATTTACGTCTTCTATCTACCCATGCCTCTTTATGCTGATTCCTCAGTACTGCATAATAGTAGGGCAGAAATGGAACAAACTTTAAATTATACTTAGAGAAATGGCTCCTGTGGTTGCTGAACAGGTGAAAGACAGAGTTAAATTCACTCTTATCATTTATATGCCTACAGGGCCTTATTTGCTGGTGTTTAAATCTCTGGGAAAACCTCTGCTGCTGCATTCCCACGAGGGCAGTGCCCTATTTTTTACAGTTATTCATTGTCGTTTTGCTTCTAAACAGCAATACTTCCGAGGATGATTGTGCACTATTGCAGAATCTGCTTTACTGGAGCTAGGAAGACATTCCAGAAATGCTGTCACTGAGGATGTGCTTCTAAGAAGGATGTTATTTTGCCATGAGCAGATGAGATCATATGTTATATTTAGGATTCATAGGGAAGGCAACTGCTAATGGCTTTCAGCCTAGATCTAAACTTTATACTTTATTTAAGTTACATTAGCCTTAAGAAACAAATTTTCTTTGTTCTAAGTGATAAAATTTTGTTAAAGTGCTTAATCATTGTCATCCATATGATCCTTCAAAAAACAAAATAATACAAACACATAATTTCAATAAAATTAAACTGGTTAGAGGTATTTTCCTATCAGTGCTGAGATTTTTAAAGTTATGTTTCTTGCTCATATTAAATCATTCAGTGAATTTCGTAGAGCCTCCAATATAACAAGGCAACTGAAGGATTTTGCTCCTTCCCCACTTCTCAGTTTTAGACAGTAACTAAACAAGGACTTGAAATAGTTGCTCCAAAATGTAATATGCTTGTATAGTAGTGTTGCCTTATTTTATTTCCCTACCAAATGGACTATAGACCTATTGAGAACACTGTTTCCTATAGGTAAGATCTAGAAATCTGGTTCTTTTAGGACTGATTTTCCTAAAATTTAATTCCACTGAATTTTACATTTCTAATTATTCTATTTCTAGCACATTCAAAATTAAAACTGTAAATTTTTAAGGATATAGTCTCAGTGTTTCACATGATTTCAAACTGTCTCAAGATAAAACTACATATTTCTCAAACCACAAATTTTTGTATGGGCATGAAGAAATAAAATATCATCTACAATAGTTAATTTTAAAAGCTATTTTCTTTCAGTAGTTGCATAATGTGCTTTTGTGAGTTGTTTAAATATATTTTTCTTCTAGAGAAAGCATGTGCTTTTTATGAAAAAATCATGTATTTTTACATTCTTGTTTTTCAAAAACATTGAAATGCATTTACTTTAAAGAAATGAAAAACATTTTTAAATGCATCACTCTTGAAAACAACAAATAGAAATTGTGAGAGAAAAACAGTCTCACCCACATTTCAGTAAATGTGATTAGCAAAAAGGTGGGGTAATAGCTTTTAAGCAGATTATCTAATTTTCAAAGAGTACGTATTGTACTTTGTGTAAAACTGAGATGAAAGAATACATTTTGATATGATTAAATACTTGTAAAAGGGAGGTTTATCAGTGTTCAATTTAATTTTGCATTTAATACTGTTTTACTAATTCTTTCTCATTTTTTTCTTTCATTTTTCAAAGATCCTTTCCTTGTGAAGAAAGAACATTTTTAAGCCATTTTAGCCAATGACCACTGTTCAGAAAGAACTTCACTATGTGAGCCCCATTAACAAGCCTGCGGAAACCAACATATTGCCTCTGGTTGCTAAGTAGCTTGCTGCTGGTTTTCCTAACAGCCCTGGGCAATCTGCTAAATTCAGAGAATCGCTAACACTAATTTTGAAAAAAACAAGGGTGGATAGGCAATGATTGCATCTCACACCACTCAGGGTAGTGACAATTCAATGGCAGTAATTTTGCTGCCCATATAATTGGAATTGTCAGTACCTGGTTTGGACAGAAGCACATCTAATCCTAGGACTCCCTATTAGATGTATCTAAAATGTTCTGACAATTGTTGAAAGTGCTGGATGGCTATTTATTCAAAGCTACATCCAGCATACCTGAAAACTATGGGTGTTCCGAATTCAATGACATCAAACTGTGACAAAATGGGATGAATTTTTGGTTCTCTGGTCATCAGCACATTCATTTTTATCGATCTGTTGAACCAAACAGCCATGCTGATCTCACTTCTTCCATGAGTTTCACCTTATTTTTCTGGATAGAGTTTTACCAAACACACTTTTTCTATTCCAATTGTATCCTCACTTTGAAGCAAAGCCATTCAGTACTGAAAACAATGTGTATGGCTTTGTAATTCTAATTGCTACACGCTTGAACTAAAGGCAATTTAGGAGAGTGGCATTAAGTCTTCTGGAATTTTCCTTAGACATTAGAATAATTTAAGTTGTGAAGCTCAAATGTTTAACCACAAATGTCTCATGTTCTTTGTTTTCCAAAAAGACATAACATTTTTTTTTGTTGATTGTTTTTGTCTTTAAAATTTGTCCTCTCTATAATTCACATGATGATACCATAGCAATTGTATGTAATTTGAGAAATCTATGTAATTTAGAAGGCTAGAGCAGAAAAGAATAGTAAAATTCATGGAAAACAGTCTCACTCCCTTTGTTTTTTCTCCACGTAAGAAACCTGAGGGCCAGACTTACTGATTTTTCTTAGGATATAGAGAGAAATGACATTTTAACCCAGGAGTTTTAGTTTATAAATCAAGTGTCCCCTATGTAAGGAAAATTTCTTTCAGGTGGAAATTAAAATGTGCTTGAATTCACAGTAATAATCTGGCTTGTGCAGCTTCCCCCATTTTTCATTGCAACTTTTATTTCATTTCTGTGTCAACAGGTACAGATGCTAGGGACTTGTAAACCTTAAATTTTGGTGGACACAACTCATATAAGTCTTTCTTTCTCATACTTTGTTTTGGCATAACATGAAAATAATTGGCTACAGGGACATGGAAAATTTAGATTACGTGATATGTGAATCATGGTCTTGCTTTGCATTTATTTTAAGTTTATGTTGATGCAAAGGAAAGTTTTAAATTGCCAAAGTACACGTAAAATGGTAACTTTTATTTCAGAACTCTTTTAGATAATTACAAGTTTTTTTGACAATTCAATAATATTTTTAATGATTAGAATTTCTATCTCTTAGGAAACAGAGGTGGAAAGAGTTTTGTTACCAATACATAGCCAATTGAAAACCACGATGATATTTAGGTCAACTTTTTTCGTAGTCCTACATTTTTTTTTTTTTTTTTAACCTAGACTAATCTTAAACAACAACAGAGTAAAGTGTTTGTAGTCAAGACCAGGGATTAAAGTTTATTGTCAGTGTAGGGGCTAGTATAAAGGGCCATAATTATTTAAATAATGTGGGTGAAAAGTGAAGATCTGAACTAAAGTCAGGGCCATCGCGATGGAGGGGAGGAAATGTATAAAATATTTTGTACCTATAGTCTAAAGAACTAAATGACTATCATTCTCTGAGGAAAGGTGAATAAAAGAGAAATCCAGATTGACTGCAAAGTGCTTAATTTGTCTAACTAAACAAATATTTTCAAGGGGTAATGATAAAGTGTGTAGGCAGTCTGTTTAGATCCCAGCTGTAATATTCATTACCTGTGTGAATTGGGGCAAGTAACTTTACTTCATCGACCATAAGTTCCTTAGTCTTCAAAATGGTGATAATAGTAATATCTCCCTTATGAGGTTGTAGGGTAACTAAATAAGATATTTTAAGTGTCAGGTATAGAGTAAGTGCTCAATAAATGTTATCTGTTGTTATTGTTCATTGGGATAGTGAATGCAGAAGCAGATTAATGGAATAAAAGTGATTAAACATTTGTGTAAGTTGAATTGGGGATGTCTTTTGGACATCCATGTAGAAGTGTCCCATAGTAAATTTGGTACACTGGTTTGGGGGCTATATGTTTGACATCTATCTGGTAATAGGTTACTGTTAAAATCATGGCTTTGTATGAAGCCATTGTGAGAGATGTCATAGTATGAGAAGGGCAAAGTGTCAAAGACAAAATCTTGAGAAAAGCAATCATGATATACATGCAGTCAATTAATTAAAAAGGAATAATCACAGTGATAAGAAGAAAATTAGAGAAACTGTTGTCATGGAAGTCAGGAGAGAAGCTGTAAGATGGTAACAATAGTAAAAAGGACCAGATATTAGATAAGGCAAATAAATGAATTTAAATCTATATTGGAATTGTCAATATGGAGGTCATAGGCAACTTCAGGTATATCAATGTCAGCAGAAGGAATCTTGAAAAAGGTGTATAAGAAAAAGTGTATAAGGTGTGATGAGAAGGTTTAGAAATAGAGCTAGCGAAATTAAACCACTTTTTGAGAGAACATGACTGAGAAGAGAATGGAGAAAAGTAATAGCTATTTAGAATGTAAAACCTAGAAGAGTTTTTTGTTGCTTTTTTTTTTTTTCTTTTTTCTTTTAAGATGAGATATTTGAGCTGTTTTTCCACTTCTCTTCAGTGGAATTATTTTTCTAGATACTAAAATTGCAGGTTAATAAAACATTTTTTGTAAAAGTGACACTTTTTTAACAAAACAAAGATCGTTGCTTTTTCAAATATTAGCAGTCAATTCCTACAGAAAACTTGTCTTGACTAATCCATTACTTAAATGTAAAATGAATGTATCAGTTTCCCATTTCAAAAATATATGTGTAGTTTGTAGAATCCTGGCAACAATTGCGCATGTGTGTGTTTGTGTGTCTTCTGGTGATATCTGATATCTAAGTAGTTGCTGTACATTTTATGATAGGCTGTCATCTGAGTGTGATGCAAAAACGTGATGAAATTGACATTAAATAAGTCCATTTGCCTTAGAATGTTTATCCAGGCTTATCAGTCAAAAACATCAGTGTATAACGCGTGGTGGGTAACACTCTGGTCACCATTTCACTCTCAACAAACTACCATTCGTGTGTCTCAGATGTCAAAGAGAAAAGGGTCCAAACAGGCCTTAGGAAGCAGAGATGTTGCTAATGTACGCACATTGTCAGCCCTAACCTGTCCTGGTTCTTATCGAAATAATTAGTAAACTAGTATCTTTTTTTAAATATCTAATTCTACATTTATTTCTTTGAAATATCTAATTCTTCATTTATGCACTGTGAGGAGCACTGGGAGTGCTGCCAGATGCCAGTGCTCAGTATCTAACAGTGAAGCTTGTTTTAGAGCTGCGGGCCAGCGGGAATCTGAAATGATCATTGGTAAGGCATATTCCATTCTGTAATTTCTATAGGCATATATATCCTACCTTATAAGCACAAACAAATTACCACATAGGCTTTCTGGTTCATATCAAGGGCCAGAGTTAATCATCAGAATTATGCTGTTTTCCATTACTTACTCACTTATTTTTTTTTCCTGCCTGATTTTTGGACAAGGTAAACTCTTGTTATTAATTGGGAAGATATTAATAAGGAATTTCATCAATAAGGAACTCAAGCTGCCGAAGTTGGGAAACATAAGATTTGCAGTGAAGGAAATAGATTGTCAGATTGGTTTGGAATAATTAATTAGCAGGCTGGTGAGATGTCAGGAAGGCTGAAGTGATAAGGTCCTGGTTAGAGGGTGTACGAAGAAGTAGACATGGGGTCTTTTCACTTTTCCCTGTAACTGTGTACCTTTATAACCCTCAGAAACTCCCTCTTTCATATAATTTATTTTATAATTAGAGCAAAAAATGTACTTTGTAAATTTTCTCTCTTGCCCAGTGAAAAGAAAGTGAGCCAAAAAACCAGGTACCAATCAAGCTTTATTAAAGGAAAACAATCTGCTGGGCTGCACTCAAAATGGAGATCAGCACCAGGCCTGGGGGTGGTAGAGCTTATATAGGCTGAAAGAAAGGCTGACGTAATCAGGGAAGGGTTTGGTGCTGGTGTGGAAGACGAGGCTGGCTGATGCAATCAGGTGGAAGGTTGCACCCATGCGGAAGTAGAGGAGTTTCTAGTTCTCAGAAACCACGGGGTCTCTTGTAAGGGAAAGGCTGGAGGCCATTTTGTGCTCACTGTGTGTAAAATGGTGCCAGTCACGTCCAAGATCCATCACCCAGTATTACATGTCTCCTTAACTGCTTGTGTTTATAACATATTTTATAGTCAGCTTTACTGTTCTAAGAATTAAAATCAGTGACCATGAATAGGATTTAATTTGTGAGTTTGATGCTCATGAAATTTTTGAAAATGACTGGTGTGTTTGAAGAATGGTGAATGGGCTTCTAAATATATAGTGACAAGTCTTACCTAAGTAATGGGCTTAAACATAGCATTCTTGTGCACAACCCACTTGCTCATCTGTGTGTGTATGTATGTGTGTGTGACAGCCTGTTATTCACTACTTTCTGTGAAAGCTAAAAGCAAAGTATAAAGTGCCAGAAAATAAAAACAATACAACACATAAGAAATAAAACAAAGAGAAACAACAGGAAAGCCAGCTTCAAAGAGCAGAGGAAAAATTCAAGCTCTTCTAAAAAACAATTGTATAACATTGGGTTTGAGATTCATTTTTCCTAACCCTTAAAAGGAGAGGGTGCTTCAGTTATATCTATCTTAAAGTTAAGGGCATTCTACAAATCTTAAAAAAAAAATGATTTTCATAATAAATCAGATAACTTGTAAATCATCTTCCAGAAAGAAAGGGTAAGAGTATTCGCATGTATAAATTTTGAATTCCTCCATTATTAAGTATTGCTTTATCTTTGGAATATAAAGGGCTGGCTTAGGGTAAAGGGCTGGCTTAGGGTAAAGGGCTGGCTTAGGGAAAAGGGCTGGTTTAGGGAAATAAGTTTATAGCACAAAAAGCTCCAAATTATATTCAGGTCTTACAGATGCTTTAATTGTTAATGGTAATATACAAATGCTTAAGATATTCAAAAATGGAGAAGTAAATGGTGAGATATAATTTAAAAGCCATTTTAAATTTTACTTACATTTCATCATTTAAATTCTAATGTATTATAAAATATGTTTGATAGTGTCAAATGCTGGTGTAAATATCCAGAAAGGAATTTCACTTTTCTTGTCAAACTCCCAAATATAATCCTATATATAGATAATGGATGTATAACTTATTGAGTCATTTGTAAGAAAACATTGATCGTAAGATTGCCTGAATTATGTTGGAGGGAGGGTTGTGAAGAGTAGAATCCTTTAGGAATTGCTACCTTTTTTTAAATGTCAGTTCCACACTTTGTTAATTTGTTAAATGTCTTTCTCATTCCTTCTTTCTGGCATTTCATTTCATTTACCTAACATTTGTAATTTTTAAGATACTGGTAGCAGATTATTGTAGCTAGAATGAAAGACCCTGAGTCAGACTTCCTGCATTTGAATTCCAGCTCCTCCAATTTACTAACTTAGAGGCTTTGGGCAAGTAATTGAACTTCTCTGTCTCAGGTTTCTCATCTGAAAAGAAGGGCAATCAATAGTACCTTCTACCTTATTGGGTTGTTTTGAAGATTAGCACAATGTATGTAAGGCACCTGGCACATCTTAAGTGCTCAGTAAATATTATTTTCTTAGGTTCTGATAAGTTCAGCTGAAGGTTATTGAAGTACAGTGTAAAATTTTAATGTTATTCATTAAAGGCATGTAGAGCAAAGTAGTTCCAATTTGGTTTTCTTTTAGTCCTGAGCAACAATCATTTGTCGGATTATCCAGAATAGACATTTCTTCCTTTCAAAATGAAAAATCATTTCTTAGTCATACAATGAAGATTTTGGCATTGATCATTTCAGGCATGGGTAGGTAGCACCAAAACTCTCTAAGTAATCAAAATTCTATTCTTTTTTTTTTTTTTTTTTTGACCATTAAGGGGATCGCAACCCTTGGTGTGGTGTCGCCTGCACGGCGCTCAGCCAGTGAGTGCCCTGCCATCCCTATATAGGATCCGAACCTGCGGCGGGAGTGCCATTGCGCTCCCAGCGCCGCACTCTCCCTAGTGAGCCACGGGGTCGGCCCTAAGTAATCAAAATTCTACTGGATTTTGAATATACAAAGAATATAAAACAAGATTGCTGAACTAAAAATTTACTTGAGAAATAAGGCACATATATAAAAAAAAGTATGAAAAATATATGATGGAATGTATGCTAGTATTAGATCAAGCCTAGGAGTACAACAGAAATTCAAAAGAAATTATGGCTTTATGCAGTAGGTGATATTAGGTCTTGGTTTATAAACAGGGAGTAGCATTTGAATAGGTAGCAAGTGAACATTCTAGGAAGAAAGAAATGTTAGAAACTTAGGTGTGTGAAGGAAAGGGATCAGATGTGGGAGTCATGATGAACCCTAAAAGCTCATTCCTTTAACATCAGTAAATGGCAGAAGTTTCGCAGATTCCTTTTTGTACTTCAGGAGCAAATGGCCAGCCTGATCATTAAGCAGTTGATGAGACCACTTGGTTCTGGCCACAAATTCTGCCATTAAATGTGTGATTTTTAAGTAAATGTTTAATTATAGATGACTTTTCTTTGATCTGTGCTCTTTGATAGATACTCTGGTATGACTAGCATATTTTCTATCCTGATATATTTATTAAGGGGTTTTGGTGTACATTGTTTATTATAGTGATGGCCTCAGATATTATATGTTTACTACTGGCCTGTTAAGTAAAAGATAGTCAACTGTCCCAGAGTTTGGATGTGAGACAAGAGCACTATAGATAATAATCATGATTTCATAGACTTAATGCTTTCTGAATCTATGAAAACACATCTGAATAATCAGTAGCATAACATTAGAAAAAAATTGTGAGTGGTTTTTTTTTTTCTTGTGCACCACAGAAAAACAAATACAGATTTCAAGATCTTGTAGATAAAATATAAATTATGTTTTTTTTTTTTTTTTTTTTTGTCTTTTTCGTGACCGGCACTCAGCCAGTGAGTACACCGGCCATTCCTATATAGGATCCGAACCCGCGGCGGGAGCGTCGCCGCGCTGCTAGTGCAGCACGCTACCGAGTGCGCCACAGGCTCGGCCCTATAAATTATGTTTTAATAAAGTTAATTGCCATTTAGGAAAAGAAAAAAACATTCGTGGTTAATGAACAGATTAATGTCCTATTGCATGAACTTTTATATCAGAGAAAGATTTTAGGCTTACATATATTCTTTAAATATTATGGTATATAGCACTTTACATCAAGGAAGTAATATAGAGTCCTGTTTTACGGCATTATTTCTTAGCATTAATTTGTCAATTTCGGTAATCTATAAGGTGCCAATTTGTACTGCTCTCTTTTTCATCTGTCCAACTGACGTAGACTTGGCATAATAAAACTGGCAAAAAATGTGAATTAAAATGTGTCTCTCTTTCAGGGAAATCTTGAGGAGTTTGACACTTTCCATCTTCCAGCCATTAATCATCTTGCAGGGGGAGGTTGTACATTGGTAAGTCTCACTCGTTCTAATTTCTCTTTTTAAAGTTCAGTTTAATAAAGTCTGTGACTTGATCATGATGTAGAAGAAGCAAGATTAAAGGGATGTTAACATCACTACTTGGTTAATTATAAAATGATTTAAAAAAAACAAAATTCAATTATTATGGTTTTGTTTTTGGTATTCATTACTCTAGTAATAGGAGTGCTATTTAAAGACTATAGCTGTATAATTAAAATTATGTTCTGGAATGGATACTAGTAATTTTTTTTTTTTTAATTCTGACATTTGTGCTGGTTTTTAATTCTGACATATAGCTAATTTTTAGAATATTTTGTTCATTGACACCTTGGCCCACAAGCAGCTGTTGAATGAGCACCCATGAAGAGGTTAAAGCTACCATTAAATGAAAGCTAATAAATCTTACCAGTATCAGTAATACTTAATAGATTTCTTTTGCATATTAAATTTAAAATTTAAAATTAAATACTTGTAGATGATTTTTATTTCATAAAACCAAATATGTAGCTTTTTTATTTTATTTTATTTTTTTACTGGTTATGAATATTTGTGAGATACAAAGCTGATTGTCACCCCTCATGCCCATGATGTGAGGGCCAGATTCATACTGGCAGCATACCCATTACCACAAATTACATTTATACCCTGTGTCCCCCACCCAATTATCCCCAACCTCTTTCTCCATCCCCCCTTTCCCCCCAACTCCACTTTGTAGCCCAAGGAATGTTCTCTCCCTCTGCAAGTCCAACATACTACTGTGGTCTTTCTTCCCTTCCTTCTTTCTCTCTTAGCTCCCACATATGAGTGAGCACATGTGGTATTTATCCCTCTGTGCTCTGCTTATTTCATTCAACATAAGTTTCTCCAGGCTCATCCATGTTGTTACAAATGGGAGTATGTCATTCTTTTTTATGGCAGAGTAGTATTCCATGGTGTATATATACCACAGTTTCCTTACTCAGTCATCCATTGATGGGTTTAGGTTGGTTCCATGTCTTGACTATTATAAACAGAGCCATGATGAACATGGGAGTACAGGTATCCCTTCAACATGATGATTTCCATTCCTCTGGGTATACATCCAGAAGTGGGATTGCTGGATCATATGGAAGATCTATCTGTAGTTGTTTGAGAAATCTCCATACTATTTTCCATAGTGGTTGTACTAATTTATAGTCCCTACAATGGCTGAATCAGGAGTTTAAGGAACCATATAGCACCAGCCAATGATCTTATCTGAATATTCCCTTCCTGGAAACTTTAGGAAGTAAAAGGATTTGAGAGGGGTTGTCATAGAGAGTCAAAGAGCCAAATAATTGATAAGGACACCTTGTGTTACTTGGTATGTGTCCAAAGGTACGTTTCCTAGTTGATATCTGTTGATTCAACAGAGTATGGTCACTATATGCAGAATCTCTCAGTCGTGCATAGGCTTACTGTTTTTTTTTTTTTATTCAGTAGGGTCCTCAGTGGTGAGCTACTGAATGTTATACCATGAGGAGAACCCAAATCATTTCTGCATGTGTGAGCCAATAATTCTACAAAAGAATTGTTTTTCACAGTGCATCAGATAACTTTTCTTTACTGTTGAGTATTAATCAAGAGCTTCCCATCCTTTCTTCTTACAATAGAAGCTCACAATTAAATGAGTCAAGCCTCAGTTCAAATCTGATGCCAGGTGGTTGAAACATGAAATGACAAATTCAGGACTTTCCAGACAAGCCAGACTTCATTAAATCTTTAATATAAAAGCATTCCTTTTTGTTGATTCCAGTTATTTTGGATCTCTTCTCATTCAAGAATCTAACACTGCTGATCCAATTTGAAATCCACTTAAATGTTCTGTTATCCAGGAACCAAGTCACCATCTGTTGAAATGCAGATACATTGGCCTACATAATTTCTTTAATTTACCAATTAGTCAACTCTATCAAAATATAAAATGAGGCTCTCCTGGAATAACTTCGTGAATCTTTAGTGACTCATTGATTGTGTCTTTCTTCACATGCCACCAAGCTGACAGATAATTCATTTAAATTCAGACATATTTCAGGGATCAACTTCTCCCTCACCAAGTCATAGCACATGTTATCCAACTTGTCTTTTTCAAAAGACATTATTAACTGGCATTAGGTTCTCTATACTTGAGTCCTAGAATTTTACATAATTTTCCTCTAGAGAAAGAGAAAGACAGGCAGATTAATCATTTTGCTGTTTCATTTTGTATTGATTTTTTCCTGTTCTGTTTTCTGAGTAATCACACAAGTGTCTTGAGTTGTTTGTTGTTTGCAAAACACCAAAATAAAGAAAAGTTAGTTTGCCATGTTCCAGAACATGGATATTTAAACATCTCTGTACTCAAAGTTGAAGGTTGCTGGTGAAAGAATCACAAACCAAGGGTGAGGACGAGATAGGATGTAGGTCTAACAAATTGGTTTGTCTCTTCACTAAGAAATCCCACATACAGTATTCAAGACACAGGGCTCCACTGATCAAACCTTTAAGATTTTCTCAACTGGAATTTCCCTAATGAGATAGATTCTCTACGTGAGCTCCCTTGTTTTTTGTAGCTATCACCGGGTCCTTAATATATTTAACCTTTCTCTTTCCCCTGAGCCTCACCCTTTCTCAGATATCCCTCCCAGTAATTAACATTACCCAATTACCACTTAGGTTTCTTCTCTTCAGATGAAAGCTTCGTGATTAAACTCATCTACTCCTGTAGCTTTAAAGATTTATTTATAACTAGTGATACTCAAATCAATACCCTAAGAATTCATTCCTGAGAAATAAATCAAAACATTTATTTGATAGCACATTAGCTTGTCAACTTCCAATACTTTAAAATTGAGCTCATAATATTTTCTCACAAACCTCCTTTTATCTTTCCCATTCCTGTGAATTGAAGGGCCATCTACCCAGCTTCCTAAAAGAAAACTATAAAATGTCTATCACTTCTCTCTCACCTTCTCAGCATTCTTATCAAATAACTCATGAAGCCATCAACCCATCTTTGGCCAGATAAATAATAATATAGGAAGTAAGAAAAAAATGGTAATCCAATATACTCTTAAGTCATGTTTGAAATGCTTTAGTGGAAACAATTCATTAAGATAAATAAAATAATTACTTTAGTCTAAAACAAAGAGAAAAAGGCAATTCATCCTCAAGTAAGAAGTAATGCTAAAATATTTAGTTTGGTGTATTTTTACTGTAAACTTCAATATCTTTAATTTTATTCCATTAATACTTAAGCATTTTCTAATATATATACACCCCCACACACAGATATATTTTATAGAACCATTGTATCATTTCCCATAACTTTGACATGTTCAATATTCAAAAAATTCCAATATATGATAATATCAGTAGTAAAAGAGTTCCGTGGCATACATGCTCATAAAAAGTGCTTCCACACATAGTGATCAAACATGTATGTTCTTCTCTAATCCCTTTAAATTTAACAGCACATACAACATGCTTAGATTTGATCTAGCATTAATCAGGATTTATTACTTTTGTACACAAACTTAGTATGGCCAAAATATTGTTTGAAGGATTCATATGTGTATGTCTCCATGGTGCTGGGCCATGTTTGTGAACTAGGGAATGACTGTTTTCCTGATAGCATGCAGAAGGGCAAATCCTATCTATCTGTTTTCCCAGCTTTAATTCTTATGATTTCATCTCAAGCAACTATTTTGAACACTATAAAAAAGTTCATATCCATTCACTTAATGTATTTTTTAATTACTGGAAGAGAAAATTGTGTTTACCTTAAGATATATGACATAATAAAATTGATTATTCATATTGTACTTTAACTCCTATTTAGTTATGGTAGATTTTTCTCCAACCAAGTGTGAGATTTTCAGGAATCTGACTCTATATTCCTATCAATGGCCAGAGTGAACTGAATTAATAGAAGGAATTACCCCTTTTTACTTATTCTACCAAGGCCAAGCCTCCAGAGGAATGTTTCATTATTGCAGACAATATATTCCCTGGTTTGCTGGCTGGCTTTAATGGGATTTTAAAATCGATTGGAGCTATTTCTCTGTCACCTGAGAAATACTGTAGGTTTGTGGTGTGTTGCAATTTCACATCTTTCTCACGTCTTTTTAAAAATTTTACATTGCTAAACCAGTGTCTTCCTTGCCTATGAGACCACAGCTTCCTTTTTCTGAGGAAATAGTTCTTGTAAATGTGTAATATACCTGGAATCCAAACCCCACCACAATGGTTATGTTGAAGTCATGACAGATTATATTGTGTATTGTAAGAACTACACTGAAAGTGGGACTTGTAAATTGGGATATCTGATTACAATGCTGAATATAATATAGCATTTTATCATTTCATTTAAGTGTCACATTATGAGTTAATTATACAATTACTATGACGGTGTTGTGAGTTTGTAGTCATAAAGGGTTTATATTCTGAGAGCTGTCACATTCTCAAAACACCAGACGTTCACATTGAGCAATAAAATATAATAAACAACAAATAGAAATCCTTTTCAGGGGAAAATTGCCTTCCCAGTTCAGAAGAAGTTAGAATTTACAATCCTCTAATTATATAATATTGTGCATTATATGCATAAAACACTAATACTTTAAACAACAATGAGAATAAATGCTTATCATAATTGAATCACACATTACTAAAACATTTGTTATCTCATTTTGTATTGAATACATCTTATGACATTGACAAAACAAATATTACTTTCACAAAACGTTAGAAAATATACCTTAAAATGACTGAAACTGTATCACATATGAAAATATAGAAAGTACAAATGACTGAAAAGAAATAAATAATATGTTATTTAGTTAATACCCCCCAAAATTAGAACGTGTCGGTTGAAGCTCTCATTATGAAAAATGTGTATTTGAAACAATTATCAATCATTATATTATAAACTAGTAAACTATAATCCTATCAATGAAGTTATACTGAAGCATAAGACTAAAGCAGTATTTTTTTAGAAGAACAAGCACTGGCATATCCACCATGAATGTAAAAAATGTCTTATTTTTATGAGGTGGACTTTCTTTTTTCCCCAAGCCTGGTTTTTTTAGGACTTACATACTTCCAAAGCATTTCCACTTAGGCCCTAACTTCAATGCAATATAGTAACTGAGTGGCACTGACTAATACAAAAGCGATCTTAGGACTTAAATGATAAGAATAGGAGTATAGATTTGATATAATTCTGTAGTGACTTTCACACTTTATCAGAAAAAAAAAATTGTGTTCAGTTTATGGTATGACTATAAAATACATGAGGGATCATTATCACGTGGAGAGAGAATCCAGGAAAGAACAATAAACACAAAAGTTTGTGAAATATTTGAAGGTAAAAACACAGAAGTTAGCTTTCCATAGAGAAAAGACGTAAGACTCTCCTTTCTTCATCTACATGGAAGAAATTATGTGCAGAATTGTTTTTTGTTGTCACTGAGGATAGTCAGGAGTCCTTGCTTTTCAATGCGCATTACCCCAATACACAGGAGCGTATGTCTATGGCAGGGCTAGAGAGGCCCAGATTCCTTTCCCAGCGGAAACCCTAAAGTCTCCTTTACTGGAAAAGTTTGTAGGGAAATTGGAATATAGCTGAGATATGGCTTGGTTCTATATGGAAACAAAGAGATGAGATTTTTGAGAATCTTTCTTTTAATGGGACCATTGTGTAGAGCTGACTTATGTAGTTATATTTCAGATAAAGGACTTCTGAAGCATTACAGTTTATGATCTCTGGTGAAAATTTTGGAACTATGTATATTATTGGCTATGCATTTAAAATGATTAGTCCCAATTTGCTTAGTCATAACAGTGATACATTTATATACATACATTTGGTGATTTACAAAAATCTAATAGCAGATTTTGTTTGTGATCAATGTCAAAACATCTTTATTGTAAGAATTTTTGCAGAATAAATAGGTAAAAAATATCATTTTCATTTTATTTCAACTTTTAGAATTTAGACAAAGAATATATACTTCTCATATAATATTATTTTCTAAGACAGCATACAATGCCATTGAAGAGCAGCTTTTTATAAGACCAATATAAGATTTTTTTCAGAGGCATAAAAAATACTGAGGCATAAAACATGTTAAAGGAACAACCTAATTACAACCATATAATTCAATGGGTTTTTTGCTCTATAATAGTGAATTATTGAGAACAGAAAAACAATTAATGGAAGGAATCATTTTTAGAATGGAAATTCAGCATTTTGGACTCTCATTTATAGCATTCTATTCATTCTAGTGGCTAAAATAAAACTTAGTTAATGTAAATCTTAACAGCTGTCCAATCTATGTAAACTGCAATAAATTACTTTAATGATTTTTCCTATAGTTGAAAATGAAATACCCACTGTGTAAAACTTGTGTATGTCAGTTTTTCTGTGCAAGACAAGTGCCTTTTGGCTTTATGTTTCCTTCCAGTTATTTCCTGAAGTAAGTAGCAATATTCCTGTCAGGTACCATCCAAATATGAGAAAATGATTCTGTGCTTTCATTCAACAAACATTTATTCATTGCTTACTGTTCATGACAATAAATTTGAATGCTGTGTAAGAGAGCAGTGTATCAGAAATAAGTAAGAGATATGAGACCAAAACTGCCTTAAGTAATAGGGGTTTGTCATCAAACACAGCAACAAATTAGAAGCTTCAAATTTCCAGGTTTTGTTAATCCCAGAACATACATGTCATGGAGGATACATGAAATTCCTTCTTGGAACTCTGCCTTCCTCAGGTTTTCCTTGTCAGGTTTATTCCCCAACACTCACTGGATGACTGTGAGGTGATTGCCACAAAGGTATTTATCTGTGCATGTCTGATTTTCTCACACCAGAACATCTTCAGAAATCTCCCAGCAGACTCTCTCAAGTGCCACTTACCACATTTGGAAAGCAGTGTTACGAGATAAAGTGTCTCACATTTTCATATTCTATAATGGGAGGTGCATCGATTAAAAAGGAATACACATGTGTGGGGTGGGGGTGGCTGTTGACGAGCAACCAGCAATATTTGATACAGGAGGCGTAAACACACTGCTGTGTTTTAGAGAGTTTAGAAGAACCATATTGGTATGTATGAGTCTAGTAAATCTTCACAGAGGAGACAATACTTGCCATACAGAGGATGAGTAAGAGTTTTTAGATAAACAGGGGATTCATAAGTGGGAAGAGGTGATGAAAAACCGGATTTTCCAGTCACATTGATATTAAGTGACTAGCATCTGTTTCTCAGAATAGTCTAATGTCATAATCAATGTGAAAACAAACAATATTAATATGCTTCTAAATTAGAAGAATTGTATTGTGTTGGTCCAAAACTGTTGGTTTATTTTAAGCAAAGAAAAAAAAGTCCAAACAAAGTACTGTGTTAGCATTTATTTTAAATATTTGATTATAAAGGAGTTGCTCTTTCAGAGTAGAAGGTGTTTATTGTTAACAATAAATCTTTTACTTCTTCAAGTGACAAAAGTAAGATGATTAATAACTTCAATCTTTCTCCAATATCTGAGGCTGGATTCAGATAATAAGGTTAAAATTATTGTGTCAAGCACTGTTACAAACCTTTCGTCTACATTAACCTTTATATGAATTAATTCAAAATGACACTAAGAAAGTACTATTGTTTTTCCCATTCTACAGACTAGAAATTTGAAGTGCAAAACAGGCTCCATCAGATTTTAGTGGTACTTCTTTTTATTTTTTAGGTTCACCATCTTTGTTTTTAGTTTCTAATGTAAATCTTACTCCTTAGAAAATATTACTGAGAAATATCTGTGATTTGGAGTAAAACCAGGCTTACAGGTTAAACATACTCAAATACCATTTCCTTTCAGAATCTGATTTAATACTTCAAAAATTAGTATAAAAACAAATATTTCTATTAAACAAAATGCCCCTAAAGGACTGTGCATATTAACCATGTGTCTATTGGAAGTGCAATTCTTGAATAAGTTATTTTAGCAGAGTAGTGGTATATTTGACAATAAACATTTTGAAAGATTAGAAACATAATACTTTTATCCTATATTTTTGTCAAATAATAATGTGAAGTTTATAAGGTGGCATAGAGAAAATCTGCATATGTCTGGTGACACGTGGCTTCAGGTTTATTGCAGTATATGAAAGAGACAGAAGAAAAAAAAAATCCCAATCTAAATATCTAAATTCCAAGGAGTTCTTTTCTTTTTCTCCAGCTCCTTCTCCTCTTCTCCCCACATTCTTTCTCTTCCTCTTCTGATTCTTTTTGGACGTGTATTTGGGCGGTGGGAGGGGAATTCACAACCTGAAAATCTGGTAATAAAATTTCTCTTCAATAAGAAAGAGTCAGAAAAAGACAAGAAAAAAAAAAAACTAACCTATGCTTTTAAAATTCAAAATGGTATTTCCACGTGGTTGGATGGTAAGGGGTAGATGGCACCATGGGGAAGACTTCTGGGGAGCATTGCTGTTTTGGGTCTTCATTTCAGTGTTGTTGCAACATGAAGGTATTCAAATGTCCTGGGTCTTCTTTTCAATGTTGGTTACAACTGTACATGAGAGTATTTAATCGGCAAAAATTTCATGTAACTATATACTAATGTTATGAACATTTATAAACAGTCAAGATATTCTTGAAAGATTGTCAAAATATTAAAATGTTGTAATAATTAAGAAAACATGTCATTGGTTTAAGAATCCACAAATAGGCCAAGGAACAGAATAGAGACTCCAGAAATAGCAGGTTAGCGGAGAAAAGATGGATGATTTAATAAGTGTGCTAAAATAATTGGTTTTTCATACGGAAAAATTAAAATTTGTCGTCTACTCACACCATCCAGTCTAAATAGATTAAAGATTTCAACCTGAAAGCCAGACTTTGAACTTTTTGGAAGAAAATAAAAGATAAAATTTTTATATCATTAAGATGTATAGGATTATAAGACAAGATTTTCAAAAATAAAGTGTAATCCATGAAGGAAAAGACTGATGAATTTTATACTAATAAAAGTAGAAATTTCTCTTTATAAAATGTCTCCATACTCTATAAAGGAAATACGTGAAGCCAAAATCTTAAATAAATTCAACACATAACTTACAAACAACACAACCTATAAAAATATCTCCTTAAAATCAATGCACATTAAGACAACAATAAATGGACAAAGAACTGAACAGGAATTTTCCAAATAAATAGTTTGTACCTATATGAAAATATGCTAGCAATAAGATAGATGCAAATTAAAACAAGATGAGCAATATTCTGTGCCCATCAGATTGACAAAACTAAAAAAGTCTGGCATCATTGCTAATTGTTAATGAAGCAGTGTATCAATGGGAAGTTTTACACACGTAGTTGGTGGGAACATAGATTAGAATACTCAGTGTGAGAAACAATTTGGTATTTTCTCATGAGGCTAAAGGTGTGTGATCCATGTCACAAAATTTCCTTTTTCAAGAGTATATCCTAAAGATATTCTTACAAGTGTGCAAGAGGAGTCATTTCCAATAAAATTTCTAGCTACGTTATTTGTGGTAGAAACAAATAAACCTGAAACAGTCATTCTACAGATTTCTCCACTTTAAAATTGCAGTTTTCCTTTCATAATTAATAAGGACCTTGTAGACAGATGCTTTGAGACTGTCAATATTTTTCTCTATCTCAAACCTCCACCCATGGTTTTAGCTTTCCTTGATGATTTATAAACTTCATGATTTTCTGTATGTTTATTATTGGCATCTACTATAAGGAGAAGTTTCCTTCATATCTATTTACATCTATCTATGTATCTATGTATCTGTCATCTATCTATCTCATCCGTCTGGACACACAGATAGCTATTTTATTCAAATAGTTATAACCCAATACTATAAATGGATTACTATAAACAAATGTATTTTATAAGAAAATTTGTCATTAACAAATGTGAAGAAAAACAATCATTTTTCTAATACTTGCTAAAATGAAGAGAATAATTGTAAAGTGTACATCTACAAACCCCCCAAAATTGTATCCATATTTTGGGAGATCACATTAAGCCTGTATCAACTACATATGCCTTAATTCAGGTTGATATACAGCATATGTCAAAGTTTTGAGGAAAGGACCAATGAAAACAGCTGGAAGAAGGTGGTTGTAGCCTACTCTGAAGTAGATTGAAGTGGATCAGCATTTAGAGAGCAGGCAGTGCCAGTCAACTGGCAATTAGTGAGACGCACTTAATAGAAAGTTGTAAGAGTAGGATAACAGCACTTCTAAATGTTGCCTAAAAGGAACCCCAAAATGAAAAGTCTCAGAAGAACTTTGTAGCATCTTGCATAACAAAACCTGTTTAGTTCTCAAACCCCACCAGAGGAGAATCCTTCTTATTCTAATAATATATGTGAATTAACTGCTGGCAATGTATTAACTACCTTGCATGTATATAGCTTGAATCTTGCAGTGATCCCCATTTTTGGGTTGAGGCTGAGATTGACTTGTACTTCAATATCTACATAAAAATACCTAATTGCCTTTATATTTGTACTAAAGTCCTATGCAGCTTCAGAGGGAAAATTGTCAATTGATTATAATTTCATTTTGAATTCTTCTCAGAGGGTTTCTTTCAAAAGAAGGATGATTAATTTGAGTGTGAAGTATTTTCACATAGACACATTGATTTTGTATTACTGTGGATGACTTTGTTTTACTGCCATGATTTTCTTAACTACTTAAATATTTATCTAGTGTAATAACAATAATGATAAAATGTAAGTCAGCAGCTGTTAGTGCACATATTTTTGTTGCTGACAAAATTCTATTAGAATCATAGCTAGCTAAACCAATGAAAAAGCAGGTAACTCTGAAAAGGTCAATTCTGAATTATTGTTGCCCATAATCATTTCCAAAGCCATTAAGCCTGTAAAATCCAATTGAAACTGAAAGCTGTAAAAGGAAATCAGAGAAAAGCAGCCTAGGTAGATGGTGAGAGTTTCATACTTGTAAGACACTTGTCCTCAGAAATTACTTCAAGTGGATTATCCACAATTGAACTACTCTAATGAATGTTATGTGGCCATTACCGTTTACAGACCCCTTATCTCAAAGACATTTTAATTACTCAACCCTAGCCATCCAATGAGGTGAACTGCTAACTGAAGTGGTTTCTAAATGCCTCATAAAATGGGGTAACACGACTCTTGAATCATAAGGTGGGGGGAGGGAGGGAAGCACAGTTAAATATAGAAATAACTGTGCACTAAATGACATCACATCTTTTGCTGCAATTGAGATTGATGCCAAAATAAGTCTATATTGTACAATTCTAACAGAGAATTAAAAATATATATTCATTCCAAATCAAAGTTTTTCTCTTCTTCTTTTGTTCTATTCTTATTTCATGTCTTATTCCTCATCTATAAAGCCAGGTTTTTCTTGTCATTTATGACTAGTTGAGGCCGCATCTTTTTATTAAAGTGAAATGTACTGAAACAGTATGAATGACATGTGAATAATATAAGATCGTGTAATGTGATGTATTATTTCTAGAGTGAATAAAATATTCTTATTATATTCCCAAGTGCTTAGAAAACAAACATCTTATACCTCAATAATTCTCCAAGTCAAAACCTACATAGAATTCTTTATGGCCATTGACTTTTGCATATGCAGTTAACAGTCTGAATAATAAAGTATGAAGAGCAAATGTAGAATTCCATCTTAGAAAATAATGAGGAAGTGGAAAAAATATGAGCTTTGCAACCTAAGTGCTTGAACTGACATAATTGATATTGCAGCTTTGGTAAATTACTTAACTTCATTAAGTATTAGTTTCTTCATCTGTGAAGAGAGATGGCATTCTTTTCCTACTTTTAAGGACATTTCATAATGATAAAAGGATAAATGCATAGGAAAATACAGGAATTACAAAATATATTCACCTAACAATGAGCACCAAAAATATGTAAAGCAAAAAGTGACAAAATTGAAGGGAAATAAACCATTCAGCAATAATAATTGAGCATGTCATATTATATTTCCAATAACTGATAGAACAACAAGAATATAGAATATTTGAATAATTCAATAAGCCAAATAGACTAGCAAATGTCAGTAGAAAAACTCAGCCCAATAATGGCAGAAGAGAAGACAGGTAATATTTTCTATGCTTAGAGTGAATCACTTAAATAGCAAATGACAGTATTTAAGTATTGGGCTGTGTCCCATTTGAGGAGGACTTTTCTAAATAAAATGGAAACAAATTTGCTTTTAAATAACAATTATTAATTTGTAGTAACTGATCACTGTAGAAAATTTTAAAGATCCATGGTTTCCTCAAAATTCCTTCAATATTAAGGGATAACTGCACTCCCATGTTCATGGCAGCTCTATTTACAATAGCCAAGATATGGAACCAACCTAAATGTCCATCAACAGATGACTGGATAAAGAAAATGTGGTATATACACAATGGAATACTACTCAGCCATGAAAAGAATGAAATTGTGCCATTCTTCTGCAACATGGATGAAGTTGGAGAAAATTATGTTAAGTGAAATAAGCCAGGAACAGAAGGAGAAATACTGCACATCTTCACTCATGTAGGAGCTAAAAAATAAACAAAGAAATAGAGAGAGTGAGAGAGAGAGAGAGAGAGAGAGAAGAAAAAAAAAGAAACAACAAACACCACACAATAATACATAGAACGTTCAGAAGGAAGAAGACAACTGGGGGTACTAGAGGGGAAAGGAGGAGCGGGAGGGGGTTAGGGAGAAATTGGTTAATGGACACGAAGAATGAATATGTTCTGTAATGATGAATATGCCAGTTATTCTGATTTGATCATCAAATACTGTACACAAATACTGGTAGTCAACTTTGTACCCCACAAATACGTATAATCGATTATTTTTCAAGAAAAAAAATCTTCAGTTCAAAGTAATACAGAATCTTAAAGTGTAAGGCAGGAAGTGTTTAAAAACTCAGATTGGATAGATGAGTAAAAGTCTTATTTTATCTTTCTTTGGCTGTTTACCTCCAATAATGCCCAGCAAAGTATCTCATAGAATGGTACACATTCAATAATTGTGTGTTTTTTGGCTGTTGTCAGTGAGTAAGCTTGTACTATATTCATGACTGAAGTACAAATGTTTTGAGCAAACAACTCCAGTCTTTTAACATTTCATTTTTCTAGTTGACAACTTAAAGTGGATGATAGAAGAGCTGACGTGTGAAAATTTATTCATTCAGAAACTCTGAAAACCTGGAGATAACTTCAGACTAGGGAATAAAATTAGCATTTTGTTAAAATTATACTCTCTTTCTTTCCATGATATTAAGCAGAAAGGTACAAAACCCAGCTTTTGAGAGGTGTTCCAGAATGTAAAAACAAATAAACAAACAAACAAAAAACATTATTATATAACTGTGAAGATTGGCCAAGAATGTCAAATTCTAGAATATTATAACATGAACAAAATACAAAATGGCTAGCAGAAATTTAAAATATAAGAAATTTCATATATCATTGGAATAGCACCTGAAAAATAATTCTGAAATTAAATCATCAACACCTACATCTGTCTTCATTAAGGATCAATAAAGTTTTTCATCCACGTGCAGTGCAGTCTTTTGGTACCTTCTTACACTTGTAGTAGTGCCGTCAAATATTTGTCCATGAGAGAATTTTTTCATCTATTATATTTCACCTGTAGAAGGTGAAGGATCTTCTCTCTTTTATACTGACTTTACTTCTGAAGCTAATTAGTAGAAATTTCCAAGGTGAATCCTTCTTTCCTGCCCATTTGGATGCTGTTAGTCATAGAGAAAAAAGGACCTACATATATGGTCCTAAGGACTAAAAAATATTTAAATAAAATAAATCAGGACTGATTACTATGCTTATAAATGGAATATTCATTTAATTGCCCTTACATTCTTCATATGAATTTAATGTTGTTCATTAGTTTCTGTGATAATTGTCTATTCCAGAACCAGCACAGTAAAGTGCTGTAAATTAGAGGTCAGGGGCCTAATGTCCTTTTCACATTCCAAATATGACCTTGCAGAGTTCAGCAAAAAACCCCTGTATGTCTTTATTTTTTTATTAAATAGCGAAAATAAAGGCTTATTTTAGGTACACTGACATTTTAGGTACATGACAATATGATGTGTTAGAAATAATACTGGCTTTGAATTCATTTAACTGAAGTTCCAGCCATATTTTTGCCACTTACTATTTTTTGTGTTTAGATAAAGTATTTCAAATCATTGAACTTTGATATCACTGAAAACATACTGATAATAATAATAACACTGGATTGTAGAGAATTAAATAACTATTCTGAGTGGATATGCTCTTCCAGCAGATCATAGAAGTAATTAATAAAATATTAATGCATTTTATTTATGGAGTCATGTTCTTGAAAATTAAATGAATCATTGGCAGGTAATAATTTAATCACACTGCTCATTGATTTGAATGTGTTCACTTGGTTGTAAGTTCTCTGTTGTTTCTTGCTTTGAAGTTTAACCTGAAAGCAACTGTTCCATACTTGGAAATCTTTTTATCAAGAAAACATTGGGTGTTTCCTATTTTGCTGTATTTAGCACTTGCCCCAAATATTGAGCATTGCAGTGCTCTTATGATGGGCCTAAAAAACCTTATAGTGAGGAATTAACACACTGGTAACAGTGCTGGGCTTGGGAGATGAGTAAAAGCTAACATTGTTGCTGTGTTAATGAAACTTAGTCTACTAGAGAATATGGACATTAATAAAATTTTTAAAAAAATCTCACACATAAGTATAAAGTTGTAACTATGATAGTGCTCAAAGGAGTAGTGGAAAACATGATGATCTCTCACATCTCCTTTCACATCTTTTCTTCCTCCAATATATTTTCTTCTTGTCTGAATCTCCCCCCTCCCATTTTTTCCATCTCTTTTCATCTCGTGATTATAGTTTTATTTCATTTTGGTCATATATTTAATAATTCCCTTTAATATTCTGTTAGGTACTTTTTATAGTTCCTCAAAATTCTTACATAAAATTATATTTTTATACCTCTTACAATGTTTAACAACTTTGAAAAGGTTAAATATTCAAAAACAATTTCATTAAGGAAATTCTTGCATATGTCCACATTTTTAAAATATAGTCTTCTACAGGTTTCTTGTCAATATCAATATTTATGTTTGAAAAGGAAGAGTTTATTGTGATAAAAAAAAAGTGAATTGTCTGAAAGCAAATGAAATTTGGGAACATGCATAGGCCAAAACACTTCTATTGTCCAGACAAATAGAAAGTAGTTATTCCCACTGTCTCTCTGTCTTACTTCCAACATGGAATATTGTTACTGATTAAATAAAATTAAATTTTAGGAGATAATTTGTAAAATACAAGGAATGCTTCTATAAATCTAAAGTAATATTTTAATAGAAAACTAAGAGCTCTGAAAGATTCTGCATCTTTTCTAAAACTCATAATCATAAATGACTGTTGCAAGTGCCTGAACCCTCAGAATTCAATGTGCTACAGCAGTGCTTTTTTTTTTTTTTTTTTTTTTTTTTTAGGAATAAACACACACCACCCTTAAAAAAACAAAAACAAAACATAAACATTATCTAAACCAGCTGTGCACTGGGTATTTGTCAGCATGGAAGGGACTATGCTTCGATGCTAGTCTATTTATTATTGTGCTTTGATTTGCTAAATGAAGTGGAGGAATCAATGAAAACTAATTTATGAAATCCATGCATTAGACACTAAAATGTGAAAAATGAGTTAGAGTAAGCTCTTTCGTTTATTTGTTTTGTTAAATTCCACGTTCCAAAATGTTAGGAAATGCCAGCTTCTTGGTATCTCTTTGGACAGGTTACTGAATTAACTATCAAGAAGAAGAAAATTGGAGAGAAGCTAACTAAATTCAATGCAATTCAACCAACCGGTGTTTTATAATTAAATGATTTTCTAATGATAGGAGCTTCAGCTCTTAGTATGTGAAATAAAAGTTAACAGCTTGGAACATTGTCAAGGGCCAGTTAAATCTCCCAGTCCAAGAAAAATAACCTAATCAGTGTGATTATTTTTCTTCTAAAAATAATTGCCTTCTATATTTATAAGGGTTTTGTGGAGAGATTCTGGAGAATAATTTTTTTTTCTTAAGGCAACAATTTATTCATTCATTTATTATGTTCTGAAATAAACAACTTTGTAGAATTTGAAGGATTTGCAGTGTATTCCATGTCCTAACCAAATGAAATACTTTGGTATCAGTTTCTTATCTATAATTCCTTTAGAATATAATTTTCCAGATAAATCTAGAGTATTTAAAATGCTGCCTGTATATTTTTCTCTTTTGATTAGAACAATTATTTCCTTAGTTTGAATGCAAGAACATATGTCATAATTCTAGAATGTGAAAACTGTTATTATTATTATTATTATATTAGTTTTAATGCAGACATTTCGAAGAGTTCTCTGTGGTCTTCCCATAACAATGAGGATCTAAATGAGAGTGTCTTAAAGACAATTTTTATTCCATTGATTTACCAAAATTTCTGTACTTATGTATGCTTATGTGGAAAAGCAGCAGTTGGGATTTAATAGTCACCTCTGCTTTGGAAACCCAGCCACCACTGACCTAGTTGTGAATTGTCTCAGAGTCCTGTGCATACTCACCTGCTGGTACATCCCACAAACCCAGATGTAGGTCTCATCCAAGTGTGGATGGGTTCCCCCTCATTTTCCTCATTTTTGACCAATCCCTCTCCTTATTTTTTCACCAAATTAAAAAAAAAAAATTCACAAGCAGCCATTACTGAATATTTGAGAGGCAAAAAAGGGAATTATATGAACTTGTTAGTGTCACTGTGGACATCTTGTTTATGTATATGTTTTGAGAGAATTACTATGTAAATATGTTGCATTTTAAAATAATTCAAAAATCTATAATCAGCCTCTATGTCCTAAGGTGATGACGTTTGGAGACACATGTATCTCAAATGCTATCTTTTTCCAATTTCTCGTTCAGTTAACATGGGCAAGTAAGTTTACTTCCTCTCATTTTTCAACTTAAAGTGAAGATACTAATACCAACCCATAATACCATAGGTTGTTCCAAATATTAAATGTAAAGCATATTTTAAGTGCCAAGCAAAAGAGTTAAGACTCCAAAGGCCCTTATTGTCAATGGAATTGCATTTGTGCAATTTTCTGTGGAGTTAGATAATTGATTTTTTCAAAGCAGTTTTTCATTAAATAAGTCTAAAGCCCTTATTTATGCTTTCTTACTAGAGAACAGGTCTGATTTATCAATCAGCAACTGGAGAAAAAAAACAGAAGAATAAAATCCAACCATTTATTATTTTTCATTGACTAATATTTATTGCTAATAATTATTTATATTATTTTTAGGCAATTTATTCATAGACTTGTTTTAAAACACAAGACTTTTCACCAGGGGTATGAGCCATTTCTTCCTTTTGGCCTTTCTTGAATTTGTCATACAGAATTACTGGTTGACTAGAAATTAACCTTGCATCAAATTGGAAATGCTAACCCCCCTCCCCCCAGATTTGAAATATTGCATTAAAAATGTTTCCTCATAATACAGCTAGTTTACTACTTTCTCTATATACTTACTAAGACTTATAAATCTTAAGTAAAACTGAAAGTGTAGAAACATTATGAGAAATTACGCTTTTTCTTTACTTAATATTAACCTTAATAGATCACTTGGATTTTAGTAAAGTGCTATTGGCTAACACATAAGATTTTATTTTTGTACACTGATTGTGCCAGGTAATTTATTTCTAACACATTCTGATTCTGGACAGAGAGCCAAGATCTTAAATATGCATTTTAAAATGCTGAAAATATCCACAATTTTATTTAAAATTTTAGCCAAAACATTCCTCATATATATAGCAATGTAGATGGCTTACTAAGAAAATCTTTGCCCATGTCATATTTCTCTTGAGAAAGCAATTTAGACATGGGAGAGCTGAACACCATTGGACTGGAACCACATTACCAGAAGCAATTCATGAGATCATATGGTTCAGCTCTTCAATGCTATGCAAGTTAGCGCCCATACGGTCCAAACAGATAGCCTTCTGTCCTATTTAACTGGTCCCCAAGGACAAGTAATTCAGAACATCTCTTGGTAGCCTATTTTCACTGTTATAATCAGAAAACTGTTTATTCTTCCTCTGTACTGCTTTTGTTTTAATTTAAGAACTTTTCTGTTTATTAAATTATCTTCTATAAAGATGGACAAAAAATGTCATTTTTTTATAAAATTTAAAAACTAGTCCACTTCTGTTTTTTATTTGCTCTCTAATCTCCTTTTCCAAAGTTGATAAACTAATAATAATGATGATGATGATAATGATAATAGCAACAAAGTAAACTGATGTGTTTAATGTGGGTGCATTAAAGGTTTATGTGATTTGGTGCAGAGATATGGATTCTGGAGCCAGAAACACCAACATTTGGATATTGGATCTGATCATTTCTGCTTGTATGTCCTTAAATAAGTTAAACTCTTTTAGCTTCAATATTTGCTTTGTAAAAACAGAGACAATTATCTGTACCTTAGAGTGATGATGAGGAGATTAAAGACTGTAAATGGCTATTATGGCTAAATGGCTAAAGATTAAATGACTATTAAAATGGTTGGTATATTGTGGATATTTGTTATATTAAAATTGTTGCTATTACAACTAATATTAATTATACCAGCAATAATATCATTATCATTAGAAAACTGTTTAGAAAGAAATTTTGACTCCTAAAACCAAAATGAAAAATATCAGAATAAACTTGTTCCATTTCATCTATAAGGCTATTACACTAATCGGTAGACTAAGAGAAAGGTGTCAATTGAGTATGTCTACATTGTATCAACTTTGACAAGGATGGCTAGGTGTTTTGTGGACAGCATGAAGTGAAACTAGACGAATGGTAGGAAAGATAGAAGAATTTCTACTTAATCAAGTAAAAAGAATTGACTCTGATTATTGGTTCAGTGTAAGGAAGTAAACAATGCCTGACAGAGATCCATCCTGTTTAATTATTTAAATAAAAATGTTAATTATAGTTCAATCTTATTCATGCATGGCACAAAGATGGAAAAATGTTATGACACTGAATTCTATAAAACAGAAACATGATCCATTTATAGCCCAATCTAACATTGGGAAGATACATGGACTGAATCATAAACAATGAGTACATGTTTGCCAATATGAAAGTACTGAGGATCTATAAAGTAAAAGTGAATTTTAAGGAAGAGGGATTAGCATAATATTCAAAGTAGCTACAGCATGTGTTAAATCAGTGAAAAAATGGCAGTAGTGAGACCAGCACTATAAGGGATAGTGACATTGTTGATGGGCTTATATTTAATGCTAAAGTAGTTGGCCTTTTATCCTATAGCTAACAAAAACTAATGCAAATCTTAAGTAAGGAACTACAGTGAACAAATTTTTATTATTATTTCCAAAGTTTTTATCTTACTTACATTTTTTAAATGTTTATCTCAGAAATTTTTAAATCAAAAGTATCAAAAGCATAAGAAAATTCTTAATTGCAATAATTTTTTATTGTTTTCTCACCTCGTTTTTCATATGATAACATCATCTATACTTTCACACATTTGAATTTATTGGCCCTGTGATAGTTTCTCCTTTGACTGATTGTTATTTAATTATGCATTTACTGTAATTTTTTAGGCTTTAGCACTTTTTTTTATATAAATAATTCTATGATGAATATCTCTGTGCATTTGTATGCATTTCAGACTCTCAGATGAGGATAGGATCTAATGGCAATAAACTGGGCCAAAGACTATATATATTTTAATCCTGTTGAAATATATTACCAGATAGTTTTCCAGAAGGTTTTTATATTGTCATGCCAGAGGGATCAGCATGAGAGGGAGAACACGCTTTTGAGTAATGAAGGACACGTGCTCATCTGTTTATGTGTTTCTACCCAGACAATTCCACTATTTCTTTAGTGGAAAGAAGGAGATAGGGGCACAATTTTAAACTGTCAACTTTTTGATAAACATTTCGGAGCTCCCTGAAAAAGAAAGAAAAGGCAAAAAAGATTTTTTTTGACTTTTTTTGACAACGATTTGGTGCTTGGCCTGACTTCCTGCCAAGGAGAGAGACAGCAGGGATTTTGCCAGGGTGCAGTTTACAGGAGGTTAGCACAAGTAAGGCCTATAACTGCTTCCTGAAAAGGATCTTGTTCTTACTTGTTGGCCTCCCAACTAAACAGTCATCATGATACAGGAATAAAGCCTAGCATCAGAATATCAAATGGTAGAAAGTTCCAGTGGCTCATTTACCTTAACAAGCTGGTGGTTGTGTGCTTCAAAAATACCAATATTAGCTTTGTTCCTTATCTGCTGCCCCTGGACAATAATAGCCTCAATCATACAAAGGTTATACAATGGACTTTGAATGGGATGAAAAATAAAAGACAAATGAATTGCTTTGAGGAGGTAAAGTAATGAGCTCCCAGTCACTGATAATGTTCCAGCAGAACCTAATTTAGGAGCAACTGATTAATAGGGGATTGAATTTTAGTCTTACAGAGTAGTTTAAGACCTACAAATTTAAGAATATAATTTGTGGGCAGAGAAGAAAAAAATAATAAAAGTAAACATGGCATTCAGTGTTCCAACAGGACACGTGAAATGCTTTAATTGGGTTATAGGAGGTGGGAGGGATAAAGAAAGGAATCTGGAGCTGGAAAGAGTAGAAAGTTATGACTCCTAAGACCAAAGGGGAAACACAGGAAACAGCTATTTGAAGGAGGAAGTGTAGGAGAAAGGCCATCTGATAAAAACAGCCACTGCCAAGTAGTCTTCAGGGCACAGAGTCGAGGGGAGAAAAAGGAGTGGATCTGGAGAGGCAGGTAAGGAGCACATAGGCCCATGCAAGTGATTTATAAAATTGTATCTTTTAGACCATTTATTGTATCTTTACTAGCAGGGCATGTACATATACCTCATGGATTATCTATATCAAACTTATAACCTTGTAATTTCTGTTCCCTTTTAAAACTGATGGGGGTCTGGTTTTGTTTGATTTTTTGTTTCACCATCTACAAATAATGGTAAGAAAAAGTACCTTAGAGGATGCTACAAAAGATCTATTTTACCTCAAGGAAATTGAAATATGCTGCCAAACCAATAGTTACATGGCCTTTTAATTTATGGGGTGGTTTCCAGCTTTTGCTGCTAGAAAATAAAGCTGTAACCTTAGGCAAAATGTAGCCCAAACAATCTTTTTTTCTCTTTAATTTTATATTTGAAAGGAAAAACCCAGCCCGAACACAGAATGAGAAACACACCAGGAGACAAAGGCTCAACCACAATGTATTAAGCAGGCAAAATGGACAGGTGGGATGCTCTCTCGAAAGTGGGAGCAGCAGCAGGGAAAGCTGCGGTGGGCCCTTTATATCCCGTTAAGCTGAGCTGGACTGTTCTTATTGGCTAGGGAGGGAAGGGAGGGCAGTGAGCGAAGTTTAAGCTGAGTTGGGATTTTTTTATAGATGAAGAAATTCATGCACACGGGAAGGGGATGTGGCAGTGAGGAAGAAAGGGTGGGGGGGCGTTTGTTCTCAGAGAATGTGCTGTTCTAGGGGCCTTGAAACTTTTCTGCAGCCATTTTGGGCATTCCACTGCCATCTTAGACTGTCCTCGGGTAGAACATGATTGCCTAACAATATTCATACATAATGAATGGATTAGCTTGATTCATAAGCATCTAAATTGAATTCAGTTTACAAAAATTAAACACAAATTCAATAATTTATTTTGTTTATGCACATAAATTTACTTGTTCCTTAAGCTTCCAAATTTTAAATGTACTAAAGAAATATTACTTTTTTTAAATTTTAACTTCTCAGTATACATCGTAGTTGATTTTCATGACCATTTACCTGTTCCTCTTCCCCTCTCCCTCTTTCCCCTCCCCCCACCTACATCATATCTGTTCACTTGTCTTGAGTTCAAGGAATTGTTCTGATTGTTGTGACTTCTTCCCAAGCGCCCTTAATGTTTGTGTGTTTATTTATTTATTTATTTTTAGCTCGCACAAATAAGTGAAAACATGTGGTATTTCTCTTTCTGTGCCTGACTTGTTTCACTTAATATAATTTTCTCTAAGTCCATCCATGTTGTTGTGAATGGTAGTATTCCATTCTTTTTTTTTATAGCAGAGTAGTCTTCCATTGTGTAGACATACTAGTTTCCTTATCCACTCCTCTGATGGACATTGGGGCTGGTTCCAACTCTTGGCTATTGTAAATAGAGCTGCAGTTAACATGAGAGTACAGGTATCCCTTTGGCATGATGATTTCCATTCTTCTGGGTATATTACCAGCAGTGAAATAGCTGGGCCATATGGTAGATCTCTCTGTAATTATTTGAGGAACCTCCATACCATTTTCCATAAAGGATGCACCATTTTGCAATCCCACCAACAGTGTATGAGAGTTTCTTTTTCTCCATAACCTCTCCAGCACTTATCATTCTCAGTCTTTTGGATATTAGCCATCCTGACGGGAGTGAGATGATATCTCAAAGTGGTCTTGATTTGCATTTGCCAAAAGCTGAGTGATGTTGAGCATTTTTTCACATGTCTGTTGCCATTCATATATCTTCTTTTGAGAAATGCCTATTCAGCTCCTTTGCCCATTTTTTAATTGGGTTATTTGTTTTTTTGCTATAAAGTTGTTTGAGTTCCTTGTATATTCTGGATATTAATCCTTTGTCTGATGTATATTTTGCAAATATTTTCTCCCACTCTGTTGGTTGTCTTTTCACTCTGTTGATTGTTTCTTTTGCTATTTAGAAGCTTTTTAGTTTGATATAATCCCATTTGTTTATTTTTCCCTTGGTTGCCCATGCTTTTGGGGTCATATTCATGAAGTCTGTACCCACTCCTACTTCCTGGAGTGTTTCCCTTATGTTTTCTTTAAGGAGTTTTATTGTTTCAAGATGTATATTTAATTCTTTAATCCACTTTGAGTTGATTTTGGTATATTGTGAGAGGTATGTGTCTAGTTTCATTCTCCTACTTATGACTATCTAGTTTTCCCAGCACCATTTGTTGAAAAGGCAGTCTCTTCCCCAGTGTGTAGACTTGGTGCCTCTGTCAAAGATCAGGTGGCTGTAGGTGTGTGGGTTGATTTCTGGGTTCTCTATTCTATTCCATTGATCTGTGTGTCTGTTTTTATGCCAGTACCATGCTGTTTTGGTTATTATAGCTTTGCAGTACAGTTTAAAGTCAGGTAGTATTATGCCTCCAGATTTATTTATTTTTGCTCAGGATTGCTTTGCCTATGCATGGTCTTTTGTTATTCTGTATAAATGTCTGGATAGTTTTTTCCATTTCTGAGAAAAATGTCATTGGAATTGTGATGTGTATTGCATTAAATCTGTAGATAAATTTGGGTAATATGGACATTTTCACAATGTTAATTCTTCTGATCCAAGAGCATGGGATATCTTTCCATCTTCTGTGTCCTTTATAGTTTCTCTCAACAGTGGTTTGTAGTTCTCTAGGAGAGACTTTTCACATCTTTGGTTACTTTTATGCCTAAGTATTTTATTTTTGGGGTGGCTATCATAAATGGGCTAGCTTTCTTGATTTCTTTTGCTGCATGTTCACAGTTGGAGTATAGAAATGCTACTAAGTTTTGTCTGTTGATTTTGTATCCTGCAACTTTGCTGAAATCATTTATCAACTCTAAGAGGTTTTTTTGTAGAGGCCTTAGGCTGTTCAGTATATAGGATGACAAGGATAGTTCGAACTCATCTTTTCCAATCTGGACTCCCTTTATTTCCTTCTCTTCTCTAATTGCTCTGACAAGTACTTACAACACTATAATGAATAGGAGTGGTGAGAGTGGGCATACTTGTCTAGTTCCTGTTCTTAAGGGAAAAGCTTTCAGTTTTTCCCCATTCAGGATGATATTGGCAGTGGGCTTATCATATATGGCTTTAATTCTGTTGAGGTAGTTTCCATCTATACCTAACTTGCAGAGAGTCTTTACCGAGAGTCAATGTTGAGTTTTGTCAAATGCTTTTTCAGCATCTATAGAGATGATCACATGGTTTTTGTCTTTGCTTTTATTAATGTGGTACATCACATTTATTGATTTGCATATGTTGAACCAACCTTACATCCTTGGGATGAATCCCACTTGATCATGGTGTATAATTTTGTGTATGTGTTGCTGTATTCTGTTAGCTAGTATTTTATTGAGGATTTTTGCATCTATGTTCATCAAGGATATTGGCCTGTAGTTTTCTATTCTTGAAGTATCTTTGTCTGGTTTTGGTATCAGGGTGATGTTAGCCAAGTCCAGTCCCCGCTGCACAGAGAGGCCTGAGAGCCACCGGACCCACACACCCTGAGTCAGCTGTGCCAGAATAGGCAGGTGCTGTGGGACCCCCAACCCAGGCTAGTTCCCACTGCCCAGAATTGGCAGTCCCTTCAGGATCCAAGCCAGACATTAGGATGGAATGAGTAAGCTGTGATACCTCCTGCCACAATGACTGAACACCAAAGGAAAGAAATATTACTTTTAAAATACAAGAGTACTTTAAAAAGTTCATGGAAGGATTTGTATTATCTTTTAATTCTATTTTTCCATAAAGTTTTTGAAGTACCTTGGTACAACTGAATATAGGGTTTTTTTTTAATATGGGCACAAGTATTAAACATTAATGTCATATATAATATAATATATAATATAGTAATAATATAATATATATATAATAAAATAATAATATAATATATATATGATATAATATTTGGAGACTTTGATCACCTAAAAATATTTTCATTAAGGAGGATGTTTTAATCATTAGTAAGTCAGTAAAAACACTATTTGCTTTCAAAATTACAGTACAATACAGTTGAAAATACTTTAGAGTTAAATGTGTGTTCTCTTCTAAATCTTCTTTGTGATTTTTTTTTTCTTTTTAAGTAGCACATGGTCTTTACTGGGTTTTAATAAACCCACCAAAGTTAAACCTGTACCACAATTTCTTCTTTTTCATTTTTATAATTTTAGGGGTTTTTCTTTGTTCTTTTATACTTTTAGATTTTGTTCTTTGTGAACAAAGAACACAGCTTTTTGTTCACAGATTGTCAGTTATAACAGATAATGGTCAAGAGTCATTTACTGGGCATCTATAAAGTACCGGGCAATATGGCAGGTAGATTTATAAACAGGCAAGACATCGTTTCTGTTTTTTTTAATGTACATTCTGGGAGAGGAGATAAACAAAAATAGATTTTTCTGGGGTGGCAAGTGATGTTTAGAAAATAAATTACATTGGTATCCACCTTGTCATCTTTTTAAAGAATCTATTTTACAAATTTAATAGCTATAACAAAATAAAATTAATTTTAAATGATGGGACAAATGAAGAAAAGGGGGAGGATATAGAGAAGAAGGATCCAGAAGGAAATAATACAGAGCTCTCAAAATGTGTTTGATAAAACTCTAAATACTTGCTGGAGCAGCAGGAGAGCTTCATGGTTATGGGCAATGACTCTAGTGCCAGCCCAGACAGTTTTAAAATCTGGCCTTACCACTTACTAGCTATCATCTAAGCTAGTTAATTAACCTCACCGTATCTCAGTTTCCTCATCTGCATGATGGAGATAAATTGTTCCCTACTGAAAGAGTTGTTGTATTAAATGACTATACATTGTTTAGAACGGTGTCTAGTACATGTTCACAGATTATACCTATTTGCAATTATTTTTAGTAGTAGTCCTAGTATTCTTAAAGTTGGTTTATACATCTGGCTTTAAGGTTTTTTTTGCTGTGATTACCAGGATCAGTTACTTGATTTATTGTATCTGTGTGACTTTTTGAACTCCCATTGGTCAAGAGAAGGAGACTTTTATTTACTTTTTTAATTCAAGAATAACACAGAAAATTACAAAAATTGAAAGTGTTTCAACTCAGTAAATTTTCACAAAGTAACCAGACTCATGTAAAAAGCATCAAGGTCAAGGAATAGAATATTATTCTCACTGTACTACCCCCATCACCATCTTGTGCCCTTCCTAATCCTCACCTCCTTCTTCCTTCCTAAAGTTATTGTGATTTTGATCAGCACAGAGCAATTTTGTCTGTTTTTGAATTATGTATAAAAAAATCATACAATAAGTATTTCTCTCCATTTGGCTTTAACATTATGTTAGAGATTTATCTATATTGTTACACACAGTTGTAGTTCATCTATTTTCATTGTTGCTTTTTTTTTTTTTTTTTTTTTTTGTGTCATTTTTTCATGACCGGCACTCAGCCAGTGAGTGCACCGGTCCGTCCTATATAGGATCCGAACCCGCGGCGGGAGCGTCGCCGCGCTCCCAGCGCAGCACTCTACCAAGAGCGCCACGGGCTCGGCCCTCATTGTTGCTTTCTATTTCGTTGTGGAAACATAACACAATTTCCATTCTACTACAAATTAATGTTTGTGTTTTTTCCAGTTTGTGGCTATTACAAAAAAATGCAGCTTTGAACATTCTTGTATACATCTTGATGTACACGCACAAACTGAGATGTATGTATGTTTGTATTTTCAAAATCTAAGTTCAAGGTAGATTTCTTTCATTGAGCTATCTTTTTAAAAAAATAGATGAGAATGGAATTGCTGAGTTTATGCATATGTTCACCTTGAATAAATAGAGCCAAATGGTGTCCAATGTCATTAGACCAATTTATACTCCCACCAGCAGTGTATTAGAATTCCAGTTCTCCAACTCTTATTAGTGATTGTATACCTGGGAGTGGAAATGCTAGGTTAGAAGGCATATCATTGTTCGGTTTTAGATGCTACTGCCAAATTTACTAAAGATTTTACTTAACCACCGTGTGTATGAAAGTTCACACTTGTTTCTAATTGTGGTTTTCATTTGTAATGACATACAAGTACACTATTTTTCTATTTCATCTAATTTTTATTCTAACTTTTTATTTTTATTCCATCTAATTTTAATAGCTTTATTGAAATTTAATTTATATCACATAAAATTCAACCATTTAAAACATACAATTCAATGGTTTTCAATATTTTCACAGTCATGCAACCATTATCACTAATTCCAGAACATTTTGATAAACCCAAGAAAGAAACTTGTACCCACTAGCTGTCATTTCCATCCTACTCACCACAAGCCCAGCCCTGGGAAATCTCTAAACTACTTTCTAAGTCTATAGATTTGCATATACTGGACATTTCATATACATAAAGCAATAAAATATGTGGTCTTTTATGACTGGCTTCTTTTACATAGCATAATCTTTTTGAGGTTCGTCACGTTGTAGCATGTATCAGTATGTCATTCCTCTTTACTGCTGGTATCATCTTATTGTATGTGTATGCCACATTTTCTTTATGTTAATGGTCATTTGGAATTCACGTTTTTGCAAAGTGCTGTTAAAGTCCCTTACACATTTATCATTTTGGTTGCATGAATTTTGGCAATGATTTGTGGAACTTATTTTTATATCGTAAATATGAGACTTGTTATAAACATGGCACATATCCTTTCTCTATGGCTTGACTTCACACTCTTCTAGTGTTATATTTTGATGAAAAAAAAGTCTTAATTTTATTGTTTGGTTTTTAATCACTTCTGTTTTAGTTAGTGCTTTTTGTGTTCTGTTGAAAGAATCTTTCTCAAGTTCAAATTCATGAAGATATTTTGTGATCCATCTTCCCTAGAAGACTTTACCTTTTGTATTTGCAAAGCTATTTTGATACTAAGACAATACATCTCTCCGGAGGACCTTCATAAAATGGACAATTTCTAATGTGGTGAGCATATACTCTTCAATGTACTTAGAATAATATGGTGATAAGTTTAATGGAGATATTTGTAATAGCATCAATGTAGGAAGATGCCATCTTGCCACAATAAACTTTAAAACCAATACTACAGGGATGGGTTGGTGGGTAGCTCAGCCCTCATAATCATCCCAGTCTTTGGCTAAACAACATTCTAAACACAAAGCTACAGTTATGTCACTCTGAATTATCAAAATATAACAAAATGAAGCCAATACATCACCACAGTAATCATTTTACACATATGCAGTGTTATGATGAAAATTATTTATTGCAATTGACTTTGTAAATGAGATAGCTTTGTGGCAAAGATTACTCTAAAATAATTCTGTGCAAAATATATGTTCAAAGGTAAATTACTTATTTACACACTTATTTATTTGAATAAGATTATTTAAACCTTAACCTTTAAGGTAAATAAAAATGCTCATTCCTTTTATTTCTCATCTTGATCTTACGTAGTTTGAGTTTGGTCCTCAAAACTCAGTTTTCTTCAGGTCTTCTCACTTCATGTAGATTAAGTTCTCAGCTCCAGTCAGAGCCCCCTCTCCCTCTAAGGCTTCCAAACCAATGATTTGTATTGTGGGAGAGATTCTGTAGTACTTAATGATGGAAAACCCTCCAGATAAGGGTCCTCTTAGAAGAAAAAAGTCCAAAGTGATGACCTGAGTAGACACAGTTACTAAGTCAGACAAACCTGTTCTGCATGTTTGAAGGTTAGGGAACACTTGAGCTAATCAGTTTATAAAGGCTGGAAAGTTGGAATTCATAATGGACACAATTACCAGGTCTTAGCTTCTGAGACAGAAAATAAAACATTAAATAATAGGCAAAGATAAATTAAAAGATAATTAGTGTAATTTCATAAAATGCTTTTTTAGAACAAACTGTTTTATCACATTGGTGCTCAATACATGATTATTTCTGTTTTCCAGCAGAATTTAATCATTATGTTTGTGGAATCAATAAAGGCAATTTACTTTTGAAATAAGAGTAATGATATATTTAGCTATAAAACACCCCAAAATAAATATTCTTTTATTTCCAGACATCTGTTGTAAAAGCAGATGATTGTGTAAATACCTTGTTATTGACATCTCTTAGAAGAAATGTGTTGACATGATTATAATGAAACTGCTGTTACTGCAAATCTGTCAGTTTAATGTTACCCTAGAGCTGCCTTGTAGGATTTTATTACCTATTATAGTAAATAATATTCCTCCTGTGAAAATGTGAAAAATGAGTTTCAATGGGCCAGTTATCTTCATCCAGTTAGCAATCAGTTACTGAAAAAAAATCATATATGAACGGTAAAATTTATTCTATACATTGCTATACTATGAGGCATGCTGAGTATGAAAAATTAAATACTATTTTATGATACATAAGAAATGCCAAACCTTATAGATTAACTAAAATTGCATAACTGGGAGAATTATGTTTGGAAATGAGTCTTTATTAAGAAATAATATAGATAATTATTTTAACATTACAACATCTTATCTATGAAAATATTCATTTGATGTTAATAGCCAAGTACTAATCATACATTTAAAGGTTGTGTTGAAGGTTTACTACCCATGCTTGTTATTTCTAGTAAGATTCAGCCTGCCCGAAGAAAAGGTTGTTGCTTGGAGTTGAGAGAACAGAAGAAGTCTTATCAGTTACAGTCTAATCCGTGCTTGATTATTGCTACATAGCTTCTTCTTCAGTCATGACCTATACACCTTATATATATATTTTTCTCTCTCTCTCTTCTTCCCCAGCTACTTTCCTGGATTATTTTTCCAACCCCACGACCAATTTCAGTTAGATGATATTTCTGTTAAAACAATAGGGGCAAGTTTAACCATTCCAGAGTGCGTCATTATGTTTAATTGTGGTAAAAAAACATATAACATGAAATCTACCCTATTAATACATTTTTCAGTGTGCATTATAGTATTGTTAACTATATGAGGTACTTTAAAAAGTTCATGGAAAGATTGATATTATCTCTTAATTCTATTTTTTCATGTTTTTTGAAGTACCCTTGTATGCCGGTTGGTGTACGGCAGATCTCTAGAACATGTTCTTGTGTGACTGAAACTCTGTACCCATTACACAGTAACTCTAGGGAGTGTTTTAATCACAAAACAGAAGTAGTGACTTTTCTTTTTTTCTTATTTTTCTTTATTTTATTTTAACTTCTTAATATATATTGTAGTTGATTTTCATGACCCTTTACCCATTCCTCTCCCACCTCCCCTCCTCCCCATGTCATATTTGTTCACTTGTCTTCTTCTCCCCCGCATGTATATTTGTGTGTTTATTTATAGCACCCACAAATAAGTGAGAACATGTGGTATTTCTCTTTCTGTGCCTGCCTTGTTTCACTTAATATAATTTTCTCTAAGTGCATCCATGTTGTTACAAATGATAGTATTTCCTTCTTCTTTATAGCAGAGTAGTATTCCATTTTGTAGATATACCACAGTGTCCTTATCCACTCATCTGATAATGGACATTTGGGCTGGTTCCTAACTCTAGACTATTGTAAATAGTGCTGCAATAAACATTGGAGTACAGGTATTTCTTTGGCATGATGATTTCCATTCCTCTGGGTATATTCCCAGCAGTGGAATAGCTTCTAAGTGATAAATTGTGAAAAGTAAATGTGTTAGTCCAGTTGAATACTTTCTTCCTTAACATAAAATTTGTCTTCCTTATTTATTATATAAGTAACACTTGCTTGATCCAAAAATTTAGATAATATGAACACACATTAAGAAAACAATAAAAGCGTCTCTTAGCCCCACCAGTGGGAGATAACTACTGTTAATCACTTTAAGATTATGCTTGGAGGTTTTCATGTTTATACATGCATACATTTTATTTACAGCAATGAGATTACATTATGATTCTAGTTTTTGTTCTCATGTCATATCATGGGCAGTTATTCACAACAAAAATATTATTCTACCATATCATTTTAAGAACACACAGTATGCCATTATATCGATAACCTATAATTTATTCAATTTCCTACTGATGCACATTTAGTCTATCTCACTTTATCACTATTATACAAATACTACAATGCAAAAGCTGGTGTCTTCCCCCTTTCACAATTGTCCAATTATTTTCTAGATGTGGCATTGCTGGAACAGAAGAAATACATAATTTTAAAGCTTTTTGACATTCTGCAAAATTTCTGTACAAAATTTTGTACCAATTTGTATTTCTTACCAATCTAAAAGAGGGCCTGATTTCCCCAAACCAGGCTGACACTGGATATATTCACTTTTTGTAATTTTTCCCTAACGAATAATTAATGAAACATTTGGAAGAGAGATATTTTAATTACAAAATTTCCCAATTCTTGTAGCTGTCTTTCCTATCTTCTAAACCAAATTAACTAGTTTTTCAGGGAGTAAAATGAACTTTTCTAAGTTATTGTCACCATTATTTTTCATGAATACAAACAATTATGGAGCTTGTATGAACCTCCTTCAGGATTTAGGAAAGGAAAAAAGAAAGTGTATGAATTGTACAATATTATTATATTTTTCCAAATGTGATATCTTAATTATACATGTGTTTCTCATAATCAAATTTGTTATAATAAATAGTAATGTGTTGTCAGTTTTTCTCAAATTATTTATTATATTTATACCATGTGGACATATATTTTATTTTATTATTATTTTTTCTTTTGTGAATCAACTTAATTTAAATATATATGAACTATATGGGAGAAATTACCATTTTAAGTGTACAATTTGGTTACTTTTGACAAATTAAACAGTTGAGTAACTACCACAATCAAGATGTGGAACATTTCTATCACCCCAAAAATATTCTTTGATGGCCCTTGACCCCTTTACAGTGCATTCTACCCACCGGGCCCATGACCATCGTTGATTTGTTTTCTGTTACTATATTTTTCTGTTCCTAAAACATTATGTAAATGGTACCACATGTTTGACTCTGTTTTCTTTCACTTAGCAGAATACTTTTTAGATTCAGCTGTGTTGGTTGTTACATGTAAAATAGTTTATTCTTCAATTGAGTTTAAGTAGTATTCAATTGTATGTTTTTAACTCTCTTAGGAACTGCTAGGTTTAGCAGTATTTTTAACTTTATAAGAAACTATCAAACTCTTATCCAAAGAGGCTGTACCATTTTACATCTCCACCAGCAATGGATGAGGATTTAAGTTGCCCCACACCCTCAGCCAGAATTATGATCGTCGGACTTTCCAATTTTCTCTCCCATCTCTTTCTTTCTCTCTCTCTGTCTCTAGATTTCCTCTCTCTCTGTATGTTTTAGTTTCAGTTATTTCTATTAATCTACCTTCAGTATCACTCATTCTTTGTCTCTGCTGTGGTGTCCAGTCTTTTGATAAACTGTCAAAGGAATCTTTCATCTCCAACAGAGTTTTTATTTCTAGTATTTTTATCTGAGTCTTTAATGTAAGTCCCAACTCTCTGCTAATGCAGACATATATTTTTAAAAAATAATTGCTCAGTAAAAAACAGAAGATGGTCTGTCTACAGAATCTTTCTTCCCACCTCAAATTACTCACAATAAATATTTAAAGTTTCTTTCATTATAAATTAATTGTTTGGATTATGAATGTCTTTAAATTTGGACTCATAACTGTGATTAGCATCTCTATCATTGGCATAATATTTATTTAAATATTTGGATACTTTCTGTAAAAGTACCTTTTCCAAAGAAGATTATGGAACATGACCACAGTACGTTGTTAATAGAAGAGTTTCAAACAGCATGTATAGCAGATTCAATATGTGGCTTTGTCAATAGCTGGACATCAAAGAATGGAGAGGCATATACAAAAATTTCACTGTAGAGTATATTGCAGGTTACCGGTTATTGTCCTTCAGCTCCATCTTAACCCCTTAGTATGTGCTGTGTGATTATGAAATTCCTTTAACCATCTCTCTTTTACAGTGAGCATGATGTTAAGCTTTCTAAGTCGAGGGCTCTGGGGAACATGGTGGGTCAGCAGTGTGGGGGTGAGGACACCTGGTGATGCTTGCCCCAGCCACGCACCTGGAACGCACTATCCTCCAACGTGGACACTGGATGCTCCAGGCTTCCTGCCTGCACCAGTATCCTGATTCCCTCTGTTCGCTTATCCATGCCCTGCCCTAGGTTTATGTCCCATGTCTTCCAGACACCATGGCCAATGCTCCACTGCTGCTGCTGCACCTGTTCCCACACTACCTTTGAATGCCCATTTTCTTCACCACCAGCTATAGCTTGACTGACTTCACCTGTACCCCAGAAGATAGCCACTGGCCTCCAGTCTCTCTACACACCCACACACCCAGTCCCCAACTGTGACTCTCCTGCACACCATCTTCACTCTGAGGGTTGCTTTCTACTTGTCTCATAACTAAAGCCTATCTCTGGTCTGGGCATACAGACAAATTTCTTTGTCATCCACTGGGTTGCCACTACGTCTTTTTCAGCAAGGTCTGGGCCCCATCCTTGGGGAAGAGAGTCTGTTCCAAATTTATTCCTCCCTGGGTACTTTTCCCCAGCTCTAGAGTATCAGGGAAATAAAAGTTTTCTTATATCCTATAATTACTTCTATTATTATTTAATATTTTATATTAAACTTTCCCTGATTAAATCACTGTGTTTTTTCTTTGTCATTATCGGACTCAGGCTACTACTGTAATAATCTGTAGTTTCTGGTTTAATGAGTGATCCCTATTTTCTTTTTTTTATTTATCTCTACTTTGAAAACTTTCTGTAATTATCATGAATTTTTTTTAATGAGAAAAACAATACTAATAAAACAATTTTAAAAAACCCTTTTCAGTCACTGCTCCATGCTTCCCAATTCTTTGTTTTACTTGGACATTTGTCCTACTACAGGTTGACTCCATGGAAACAAAGGATACTAAATCAAGCCTTCGTTCTGTCTCTGAGAGGGCACTATATAAGAATTGGTGGAAACATATGACTGTATAAATGAATGAATAAATGAGTGAAGTACAACTACCTCTGTCATTACCCTCAGAAGGTTAGAATTAGAATCAAATATTCTACTTTTCACTAATGCTCAACTATGAACAAATTAATGTATTTAAACCCTGCATGGTCATTCTATGACAGTATTTTTTAAATTGTGGATCACATTAGTGAGTTATGAAATCAACTGTGTTGCAATTATTATTTTTTTTATTTAAACAGAATTGAATTATAGAAAGAATAAGTATTATTTCATGATATTTTGTTTTAAATGTGTATGTGTTTGTATGTGTGTATATGTTTTGGATCCCACTGTGAAACATTTTCTACCCAGAAAAGTTTACCCATTCTGAATAATCACAAAGATGTCATCTTTGTCAGAACAACATTTAGCACAAGAATCATCACCAAGTTTGACTTGTGAGGAAACTGAATCTAAAACAGAAAGTGTTGTAAAGAGAAATCCCAATCAAGAAGTGAAACTTTGTTCTACTTAGCATATTAGGACTTTTATTAATTTTTATTTTTAGGATCTTTCCTCTGAGATCCTAACAGGTAGCATTGATCACAACACAAAAATAATAATTATAGGAAAGGCTAGATCTGGCTTCCAGATTCTTACATAACCCTCAAACGTACACAATGCAAATAGAAATGATGATTTTTACTCTGAGGGAAGAGAGAATCTTACCCAAGAAGTCACTTTTCTATGATTACAATCAAGGAAATTGCAATTATTTTATGTCTTTAAATTTGAGCATACAAATTTTTATCTATGTATGGATGTAAAAGTGATTTTTGTCCATTCACTGGCCAGTAATTTTTATAGCATCCATACCTAGCATCATAAATATTGGTGGCCCCAAAATGCTATTTTAGCCAAAGAAGGTCTCTGTGTTGCAAGGTGATAACATGGATGTTGTTTAGACCATGTGGATCTATTCCAGTGACAAAGATGAATACAAAGACCCCTGACTAAGAGCCTCAAAAAGCCTTTGGTTTTTGGGAACAACTCTGTATTTTGGCAACACTTTCTCGATTACAGGAAGCATAGAAGCTGTGCTTCACCATGTGTTCAGCTCAGGAAGCTCTTCACCAAGGCATGCTGCTTCAACTGAGCAAGCTTAAGAGAGGTGATCTGATAAAGTAAATTATGGCAAATTATCATCACTCATTTATTCATAATTCATCAAATAATTGTCATCACCTACTATGTGTCATGCATATGGTAATTTAAAATATATTCATGTTTGAGACACCTTGAAAAAAAATCTTATCTTCACGGAACTTATAGTCTAGCAGAAAGAGAAAGGTATTAAATAATAAACAAAATATATATGTTAAATATTGTATGAGAAGATGGTAGCTATTATGCTAATAAAAAGAGAACATAGAGTATGGTAGGGGTCATAAACACTCCTCTTTTATTTTTTCCCTTTATCCCAGATCTTCACTTCTATTTCTTTTTCCCCATTGGCACCCATTTTAATGTGAACATATCCATATTAAGAATAAAGTATTGTTTTATATGGGTATATGTTTTTAATTTTCTTAAATGTTATTGGCCGTAAATTTACTTGCTTCTACCTGGCACATAGATTTCTGTAGCATACATCCACATTTTACGTATGTAAATAAGTAAACATATTAGGCATTTAGTTTACTATCAGTTCCCATTTCCAAAAATAACCACATAACGTAGTCTTTATGTAGGAACACTTGCCAACTTTTTGAAAGTTTCCTTAGGGTATAGACCTAGGAATAGGATTGCTGGACCTAAACATGTTTAATTTAAGTAAATAGTGTGAGATTGCTCTCCAGAATGACTATGCAGATGGATATTCTTCCCAGCAGTACATCGAATTCCCTTTACCTATATATTGGCTAACATTTGTCAGCACCACGCCCTCCCAGTGAGCCACAGGCCGGCCCTAACATTTGACATTACACCAACCCTAACTTGACATTCTAATGCGTATAAAATGGTTTAATTAGCATTTTTATTGCAAGTAAGTTTGAACGTTTAGATCTTCTCTGTGAATTGCCTGTAAATATTTGTTGCATAATTTCCATTGGTTTTCATGCTTTTTCCCTACAAGTTGACTTAAGAAAATTCTTTGTATATTCCATAATCCAACCTTTCTTTCTTTCTGTCTTTACACCCCTACTAATGAACGTTTACAGAAATTTTTTCCTGACAGCCTTGGCCCATGATATGTTAATACCACAGATTTTTTTTTATATGTTTATGCACTACAAATATATCTGAGTTTTATATATTAAAAAGTAACTTTTTGCACACCTGAAATACCATTTTATGCTACTGTGGAGGCAATATCAACTCTATTGAAAATATACGCTCTAATCAATGGTTTTAATCTTTAAAAATAACTTCTTAGCTCTATAATCTTTCTGTTAATTTTTATTGATCATAATAGCTAATATTTCCATGTCGCTTAATTTTTTTAACAAAATGCTGAATTTTTAAATACTGACACTTTCTACTTTATGATTTATTCTTTTTTAGTTTGTTTAATAAGTCTTTTCTCCATTGTGGTTTAAATTCTTTCCTATTTGTCCTTCTTTTCAATATACAGTTCTGCTTTCACATTTAGATCAGTAATACAACTGGAGTCTATGACCTGGATCTAATTTTACTTTTTCAATGTTGTAGCTGAATTTTTTCAATACCGTTTATCAATTGTTCCATTTTTTGCCCTTTGCTTTTCCCAATCTTGTATACGTATGTAATTTGTATATATATATATGTGTGTGTGTGTGTATATAAATATATATGGATCTATTTCTGAATTATCTGCCCCTACCAATCAATAATATTATACTCTTTAATATTAGTCTTTGCAGTATGTTTTACCATCTATTTGGATAAATTCCCACTCTTTCCAATTCATAGAGTATTCTTAATTATTCATGAACTATAAATTATTCCATGTTAATGTTTTATAGAGTGTGTTGAGGTTTTAAACAATTTTAGGTAAAATTTTGACAGAGATTACTTTGAATTTGTAATTGATTTGGGATATTTGTTCTACTTGCAAGTGGACTTTAAAAAGTTCATGGAGAAATAGAGTAAAAAGATAAAAATAAAAATATATATAAATTTTATTTCTCACCATAAGCTCTATCAAGTTCAGGACACTTTGTTAAGCAATGATACTACTCATTTAGTCCATCCCTAAAGAACTGAATGTTATGGGTATTTAATCATGGCAATGCAGTCTTATTTTACATTATTAATTTTAAAAAATGGGTATTCTTTAAAGATTTTTTGAGATTAGGAAACAAAAAGAAGTCCAAAGGAGCCAAATCAGGACTGAAAGGTGGAATTCTAATGATTTCCCATTGGAATGCAAACTTACACTTGTTTGATGAGAGAAATGAGCAGGAGCATTGTTGTGGTGGAGAAGGCCTCTCTGGTGAAGCTTTCTCAGGTGTCTTTCTGCTAAAGCTTTGGCTAACTTTCTCAAAACCCTTTCAGAATAAGATGTCATTGTTTTTTGACCCTCCAGAAAGTCAACAAGCAAAATGCCTTGAGCATCCCCAAAACTGTTGCCATGACCTTTACTCTTGATTGGTCTGCTGTTGCTTTGACTGGACCCCTCCACCTCTTGGTAGCCATGGCTTTGATTGTGCTTTGTCCTCAGGGTCATACTCACAAAGCCATATTTCATCTTCTGTTTCAATTCTTCAAAGAAATGCTTCAGAATCTTGATCCCACTTGTTTAAAATTTACATTGAAAGCTCTGCTCCTTTCTTCAGCTGATCTGGGTGCAACAGTTTTGGCTCCCATTGAGCAGAAACTTCGCTCAACTGTAATTTTTCAGTCAAAATTGTGTAAGCTTAACCAATTGAGATGTCTATGGTGTTGGCTATTCTTTCTGCTGTTAATTGTCAATCCTCTTCAATTAGGGCACAAACAAGATTATTTTTTTCCTCACAAATTGATGTGGATGGTCAGCCACTGCAGGCTTCGTCTTTAACACTGTCTTGTTCTTTCTTAAAACAATTTATCCATTTGTAAACTGCTGATTTCCTGCATTTTCCCCATAAACTTTTTCTAAAGCATCAATGATTTCACCATTCTTCTACTAGAGCTTCTCTATAAATTTGATATTTGTTCTTGCTTCAATTTTAACAATACATGTTGCTCTGATAGGGGCTCTTTTCAAACTGATGTATTTTTCTTCTTAGTGCCTCAAACTAGATCCTGTTCAGACATATTAGTACAAATTTATTTTGGTGCAAAAAAGTTTTGCAATCCATGCATAGTTTTTTCATAATACACATTTCCCATGAACATTTTGAAGACTCCTCATAAGGTGCAACTGTTATACATCATAAATTGTAAAGACAATGATTATATACATTATAAACTAGCAGAATACTTCTGCTGCCATTGTTTTTCTTTGTTTACTACCCCATGTGAAAGGAGAAAAAGCAAAGTTATTAGCTGAAGTCTATTATTATTAAAAATGTTGCATGAAAAAAGCGTCTCTGATGTGAGTGTTCTGTGGCGGGGGGGGACAAGAAACTTAAAAATTTTATAGGCAGAGTGTAGGGGTAGCAAGCTCTGGGGCATAAGCCCACAGCTGTTTTTTGAAGAGCCTATTTCTTTAAAATACCATTAAAATTGTTTTAAGATATCATTAAAATTGTTTACAGGGATGAAGACGGATAGTTCAGAGCTAAGCTCTTACGTATATCAGTGGAAATTTTTTGGTCTTTAAGGGTTTCTCACACAACATGCCCTCTCCCAAATCATGAATATTAACTACAGATGTGTTTTAAAATAACATTTTTAATGCTATCTTAAATAAAAAATAATTGTGAAATATTTTTATAGAGAAGAAAAATTATAAAATTAATTCCAAAAACAAGTAACATTTTATTTTAGATTATGCATATTTATCTGAATTATCCAACTATATATGTATATTTTATGTGCAGTTTATAGTAAATAAAGGATGAACATATAAACTATGTCTATTGAATTGTTACATCAATATAATCATTTAACACAGTAAATTTTATTCACTTAAAGAGATAAATATGTAATTTAATATAAAAGCACTGAGAATAATTATCTTTAACTATTTTGAAGTATAAATCTTTTATTGATCACCCCCCAAACATAATTTCCAAAACTTTTCTAGAAAAAAGTGTTCATTTCTATCTACACTTCCTTTTTTGGTAATATAATCCATTCTCATGGTTTTAAATTCTTTCTCCTGCTGTGACTCCCACATGCTATGTGTTAGTAAAGACCATTTCTCTGAGCTCTGAATCCATATATCTAACTGTCTGCATGACTCCTGGATGTATCAGTCATTTCAGACCTTCTGTATATTCTCTGACCACTCTCTATGTAGGCCACCTCACTCCCTTGTTCTCCATCACATTGTTACTTTTCTTCTAGCATGGCTCACAATCTCTATCTGATTGATGTAACTATCATACTCATCTTCTGTCTCCTTTAGTGAAATGTAAGCTTCATTAGAATAGGTGCCATACCCACATTATTAATTGCCTTTTCACTACCTACCAGAATATGTTACCCCAAAATGCTTATTTAACATTTTTACTTATTTATTTATTTATTTATTTATTTTATTTATTTATTTTTTTGTTTAGTCACAATTGTGACCTTTATTTATTTTCCAATATCCACCACTTATGCTATTTATTAAATGGTCTTGCCCTTTGCATGAGGCCTTGCACTACAAATCAAAAGGAAACAGAGGGAGAGAGGAATGGAGCTGCCTTGAGGTCCTTCTGCAACATCAGCTGTGGGGGTCCCATATGTCAGGAAACAGTACTGTCAGTTTCTTTATTTTTTTAAAAATTTTATTTTGTCGATATACATTGTGGCTGATTATTGTTGCCCATCACCAAAACCTCCCTCCCACCTCCCTCTCCCCCTCCCCGCCACCAATGTCCCCTCTGTTTGCTTGTCATATCAACTTCAAGTAATTGTGGTTGTTATATCTTCTTCCCCCCCCAGCCCGTTTTGTGTGTGTGTGTGTGTGTGTGTGTGTGTGTGTGTGAATTTATATATTAATTTTTATCTCCCACCAATAAGTGAGAACATGTGGTATTTCTCTTTCTGTGCCTGACTTGTTTCACAAACCACTGCTGAGAGAAATTAGAGAGGATACAAGAAGATGGAAAGATATCCCATACTCTTGGATTGGAAGAATCAACATAGTGAAAATGTCCATACGACCCAAAGTTATTTAACATTTTTAAAAGGGTGGCGCTCATTTGGTTGTTTTGAAGAAATGGTGTGTGAGGCTCGGAGTCTCCTTGTCCTTCATCTAAGGGAGGAGGCTACTGAGTTGCTTCTATGGAACCATAGTCTCTGTAGAATATATTTTGAAAAGCGTTTATCTAGAAAAGCAACATACATACAATTTCCTTTTCTAAAAGGTTGTCACAATCATTCATAATTTTTAGAATGATTGAAAATAATTTTAAAAGCCTCTTATATTTATCTCCATTTTTACTATTTTTGTCACACTTCATTTCTTTGTATAAATCCAAACTTATGTCCCTTATCATATTCCTTCTGCCTGAAGGACATCCTTTGACATTTCTCATTGTGCATGTAGCAATTAATAAGCTTTAGTTTTTCTGAAAAGTATTTCATATTTATTTTTTAAATATTTTTTCACTCAGAATAGAAATATTGGTTGACAGGTTTTTTTTTTCAGTATTTTAAAGATGTCACAGCATGTTCTTCTGGCTTGTATAGTTTTCATATGAATTTTTCTATACTTCTTTTGTTCTTTATTTTTGTGCTTGTGATTCATCTTTTTCCTCTTTTCCCTGGCTGCCTTAAAGATTTTTACTTTTGGCTTTCATTGGTGTAACTGAAATGTGTCTTGGTGTGTACCTCTGTTTTTCTATTTGTTTCTTTTGTTTTGCAATTTATCCTGCTTAGGGTTATCTGAGCTTCTTGGTTCTGTAGTGTGCTTTCTTTCATTAATTTTCAAACATTCTCAGCCACTATATCTTTAAATACACACACAAAAAAACTTGCTCAGTTCTCGATCAGTTCTATGAGACAGAAAGACACTCGATAAATTATTTGATGTTCTCCCACAACTTTTGATTCTCTGTTCTGCTTTTTGTTTTTCTTTCTAAGTTTACCTTCTTATTTTCTCTCTGTGTTTCAGTTTGTGTAATTTCTACTGACATATCTTTGATTCTCTCCTCAGCTGGGTCAAATCTACTTATCTGTTTATTGAAGGAATGCCTGTAATTCTTGTATTATATTTTCAGTTTTAGCATACCCATTCAACTTTTTCTTATAGTTTTCATCTCTCTGCTAATGTTCCCCATCCATATAAGTATGTTCTCCACTTTTTATACTAGATCTTTAACACATTTCACATAGTTATTTAAAGTACCTGTCAAATAAAGTCAACATTTAGGTCATCTATGAGTCTGGTTCTATTGAATGCTTTGTCTCTTTTTTCTCCTTTTTTGTATGTTTTCTAATTTTTGGTTGAATGACAAACACCAATGTGTAGACCAGTACAGTCCAAGGCAAATAGCATTTATGCCTGGAAATGGGCACCCCTCTATTCTGTCAGGATATTAGTGTGAAGGGCTGAGATAAGCTAGTCAGGAGTGAAGCTAACATTCCAGCCCCCACTTGATCTTCAATAATTATTTTAAATGATGTTTTCTTACCCACTTATAGGGTGGCAGTCTTTCTTCTATGCTTATCATTTTGGAATTCTAGCTAAGTGGTTGCTGTATAATATCAGCTATCTGATGGACTTGAGTAAAGTTATAGTTTGATAGATTTTTTTTCTGGCTTTTTTTCATTGTTTGGTTAGAAGCAACACTATCTTCCACTTTCTCCATCCTAGATGAAAGTAAAAAGTACATAACTTTTTTTTTTTCCTGGAAAGATATTTTTAACACATTTTAAAAATACCTCATTGTACAAGAAGAAATATTAAGTAGTTCCACATCTAAGTAGGCCTTCAAATGTCTTAGTTTTCTATTGCTTCTTCAAGCCAGCCTTGGTTGAATCATAATCACAATCAAATAAACCCTAAATGTCCTTCTCTCTCACTTCTATCTTTAAGTAACTCAAAGGGAAATGACTGAATTATATTCATTCTGGGGGAGTTATTAAACACGATGGGAATTATCAAAAGTTAATTGGTATTTTTTCTTCAGTTATATTTGTATCATTTCTAAAAGGCTTAAATTAATATTTCTGAAAGGCTTAAAAATGCCTTTAAAACACCATCAGCCCTTCTGTTTTGTAGTGTTTAAGTCTGTAATTACATGCTACTTGTGATATAAAAGTATCAAGAATAATTATCTTTAAATAGTTTGAAGTATAAACCTTTTTGAAGTATACATCACAATGTTTGTAATTTTTCTGATATTAAAAACTTAAACATAGATCTAAAGTATAGAACCCTGCTTTCTGCATGTATCTAAGCTCTTTTCCTTGAGAAACAATTTTATTGTTGGAATCTGATTTTATAAATGTATTGGGGTGTCAATAAGGGCCTCAAGGTGAAAACATGCACCACATACTATTTTACATATTATTTATTAAACCAAGATAAGCATTTCAGGCTTCTACTCTGGACCTCCCAGTGCCTTACAAAACTTTATAAATAGTAGCAAAGCTGAGAAATAAGTTTGTCTATCAATGCCCCAAGTTGACATCACCAAGAAGCACTCTGCAAAGTTCAGAGACTTTATAAAAGTATATAATGCTCATACATTTTTAAGTAGACATCTGAATTTTATTTACTATTTGTTTAATAGTAATAAAGGATACAATTGTAACAGTGGCTGTATATTTTTATATGGTTAAAATATACTTGTATTTGTTAAAACCTTGTATCTTCAGCTTTAACTCTTTCAATTTGTGGGAAAATGTCTTTCCTAATTAAATGGCAAAGTTAACCCTCATTGCACCAATCACCAAATCAAATTGACTGTCAGAAAAGACTGATTTCATTTTTTAATTTAAATAAACTTGTTAATATTCATCACCCACGTCAAGTTGGAACTGTTCTTCTGAGATAGGTAGCTGAATGGCTAGCTGGAGGATAAGGCACAGATTCTTTCCATTATTAGTTTGCCACCTAGATGGTGCATGAAAAGTGCCTTTGGTAATGCAATTTTTTTTTTTTTTTCACCCAGGGAAATATGCCAGAGTAAAATTTAAAATGGCTGGGAGTTAAGTTTTGATTTTGTAAAGTGGGAGGAGCACCTTTATGAAAGACAAGTTAGGAGAACAAAAGAAAGGCAAAGCTCAGACTTTCATGCAGGCACATCAAATTTAATTTTATGTAAATTATAGATAGTTGCATATTGATGATGAGGATCTGGAAATGTTCCACTTAAAACTGATGGCTCCTGTTCCAGCTAGAAGGTCTTCGTTTACCTTTAGGAGTATATTGATCCCAGTGGAAGAGTGCCGTCTTAGTTTATTCCCAGGCTGATAATAACCTGAAGGGAATGCTTTCCACCTGTTTTTCAGATCCAGGTTCACTTAATACAAGCTCAGTCCTCAGCAACAGCAGTAACAGCAGGAGTAGGAGCAGCAGCAGCGGTGGCCTCTCAGGGCATCCCGGGGGCACTGACAGCAACAGCATCCAGCAGTAGTAGTGGCCTCCCCATGTCCACTCCTATCCCAGGGACATCCTGGGGGTGCCAGGCCCTATAGAACAGAGCTACTCGTCCTTCATATTTAAGTCCACAACCCAGAACACCTGGGTGCTCATGCACATCTACATCAGACAATAGCCAATGAACACCTGGGTGCACGTGCATATTTACGTCAAATGCTTGGCAGGATTCTGAATATCTGAGGGACCCTGACCATTTTCCTATATTTTCCCAACAGGGTAGAAAGGAAAATAAAAATACACTTGCCATAACTATGTATGGAAGTGTTCAGAGGAGGTTTTGAAAAGATGTCTGAGACCGGAGAGAAGCGCCTAGCCTAGGAAATTTATCCTGAAATTAATGAATTGTTTAAGTCTAGGTTCAGAGACCAAGTGGAGGTTCATTTAAATGTCACTTTGAAACAGCCAGTGGAAAACTTAAATTTCTCTAAGCCTGTTGATCTTGGCCAAAGACTCGTTGATCAGGAAGTCAAAGCCCTGTTATGGAAAGGGTTACAAAATAAAACACTGCACTTGCTAAGTGAACCTTATTCACTGTCTATATGAGCCTATAGCAGTTTCTTTAACAGCGAAGAACAGATATTTTTTGTAAACATTTTAGCATTATTCAGTATAGGACACCTGTGCATACTTATATAGAAAATAAAATGTTTGTTGGTTTTATCATTTAAATACAAGTATCTCTAGAAGCCTAAACAATTTAAAAATAATATAGAGGCTGTAGTCAGTACCTATCTGTCATAGATCACATAAAACAAAACAAAATCTCTGTTACATGGAATGGAGAAAATGAAGATGACTTCTCCAATTTCCCTGCAAATTACAGATGTTGGGCAAGCTTCTTTCTTCTAGTCACCTATAGTAAAAGCTTTTCCCATAATATACTTGGAACCAATTATGCCAGACGTAGGGAAAGTGAAGAAAATGGTCAGGGCCCCTCAGATGTTCAGAATCTTGCTGAGCATTTGATGTAAATATGCACATGCGCCCAGGTGTTCCTTGGTTATTGTCTAATGTAATTGTGCACGTGCACCCAGGTGTCCTGGTTATTGGACTTAAGTACTAAGGATGAGTGGCTCTAATCCACGGTGCCCCCCACCCCTGGGATGCCTCTGGGGAGGGGCCATGGGGAGGCCGCTACTGCTGCTGCAGACTTGCTGCAAGCTGTTGCTGTCGGTGCACCCAGGATGACCCTAGAGGCCACCACTGCTGCTGCTTCTACTGCTACTGCAAACTGCTGCTGCAAGCTACTGCTGGGACTGAGCTTGTGTCATTTGCCAATGGCTCCCAGGATCTTTTCCCAATTACCTAGCATGGACCTGCGTGTGAAGGGTCTGGTGACCCAGCCTGGCTTGTGAGGGGTATGGTGGCCCAGTCTGTACAATGGGCTTGAAGGTTCAGAGCCGTAGCCCTGACAATACAAATGGAAACTTGGTATAACTAAAATAATGAAACATTTTGGCTTTAGTTATGAAATGCCTAGCCATACAACTAGTGTAGATATTGCCTCAACCCAACAACTGGCGTAGTCATGTAGCTTTACACCGGCTAATTAGAAAATTGCCAAAAATAAGATAATTAAAAACACAAAAATCCCTTACTCTGTACCAAGTGGCATTTTTAAAACATCAATATATTCTTTCTTAGCTCAAGGTAAAATGCTTGTTCCTAAGCTAAAAAATTGCAACAAACAGCACCAGACTGTAGACTTATCTATAAGTGCCCCAAGCTCTTAGTCTTTAAAGATATACAGAGAATGAAGCTTTCTGCTTTCTAAGCCAAGAAAGTAATCTGTAGAATGCTGAAAGTGTTTGAGGAATTAAGGCAGTTTTCTGCATAAATCACACCAAGTCAATCTCTCTCCAATTGTCATCAAAACACCTACAAAGTTTTGACTTAATTACCATATGAAATATTTAAGCATGTTTGTGTGTGTGTGAGTAAAATGATTATTCCCTTTTGGTAGGAGTTACTATATATTAAACTTGTTGGAATTTTCTAATTAACTTTCCAATATCAGTCTTGAGTGTATCCCTCTTACTCTTTGGGCTAGGTTACATTATGCTCCCCCCCCCCCACCAAACTGCTCATGCATTAATTCCAGAACCTGCAAATCTGTTATCTTATGTAGCAAAGGGGGCTTTGCAGATGTGGTTCATTAAGTATCTTACCATGGATTATCCAGGTGGGCCCAATGTAATCACAAAGATCCTTATAAGAGGGAGGCAGAAGGACCAAAGATAGTAGTAGGAGTTGTAAAAAAGGAAGCAGAAGAAAGGGTTGATACAAATAAGGGGCTACAAGACAAGGAGTGCGGACAGCCTCTAGAAGCTGAAAAAGGCAAGGAAATGGGCTGTCCCCTTAGAACCTCTAGAAGGAACCAGCTTTTCTGATGCCTTGACGTTAGCACAGAGATTGATTTTGCATTTCTGACCTCCATAACTGTAAGATGATAAAATTGTGTTCTTTCAAGCTACTGAGTGAGTAGTAATCTGTTATACCTGTAACAACAATAGGAAACTGATAAACCTGGACATTGTACAAATAGGCACTCAAGTAACTTTTATTTAATTTATTAAATTAAGTGAATGAATGAATTTAAATTTAAATTGCTAACCCAAAAGTATATTGTAGAAATAGCAGTGAGTTTCACCATAGCCTAACTATAATTGTCATGGCAATTACTAAAACAAAAACAGAAATGTCCATAGAGATTCTCTAAGTCTCCCATTAATTTTTAAGTTGATTCCTCTTAAGAGAAGTGAAAACAAGGGGAAACTTTTTCTCTTTGCCAGACAGGAAAAGAGGAAATCTGCATGTAAAAAATTGCATGTTTACTGTTTAATGTTTAATGTGGCACAAAGAAAGCAGGAAAATGACTGGAATCATTTCTCTGTGGATCAGATCAGAATTTCAAGTCATGTTTTGGCTGCCAAATTGTACATAATCAAATGAGCAGCATACAGTGTGATTTTTGCATGTTGTCAAGTGCTGCAAATTTGGCTCATATTACTGGAAGAAAAGTAGCTTATTTAGATGAAACAAACTTCTTAAAGTGAGGAATTTAGTAGCTTTTTTAATTGCATTTTTTTGTTAATTTTATTACTAAAATTGAAGTTTTAGTATGTTACCAGTAACTTTTCCAAAGATAGTTTTACTTATGAAATACTATCTTTTTGTGTTAATACAAATTAGTAATTGTGATATTTGTTACCCATCTCAAATATGCCCTAAAAGCACTAAATATTTATAATGTTAAAGTTTAAGTACACAAAGGGAATGTGGGATGAAGTTACATGTAAAAAAAAAAAAAAAAAAAAAAAAAAAAAAGTTCTGTTATGTGAGTCACAGATTACCTCTTCTGTCTAAATTAATCATGATAGCAGCTTGATCGTGCCACCACCACCAAACCAACACAAGGATTCTTGTCAAAGTATGTTGAATGCTTTTCTTATACAGATACTAAAAAACAGTTCATCTAATCTTCTCACAGGATCCAAATCAAACTACTTAAATCCTATGCCATAATGCAACTCATTTGTTTCTAAACCTGAAATCATGAGAACCAAGAAGTTTTGTTCTGTTGCTTTTTGAAAACCTTCTTTTTTGGAAAATTCAAAATATATACAAAAGCAAAGAATATTATAATATTGCAATCTTCTAGCTTCAACAACCAACTTATTGGCCTAACTTGTTTTATGTTATTACCCCACCTCCAAATCCACCCACCCCTCTAGATACCTGTTTCCACTCCAGACCTACTGAATTTGAATGTCTGTATTAATTTCAAATATCTTCAGCTGATTCTGATAATCAGTCTGATTTAAGAATTACTACCTTAAAGGAACTCATCTTCCCTTTTTACATATTTTATTTTTAGTTTTTTTTCATTTATTGTTAATCCTGTGATTATTCTATGTATTGCTTTTTAATTTCCCCTTTTGAGTACTGAATCTGTAAAAGTCCTTCAGAAGGGTGACAAGAAGAACCTCTTAGAAATTCCCTGTCTGTGTAGGTTGGTATTCAGCTATTCTACTAAGTAAAAAATGCTGAGATTCTTGAATGCCATCTTATGCTTAAAAGGATATTTCATTAAGAATAAATTAATAGCAATAAAGCTGATAAATTTAAAATTAAAATTTAGAAGAATTGAGTACCATATATTTAATTACTGGTTTCTTATAAATGCAACAGATTGTCCAAATTAGAGCCATATTCCGTTGTGATGTTCCAGGTCCATTTTTCTCCAAGGCATGGTTTCCTGTGGCCCAGGCAATGTAAAAATAGTGGTGTTGATAGCTCAGAAATTCTCTTCCCATTTTGCTAAGCCTAGGTTTTGGATCTGACAGGGAGTGCCATTCAGTCAACCAGCAGGAGGACTCCTGGTGAATGTCCTTCCCTAAGGTTCTCTGTAACTACCCAAACAAAAGACTGTCTTACAGATCCATACAAATCCTTTGTAAAGATTTGTATCCTGTTTGCCCTGTATGTGGGAGGGTTGAGGGCAGATTTTTTTCTTGCTACCACGTACACACCTGCTACATTTAAAGCCATGACTGAAGTAGCCTCCATCCAACCAGATGAGGTAATTCAACTATGAAAGTAAACCTTTAATAATGCAAATATGTTTATAACATCCTCTGCCTAAAATTATTCAATGGTTTCTCATTATCCTTAAAATAAAACCTACAATCTTTCTTTTTCTTTTCTTTTTTTAAATATCTCAACTGGCGTTATTACAGTTCTTGAACTGGACAGCACTTCATTCCATTAAATAGAATAAGAACTCCTAAAACATACAATCTTAACATGGCCTTATAAATCTTGTCTGACATAGGTCATGCCTACCTCTTGATGTTGCTCAAGATCTTTATGCACCAGCCCATTAGATTGCTTCCTGTTTCTGAAATGCACTGGTCTTTTTTCTACCGTAAGGCCCACATGTATGCCTTTATCCCTATGCACCTCTTTTCTCTGAGTTCTACTGAATGGCAGTTCTCCAGATGCATTTTGAATCATAAAGGAGTAGACATAGATAAGAAAGCACAGTTAGCAAGCTGGAGGAAGGGGAGTAGAAATGGCAGAGACCAAGAAAAATGTATGCAAATTCTTCTTTCCCTGATACAGCTTTCTGCAAGCAATAAAACTGAGCTGGGGTGGGGAGACATGTTAACTTTCAGGAAGTTTGAAGTCTTTTGCTATTGCAAGGTTTGGTACTTACAGATTTGAAGGGTGCTGCCACTTACAATGACTACTGGAATTATTTCCATTCAAGTTTGGTCAGAGAAGCCATCCAGGGGTAGTGGAAGAAGCAGTCCCATGGAGAAGATTTAATGGTCTGTAGGAAACTTGTTTTATGATCTCATCCCATGGACTGTGATTAAAACATAATGTTTACACTAGATTACACTGAGAATTCCTGAAAGTGATTAATTTAAGCTTTCTGCTCCCGAAGGCAATATGAATTTGAAACTCTGTTAAGTGCAAAGGGTGAGATTAAGTTACATTTCTGCATACCTGAGATTTGTAATGAGGAATTTATTCCTCTCATATTTAAATGTGGTATCTTCTGTTTCCTTGGCTAAAATTCTCCAAGGGCTCCCCATGGGTGGGAGAAGGAAAAAGAGTAGGAAGTTGAGGAGGAGGATTAAAAAAAGAAGAGACCTTAGTGAGGCCCCATGATCTTAAAGGAGTTGGTCCTTGCTGGTTTCCAGCTTAATCTCCTACTGGGGTTGTCCCTGAATTTCTGTGCTCTAGGCACCCTAGCCATTTTCCCTTTCTTCAAATGCACCACACTCCTTATCGCTTCACCTAATTTCTACTCATCCTGAGGTCATAGTTTTGTCATTTCCTCAGTGACACTTTTGCAGACATTCTACACACTGTCCTGGATCAAAGACCTTTTGCTTAATGGTGTGACACTTTTAAAGTTACATTTATTCACGCAGTTCATTAACATTTCTCTCCTAGTGAATTAACTGTAGGATCGATGAGGACAGCATCACACCTCCTGAGTTTGTGTCCTTCTCAGGGTCTTGAATAGTTACTGGCCAATAGTAGTTGCTCAATGAATAATTCTTAATCATTGAATTTATTCAATTCTTAAGTTAACACATCCTTTGTTCTGTATTTTTGGTCCTTTTTAAGTTTTCATTCCTCCTTTATCTCCTTGTAATGGCAAACTGAATTAAGGCTAAGATTAAGGTCCCTGTGCTGATGTTTTCTGTTATTTCTAGGACAACCTATCTTCTCTATCTGCCATAGGGAAGAGTTATTTGGGAATCCTCATCATTTGGGGGGGGGGGGAAAGAGCTCTAATAACAGGGTCAGGGAGACTACTCCTCCCTTCCATTCTCAAAACACAAAACCAAACTAAACCACAGACCCTGTCTTTGGTGTTCTCTGATTTTCTCCCAAGGACAGCATTCTCTGGACCACTATTTCAAGATCATTGATGGGCCGAGCCCCTGGCATACTAGGGAGAGTGTGGTGCTGGGAGCGCTGCGACGCTCCCGCCGCACATTCGGATCCTATATAGGAATGGCCGGTGCACTCAAAAAAAGATCATTGATGAGTTGTTCTCTGCTTTTGCCTTGATTCTTTTCTTTTTTTTGTCTTTTTCGTGACCGGCACCCAGCCAGTGAGCGCACCTGCCGTTCCTATATAGGATCCGAACCCGCGGCGGGAGTGTCGCTGCGCTCCCAGCGCCGCACTCTCACAAGTGCACCACGGGCTCGGCCCTTGCCTTGATTCTTTATTGCCAATTTGAATGGCTTATAATTACATATGCAAATATGTTTTTGTGATTATTCTTCAACTGATGTATTTATTAAAAATCTCTCCTGGTACATTGAATCAATATATCTCAAAATATGTATTGCTTAATAAGACAGTGCAAAATGAAGTTTTAGGGATTGTGCTAATGAATGAGGCCACTAGAAATGTTTTTATCACTTTTAATCAAATCAGCTCTGTCACCGTCCTGCTTCATTGAAAATTGACAATGTATGGCCTTCAAATGTCCTAGATGAGCACACATTCATGTGGTCACTACTCAGAATTGTGGTTTCATGGCTTCATTGAAGAATAACAAGTTTCCTTTAAAATTTTAATAAAATCTTTTTATATCTTAAAATAGTATTCTTTTACCTAATACAAAATCTTAAAAGCACTGGACCTTTGTACATTTATACTCATTACTGTAATCATTAGAGAACATTTTTCTCATTATGACTTCTAATCTGATAGATATAAAATACTAAAATTTTGTGACAAGAAAGCATTTTTCTTAATACATTCACATGTAATAACATCAGTATATTTAAAACGAAGTGTTCAAATGTGCATGAAAAATCTATTAATTTTTGCCGTTTCTCAGGCATGCTGTGCTGAAAAGAATTTTGAGGTAACGATACTCTTTGAGTTAAATTTCAACTTTTTGCACACCTTTAATGCATGAGTGCCAATAATCCTTTTTAATGATGTTGGAATAACAAAAGTGAAAGCACATTGTAAACCAAAGCATCCAACCCCATTAGATGATTAGATAGATACCTCATTGTTTGTTTCAATCCTGATATAACTTTTAATTCTCCCTGACTTCAGGGAAGTCTCTTAAATCCTATGAACTTTAATTTCCTCATCTGAAAAATGAGATAATATCCATCTTTTAGGATAGCTGTGAGAATTAAATAATGCAGCATGTAAAGTTACCTGGCATACCTTGCAATACATAAATGTTTTATTCCTTCTCTCTTTCAGCCTCTGCTTATGCACCATCTTCAATAGATAGAGGTGATTAAAAACAGAGTAGGAAGAAGTTTGCTAATCTAGCAACTTCTCCCTTCTTTTTATTTTCCCCTGTGGTTGACTTCAACTTGGCATACATTCTAGCTGTGAAGGGCCTTTATTTCTACAAATGTGTCACGTTAATACTAAGAATACCACTACTCATGATGATGATGATTAGAGTTGCTAACTCTCAGTAAAGTAGATGTGATCCCCGCAACTCTACGATGGAGGCACTATTAATACTTCCAATTTACAGATGACGAAATTGAGGCAAAGAGTAGCTGAGGCATTTGTCCAAAAGTGTATGAGTGAGAAGTGACAGGCCCCAGTCTGACCACGAAAGCTGACCCTGAGACATGACATGCACAGGTTCTCCATACATGTCGTTCTGCACAGGCTAGCAAAGGGTGAAGATCTCAGCCCTGGAGTCACGCTGCCTGAGTCAGATCCCGACATTGTCATTTCTTATCTTTGGCCTTGAGTCTCTAAGTCTCTCTACTACTCAGTTTATATTACATCTGTAAAATGAGACTAGGATTGATGAGAATTTATTGAGGTAGTATATTAAAGTATATTGCTCAATGCCTGATATAATGTAAATAAGGAATAAAAGTTAGCTATTTCTGTTAGTGGTTAGAGACACACCTTGTCCTTTCTCCTCTGCCTCTCTCTAAAGCATTCATGGATTTTTGAGAAGAGTTAGTCTTTGCCTGCCTCTGTGATCCTCAGGAGCAGATAACACTGATCTAAGGAGCCTGCATCCAAAAACGACCATTGTTCAGATGCTGGACTTTCTCCCAAACCCTCATTTATGATTTTTGTCTAAAACAGTGTGCACAGCCCAATGTGACTATAATATAATAATTCAAATAATAAGCAGGGCATAGTTTTTTAATAATTTATAATATTGACTTATAATAGTTTTAATAATTGATTTATAATATTTATAATGATTCATAATGTTTTTAATGATTTATAATATTTATAATAATTTATAATGATCTTTTTATGGAGATCATTATTTTAATAGCTCAGCCTTTTATGGAGAATTATTTATTATTCACATCTAAATACCTAAACTCTACAATGGAATCAAGATTTTTTACTCCTAAGGTATTTTTTTTGCTGACATACCATAGGCCTAGCTTAGAAACAGTTTTTGTAAAATCTACCTTCGAAATAATGGAAAGCTGAGACCTTCCTGATACATCTAGCAAAACATGGTCAGTACATTTCCTGTCCATATTGGATATGTCAAAGGAGAAAAATTTTACTAAGTCTATAGGCGTGGAAAATCTCAAGAATAAAAAATGATAAATTATGAATTTAGCAAATGTCACTATATAAACTTGAGTCATTCTATGGAATATATATTTCCTTTATAATTTAGGATTTGAAAAAAGATCCTTTTTTTTTCCTATCTTGCTAAAAATTGCCTTAGCTCCTCACAGTTTTTGTTCAGGTGTGCAAGCAGCATTGCTGATGTAAGGTGGTTTCCTTTTATCTATCTACCAAGTCAAAAACTCAAAAGCCATTAGAGTCAATGATGTATATTCTCTGTGTGTAAATGCCAAAGTAGAAAACAGTGTGGTTCTATGCAGCACCCAGGCCTCTCTTCCAAATAGATAATATAAAACTGAATTTCTGTACTTTTTTTTAGCATTTTGCTCAAAACCAAACATAAAAAAAGAGTGTGCATATATATAATTTTCTATTAACATTTTAAATCATACAACATACACATTAAGGAAAGATACATGCTAATACATTTAAACAAATGATATTCATTGTACAACTACTATATGTCAGCCTATCCTAAACAACTTTTCAATTGCTGTTAATTTTATTCTCCACAACAACTTTTTGTGGTAGGTACTATTATTATTTCATTTAACAGATGAGAAATTTGAAGTTGGGAGGGTCTTAGAACACTTATCTAAGTCACATAGCCAAAAGTTGAAATCAAGTTTCCAGCTCAAGCCTGTATGTCTCCAGAGACAAAGTTTGTAGCTTTTATGGATTCATAGAAGACCAGTGTTATGTCAGAAGAGAAAAAGCAGAGCAGGCAATGGAATGGCATAATGCTGCCTCTCTTTATGCTATTAGATTCTAGATCGTTCTGAATCTCCTGAGCTTGGCATATGAATTCCTTTGGAATTGGTTGGTAGCCTGCATATTCAGTCTCATACCCTAACATCTCCTGCCCCTGACAGATATTTCTAAGCTCTTACTGAGCTTCTCCCTTTTCTGCTAATCCGTGAGAACCTGTCCTGTCCTTACACCTGCCTCAAGAGTTCCCTCCTCTTTGAAAGCCTTCTCCCCTTATACAAAGCCCAATTCAAAAACCATTTCTTATTAAAAGTCTTCCCTTTAAAAGCTACCTGTTCCAACCAAATAAAACCGCCCCCAAATAAAATTGACACTCCTCCAACCCTGGATTCTACAGCACTCCATGCTTCATGATTGTCTGGCTCTAGTATTTTCAGAACAAATATTCGTCCTATTTTGGAGAGCAGTTTATCAGGGTCCACCCACATTTGTAAAACTTTGCAAATTTGGACTCCATCTGTGTCGTGTGTATGTATGTGTGCATGCCAATTTGAAGATCTGTTGTAAATCACAGAAAGTTCTAAATTTACGCATTTTTGACATAAGTCATTAAGACCATTATTGATTTAGAATTTCCAGAACAAAAATAGTTATGAATTTTTGTATGTGTTGTCCTTTTTTTTTATTAGCATATTTTATTTTAATTGCCAAGTAGGAGGGTAAGAAAAGGCTGAACAAAAGTAAAAGTTTATTAATTTGCTCATATTTCAAATAAAAAGTGGGTTCAGTTAAATCAGGTTTTGGAGTATACAGTATAACTTCTGGTTTGAACACAATGCGTATAAATTCTGTATTTATGCTTCACTAATTGTCTTCATTTGTTCATTATATTCTTAAAATATTTCATTTTTGAACACCTTAAGGTATAAGAAATAGAGATGAAAACTAATACTTTTTACTAAAGAAATGGAAGTATCATCTAGTTTGCTAAGCACAGTTTGAACAGACTTATAAACTAAAAATAAAAATAAAAACTTATAAACTAAAACGAACAAAAAAGCCCTTTTTAAGGCATTACTGAAAAGCCAGGTTTGCCCCACCCCTAACCTTCAAGAGGACTTACTCAAATTTCCACTGAGAATGATTAAGGTGTAATTTTCTCCTTTTTCCTTCTAAGGAAACTATTGTTAAGTTTTACTCTACATCCTAAATAGTATGTGGAATCATCCAGATAGAAGATGTTCTCATTCCCTCACCACTTGGGTTTCTATTCTAAATCATGAGCAACATACTCACCCCATGACCTGCATCTCTCTTCAAAATATATCATTCATTTTAAGGTAGAGAAATTAATGTTTACAACAAGCTTTCCTATCACAGTCTTTCCTGTCCTGGTAGGGATTAACCATCTGATGGATTATTCCCTCACTCCCAAACCAAATTCAATATTGAGTTGATGACTGCTTTCTCCCCCTATTTGAGAAACGCTCAAATAGGAATAGATATCTCTCTGGTTATGTTTCAGAAACCATACAGGCAACACACACATATACACATGAACAAATGTAGTTTAAACAAACTCTGATGTGCCACTTATATACTTGAATGCATGAAAGAAATGCCCATATAAATGAAAATATAGGAACATCATATGTTTGTCCTTGGGATTAGCACACTCATTTCTAGATAAGAACTTGACTCAGCCTTAAAACATGTATGAATCCAAGGGTTCAGTCTTTAATGTTGATGCATACTTTGGCAGCTTTTTAATTAACATTAATGAGGTTGTATATGGTACCCTTCAGGAATAAAACTGAAGCCATAAGTTCATTTCTTTGTATATCACCTGTAAAGCTTTCAGGTGATAACAGTTTCATCTTTCTTGATCTGGACTTTGGGTTTTCTTTGCCAAAAGGGAGAGGCTCTTCTCTCACTTTCTCCACTGTTACATGTTTAAACATCAGCCAGCTTTACTTACCCAAATTTTGTTTTTTGAATGCAAATTTTATGCCGCCTTTAAACATGACAGTGAACTCCATACTGGTGAATATGTCAGTATCTGTAATGTTGCCACTCTATTTCCCTGATTTATTCAATGATGCTACCATCTGGTTTCCATTACAATCCAATTATTCTCACTGAAGGAATTAAAACGTCAAACATAGGAAGCTGGGTAGAAGGCAGAGGTTATTTATAAAGAAGAAAATTATTTACACATAGAGATATTTCTCTTTTCTCGGTGCCCATAGAATTCCCATTGCTATTAATGGGACTTACAGGGACCTACTGAGTGGCAGAGTTTAGAGTATTAAATCTTGGTAGTCAACAGTAATGGAAAATGAATTCTGGATGCATACAATTCAGTTTTAATGGAGTCTAGTACTTGCATTTTTAAATTTGTCTGAATTTGACAAAGATTATTTAATTCTCAATATTGCATTCAAAGTTTACAAAAACATTTAACAAAAGAGATGAGACATTAAATCTGCCAGATTTCCTTTCCTCCTAACCTTGTTTATAAATTTGAATTCTGTGGCTGCAGTAATGAATAGGAACTCTTTTATACCTCCTGAGGCTTATCAGGTAACATTTAAATATTACATACTATTATTTTATGGTCATAGTAGTTTCCTGTTGTTATATTTCTAGTGTTTGGCATAAGTTTATGCATCCTCATGCAGTTGGTTTCTCAAGTTATGGTTATTATAATTTGAAAATCATGCTGCTCTATTTTCTTTTATTTTGAGAACAATGTTTATTGAGCTCTTATGTTTCCACTAAGATTCTCAGTAAGAAGCAGAAGCAGGAAACCTGTTCAATATGTAGTTTCAGCCAGCAAGGGAGGCTCAGCTTCATCTGGGGTGATAAGAAGTGGACGTAAAATAACTAGCGCATAAAATCTATTCATGCAAAATAAAGGGAAATATAAATGATGGATGGATGGACGTGATAGATATATACATACCGTGGTACTTTTAAAAGTTTGTGGAAATATTTGTATTATCTTTTAGTTCTATTTTTCCACAAACTTTTTGAAGTACACTCATAGATAGATAGATAGGCTACTCTAGGAATAGTGAGTCAGAGTCACCTAGATTTATTTTTCATGAGTTGTCACCTGATCAGAAACACCTATATACTTGGTAAATATATTCCTTTTCTAATGATATTGGTTGGTCAAGTTGATCAACATCCGATGCATTCACTGCCTACTTCGTATCTATTTCCTTTATAGTTATCATAGTTAATACCTGTGCTGAATGATATAACACATGACACTAAACTTAAAAGGCTAAAAATTATCCAATTAATTACCCTCATCTACAATGACAGTGACTCATTGACACAGGTCTGTTAGCATGACTGCTGGTGGCCACAGGAGCAGCAGGCATGTCCACAAGCTCATATGAGCTAGATAATTATGGAAAGTGTGTTTTGGTTAAAAAATGTCAGACAGGCTGTATGTGGGATGAAGTGAGCCATATTCAGCCCAGGGCCTTTTGTTGCACACGTGAAGCTGAGAGAAATTCAAGGACTTAGATTGGTGGTTCTTTTGCAGTTTTTCTAGTTCCAGTTCGTGCACGTGTGAATAGAGTAACATATTGTTACATGTAGCACTTCTCGAGAAGACTTCCGTCTGGGAGGCAGGCATATCAGAATTTCACACCCAATGAATTCTCACTGCCACGTTATCAGGTATTTGTTCTATGCAACCCTGAGTCGAGAAGGTGCAGTCTTACTATGTGCCTAAGAGGTCAAGAGTCAGAACTGTTCAGCAAAAACTGTTAATAACTGCCACAATTTCCTTGAAAAGTAGGTTCATAATAAGTAATACAGAAGATCTATATAGTATACAAAGGGCAGAGGTTCTACATAGATCTGTAGAAGATAGAGAGGTACATAGATATATATGTAGTATTTATGGATACATTTTAATCGTAACTTTTAGATAACTGAAGTAATGTTGGCAGTTGTGTAGAAAAGGGCAATGGGATTTAAACAGCAATTTTCTAAATATTGACTATTGCTTAATGTTTGAATACATTGGGCTTCAAAAATACTTTGGAGCAGCAAAAAAAGAAAATGTGTGTTAAGATTCAATATGCTCAGCCTATGTTCATTCCAATTTTCTTTATGAAGGACTTATTTAAAGCATGGCGTTTTATAAGTGTAGCTAGATGAATAGGAAATTAAATTGTTTATTGGCAATAATTTTTAACTACTGCCTTTAGCTTCCTTCATTCTTTTTCTACATAATTTTATTATTGTTTCTTTTATATATGTGTATGTGTGTGTGTGTGTATATATATTTTATCATTTTTCCTCATCTGTCTGTGGCTGTCTTAAAATTAACCTCAATCATAGGGTGCTTTTCTTCCTTCATAGGATGAATTGACCAAACACAATTCCTAACATACTTTTTATAAGCCCAGTCCATCAATGCTTGATTTGTGGTTTTAGAAAGGTCAATGGTCTCTTTTTAATCACCAACTTTTTATAAAGCTGATTATGCTATCAGTAGCAAAAACCAGAATGTTCTACAGGTCAGGTGGACTAATGTTTGCTTATACATATTTCTAAGACACTATTTTCTTCTACCTAATCCTAAAACATTTTCTGTGGAATTATCTTTAAAGGCACTGGTAGAAGTACTACCGTTACTTGTGGAAGATATGTAAGGCAATAACTATGCTTTGCATTTTTTAATGAGCTTTGACTTCTAAATTTTATTATACTTATGTATATAATTGGCCATGATGTTTGCCAAGTACTATATTACATGCCTTACTTTATCATCTCATTTGATTTTCACATTAAGTAAGAGAACATATATTGACTATCAGTTTTGCCTGCCTGCTGCTTCCCACACTATCATCACATTTATCACTCTCTGCTATTAGTTAATTAAGTAATTTTCATTGGGGCAAAACAATACTTTATTTGGGATTTAACCTTCAAAATGGGCACAATGCTTGTTATATAGTAAGCTTCATTTAATGTTTGTTGAATTAATCTTTCAGAATACTAGAGATGGGGGTGAGGTGGAAGGGTGGTTTAGGGAGGGATAGGTTGGGTAAAAGACATAAAGAAAAATCATGATTTGTAATAATAATATGCTTTTAATAGATATTATTAAAACAATAAAACCACAAAAAAAATCTTTACTAATGCTTCTGGGAATTTTCAACTTTTTGTGCAAACAGGAAAACTTTATCATATTTTTCATGAATGATTAAAGTTCAAAAACAAAGGTCTCATAGGAAATCATTCCATTCACTGTTGAGTTCAGTTATTTATTTGACTACTGTTTCAGCAAGTATTTTGTTTACTGTTTCTCAAATAAGAAATAGATGGTAAAGGCATATTTGATGTTTCTTAAATTCCTTGGTTTTGTAATTTCCAATTCCAGGTCTTGAAAGAGAATGAAAGATATGTAGGGTAATAATTATATCTGAGAGGAAAGAGTATGTATCTGCCTGTGAGATACATTTAAATATACAAATTATAAATATATGCATATGTATGTATATACAAGTGATACTGGTCCCTCATTTAACCTAAGTTTTTATTACTTCATCTTTAAAAAGGAATATGGATACTATACTACTAACAGAAGTTTTTGAGGATTGTTTGAGATAATGCTCATGCTAAACCCTCAAAGAATGTTATTATAGTAATATTATTATGCAATATCATATAAATGTATATATATATTTTTTTTAATTGCTGGCAATCATATGAGTTAATGTCAAGATCATTAATATGATGCTTTCTATCATTCTATCAGTTTTCCCTCTCTTCTGTCTCAAAATATATGCTCTAGGAACACCTAATGCTTGTTGTTCTTAGAACACACCATGATATTTTTAATCTTCTTATCCTGATCATGCTGTCTCTTCTACCTAGAATTCCCTCTCCTCTGCATTCAGCATTTCAAAATTTCATATTTTTAAAGCCTCTGGTCTGGTTAGGATACCCTGTACTCCAATATACAAAGTAATATTGGAGAACAGGGTGTCAATGTATATGTGTGTGTGTATGCGTATATATATATATATCACATAGCTCTTGTATTATGCTATGTCTACATAGTCCAACATTGTCCTTACATTATATTCTAATACTGTATTTATATAATTTTATATTTATGAGTTTTAAGGGAAATAATGTCTTATCTACCTTAATATTTTCTGCTCCTATAGAAGCTTCAATTAAGGTTGTGTGAGAAAACAAATGAAAGAATGAATGAAAGAATGGATTTTAAAATGTCTCAATCTTTTATCTTGTGGAATTCTCCACTGTAGAGGCAATAATGGGACTTTTAACATGACTGTGCCTGTAAGCTGACGCTCAGTAATGCATCCAAGAGCACATCAAGGTTTTCTGGTTACAAACAGTCTATTCTGGATTATTTACATATAATATGACTGTATATAACATTTATAGGATAAGAGTATGTTGGCATACAGCTGAAGCAGTGGATTGTAGAAACTGTAAATCTTCTTACACTTCTCTATTTTAGTTTTTCCAGAAAAACTCACAGTAAGAAAATACTCTGTTTTTAGATACAGTAAATCCTTATCCAAAGGGATTTCCCAAATCACCTCTAGACTTTTTTCAGCATTTTCTAGTTTTATTTTTCTTTGCGATTTCAGGATTTTGGGTGGACCAGAACGAGAAGACATAAAGTCCTCCTTTGGCATGAGGAAAAGAGTAATGTTAAATTATACCTAATTGAGAAGAGTATTGTGGCCTTATCTGACTAGTCTGCTAAATTTCCCACATGACCAAAAAAAAAAAAAAAATATTACTCCAGTATAAGAATTACTTTTTAATACAGTTGTAAGTTTGAAAGGAGTGGGAAGAGACAGGGCAACAATTTAAACACAAATTAAGAAAGATGAAAAACAATAATATTTTGTAAAAGGTAAATAAGTATAGGGCTAGACGAGTTTGATATATATTAGCACCAACACAGAGGTTCTGTTAACTTATAAAATATATCATTTCCATGTAGAAATAGCATAGCAAGTATAAGCTGAACTTATTCAGAAAATTAGATTAGTTATAAGCAGGTAAGCCTAAATTTATATCCTTTTACTCTAAGATTCTTTTGTTTCTCCATGAAATGAAATGTAAATTGTAGTTTAAAATGTGAATAAAACACTCATTCACCCTGCTTACTGATTCACTTTGTATAAATGTTCTTCCCTGAGCTCCTTCCATTGTGATTGTTTTCATCTCAAACATACATAAATTGATCCAAGTTCACATTGGGCTCTTGATGACGCTTTTAAATTGCAAAGCTCTTTGATTTTGCATTTTGCTTTCAATATTTTTTCCCAAATTCTAAGTATTTATGTAAACAACCTGCCATTTCTTCACATTTCTGTAGCTTCCTGCTGATTTCCTACTGGAGAAAAAAACTAATTGGCAGTACTTTTCCTTAATACTAAACATCTTGGACCCTTTTGCTTAAGGCAGATTCAGGAAGAAATTATTTTTATAAAGAAGGGATTTTATTACCCATTGTGGACCACAAGTATGGTAGAATCAACTGGAGAAAAATAATCAATGGCTAACAGTGCTCATATTCTTCTGCTCAGCGCAGAAAGCGTGGAACAACCACACCCCAAAGTGCATTCCATGGAACCTGTGTTGTCTCTCCCTTTTGGAGAAAAGTTTAAGACAGCCTGAGACAGAAAACATTTATTACTAAATAAATGCTTTTGTTTTTCCTGTTTTTAAACATTCTTAATTCTGGTCCTTTAATCCAGCTGCCTGATGATCATTTCTGCCTGATCATCATTTCTGATGATCATTTCTGATCATTTGTAATTTGCATTTCAAACTCCAATACTCAAACTAAACTTACAGACTTCCAAGTCTGCTCTTTCTCCTGTCTTTCTAATTTCTTTAATACTATCCTGAACCTCTAGACAACCGGCTCAAAATTCTTTGATTCTACCTGTCCTCTCCCAACTACTTTCTCTTCATATCTACTCTGTTGCCATCTGCTGTCTCCTCCTTCATTCCTATAGTCAGTCCTTTAGCTGTGTTTTCCTTCTTGCTTCTATTTGACACTTCTCTGACCACTTTAACTCAATGCATTTCTTCCTCTAACATAATAATCCCAGGAAATTGCACTTCAATATTTTTACCCCTCTGCTTTATAAGCTTCATATTCAAGACTATCTATTCCTGTCCCTGATCTATCTTTCCAGTGCCACCTCCCAATTTTCACATCCCTATCCTTTTTGCTATCATCAAATTATGCTGTTTATTGGTTTTTGTGCAATTTCTTCCTTTTTATAACTTTATATCTTTTTATCTTGGTTATGCTTTTACTCAGATTAAAATGCCTTTCTCTGCATGTTCACATCTTCATATTATATTAATCTATCAACAACTTATTTTCCTTAAACATGCCTTTCCTCATGCTTCATAAATTCCTCTAGTGAGATTCCATCAGTAGTAAATTTGCAGTGTTTTTGTTTGTAAAGCCCCTCCCCCTTTTTTTGTTTTTACTTTTGTATGAAGGATAACTAGGTACAAAGTTTGAGGGTGCACTTTATTATCTTTTCTCAAGTACATTGAAGATGTCATTTCACTCACCTCTTGCTACACTCACCTCTTGCTATTTTTCTTACAATTGAAAAATTGCTTGTCAATCTTGTTGCTATACTTTTGTATATCCTTTGCATTTTTAAATATTTGTTTATAGCTCGTTTCTTTGCCTTGGTGGTTTACACTAATATTAAATGTATCTTCTTGTAGATTATTTTTATTCATCCTATTCTGTACTCCCTTTCTTTCCTAAATTTGAGGAGCCCCATCTTTTTACAATTCTGGAAAATGTTGAGGCCATTATATTTCTAAATATGGTTGTCCCTGGTCCCTTTGTGTTCAAGGGGGATTGGTCACAAGACCCCTGCCTCCCTCACCCTGCCAGTGGATTAATTCTTGGATACTCAAGCCCCTTACACAAAATGGGTAGCATTTACATACTCGTAATCTACACACATCTTTCTATGTACTTTAAATCATATCTTGATTAGTTATAATACCTGATACAATGTAAATAGTTGCTATAGTGTATTTTTAAATTTTTTTGTATTTTTACTTTTGTATTGTTTTGTTTTTGTTTTTTGGAATATTTTCAAGCTGGCGGTTGGTTGAATCTGTGAATGCAGAACCTGGAAATACAGAGCTTGGAAATACAGAGGATCAACTTTTTTCTCTCTCAATATTTTACTTCTCTTCTGCGAAAACTGCTATTAAACATAGTTGTGCCTTTCATTCAGCTCTCTATATCTCTTCATCTTCATTTCATGCCTTCTCTTTATCTCTCTCTCTCTCTGCCTGAATTACTTAAGATTTATTTAGGTTTTTCTTCAATTTCACTATTACTTCAGAGTTATCTAAGCTGCTTTCCACTGGATTTATAAAATAAGTTTTATTTTAAATCCTTTTACACTTACAGGAAAATTACAAAACTTGTACAGAGAATATACCACCCAGTTTTCCCTGTTAACATCTTACATTAGTATGACACATTGTTAAATTAATAAATCAATATTGATAAATTATTATCAGCTAAGTTCCATTTTTTAATTTAGATTTTCTTACTTTTTTACCTAATGTCCCTTTTCTATTCCAGGTTCCCATCCAGGATAGAACTTTATATTTAGCTGTCATGTCTCTTTAAGATCCTCTTGGTTGCGACAGTTTCTGACTTTCATTATTTTTGATTAGTTCTGGTCAAGTATTTTGTAAGATTCCCCACCAGTGGAATTTGTCTGATGTTTTCCTCAATATAAGATTGAAATACTTGGTTATTGGGAGAAAGACCACAGAGGTAAAGTGCCATTTTTATTATATCCTATCAAGAGTACATACCATCAACATGATGTGTAACTGTTGATATCGGGCTTGACCACCTGGCTTAGGTAGTGTTTGGCAGGTTTCTCCACCATAAAGTTAGGCATCCCAGTCCCTCTTCCCATAATGTACTCGTGAAAACAAGTCACTATGCAGAGGCCACACCTAGAGAGTGGGAGTTATGAGGTAGTGCATCTACATAAATTGTGTGGAATTCTTCAATATGGGGTGTTCGTCTCTCCTCCCCTATTATTTATTTTGTTACTCAAATTGTAATAGCTTTGGCCATTGGTAGCTCTTTCAGTTGCTCCTGGGCTTCTTTGACATCCCACCATCAATGAGTTTTTGTGTGTTTGTTTGTTTTTTGTTTTAATTTTGTAACCTTTTGAGTACTTCTTACATTCTGACACTACAAGTTATTCTAAGCTCATTTTGCAATTTTCCTGCCCCAGACCTAGTATCAGTCATTTCTTCAAGGAGCCCTAATTCATTTTATTAGAGAATGGTAGGAATGGTATTAGGGACCATTATCTGGGTGCTAGATATGCTTGCTGCTACTGTCTGCCGTTTCTTTTAGGCCCTCTCTGCTGACAGAGCACAAAATATATGTGCCTATACTAACCCATATATAGACACAGGTACATATCTGTAACTATCTCTGTATGTAAACATCTATATATTAAGCTAAACTGAGTTCATCCTGATGCCTACAGTGCTAATCCATTACCAATGGATCATTCTAGTTTTCTCTTCCTTATCTGGAAACTCTTACTCCAACAGTGAGAAACCTGGCTCCCACTGTCAGCTATCCATTTATTTAGTTGTTCCATTCCAACATACACACATAGCAGTATCAGAATTATTAACCTGTACCTGTATGAAACAGCTTTATCAACTAAAGTATAGTACTTTTGTGCAGTTGCTTTTGCCTTCAGTATTATAGATTTACTCATTTGCAAAGTTACTTAGGTCAGCACCTTTGTTCCTCATCCCTTCCTTGAGGTTATTTCATACATTTGTAATACAGTTAGGTTCTCTTGTTGCCGAATGCATTCCTTCTAGGATCACACAGCCTCTTAAACAATTTTTTTAAATTCCCAGACATTAAGTTTCACTCTTTGTGCTATAAAGTTCCATGGATTTTGACAAATGCATACTGTCATGTATCCACCATTACAGTATTATACAGAATGATTTTCTTGTTCTAAAAAGCCCCTGAGCTTTACCTGTTTATCCCTCTGCCCTCCTCCCAAGACTTGGGAAACAACTGATCACTTTGCTGTCCCTATAAGTTTTGCCTTTTTCAGAATAGCATATAATTGAATCATAAATCATGTCACCTTTTCATACTGGCTTCTTTCATTTAGTCATTGAAGGTACATTTAAGGTTCCTCTCTGTCATTCTGTGGCTAGATTATTTCTTTTTATTGCTGAATAGTATTCCATTATATGGATATACCACTATTTGTTTATTCATTCACCTACTGAAGGACATCTTGGTTGCTTCCAGTTTTGGATGATTATGAATAAAGTGCTATAAATTTTTGCAGGAAGGTTTCAGTGTGAACAGAAGCTTACAAATCAATTGGGTATATACCTAGGAGCAAGATTGCTAGATTATATGGTAAGACTATTTGTAGTTTTGGAAGAGCTGACCGAAAGTTCCCTAAAGTGACTGCACCATTTTACATTCCCACCTATTGCTCTGCATTTTTCACCAGCTTTTGTTATTGTCAGTATTTTTAGTTTTCATCATTGTTATAAGTATATGTATATGGTGTCTAATAGCTGTGGCATTTTAATTTTTATTTCCCTAATGACAAATGCTATTAAGCAACACTTAATATGTTCATTTTCCATCTGTATATTTTCTTTTATGAGGTATCTATACAGATATCTTACCCATTTTTAATTGGGTTATTTGTTTCTTTTTATTGCTGAGTTCTTTGTCTATTTTGGATAAAACTTGTTTGTCACGTAGATGTTTCATAAGTAATTTACCCAAGCTGTGACTTGTCTTTGATTCTCTTAACAGTGTCTTTAACTGTAATAAAGTTCAATATATATTTTCTTCTTGCATGGATCATGTTTTTGATACTGTATCTGAAAACCCACCAAACTCAAGGCCATCTAGATTTTCTCCTGTATATAATCTAAATGATTTATAGAATTGATTTCATATTTAGATGTAAGATTCATTTTCAGGTAGGTTTTACAAAAGGTGTAAGATCTGTGTCTAGATTCTCTCTCTCTTTCTCTCTTTTTGCAAATGTGTATACAACTTTTCCACCATCATTTGTTGAAAAGATATCTTCTCTATTGAATTGCCCTTGCTCCTTTGTCCAAGATCAGTTAACTGTGTTTGTGTGGGTCAGTGTCTGGGCTCTCTATTCTGTTCTATTGATATATGTATCTTTTCTTTCACAGATACCATGCTGTCTTGATTAATGCATATTTTTATTTATTGTATTTTATTTTTTATTTTTTATTATACATACATGTGGGGTACAGCATTGATTTTCAATAACTGTGTTGAATGTGTGGTGGTTAGATCAGTATAGTTAGCAGATTTATCATTACAATACGCAACCATTCTTTGTGTCCGATGATCAATTCCTCATTTGCCTCCCTTCCTCCCTGCTCCCATTTTCCACCTCTACTTTTCTAAAAGTTCAGTGTATTACTGTGATTGTTCTTTCTCTCTCTTTTTTCTATCTGTCTCTCTTTATTGTTCATTTGTTTATTTATGGATTCACCTCCCAGGTGTGAGTGAGAACATGTGGTATTTCTCTTCCAGTACCTGGTTTGTTTCACTTAGGGTAATTTTCTCCAGGCTCATCTATGTTGTTGCAAATGGTAGAATTTCATTCTTTTTTACGGTGAGTAGTATTCCATCATGTATATGTACCACAATCTCCTTATCCAGTCATCCATTGATGGACATTTAGGTTGGTTCCATCACCTAGCTATTGTAAATAGAGCTGCAATAAACATGGGAGTGCAGGTATGCCTTCAACCTGATGTTTTCCAATCCTCTGGATATATCCCCAGGAGTGGGATTGCTGGATCATATGGAAGTTCTATCTGTAGTTGTTTAAGGAACCTCTGTACTGTTCTCCATAATGGCTATACTAATTTACAGTCCCACCAACAGTGCAGGAGGGTTCCTCTCTCTCCACATCCTCACCAGCATTTGTTATTCTCTGTATTTTTATAATAGATGCATATTTTTAGTAAATCTTGAAGTCAGGTTGTGTCAGTCTTTTGACTGTTTTTCAGTATTTCAGGTCTTTTGCCTCTACATATATAATTTCTTTTAATTTTTTTTAATTGACAGATAAAATTATATGTTTTCATTTAGGTACAACATGTTTGAAGTATACAACATTGTGAAATGATTAATTCTAGCTAATTAACAAATGTATTACCTTGTATAATTTTGTGGTGAGAGTACATACAGCAAGGTGACTATAATTAATGATGATATATTTCATATAAACTTTAGAATCATTTTGTCAAGATCCACCAAATAGCTTTGTGGAATTTTGATTGGGATTCTAATGCATCTACAGATCAAGTTAAGAAGAACTGACTTATTAATAATGTTGAATATTCCAGTACATGAACATGGACTATCTTTCCATTTATTTAGCTATTCATTGACTTCTTTCATCAGAATTTTATAGCTTTCTCCATATAGATGTTGTACATATTTTGTTAAATTTACACCTATTCCATTTTTCTGTCTATTGTAAGTGGTATTAAGTATTTTTTTTTTTTTTTTGCAAATTCTAATTTTTCACTGAAGGTATAAAAACAAATGACTTTTGTATATTGACCCTGTATTCTGTGAAGTTGCTATGATTACTTATTAGTTCCAGGATGTTTTGTTTTGGTTTTTAGTCCTTTGGGAATTTCTATACAGACAATCCTGTTAACAAAACAGTTTTCTTTGTTGTTTCTAATCTGTATTACCTTTTATTTCCTTTTCTTCTCTTATTTCATTAGATAGGACTTGCATTATAATGTTGAATAGCAGTGGTGAGAGAGAACATCTCTGAATTTTTCCGGATTTTAGGGAAAAGTATCCAGTTTCTTACCATTAAGTATGATGTTAGCTATAGAAATTTTTGTAAATGTCCTTTATTAAGATCAGAAGTTCCCCTCTATTTCTGATTTGTTGAGAGTGTTTATAATGAACTGGTATTAGATTTTGTCATATGCTCTTTCTACATCATGTGATATCATCACATATTTTTCTTTAGCCTCTTGATGTAGTAAATTATGTTAATTAATTTTAGAAAATGTTTTGTTTCTGTTCATCAGAATTTCTTTTTATTTATTATTAATTTTTTTTTAGCATTTACTTGTACATTTTTTGGAAGTATAGTGTGCTGTTTCACTACATGCATATACTGTACATTGATTCATGTAGGATGGATAGCATAGCTTTGTACCCATTAATCCACCACTTTTAGAATATATTCTAAAATTCTAATAAGTTTACCAGCCTGCCTATGTGAAATCAATCATTCCTAGTTATGGTATATAATACTGTTTATACATCGTTGGATTTGATTTGCTAATTTTTTTAAGGATTTTTTTTTTTTTTTTTTTTTGCATCTTGTTTATGAAAGATATCACCCTGTGGTTTTTTCTTGTTACTTTTTATCTTGTTGTGGTATTAGGGTAATAACAATTTCATAGAATGAGGTGAAAAGTGTTCCCTCTGCTTCTTTGTATTTTAATTTCAATGATTACTTTTTTTTTTTTAATCTTTGGGTGTTCAATTTGATCATTTGTTGTAAATATACATTTGGGTACCAAATTGTTACATAACAAAAAGTAAGAGGACAGGATTTTCTTTGGGGATTCATAACAATAAAGATCCACATAGAGAAAGTAAAATTTTAATTTTTTCAGAATCTGGCCTAAATAAATATATATCCTTTACTCTTTTATGTTCTCTTGGCTACTTTTCGGATGATTGTCATTTTCTTCTTCTACTCCTTAGTACTCACTCATTCATTCATTTGTTCTTTATTAATTGGATGTCCCTCTGCAGTCTTATACTGGAGATTATTTATTTTCTTTGCTGAAAGTGCTTACTTAAGAGGACTTAACTAATTTTCTATTAGGCTTTCTATGACTAATTTGAGATGGGAGGAAGTTGCTTCTCTAATCTTTTCATTCCTTTGCTTCACTAAAAGACAAGCATTTACTTTGACCCACACTCTTTTTGGGGGGATTTCTTCCAAAATTATTTATAAAGTGAACTGAAATGGGTAGCTTTCTCTTAATAGAAGTTTAAAATTAAAGCTGAGTTTCTTTTGTCTTAGAATCTCATTTTATGTAAGATGTAAGTTGATCTCTTTCCTTTGTAATCTTTTTCTAGCTAATCAAAATAGCCTTGAAGGAAAATTCTACTTATATAAGATTGCGTTTATAGTTACCTGTATCTATTACTATATTAATTTGTTTCTGTACACAAATAACATTTCTGAAATATATACAAAAACAGCTACGAAGGTAATAAGAACTGTTTGTCTCAGGTGGGAGGGGGAATTATTCTTTATTTCATATGAACATGAATGTTTATCATGTGCACATCATAGTATTCTACTAAAAAGAAATCAAGTTAAAAAATATTCATGGATTCCAAATGAATTCAGTGTTCTCACACATGATAGGAAATATTCTATTTCCATCTATTATTTTATATTCTTGCTTTTAACCAGTAAAAAATCTGTTTCTTATCAACTTATGCATTTTAGAGTGTTCTGATAAACATTGCTGATGTAAAAGCTATGTTCAAAATGTTAGAACATTTTTAAAGTTAATACTTTTTAAAATAAATATTATTTATGAAATAATAAGAAAAAAGTATGATACGATTATATCATGTGACCCTCTAAATAGAAGAGTTTGTTAGTAAAACTGTTTATAGAGCAATGATTTTTAATCAAAGGTCCTAAATAGCTAGAGTCCTTCAAGGTAGGAAATGGATGAAAAATGTGATTAAAAAACACAACTAAGAAATCCTGCATTTACACACATAGCAGCAGCAAAAGTTAATTGCAGTGTTGAGTGTGTTTGTGTGTATGTGTATCAAACACTTTATTTTGTGCATCATATGTCATGTCAATAAAACACTATGGCAGGAAGTGAGAGACATATAGCATGAGCATGACATAAAACATTAATGAGTTTTATATATATATATGTATTTATATATATATATGTACACACACACACACACACACACACACACACACACTTTATGGAATTGGCTCCCGTGATTGTGAAGTTCAAAATCCACAGTTCAAGTGACAAGGCCATCAGGCTAGAGACGTAGGGAAGATCTGAAATTGCAGTTCAAGTCCTAAGGTCTTCTACTGGCAGAATTCCCTCTTGTTCAGCTGTCAGTATTTTGTTCTATTCAGGGCTACAGCTGATTGGATGAGGACCACCCACATTATGGAGGGGAATCTGCTTTACTCACATTGCAATGATGTAAATGTTAATCTCACCTGTAAACACCCCCACAGAAACATCTGGAATAGTGTCAAGCACATATCTGGGCTCCATGGCCTGGCCAAATTTACACATAGAATTAACTATAACAATCATGACCCTTGTTTCACTTAGTTTTGCCTTAACAAAACAGGTAAATTGAATGAGGATATTATGTGGGTTACCAGCTTTGCATTCTTCAGGTCTTTGATGATGGCACTAATTTCTGTAATTCATCCTAAAATTCATTATTGTATATGATTTATTATCCTGGCCAAGACAGTGGGGAACAGTCTAAGGATATTTCACCTTTTTCTTCCTACCACAATGTCCTTTGTCTCACAGTTTTGGGAACTAATATGAGGACTCTTCTAGTTGCTAAGTATATCATTCGTATGTATGCATTTAAGAAATATTCATGTGTTGTACTCAAAAAAATGATTTCCAGATGGATCTGCAAATGTCGCAGAAACATTGTTCAATGGACTTGGAAAAACTTCATTTATCCCTTGATTTCCATAAGCCCTCAATCCAACTATAGGTCCATAATAGTGTTTCAAGTACTTTATTTTCAGTGTTCAACCTATTTCTAACAGTCTTTGAAATTTCTACGTATTTATTTAAAACTTTACTATTATTTACTTTTATACTTTACATTTTTTAAAATTTTCTTTTGCATGTGAAAAAAATGCTCACAATCACTAATCATCAGGGAAATGCAAATTAAAACCTCAATGAGTTATCCTCACACTCCAGTTAGAATGGCAATTATCAACAAGACAGAAAATAAATGCTGGAGAGGATGCAGAGAAGAAGGAATGCTCCTGCATTGTTTGTGGGAATTGCTACAGTCATTGTCGAAAACCGTACAGAGTTTCCCTCAGAGAACTAAAAATAGACCTACCTTGTGGCCGAGCTATCCCACCACTGGGTATATACCCAAAGGAAATTAAATCAATATATCAAAAAGACACCTACATTCCCATGTTCATCATAAAACTATTCACAATAGACAAGAAATGGAATCAACCTAAATGCCATCAATGAATACATGCATAAAAAAACTGTACTATATATACACAATAAAATATTATTCCGCTATAGAAAATATCCCATCATCTGCAGCAACATGGATGGTACTGGAAACCATCATGTTAAGTGAAGTATGTCAAGCACAGAAAGACAAATACTGCATGATATCATTCACCAAAAAAAGACAGTGAAATCTAACAAAAAAAGACAGAGAAAGAAAAAGTGGTTCTCATAGAAGTCGAGAGTAGAATAATGTAGAGTAATGGTTACCAGAGGCCAGTGGGAGGGAGGGCTGGGGAAAGGAGAAGTGGTGGACTAATGGGCACAAAACTATGCTATCTGTCCTGAATGAATCATTGTGCAGTATATGCATGTATTGAAACAACACTCTGTACCATACAAGTATATACAAGTAAATGCTAAAATAAAAATTAAAATGTATATATATATATATATATTCTTCAGTAAGTCAATTTCTTCATCAGACACTTAAGGACTTACCATTTTGCAGGCGTGATATTTGGTGTTGGGGGTGGAATGGGAGGAGGGCAGATTTGGGAAGAAAAGAGTGGCAGCTGTAAGGAATGCACATCCCTTTCTGGAATATTCCAATCTAATGAGGGAAGACAGACGTATTTGTATACAAAAATTAGAGTAGAATATTGCTGACAGAGAATGATAGTGCAGTTCATAAGTATAGTAAATGGAACAAAAACTGCTTTGAGGAACATAGCTTCACCTTTGTGAGGAAGGTGACTTTGAGTAGTGCCTTGAATGATGAATAGGAACACATAAGATAAGCAAGTAGTAACAAATTTTAGGATCAGCAAAACTGCAATAGACATTGTGGCCTCTCTTTAGGCTTTAAACTTTATCTCTTTTTTATCATCTCTATCTTCATTTTTGCATTTTTTTCCATCTACCCCACTTCTTGTGTAAGACTGGCCCGAAAGTGTGAATCTTACTTGTTGGGAAGGCTCATGTTGCAAAGACCAGGAGACAGAGATCGTTGCAATCAAGCAAGAGGTTTTTTTATTCCAGCATGCTGGGGTCGCTCCGTCTTCAGGACAGAAGTGGCCCCGAGCTCTTAACACGAGTACTTTTTATTCAGTTTGGTAGGCAGACTTTGGCAACAGGATGAGTTGTACACAGCTTATTGGTCATCTGAGGTGACTTTTAATTTCGTTGGTGGCCTTCAGTGGGGTGGTACACAGACAAGGAACTGGAGAATTGACCAATAGCCCACCCCTTTTGTGGTTAGGCCCTTCCTGGAACTGGGTGAACTTTGGGCTCTTTGGAAAGTCCCTTCCCCCTGACAACAGAAAGTCCTTATCTTCTGGTAATGGAAAGTCTCAAGCACCTGGTAGCGGAAGGTCTTAAGTACCTGGTATTGTTTACCCAAAAAGGTTGGGGGTTATCACTACCTCTACACTTGATAAAGTCAAAAAGAAGAAAAAAAATGATCGTTTGCTAGTAATATATTTCTGCAACCAGGAAACTATAGATATCTTCCAGACTAATGAAGTTCCCTAATGGTCTTCTCCCTAGAATGCTATCTTCTTTCATTTGTTTTATCTACATGTACATTTATTCACTCTCAGGGATGGCCAGTTTAATAAAATAGCCTTGCTAGGCACATTAATCGAATCTCTTTATGCACAAAAGATAATTCATTTATTTAGTTTAACATATGTTATAGGAAAAAAAAAGGTCTCTTGGAAGATCAGATATTCACAATAGTACCATCTTCAAAGATTTTAGAACCAAGAATCCTAGTGAAAATCTAACTTGGCCTTTCATTATGTGCATGCTATGGTATTTTTTATTTTATTGCTATCTCTAAAGCACGTGTTAGATATAACTAGCAAAGGATTTGGACGCCTAAAATTTACCATTATATTCCAAGATGTCTTGTTGAAAGCTAAATGAGAGTATTTATATAATCGAGAACTACTCACCTTACAGAATAAGCCTCTTCTATACATAGGAATACATGACAAAGAGAAGTGTCAACTTTTCAGCTAATCCAAGTCATTTTTGGTAAACCGATAACTTCTTTTGTGGTAATTTTGGGCCCTTGGGTTAAAAGTCTCATTTTGTTTTTTCAGGCATTTTCTGGTATTTACAGGCAAATAGAATTATATGCATGGCTTCCAAAGTCAGGATTTCAGCATATGTAATCATTATTCATCCTGTCATTTGTATTATAAAAATGATAATGAGTCAGCACATATTCATAGTTCTGCTTCATATAACATTGTGCTTCAATCAATGCATATCTTAAGTTGCCATGGAATTCCTGTGAGTTTTTGCTTTAATTTTATTGTGAAAAATCTCTTGACGATATTCCAGACGTGAGTTAAGGGAAAACAACATGTGTGGCTTTAGACCTTAGATGCCTATTACTGCATTAGTGGATTTCTGTGTTTTAGAGATTCTTCCCAGCCTTTCCACTGATCAAGCTGCACTCCAGGAAGCCAGTGTTTATGCAAGAGGTTGGGGTACAGTAGCCTGGAAAACTGTCCTAAGGAAAGAGTATGTTTCCCTTCTACAGCAATAGTATGCCTAAGTAAGATCCATCCCAAAGGTCATAGCTAGCCTCAAAAATGAATCTCTTTAGGGGACTGACTGATAAGCAGCTATTGAACCCTGAACTCTTTCTGTAAATTTATTTTTGCAGCTACTTTGAAAAGGGATTTTATTTTTTTAATTAATTCAGCACTATTTAACTGATGACATCCTACATGCCACTCATGAAGCTAGGTGTTTTCAGACATACTAAGTGCTTTACACATCTCTCAACTTTACTTAAATTGTAATATGGTTAATTGTCCAAAAATCCATCTCATCTGTTCATTAAATAAGCACATATTGAGCACTAACTTCCTGTATTTTGCAAATGCTAAAGATTACCAAACAAATAAGTACTGGCATTTAAGCTACTGGCAGACAAATGAAGAAATTAAGCACATGTCACATTATTTTAGAAATAAGCTACAAGGTAGTGATTCTGTATGCATGGCAGATTTTTTTAAGTACTCTGCTGGAAGCAGTACTCAGCCTGTGAAAGTAAGCATGCCAGAGGGGGTAAGGATCCAAAGGCTTCTCAAGTTCTAATATATAACAGTTTTATCATTCAGTTTATATTATTTTTATTTTACAGTAATATTTCTTCTTTGGTTATTTGTGATGTGGTTTGTTTGGTTTTTAATTTCCAGATGTATATAAGTTTCTTTGTGTGTGCCTATTTTGTTGTTGTTGTTGTTGTTGTTGTTACTGATTTTAACTTATTCCATTGTGGCCAGAGAATATGATCTGTTGGATTTCAATCTTTGGAAATTTCTTCAGGTTTGTTTTTTGACAAAAATCTGGTTGACTTTAATAAATGTTTTATTTGTGCATGAAAACAGTATATGTATTGTAAGACTGGCCCGAAAGCACGATTCTTACTTGTTGGGAAGGCTCATCTCGCAAAGACCAGGAGACAGGGATCGCTGCAATAAGCAAGAGGTTTTTTTATTTTCAGCATGCTGAGGTCGCTCCGTTTTCAGGACAGGAGCGGCCCCGAGCTCTTAACTCAAGCATCTTTTATACAGTTTGGTAGGCAGGCTTTGGTAACAGGCTGGGTTGTACGCCGTTTATTGGCCACTTTAAGCAATTTTTAAAACCATTGGGCTTTTAGCTTTTGGCGGGCAAAGGAAGGACTGAGGTATTGACCAACGGTCCACCCCACCTCTTTCCTCCCTTGGTGTCCAAAGATTAGGTACTGGTCATGCTGTTCCTGGAATCAGGTGAGCATACTTCCTTCCTGGAACAGGGTGAACTTTGGGCTTTTTGGAAAGTCCCTTCCCCCTGGCAGTGGAAAGTCCTAATCTTCTGGTGACGGAAAGTCTCAAGCACCTGGTAACAGAAAGTCCTAAGTATCTGGTATTGTTTACCAAAAAGGTTGGGGGTTTTCTCTACCTCCACATTCCCCCCTTTTTTTTTCTTGTGCATATTTCAATCATGAAATACTGTTTTCTGTTGGTTTAATTCCTGATATTGTTGTCTTAACATCATAATTTGAACAGTGCTAATGCGTTCCTTAACAAAAGCTAGTAAGCGATTTAAAATGCAGGGACCGAAGGTAAGAAGCAATATTAAAATAATTAGTGGTCCTAACAGGGTTGACACGAGGGTCGTGACCCGGGGGGGGGGAGTTGAACCATGACTGAAACCAGCCCTGATTTTTTTTTTTTTTTAATATCAGCATCTATGGCTGCCTGTAAACTTTGGTAATTCTGATGTTGAATAGCCAGAGCTGAAGCTCCTGTAGCTGCCCCAGCTGTTCCCAATCCTAAGCCTAAGAGGACAGAGAGCGTGATACTTAGGGGCACCCTTCTGGTTCAGTAGTTCCCGTTATTTTTATCCCAGTATGATAATAGTTCTTCATAGGGATGGTAAACAAGCCGAGGCAACAACCAAACCAAGACACAGAAATCTTGGGTCTCGTTTAGGACCTGTAAGCTAACACAGGGCATGACCCCAGTAGCGCAGGCCCACCATCTTTCTGGAGAGGGCAATAGATATGTGTCACCAGACCACTTGTTCACGTTAAGAGTCTGGTTGCACAACTGGCTGTGTGAGGAAGGGGTATGTGGACTGCTAGCTCCTGGGCCCTGGGAAAAGATTTTTAGGCATAAGAAAAGCAAGAGAGTTTTCATCTTACAACACTTAGAATGTCCGAACAATTTTCAGTCTTAAGGGGTGCTCCTTGGAACCCTGGACTTTTCAGGCAACGTCTTTTGATCCTTGGTCCTCTGGTGGTGCAGGCTTTACGTGCGAGGCGTGGATCTAAGCAGAGATCCCGTTTACCTTTACAGCCATTGGTGTTGTCAGGAGCACCTGGTAAGGTCCCTTCCAGCGGGGTTCCAGAGATTGAGAGCGGTGTCACCATACTGTGTCCCCAACCTGGAACTGGTGAGAAACTTTGCGGGTCCCAGGCTCATAGGTGGCCGCCAGCTGCGTCCAGACTTTCTTCTGCAGTCCTTTTATCCTGGCATATAAGTCACTGTTACTGTGGCAAGTGGGTTTAAAGGAGTCCCCCAGTAAAGTCAAGGGGGCAGGGGCACCATAGGGAATTTCAAAGGGGGTCAGGTTGAACCGGGAGGCGGTGTTCCTAGCTCTAAATGGGGCCAAGGGAAGGAGCATCACCCAGTCTACACCAGTCTCCATGGTTAATTTAGTCAGGGTCTCTTTTAGAGTCCTGTTCATCCTTTCTACCTGTCCTGAACTCTGGGGTCTATAGATACAATGTAATTTTCAATTGACACCTAGGTATCTGGCCACTCCCTGGCTTACCTTGGCAACGAAGGTGGGCCCATTGTCGGACCCAATTATCTTGGGTACCCCAAAGCATGGGAAGATTTCTTCCAGGATTTTCTTGACCACGACGGTGGCTGTTTCCTGCTTTGCTGGGAATGCTTCTACCCATCCAGAGAGAGTGTCTACAAAAACTGGGAGATACTTGTAACCACATTTACCTGGCTTGATCTCTGTAAAGTCTATTTCCCAATATACCCTAGGTCTGTCTCCCCTGGGTCTTTTGCCAGGTCCCGTGGTATTCTTACAAGCATTTACCTTTTGACATGGCACACACTTATAAACTATCTGTTCTGCTAATTGTTTTAGCCCTATGATGTGATATTTTGTCCTTAGGGCAGTCTGGACCAATTTGTTTACTCCCAGATGAGTCCATTGGTGCATTTGTTCGATCATGGCATGGGCTTGTTCTTGTGGCAAGATAGGCTTGCCTGACGCTGCATGTCAACGCCCTGTTTCCAGATCAAAGTAGTTATTAGAGTCCCTTGAGATCACTGCTACATCCTCAGCTGAGTATTTATACTTGGGCTTTTCTGGTTCGGGGATGTTAACCAACAAAATAGACGAGGACCAATGGGCTGCCGCCCTTGTCTCTGAATCGGCCAAGTTGCTTCCCTTGGCGATGGGGGAATCCCCTTTCTGGTGGCCCGGGCAGTGTATAATACTCACTTTTAGTGGTCTGTGAAAGGCCTCTAGCAGGGCTACGATCTCTGCCTTGTTTTTGATTTCTTTTCCTCCAGAGGTCAGCAGACCCAGTTGCTGATAGATAGCACCATGCACATGGGCAGTGGCAAAGGCATACCTGCTGTCCGTATAGATGTTGATTCTTTTGCCCTCTCCTAGTTCAAGGGCTTTCGTGAGGGCGATGAGTTCTGCCTTCTGGGCAGACGTTCCTGCAGGTAAGGTCTGTGCCCATATCAGGTTCTGGCCATCTACCACAGCGGCTCCTGCCTTTTGTACTCCTTCCTCCAGGAAACTGCTGCTGTCAGTAAACCAGGTGGCTTCGGCGTCCATCAGAGGTTGATCTGACAAGTCTTTCCGCCATCCATGCGCCTCAGCAAGCACTTGTTGGCAGTCATGGATAGGAGGGTCAAGGTCAGGGTCTGGGAGCAACGTGGCTGGATTTAAGCTCACCGGTGGAGCAAAAGTAACCCTGTCTGAGTTCAGTAACAGAGTCTGATAGTGAGTCATGTGAGCATTTGTGAGCCAGTGGTTGGGGGGCTGGTGGACAATACTCTCTAAAGCATAAGGTGCCGAGATCACTAAACTCTGTCCCATAGTCAATTTGTCAGCATATTTTACCAGAACTGCGACTGCTGCTATGATTCTTAGACAAGCTGGCCACCCCGAGGCTACTGGGTCTAGTTTTTTAGACAGATATGCTACAGGCCTTTTCCAGGGCTCCAGTTTTTTTTTTTTTTCCTTGCAGTATGCATATTGATCCTTTGCCAGGGGTCCCTTCCTGTTGCCTGGTACTGTCTTACTGGGCTCCCTAGTTTCCCTGACTACAGTGGCCAGAATTTTGTGAAAATTTCTTTCTTGGTGCCTTTTCCTCTTTATTTCTTTTTCTTCCTCTGACTCTCTATTATGATAAACCTTTTCAGCCACCTGCACTAATTCCCTTGATGACTTATCTTGTAACCCTTCAAGCTTCTGCAGTTTCTTCCTAATGTCTCTACTAGACTGGTCAATAAAAGCAACTGTCATAATAGCCTTGTGCTCTTTACCATTAGGATCATATGGGGTAAACTGATGGAATGCCTCCATGAGTCCCTCCAAAAATGCTGATGGAGACTCATTGGGCCCCTGGATTACCTCTTTTACCTTAGTCAAATTGGTGGGGCATTTTGCTGCCCCTTGGAGACTTACCATTAGAGCCTGGCGATAGACCTTCAGGTGCTCCCTACCTTCTGCCGAGTTGAAATCCCAATTTGGTCTGGTCAACGAGAATCCTGCATCTATAACCTCAGGGAGGAGGGTAGGTCGCTCATCATCCCCTGGAACGTTCTTTTGAGCCTCCAGGAGGATTTGTTGTTTCTCCTCGGTGGTGAACAGGACCTGAAGGAGCTGCTGGCTGGGTATAAAAGACAGACTCCAAAAGAGAAATTGGGCCTTGTGGCTCATTAGAGAAAGAAGGATTCTGGTTTTTCTAATTATAACATAGACCATAAAGGGTTCTTGGGCACTGGGGCCTGACATAAGGGCAAAAAGGGGGGGAGGGCAGGAGACGTGAGCTACGAGGGGTCTGTGTTTGTGAGTCAGGTACAAGGTCTTGCCGAGGCCTCATCTGGTTTCTGTTGTTATCTTTGCTGTTATCTCAGGACCCTGCAAGATTTTGATTTGTGCCAGTGTACCTGGCTAGGGCCCAAGGTCAGCCTCCAGTCGCTTGGCCTTGATCATTTCCCAAAATTCTACAAGACTCAAAGAAAGAACTGTTAGCTCTGCAAAGTACCAACCAGCTTCTCAGCCTCGCCTTTCTACTTAGTAAGTGAGATAAGAAAGTCAGGGGATGGGAAGCAAGAGTAGAGAGAGAAAAAAAAAACTGTCCTTTTTAAAAAATCTTTTCCCCCCATAGCCCAGGCTGCTTTAGGTCCGAAAATGGCTTTAGTCCTACTCATTCTAACAATTCTCCATTGTCAATAGTTCTTTCCACTTTTATGGAGTGGGCCGCCGACTCATCTGACTGCTTCAAGCGGTTTTCAGGGCGCAGTAGGGGTTAATGCGGAATGGAACTGTTTGACATGATGGAGGACATAGCTCTTGTTACCCAGCTGGAGTGGTGCAGAGGATCAAGGGCATTTGTCTATCTATTGTCTTAACAGTTGATTCACAACAGGTGGCTCACTCAGAGTTAGCAAGCTATACATTAATTGGTACATTAAGAATCTTAAGAACTTACATGAATCCTTTGTTTGGGAACAGGATGTCTGATCCAAGTTATGAGTCTCTTTCTTCAAGTTTATGAAACTTTAGAGAACTGCTTGTGTAGACAAGACATCATTTCCCCTTTTTTTGATCAAAACATTCCTCATCGAAGCATTGAAGATCAATTTTCTGATTGAAAAGGTTTTACTTTTCTTTGTATGGATGCCTCAGTGCTGGGAAGACTTATTCCCAGGTAGACATGTAATTTTATACTATAAAAATCAGAAGGATACTCACAAATAGTTTTCAAATTTTGGAGGAATCAAAGAGGAAAAAGGCAAATATTTTCATCTTTGTTTATAAAGTACATTTTACCAAATGGCTGTAAGTTATAGATAGCTTAGAGAAAAAGTTTCTTTAAAACAAAACATTTAAGTAAAGAACAAGCAATGCAAGTTACAAAACATTTTTAGTAGTTCTATAAACTCATCAGATTTCTTACTAGAGTTTCGAAAACCTTTTATTTTGTCCATTGTTCTCAAAGTTATTTGACTTTAATATTAAGTTTTAGTCTTTGGAAAAACTTAGCTAATTGCCTTTTAATTATAATCATTTTAATCATACACAAAATCTTTCATAAATTCGCTGTTCACAAACCATTATTACTACTTACTCGGACCTTTGATGACATGCTTTAGATTTTTCATTTGTCCTATACTTCTCACTTCCTAAATAACCAGTCATTTTGCTCTAGGACAAAAATTCACTACACAAGATGCTTTTTCACAATGAAGTATTTTCTTTTCCTGCATACTGATTTTCTTTTTCACCAACAATATTAAATTAACCTCATTTATCTAAAAATCCCATGATCAAAGATCATTCTGTTTTAGGCTGGGCTTATAACTTTAACCTTAAAACCTCTAGCAAAGACAGATGTAATCCTGTTCGAGCAGCAAACCCAAGCAGATAATTCCAAAAACATTTCTCATAGCAGTGTGGTTTTCAAAAAGCCTTTTTACTCCCTCCCGCCCTTTTTTTAAGCTTGCCAGGTGAAACTGAGAAAAAATAATTTCTTTCAGTCATCAGGTCTTTAATGACCAAAAGGCACAAGCTTAGTTACTCAAACACAAACAGACAGACAAACTATTAGCCCTGGCCTTCACGTCAGTCCAGTATTACAGAGTCAGATTTGAAGGGGCAGAGACAGTCTGCCCCATGTCGCCCCAGAAAGTCATCAGTTCCAACACACACACAACCAGACAAACAGAAACCAAAACACTGACGCGCCCCTGCCATGGGCGCAACAACCAGATTATCAGAGAACTCGGGAGGGGTCTCCTTCCCAGAGATCTCCCGTGGAGCCGAACCTGTTGGTCTCCAACAGAGGAATCTGGAGCGTCCTCCAGGATTCCTGTGGCTGCGGCGTGCCGGTACGTCTGCCTAGCCGCTTGACCACTACAGATGGCTCCACTTTGGAGCCTCAGAAAATCTAAAATCAGACCGGTGATTCCGTCCTGGAGCCATCGAAAAGCTAAACAGACCGGTGACTCCCTCCCAGAGTCACTGAGAAACTGAAACCAGACTGATGACTCCATCTCGGAGCCTCCGAAAAACCAAAACCAGATTACAGCAGACAACAAAGACACAAAGACAGACACAGCAGACGGACAGACAACCGCGGTACCTGCTGCTCGAGCGATCCTCCGTTCTCTAGTCTCTGGTCCCAGAGAGAGCCGCTTCCCGGCCAACGCACCAAAATGTAAGACTGGCCCGAAAGCACGAATCTTACTTGTTGGGAAGACTCATCTAGCAAAGACCAGGAGACAGGGATCGATGCAATAAGCGAGAGGTTTTTTATTTCCAGTATGCTGAGATTGCTCCGTTTTCAGGACAGGAGCGGCTCCGAGCTCTTAACTCAAGCATCTTTTATACAGTTTGGTAGGCAGGCTTTGGTAACAGGCTGGGTTGTACGCCATTTATTGGCCGCTTTAAGCAATTTTTAAAACCATTGGGCTTTTAGCTTTTGGCGGGCAAAGGAAGGACTGAGGTATTGACCAACGGTCTACTCCCCCCTCTTTCCTCCCTTGGTGTCCAAAGATTAGGTACTGGTCATGCTGTTCCTGGAATCAGGTGAGCATACTCCCTTCCTGGAGCAGGGTCAACTTTGGGCTCTTTGGAAAGTCTCTTCCCCCTGGCAGTGGAAAGTCCTAATCTTCTGGTGACAGAAAGTCTCAAGCACCTGGTAACAGAAGGTGCTAAGTATCTGGTATTGTTTACCAAAAAGGTTGGGGGTTATCTCTACCTCCACAGTATGTTCTCTAATTACTCTCTTCAGTTCTCTTGATTATGCTACAATTCAGCATCCTCCTCTACCATTTCATTGAAACACATCTTGTCACGGTCACACATGTGTATATTGCACATTCAATGTGCAAATTACAGTCTTCATCTTACATGACTTAACTGCAACTTTTGACACAGTAGAATGTTCCCTCTGCTTTGAACCACTGTTTTCAGTTGGTTTCTGCGACCCCACTCGCTAACTTCCCTGCATGTCTCACTAGCAGCTACATTTCATTCTCCTTTGCTGGTTTTATCTTCCTGTCTCCAATCTCTAAATGTTGGAGTATTCAAGACTTCAGTCCTTGGACCTCTTTTCTCTTCTAACCACATTCACCCCTTTGGTGATCTCATCTTTTCTCAATGATTTTAATAACACCTACATTCTAATGACTTCCAAATTTATGCTTCCAGGCATATTTTTTCATCTGAATCACAGATTTCTTTACCCTGCTCCCTTTTTAATATTTTTCTTTGACTGCCTAATAGGCATCTTGAAATTAACATTTCCACAATAAATCTTTTGATAATTCCCCCGAAGCCAGTATGTTGATAGTCCTCTTCATCTGAGTAAATGCTAACTCTGCTTTTCCTATTGCTCAGATCCAGAACCATGAAGTTAGGCTTTCTCTCTCTCTTTCTCATAATACACATAACACTCCCCCCACCCCCCCTGCCATTAATCCATTTTCTGTTTCTTATAACAGAATACCTGAAACTCGGTAAATTATAAGAAAGTGAAATTTATTCCTTGCAGTTTTGGAGGCTGGGAAGTCCAAGGTTCAGGGAACACATCTGGTGAGGGACTTCTTGGTGGGAACTCTGCCGTAACCAGGGTATCACATGGTGAGAGTGGCAAGAGCCCTTTCATGTGCTCTCCTTATAAAGTCACCAGTGTACACCCATGATAACCCGTTAAACCATTAATCCATTACTCCATGAATGGGTTAATCCATTAATGAAGGCATAGTCCTCATGATCCAGTCACCTTTCTACATCACCACCCTTTTAATGCTTTACAGTGGGGATCCAGCTTCAATGAGTTTGGGGTAAACATTCAATCCAAAGCCAACCCATATAGAATCTGTTTGCAAATCCTGTCTTTTCTACCTTCAAACATATCCATATTCTGCCCCTTCTCGCTGTCTCCACTGCTCTGGTCCAAGTCATATCCATCTCTCTCTAGATTGTTGTTGTAGCCTTCTTGATTATTTCTCTGCTTCTCACTTTAACTCCCTACAATCCCTGTCAGTTTTCTACTCAAAATCCCCCACTGGCTTTCTATCTTATTTAGAATAAAAGCCAACGTCTGTAGTTCCTGAAATAACCCACTGAGCTTTAGATAATGTGCCTCTTCATTACTCTCTAACCCCCTCACCTACTCCTCTTTCTCTCGTTCAGTCCACTCCAAAAAAATCAGGATTTCTTGCTGTTTATTAAAACGATCTAGACATGGGCTCTCCTTAGAGAATTTTCTCTTCGTGTTGCCTATGCCCAAATGCTGTCCCTCCAGTTATTCACATGGCTGACTGCCTCATTTCCTTTACCTAAATGTTGCCTCAGTAAGGATTGACCTCACTCCCATATCAAAAATTGCAGCCCCTTCACAGGCGCTTTTTATACCCTTTTGCTGCTTTGTTTTTCACCTTAGCACTTATTGCTGTTATATGTAATGCTTTTTATTAATCTTATTTAATTTTTATCTTCTTCACTCTGATTAAAACTCAATATGGACAGGAAATTGTGTGTTTGTTTTATTTTTACTACTATATTCTAAGCATTTAAAGTAGGTGCTGGCAGGTAGTAGACACTCAAAAACTATTTGTGAAAAGAACGAATGAATGTTGTAACCAGCTGTCATCTGCACACTGGAGATCTTGCTGATTCTCAAATATGCAGACTGAGACACCGATAAGCATACAGTAAGGTTACAGGGAGTGTCCTGGGGATCAGCATCTGTTAAAGAGAAGGCAACAAAGCACAAATGGACAAACAGAGTAGGCCAGGTGCAGTGCAGTCTCAGCAAAGGCCTCAGCCAACATCACAGAGCCGTCTGAATTGTGGCTAACAAGACAGGCCTTTATACTCTAAGTCCACCAGTCATGAGGTGCAGGATACCCTTGAGTGAGACCTTGTGGAGCAGCAAGGGCAACATATATATTATATTATTTGCTTAATTACTCGGTTGCTGTTTATTGTCTGTCTCCTCCAACTAGAAGATATGCTCCATGAGGGCAGAGATTTTTGTCTATTTTATTCAGTGAATAAATCACAAGCACTTAGAACACTATCCATAGTATTCCAAATATTTGCAGAGTGGATGAATGAAGGAATTTCAGGCTTTGGACTGAGCTGACTTTGTGATATTTTTAATGTTCAGTATTCCAGAGAGTAATGATAGCCCTTTTATTTCACTAATATACAGGGAAGAGTGGAAGCAGAGCCTCGCTGCCTAGGACATAGCTACACTGCTGCCCTCTGTCAGAATATACAAAGGCCACCCTTTAAAGTAACTAGGAAGAAAATAAATTCTGCATATTAAGAAACCCAACAACTTCCAGGCACTAATTTGGTTACTTAAGGATTGGAGTAGCTCTAATGTTTTTTTCATTTTAGTGTGGCTGTACTCCCGTATTCTCTCAGGGCCAAGGAGACTTGGTAGGTTTAGAGGCTAAGGAAGACTTGTATCAAGCTGTGTTTACCTAACGCTTTTGTCCCAAGAGTTAACACAGGGAAGATGCAATGGAGAACGATGCCACCAGAGGGCACTGTGGGACCTCTTTGTAATTTTGGCTTTCCTGTACAGGGGCTTGGAGACAAAACCTTTAAAAAACAAACAACAACAACAAAAACCCCTCAAACACAGAGGAAAATTATGCTGTATATAGTTAATGATGTAGTCTATGATGTAGTTAATGGCTTTGCTTCATTTTGAAAATACATAGGATAAGAATGTTTTAAATTGCAAATGGAATTTTTAAAAAAACGGCACAGGATATTAACAGAAATTTCACAGAAAGAGATAGGAAAATGCCCCTTAAATGTTATGAAAAGATGCTCAACTTAGCTCATGATTTTTACAAGTGCTAATTAAAATGACACTGAGATACAGTTTTTCACCTATTAGATTTGCAAAAATCTAAAAGTCTGCCTACCCAAGAAGTCTCATAGTTTGCTAGAGGGAGCACAAATTAGTTTAATGCTCAAGGAGGAAAATTTGGCACTACTGTATATGTAAAAGTTACACCTTTTGACCTCCCTACACTTATAGGAATTTATCCTACAGATGTACCTCTTAGATACTAATTTACACATACAAAGTTATTCATTACAGATTCTTTAATAACATCAAAATATTTTTTAAAAAGCAATTTTGAGGGAGTTCTGATTAAGTAACAAGGTATATCAAAACAATAGAAAGACATGAAGCTGAAAATAATGAAGATGATGTCCTTTATTTACTGATTTTAAAAGCCCTCTAATGTTAGTGGAAAAAAAAAAAAAAAAAAAGCAAGTCCTGTAACAGTGGATAAAGCATGCAATTTTTTTTGAAAGGTGGTAGGGAATAAAAATATACGTATATGTTTATTTCTTCTTGCAGAAGGAAATTTTGCAAGAACACACAGATGCCTATACATGCGGTTTTATTGAAGGCGGGAAATGGGGGGGATGGGGGCATGGATGAGAGTAAGACCGTGTCCTGTGTGCTATTTTGTGTGGCTTAGATTCATGAGCCAGGGGAATTCATTACGTATTCACAAAACAGAAAAAAATATTTTTAACAATTTCAGGGTAAATCTTGTCAGTAGAGAAAATGTTGGGATTTCAACTGGTTGTTTTTGTTAATCTCTCAAATGCATTAGATAAATAGAGGTGTTGTCATAGCTAGTTTGCTAGTAAGTACTAATTTCCTACTTGAAATCAATTAGGCCTACTGCTTTTGGCAACCTTGAAATGAATGAAGTGAATTTTCCAGCAAGGTCATCCCAGAGAAAAGTTGCATGGTTGCATGGATTTTTCCCTCAGGACTTCTTCAGAGTTTTCTTGACTGTCCATGATAGTCTTACTTCCCACCATGTACAAATTGCCACACACTGATCTGCTCTTTGGGCAAAGAGAAGAGAAATTACTGAATGCTTTCTCACATTGTAACAGACTTATTCCAGAAGTACGCATTCATTTATTCACTTCATGTTCATTGAGTATCTACTAAGAACCAGGCAGTGAACCACCTTCTGAGGATCCAGATCTGTCAGACATCCTGTCTCCACTCCCTCAAATAGCAGGACAGGCAGAGTGTTGTGTGCCAAAGAAAAACAAAAAGGGAATGGCCACCTTTTCTTGAGAAAGAGCTGAAGAGAATCTTTGGATCATTTCATGGACTGTAAAATATGAGTAGGCATTTTCTAGGCAAACCGGGGTTGCGATGGGGGAGAGGAGTCATTCCTAAGCAGAGGGAACAACACTTACGAAAGTACAGAGGTTGGAAAATGCATGATCTATTACATCCACTGATGAAGAGTTCAGCATAACTGGAGCATGTTTGTCCTGTTTGCTGATTTATTTTTGTATTTTGAGAGGAACTACTGCCACTATTGCTGATATTATTAAGCACTTAGTAGTAGTATGTGCTCTAGGTATGTTATGCCATTTAATCTAACCACAAAAATTTTAAGTACATATGATTATCTCCATTGTACAGATAATACCGAGAATTAGAAAAGTTAAGTAATTTTTCAAGGGTTACACATCTAGGTAGAGCTAGGACTCAAACCTAAGTCTGATTCCAAATCCTGTGCTGTTAAGTACGAATGAGCGTATTTGCTGGATCTCTTCTATTTCTCCTTTCGGTTTCACTATCTTTCTCCATCCTCCTCTCTAACCCTGGAAACGAGGCTGGATGGAGTTCATCAAAAGCTCCCAAGTACTGAAGCTTCCAGTGTGGTTTGTCCCACAGTAGCCCGGGCAGGAAACCAGAGGGCAGGGAGAAGATTAGAGTACTTTATCCTCAGGCTTCCTTCTATGCTGTCAGCTTGTCTACCTGGGACTCCCAAGCAAATATCATTGCTCCTCTCCAGGAGGCCCTCTCTACATAGTGAACTCCTGGAGGGCAGTCCCTGCTCCCTGCCCTCATCCCTGCAGGCCTAGGGGTGGTAACACTCCACCACACCTTCCCTGCAGCTTCCCTAGGTACAGTGCACACTTTTGTAAATAGGTTCTTTATTAAACTCTCCTCAAATTATCTTAATTTGAAAGTGCCATCTGTTTTCAGCTGGCTCCTGATCAACATTCAATAAGTCATTGCTATTATTATTTAAGTGAGAAATGATAAAAGTCTATTGTGATGATAACAGAAGAAATGAAGGGCATAGAATGGATTCTGGAATGATAAGAGAGAAATCTCCACTTTAAAGGAGAGGTACAAGAAGAGAACAATATTCTTTCTTGAGGCTTGAGTTCTATAAAGCAATTCAAGTAGGCCTTTCTTGAGCCCTTTACATCACACTGTATAGAGAAAATTCTTAAATAGTTAATAGCAAGATGGACCAAAATGAGTGGCACCTAGCTTGACACCAGAAGACAGACTTCATTTGTTGAAATGCATGGCTCCACATTATTCATTCATAGAGGTGTTACTGGGCCTCAGGTGATGATCTAAACAAGCAATTAGTGCCAAGTAGGTATAACGAGGTGAAAGGGTACCTGGGCAGGTGGATCAAGCAGTAGGATATATCGACCTGATCAGCCCTGGTTTTGAAAATTCAGGTGGGCGGTGAACACCAAGGAGAATGTGGGCAGATAGCAGGATTCCCACCACGAGATTCAGCTCAGAGTCAGACTCCAAACCCTGCGGAAGGGGCAAAGGTAACAGCAATGCAAATGCGGACAGACCGCAGCAAGACTGTTGCATGCTGTTGCATTCTCGTGTGTTTAGCAAGAGCTCCTTTAACCTCTCCATTGTACACCAGCCTGGAGCAAGGCTGAGAACACTCAAGGTCAAGCAGCTGTAATTGTGGGGAGTGAAAGACCCTGCCTGGCCCATCCCATTTACACAGTCAGTGCAGCTCTCAGATTTTTGCCAAGGCTATGATTTCACCATGTGTCCAAATTGTCTGTTTTCACCACAAGTTCTATAGCAGCAACACTGATGGGTTTGAGCAAACATCAGTGTTCTTCGTCAGTGTCTCTCAAGTTTAGGAATATAAAATAAGGCAGGCATAAAACTACTGTTTCCTAGTGAGATTCCTTTTCCTGGTGAAAAAGAAAGGAACTCAAAAAATAAAATATTTTTAATCTTAGCTTCATTCTCGGTTTTAAAAATATATTTTTGATTTACAGTCTCCAAGAACAATATACAGAAAATGGCTTCCTAAATGAATACATCAAAACTTAAACCAAGTGGATAGAAACGATTGCACTGAAATAATAAATAACCTTTTATAAGGAACATTTTATAGGAGATAAAATATAGATGGTCCTTTTGGCTTATGCAGGTGTTATATTAATCACTGAGGTGTACATTATAGAGGTGAGGAGTTTACGCTTCTTTGTGTTGAGCATTCTGATAAATGAGTATCTAATGTGACAGGGAAAGATAACATAATTAAAATCTTATTATGCTTGAAGGAACTTGAAAAAAAAAATGACGGACTGACACTATATTTTGTTACAGGCAGGAATAAAAGGCAAGCAGTTCCTGGCCGTGATAGTCCAGTTAAGGGTGTATGACTGGCAGCATGTTGGCACCAGCACTTAGGGACGTGACAGTCTTCAGCTCCAGGTGAGTTCAGTGCTGGTTCTGTAAGACACAACGTGTGCATCTTTCCCACTCTCATCCACAGAATTCCCAACATAACTCCATCAGCCCTTTACCCTTTAAAAATACTGGGATACTTCATTTCTTTAAATGATTATGGTTTTAAAATTCTATGTCTTTTAAGTCAATGCATAATATTTTTTTTTCTCCTAACTTTAAGTGATAGACTAGGAAGTTATGAATGGATTTCCTCTTGAACTGAATGTCAAAATGCCTGAGCTACAAGTAAAGATAAAAAACTTCATACAGTATTTTGGGGTAAAAAGGGAAGGCAATTTCTAGTAGTGGTCAAGAGTGGGAAACCAGGGTTATCATAACATTGGCATATGGTTGAGTTCCTTCGTTACCCCTGAGGACCCCAAATTTTTCCACTTCCAGAGACAGGCAATTAGAGCAGGCAGATCATCCTGTAGCTCAAATGACTCTTTGATTTCTTGTCTTAAAATTACAAGAGGCAAGAATTCTGACACTGATTCCAATTATGATCCTCCCTGAGTCTATACCTTTAGGAATCCACAGCCAGAGTATATTCATCACATTATGTTCAGACATTAATATGAAACTTTTGTAAGCTGAATAGAGTAATAGGCTATTAGTTTATGGAATGGAAGTATATATAATACAATTTAATTTTTTAAAAAATCATTGTTTATACTTTGCAAGACCTACATCATAGGCCTATACATATCATATGTGTAATTCACATAGAATCTCTACCTTCCACAGTTTCAAAGACTAGCAGAGAAGATAAACTAATCAAAACTACTAGGGCAAGTGCTATAAAAAAGATATGAGGAATATGGAATAAGTTTTTGGTTTACTTATAAAATACCTTAATCCCACCCTTTGACACAGTAATTCTGTGTCTAATGATTTAGCATAAGAAAATAATTGAAAATTTCAGAAAAGATTTAAACAAATGACATTTCTTATCATCTGTTTTAATAGCAGTGACAATTATAAACAGCCCAAATATGTAACTGAATAGAACATGTAAAAAATATTTCTTTTCAAATATTGAAATGCTACAAATCTATTAATTCACATGCTTTAGAAAAATCTTTATGATATGGAAAATGTATTAATCCATTTCTGTTGCTTATAACAAAATATCTGGAACTGAGTAATTTGCAAGAAAATAAAATTCATTGCTTACAGTTTCAGAGGCTGGGAAATCCAAAGTCGAGAGAACACATCTGTTGAGGGCCGTTGGTAGTGGCTTTACAGCAATGCAGGGGTCTCAAATGGCAGAAAATGGTGAAGCAGAAAGAAACTCTCACGTGCTCTCCTTTCAAAGCCCACAGAACTATGTCCATCATTAATCTGTGCACTGTGGTGTGGTCCTCCAATCTAATCACCTCTTCAAGGCCCTACCTTTCAATTACCGTAATAGGATTTCCCAAGTTCAATAGTTAACAGTGGGAATTAATCTTCTAATATATGGACTTTGGGGGACAAAGTTCAATCAATCCAAAGCAGAGCGGGAGCAGTTATATTTTTAAATTTTAAAAAATCAGGTTCAAAATATCTTTATAGGGTCATAACATTTGTTTGTATGTGGAGAACAAGAATACAGGATGAAAGAGACCAATATGATAAAATAATTTTTATTTTCAGCGTTGGGTTTATCTGCTTTATTTTGTATTTTTTTTTTATTTTTAAATTTTTGTCTTCACAAGGGATATTTTTCTATAAAGAGAAAAATTAAAACTTAATTTTGAAAATTAATTCATTGATTTTTTTTATGAGGAAAAAATAAGATTATAGAAGAATAATAAGGTCATGAAAACATAGTTACCATATTTTCCAGAGAGAATACAAATCAGGTTACAAAACAGAATTCAAGTAAAATTATGTATTTGTAGAAAAGTAATTAAAACATGTAAATAAAGGCATATCTATATAAGTAAATGAGAGTTTGGGAGAATGAAGATAATAATTCATTTTTAGTAAATGTGTAAAGACCCCAAAGAAGAGATGAAATTTGAGTAAAGTTTTTAAGAGTAACTACACAGACATATGCTCCCAATAGTATTTATAATAATTAAATTTGACATGTTCTAATTAAATTTGACAAGTTCAAATGGATAAATGTACCTATTATGCTTATATTGTTCCACTTTTCATTTTGTAGAAAATTATAGCATAAGTGATATACACTGCATAAATTTGAATATTAATATATTTGTGTCAAGCTTAGGCAGAATAATCAATGCTATCTTTTATCATACACTTAAACTTTATACATAATGCTACATTTTTAACAAAAATTAGATCACAGTATAAATAATCACAAGAAGAGTATATAGTTCATCAAATCTTGAAAGTTACTTTTGTTTCATTGCCTTTTTTCCTGCAAATCTTTAATTTATTCAATTTCAGTGACACATCGTACATTTATTTACATAAAAAACCAAATATACGAGAACTAATACTCTTTCTAATTTCTCATGTGAATATGTCATTTTAAAAATAAACTTTGTGAGCTTCTGGTCAAGATGGAGGAATAGACAGTCCCCAGCATCACTCTCTCCCACAATCAACCAAGTTACAACTATTAAAAAGCAACAACAGCCAAGCTGGGGCTGCTAGAGCTCAGAGGAAGAGGAGGAGAGACCTAGGGAGTCCATGAAGGCAGGAGAAGCCACCATGAGAGAAAGAAAGGACCATTCTCACCATTTCAAATCCCAGCAGCTTCAAGGCTGGAGCTGGTGAGCACATGGAACAAGAGCTGGCAAAAGCCACTGCTGTGCCCTTTCTATGAAGTTTCTTGGAGGTGGCAGAGCAGAAGAGGGACTTGGTGGCACCCAGGCCAGCAAGACCACTAACAGGGTTCCCGTGGATCCACACAGGAGTGAGAGGCCACAGACAACTGAAAAAAGCTACTGGTGAAAAAGCCCAGCCCATGGGAAGTGTTTGAAGTATGGGTGGTGGAAGAAAGCAGTCCACTGGGGGATCACTGGGACCCAGCAAGGACAGCTGATCTGCCCCCCCAATCAGTGCAGTCCCACTCAGTGGAGACTGGTCAGGAATACAGATCTTCAGGGGGTGCAGTTTGCTGAAAAGTCTCAAGCCCAGACCGGAATTTCCACACAACCCAGGTACACCGGAACTCACAAGACCCCGAAGTACATACAAGGTCAACAATCAAAGTCTGAGCTGCACAGAAAGCCTTCCCCAGGGAATTAGCGGCAAAGCAACAATTTAGTTCAAACACAGGGCTCAAGTGCTGGTCTCCACAGGAAGTTTCTCCATTTTAGAAGTAAGCAAAGGACAACCAGTTAGTTCCAGCACAGAGTTGAAGTGGTGGGAACATCGAATAATCCAACTCAGAACTGAAAGGAAAAACAAAATACTCACAGATTAGAGACAAAGTTTGATATTAACTAGTAAAGGTCTAAAATCACCAAAGAGTACCTGTAAAACCTAGAAGGACCGGAAGCCCCCTGGGCTCCCAAACCAGGAAGTGGGGAGGGCTGGGGGCCTGAGCCATGCCCGGACACCCGTGATCAGTCCAGCAACAACCAGGTAGCAGTCACTAGAAGTCCCCTGGCCTCCTGAGCTGGGGCAGTGGAGAGCTGAGGGCTTCACCACATCACCCTGACCTCTGACTCCAGCCCAGCGACGACTGAGCCACCACTGGAAGCCCCCTAGTCTCCCCTGAAGGAATGAGGGGGTGCCACGGGCCTCAGCCACATCCCCTCTCCTATTTCCTTCCCCGTTCCCATCTCCCACTCCCTCCCAACGGCTCTGTAACAACATCTTAGAATGTGAATAGATAATACTAATAAATAAGTAAACTTTGTGATGAATATTGAGAGCAACCTCTCTCTGACTTCTCTGTTCCTGGCTTTTCTATAGACTGTGGTTTCCAAGTTGATTCTCACACTTTTTATTCTTACTCTATATTCCATTTGGATGATGTCACTTACACGCATGGCTTCAGTGTTTCCAAGTCTACAACTCTAACCAAAGCCACATTCTGATTGTGTGCTAGACCAATATACCAAAGGAACCACAGGTTTCTTAAGCTCTCTGATTCCAACGCTGACATCTGGTTTTTCTCCCTCCCTTAAGGACTCATTCATGTATCTTCTTTAGGAAGGTTTCCCTGGTGCTTCCAGCCCTAGACTGGGTATTCCTGAGTATTCCTGTAGCCCTTCATCATTTCACAGGACTTTTTGTGCTGTATTTTTTGTGTACAGACTTAATATCTGACTCCTGCACTAGGTGATAAGGTCCTTGAATATGAGTACTGTCCATCATCTCTGTGTGCCCTTATAAAATTGTGACCCATGCCGTCTAAAATCAGAGCAGTCTATGACAACAGAGAAGAACCCAGATATAATTTCAAAAGAACTCACTTCCTTTACTTCTCTTCTGAACACCATGAGGAAGTTCAAGTACACCACATCCATCACACAATTCTATGCAACTTTTTAATTTCAAACTTCCTAGGAGACAAAATAAAACTAATTTTTATCAAGGCTCTGTCTCTTTCAGGTTCCTCTTTAATGGTGTCATTTCTTCCTGCCTTCCCCATTATCAAGTCTGAAAAAGCAAACTCCTTTAGGGAGGGGCATAGGAAGGGCTGCCCAGATTGATTGATTAAACCTGAATTAGCCTTAATGGACAGAAAGGGCAAATTCATGAATACAAGCATTTTAATAATTTTTTCTCTTTTCCTTTTTATATCATTGGTGAATTTACTCTTGATAATTTTTCATCATTCTCTTTTCTATACATTTCTCCCAATATTCATGTTATATATGTGGGAGCTAACATTAAGTAGAACCTAGAGGGATTAGAAAAAGATGAATACAGTAATAGTTTGGAGTTGGCAACATACCAAAATAAGTGCAGGTAACAGATATGGTATTGGCTGAGCATATCAGTCTCTTCAAGCCTCTAAGTCTTAAATTACTCAGTTATTCTAAATTATCCCTATTCTATAAATTTACCTTTATAAATGTTTAAGCACTTTATAGGTCTGAACACTGATTGCTATTATCAACCAAAAAGGATAGGTAGCTTATCAAAGCATCACCTTGAGAGGAAAAACATGTCCTCAAAAAGTAAATTGGCCTCCAAAATACAAAATGTGCGTGTGTGTGTGTGACTACTTCTAGTGAAGCAGATATTAAATTAACTCTGTTCTTTATTTTCTTCCACCTGATACAAGGTCAGTTATCACTAGTCAAGTTTACAAATAAAAATATTCAGATCAGTTAGTATAAATTCTGATGATGTTAGCAGCCAGAGATTTCTCCAGATTGTGTATTTTGCTACTCTGTAGCATTGTGTGTCTTTGTTGTTATTCTTGCAGTAAAACATCTCTTTACTTTGTCAAAAGGATCTTTAAGTTAGGAGTTTGCAAAGAAGGTTCCGTCCTTTTTACTTTAATGTAAAGTGGACTGCCCATCCCATCAGCATGGTTGAGTAGCTCACGAGGTGCTCTCTCTGTTCTTTGTTAAGAAAAAGCATTCAACTCGGGACAAAAACCCAAGATAATAAGCTCGGTAACATAAAGCAACTTCCTTTTATGAAATCCACTCACAAAATAAATGTGGTATGAAAATTAAAGACACAGAATATTAAGATAGCATTGATTCATTGATCTGGAAATTAATTCCAACTATATAATATGAATAACACTCCATGGTCTGAAATTTAAGCTGCAGCTAACATCATGCAGCAATGAAAGTTATTTAATATTGCCAACTGTTGAATTTTAATAGGTGAAGTTATATTTGCTGAAGGACTATAATAGGGATATATGGCAAAGTGTAGTAAAATATTGGAAATTATTAGAAGATGGGAATTGGTCCACATGTATCATTGTTATTATTAATTCAAGAACATATGCTTAGATTAAATCAAAAAGGTCTTATGTTGTTTGCAGTAGAGCCACTTAGAGTTCCAAATAATGTGTAGTAAAATCTGGGTGAATCAGTTTACTAACAACCAAAATTCTAAACTGGATTTTTTTCCTGTGTCCTTTATTCACATATCTCAAGAAAATACAAATGACATCTGTCGGGCTTTAAAAACTAAGGCCACCTTAAGTGACATTACAAGTGGATTAACGTGGTAGCCTAAGACAGTGCCGGGAGGAAGTAGGGTGGGAGTGTCTGCGGGAAACTTGCCTTAGCCCTTGTTGGCCAAATACATGCTTCTGCACTCGTGAACACTGCGTGATTGCAATAGATAGGCATTGAGACAGGATGCATGCTCTTGTAACCCTTAAGCTGATTGGAGGATGTTAAAAACCTGCCTTTCCCATTTGCCTTTAAAAGCAAGTGCTTGTGTGATAATAAACGGAACTGCTCGACAGAATCCCCGCCGCGTCTGAGTGTCCTTTAAACCGGGCTGGTTGGGGCCGGCAGTGTGCTCACCTCTCTTCATGGCTCTCTTCCCCCGTCTCCTTCCAAAGTGGAGAGGAGGGAAAGAGGAATCCGGGCCATTTGCTCGCCCACCAAAGAACGAGGCTAGGGCTGTTCGGGTCGGCCTGCGGCGGACCTGACAGACATCAAAGTAATGAGGGCTCAAAGAATGATACTGACTCTCAAAATCATGGCTTTCAATAATTGAAGAAAGATGCAATAATTAAAAAAATATTAAGCATCTTCTACAAAGATTGCATTGTGCTCGACCTGGGGATATAAATATTAATAAAATATATCTGCCTTTAAGTAATTTATCATCCACCATAGGAGATACACTGGGTATACAGACACTGTTATTATTCATATATATGCATAATATATTTTTTATATACTCACATATATACAAATAACTATAACATTAGTGTTAGATGCTAAAGATTAAAGAGAGAACAAGCAACAGTTGTTTCCCAAAGACAGATTATTTCTGATTGTGTTAAAGCAACTGAGCAGGCTTCTTAAAGGAAGTTGAATTTGATATAAATCAAATAAGGAAGATGTGTGGGGTGGGAATGGCATTGTAGTTGGAGGAGAAGTATGTATACAAACAATGTTTGAATGTAGAGTACACATAGAAAAGAGCAGCTAGCAACACTTTTTGTAAGAAAAGGTAGTGAGAAAAGACAATGCAGAAAAGAAAGCACAGAGATTAATTTTGAAAGCTCTTGAATTTTAGTCCAAGGAATTTTTTATTTTGTGCTTTTCCTCCAGTGATCTCTGTCCTTTCCATTGCATTGTATCCCAATAGCATCACAAGTAGAAATGCTTTTACATAATTTTATAAATTTAATATATGGAAATACTGAATATTTTATACTGGTTGAGTGTATAATAGTTATTACCAAATCTGTGAAGTGCATAACAGTGCTTAAATAGCACAGAATTAATAGGCAAAATTAAACTCATAAGTCATATAAAATATAAAACTTAATTGAACAAACACTTTTTCCTACAACATTTAATTATACTTAATTTTCCACAACAAACACTAATAATCTCAAGGTTACAAATCAACAGTCCTTGCAACTGTTAAAATATATGTTGGTATATTCCAGGAAATCTTTTTTTCCATTTGTAGGTAGTAAAAAAACTAAAAATTCAAATTTATCAGCACCACACTCTCCCGAGTGAGCCACAGGCCAGCTAAAAATTCAAATTTATGATGACATAATACTGAAAAGGTATAGATTTAAATGTAAATTTTATGGGTAACATAAATATTCAGCAACTTTATCTTTCTAAACAAAGCCTAGTGGCGAAGCTATAGCTCTGATTTCTCAAGGCATTTGTGTCAATAGTTCTTTATTAAAGTTTCTTTTGAAATTTTCACATGAATCCTAGTTAGAAATTTTGGCTTCAGATTTCAACTATGATTTTAGCCATGAATGAGATTAGATAGATAGATAGATAGATAGATAGATAGATAGATAGATAGATAGATAGATAGATAGATAGATAGATATGAGGCTTATAATTTTTATTTCTACAATTTCTAAGTTCTATTAGTGATAAAGCTATCTTCATGTTTATTGAAATTTTTAATCATGAAGTTTATTTTTCTTCCTTTTCTTTCCCATTGCTTTCCTCTATTCTGTTTATCAAACATGTATTTGTTGAAGTGAAACTGTTTTCCAAGTCCTGAATCTTCTTTCACAGCCTCCTTTTTGTCTAACTTTTTTCTTTCCATTCTCCCGTTTTTCCCTCTTTCAAAACTCAATTATTTTTGGCTCAGAAAACTAAAAAGCTTTCTTACTGATGATCCCATTTCTGTCTTCATATCCACAATTTCCCCTCTCTGTCATATTGTTGCCATAATAATTCTTCTGAGATATAAGCACTATCATGTAGTTATCATTCTCAAAAGATTATTGATGTTCCTTTTGTTTATACTGAGTTTTTAAGGGCCTAACATGGTGGCAGAATATTAGGTAAGTGTGAGATAGAATTTAGAAGTATGAGTCTGAAGCAGAAGAAAAGTTGGAGCATGGTAGAGAAATTTGAGATTTCTTCCCACGAGTAATCATTTAGGATTAGAATGCAACAGACAAAGACAAAAGACCAAAGCAAGAAAAAATGAGAGATGGTAAAATGACATTGTTTCGAGATGTGAACATTAGGAGACAGGAACATAACAATGAGTGAGAGAAAGAATAATTTCAGTTTTGAAAGAGAAGCAGGAATGTTAAGGTACAGAGTATAAAAAATGTCATCATGCTGTCATCTGCTCGATTTTGAAAAAAATGAGCATAACTGACAAAAGACTACCACATTCAGTATTTTTGTTTAATAATAGAAAATCAGAACAACAGTTAAAAAATTATTGTGTGGTGAGACAAATAGTTTTCTGGTAATCTGAAAAGGTAAATCAATCTTTTTCAAGGATTCTTCATATAATACAGAGCCTTGTCCAAAGTTCTCTGTATAATATAGGACCTCAAATAGGAAAAATTCACTAGTCGCCCTCGTTTCCCTTAGATCCACGCCTACAGGAGATGAGATTATATTGAAAACTCAGACTTTGACTATAGCACATGTTAACTGTACACTATTTTTCTTATACATTGAAAGATGTGAATTTCTGTTTAATAAGGCAACATTTTTATCTTACCCTGTAATGAGAAGAATTTTCTCCTTAGGATATTACTGCCTTTCTGTAATAGAATGAGTGATCATTGCAACAAATACATGTGATTGAAATGTAGATGTGTGATTTTTTGGGGGGGGTGTTACAACCTACTACAACAGTTAAATAACACTATCTGTAACGTAAATCAGTTATAATACATTCGCGATCTATGATATAGACCAATATATACCAATTACTAAAGTCAAAGGTATTGCTACTCAGTACTGGCTATTTGGAAATTATAGTAAACATATTGGAGCTGTGGAAATTCACAAATTCTATCACTAACAGAGGAGTTAATTAGCATCTCATCTATTCTGGGTTAGAGCTGAAGGTAAAGACAGAATGTGCTTTATTTTAAACATATTTTTAAAATCGATAGCAACATATTTTATAAAACTTAGAGGGATATGTGGTATGCCTATCTTTGTACTGAGACCCACAAAACTTTAGCTTTCAAGATTCTATCAAAGAAGGGATCCTAATTATTTAAAGCAATTGCTTTCAAAGATATAAAGGGCAACAAGAACATCTCTGAGCTTTCTTAGAAACTCATTTTGATAGATAGTTTAGTTCCCAAAAGTATGCCACTTGTAACACTGAACCATGTTTCTTTTAAAAAGTTCCTACGTGATGAACTTAGACAAGGAAACTCCCTGCATAGTTACCAGTGTACTCCATTCTTGAAATTATTTAAGTCGTTTTGTTGCAATACAAATTGTTCTAACTTTTAAAATTGCTTTTATTTTCATAAATAAAATAAGAGCTCATGATTTAGTAATTAAATAGTATTAAGAGGCTTATGGTATCAGCAACAGAATCACAGTAGCTTGATCCTTACTGTCTGTGCTATAGTCCCCTTCAATAGAGAGAACGACATTCAGCTCTTTTATCTGGTTCTTTTGGTAATTACCTTAATTATCTTTAATTTAACATGCTTATATTGATATCTTGATTTATCGATTTTAAACATTACTTATTAACTTCCTTTTGTAATACCTACCTAGGATTTAGGACAGGCACACCACTTACAGGACTTTTCCACTGTCTGCTCTCTGAATGTGTTGAATAAAATTGCTTGGTGAGATCAAAATTCAGTGTTTACATTATTATGACTATGTGAATATTGTTCTGTAGGTTTACATTTTTAGCACGATATTTTAGTCTTTCTTGAAGTTTACAAGATTATCAATGATTATTTCAAATTTCAAAGGTACAAAGTACATAAAATATTTATGAATTCCGTTATTGTTATTAGTATTAATGCATTGAGATCTCCCTCCTCTGACCCTCCATCCTTCCGCTCTTCTAGCTGATTGCTCTCCAGCCTCCCTACCTCTGCTTTCTCTGCTGGATTTCTTGTTCCTATATTTCACTTTTCCTTCTTCTTGACTTAATCCCTCATTTTTGCAGGAGCACAACTTCTAGTAGCTTCCTAAGAAATATGGTGCACAAAAAGTCTACATTTTGGATCCACCCTTGTCTTCAAAAGGATTACCTTCACTCTTCCATCTGATTGGTGTTTCAGTATTTTCTTAAGAATATAGGTTGAAAATTACTCTCCCTCAGAATTATGAAATCATTACTCTAATGCCAGCATTACTCTAAAGCATTACTCTAATCACTCTTTTCATTTGTGGATGACTTGTTTTGCTTTTTAAACTGGTTTTTTTTTTTTTTTTCCCTATACAGGAATCTTTTAGCATTCCTGAAATTTTTGATGGTGTGCCTTGGTGTGGGTCTAATTTCATTTTGGAAGCTAATGTTTTTAGTGCTAACACATTTTCTTACATAACTTTTTGATAGTTCCATCCTATCAGCTGTCACATGTCTCTCCTTTTATTATTAGTCAGCCATTGGACCTTTTGACTCGTGCTTCTCTTCCTATCTTTTATTTCTCATTTGTCTTTTTTTTTACTCTGAGAATTTTTTTTTTAAATGTATACATGCAAACACAAACACATGCTATCTATCATCTCTCCCTCTCTATCTGTGCTTTTATTTTGTTGCCATTTGAGAGTAAGTTACATACTTGTATATCATGGCCCTTTACCTCTAAATACTTCATTGTGTGTTTCCTAAGAATAAGGATATTCTCTTACATAGCTACAGTATGGTGATCAGATTTAGTAAATGTAACTTAAATACAACACTTTGATGTAATCTTCTGCTGGTATTCTAACTTTATCAATTGAGACAATCCTTTATAGCATTATTTTCCTCCAGTATGGAATCCAGTCTAGAGTCATTCATTGTAATTAGTTGTCATGTCTCTTCAGTCCTCTTCAATTTGCAGTGCTTCCTCAGCCTTTCTTGCCTTTCATGACAATGTTATTTTTTAAGAATACAGTCCCTTTTTTAATAAAATGTTCTCATTTTTGGTTTGTGTGATGTTCTATTGGTTTTTAAATTTTATTTTACTTTTAATTCCCAATAATTCTTTATTTTCTTTTTTTTGTTGATTATTTTTCATGCTTTAGAATTTTTTGTTTGTTTTATTATCCTAATACATATTATTTTCTCACTCCAATATTGAATACAGGTAATTTTTTCCCTCTTCTATAATTCCAAGTATTATCTCTGTTTTATCTCATGTTGAAGTTTTGCTCACATGACTAACGATCTTTGGCTCTTTATCTCTATTTTAGAGTGGGGTTTTAGAGTAGGAGCTGGGGTAATATAAGTAGCTGCTGGTGTTTGGGAAACCAAGCAGTGGATGGAGGTTACAGGTTTCTAGATTAAGTATGTCAACTTCTGGTGATAACTCTGCCCAATGTTTAAAGTTCATCAGGTTTAATTTTCCCACAGGATAAACTACTTAGGATTTAAGGGATACATGGAAGGGGAAGTAATGCGCAATGGAGAGGTATCGCCAGCTGCGGGAAACGACATAGCAACCACTGTAGAATTTCACGGATTTTTCCTTTTGAGAACGGCCTTTCATCCCCGCCTTTCAGAGCATTCGGTTCTTCTGGTGGTGGCTGCTAATGGCTTCTGTGGGTGACTTGCTGACTTCTTCTGGGTGCTGCATACTGTGGAGCACAGGCAGTACTTTCTCAGCTCTGCTACATCAATCACTTCTCAGTCTGCTTCTAATCCTCCACAATTTATTAAAAATCAGTGGCTAAGAGTATGATTCTGAAACCAGACTGCCTGGGTTTGAATCCTGGCTTTTCCTCTTACTGAACAGGTGATAATCAGCAAATTGCTTAATGTTCCTGCACCTCCATTTCCTCATCCTTAAAGTGGAGCTAATGATAGGAATCTGATGGATACCAAATGAATTAGAACGGTGCCTGGCACTTAGTGTCAGCTGCTATCTATTATATTGTCATTTCTCTTCCACTACTGCCTCTATTTTAGTTCTTTTTGCCCCTGTAAGTTGGTTTTTAAAAATATTATTTTGCCACCATTTGCCTGAGGTTGGGGGAAGGAGAGAAGATTAATACCTGTGGTCAATTCACCAGTCTCTCTCTCTCTCTCTCTCTTTTAATATAAAGGCTTTTAGTTTTACCCTATTAATTGCTATGCCACTTTTTTTCCTTGAGCAGTCAAAATTTTTGTGTAATTTATAAGTTCTCTTTTAACATGCTCCATTTCATCTTAAGAACAAGAAAAGATAACTTTTTAAAACACCCAGGTTAATTTCAGAATTTTATTTATCTATGTCAAAAATATCCTCTAAGATATTTTGCTAAAGTTAATTATATGTGTGAGTGTCATAAACTGTTAAATCACTGCTCAAAATTATTTTTGAGATATTGCTACTATTTTGTGAAGACTTATGTTCAGGATGATTTAAGGACGCATTCTCAATTAATATTATAATAATAACATTACAAAAAAGGGATTTTATGTTACTATGTATAACCTATTAAACAGGCAACAGAATCCTTACCTCTGTGCACAGATATTTATGTTATAGAAATTCACAGTTATTTAAATATTTATAAAATGAGAGTTGAAAGTAGCACTTTTGAAAAGCAGTTAATAATGAACAGACATCAAGGGAGCTATCATTATAACAGCAAAGTGCTTTGCAACTCCAATAACTTCAGCGGTGCAGAAGCAGGCCATCAAATTTAATTAAAAGCACTCAAAAATAAACTGAGAAATTGAACTGTAAAAGGCTGTCCTTTGCCAGAAGCTGAAGGCAAAAAAGAAGGCAAGGGAGAGCCTTGAAAATAGTAATGAATTGATAAGCCTTACTGCCTGCAACTTGTAATTTGCTCTGTCAGATTTTAGTATCAGTTAAACTAGATTAATAGAGCAATCACTGATTCTCTATCTTAAATCCTTCTTTTTCATCCCCCTATTATAGGCTCTCCTGATAGATGGAAGTCTGAGCGGGTCAAAATTTCAATTCGTTTCTCTGCTCAATCACTTTTTAAATAATGCTGGCATCTAAATTTGCTGGACACCAGCATTCTCCTGATATTTTAAAAGCAGAAATAAATTTAGTTATTGACAGGCTATAGCCTTCATTTCCAAAGAGGCTTAATTCCTTTTTATTCAGCAGAGGAACAAATCTCTAGGAATGTGAGCAATTGACATCTCTTTCCACCACTAGGGGCTACCATGGTGAAGTGGATGTAAAGAGAAGATAACAAATTTATTGTTGCTTTAAATGCTCCGATTAATGTGGATCTGCAGAAACAGTATCACAAGGACAAAAACAATTTGCCCTCTATCATTTTATTTTTATAATAAGGTTCTTTAATGAAGCTAAAGACTCCCTGCTGTGACCTTATTATGTTTTTCAACATCAGTGAGAAATAGATTCCTCCGAATCGTAAGAGAGCTCATGAAACAGCAGGGATATTGAAGCAGAGGATCAATTACTTTTTTGCAGTAATTTTGAACTTGAAATGGCTATAGCATAGCCAACGTAGACAAGAAGGCAAACCAGCTTATTGAAAAGCAGTGTGCAAATTATACAGACCACGAAAGCTGAGGTAAACAAACTGTTTTGTTTTCTAATATCTTTCAACATGATCACACTGTGTCTCTTCAAAGAGCAAGTGCCCTAGACACTGTTTTAGGAGAAGCAAACAAAAACTAAAAACAGAACTTTATGTTTGTCACCAATTAAAATGTAAAATTTTAAACATTTGAGTATTTAAGAATCCTGAGACTTGCTAACGTCACTGCTTATGAGTTAAATCCTACTCAGTAACCTGAAGAAAGGATCTTGATTGTGATGGAAATTTAGAGATCCAAATGAGAATGGAGACAGAAAAGAGTGTGGATGTTATTAATGCAACAGATTATTATTGCATTTATGTAATACTTTCTAATTTATGAAGAGTTTTCATATTCATTATGTCATTCAGTTCTGGCAGCAATCCTAATGAGACATGATTTCAAACAGGCATTGATATCTTACAAGTGCTGCGGTAATGAAGACTGAGGCTCAGACAGGTTAAATAATTAGCACCAGGTCACACGAGCACCTAGACCTATGTAATAGCCTAGTGCTTTTTTTTTTTTTTTTGTATTTATGAGAACTCCCAACTTTCAAAATGCAAATCATTTAGCTGTAATATAGTCAGTGTTACCAGAGTATATAATTTCCATTTTCATCTGCTGCATTCAGGCAGGAATTTCTCAATTGTGCTGATATGGGAGTCACATGGGTCAATGGGCCTTTTGAGAATGGAAGCTCTCAAGTGTGCTTCATCTGAAGGATCGTCCTGGAGCACATGGAGGACTCCATAGCCATCTAAAGAATAGAAAACTGAGATTGCTGGTAAGGGAGCTTTAAAAAGTGCACATGAGGTGAAAGACAAATTTCTTCTTTAGTAGGGACTTTACAGCCTGAAGGGAAATTGGGGTGGGGTGGGGTTTGGTGCAAGACCATCCATCCCCCTGGTCAGCGGAACTGATTTAAGGAGAGAGATGACTGGGAGTTGAGGTAATAGAGTCCTAGAGCTAGTTAGAAGTAAGAAAAAGGAACTTTCAAGATTGGGATCACAGGAAAAGGGAATAAATAAAACTGATAAATAAAGAAAAAAAAGTGCTCAGATTTCAGTATGAGTAAAGTACTGAAAAATTAGGAGCAAAAAAATAGCTAAAATTAAAATTCTATAAAGCTTATTCATATTCATATAAATCAAATATTGTCATTGATTTGGACATTTTAGATTTTTTTAAAATCTATTTTCAGTTCTTTAACATTACCAAAACAAAGGCTGCCAGATAACATTTTACCTCCTCAATATTGATTAATATCAATAATTATAGTAATAACAACAAAAATACTGAGTGGCATTCATTGGATTGTGACTATGTGCCAGACACTTTTTCTAAGAATTCTACGTGTATGAGGGTACTCAAAAAGTTAATGGAAAGATTAGTATTATTTTTTAATTCTACTTTTCCACGAACTTTTTGAAGTACACTTGTATTAGCTATTGTTTTTTATCTACAGTACAAATAACTATCATTACTCATATTTTAATATCAAGTCAATAATGTACAGCAAGTTTAAGTAGCCTGCCCAAGAGAAACTACAAAACTAATAAGTAGCAGAGTCAGGGACATTTAGCACCATAGCATTCACTCTTACCACTTTTCAGGCCATATTTTTATTTTAAAAATAAAAGAATAATGAATCTGCTTATCTATTCACCACAGTTTTGTTTTTTATTTGCATTTAAGAAATAACATTTTGGCAAACCCAAGATGTGAATTTCAAATCAGAACGATATTACTTGAATATTCCCAAATCACTTTGGGTTGGAACAAATCCTATTTTGCTTCATAAGATAATGGGAGGAAAACACATTTTGAATTTTATGTTGTGATTATTTTAATTCCTTATGAAATACAAATATCTATCTAATAATACTTGGTGACCTTATGTAAGAATAATGATTGCCATGATGCATGGAGTAGTACAATAAAGGCTGTGGCACACTACATCTTTAAATGTGCACTTGAGTTATAACCACCTAGTAGAACATGGTTTTCAGCATAACAGAATCCGTTAGACTGTCTTGTTACTGAAAATTTTATATAGATTTTGCAACTGTGTCTGTGTGTCTATGTGTTCATGTGTGTGCATATATATATGCTTATGTATGTATATACTCACACACACATATACACATAAGTTGGTATTCATTCTATATGTGTGAATTCACCTACTTGCTATATTGGTATCCCCAAAACCAATACCTCGAGTACTTTTATGATCATTTGTGGACATACACGTACAGCAGTAAAAACTTTGAGTTGTCCAACAGATGTTGCCAGTTAACATTGAACAAGGTGACACTGCCCTGCCTTTTTGTGTCCACTCTCATACTGTAAACAAGTGTCCTTTTCACAGTCTATTTAGTGCCACATTTTTCACATTTTTATGTTTCGTTTTTATGGTATTTTTACTGTTTTAAATAGCCCCCAAGCATAGTGCTGTAGTGCTACTTAATGTCCCTAATCTATGATACGTCTTACGGAGAAAATGTGTGTGTTAGATAAGCTTCATTCAGACGTGAGATATAGTGCTGTTGGCTGTGAGTTCAGTGTTAATGAATCAATACTGTATTAAATAAGGTTATCTCTAAACAGCAATGCACATAAAATGAGGTTATGTATTGACTGATTGATAAAAATTCTAGCCCTATATTTCCCCTAAGAGCAGTGCTTCAATTTTCACTGATTCAGTGTTTCTGGTGACTTTATAGGGCATAACTACCATGAATAATGTTTGTTGTTGTTGTTGTTGTTTTATTCTTATCCTGGCCAAAGCAGAACACCTCATTCCAATCTATCCCAATTCTTGTTCCTTTCAAGGATTTTCTCAAATCACCTCTACCATCATGTGAGAGACCTGCTTCTATTCACTATCTAGAATGTTGTATTATTTTCTTTTCTGGGACAATCTCTATTATAACACAAAATGCTTGTGTTTTCTACAAAATGGTTTCACTTTAATTATATAATAACCACAATATCTGTGCAATAAGAAATGTGCACATGTGCCAAACGAGGGTCATTTCTTACAGAATTAATTGCTTGATGTATGATCCACATTTCCAGGTTAAAAAGGAGGGATAGGGGAGAAGGTGGAGAAAGTAACTGTTATATAAAGATGCAGAAATGATAGTGAAAAAAAATCTAAGTTCTATGTATAAAAGTTAGCCCAAAGGAGAAAGTGTATTTTTCTCCAAAACAGAAAAGACAAAGAAGGGAGAGGTAAAATTAAGGAAGGAATAAGAGATGATACAGAAAACAAACAAATATAAAGCTTTAAAGTAGAGAACTTACAGGAGGTTAGAATAAATGATTTTAATTTAATTAAAATATGGGCAAAGTCATTTGCAGATGCAATATTTATTGAAAACCTACTATGCATAGTCTTGATCGGAAATGGAAGGAAACACAACAAAGATGAATTAAACACAGTGCATAACATCAGATTACAGTCTCATGTAAGAGAAGAGAAATATACATATGTGTGTGTGTATGTATATGTAACCATTTGTATTGCATTATACATTACAAACTATATGCAAAAAAGAAAATAGAAGTAAAAGCTGTGGGGATTTCTCTGAAAATAAAATTAAACATTGTCATAGTTCAGAAGCTCATAAGTGAATGCAGTTCTCTTTCAAAATTATGTAAAGAAATTCTGTATTCAGTTAGGTAAGTCTTTTGTGATGGTTTATGATAGGATATATTGAAAGTCAAGAATGGGAAAATGCTTGTGCATTTTTTGTATTATTTTTAATTGTATCTGTAATTATAAAAAGCTGATGAACTTTAGGGGTTGTAACAAGATGGCGAAAAGGAGTATTGGGCTTTAGAAGCTTCAAGGGTTGTTTTTCTCTCCTGTACGGTCTATTCTTTGTAACCTACCATAGTGTATTTTAAGTTAAAAATATGTTTTAAAAAAACAAACTTTCTGACATTATTTCAAATTATTTTCTTTAGAAAAGTGTATATTTTATTACTTACTTTTATTAAGTTTTTTATATATGTATATTATTTTTTTCATTTTAGGAATAATAGAAAGTACAAATAAGCAGCAACAACAACAACAACAACAACAACAATAATAATAATAATAATATAAAAATGCTTCTAATCTGACTTCTGAAAGATAGTTACAGATAATATTGATAGTTTAGTTCTAGACGTTTTCTGTGTGTGTGTGTGTGTTGTATGATCACTGCCATTATCATTGCTAGTATTCAATTCATATGCTTGAGAAATTTTCTCAGCATTATTTCACTTAATTATGTATAATTATCCTCATTTTATATATGGTAAAATGAGGCCTAGAAAGACTGGATAATTTGCCCAATCCCCGATGACGGTCACTGGGCAGCAGAAGTAAGATTTAGATCCTGGCTACCTGAAACACATTATCTTAATACATTAGGCTACCATACTTTTCATAAATTGCTCTTTTCAATAAGATTATATTGTGACCATATTCCTATGTCTATTACAGTATATAAAATCAATTGTTCTTAATTGTTTAATAAGAACCCATTGCATGGATTCATTGGCTTTTTTTTAACTAGTTCACATTATTAAGTATTTTGGTTGTTTCTAATTTTTCTTTATTAGAAAAAGTGCTCTAATGATGAAACATACACAAACATTTTTGCTAATTTGCCTTTTTATTTGCTCAGGATAAATCCTAGAAATAGAACCAGACTTGCTTCACTGAAATCTATGTACCTCTTATCCCATCAAATTGCACTCCATGTGACCACGCTGGTTTATACTCCCACTAAAAGTCAATGTAAGTGTCCCTCTCTCTACATCTTTGCTAGCTCTGGTCGTAAGGTTTCTTTTTAATCTCCATCAATTACATACAATTCTAAATAAAAATAATAATAATTTTAATCTGTGTTTATTTTAAAATTTTAAGGGTTTTCAGATAAATTATACCAGCCTGAGGGAGGAATTCCTGGAAACATCATTTCAGAATAAGACTTTTTCATTCTTTAGAGATCAGTTTCTTAGCAGCACTGCAATAAATCCAGACATTTCAGAATAAATCAATTTTATTTCCACCAGTTAGTAGCTCAGACTAACAAAACCTCCCTTTGGCTTATTACATAAATGATCACTGTCCTCATTTAAAGTTAACAAAGTTATATTGACAGATTCCTATAAAGGCATCAATCAATGCCTATGACATCATTTTATAAGACTTTTTAAATATGAATTTTCAGTTAAATGATGTCTTTTCAAAGCCATAATATAGAAGAAGATATTGGAAACATTTAAAACACCTTAATAGATTCTAAAATATATCAAACTGTTTTAGTATTATTCTGAATCTGCAAAACAATGAGAGCAAAGAAGAGAATTAATGAACTGGTTAGGATTACTGAGTCAAACAGGGCTGGATCAACTTTGGCCTGCCAATGAAAAAGTATTTCCAAGAGAGAAAAAATCCAAAATGAATTGCCTCTGATGTTTGCATAGTCCTAGCAATCTTAACTTTGTTGTCTGCCATTTTGCCATGGCCCATTCCCTTCTATCTGATTTGTAACATTAGTCAAATGTTTCTTTTATTACCTGAACTAGATTATTGATATGCTGGTCATGCACAACTCACAATTATTTTTAACTCCGTTTTCTTTTGGGTACAGAGATATGCAGACTATGGACTGAATAATTTGAGCCAAGAAGCAGGCTGTTCCAAAAATATGTAGTAATTGGTTATCTCCATAAATTTTTCTCAAAAGTTCTATTGTGAAGAAATATAAAGGTGAAGTAATGCTGCAAGAACTTGTGTCTCACCAATTGCCCTAGATACTCTATGTTTTATGTTTAAATAAAGCCTGAATTGTACTGGGAATTGTGACATATACAAGGGCCCCCAACTTTGTGGTTTGACTTAACTTTACAATTGTGCAAAAACTATACGAATTAAGTACACTCCTCAACTTATGATTTGGTAACATCCAAATAAACCCATCGTAAGTTGAACATATCAAAAGTCAAAAACACACTTTCAAATTACAACAGTTTCAATTTACAATGAGTTAATCTGGAGGTAACCCTATCGTATATCAATAGAGGAATACCTGTACAGACATTATACATTATAATAAGCTACCTTATGAAACTCCTTCCCACATTTTACTGTAAACATGTACTAAGTATTTTGCACATAATAAAGTGTACTTTTTATAAAGGCTAATGGGATTAATTTCCTTCAAGCCTCAGTGCCAGGTGGCACTCTATTCTCTACGAGAAACTGTTGTTTTTACTAATGATGTTTCTCTTTTCAAGTTCCCTAAACCATATTTATGATTGTTCAGGAAAGCATAAAAAAATCTAGTGATATGGATGGGAGATATTAACTTCAACTTTTATCTTTTCTCTCCTATTCTTTTGGATATGTTGTTTTGCTTAGCTTTTCTCCTGTACGTATGATTCTTTGTAAGAAACCTAGTTTCTTTGAAAATTAGTAGAGTGTAAATAGTAGGATATAAAAAATGTAAACATTTTTATAGCTCTGGTTTGCTAACTTAAAGAAAAGTGAGGGAAGATAAGGATATAGGAATTATCAGACCATAATTTAAAAAACAGCAACCATGTAAATAGAAGATTGAATATAAATTGAAAATAAAAGCTATTGCAAAATCTGGTTTGCAGTTTGAGGCATATATGAAGTCCCATGAAAAGGAATGGGAGGGGAGGGGAAGAAGAGGAAAACATTGGCATTATTTAAAAGTAAAAAGGAAGATCTGTAATTGAAATGAAGAGACCTCCAGGGAATTCTAGGGCCAGCCACCAAGAATACCCAGTCCCTGGGAGAGTGTCACTTGACTAAATCCACATCTTGTTTCCTGAAGCAATGCTCTTGATTGCCAACACCTCACCTAGAAACTTCTAGGAGTCATATTTTCATTTTGACCCATAAAGGAAAGGAACCAGGACTAATGATACACAAAACATGGAGGGCAGCAGGGTTAAAGCTGTAATTAATGGGCTTAGAGTAAGTTATATTAAGCACTTGAAAAGTCTATTTCAGGACAGTTTTGACGAGGTGATGTAGTGAAGAATACCTCTGTTAAACTCCTCTATGGTAAAGAATGTCTCTTGCTCTTTCATTGCTGCCTCCTAAATCTACTCAAATCCCGTCTTGGGAAGGGAGACTTTATAGAGGTGAGAGAAAAATAGACTCCATGCTCCATTTATGTAAAATGACATAGAGTAGTGCAACCTACTGAATACCCTATCAACTGCTGAAACTTGACAATAAAGTAAGAGATGGAGCAGGAAAATCATCCAGAGTTGTAGACTATACATGGCAATGGGAACAGTGTATTCTAGTGGGAAACACCAACTTTTTGGTCTGGTAAGAATTGTCTGATGATTCTGTCACTCCTTTTTGGAATGTCTTTGTCATTTAACCTCTTTTGAACTTACTTTCCTCATGTGTAGAGTATGTTAAAAGAAACATATGGAAAGTATTAAGGAAAATGCCTAGCATAAAATATGTCCTCAAAAATAAAGAAAGAAGAAAGAAAAGAAAAGAAAAAAGATCTTTCATTCCTTTTAATCCCAGTCCAAAATATTCCAGCTAACCAGATTTCCAAATTGCTTTTTATTTAGGGAGATAAGTCCATAGTATCAAAATTCCAGTATTCAAATTTAAAAAAAAAAAAAAAAAAAAAAAAAGAAAGAGGGAAAGGAAAAAAAAAAAAAAAAAATTCCAGTATTCCCCAAATGGGATAAAAGAGTCAATACAGTAGTTTAGAATACATTGATTGTATATTCATTATTATTGTTGTTGTTATCATTATTATTTTAGTGCACATTTCCAAGGCTACATGGATGTAAAGAGTTCCATAATATACACAGTTAATAATTTCTCTGCATGATGTCTGAGAAAGGCATTTAGGAATCACTGATTTAATGAACCACATTCCAGGAGTGAACAGAGCTAAAATTTTCAGTGTAGTTTAATGGAACACACACACACACACACACACACACACACACTATCTTTCTTGTTTACTCTGTGGAAGTTGATAATTGACCAACCCCTGCTTCTGTAACTGGTTTTCTCTCTTCCTTTTAACCTCTCCTTCTTTGTGTACTCACCCAGTCTTCTTCATCCTTGCCAAGTTTTTGTCCTGTCCTCTTGCTCAGCAGTTTCATCCACCTTCCCACCTTCAGCTCTTATCTCAATGTAAATGTATATCTTCTGTCCCAACTTTTCCTCTAAAACCCATTCTTTATCCCCAAATCCCTATTGCAAAATATTTCCTTCGTGTTCCAACATCTCTTCAGACTTACCAGGGAAAAGCTGGCCTCTCACCTTGTCATCACTCAAGGTTGGTTCTTTATGTAATTAAAAATAATAGAATGAGCAGATTTCTAGGGAAGAGTGTGTTTAGCTGTAAAAATTGAGGAAAATTGCAAGGAAGTCATTAAAGAATGGCCACAGTTAACTTTCACAGATTGCTCGTTATTTTATATTGGGCATTATCTAAGCCTTCTATATTATTATTTTATTTAATTCTCTTAAATCTCCTAAAACAGTACTATTGTTATCTGTTTTCTGTAAATGAAGAGAAAGAAGCTTCAAGAAATTAGACAAGTCGTTGTAGATCATGCCAGGCTTGAACCCAGGCAGCAGGACTCTAGAGGCTGCTCGATATCCGTCATTACTTAACTTTACAGGAATCCTGGCCTGAAGCAGATGAAAATAATAATAATAATAATAATAATAACATGGAAAGCTGCTAAATTAGTTAAACATATACTTTAATAATATTGTGTTAATTGATTTATAATAAATGGGGAACTTTAAAAGAAGGGGAATATATAAATGAATATTTGGAAATTTTTAACTATAAAAGACAAGGCATTTAAAGATTTCAGGGCAGATCTGGAGTGCTCCCTCTCTCTCTCTCTCTCTCTCTCTCTCTAACCGTTCTGATCTTGATATCACAACTGAAATAAGTTGAAACAGCAGAAAATCAAGACAGGAGCAGAGAGAGAGAACAAATTTTCACTCACCAAAGAGCATGCATATGGAGTGGAAAGATATAAAAAGGACTGGAGAGTTAATTAGTGGTACTGATGAAGCTAAGTAACATGTTCCTAGTGGTGAATAGCTTTTGTAGAGTGGAAATCCATGGAGAGAGCAGGAACAGGCAATATTCAGTCTCAAAGTCCTGAGTTTTACAAAGCAGAGAATCAATACAAGAAAGAGAAAACATAGTGGAACAGAAAAGACTATGGTTAACTAGCGTTTGCAAACTGTCAAAGCACGGGAAATCCAGTACTCAATTTTATGATCCCTCTCAAAAAAAAATTTATCACACATCTTGGATGTAGGAATTTGAAAATTGGAATAAAAAACTACACTATATTAAAATAACATTTTTATAGAAGAGTACAAAACATGTTTATCTGTTCCCTCTCTAACCTCTTGACCTACATAGCCCGTTCCATGGCACCATCTGGTGGCATCTACTGTAATTCCAAGCACAGAGCCTTTGAAAATAGTCTGTGACGGGATGTGATTTTTCAAACCAAACATCCAAAGTGATGAAAAATCACAGAGATGTTGGAATAGGTTAGGTAGTCAAGGTGTAGAATAGCAATGGCAACATTTGACAACATTCCAGATGTTTCTGAAGGTTACCTTGACCTATAGGGATTAATTACAGCTTTTGAGAGAAACATGTTGCTCTGAGCACTTTTTTAAGAAGGAAAGTTATTTTCTTAAGCATAAAGAACATAGATAAAAAATAACGAGTTAAATTTAGAAAAGCCAGGTTGTATGTTATAGTTCTAGTGCCTCAGATGCATAAATAATTGAATATCTGGTTTAATTTCTAACTTTCAATCGTTAATATGTATCATACATTTGAGAGTGAGGTAAAATTCATTGAAATATCTATGAATTTATCCATAGATAGATATATATAGACACTACTCTATACCTTATGAACAAAACTTGTCAAAGGCAAAGGAGTGGTCTACTCAAGATTGAGGACATTTTAAAGTAAGACAAGCATAAAAAGGTAGGAGTGAGGGACACAGAGTATTAGAAAATACATTTTTATAGGATTGGAAATTGAATTCAGCCTAGACAGAGACTCATGTGCAACCAGAATGGTCTGATAAACTTGAACATGAATGGATTGCAGTGACATTGAAGATGAGGATTCACAGGTGTGAGAAAGGCAGCAGGATACCCAAATCTTTTCAAAGGAGAGTTTGAGAGATTCAGCATCTTAGAGGAGGAAAACTTCTCAGCAGTGATGTCCAGTGGCCACCTTTTGAGAGGTTCTTGAGACAGACAAAAAGAAAAGAAAATTCTGTTTAATTTCAAGCATTATTCTAAACATCTTTACATATCTTACCTTATTTAAATTTCTCTTCATAGAAGTCCTCAGATATGTGTAGTAATATCCCTATTTTATAAGTGAGAACACTTGGGCTTAGAGAAGTAAAAAAACTTCTCTAAAAGTTATATAAATATTAAGTGAAAGAACATTGTTCCAAAAACCCTGTTATTTCTACCAAAGTTCATGATGAAACTAGAGTTTTGGAAGGTCCTGAAGTTGGATGTTAACATAAATGTTCAAGCGTACCTAGTAACCCTAGAATACCTTAGGTGCTCAATTAATGATGGAGGGGTGATCAGGGAGATAAATACAACTGCTCTCACATGTATTGATGGACAAGTTGTACAGAAACAAAGCTTTTCTTATAAAACTTGTCCTTCAATACATGTGAGTCTGTAATAAATAAGATAAATAAGATTCTGGTATTGAATGCTATACCTCAATTTTTGAAAACAACTTCTTCTCTAAAGGATAAATTAGCATAGTATTTCTCAAAATCTTTGGCACAGAACACAAGCTCTGGGAAATGTTAATAAGTGTTCTGTGGTAAAACGGCTAACTTGGTTTAGGGAATTTTCTGGATACCCACTTTTGATCTTTGACATGTACATTAGCTTGATAAAGGTTCTGAGAGGTCCCATGGTACCAAATCCATGGGTATTGTTTAACACATCTAAACTGTTTGATCTTAATGTGCTTCTTTTGTTTTTCCCCCCCCTGCAATACATAAATATTATTTATTTTACTTTGGGAAAAACTGATGTAGAATAAGATTCATTACAGCTTTTGACTAAAATCAAGACTCTTTATGGAAGATTCTTTAAGAACATTAGTATTCACTGTTGCTTTGTAGCTAACCACATTATCAGTCAAATATTGTGCATGTCAAACTTTTATTTTTTAATTAAAAAATGAGCTTGGGCAGCAATCAGAATTTAATTTGGAATTAATTATTTTTTTTACTGGAGCTATATTGTCACCTCTTCTAGTGAGGATCCAGAATAGTTGTGATTGGTCACATATTTGTGGGATCTTATAAGATGAGGCAAAAACATATTTTAAAAAAAGACTTATTTTTATATTTTTTAATAATTTTCACAGCAATGGTATTCAATGTGCTTGTCTTAATTTGCATTTATAAAGATCGGAAGGAAGAATGGAAGGAAGGAAGGAAGGAAGATGAAAAAGTGTCAATTTTTAATAAATCATAAGATAGATTGGTTTTCCTATTTGTATACTCTGTACGATGAGGAAATTAGTATATTAGCAATATTTAACATTTTTGCCATATTTTGAGTGTCACTGAATCCATTAGTTTACAAAAAGAAAAAAACATCTTTAAATGAGGAAATTCTATGGGAACGTGATTTTATTCTTGACGTAGTATTACTGGCTTCTTTCCTGATTTTATTAATCCATCGTCTGAATCGTCATACATACTGGCTCCCCATTTCTCTCTGCCACCAGAGGGAGATAAAAACTCACATGTGCGGCTCCAGCACTGATTGCTAATGATAACATTTAATATTATTCAGCTGTCTCTTGGGGAGCTTCATTATCAAATTATTTGTAGACACTGATAAGTCAAAGTATGGGCTATTGGGGAATGTTATTGTGATCTCAAGCTTAAATTCACATGACAAGAGCAACGTTATTTTTTGCAGAAGAGTCTGTGATAACCCCAGAGAAATAGTGGAATTTACAGCATAATCAAAGCTGGTATTTGAGACAAAAGAGAGCTCTTTCTCATAATAAATGAGTTGACTCTGTAAGTTCTAGACAAATGTCTCACTCGAATGCTGTAGTTTGCATATTTTAACTCAGCGGAACAACCACAAGTACCTTGTTTTTTCAGTTAAGTGACAGTTTCCCAGAGGGGCTGACCTGCTCAATTTTATATTAAAAGATAAAAAATTATGTGTATTTATTGGCTTTCACTTTTACTTGTAAATATACTTGATGAAAATTTACTGAATTTGAGGGTATTCTTTTTTACTTTTCTCCCCATGTAAAGTATATATGACAGTTATGTCAGCAACGCTGTAGATACTGACTCCATTTTTCTTATTCCTCTTGCTTGATGTTCTTAAACACATAAAAGAACATTAAAATCTTTTATTTTTAAGTCTAGTAAGGTATGGCAGTGTATGCTAGCTTCATAAAAATGGAAAGAAGAAACAGATGATCTGCTTGTATTTAAAGTAAAAATGACGTTTCGAAATGTGTTTTTACTAAAGAATAACTCTGTAGGAAATTTTTGAAAATTACTTTATTAACAGTTAATCTTGTTTATTGTACTGGAAATTTCACTTAAAAGTAGAAATATAAAATTTAATCATTTTTCTTTTCTATGTCCCACTTACTTAGCCTAGTTACTTGTCATTTTGAATAAAATGAAAGTTTATATCTAAATAGAAATATAAAAGCAATGCTTTTTTGAAGTCTGTTTGCAAAATGTAAATTATTATGAAAACAAAATAAATTTAGTGTTTTTTTCCCAGAATGCTAACTTCATTAAAATTATCATAAATTGTTACACTGTATTTTAGCCTTGAAACTACATGTGGAGTAATTGGTTGGGGTTTGTTATGGTAGGGGAGCCAACTCTGACTTCAGGTTTGCGTGTGTATGTGTGTATGTGTTTCTTATTTTACTGTGCGTCTGATGTTCATTTTCATCTATATTTGCATTCAACCAAGTTTGGAAATACTCTTTTTAGTTAGGTAGAATCAAATATCAAATATAGAGGCTATGTTTTAATGAGTAAGAGATATTACACTCAACTATAAGAACTATCTCAATACAGTATTGGATCAGAGAAGTGGTTTATCCAGCCTTGGAATTCTTTTCACAACCAAGAGAACTACAGTTGTCATAGCTGTCTACCTCCCCAAACAAACTAAAGCCAAGAATGTGGGAGCCTGGTTAGAGGAGAGGATAGGACTTATATATGTAATCCACACAATTGAGCAATGAATAGGAGCAAGGCCAGGATTAAGAGCCAAGTAGACAGAAAATGAAAGAACAAAATGTCAACAGAAAGAAGTTAGCCAAAAGGCAAATCTAGTTTTGAAGTAATGAAATGGAAACCAGACACCAAACCAAAGCAAGTAGGTGCCAAAGGAAATGATTCCCACAGAAATGAGAACGATTCAACTTGGACATATTGTGTAGTCTTTGTTGGGTTAAAAAATGCATTAAAATCACTACCGGAGCTATTAAACTTATTAGGCCTTTTCAGTTTTCCAAGTTCATTAAGACCATTAAGAGTCTCACAGTTTCACTAGAAGTTGGGAAACAGTTATCTATTTAATCATTTAGCCAATATTTAAAGAAAACAATGTTTCATATAAAAGGATCTCATGGAAATCGATAAGAAAAAGACAGACAATTAAATACAATGCACAAAGACAAAATTAAATATATGAAACAATGCTTAATCTGACAGGTAATTAATGAAATGTAAGTTGAAGCAACACATTTTAAATTTATTGGAATAGAAAAAGAAAAGAGCTAATGGCAATACTTTGTGCTGGAAAAGGTGAAAGGAAATGGTCAGAACCATACACTGTTGGGCAGGGTATGTATGTTTCAAAACATCCTTCAAAAAATACATATCTTTCCACTCAGTATATTTTTTCTACGTATTTACTCTAAGGGAATCATTTGAACAGATTTGCAAGCATACATGTATACAGATATCCATTGCAAATTGCTATGCCGATTTTTAAAAAGACTGCACACACACGTATAAATACATGTGTTTAAAATGAAAGAGAGAAATGAGAGATCAAAAATGTCAACACACATTATATCAAGTGGCAAAAATATTCATTTACTATGTCAATTTTTTGGTTAAAATGTGTGGGTTGATAGAAAACTAAAAGATGATATTCTTTTTATCAGCTTTATACTTACTCTGTGCCAGGAACTATTCTAAATACTTTATACATGGTAACTTTTTAAATCCTGATAAATCTATAAGATAGATACTGTTGTTATCTGCATTTACAGATGTGGGAGCTGAGGTGCAAACTTGACCAAGGTGTCAAGATAAAGCAGTTGAGCCAGGATTTGAACGCAGGCACTATGGCTCCAGAGACCATCATCTTTCCTTTAAAATAGACAAATCAAGGAATCAGAACTTTTCTTTGGCTGATGGAATGATTTTGTCATTTTTATGCATACCTTCTATATTGTCTGTATGTAGTACGCAGTATGTATTACTTTTCTATTAAGAAAGAAATTATAAAGCTAACTGCATATTAGGGGAAAAAATAATTGAACTTAAAAGCAAAAACTGATATTGAGTCAGATCTAGTGAATAGTGAATGCCCCTGACAAAATAAATGTAGAATCAACAAATAATAGTGTCCCAAAGGCTCACATCTCACGTTTCTATAAGTTCAAGTCAATTTAGTTAATTTCTTAATTATTTCATTTAAGTATAAATGGACTATAAAGAAGAGGAAAGCTGACAATATCAAACTTAGAAATTATAAAAGTATTTTCACATTTGGACACATTTATACCAATTAAACCACCTTGCATTTTATACAACATTTTACAATTGTGTCTAAGCTAGTTTCTAATGTTACATCCATATGCTTAATATATTAAAGGATAATGCATTGGAGTGGTTGGGTTATGGCCTGAATTTAATTCAACAACACACTGCTTTTTACAGTTATCATTTTTAATAAACTGGCATTTATATAGATATGTAAGCATTTTAAAAACCCTTTCAATATTTCTTCCCAGCCTCCTAGCGATTTTGTTAAATTAATAAGGAAAGCATTAAAAATCTTTCGGATTAAAAACTCAACCTAAAATCTATTTCATCAGTATGTTATTCATCCATGGCAACACTATGAGGGGGAAAAAATACACACTAAGCACACAATTGACAAATATGCCATTTCAGGTAGAAATGTGCTGCTTCGTTTAATTTCTGAAGGAAAAAATTTGAGTATCAGCAATTTAAAAAAAATTATTACACCCACCCTGTCCTACAGAATACAAAGGAAAACCTGAGCTCTGTAGATTGGATTTGCTTTTTAATCCTAGGAAATACGTGAAAAAATCTTTTATTCGCCTTAGTGGTACTGATAGAATATAATGTTAAGATATAGTCATGTCAATTTTAAAACCGCTTGTTACACAATAGTTTTAGATAAATTGAGGAACCCATTCTGTGTCTTTCTATATAATATTTTGGTGTAACTGATCATAAAACCCCTAAGAAGTGTTATTTTGATCTTGACACTGATGATGTAATAGAGTTCTACTCCCTTAGATCTAGCATTTGTATCAGTTCATATTTACGTAAATTTCCCAAAGATGATTCACAGATTAATGTAAGTTGGCATATTTTGTTTGTCCATCACTACTAGTTATACCTGTTATATAAGTTAAACACTCAGCATAGAGAAATATAAGCAGTATAATTAAATAAAACTCACATATTAAATAGCAAATGGATGCATAGTATATAACTTTAGAAACTGCCTAGGCAATTAAACCATCACAATCCATTTTTCCTTACATTATATTTGATACTTCATTTCTTCTCTGGATTGCCATGTGAGAGATAATATAGATTAACAACTCTGTGGATGTCACAGGTTCCCACCCATAAGGATGCCCTGCAAGTATAATACCATTCCCTCCCTCAGTGGAATGTTCTCAAAAGGTGTCAATCCACTACCTTCCCAGGACTAGTCCTCACACAGGCCCAGAGACACCTTCTCACCTGTATTTCTTGAAATAGCTTCTTTTCCCTTCCCTGGCACTTCCTCTTAATATCAGCTACTGGTATATTTTTTTCTTTTCTTCACTTTGGAAGAACTCTCAGGTTATAGTAATTACTGCCAGCTTGGCCTACTCTAGAGCTGAAAAGCACATGAGTGGGAATATTCCTTGTGATAAACGCTAGAGTAGTATTAAACTTAATGTCTTCCCCTGGAAATGGGCATCTTGTTTCTCTCACTCTTCTTTGACTTTTCCTTTGCCTAACTGGATACTGACTGTTTTTCATTTTCTTTTCCTTTTTAAAAATTTCTGTGCATTTTATTCTGTGAAATTCTTTTTTCCTTTTGCCCTACTGTTCTTTTTTCCTTAATCTCTGTGCATATATTCTTACATTATAATCTTTTATATACCATCTGGTCCTCAGGAAAGTATAAGATGTTATAGGTCAGATATATGAAACATTAATAAATTAAACTCTAAGAATTGCAGTCATCTCTCTGTATCCACGGGGAATTGGTTCCAGGACTCTCAGTGGATACCAAAATCCATGGATACTCTAGTCCCGCAGTCTGCCCTGCAGAACTCGTGGATACAAAGAGTCAGTCTTTTGTTTCCAGGGGTCCACATCCTGCAAATACTGTATTTGAATCCATGGATGTGAACCCCATGAATATGGAAGGCAGGCTGTATATTTATCGAAAAAAATCTTTGTATAAGTGGACCCCAAGTAGTTCAAACCCCTGCTGATCAAGGGCCAACGTATAATTTGCAGTTACAGATGCTGTTAGGCCTATTTTCCATTAAGCCTTATAATAGCAGTTTATAATTCTGTGATGCATGTTATATGTTACTGGCATGAATGAAGAAAATGAGCCCTGATTATTGATTAAGTGGTTCATGGTTTTCTTTACAAGAATCAGAAAGGTTTTGATCATAAAAAGTGTTTTGGTTAGCAGAATTTCATAGTTATTTGCATGAACGGTGGCTGTGTTAGTAGAGATAACATTTTCGAAAATTGGTTGTTGATCATGGTTGTAAACTGAATTGTGTCTACCTCTCCCCCAAATTCATACGTCGAAGTCTTTAACCCCCAATATGACTGTTTTTGGAGATAGGGCTTTAAAGGAGATAATTAAGGTTCAATGAGGTCATAACAGTGGGACCTTGATCCAACATGACTGGTGTCCTTATAAGAAGAGGGATAGACATTAGTGATGCACGCACATGGGGAAAGTGCCATGTGAAGACATAGTAAGGAGAAGGCCATCAGCAAGCCAGGGACAGAATGAGGCCTCAGAAGAAAACAATCCTGCTAACACCTTGATCTTGGATTTCAAGTCTCCACACTGTGAGAGAATAAATTTCTGTTGTGAAAGCCACACATTCTATGGTGTTGTGTTATAACAACCCTAACAAACTGATACAATAATAATAGAATGTTTCATGAAATGATTCTTATGTGAGAGCCCATCAAGAGAAATACCAGGATCCAAAACCTCCTGGTAATGATCATGTATATGACGATTGCAGGTGACTTAAGCAGACTGTGTTTGCCAGCGAACAAAGACAACCCTGTAACTTTGGGAATAGGCAAGATAGGACACAGGACTTTTACCTGGAAGGCATTAGCTGAACTTCTCCCTTCATTAAGAACTGGCCACATAATGACTTGGCGGGGTGTGAGGTTAAGGGATAGGTTTAAAATTTTTTTAAAAATCAAATAAATTGTTATCTGAATATTTATCATGCTTAATTCAAATTTATGTATTTTTTTCCTAAAAGTCTTCTATGTTTGTCTTCCTCTTGACAATGGTTCTTTTCACTTTGGTCGACATGGCTGAAATCTTGGAGGGCTACATAAAAGCAAGAAACTCAGAGTAAGTTCCATGAGCCAAGTCTCACATTAATCTGTCAAGCAAATTTTTGATCCAGAAAGAATTTCTCTTATAAAATATAAATTTTCCTGGAAGAAAAGAATCTGATGAATATTTTTTAAAAATTGATAGTGATGTGTAACAATATTTATCCACATATTCTTTTGAAAAATGGGTTACAATTTAATTAAAAATACTAATTTTCCCATGCGTATAAATTATCTAGATAGAATACACTCTAGGCCTTGAGAAATGCTGATTACACGATACGTGAGTTGAAACATCATAAATCGATTCTCTATGGAACTATTTAAATGTACGTTTTGACCTGGATCTGTCATAGAAGTGTCTATCTTCAACTACCTTAATTCCTTTATTAAGCATTTATTTAGCATGAACAATGTAATGACCATTATGTAACAGAAAGTAAGCAAGTGAAAAGCTTCAACCATTTACCTGCTGATTATATAGGCACCAATACAGGTTAATCAGTAAAAGATAAGATAAAAGCAATGAATGTTTGTAGAGTATAATCCATATAAAATAAAGAAAATGATAAATGAGTACAGAGTGAAGTTAGAATTTTTGGAGGAATCTAGAGCAGTATCTCATAAGTACACACAAGCACCCCTCTCGTCATCTCCAAGACTGAGAACCTTGAATAAATTCTCTCTTGCCTGCCTTCGTACTTTATAACCAGACTGTCAGGAGACTGGTTATACTTTGAAAAGATTCTCAGATCTATCTTTTCCTTTCTCTTCCTACTGGAGCCTAACATTCTCCTCCTCCCCATGGCTGAATTACTTGAATAAATTAAATGCCTCCGCTGAAATCCAGAAGTTTTCCTTGCAGGCACCCTCTGTATATTTCTTCTATTCTGTATCCTACTAAATCTTTGCATCATGTTTCTCACCTGTACTTAAAGTTGCAAGGACTTGTATTGCCTACTGCATCAAGTTTAAAACTTCCTCTTTGACAATCCAACCCACTCAAATGTGGTCCAACCTTGTCTTCGTTGTCCATTAACCCACTCTCTTCTCCAGTCAGAGCAGATTCCTCATGCGTTTGCACTTATACCTCAGGCCTGTATGTTGCGTTGAGTTCTCTCCTTTGACCTTGTTTGTGTCCTTTTCCTTGACTATAGTCATGTCCATCTTGTTCTTTGCTTCTTTATTTACTCTTCTAATTTCAGTTCACTTCCTCCTGTTAACGTCTTGAATTCTTCTAGCCTATATTGGACTCCATTGTATATATAGTAAGACTTATGCAGTGAAGATTTAATTACATGTTATCTCATGTTTTGTCCCCATTATTATGACATTGCATTTGTAAGATCTCTAAGAATAGGAACCAGTCTTTTACTTTTATAAACATATATATATGCAAATACATATAGATATAGTTATATTATGGCATCTTTAGCCTTATTGAACAAATAAATATTTTTCAATAAATATCTGATTGACTTGATTGTAACTAGTATATAAATATGTGAGGGCAAATTTTTTCATGTAACTGTAAACTTTGTTAATGTATATGATGATGACATATATGAGAATATGAGGGTACTTCAAAAAGTTTATGGAAAGATTAATATTATCTTTTAATTTTATTTTTCTACGCATTTTTTGAAGTGACCTCATATAGTTATTTGAGGACTTAGATTTAGAAAATATTTCACATGTTCTTTTCAGTACAGTGTTCATTTACTAGTCATTAATAATAATTGAGCTGATTATTTAAGACTCTACCTGAAATATAACTCTGGTTAAAAAATCAAATGAACATGACTTGAACAACCAAATAAACTGAATTTAGGTGACTATATGTTTGCAAAGTGGATGAAGAGTTATTGAAGATCTATAGATATAAACACACATGTTTGTAATACTTTAGCAAGAGTTTTTAAAACGATACATGCTGTTCAAGCAGGAATTAAATTTTCTAAATTCAAGCACAAGAAGGTGAGTTATGCAGATAATATGCTCTCATTAGAAAGGAAAACCACTGAGTAGATCACAATGAATATTAAACAGAACATTGATAATATATGCCTCACTGATTTGAATCTTTAGGAAGGTGATTTAAGCACACCAAAATCCTATGTTTATGCATGTTGTTCTTTAATGAACTGAATTTTTAAAAAGTAACAAATTAAAGGCACTTTCAGCCTGAGAACTTAAAGCCCCACTTTGCTATTTCACCAAGGCATATGATTGCCCACCTATAATTCTGAGTCTGATATTCTTGGGTGAACACAACTTAACTTCTTTTACATCATATATTTTCCAAATAAATTTGGATATGTCATTGACTTTTCTCAACCAGAAAAGGTGATTAGGCCTTATTGTCTTTGTTTTTTTACACCTGTATGTCTTACCTTATGTTTATCTAGTGATTTGCCTTTTTGAGAGCATTTTTTACATGCATTATTACATTCGATTCCTTTGGGATAATTAAAAAGCTATTATATTAATTTTGTAAGTGTAAAAGCTGAGGTTCAGAACAATTGAATTACTTATGGCCATTTTTAATGATAAAATTGAGAACACAACCTTTAGATTGTGATCTTTGCTTTTGAGATAATTACAATCCAATTGAGGATTCCAAATAACAAACAGTGATTAACTTTAAATTATTAAAATAACAATACAAATATTTCAATTCTAAAAAGTATAGAAAAGGTATTTTTTTGCCCCAAACTTCTAATCTTGAGTAGTAAGTAGTCACGTTTAAGTAGTCAGCACATGATAATATTAGAGAAGTGACCTACCTCATCTTAATGAGCATCTGACTTCCAAGAGCCTTGACCTTTGCCAGGGGTTTGGGCTCTGTGGTTTACTGAAGAGCCCAAAAGTGAAGGCAGGGGCTCTGACCTGAAATAAAGGCTGATGTTACCTCTGTAATGCCTGTAGGTTGTGAGTCAATGACCTTGTTAATTGACTAACACATTTTGAAAACAGTTTATTGTTATTATTAAACATAACTTAGAACACAGTTGTTCTGACACATGTTTAATGAGATGCATAGTCATGATGGTGCTGCATATTAATCAGATAGAAAGGGTTAGAAAGGTGAGAAGATACAATGAAAAGCTTCGAGTACTTAAGAATTTCCTGGCATCCCGGAGCGTTGGGTAGGATGGAGAGGAGGAGAAGCTATTTTATAAAATCTGGACTTCCACAGAGATCAACCCTGTGGATTTGTTTAATTAGATCTTATTTTTCCTTTATTCTTTAATAGTATTAATTAATACCTTCAACAAATATTTATTGATCTTCTCTGTCTCAGACACTGTGTTCTATACTGTATATGGGAAGTAAATGAGACAAAAATAAATTTGTATCATTAAAAAAATAGTAATTATTTAGTGAGTGCCCTATTTGTATCCAATGGAGTTCTAAGTACCTTACAAATATTTTCTCACAAACTTGTGAAGCTGCTTCTATGATTATCTCAACTTTACTGATGTGGCAACAGAGACACAGAGGTCGGAGGGGGAATTTAAACCCAGACATTAATTAAATGTGTTTGTGGTAGAAAAGCCTACCGCACATTACGGGCATTAAATACATAATAACAACACAATACTAAATGCTCAGTTGAAAATGCTTAATTTGGCAAATTAAGGCATTGCATTGAGGGCTTCTCTTTCCCAAGCTCCTAGTAGCATAGTACAAGAATAGAATTTGGAGTCAGAGTATCTTGATTCTACTTCTAGATATGTAACTTGAGAAGGTTATAGAAACTTTCCCAAACTCAATTTTTTAACGTTAATAATGAAGAAATAATAGATGATTTGCAGTGTGGTTGTAAAGAACTAAGGTGATATGACCAGTGTTGTTGGTATAGGCTGTATCCCCAATAAATAGCAATAAAGATTTTTATTACTACATTAAGTTCACAGCAAACTTTTGTTGAATTTGGTGATGCCTGGACTCAAACCACAGGTTGGGTGTGCTTTCCATTCCATTTTGCTTATTTTCTTATTGATGGACTTTCTTCTGTTTTTACCTAAATAGAGCTATTAAAAATATGTGATCTTTTATTTCATGTTAAATTCTTTATCCCTCAGGGTAGAACACATGAACTCTTTGAAATCAGCTTCCCTAAAATTGAGCTTATAGGTATGGCAAATACATATTGGCTTCTTTTTCTACTGTTGCCAACTAGTTCCTTTCTCCAAGTTCCCTGTCTTCATATGATACGTATTTTGCATCAACCTTATTCTTAAGCTTATGTGTGTGTGCAGCTGTGTGTGTGTATGTGTGTCTGCATTAATCCTCTCTTTCTCATCTACTTTTGATTTATGGTTATCCTATTGTGTTCTAATTTATGTAACTTTGTAAGCAACTTTCTTCTCTGTAAGAACAAGGTGTGATAGGGCCGAGCCTGTGGCGCACTTGGTAGAGTGCTGCGCTGGGAGCGCGGTCACGAAGAAAAAAAAAAAAAAAAAAAAAAAAAGAACAAGGTGTGATATAAACAAAGAAAAAAAAATTTTGGTTTCCTGCACAATAAACTGAATTATTTTTATTTCCTAAAATGCTTTACTGTTTTTCTTTCAGTTCTTTAGTTTGAAATCAGTAATCGTAGATCAATCACTTACTAAAATGTAGGGATCATGAATTTAAAGTCATGCATGTTGACTAGACAACAGTGTAGAAATGTTGTCTTAAGGAAATCATTGTATTCAAATCCTTAAATTTATAATTAAATCAAACACGAACTAGCATATTTAGAAAGATCCTATTCAACTTTGATCACCTGACTAGCATTACTTGTCTGCTTGTTTACTTGCTGGCTTGTGAAGATATTATTGATAATATATTCAAAATAGTGAATAATGATAAATTCAAATACAGGCAGGTAGGTAGGAAGATAGACAGACAGACAGAGAACTCAGGTGTACTTGGAAATGTAAGGGTGAGCCAGAGTCATATTCCTTCACCAACTTCTTTCCAAGCACACTGCAATGAGTATGATATACATTTGGATGTTTAGGTGATAGGGATTTCTCAACACTCAAGGCAACATTTTCTAAATCCTTTAGCTTGTGTAGAAATCCAAAGTATAATTTTGGCTGCCAGTGAAAATAAAACTGTAGCTCACTCTAATTCTATCAAAATATCTGACGTTTTATTGCAGAAGTAGGATAGTGTCTTATGCTGTTTTTTGTTTTTTTCCTTAAGAAAAACTTATTATGACCTCAATTTGCCACATAAACATTACAGTTTAAGAGAGTTCTGCCTAAGTGAAGAACATCTAAATTTGCAGTAAAATCAAGGTTTTTACATATGTTTATATGTACTTGAGTTAAAGATGTATATACTTATTTAACTTTTTGTGACATAAAATAAGTCATCAAATGAGGAAGAAGCAACTAATTTGTTGAATCAGATCATTTTCTTCCAATGATTACATATCTTTCATAGCACAAAGATTGCATGCATATGAATGAATGTTTATGCTTCACTTTATGCTCCCTTGCAATTTAAATCTGCATGCTTTTCTAATAGTTTTTTTTCCAAAAGTTTTTATTTTCTAGTATTTTATGCAATGATGAACTTGACTATTATTTTTTTTTAAGTTTTTACTTTAGATGCCAAGGTAAGACCATTACTACTTTGATTAAATTACTGTCATCTTTGTTTAGTAGACAACGTCAGGGCTGCATTTCCAAAGTCTACATTGTGCCAAACTGGTGTAAAGTCAACCTATATCGAATGATGTTTGAAAATAAGCATTACAAAAATACTGTGATTAGTAAATCCAATTAATGTGCTTTAACATTAAACCATTGTCAGGCCTTGTTTTCATTAAAATATTTTTTCCATATCCTATTTTAAGTTCATTTATCTTGTGTTGGTTAACAACTCAATTACAGTGAAGTAGTCTAAGCTCAGTGAATATAAATCTGACGAAAATAGTTGCTGGCCAATAATACTTACAGTATTTCACATGCAAATTCTTCATGAACTCACCACTAACGTTTCTGAGTAGGAAAGAAGTTATATTTCCCTGTTCTCTTTTATTAATAATTTATTTGAGTATTCTGAGGCCTTTTAAACTGTGGTTATCAGTACCTGAAAACAACTGTTAATTCTCAAATATTTAATATATTTTATTTGTAATACAAATCATTGTCCTACTTAACATAGCATCATCTTCTTCTAAAACCATACTGGAAGATCATCCTTGCAATACATTTTCTAAGATTTGACTTAATTCATAATTATGACAATTCGTTCCGTGAATTAGCCTCTAGGTTTTAAGTAGTACTCCACAAGGTCAAACATTGAAGGTCAAATAGTTTTAAAGAAAATATTAATGAAAGACTCTTAAAATTTTTTTATAATAATGACATATTAACATTTTAACAATATTGTAAGCTTCCCTAAAATGGTGTACTCCAAAGGCTAGTCAGAGAAATGTCAATGGCATGGTCATGTCAGAAAATCCTGTAAAACATGAGAAATACAAAAAATACTTCAAAAGGTTAATGAAAAAATAAAATGGAATGGAATTAAAATATAGTGCTAATCTTTCCACGAACTTTTTTTAAGAACCCTCATATGTAAACTCATGGTCACTATCCGCAGAAATTTTAACCCAGTGATTTAGGATGGAGACTACTGTATGGCTTTTTAAAGTGCCTAACAAGAGATCCTAATAAAGAAGATCTGAGGACAAAACTCTGAGATAATCGGTCTAGTAGAGTACATTACAGTACATGGTTTCCTGAGCTACCTTTAAAAACACAGCATTTCTATGTCAAATATCTCAATCCAGTCCTGCAGTTCATGTAGAGAATATGTGAAATCATGTAGCCACCAACACTTTGGTGCAGTAACAACACACAGGAACCTTGATGTAACTTTCCCATCCCTAAATCTAGGGATTTCTCAAATGGAAATGGGACTGAAATCTAGAGGGTCATTTGAAGCTTTATATGAAGTCACATGAAGTAAATCTTGCTGTGCTATCTTTTTTTGTTAAATAAAAAGCCAATAAGACATTTTTGAGTGTCTGAAAAACTTTTTGGTAGGAATAAGGGAGTATGAGTTTTGAGTCCTGCTTTTATTGATATTCAAATAATATTGTTATATTAAGGCATCAGCACCACATATCTAAACAGCTAATCAAACTATGTATCCTTCATTAACCAGACTATATGATGGTGTGGTCCACGCCATGGCAGGATCCTAAAGGAGTCAGCTTGGGCTGCCCTCTCCAAGTTTGCAAGGCCGCTGGAGGGAGAGCTGCTGGCAAGGCCGCATCTACGAGCACTTGTTACAACCATAAGGGTTCCTGCCTCAGCTTCGTGGCTTTTGCCTTCTTTTTCGATATTTTGGTTAGCGTGACAGTTCTCTGAATTCCCAAAAGATTATAAAAATAACACAAATAATTATACGGTCATTGAACTAAACATTCCCACAGAGGATCTGAGTAAATTGGACAATTCAAAATTATCCCCTTATGATAAATTGACCACACCAACATATGTTCCTAAAGCACCGCTCATGAATAAATGTGAGCTGCAGCCTAATGTAAGTTGGCAAACATCATTTACTGCAGGTTATATTAATGGCAAGAGAATGGTTGGCATTAATGAGAAATTATATGATTGGGACAAATTAAGTATATGGGAACGAAACTGTAGAACCCCCTTTACTTGGTGGTATCCAGTTTTAAATAAATCATTAAGAATTAGATATTGGGATAAAAATATATGCTGTAAAATTATTAAACCTGCAAAATTAGACCTAAGAGGCAAATGAAACTGGTTTTGTGAGGGATGGTGCTGTGCACAAGGACACTTTAACATTTACATCAAAATTATAGGGCCACAGCAAATGCATAACCTCAAAATGTGCATGATAATGCTGCTCAAATATCCACTGTTCTTTTTCCATATGAACAGTAGGTTCATTCCATTAGAACATAAAATCAATACACCCCCATTAGAATTTAAATGTTAACATTGTTCCTTTTAGCAAATTTATACTTACATTTAGAAATAGACATAGGTCATATGATAATACTGTCTATCACTTTGCAACTGCAATAGTCCCACCCTGTTATTAGGGTAGATATTAACCACAGCTTGCCAACCGGAAAAGGTCACAGGTTAACTTCAAGACAATAAGATTGGCCCGATCTGATAACCTGATACCAAAAGGAGGAAGCACAAGCTAATCACCTGAGACCCTATGAAACCCATCATTGCATAAAGGAAGGAAAAAAAAACTGGCTTCCCCTGTCCCTTTTGAATTATTAATTCAAGCTTGCTGATGTAATAAAAATACTACCCAAAAACCCCCTGCAGAGAAAAAACTAAATAAAAAGCATTGTCTCATGCTCTACTGTGCTCCAGCTGCAACACTCTGACAGCTCGCAGAGAGAGAACATGCATATAGATGCATTGAGGTCTCCGTCTGTGTTTGTTATTTTCGCTGACCCTCCCTCTCCCTTTTCAGGTACCCACAACTCAACTGGAGCTGGTCTCCAGCAATATGATACCATCAAATAAAAAAATGACTACTTCCAGTCCCAAAATAAATTATTTTTATTCATTGAAATTTTGTGTCATATTGACATAGACCTCTATATTTGTGTCATCCCTTAATATTAATATGACTTAATTTACTTATTTTTAAAACATATTTAAAGCTGTAGAAGTTTTACCCATTTTCATTGAAAAATGTAAAGGAACAGAAAAGATGTTTTCCTCAGATAGCTTATCTATGTTATTGCAGATAGTCTTATTATTTCATGATTCAGATTACAGTTTGGCAAACTATGGCTTGTGCACCAAAGCCACCTGTTTTTGTAAATAAAGTTTTATTGAAACAGAGCCATACTCACTTGTTTATCTATCTTATGGCTGCTTTTACAGTACAACATCAGAGGTGAGTTTTCACAGCTGAGACCCTCTGCCCTGCAAAGCCTAGTATATGTACTATTAGGCTCTGATAGAGAAAATTTTACTAATGCTTAATTTAGATGGCCAAGAGAGCAGCAGTTAAGTCTATATTATGTATATTACAAAACACCAGATTGAAAATCAAATATTCAGTAAGTATTTGAGTATTTTAAAACACTGCTTTTAAAAAGAACTATATATTGTATATAACATTGTTATGTTAACCTCTCTGTCTTTCAGGGAGGCAAAATTCTGATAAATAGTTAAATCAATACCTATAATTTAAACTGTGCTTATTTTGATTGTTAAAATACTATATATATTCTCAATATTATCAGAAAACTTATTTTAAAGTTAGATACAGATATATTACCTTTGTGATATTTTAAAATAATGTACAGATATGTTAATGTAAGGTATACATATGACTCCATTGAAGAAAAATATATAGATAAAAATAATTATTGCATTACGATTAGATTATTTTGGTTTTCCTAAAGATTCACTGTAGAGTTCAAGTTACCCTCAAATATATATTTTTTACATTTAAAAATACTAATGAATATCTTATTTTCCTTTTGAAAACTATTTTTGGAAGTGCATAGGTTCATAATACTGAGTCGTTTATGTATTATATATATATATATGTTTAAATTGTGTAAATTTGACATAGCAAATCGATAATTTAGACATAATTGCGGACTGTTTGCTTAGAAGCTCACACCTCTACCTCTCGCTTTAAGTGAAAATCTGAAGTTGGTATTTCCATCACCGCCCTCCAGGGGGCATTTTAAAGTGCGTGTGTTTGCATGCATGTGTGCATGTGAGTGTGTGTGTATGCATAAGAAATGATTTTGTTATTGTTTTAATGACTGTAAAGTGCTTCATGCCCAGGAAAGATGTCAAAATTCTTGCAACATATGACCAGTCCCAAAGAGAGACGAATTGTTCTCCCAAAAATGACATTAATATGCACATTGAGAGGCACTGCAAGTCCGGAGATTGTTTATGAGAAACTACAGAAAGGTTTGAGATTACAAATATAAATCTGCTCACGTTTGCTCATCAGTTTTTGTTATTGTCACTTAGTAAATGGATCTCCAGTTAATGATTTTTCTAATGTGTTATTAAAAGCGTTTCCCATTATAATTCAAATAAATGGCAACTTATGTCGCATTTGCATTATACTTATATTTGAAAGCATACTCAATTATGATAATTGCTAATATTTCAATTGATGCCCAAAGCGACTACATTCTCTGATGTGTCATTTAAAATATTCTTTTGTAATCCATAAGTCAGTTAGCTCCTTAGGCTGATCCTCTTCAAAACGAATTCCTTAGATCTAATTCTTTGGTGAATGTTCTTTTATGAAAGAGATATAAATGTTCTGATGATTTTTATGTCATTCTGTTGCCAATCATTGTAGATATTTCTTCTCTTTTTTGAAAAAGTGTTTAGTAATCCAAATGCACCGGACCATTTCCCAGTATTTATGCTAATAAAATTCAAAGCACTGTCTAAGAATAAGCAGAAGAAGCTTGTTCCAGTTTCAGCTGCTTAAAACCTTGGACTAGTGGAGACTTCCTCACCTGGTAATAAATGATTTTAAGCTGAGAAAATAATTTCAAAAGGTTTTACATTCTACCTGAATCTTAATGATTTTCCATGACTCTCTTCTTTCCTTTAAAACGTCCTAAAGTCTTCCATTTTCTTTAGTGAAATAATTGAGACCATGAGACCATGAAAATGTTCACATTCTGTGTGTGTGTGTTTTAGTAAGACTTTCACATTTGGTGCACGTGTGCATGGGTCTGTGCATTTTAGATTGACTTCAGCCCCCTTTATCTGTAAAGTCAGGTTCCAAAGAGAAAATAAAAGCTGGGAAAATTAATCTGTCTCTGTAAACAAATGGATGAGCCCTAAGCTTTGTAGCCATCTTGTTTGCAGCAGACAAACTGTGACAAACGGACCCTCTAGCTAACCATCGTTCATGTTATGAGTAAGTTTCAGCTTCTACCTACGTGCCATATAAACTCAAGAAAGACAGGCTTTCCATTACAAATGAAAAGTGACCTTACTCATCACCATTGTGATAGACTCGATTTTTAAGTTATCATAATCATAAAAAAAAAATAAGAAGCGTATAAATCAATGAGATTTTAAGGAACTGTGCACCACGAGTACTGAGTTGAAATTTAGCTGCTACTAGTCCTTCATTTTACAATTTGCAAAAATGAAAAATATCACTCATTCAATTTAACTATTCAAATACATACAGCTTCTTGGTCTCAGGTGTGTGTATCTTGCCTCCAGCTCATCCCTCCCATTTTAGGAGTCCCTGGTAGAATTCTGACCCTTTTCCACTGTAGTCATTTAAGGTTGTTTTTTCTGTTCCTTTTTCCCCTTACTGATAATATGCAGAACCCCAGGTGTTTATTGGTATTCATTTGTCTTCTTGAGCTTTGACTCAAATGTATCTTTTGAGACAGGAACAAGTAGTTGTGAGGAAGAAGACAATTTCCATTTTTATCACCGTACCTTAATATACCCAGCCAAAGCCTCAAATTGTTTCCTAAGACATATCCTTCAGTTAAGTGAAATTTAGAAATATATACATATTGCTTCAATCTATGTGTATCTGGACACTCAACTTTGCCTTTCCCTAGCAGGGTTTTATAGAAAAAAATAGAAAAAGTAAAAAGGAGATTAGAGATCAAGAGAGAAATTGAAGCATTTTTTGTCACTGTCTGCTTTTTTTTCTTTCAATTTAAACCACAGAAACATCTCAAAAATAAACAAAAATGTTAGAAAAAACCATAGACATGGCTTTATTCAACAAATATTTATTTCTGTATATATATCAGGTGTTGTGCTGGCACTGGGGCTACAAGACTGAGCAAAAATTAAGTCTCTAAACCCATGGGATATGTAGTGTAATAAAGACAGATATTATTTAACTCATCCCCAAAACACATATGAAATGATAACTGTTGAGACTGTTGTTAGAAAGAATGGAAAGCAGTGTGATGTGGGAGTTCAGAGGGAATTTAAGGGAATCGGCAAAGTCAATGAAGGATCTCCTGGGGAAACAATGGTGCTGAGTTGCAATGGAGAGGATGTGTGGGAGTTGGGCAGGCTGACATGGGAAAAGGGAAAGTAGAGCAGGAGAAGGAAAACTGTGGCAGGGGACCATATCAAGTACAAGTGAAAGAAAAGGAAAATAAAATGTTAGTCTGATTGAAGCACAAAGAGATAAGGGCAATCGTGAGGATGAGGAGGCTGGAGAGAGGTAGCAGAGAGATCACACAGGGTCTTGAGGAGCCCTTAAAGAATGTTGGTCTCAATGTACAAATGGATAAGGAACCATGGAAAGGTTTTATGTAGGAAGAGATAACATAGGTGAATTGTTCTGCCAAAAAGTCTGTCTGGGGCAGCATTGAGAACAGATTTGAGGGGAGCCATAACAGAGGCAGAGACCAGCCAGGAGGCGGTTGTAGTTCAGAGACGATAGATGTTAGCTTGGAGGTAGACAGGTGTGGAGGGTTATGTTAATTATTAAAAAGTAGAAGGAACAGACTAGAAGAAGGCAAAGTGGTAGTCAGAGGAGGTAGCTCTATTGAATAAACAAATTTCTTTTGTTGTTTTGCACATGAGTGAACTGATCATGCTTAAAAGTCATTGGGAAGGATCCCAATGATATTTTAAACTCCGCTTTCTCAAACTCGATCCTTCCCAATGGCTTTTAAGCATGTTCAATTCTCCCACATTGAAAACAACAACACAAGAAGCTTGTTTATCCAATACTATTTAGATACTGCTGACCGTTCCATGGGTTATATATACATTTTTATATTTACTAGCTATAGATTTTCTAGGAATCTGACATTTTATTACTAAGAGCAGAAAAAAATTATACATATTAGAAATATTTCAGCATAATTTTCCTGACATTGCAATATATTTTCTAAAACCCTGTTTTGTTTTTTTTTTGGTTAGAAATTGTTTGTTTATTTATTCATTTATCACATTATCCCTCAATCAATTATTAAACAGCTATGTACCAAGGCAAGGCAAATATGTGTCCTCAAAGAAGTTTAATCTAGAGGATATGTATAATCATGATAAAATGACTAAAAATATCCTTGTTTAATTCTCTTTAAAAAGTGGAGAAAGTTTTTCCTTATGTGTACCATATCAGGTAGGAGTATGGATCATTTCAAAAGCAGTCAAAAGATATGTAGTTCTGGGCTGCTATGACATCTTTGTAATTCCATCAGAGACTGAGCTCTTTCTGGGTTGTTAATCAGCCATCCTCAGCCTGTGACATTGTCATCATCCTCTTTGCCTCATGGTTCCATGATGGCTGCCTCTCCTCCAGCATGCATCTTCATTCCACAGAGGAAGAAGGGAATGAACAAAGAGTGAAATGTATGAAGACATGTGCTAGCTATGATGTCTACCTTTAACAAGTGCCATAGAAATCCCCACTGGGCAACTTCTGCTTATATCACATTGATCAAAACTGTGTCACATGGCTTCATCTGCTGCAAGGGACTAGGGAATGTGAACATATTGAAACAGATGCCTGATACCTTGAACAAAATCAGGGATTAGTAAGGATATCGGATAGGTAACTGCAACTGGCAAACATGCTTTATATGATTTTATTTTACTTGGTCATTTTCTAAACCAACGCTATTTAGGAAATTATTTTTGTATTAAAGAAATAAACTTAATTCTTCATTTCATGTTTCTTTACCAAATCTGCTTTTACCATAATAACATAAAAATACTTAAATATAGAAAATTAGAATTTAGAGTATGATTCTTTATGAAGACAAAAATGTAGTATTTTAAATTGTCTTTAATTGTTACTTACATGTCTTAATTATGCTATAACTTTTTCTCTTTTTTTATTTAGCTTTCCTTTAGAAAGTTTAACAACTTGAGAACTTTGATTAAGAGCACATTATAATGCTAAGACACAATATAAACAGAGCTAATCTACTCAAGTTTGGAAAGGGTTATTTACAATGGTATATAATTTCCTTCCTTTTCTTTAATAAAATTCAGAAGAATAAAATGATCAGATGTCACCTTTTTAAAAGAAGTTTATATTTATAATCACATTTATAAGCAGAGATTCATTTCTAACTGATCTTTAAATAATACTTCCATTTATTCCTATAAAATTAAATTTCTAAAAGCATATGATTTTTTAAAATTTCTATTACCGTATTTTTGTTTCATGTATCAAGAACTGTGAGTTTTCAAAGCCTATAGCTTTATCGCTGTGATAAAATTGCAAAGTCACAATTGATCTCATAAGTGCATTTATTAAGAGAGCATACATCTTCATTTATGTTTATATATACAACAGATAAAAGTAATATATAAACAGAAACAAACCTCTTTGTTGTCAATGATCCTTAATAATATGGTACAAGCTCTAGGGAAGAACTGATAGTATGCAATGCAATGAACTTAGGTCGATTTTAAATTGCTATTCACTGCAATATATTTTCAAAAATGCTGCATATGCATCGAGATCTGTATCTAGATTACTGATAGCTTCTCCTAGTGAAGCAATAGGTAATTATTTCTAATTACCTTTAAGCAAGGATAACAAGGTTTGGAGGATAACAGAGATAGGATGCTAAATTTCCTAAAACTGGAGGAAAGATTGGTCAGTTGGGATGGCAGAAGGTAGGGCAATGAGCAGTGGCTGACTGATGATTTTTAGACCGAAATATTAGTGACCTTTCTACAGCCAGGAAAAAGATATCATTCAGTGCATGCAGAATAAGAATGCAGTATGTCTACACTGCACAGAAAAATAGACTTTGATTTTAGGTAGACCTTGGATTGAATACTCTGCCTTCGGTATACTAGCTGTATGAGTGTGGGAACTTGTTAAACCTTTACTAGCCTCAGTTTTTCTGCAAAATTGGTGTTCAGATTAAATGTGGAAGGACTTAATTAAAAGCTGCATATTAACAAAGATGCATATTAACTTTTAATTATATTTCTCCATGAACTCTTTGAAGTAGTCTTGTACATAGGTGGGCATATACTGGTACTGTTTGTTGGCTGATTCCACTCCTTTATTAGCCCGTTTTCTGTTGCATATAACATAACATCTGAAACTAGATAATTTATAAGAAAATGAAATTTATTTCTTCCAGAGGCTGGGGCATCCATGGTACAGGGGGCGCATCTGATGAAGGCCTTCTTGGTAGTGACTCTCTACAGTGACACAGGGTATCTACATGGTGAGAATGGCCTGAGCAAGAGTGACCTAACCTTCTCACTTGCTCTCCTTATAGAGCCATCAGAACCATGCCCATGACAACTCATTAAACCATAAACTCTGTAGTCCATGAATGGATCAATCTATTCACGAAGGCATAGTTTTTGAGATCCAACCACCTTTCCAAGGCCCAACGTTTCAAAGACCGTAATTGGATTCCCCACACTCTTAACGCTGTTACAGTGGAGATCAAGTTTCTAATACATAAAATTTTGGGGGACACAATTTACCCATAGTATTCCCTCTCATACTTCCCTTTTTCCTAGCCATTTTCCAATAGCTGTGCAACACATGACCATACAACCCAGAACTGGTCAATGATCAGTCACTGGCTTCCATGGAAGTTTAATAAAGGGGAAAAAAATCAACTGTCACTTCCATTTTGCCTTTTTTCCTTTCTACTTCTCATGACCTGGAATATAGATACGATGTCCCCAAATCCAATGTAATTTAGATTCAGCTACTCTGATATTCTCATGCAAAACTCAAACTTGGAATTAAATGGGACAATTGGGAAGATATTCCGTTGTGTTTAAGGGGTATATTATTTTGCAGGGCAGCATACTCCCAGTATGCTTGGGAGTCATCATTTCTTCCCCTTCCATTGATGGAAGCTAAGAAAGGTTTCTCAAAATTACACTAATAACTTCCTGATTTCTACCTTTTGGCAGTCATAGTAGCTCCTCTGTGGGCTAGGTCTGTGGCATTGTTTTGGGAGTTATTCCTAGAGTTCCATCCCAGAGAATGCTCTTCTATTCCTTCTCATGATATTATAAAATAATTTCTGGCATATTAAAGTCAGGGCCCAATCAGGATACAGAAATCACACAGTAATTTGAATGGGAAAAGTTTAATATAAAGAATGATTAGTTATAACAGGAGATTGTATTAATGGTGATTGGCTAGTAAGGAATAAAGAGATCTCTAAAGAATTCAGGAATAGCATATAGGGAGTAGTTACTACATTTAGGGCTATGACAGAGCACCCAAGAAATGGACCACTCTAGGGCTGAGATCCAAGCCTCATTGAAAGGGTGTGGTCATGGCTCACTAGATGGATGAGAAGTTTGCTAAACTGCCCTAAACTAGCCAGGCTTGCTGGTAATTCACTCTCTGGGGTGCTTGAGGAAACTGTCCACAGGGAGGTGCCATGTACTGCTGGCCATGGTCACTGCAGAAGCTGTGCACTCTTCAGGAACCTATCCTTGCAGAGATCACACACACTGCAGGAACTTCCTGAGAAAAGCACAAGGGAGCCAGGAAGAGACGCCCTTCATCTTGCCGTATTCCTCCAGCGCCCTCTGCTGACACAGCCTCCTTAATATAGAGTCATCTGGCAAAGGGGAAATATTTAGAGTGCAGCTCCTTTACCGCAAAACAGGCAATAAATTGTGAATTGGGGGCTGAGATGCAATAAATCAATCACTAGCACACATAGGCAGGCGAACTCTGACTAAAGCACCAACTTGGAGGCTTGGCGCTTGCAGTTCTCTGGGCTCATAATGTTCTTCATCCAAATCTGCGTGGAATTGCTTCTTTTGCACTCCTTACCTCTCAGTGTAGCAGTCACTGCCACAGTGGGGACTTCTTATTTATTTTGTCAGTTACTTAATTTTTAAATCTATTACTTATTTATGTATGTATTTATTTATGTATCTTAATTGACAGATAAAATTATATGTATTTTCCATGTATAACATGGTGTTTTACAGTATACATACACTGGGGAATGACTAAATCTAGCTAATTAACATATGCATTGCCTCAAATAGTTATCATTTTTGTGGTCATAACACTTTACATCCACCGTCTTAGCATTTTTCAAGAAAACAATATATTGTAAACTATAGTCACTGTGTTGTGCAATGGATCTCCTGAACATTTTCTCTCCCCTTCATCTAACTGAAGTTTTGTATCCTTTGACCAATATTTTCCCCTTCTCTCCCCAAACACCTCAGCCCCTGGTAAACACCCTTCTACACTCTGCTTCTATGATATCAGCTTCTTTAGATTCCACATATGAGTGAGATCATGTGACATTTGTCTTTCTGTGCCTGCCTTATTTCACTTAATATAATGTCCTAGAACTTCATATTTATTAGTGTGCTTTTAGCTGACAGTATTATAAATTTGGTTAAACAGTTAGGCTTTGTTTTTCTGTACTCTAGAAGTACTGAAGTGGGTGATCTAACATTTGTTCCTGGCTCAATGACATCTGGGCCTCAGGTCAGCTTCTCTGTCTATGCTTTGCCTTGCCCATCACATCACAAGGAGACTGCAGTGGCTCTGACTTGTCCCTGCTTGGCAGTGTCTGAAGTTACAAAGGACACAGAGACCATCCTCATGAGATTCTCTCCTCATCAGAGAGGAGGATCCTTCTTAGAAGCATCAATATTCTACCTCTACTTCCCAATATGTTTCTCTGTAATGTCTCAGAATTGTGTTCCACTCTCTCCACCCCTTGCTATGTGTGGCATGATGCAAAGTGAATAACTGGCAAGAGATCAGCTCTTCCATTAAGACTAAAGGGAGGAAAACAGCTGCTGGTCAGGCCATTGACGCTGGCTCCACCTTCTCTATCTACTCTGGCTAATGTGCCAGCTCCCCCAGGCCATTGTCTCTCTCTTTGTCAGTGTCATTTTCTTTCTCAGCACTCACCATTTTCTGAATTTATCTTCTTTGGTTTCTTATTGAAAAAGAGAGTTTATTATTGTCTCCCTCCATTAGAATTAAACCCCCATGAATACTAAGACATACCTGTCGTATTTGTTCTTCAGGTAATGGAGTGGATGTTCCAAAAATATTTATTGGCTGAATGATTGTACCAAAGGGTTTTTCAAAAATATAATCCCTACTACATTTCCTGCCAGTAAAACTTTCTGCTCCTTAAAAGTGCATTTACCTTTCTCTAATTTTTCCACCTCCTGAGGAATGCTTTTAAGGAGGCAGAAGTTAGGTCTCTCTCCAGAAACCATTTTTCTACTACCCCACCTATGACCAGCCAGCTCTCCAGGTTTGTCTGGGTATGGATGTGTACTCAGTACTCAGTGATGTTCTCACTAAGGGGTCATAACTTGAGCCCACAGAAAGCTTAACATCTAACTTGTTCTGCCCCTTGAACAAGAGTTTACCATAAGATCAGCTGCTTCTTGCTCCCTCCAGATGTGTGGTCATGCATAAGTATTATGCATCATATTTTCCTTTTTCATATGTATTTCACCTGTATTATCAGGGCTTTTCAGAGAGACAGAGCCAACAGGGTATGTACATAAATATATGAAATGGGGTGTATTAGGGGAATTGGTTCACACGATTGTGAAGGCTGAGGAATCCCACAATGGGCCATCTGCAAACCGGATGCTGGTAGCATGGCTCAGTCTAAATCCAGAAGCATCAGCACCAGGGCAGCCACTGGTATGATTCTCAGTCCAAGGCCAAAGGCATGAGAGCCAGGGATGCCACTGGTGTGAGTCCTGGAACCCAAAGACTGTAGCATCTCAGGTTCTGATGTCCACAGACTGGAGAGCAGAGTGTATCCCATCTTCAGTAGACAGAGAGAGAGATTCACCGTTACCTCCGGTTTTGCTCCGTCTGGGCCCCCAGTGGATTGGATGGTGCCTGCCCATATTGAAGGCGGATCTTTCCCACTCCATCCACTCAGGCCCACATGCTAATTTCTCCTGGAAACACTCTCGGTAGAAACACCCAAAAAGGTTGCTTTACCAGGTTTCTAGGTTATTCCTTAATCTAATCAAGTCAACATCTCAAATTAACCATCACACCACTGTCTTAAGAATGACTTAATCAGTTGATGAGAAGGTCCCCTTCTCCATTCTGTGGAATTATTATAGTAAAGGCCCTGCAGTACTTACAAAAAACAAATTCCCCTCTACTTGTATTATAAGGATGTGGATCTCTTAAAGGAAACAAAACCTCTTCTCTTTCTTTTTATTATACAAAAAAGAAGATTTTTCAAACAAATGTCTTTTATTTATTTATTACCGTCAGCATGAATTTTATATATCCTTTGTACTTCCAATTGTAGGAGACATACACTTAACTGGTCCTTCCCCTTGAGGATTTCATATCTCAGTGGGAAAAACACAGAGGTGTGTAAATAATAAATGTCCGGTACAGTAAACACACTCTCAAGGAAAAATCTCATGGTTTTGTGGTGGTAATAAGGTGAAGTGAACAAACAGCTCTGTTATGATATTCAGGGAAGGCTGTAATACAGGTAATAGTATGAGAAAAAGTAACTAACCACCAACGTATAAATAACTGAAACTAGTGTTTTCTTGTTTTGAGGGTGTAGAAGGGACTTATTTGGTTTTCTACTGTTGCTTAACAAATTTCCTCATAACTTAGTCACTTATAAAAACAACAATAAATTTATTACCTCTCATGGTGTTTTGTGGGTCAAGAATTTGGGATGTGCTTGGGAAGAGCTGTATGGATGCAGGTCAGAGTGGCTGGAGTTAGAGCAGCTGGGTGCTGGGCCAGGCCTCTCTCTGCTTATGTAGTCTAAGGGCTTTTCCTTGTTGTTTCTCCTGAAAGCATTGCAGCCCCTGGGCTGTTGGCAACATATATGGTGATTCTGAGTACTAGTGAATGCCCCAGCAAACAAGGTGGAGGTTACATTGCCTTATCTAACCGAGCCACAGAAGTCATGTAGTGTCCCTTCTTCCTCATTCAGTTGGTATGAAAGAGTACCAATCTTGCCCAGATTTGAAGAGCAGGGAACATAGATTGCTGTCTTCAATGGCAGAATAGTCAAGGTTACATTCTAGAACTTCTGGGATAGAAGGCATTTTTGCAGCCATTTTGAAAAATACACTGTGCCACAAATTGTTCTCTGCCACAATTCTTACCCCTCCCATGGACAAAATACAAATACAAGCACTCCCTTCTCCAGGACTCCGCATCTCCACCTCACTATTTTTCTTTTCTTTTCTTTCTTTCTTTTTTTTTTAATGGCAGCAGTCTAAGGCAAGGTCTAAGATCTTTTGTTTATAGTATATCTACATGTGGCTAAAGCTATTTGCATGCAGTTCCTAAAATACAGCTCCTTCAATAGCACTCTCGTTCTCTGAACGCTTGTGAATTAAAGAGACATGAGATAACCAATACATTCCAATTCCTCTTCTGATAGATAAAACAGGATGCCCATAGCAGTCTCTGGTATATAGCAATTCAGATATCCAGCCTGGCATATGTTGTCAATCCCTGGATTAGAGCTCAACCCTGCTCTCTAGATGTTGTCCTCTGATGTCTCTTGGCTATATCCCTTGGGCATCATTCTTTTTCCATGTGAAGTGGTTGTGCATAAATGAGACACTTTCTTAGCCTGTTTCCTGTCTATGGTAGTTCAGAAGTCCAAAGTTGTCTTTTCATTTTGTGCTCTGCTCTTATCATTTCATTCTTTTAAAAACATGGGGTTTTGTAAGGTATCAATTGGTAATCCACTGAATTTCACAAAATCTACACCCACAAATCTCTTTGAGATAGGCTCTTCTCTTTCTTGGGCTCTGCATTACTTTCCTATTATGACTGTAAAACTTGACCACAAATGCAGTGGCTTACCCCAATACCCTGTGTCTCCTTTCCTCTAGATGCTGACAGCACTGTCTTTGCTTTCCTGACAGCTTCATGGAGGCCTGCCAGTCTTCCGCAGTCTCCTTGAGACCCTTCCAGCTTGTACCTGCCATCTGGTCCCACAGCTTATGCCATGTGTTTTAGGAGGCAAGGAAATGCTACCTGGTTTGGTGCTGGTAAATGTTTGTAAGCAAGAGCAGTAAGCAAGCAATGACCTCTGCTATACCATTTGCAAAAGTCTTCCTTGCAGAGGTAAAATCTGAGAAGAGTCAACTCCCTCACTGACATACACATTGAAGTTGAAAGAATTAATGTTAATGTTCTCTTGTTTGAAGGGGTAGGAGGAGAACTATAAATAAAAACATCAGAATTCTCAAAGAACATAAAGGCATGAAGGTGGAAAGACTGAACTTCGTTTCTCATCCTTTAATTCATTCTCCACAATGTTGGATGTGGTGCCCTCAACAGATCCCACAGTCAGTGTTTGGTGGATGACGTGGAGGCTGAGAAGGATGAAAATAAATCTCACCTACTGCATAGCTGGGCATAGAAGCTGCCATAATCTCCGCTGTGACTACTGAATATCCTTAGCTTATGATGTCTAGGTAAATATTAAGAAATAATTTAAATAATGCCTATTTTTAAAATATATTTTAAAAATAAACTGTTTAGAAATAAATATGCACTAAGAAATAAAACAAAGAATGGAGGTGCGAGGACTGGAAAAGAAAAAAAATAGCAAATGTCAAATACCAATTGAAAGCATAGAGTACATTCAGCTTGGCTTCCCAGATGCTACTAACAGAGTAATTTCATTGAACATTATTTCTGCGGCATCACATTGGAAATGCACTTTGGTACAGTTCTACTTCAATTGCTTTCCCTCTGGTATTGAAAAGTTTGCCCTGGAAAATGAGAAAACCAAGTGATGGGAAAATTTCACAAGGTATGGCTGAATGATAAATACATTTATTTTAATGCTGGTAATAAACGCTGACTGAGAGGTCAGACAGAGTATACGTGAGGCTGAGATTGTGTGTCGCCAAAATATTTTTAGAATTGTTGGTGATTGCTTCACTTAATAACAGCAAATATTTGATTGCCTGGTTTAGGTACCAGCTGATGCATTCTGAAAATTAAGATTGATTAAGAGGCCTGGTCGTGCTGACAGTGAACACCAGGAAGTACCTGAAACATCTCCGCACATTTCGTACCCTGTGATTACCAGACTTCCTCTATACTTTCCTGTTCTCCTGCTTGGCCTCCTAGGACTTCAGAGCTTTCTCTCTATTCTTTGAACGTCAGCTTCTAGAGATTATTTTTTCTTTCCCCTAAAGCCTGTTCTACTAATAAATAAATCTCTAACTTTTCTTTTAGAATAAAGAAATGTCAGTGACTACCAAAGAATAGGAAATATTTGAATTTGTGTTTAGATATTTGCAGCAACAGGGGAAGTTTGAAAATAAACTTATCATGGGCCTGTCTTTCCTCCGTATTATCTGCTAAAGTGTCAGCATCTTTAAGGATGGGACTTTGCCTCTTGGCGGGGGTGTGTGCACGCAAGGCCCCCTGCTTAACCACAGGAGCATAAAGGTATTTAATGCACAATCTAAATGGAGAATTTGCCAGTTGGCATACACCTTACAATGAGCTTAAAGACGATTCTCAGAATCTGAAATGCCACCAACAAAAACCTCATTCTCTTCTTCAGAAAAGTTACTTAATTTAGGTCGAATATCAATGATATGGACAAAACTTCCAAATTAAAGCCCTCTTTGTAAAGGAAAGCTTACCGAAGGATCCAAAATACCAGGTATCATCAGTGGTTCTTTACATAATTATCCTATTTTATTTTCAGGATCTCAGATGTTTTCTGTTTACAAAAGTTGAAGATGCTGAGGAAAAGAGGTAATATAACTCACCTTAGTGAACTTGGTCTCAAACCCAAGTCAGGTTACAAAGCTCTTGATCTTGTTACAAGAACAGAGAACTAAGGAAGTGGGAGTTACTCACAGTGTAAGATGGGCAAAGTAGTAATCATATAAACATCAGCGGTGAGAGATACAAGTTGATGGTAGAGCATCTAGTGTCAAAATAGCTGACTGTCAAGCCCTGGCTGTGTCAGTGAACCCAAAAGATGATTGAATGCCACAAAGTAATTGTTTGCTCTTATTTTATTTTTCTTTAAATGTCCAAATTTTGCAGTGTTAGACAATTTTAAAATACCTACTACTTCTTTTTTTCTAATATAAAATGAATTTTATAAAACACTATTAAATAAAGTTTCACTTCACTGCCCAAGGATTTCTATGCACCCTTCCAAGATTGTTAATGAGAATTTGCCCAACACTCTGGTACTTGAGCTAGATATATCTTTCAATGCAGTGTTTCCAAATGTGACTAAAAGAAATAGTTTTCGATTGTACTTAAGTACTGGTAAAAGGAAGGATGATTATTCATTTAAACTATTTAGAATACATAAAAATCTCTGATTATTTTCTAAAATAAAACAACCAAAGATCAATTTTGGACAGGAGAAAAAATAAAAGTGAGAAGCAAAGGTCAAAGCAGCATCAACCTGAGGAACTCTGGGACTAATAGATCAACAGAAATATTCACGTGCTTGGCTGACTGAAATAGTCTGTGCTAACTAGCATCTGCTTGAAAAGATCTCTCATACTTAAAAAAATGAATTTTAATAATAAATACTGCTCACTGTGTATAAAACACTGCTTATCACACATAAACACACACACACGCACACACACACACACAAGAAGAGTCCTAAAGAAATAAACTAAGGTCTTCTCTAGTGCATTGAAGCCAGGTAAAATGTATTTCTCACACCTAGTACAAAAAACAGGTAAATATCAGGGAGAAGATCATATGTATGCCAATTTCAATTTGAATATACATTCTAGTAGTATTTAAAATTATATTCAGTGGGAATGGTAGAATAAATCTGATTTTTGAAATTCTGAAAAAGTAAATCAGATTAACATCTGAAGAGAACATAATATTTTCACTAGAATGTTAGCAATTAACCTATGTGGTTACTCCTCAGATGTCAATTGATTTTCATCTTTTAGGTGCACTAAGAAAGAAATTCAAATTTTTTTTTTTTTTTTACTTCAAGCATAAAGTATATAGAAAGCTTCAAGCTTCCGATATAATTTTCTTGTCAATATCAACCCAACTGTCAGCGATTATTCTTGATCTCCAGGCTGTCTGAAAGCAAGATGAACTGGAAACTCAAGCTGTTCTTCAGTATTAAGCTGATCAGAGCAAACCAAGAAGCAAGGAACTTTCCATCCCTTCAAGCTTCTTATCTCTTGAGATTATCTTATCTCAGAGATTTCTTATCTCTTGATCTTAAGGCTTCTGTTCTCTAAATCAGAAAATCTAGTTGACGATTTAGTCAACATGTTCTTGCTTAGTCAACATGTTCTTGCTTTGACAGATGTGAGTAGAGAATTGGCTACATTGGCAAAATTTTATAATTGTTGCAGTATCAAATATCTGTAGGCTTAAATGTTAGTTTGCTCATTAAAACTCAGAATTTGCCTATTTGCTAATTTTTAAATGAAAGAAATTGATCACCTCTATGATATAAGCTATTTTGAACTGAATGCTGTTTATAGTTTTGTTTCTTAACGAGGGAGGGAGGCTGCCCCCAGTGCACATTTGACTATATCTGGAGACATGTTTTTCTTGTCACAAGTGGGCATGAGGTAATACAATCATCTCCTGTGTAGAGTCCAGGGAGGCTGCTAAACAACCTATAATCCACAAGATAGTCCCTTGCAACACAAAATTATCTGTCTCAAATGTTAATACTGAGCAGGCTGAGAAATTCTAGTAGAAACAGGAGAAAAAAGGCAAATAGTGCTGACTACAATTTCTCCATTCCTTCATGCTCTGTCTCTATGGAGGATGAAGCCTAAGGCAAAATTACAGATTTACATTTAGAAAGACATTTAGTCATCATGGAACTGCAAAACAGCATGGAAAATAATGAATGGAAGGGTTGGGGGTGGCTAAAATAATCCATTTTGAGGGCAAATAGGATAGCAAACCTCTCCTCATTCATTCCTTCATTTATTAATTCAATCATTCATTCAAAACCTACTACATGACTGGAACCCATAATGTGGTCCGGAATGATGGGGGTGGGGTGGATATAACAGTGAATCAGTTATACGCAATCCCTACTATTCAGACATTAATAGCACACGGTTAATTGTGGAGTAAGAAAAGGAGAAATAAAATGTCTCTTCCTTTTTCTGTTTTTCTAGTTATAGAGATGTTAATAATTCACACATATGATAAAAGCCAGGAAGACAGAGGAATGTGGATGGAGAAAAGTAAAGGCAGGAAGCATCTCACAGCTGTGAGAAACCCACTGTGCTGTATTCAGTGAATTGCCTGTAATGTCATTTCATTCTCCTATCAGTGCTATTTGAAAATGAGGAAACAAGCCAGGTGAAGCTCTATAATTCATCCAGAGATGCAGCCAGGACTTGGGTTGATAGACCTTGTTCTCAAAGGTCTAGGCTTTTTCTCTACTTTCTAACCTACCAAGTCACTTTTACATTCAGTTTGCATGCACTTAACCTTATTCCACCTCACCCTTCTTTACCTGGATAATGCCTATTCATCCTTTAGGTCACTACTTAGATGGCTTTTTTTCCTGTAAGCTTTCTCTGCAAGCTTGAAGTACTCTTCTGGTGTGCTCCCTGTACTTCTCCAACCAAGGTCCACATTTCAGTATATTATAATGGCCTATGTCCACACACACTTCCACTAGAATGTTAGTTGTTATTCACTTGAACTCTCGGTAACTTGCAAGACATATAATATCTAGCATGGAATACAATAACTATACATGGCATATAATGTATATTTCTATGTGACTAAAAGAATGACTTTCTGCAGGAGATCTTCCTGGGTATTTTGAAGAGTATATAAATATATTTTAATAAAATATACCAAAAAAAAAAAAAAAAAAAAGATTTCTGTTCATAAAGCCATTGTTTTTTTTCTGTAGTTGTATGTCCTAAGAAGAGGCTGGGGTCTTTCATCTCTACCACAGTTGACAGGTCCTTTACCTTATATAACCACTGATGAGGTTACATTTGAATTCTGGAGGGTATCAGATAGGAACAGCAGGAAAGGCAACCATGCATTCCTTCAAGAGTTCTTGACCTTAATCCAAACCTGTTTTCCCTAGACTGGTCATCTAGAATGCAACCAATAGAACATTCAGGAACTCTTTTTACCTTCAACTATAAAGCCAAGAGTAGAAAATATTCTCATTCCTCCTTTCCTCTGGGATTCACTCTCACTTTGATAACATGAGTGAGTCATAAAGAGAAAAAAAAACTTCACTACAGTACAGTGGTCAAAACATATCATTCAAGAGTCTCTGATTTCATCTTTACTCTATATTATAGATCAGAATTTCTCCTCCCAGATTACAGAGTGAAGGGACAGGCCTGAGGTCGTTGCCCCACATCTCTCTTCCTTGCCCTCACCCTGATGCTAGATGGTGAAAGGCACAGTGCCTTTATTAAGCTGGTATTTATTTTTTCTCCAAGAGAATTGCTGCTGTGTCTATGTCTGTTTTACAGGAGGTATATAAAATTACCTGAATTACCTGTCACTTGGGAGACTCACTAGTTAACCATGTTCATATTTAAGTGCTACCACTACATCCTAAGAATTACCATAATAAATTTCAAATGATAGCCAGAATATCTCTATGTATCACAATTAGATCTTTTTGGTGCCTAGTACAGTGCTTGGATTCTGTGAAATTTTCTATATGCACAGTAGAATACAGCCTAAGCAAGTGGCTTAAGCAATGTAACTGTGTTTAGTCCATTTCTGTTGCTTGTAACATAAATACCTGAAACTGGGTAATTTGTAAGAAAGTGAAATTTACGCTTCCAGTTTCAGAGGCTGGGCACTCTAAAGTCCAGGGAATACATTTGGTGAAGGTCTTCCTTGGTGGTGGCTTCAGTGGCATGGGGCGTCACATTGCAAGCTGGCAGAAGCAGTAAAGGAGACTAAATTCCTCATTCGCTCTCCTTTTAAAGCCACCAGAACCACACCCATTATTCCAAGAATGGATCAATCCATTCATGAGGGTTCAGTTCTCACAATCTAATCACCTCTTCAAAGCTACACCTCTCAATTACCATAATAGGATTTCCCACCCTCTACAGTTATGGTGGGGATTAAGTCTTGGGGGGATATTCAATCCAAGGCAGTAAGTATAAGCTTAAATTTTTAGCAAGGGATAAATAATTCAACTTATTTATACATGCAACCCATGTTGTTTCGTGAAATAAAATTAGTATTTTTAAATGATATCTTCAATGTGATGCAAATGAGCAAAAAACCTATAATTTTTTTTTAGGCTGACAGTTTGTCACAAAAACATGACTTAAAGTCATGCCATCATTTTTTTTTTTTTTTTAATTTCTTGGCTTGAGTAGGTTTGTGTCACCACAATAACATAACATGTAGCTTTATGTTATGATATCTTATGCTTTTGAAACAGAATTGATGTAAAGCAAATTTGAGAAAGAGCTTCCAAAATGGCAAATATATGTGAAAAGGAGATATCGTCAAGGACAAATGTTTTCTAAAATAGAGCCACTGCACTAATTCTCATCTAATGAGCATTAAGAAATGCAATGATCTCATATTTGTCTTATTGTTAAAATTGCGGAGGTGGTTTAACAAGTGTTTTCACATCATGTGTGCTTTGTTAGATGTTAAAACAGTTTTTTTTTTTTTTTTAAGCCGCATAATTAAAATAGAATGGTAGATGCCCTAGGGAGACATTCACAGTTCTTTTTAAATATAACTGAAATTTCACAGATGTTAGCCAAAATTTCAAAATGTATGCATTATTCTGAAGTCTTACTTTTAAAAGAGATTTCCAAAGTATTTCCCGAGACCTTTTCAGTTATTCTATTTCATTTACTAGGCTTCTGTATTAGAAAGAACTTACATTCATTTTAATAAAGCAAGAAGAATCTGATTGTATAAAACTAAGTTTTCTAAATTTTTACAGCACAGTTAAATTCTAACTCCACACCCCCCCCCCCACCACTCACCTTTAGAACTTAGGTACCCAGAATTGTATTAATCATCATTTTTGGTTCAAAATGCAATCATTATTGGTCTACGCATAGCCCATTTTCCCCTTCTTTTCTTCCTTTCTTTGTTTCTTCTTTACTTTCTTCCTTTATCATAAACACCTGCAAATTCATCATGCAAAATAAAACCACAATTTTCAGATTATCCTACGTTTAATTATATGTCCGTCCCCTTTATTCCATCTGCCTGTTTCCATCCACCAGAGAAAACTGTGAACTTGAATCCCATATTTGTCAATCTCTGGATTTCCTATTTATACAAGCTTATTGGTATTCCAACTCTTATCAATTAAATTAATTAACATTTATCACATTTGACTAGCATTAATTGGTATGGTGGACTGTTATCATTTTGTCTTAAACCTGGAAGTTTTCAATTTAGAAAGGGTTAACATCCTAAAAATTTTGCTTTTAGGTCAATTGTCTAGAGCATAGAACCTATATTATTACTGATCACTAGGTTTCAGTCTGTGTTTCCAAACTGATGAGACTGATAGATCGATGATCAAAATGATAGATGGTTAATCTATACTAAAAACAACTGCCTAATTTGAGAGTTCTGGAAGTAGAGCTCATGCAAAGCACTATAAGAAGGCAGCATAGATTAGTCAGCTAGTCTTTTACTAATCACACTTGATTTCTCTCCTATGTAAGATAAAGACAAGGGATCTCAAAAGCTATAGAATTTTAAGAAATTATTTGAGTCCCCAAGGTAATTGTGCTCTTGGCAAAAGCTTAGAGAACATGGGGAAAAAAGGCCAGAGAACGCAAGATCTGAGTAAGAACAAAATACTTAAGAATTACAATAATACAAAACCTCATTGGTGTATTGGTTAAGATTTTACCAAATTTATTCACTTGAGTTATCTAAGAATTCTCAGAATCCTTTGCAGCAGAAAACAAAGGATTGTGTTCTCTATTCAAATGATGGAACAAAAGCTCAGGAAGTTTAAGGTAGTAACTATTATAAAACTTGGAATCATAAACTTTTATACTTGAAAGTACTTTAGATTTCTAGTCTACAAACTGTACCACAGGATAACTTCTCACTAATCTTAAATTCCCTGGACACAAAGTATGAGGGTTCAGATTGATCCTGCATACTTTTCCAAATTCACAGAAATTTCACAAGTATATGTAAATTAAGTATCAATTTCATGATTTAGGGAGAATGTACAGTTCCAAGTAATTAAGAAAAAGTTATATAATGTTTAGTTAGAGGACTGTGGACATATTCTTTGAAAGAAAGCAAAACTTTTCTAAAATTTACTCTTTCAACTAAGAGGAAGGAGAATTTGAGGAATTGGGAGGATGTCAGCTGGTCTCATTTCCTCTCCAGGGTACAACTTTCAACTGGTTGTCTTTTCTTCAGGTCTCCAGGCCACCCCCTCCACTTCAGCCCCTTTTCTTATCCACAGCCCTCATTTATTATGCACAGTAATTTACCCATCTTTTTGTTTTACGCTTGCTCATCCAACCACTCCCTAAATATTCTAGAAAGGCAAGGTCCTTTGAAAGGTTGTTTTCCTAAAAAAAAGTCATATTTCCTAAAAAGAAGTCTGTCTCCTGCTCATATTTTTTCCTCCTTTTACATATAATAATATATGCCATTGCTACTTCAATACATGTCACCTATTGTTTTATTTTAGTGAATATTAAACCCATTAAGAGGATTTACTATGCTCAAGCATGGTTTTGTTTTCTAACACTGTTTCCCAATAGGACCTTAAGATCTGCTTCTACAAATTGTTTTACTATGGGGGTACTCAGAAATATGAGCCTCAGGTTGGAGAGAGAATATTGTAGTTAAAAGAATTAAGAATGATTGTTTATTCTCTCGGTTTTGGGAATTTACATATTTTTTTTTTAAACAGCCATCTATATTGTAATTAGCTTCTATAGTTTAGATTTCTAAATAGCCCATGGCATGACATTAAATGTTGATGCAGAATGCAAAAGGAGAACAGTATTTCGTTTAAAAAATACTGTGCCCTTCTCCTAAGATTCTGTGGTAAATCACCCAGAGAGTCTTTGTTACTTCACTTATTAACTTCCCTTATAAATAAAAGAAAAATAAAAGATAGTAAAATCCAGGTTTTAGCTAGAGCTTATGACTTTCTGGATAATTACTTTTTTGTAAGTAAGTAGATGGGAAATATATTGACCATGCTTTGTGCTTTAAGGATTATTTCATTCTTTAATTATTCTTTTGATAAAATAGGAAGGAGAGGTGCAGATAGCCACCCATAAGTTAATGTTTCCACCATGGAAAGCAGAAAGCTCAAAAGCAAACTGGGGCTTTTCTTTACATGAAAGGTTCGAACAGTTTATCTTTCCATGTTAAATAGACAGTGGTGAATGCTCCCAACTCATCGGAGATGACCCTTTCTTTGATAATATGTCTTCTGTCTCATCTTTCTTTGCTATGGTGGGAGATTCAGTGAGATGTACTCCTTCCTGGAATGAACTTTAAACTCTCCACATTTCATCTTAATCTTATTATTTTAAAAATGAATAAAATAATATTGATCTTCTAAATCTTCTTTATTGTAAAGTATTTAGAAGTTGATGTTTAATTCAGTTATTTGACAAATGCTTATTAAGCTTATACTTAATATTAAGCAATCACTTTGATTGGGGATGTAATAGAATATAGGCTGTCTTCTACTTAATTAACTAATATTGCTACTTTCCGTTTCTGCCTCTATATCATCTCCACTTGAAGCTTTTCCATTTTGGAACATACTCAGTTAATTTTTTCAAAACCACTTGAAGCTGCTGCAGTAAGTAATGTCGCCCTTCATAATGATGATATCTAGCATTTACTTGATACTTTCTATGTATTGGGCTATGTGCTATGTCCTTTTAGTGCACCTATCTCATGTAATTCTGTCACCTTGTGAAGTTGTTCTATCTTCATTTTATTGTTGAGGAAATTGAGGAACTGTGAGAACAAATCACTTGACCAAGGTCACACAGCTAGTATGTATTTGCTAACTGGAATTTAATTTGCAGGCTGGCTGCCTTCAGAGCCTACATTCTCACTCATTATGCTAAGGTAGATGTGGAAAAAGATATGCTTCATTATGGGAGCATGGTGACTGCCAGCTCTGATGGGCAGGATCAAGATGAAATTGATTTGTAATTATATGTGAATAATCATAGAGAGGAAACAATCATGACTTTACCATTTACCATCTGTGGGACTACTGTAAAGTCAGGGGGATACAGAGAGAATACAGGATTACACACTAAAATACAGAGAGAATACAAGGTTACACAGAAAGAGACAGGCCCCATCAAAGATTCATAATTACATGAAATTAAACTTCTCAGAAAGATTTAGTGCTAATGAATCTCTTTCATTGAAATGTCATCACCTATACCTTTGGCCTTCTTATTATTTTTTTCTATTTCATTAAGTTAAAACTTTATCTCTACCAAACCTCTTGTTTGATTTCCAATTGGTATATTCCGTTTTTCTTTATTGTAATTTCTTAACATAAGCACTAAATTATTTTATCTTATTTCTAAATTTTTTAGGCTCTAAGTTTTCATCTGATAACAGCTTTTGGTGTACTCCTAGATGTTTGTATGAAATGTTCTCTGGACTAGAAAGAATGTAATTTCATATTTTTAGTCTCTCTAATCCAAGGGATCAAGTGAATGTATTTTTTAACTTTCTTCTCGGAAAAATTTGTTTATTAAACTTTTTATTGTTTATTAATTTTATTTCCTTCCCCAAAACTCTACCATTATAAGCTTCACACCTACAGAAAAGTTGAAAGAATATAGTAATCACACACATATATCCTTCATCCAGACTCACCGATTGTTAATGTATTTCAACATTGACTTCCTCTCCCACCTCCTTTCTCTCTTTTTTTCTCTCTCTCTCTCCGTGTGTGTGTGTGTGTGTGTGTGTGTGTGTGTGTGTGTGTGTGTAAAAATTTTTGGCTAAATTATTTGAAATTAAATTGCACACATCGATACACTTTATCCTCAAATCTTTCAGCAAGCATCTGTTAAGAACAAATACATCCTCGTACATAACGACAATAGTTATCATACCCAAGAAATTTAGTGTCAGTGAAATAAAAATGTTATCTAATGTGCAGTTCTAATACAAACTTCTATATTTATCTCCACAATATTTCATAGGTGTTTAATTTTTATTTTGAATGAAATACACTATGACCAAAGAATGCTGGTATAAATATCAACTTTTTAAGGTTTTCAAGGTCATAGGCAACTTCATAATGTATTATAAATTTCCCTGGATATATGAAAATACCTATATTCAAGTAACATACTTTTTTTGTGTATATATACACACACACACACACATACAGTAAATTTAGGTGGTAGATTGCCTTATTCAACTTCATTATGTTCATTATTCTTCTTTGTTTACCATATTTATCCAGGTTTTGAAGAGGATGATATATTGAAATTTACCATTTTAATTGTTTTCATATAAAGATTCTTTTATTTGGAAATTTTCAAACATACCCCAAAATAGATAAATGTCCATGAACCCATTCACTAATTTTCAATGATTATCAACATTTTACCAGTATTTCACGTCTTTTTCCAATTTTATTTTTGTGAGTAGTATTTTAAAGCAAATTCCAGATATCACATCATTTTATCTGTAGATTCTTCAATATGATGCAAGCTAATAGATAAATGACATAATCTAACAGATAGATTGTGTGTGTGTGTGTGTGTGTGTGTCTGTGTGTATGTGTATAGGAGGGTACTTTAAAAAGTTCATGGAAAGATTCATATTATCTTTCAAAACTATTTTCCCACAAACTTTTTGAAGTATCCTCTTGTATACATACACATACATATAGACATACCAGAGAACTTAACAAAATTAACAATTGCTTAATATCATCTAATGACCAGTCTCTAATCATTTTCCTGATCATCTAAATAAATGTATATTGACAGTGGATTTAATCAAATCATGATCCAAAAAAAGGTCTACACATTGCATAAGTCTCCTTTATTTTCACCTATAATTTTTTCATGCAGTTTACTTGCTGAAAACCATTTTTGTTATTTATTTGAAGAATGTCCCACATTCTGAATTTTCTTGCATGCTCGCTGTTGATGGTGTTAAATTTCTCATTCACCCAGATTTTCTGTTTACTGATCATTATATCTAGAGGTTTGGTTAGATTTGGGTACCCATCTTTTATTTTTTCCAAGAATGCTTCGCTATATACTTTGCTATTGCATCCTGTTAGGAAACACACAATGTCTTGTTGTTCTACTTACAAGAAGCTATGACTGCATTCGGGTGGTTGTCAACCTGAATCATAATTTATAAACCTTCCCACCAACTTTCACCTAATGGTTTTAGAATCCATTAATAATCATTGCCTAACTCATTATTTTATTAGGGGTTGAAAAATGGTTATTTTCTAAGTTTAGCATTTCTTCTGCATTTGTTAGCAAGACTTCATTCATGAAGGAGACCTCTTCTTCATCAACTATTTAATTATGTGAATTTTGAACCTATTTGGTGTGTTCAGTAAAGTCAGGATAAATGCTTGATTCATTCCCTTTATTTATCAGTTTATAGAGTAATAACTGGTTGACCTCATTTTATCTCCAATGATGAATTTCTCACATTTTTTTATAGCTTTGGTTTTATACTCATATATTTAGTTGATATATTGGCTGCTGTGTGCAGGCTATTAACTATCATACCATATTCTCAAAGTATGACTCTTAATTAGATGTATTTGTGTTGGTAGGTGATATAGTCTCTGAGTACTTGTATATTTGCAAATATTCTTTTTTCTCCTCAATGGGTAAATGAATCTTTGATTTCAGACTTTTTCTCTTAGAAGTTTGTAGAAATTCCTCTAGCAACTTTTAGAATTTGGTGATGTAGATGAGCAATTAAATAGCAGTCAAATTCTTACTCCTTTATAAGTAAATTGTTCTTTCTAGTTGAAAGCTTTTCAGATTTTTTTCCTCGTCCGAGGAGTTCAGGTATCTTATTAGGATATTTCTAGGTGTGTCTTTTCTCATAAATCCTGCTTGAAACTAGCCAGATTTTATTAAACTACAGATTGGGGTCTTTTCCTCCTCAGGGATTTTTTTTAAAAGATTTGTTTTATTGTTTTATTTCTATCTCTACTTTATCTTCTTGTAGAAAACGTATTATACTCACACTGTGTCTTCTGGATCTACCCTCCAAGTGTCTTATCTTTTCCTCCTGACTCCAATCTCTTTAAATTTTGCTTTGATCTTTAACTTGATCTTCCAGACCAATAACTTGAGTCATAGCAGGCTGTTTTCTCTTTCAGTGTATTTACTAAAATTTTAGTTAAAAATATTTTTATTCCAAAAAGTATTTTGTACTATGTTTGATAGTAGTTTACTTTTCTTATTTTTATAATTATCACCATTATTTTGTTTCAAGTTATTTTCTGTTTTCTCCAATATCTCTATATCATAAAGATTTGTTCTGATTATTCAATTTGATCTTTCTCTCTCTGACTACTGGCCTTTTAAAAGTGCTAAAATTATTACTGTTCTACTCACTAGAACTCATTTGCTTGAGATCCTAAAGCAGTGGTATAGAGTGGCAAAATATAAGGAGTGGTATAGAGTGGCAAAAAATGTAGGGGTTTATCTGGTCCGGTGAGCTGGAGGCAAATCATAAATCTGGTTGATACAAGAGAAGACCATTTTGCTAATCTCTTTGCACTCTCCTGACCCTGTGGAGGAGGGCAACTATTCAGCTCCTGCTCAGCTTTTTGTGGAGCAAGGAAACTAATTTCAATTAAGCTGGCTGGTTCTAGACTTTTTATTGGGAATCCCGCCTCCTGGTCCAAATCTCTTCAGGTTCCGACAGATTTTGAATCTCCATTGCTGGTTCCCCTGCTTTCTTATGGACCAGAGAGGAGGAAGTTCCTTATTAACACCTGAGTTTAAATTCACTCACCTGCCAGCTCCAGTAATTTTTTGATCAATCCCAGTAAGAATTGATGGGAGTATGGATGCTTTTCTCTAGCTAGACTTTGAAAAATTTTGTGACTACATCAGAAAGTTCATGGAAAGATTCATAGTATCTTTCAATTGAATTTTTCAATGAACTTTACATTTCTTTAGGTATCAATTAACTTTTGTTTCTATGTAAGCAAAGAGCTTGTCATTTTTTAGTCTCCTGTGAAACAGCAGCTGGTCCAACTTAGAAAATGAAATTCTTTTGAAACTCAGATCCTCTGAGATTCTTCATTAATATCACCTATTTATAGAAGCAATATGTTGAAGGAAAATATGCTTATTATGTATCATATTTAATCATGAAGAATATCTTGAATCCTTTTGGGATTCAAGAAAGGATTATATCAAATAAGTAAAGAAATTTTTAATTTCTCCCAACATTGAACAGGAAGATAATTTGAGATGGTGTCAAATAATTTGATCATTCTTGCCTGTCTAAAACCATTTTCATTTTGAGAACAGAATTTAAAATGTACTTGTGTAAGCCAAATATATGATCAGGAAAATAAGTAAGTATCAATTTATTATGAGATCTGGATTCAAATCTTGATGATGTAGCCAGTTAACTTTTTGATCTTGGGGGGTGGGGGTGAAATCACTATGACATTGGTTTTTCATCTGTTAAATGGTACAGTAATGTAAGTGATACCTGAGACACCTTTTTTTTCCTATTTTCTGAATCTGAATAAAGATAACTGAGTGCTGAGGTTGAAACTATGAAGCCAAAAGAACTAACATGACTATACACAAATGAAATATAAAAGAGCCACATTCTAGTATAAGCTGTATTTAGCCCCTAACAAAAAAACAAAAACGAATGCTAAAACCTCTGCTGTTTAATAGGAATTGTGTTGTTCTATAGAATTTTGAAACACTATGTTCTAGTTATAGTGAGCACCTTTACTAAAGTTCTGTTTAGGAATTAAAAGATACTCAGACTTATTTTGTTTTATGGTGATATTAGACACATCATAATTTATAAAAGATGTTCCCTTTGTTGGAGCACAGTGTTATAACACCAAGGTCAAGGGTTTAGACCCCCATACAAGTCAGCTGTCAAAAGAAAAAAAAAAGATGTTTTTCAAGGGAGAGTAGTCACAATTATCTGTCCAAGAACCTTAGAAATCAATCTAGAAATCTCAATAGAAGGTTATGCTAATTTGACAAAGAAAACTTCAAACGTACCTTCCTTCCAACTTTATTTTTTTTATTTTTCAGTACTATTTCCCTCTTTAAACTTTTGAGGAGATAGTTCCTTTTATAACCACTCTTGTTACCCATTTTTTATTTCTTCCTCCTTTTTATGTAACTAGCCCCTAAAATTTGTGAAAAGAATAGAACTTTATCTAGAAACTTTGCTTGAAAGACCAAAATTTTTAGTCATCCCATTGGAAGGCATATTTATGGGCACTATGTTATATGTCTTGAGTATGTGTGGCTACTTAATTAAAACTGAAAAGAATTTTAATATTATTAAATTATTTCTACAAATATAACACTGTAATAAGTGCTGTGAAATATTACTTTTCCTAAGTATATGATGCATTTTCAAGAAAATAAAAAGATAAAATTGGGACTGATGAGGAGAAAGATAACTATAAACAAATTCTAAAGTGTGTGGTACAAATTTCTAGCATTATAAGTAGTCTATTGAATAAAATTCAACTTAGACACATTCTAAAAAGTAGATAAAACCTGAATTAGAGCCTAAATAATAGACATACCTTCTATGAGGGAGAAAGAGGTTTTAGGGGCACAGAACTGTTTGTGTATACATACATATCTCTAGAGGAAGGGAAGTTTGTAAGAATGGCTTGGAAGGGAACAAAGAGCAGTCCAGAAGAGACAAGTGTCGGGGACACTTAGCTGGATTGTTCAAATGGTAGGAATGCATTGGGAGACACTGCCTTCAGTCTGTGGACAATTGGAAGTCATTATAGTTTCTTACAGAGGAAAATAACATGATGAAATTGATGTTATGAGATCTGCTTTGAAAAGAGCTAAATTATCTAAAATCTGCTAAAATGAAATGTTACTTTTATCACATAGTTATAATAAATACTCCAGAGAGCTTAGCGTTTTTTTTTTAGTAAAGAAATTATTATTTTAGCAGAAAATTACAGAATATTTACCAAGGTATCAACTGATGATCTCGGTGGTAATTACAGAGAGTGTTCCTTTCTTAAATTATATAACTAACCTGATTTTCAAATGCAAATAGATTTATTATCTGTCACATAGTCTTGAAATGTAAATATTTTTGGTCATTTATCTTAATGCATACTTTCATTTTTTTTTAATTGAAATAACTGATTATACATGTCTGTGGGGTACAGAGTTGCATATCAACACCTGTGTGCAATACGTGATTTTCAAATCAGGATAATTAGTATATTCAATATTATACAAACTTATCATTTTTCATGGTCCTTTATTGAGTCCTACCTTATCCCCTCTTCCTCCCCCTTTCCCACCTCTGGTAACCTCAGTTCTGTTCTCTCCTTTTGAAAGTTCAGCATATTATCTGTGACGGTTGTATCTTTCTTTCTTTCATTTTTTATTTGTTAATTTTTTTAGCTTCCACTTATGAGTGAGAATATGTGGTATTTCTCTTTCTGTGCCTGGCTTATTTCACTTAACATAATTTTTCTCTGAGTTCATCCATGTAGCTGCAAATAGCAGGATTTCATTCTTTTTATGACAGAGTAGTATTCCATTGGGTGAATATATCACATTTTCCTTATCCAGTTGTTGGATGATGGATATTTAGGTTGGTTCCAACTCTTGGCGATTGTAAATAGAGCTGAGATAGACATGGGAGTGTTTCCCTTTGACATGTTAATTTCCATTCCTTTGGGTATGGTGGAATAGCCGAGTCATATGGCAGTTCTATCTGTATTTGTTTGAGGAAACTCCACACCGTTTTCCATAATGGTCGCACCCATTTACAGTCCCATCAACAGTGTAGGAGTGTTCCCCTTTCTCTACATCCTTGCCATCATTTGTTATTCTCTGTTTTGATAATAACCAAATATCATTGTCTATGATCTTTCACTTACAGTAGAAAGGCAAATGCAATTTGCAAGAAAAAATTTAGAATATTATTAATAAGATACCTCCCACTTCAAACAAACAAGAAACAAGAATATACAAGTATTTTAGTTTGGGTTTTAGCTTATCTATTAGAGATAGTTTAATATGCCTAAGAATCTAATAAATCTATTATTATGTACCAAAATATCAGAAATACATAAAAACATTATTTTACGACCCACCCTAAATAACCTAATGTTTACAGTATCAAGTCTTCTACAATGTATAAAATATGCAAGAAATTTGAGTTTGAATAATTACTCCCGTACTATGAAGTGCATAGAAACTGTATATTAGTGTTTTTTTCTATTTCTTCTTATACATTGCAGATCACTCATTATATTTCACAAACCCCAGGTATTTCCTTCAGTTCTTGACCTCTATTCCCAACTGCTTACTTTACAGCTATATCTTTATATCCCACAAGCCTTTCAAACTTACTAGGCTCCACATGGAACTGATCTTTGGACTAATTAGGATATTTTTGTCAAGTAATAAATGAACCAACTCAAAATAAAACATATATGTGAAATTCAAAGACAGGACGGATCAGGTATAGTTCAATCAAATCTATGAGACCGTTTTTCTGTTCTGTTTTATCTGGTCATTGCATTGGGTGTAGGATGTCTGGCAGAATAGCAGTTCTTATGGTAGATCTATCTACAATTGTTTGAGGAACCTCCATACCAATGGAAATCATCAAGTCGAAGGTATACCTGTTCCCCAATGTTCATCGCAGCACTCTTTACAATAGCCAAGAGTTGGAACCAGCCCAAATGTCCACCATCAGATGAGTGGATATGGAAAATGTGGTACATCTACACAATGGAATACTACTCAGCTATAAAAACGAATGAAATACTGCCATTTGCAACAACATGGATGGACCTTGAGAGAATTATATTAAGTGAAACAAGTCAGGCACAGAAAGAGAAATACCACATGTTCTCACTTATTGGTGGGAGCTAAAAATTAATATATAAATTCACACACACACACACACACACACACACACACACACACACACACAAAAACCAGGGGAGGGGGAAGAAGATATAACAACCACAATTACTTGAAGTTGATACGACAAGCAAACAGAAAGGACATTGTTGGGGGGGGGAGGAGGGAGGGAGGTTTTGGTGATGGGGAGCAATAATCAGCCACAATGTATATCGACAAAAGAAAATTAAAAAATAAAAATAAAAATAAATAAAAATAAAAAAAATAAAAAAATTTTAAAAATTTTAAAAAAAGAATAGCAGTTCTTGCTACTTTGTACAGAGCCAGATGAATAGTGTCTTTCTGAAGTTCTTTTGTAGTTGCTATAAAGATTCTATCTTATTCATTTCTCCATTCCTAGCAAACCTCTTATGAAGGTTTCAGTAACATAAAGAGGGTCACATGCCTATTCTAAATAAAACTCTAGGGTAAAGGAAAAGAAAACTCTGCACATTGGACTTTGACTTGCCTCTTCTGAAGCCATTACTTAGGCAAGGAGGATGGGATAACCTTGATTTGTTTGGGGTAATGAAGGCTGCTTCTGCACGTGAGATCAATTCACCAAAATTGTTTTGTTGCTCCACATTGGTAGAGAGAAGATGTGAAAATTGGATCACACACACTCACTATAGTCTCCTTGCCCCCAAACATGCTCTCTCTTATATTCTCGATTTTATATTTAATAATATGACTATTAGTGTGTAAAGCTAGAAAACTTAGATTCTTGCTTGATTGTTGCCTTTACCCTAGCTAGCACCAAATTCTCTAGACTGTATCTCAGAAACACTTATTAATTTATTTCCCCCCTGCATCCCCTCCATTCCACCTTTGTCTTGGTCTGTGCAGCATTAATCCACTTTAAAATTAGGCAGTGGCCTCCAGTCTCATCATTTCTGTGGACCCTTTGTAGTGAGCTTTTCAAGGGAAGAGACCTTCCCTTATTCATCTTTGTATCCCCTAATTCAGCAGCATTTCATAGACTCAAATACTTGAGTTCAGGCACTCAAAAATATTTTTGTGGAATGAATAACATTTAAAAATCATTTCATAAAACAGCTACAAAATACATTTTACCCTATTGTCATTTGTCCTGTCTCCCACATTAGTGAAGAAATGATTGTTGAAAAGTTTACAAATTATTTTATGAAATATTGCTGTAAGAAAATAAAGTAAATCTTAATGATCAAAATATTCTGTTTTGTTTTCTACTCACATATAATTGAAAAGGCACAAGGACACCTGAAATATAACTTACACAGAAAGACTTAGAAAGAGGTATTTAAGAAAATTGTAGATACTTTCTTTAAAAATACCAAACATAATGTTGGTCAAGTGTTAGCTTTGGTGTCTGAAGAACCGCCCCCCGTAGTTTTAGTGGGAGCTGCTTTGTATTATTCTTGAATGTAGAATATGCAGCACAGCAAGATGTCTTCAGAGACAGGCAGAACCTGGGAAACTCAGCTCAACACACCCCAACAAATATTATTAAATGCAAATTGTTTCTCCTCTGAGTAGGGATTTCTTAGTTCTGATTTTCAATCAGAAGCAGGTGTTGATGACCCCAGTTCTTGTAGCCCTTTCTATATCAGAGAATTTTAGAAAAAGATGAGAAGGTATGGGTAAAGCTGTGAGAAACCTCTCATGGAGGCTGAGGAGATGTTTTATTCACTTCACATCTTGAAGAGCTAGTGACACTGACCAAGCAGGTTTGGGTATGAGACGTTATGTAGAAGTTAGTTAGTTCTCACATTTGCATAGATAGGGATGGATTTTTCATTAACCTAACTTACCTTGCTCTCTTTTTCTAGAATGCAAAATGAGTAAAACATTTTTTTTAAAAAATGGACCGATAGCAATTTATGTCATCTAAATATGTCTTTGCTTTTTCAAATGGTAAAGAGTTAACTCTTTATTCAGTGATGGCACTCAATAGAAACAGGTTTGTCAAGAGATTATACACTGATTGTGGGACTAAATTGATGAGAAACAATTTTTGAGGAAAGCAATCTTGTAACATACAAGAGTTTATAAATATATGTAGCATTTAGTCCAAGATCTTATATTTAGGAATTTGTGCTTAAGCAAGAATCAGCAAATTTGTAAAAAAAAAAAAATTTAAAAAAAATTATATATATATATATATATATATGGACAAGACCATCACACTGTTCTTTATAATCAAGAAATAAATTAAAAATAACCAAACCATTCTTAAATCTCACATGGCAAATTCTTTAACCAGAGCATAGGTTAGTATTATAACCAAAAACAACTAAATATAATGTGAATATGATGTGGTAGGTATATATATGTATACCTGTACATATACACATAGATACACTTATTTATGAAAATTCCAACTTGTTGATTGTTCCTATTGTCAATATAAACTTATTCTTGTAAATTATTTTATTAATTTCTTTACTCTTTAAAATAGTATTTCTATATATAAGTTCAATATATTAATTTTTCTACAAAGATGTGCATGATGTTATCACTACAAACACAATATATTTCAATAATTGAAAAAACATCTAAAAATTCCTTTCATAGTTTTGAGGATAAGAAATAACTGTTTTAAGTTTAATTACTCATACCATGAAAGTCACATTGGAGTACCTGAATCTCACTGAAGTAATATAAAATTTATTTCTTCTAGCACACTCATGTGATTGGAATGGTAGGTACAATTCACTATTAAAATCTCTTTCTCTCAGCTGGCTGATAGGCTCAGTTGGTTAGAGCATGGTGTTGTAACACCAATCACAGGGTTCAGATCCACCCACCAGCCAGCCACCAAAAAAATAAAATAAAATAATAAAATAATAATAATGATGATGATGATGATGATGATGATAATAATAATAATAAAATCCCCTTCTCTCTCTATTTAAACACAGCCATAAGGTGATATTAATTCATTATGTATGTTAGTATGGAATAGCAGAAAGCCAACTGAGATTTCTTTTACTGTTGAAAAAAATAATGATAAATATTTTTTAAATCACTGTCTGGTTATAAAAATAAGAGCTTTCAACTGCAGTGTCTATTTTGCCAATGGTTCTGTTATTTCTCAATAATCCAATACAAAATTTTAGTTGTTTTTTCCCAGAACTTTATTTTTCTTGAAGAAGAAATGCCAATTTTCAGATCCACACTACAAGTATAGCAATTTTGTGATGTTAAAGAAAATTGCAACAAAATAACAACTCTATTTTCTGCTATGGTGATAAAAGCCAAAAAGAAAGCTTTGACCAAAGAATACCACTGGATGCAGGGCCATTGCGATATGGATAAACAATTAAATATGATTGCGAGTGGTCCTAGGGAAACTTCACAAATATATTACCAAAATGAGATAGTCTAAGTGGCATTGATGTACTCTATCTCACGTTTTAATCTATATTTCTGCCTGTCTTCCTTCAGAGTGTGAAATGTGAGTGTACTTATTATAGTGAGAAGCTAGTATTCTTCCAATTTAGACATAAGGTAAGTGATAGAAAGTAGTACAATCAGGGAGCTAATGAGAATAGCAACTATCCAGAAAGACCAATAAGATATTGCTCAATATCTCTATCTTTTTGTAAACACATATGAACAATAAATAAAGAAACCATAAAAAGCTATGTCGTGTTTGTCTGTCTTTAGCCCACATAAGACAAATATGCCCTCTTACATACAGATGACTAAACACCTGCCCATGAAATAAATGAAATTCCTTCATACTTACTTCAGTCTGTTCTTTAGTTGAGTTTTCAAATACAAGCTGTTAACAATGATGACTTTCCTAGCTGAACTTGTATCCCTTTTCTGCATCTGCATTGACTTTAGTGACTCTAGAGTGGAATAATAATCATGACACTCTTCAAAAGCAGATCTTGTGAAACACCATATGCAGTATGACTCTGCAATGAGAAATAGGTTTATATTACCAATCATCTGACTTTTGTTTTCTAGGAGATATTGTTCATGGACATGTGAATCTTTCATTATTCAGTATGTTACTGAAGTTATTTCCAAACAATTTGGGAGACTCTAATCTTTATTTTAAATATACCAAGGGAGTTTGCTATTATTAAGAACCTTGTGATAAACACTTCTTTATAGGGAAACATTCTAATTTGTTTTCTGAGTTGTGATTTTCTATACTGTTGACTAAAATTAGGCACAAATATACTGGATGAAACTTTGAAGCAAATGGTGTATGGTACATGAAGAAGCAGACGCTTGCTATAAGGAGAAGGCCAGCTGGCTTTCCCCCAAATGGTCTCACATTACTTTGGTGATGCTACCATATTTCAGAGTCTGACCTTGAAACTTGCATGCTCAGAAATTTGAATTTGTCAGCACAATGAGACTAGATCTCAGGAGTATTAAGTACATTCACAGAACTGTTATATTAAATCAGAATACAAACTTATTTTTAGCTGTTGAAAAATATTGCTTTCAAATGAACTAGAATGTTTATACAAACATGACAAGAGCATTGTCTTTTTGAAGGTAGAGGGAATTATATGGGAATCCAAATCATTATCATAACGGTATTTTGATGTGATTGGGCTCATAATGAGGAGGTTAAATAGGGATATCATATAGCATGTTTGTTTTGCCCTTCCCTGTCCCCAAAGCTAGGAGACATTGATCTAATTGGTCAAGGCACTCTTTTCCTCTAGGCTGAAACTGAACTTCAGAATCCTTCTCAACACAAATGTCCAGGAAGCCATTAAAATCAATTGGGGCTGGTATGAGAGTTGGCAACTGTTCTTAGGCAGATATTTCTGCTCTGAGCCCCAGTTTCTTAATCTGTGAAATTAGTGGGTTGAATTAATGGTCTCCTACTCCCCAAGGTCCTTTTCTGCTCTGCAAATAATTCATTTTGGGCAGACCACTTCACTGTTACAGGCCTTATTTTCTTCCTCTGTAAAATAAGGTTATGTTAAATAGTTCCCATTATATCACTTTAAGTTTCATCTGAAATCCTGTAAGCCAGATGTTTTGTCTACTATGCAATGATTAGAAACCTGAGACATGGATCAATTGCTAGTCACTGCTTTGTGTTCTCTGAGTCATCTGAGGCCAAATATTGGCGTGGTAGAAAAGAGTGCCGTGATGGATTAGTTATGTCTCTTCTGAGAGTAGAATGTGGGAGTGTTGGCACATTTGCCAGGTGTTTGCCATTCTTCATCTATAGATTAGTTCCCATCCCAAGTATTTGTTTAACTAGAACCGTCATTATGTGTCAAATCTGAGAGCAGAGAAAGCTGAAGCATGTCTGAAGACACAGCTATTATTTTCTGGAAAAGTGGTTCTCTCTGTAAAACCAGGCATATTTCCATTACACTGGCTAGATACAGACAAAGCATAACTGTTTTGTGTTATCATATTTATTGTCTATATGTGTCTCCTAGTAACAAATGTCTTAGTTATAGAGCCTCCAGAGCATCATGAAATAAGTCCATATTTTAATGATGGAAAAGATTTCTCATTACTGAAATGTGTTCTTTTTATAATTCGGAGCTGCGGCTCTCTATTCCTAAAACAATTGCTCAGACGGTAGATCACAGTGAGAGATCTGGTTCCGTGAGTGTCTGGTTAAGAGAAAAAGTATAAAGTTCTGATTGGTGTTCAGGAGTGAATATTGTGACATAGATAATGGTTCCATGTAGAACGATAATGCATTCTTCATATCTGCATTTTTTTTTGTTCACTTAAAATAATTTCTTACCATTTGAATTTTTTCATTTATTTTAAATAGAGTATTCATCAACTATGCTCATTCGAGAGATATTAATGCTCTCTTTCTTCACTCAGACTTTTACTCTTGCAGAAGACAGATACTAAATGTGATTAGAATGAATATTGCCATATTAGTTTCTTAATAAATGTCTGTAGGGCCCATGAGGAGGGTTTGCCCTGAAATGGAAATTTCAGACATCTCTGCTCAAAAAGTAGCCAACTTCTGTCTGCTGCCTGACTGAACTACCATTTACATTTTATATAATATGGGCAGAAAGCAATTTTAATTTGATATATAAATGTAAAACTTCAGCTTCCACTAACTGTAATATGGACTCCACAACTTTATTTATTTATTATCAGCAAAGCCTGCTTCCTGTGAGCTGCTGTGATGGAAATGCACTGTGTGCAGGGAGTGACTCTATTAGGCTTTGGGAGAGGATGAAAATGGTTTGAGATAAATAAAAAAGCAATTACCTGAGCCTGGGAAAGAGATACCGCACATTTATTCAGGAGGCATTTAACTTACTCAGGGCTCCATTCCCATGATTTGTTGTTCCCTTTTCCAGTCTCCATAATATATGCCAAATCAAATGGGAACAAACAGAATGATGCTCCACACCCTGGCAACAAGAAGTCAGAGAATTTTGAGGACTTGAGAAAGCTGCCATTAAGGAAGAGACAATAACATGAAGATGTCCTTTATTCCATTTCCAGAGCTGGACACTGATGCAAAGCATTTGAAATGATGACATAACCAATTGCAATAGCCTCTAGGCAGATGGATTGGGGCTAAGCACATTTTCCACAAAGTTGCTGATTAGCGTGCTTATGGTTTTGAGGGCTGCCACCAAAGTTCCTGCTTCCAAGGCTCACTACTGATGTTGAGGGATAAAAAGAGGATATATGCTTTAATAAAATATCCTTTAATAATTACCACTACTTCATTTCCTATTCCACATTTTATTCTAGCTTATTTCTCCAAATTTATCTATTCTGGTATATTTCAGCCCTGGATCATTCCTTTCTCCTCCGCAGCTCACTTATCAAAAGAGTTCTTCCAGTACTATTAAGCAATGCCATAGGGTTGTCCATTCAAGAAACAACAGGGAATATGAAGAAAATTGAGTGAAGAAGAAAGTGAAGCTCAACTCAGAAAAGTATCCCTGCTGCAGCCACCGAGGATTTTGAAAATAAACTTCTATTTTTCTTTACATTTTCTTTTTCTTACAATTCATTTCCTGTGTGAAGCCTGGGAAGTGTCACGGATTCCATTTCATCCCTTGAGATCCTTTGTCTTATTGCCTTACTTCTCTTGCCTTTCATCCTGCTGATCTTGCGGAATGAAGATTCCAATCCTTTGCCTTGGACAGCGGATGCTTTTCTTTTGGTTCTATACTATTTAAGTACATTTTGTCTCCTAGTACTTCAAGTAGTATTTCCTTTGTGCAGTTCCGGCTTTTCCCTTTTGTTTCTCATGATCAGCTATGATGTGGTAAAGTCGAGAGAGCCTCTGCTGTTTTAGGAAGAGCCCTCCCCTTAATTTTACTGGGCATTGCTGTGAGATTCAACTGAGGAGAAGTATATGAGAATATATTGAACACGACCAAGCTTTGTATAAATGCAAGTTATCGTTTTGCTGGCCTTTTTAAAAAAGTTGTCTTCCTGCAATGCTTTATTTTAACTGCTGTAATGTTAATAATAAAACATTGTACATCTTTTGCTTCTGCAAAAGAAGAGAAGAGAAGCTGCCTTGACTTGGGCTCAAAGCCATCATGGCATGAATGATGACTGCATGCTGATGAGGACCACTCAAATCTTGAATCAGTTAGACGCCTGTGAAGAAATCATTAGCAATGGGAAAAGCTGGCGAATATTATGTTATTATTGGATTTGTTCATTTTGCTTGATTTGTGGCTGTTTGACAAGCAAAAAGAAAAGAATATATACTTTTGTTTCTTCCATTCATTTTAAAGATTATTGTAAAGCATCCCAAGATCTTCAATTTGATAGTACAATTGTTGGAGGAAAATAGAGTTGATACAACTGGTAGCTTCTGGGAGTTTTTGAGTGTTATCCCTAGATATGCCAAAAGGTGCAATTACATGCAAGAACACTCGCTGTTTGGCCTCATCTGTCAAAATGGGCAACAGTTCAGATATTCTGTTTCTGTGTTTATTGCTTTTCTAGAGGTATTGACTTTGCAGAAACCATGAAGTTGAAAGGGATGTTTGAAAACAGGATTAAAATTCAGAAAAATATTTTTTAAATACAGAAATAAAATAATCTATGATAGTTAAATTTGTATGTGCCAGTAGAAAGCTTCTGAAGAAAGATGGCTTTATTTCCTAGGAAATCTTGGAAGCTACCTCCTTGGTAAAATTTACAAGATTCACTAGAATGAATATTTCCAAGCTCTCACTGTCAAACGTAGGAGATATGTCTAAGGCTTTTCTTCTCGATCCAAGCTCCTCTGTTTAAATACTAATGTAGACAAATATAACTCAGTTTCAAAGATCAGACAAGCTTTACCTTGTTTTTTATGTGATCATGGATTGCTTAACTTGTGCAGTATTGATTACATCTTTTCAGAGCTGTATAGTACATTAAAAAGATGCACCAAATAGTAAATTAAGACTTACCATTTAATGCAAAGTGCAGGATTGAGTAATATAAGATTTTATTGACATTCAAGTGCATAAGTCACTACCAATAAGAACTAAAACACTGTAGAGCTATGTGTTAGAAAACTACAGTCTGTGGGCCACACCAATTCCATCATCTGTTTTTATATGGTTCCAGGCTAAAAATGTTCTTTTGCATTTTTAAATGTTTGGGATTAAAAAAAAAAAAAAGGAGGTGACATGGAATTTTAGTGCCCATAAATAAAATTGTATTGTAACACAGCTATGCTCATGTGTTCCCTTGTTGTCTATGACTCCTTTTGTGCTGTAGCAATAGAGTTGAGTAGTTGCAACAGAGCCTTCTGGCCTAAAAAGCCTAAGGTATTTACTGTCTGGTCCTTTATAGAAAATGCTTACTACTCTGTTTCTGGAGACTAGAGGTTTCCTATTTTACAGGCTACTTTGAAAGTGTATGTCACTTGAATAATATGTTATACTTCCATGCATCACATAGAATTAGGCCATATGAAGTGACATGCATAATGTTATGAGTGATGCCTATTTAGTGTGCTCACTTCTAGGCACCAAAACCTTGTTGGTAGGACTCCATTAGATATCCACCTGATTTACTCAGGTATAGCACAGTGATCAAGAGCCTCTGCTTTGGAATCATACTGTGTAGACTGATGCATTACCTATGTGATTAGAGAAATTGCTAAACTTCCCCAAACTTTTGTCATATTATCTGCAGAATAGGAAAATAAGGCTATCTATTTTACAGGATTATCATTAAGAATAAATTAAATCTGGCCTCTAATGTCATGTCTGATACATAATAAATGCTCAATAAAATTTGGTGCTGATGATTTTTTAAATTATAAACAACTAAAAGTACATGGAAGGGATCTTTAACATTATTTTATGAAGACAACAAAAGGATTACATGGAAATTATACACTCCATATGAAAGAGTGATAATTATATCTATTTTCATACTGTAAGCATATTACTATATAACTCTAGACACTATATACCAGGTTTCTGATTTTTAACTTCTGATTTCTTTTCATTAAGGATCTGTTAAAAAAGAAAAACTACATTTCGTCTCTATTTTCTTTATTTTCTCAGTGTCTAATAATCTTTGTTGGCTACTGCCATTTATCCTAGTTCTACAATTTTTTTATGCTTGGGTGGCTTCTTAATTGTTGAAAATAATAGCTACCAAAAATTCTTCTTCAGTTCCTTGGGCTACAGTGATTAAAAATTCTGATTTTAGATATACTGTTCTATCAACTATTCTATCTCCTAATAAATATTCTTCTGCTTTCATGTGTAAATTTAACTTATACTGGCATGTTTTTTTCTTTTTTTTTTTAACTTACCTATACTTAGCATCTTCTCTCTCTCTCTAAGAACTTCATAAAGCATTCTTCTTCCCTTGTTGTGTATCTCTGGTCTCTGTTCAATGCTCTGCAGGTGAGAAGAGTTATTAACTCTATTCCATTTGTCAGGGAGAAAACTTTACAGATTGAATCTGAAATTATAAACTTCATAGAACTTAATTTGAAACATTTACGTTTTCACTGAGTATAAGTAGCTCACAGACTTTGTGACTTAGTTCTTTTATGACAATGCTCTTGCCAACATTTACAGTAAGGAGACACAGTTCTTGTTATAACCATGATTCATAATAAACGGCACAGACAGATATACCCAGTAAAACTACAAATAGGTAGATTTTTTGGATATATCCTACAAAAATGTAGGCTATCTCTATTTGCACATTTATTTTCACATTATATCGATGGCTGCTCTTGACTAGGAGCTGAGTTGAGTGCTGGACAGACTTTATTCCTTTGCAGGACCATGCTGTTCTCTCACTTTCCTACGTTAAGCTCTAACAGGTAACCAACTACCCATAGTTTCAATGTACAATCATGCATCACTTAACGACAGGGATATGTTCTGAGACATGTGTTGTTAGGTGATTTTGTCATTGTGCGAATATCATAAGAGTGTACTCACCCAAACCTAAATGGTATAGCCTACTGCACACCTAGGCTCTATGTTATACCCTATTGTTTTAACCACCACTATATATGTGGTCTGTGGTTATGCCACACATGACCCTGTGTTCAGAAAAAGCATCTGAAGATTCTGATTCTATTCTTATAAGCTTGATTTTCGGTGGAACATCAGCTTAATATAAAAGCCAGCTCTTAAATGAGCACACAGCGAGCACTTCTTTAGTTCTGATTCACTGGGGACCAATGTCTGAACATCATGACTAAAATATTAGGATGTCAGTCAGGAGCTTAGCAATCACACCTGAGACAAATGTGCTTCTCCTTGAAATCTAGAATGATTCACAATAGTTCACTATGATAAGCCTGTAAATTCTTTTCCTTTCCTGCCTCTTCATCATTCTTTTTGAAAATCAGAATGGACAATGACATTACAGCCAGATTCCCATCTATAAACTTGAGAAGATATTAGTATCTTGACTTTTTGTTATAAGTTAGCTAAACCAGCCCATGTAAAGTCAATCAACAACTTTGAGTGTAAAAACTGAATGGGCACATTGCTATTCATGACCTTTCCAATTTGTTTTTTTGATTTGGTGCCTGGATTAATGATTTCATCTTTCTCTCTTATTACCTGTCTCCTGTTATAAACCAGATATATATTTCTTTCCAGAATCCCTCCTTATGAAAATAGCTACTGTAGATTCTGCCTGAACAAGTTGATCTTCGGGATCAGATGGAATTCACTGCGAGTTCTCCAGGATCTCGATTTCCCAATAAATGTAACTGCTTCCTCCACTGCAAATTTTTCCAAAGTTCGTCAATAACTTTTGTCTTTAGGTGACCACCCCACAAATACAGAAACACACCATGTTTTTCAGTTAATTGGATATGCTCAGATATTTCTCTACCTCAACTTAGAAAATAGCTTGGATTCTCCAATAGATGTTATTGAATAGAAATTACCAAAGGGAGCATTTCTGATTAATTTTCAGAGACATATTTAGTAGGTTATCAAGGAAATTTATTCATATTTAGTACTTGAGAATCTTGAAGATCAAATGGCTGTAACATTTTTTCTTTCAAGCAAGGGAAATAAGGGTGTCCACATACCAGTTCTGGCCATGTGAGCACAGTTTTGAAAAATATTTTTCCATTGAAACAGGAAAAGATATAAGGATATATTTATTTAATATATCTGTTTTGTGTAATAGATTTTCTTTCTAATGTCTTTAACATATGTCATTGAACAGACAGAAAATATTGGTTGCGGGCCTAGCCCCCTGAAGTAGAAGATAAATGTTTGAAACTTAGATCGTCACTTAGAGGCTGTGTCATATTGGACAAGGTCTTTCACTCTCTAATCCTCAGTCTTCCCAACACTTGCCTCTTGAGTTGTGATGGTTAAGTGAGATAAACCCTGTAAATGCTTATTAATGTTGTAAATGCCATCTCTATTTGTTTTATTCTATACACATCTGAGCATTTACCATCATATCTTACCTAAAATGGATTCTACATTTGAAATGCATTTCTGGCCCTCAGAGAGCATATGGTCTAGTGATTACACATTTCTCTATTCATTTACAACCCCCAAGCCCAGATATGGCATTAATGGAACATGTGTTGATTCAAATGAGCATAACAAAAGAGGCACTGGAGAATCTTTGACTTTGCAGCTAGTGCCTCTGAAAATTATAATGTAAAATCCATGGGTTAAGTCATGAGGTTAGTGTCTCTATAGTATCTCAGACTAAAAATACAGAAGACTCTGAAATAGGGTATAGGTTATTAGAGGCCCTTTTAAAACATTTCCCCGCTTCCACTGCTCTCAATCTGGCATCCCAGCTCATCTGACTTGTTCACAAGTCCTTCCATATGAGAAAAGTCCTCAATGCTGATTGTGAATCATATGGGCTGCTGCTACCCTTGTGTGATTTTCGTTTTCTGACACTTCTTGCTGGGGGCTGCTCTAGCAGGATATTGCTTCATCACGTGGAGCTGCCTCTTTTAAAAAGTGTGATCTACATCACCTACAGGCAGGTACTTCAGCTGGTTCAGTGAAAAAGCAAAGCACTTTCATTTCCCAGCCTGAGGGCTCAGCTCCACAGACAGCCCTACAAGCTCCTCTTAATGCTCCAAGATAACTTCACAAGCACCAGATGGTTCTGGTAAGTCAGGGTGAGTAGTAGGCTTACTAGTCAGAGCAGCAGCCTGGCGAGAGGACTTGACCCAGCCTGAAAAGTTCCCAGAAAAACAGAAAGATTGGAACAGTGTGATGACAGCGTACCTAGCTATTGTGTGAAGGAAGCTTAATCTCTGTTTCTGTGTTTATGTTTAATGAGAAATGGTCAGGTATTTCCAGGGGGAAAATCCTATTTTGTACTCAGATAACCTGTAGGATTTGATTTGTTTTCCAGTAAGTTGGCAAGGATATGGGGAAACCAGGGGGCACTGGTGAGGAAGTGGATGACTGCTCAAATTGGGGTCAGAGCATGGATATATTACTTTCAAGGGTTAATATAATTTAAACTGGGCAGATATTTCCTAATCAGTCATTTGAACCATTCTGAGAAAAATATAGCATCAATTATATAAAATTGCCTGAAGCATCAAAATGTTTTGCATGCTTGAAATCCTGCAGATGGTACTCACTAGTAAAAATACATTGTATTTATTTGCAAAATAATACAGAACACATTAGTAATTTCTTGTGGATGGCATATGTGTCTATGAAGGGAAAATGACAAAGTAATCACTTTTTGGGTATAGAGTCAAATGTGATTTGGTTTTATTTATTTTTAGTTGTGCATGAGGACAGAGAAAAATAGGGCTTAATTTTAACTACTCTTAAAGGACATTTAGAACTACATTTAGATTTTATTCTTTCTACTCAAGAGCTAAGTGAAAGGCAATTTTTCTTTGATAATTTAATAATATTTTAAAACTAAAACTGTCTAGAAGAATAACCTAATTACTTGAATGTCTAGATGCCTCATATTTTTCTGGCATACTGAAGAAATTTTATATTTTATGGCATGCCATGCTCTCTGCTAGTTTCACATATCACAGCGCCGTCACTCCATCAGTTTTGCCCCAGATAAAAGTTTCATCACAATCCCCTACTCTCTTTAATTCTTCTGTTGGCATAAAACTTGGCTTCTTTCAAAGGTGATTTTGGCAGTTTTTAGTCAATCAAAGAGAAAAAACTCCTCCCTATAACCCTAAATATTCCATTTCTACTGTCCAAACAGTGTCAGCACTATCACCTTTCAGTTTCATTTTTCTTTCATCTCTGGTTTATTTGGTGTTTGGAAGAGTAATGATCTTAGTGGCTTATTTAAAAATAAGTTTCCAGGCTCTCTTTTCAAACTGCAAAATCAGAATTCCTTGACATGAAGTCCAGGAATCTGCCAACTCCTCTGGTGATGTACACCATGTTTTAAGACCTACTATCCTATATGTTGAAATAATCTTGCTCTCATGAGCCAAATTGCCTAAAAGAGTATATTTTATGAAAACTTGATGGAAATATTTAGCAAATATTATTAGGAGTAGTTTTAAGGACTCGATTTCCATAAAGATGAGGTCTCAAGAGAAAATAGCTGTGTATTTCTTGTAACATTATCATACTAAAGTCACTCAAACACTTGTATAAGAGTCTGATTTCTTACCTTAAACTTTGGATAAAGTTTGTGAAACTTAGTAAAGCATTGGAGAAGACAAGATACATTTTTATTGTAAATGCTGCTGGATAGCAAGGCTGTGAAATATCCCTCTCTGCAGTGCTTTATGCACAGGTGTAAAGATCTGCAATCTGGGGATGACTTAGGTGAGAACAAAACATTGTTAAATGGAGAAACAAAATATCTTCTCTGGGTGTGGGGGGGAGGTGTATTATCATTTCTTTAAGATAATTTTCCAAATAGAAAATATTAAAAATAGAAAGTTACTTTCTATGCCTCCTGGTCTTTTTCAAGACAAGTAAATCAATTTGCTGCCTGCCTTATCCCACCCAGTTGCTGGTACTAAAGAGCATCAGACTGTGGCTTTTTGCCTCCCCTTCCTCTGACCCTGCCCTGCCTCAAGTATATGTGATGCTTTTCTCCCAGATAAGGAGCCGGGAATAGCTCTATAGCTGACAACCTAGATCCTATTTAATTACAGCCTTCTGATAATCATAGCCAGGTATGCATAGCCAATTCATAAGATTAGCGTTATGACTTACCTTGACTTTGCTTAGCATTTTAGATTTTCTCTCATATGATTGATTTCATATCCTCTTCTGAAGACTTTCTCCTGACCATGGGTGGATTCTGTCTTTCTACCTCAAGTTCATCACTTGGGCCTGCCTCAATGCAACATGTCATAAAGAATAAGACATGATTTTAAAGGTCACCACTGACTGTAGGACCTTAGTATTTGGACCCTCCCTCCATATTAGAAGTACTTGGGTATTGAAAAGAGCTCTAATTTAAGTTTAATTACCCCCTCCTCCCCAAACATACACATACTCATGAGATTCTGACCTGGAGAGGCATCTTCTCTAAATCAGGAGACTCACTCATGTCCCACTGGTCCTGTCTTCTTCTCTTTGCCTCGGGACCACCACTGAAGTATTCTGTGGACAAAATCATTTGAATTATGGCAAATAAAGAGTATTTGACTTTGTAATGTGTATCTTTTTACCTTTTCTCTTTGAAAACACTGAAATATGTTTGTAAATAGGATTGTCCAGACCACTATTTATAGCTATAGATAGAAAAAAGACAATACTTTTAACAGTTTATTAAAAAATATATTTAAAGCTGGTAATGTGAATAACTATCTTAAGATATAATCTATTGAATATTTAAGCTATAACGTAATGTGTGCATTATAGATTTTCTAGGTTAACAAGCCTGATTGTTTTTATTTATGATTTTTTTTTAAATGTTTAAATTAAAATGTCAAAAATTCTGAAAGTTTTTTATGCCTTGAACATTCCAGATGCTCATCTCAATAACAGGTCTTGAGTGTTCAAAAATACTGGATTTTTCTACCAGGAATGTGTATCTTGAACAAATTCTAGTTAATGAGAGCTATTTGTATGTATATAATATTTAAAACTAAAAGATAAATATTAGGTAAATCTATCAATACAACATAATTGTCAATTCTAGTGATTTGTGGTAGTTTTCAAGGATTTGTTTTGTTCTTTCTGACCTATTCCTTCCAATGACCATGTCATATCAATTCCTTTTATTTTTCATTTATCCTATAAATATTTTCTAAGAACCTAATAAGTTTCTAGGCACCCAGAAAGATATCAGGACTATAAAGATAAAAGTTCATGGTTCCCTTTGATCAACATTTCCTCATTCTCCCTGCCCCCCTCACCGTCAGCCCCTGGCAACCACCATTTTACTCAGTTTCTATGACTTTGACTTTTTTAGATTCTATATATAAATGAGATCATATGATATTTGTCTTTCTGTATCTAGTTTATTTCACGTAGCATAATGTCCCAGTTTCATCCATGTTGTCCTAAGTAGCAGGCAGTTACAAGTGAAGACGTTCTGATGATCTAATGGACAGGACGGGTGGTACGGTGGTGTGGACAGTAAGAGTGGTAATGGATGTGTTAATTCAATCGTGATAATCATTATATAATGGATACATACATCAAATCATCTCATTACACACCTTGAATATATACGATCTTTACTTAATTAAATATTTTTATAATCAGTTCCACAAAAATGTGAAAGCTAAAAAATAAAATGTATGACAGCAAAAAATAAAAAAATCCAATGATTCTTCTCATTAAAAACATAGCTTCTGATAAACAAAATACAAAACGTTTAAAGGATCAAAAGGGCATGGTTAAAATAAAGCATATAGTACTAGAACTACAGCATTAGAACAACCATATTTGAAGACATCTATATAGCTTTACATTTCTAATTAAAACTATGAAATATGGTAAAACTCTTCCCCAGCTGAATTTTAAACCCACAAGCAGAGTCTGGTTGTCATGTTCTAACCAGTGAGATCATTGGCTAAAATCCTGACTAAATTCTGTCAATCAGTTAACACGCATCAAGACCAGCCGCAGTTTTCCTTTACCTTTACTTATATTTCTGTTCTCATTTTAATCTGATTTAATTTATAATTGGTACTTGTTTGGGGCCTTATTTATTTTTGTTTATATTGCTTTTTAGATATATAATTCATACAAACACACAAACTATATATTTTCAAAGTTCAATAAATACTTGTGTATTGCTGTTACTTTATAAAGGGAAGCCTGCGTGAGATACCTGCTATCAAAATATGTGGGAAAAGTTGCAATTACTCTTTACTGAGGGCTGATTTGTTAAACAAAGGACACATGCGGGGATTATAATCTTCACAGAGCCATATAAGATACAGTCTTTATTTTAATTTTCTTATATAAGTAAACTGAGGCTTAGAGGGTTTAAGTAACTTGGCTAAGGGCATTCACCTTCTTTAGCAATCAAGAAAAGGCCTATTTTGAGGACACAGATATAAAGTGTACTTAACATTTACGGTTAAAAAAAAAGTGATACTCTGGCACCTTTTTCTGTTAGCTGAGAAAATTTCAAGGTGTAAAAATTATTTATAAACTCTGGATTCAAGTCCCTAAGAGATATTAAGATTTCCTCCTTGCTTATAAATATCAAAAGACGACATTACAACAAATTTAGTTTAAAGACCTTGATTGGCTTTTATTCACAATCTTAGAATAGTGCAGTCCTCAGAACCAGAACAGGTTCAAAAAACTCTGGAGCTGCAACATGGTCAGACAATATTTATGAACAGTAAGTGGAAGTGATGGACAGAGACAGCCTAATTGGTTAAGGTTCAGTGTTCGGCTTTATTTGGATCAGCTAGCCGCCTGCAACTGACTGAAGCTCAGCTGCTGTGATTGACTAAGAATCAGCCACTTGTTACAAGAGTCTGTGAGTGCTCCTAAATTAAGCTTTCAGTTAGTTGACATACTAAAATTAAGCTGAAGTTTGTTATGTAAAAACTCCAATGAGAAGGCATCCTCAGGCCAAATGTAGGTTAATTTAACACAAACAACTTTGACCTGAATTCTTGTCTTGTTTCTCTAAAGCAGAAATTGGCAAACTTTTTCTGCAAATGGCCAAGGAATGAATATTTTAACCTTTGCAAAGCCATGAGGTTTCTGTTGCAACAACTTAACTCTGCCATTGTAGCATGAAAGCATTTATACATAATATGCAAACATGCCTATGTTCCGATAAGATTTTATTTATAAAAACATGTTAGACTGCATTTGACCTGAGGGCTGTAGTTTGCTAACTTCTGCTTGACAGTTTAGACTAGTAATCTCTAAACAATTTTGATCACATACGCAATCATTTAAGCAGTTTCACATCCATACCCCTGATATAAGATTTTACTTATTTATAGGATATTACAAGTACTACTATTCTAACATACTATATTCACTATGAAATATGCACAAAAATATCAACTAAGGATTAAATAAAATATTTAAGTAGAAATTCAATTTTCCTCCACATCATGTGGACTGCCCTGCCCACCACCTGGTGTGTGAAACACTCCACTGCACACTGCCCTAGATACAGCCAATGAGGCAACGATCTGAAGAAAAAAAAAAAAAACGTTTTCAATAGTTGGTTTGGTTTTACTTGGTATTTACTTAAAAGGATAGTTTCCTTCACAATCAGAGTATCAGGCTTTAACAACCCTATGTGTTTTAGAATTAATACTGATGTCTGGTCTCTCTATTTCGCTTCTGAATATTTCTTTTTTCTCCCTCCATTTCTCTCTCCTTCCTTCCCTCCCTCTTTTCCTTCCTTTTTTCCTTCCTTCCCTCCTTTCTCCTTTCTTTTTCTTTCTTTCTTAAAAGCCACTTGAATTAGAAGCTTCGGTTAATAGGTGTCAATATTATCATGGACTTAATTCCCCTTTTCACTTAGGAAGGATAAAGTAAAATGAAACAAAATGAAAAAAAAAAAAAAACTCTACAGTGCAGTGTTACTACAGAGCACTATATTAGATTTTTGTTTCTTTGTTTTCATATCTCCCCCAAAGTGCTTTCCTTCAGTTGATTTTAGATTTTGAATTTTTGTATTTTGAGTTATTGCCCTTTAAAAGTACTTTAAGCAGAAAACCGTAGGTGTGTTCTTTCAAAAGTAATATGATTAGAAAAATCTTCTAAATCAAAATTCTTTTCAGCATAAGTTCTCTCAATATTCTTCTTTATTTTCATTCAGGATTTAAAATATAGATGGGAGTATAAACATGTATATATGCATCTAAAAATAATGTCTTCCCTTAGCTACGTTAGAGAAAAAAAAGCAAACATTTTTACAATATAAAAAATTTATATTCTTTCATAAACATATTAAATATTCATTCTAATTCCTTATCCAAGCAAATATAAAAAATGAAATGTATTTAACATGAGTACTTACGTGTACTTCCCAACATTTTAAGACACTAACAAATGTTAGAAGAAAAATCCAACAGATCTCTTTTAAGATTTTACAAATGCAGTCTAAATATTTATATAAGTGGTTAACATAAGATACATGCATGTTCTTTTGGAAAATGTGTATTGAATATGTATTTGTATGCATATCTGACTTGCTGAGAGATATACCAGATGGAGAAAAGTAGTAAGCTAAGATTCAGGAAAATTGGATTCTATTTTTAGTTTGTCCACTAAAAATCTTTGTGACCTTAAGTGACTGTCTCCCAGTCCCAGGTTATTCATCTGTAAGTGGGGTTGGGCACATGAAACAAATACTTTTTAAGGCCTATTCCATCACTGAGTCCATGTTCTAACATATGTGTTCTAATAACAGCTCTGCTATATAAAAATACAATATTTGCTGAAATTTGCTGAGCATCTACTTTGTGCTATGAACTTGGATACACTCTTCATGGATTATCTCATTCACTGCTTATTCTAATCCAAAGAGTTGTGCTGTCATTTTCCTCATTTTAACATCAGGAACAGAAGGTCCAGAGATTAAAAAAAAAAAAAAAAGTACCTAGCACAAGTTACATAGCTACTAAGGGAAATAAGTAATAATTAAAACCAGTATTCATGATTTATAAGCCTATTATGCTTCAACTCTTCTTAGAACATCCATAGCATGTACACACTCTACATATATCATGTATATGTTATATATACATGCACACATAGTTACACATTCCTTAACAATGAGAATGTGTTCTGAGAAATGCACTGTTAAGGTGATTTTGTCATTGTGTGAAGATCATACAGTGTACTTACTCAAATCTACTATACACCTAGATGGTACGGTATAGCCATTATAATCTAATGGGGCCACCATCGTATATGCAGCCCGTCTTTAACCAAAATGTCATTATGCAGCAAATGATTGTACACATTACAAATGACACATACACATTACTCTTCCTAACCATTTCTGTTAACCTCACTACCACCACTCCTATTCTCTGATATGATTCCAGAGATGCAAAATAATTAGGATGTTTTCTAGTACATATTTTAGGCAATCTTTTAAATTACATTTAGCTCAAACTTAAGAAGAAAAAACAAAACAAATAGACAAAAACATTTTTCATTGCACTGACATACTTTCTCTAAATCTGCTGTAACTCGAGCTCTCCTCACAAAAATTTTCCACCAGAGCATGGCATTTAGACCCAGCTCAATGGTCCTTCATTCACCATCGCTCATAGCTTATTGTCCATCTATATCAGAGAACAGTGCAGTTCTCGGGGCCTGCAGAATTTCAATTTATTTCCTTTTATTTCTCACTAAACTAAATTGGAAGAAATATAGATACATATTAATGAATAAATAATGTATTTTCCTCCCCTTTCTTTCCAATTCACAATATTTTTCCTAACACAGTCTTATAATTTTATTTTATTTTATTTTTTGCTTCCTACTCCAATGAAGTGAGCCAACTTATAATGCAGAAATAAACTCAGGCACACCATTATCAGGTGAATCATTTTTATATTTCTACTTTGTTTTGTACCCTCTGAGAAAATTAAACTTGAAGATTTAAGATAAAGTTCCAACAACTTGGAAAACACAAAGTTTATTTTTTAAATTTGACATATTTTGTGCTTTTTTCATGAATGAAAATGTAATATACTGGAAAAATAAGAAAATACAGAAAATTAAAAACAAAGAAATAATGAAGACAAACCACAAAATTTTATCATCCAGAGTCCACTGTTAATATTTGGTTGTATAACTTTTCACAATCTTTTAGAAATACACAGACACACACACACACAAATATTCTCCTTGTGTTGTATCTGTGTGTGTTTAAAATGCATTCCCATATATATTTAAATATACATACCTATTAGATTTCTTGATTACCAAAAAAAGAATGTTGAGAAAACTGGAGACCAAGTCTTTTGAAAAAGGGACAGGGAACAGAAAACACCGAAAAGTCACACCAGGCTAGTTAGGATTCTGCCACTGGTGTCACAGCCACTCTCCTCAAGTCAGTGACACTGCAGGGCCTTTCACATTTTCATATGGGCCTTTATAAATTTTCTCGTGGATTTCTGCTTTAACCCATCAAAACTCAAAAACTTAAGTTGAATACTAATTGCTTAAACCCAAGACATATGCCTATATCCTCAGCTATATGGGCCCTTTGTGCTTCATATGGGACACTGGACCTACTTCCAACCAAGATTTACACAATGGGAGATTCTTCCCAAAGCAAAAATGAACTTGGAAATTGGGTATTGACTAATATCCAATACATTTTAGTACAATGATTGTACAACAGCTATACCCTTTGTTCTTACCACTGCTCCTGAGTTAGATGTTGTAACACTCATTAAACCATCACCTCAGAAAAGCAGTTTAAATTTTCATTACTCATCTAGCATTGACTATAGAGTCTCTGATGTCCATTTCTTTTATCATCTGTTGTGATCCATCTTATTATCTTGCAAACTATGGGCTACATTGAAAAAATTAATTACTATCTACCTACCTAATATACACAAGTGGGATAAACATGGAGGAAAGTAAAGGAAGACAGGTAAATATTTACTTTCATACACGTAACATAGTCCGGGAAAAGAATGTGAGTAGAGCTGCTATAGACCTCATTTCTGCAACTGGTTATGAGGATATAATTAGTGTTCATTAATGATAGTCATTATTTATTTGACTATTACATATATGGTGCTTACTATGTATTTGGTGACTGTTTTAAGTGTTTTACATATATTAATTCATTTGATCCTCATAATAACCCCTAGACATAGGTAAGATTTTTCCCCTTATTTTACAGTTGAGGAAATAGAACTTACATAACTGCCAAAATTCACCAAGGTAGCAAGTAGGGGAACAGGGATGTTAACACAGGCAGCCTATGCTGCGTGAAAGAATACCCTATAAACTCACCTGGGTTTTATCCATACTACTCTCTATTAACCTGAAGAGGAACATCATTACTTTCTTTTGATAGGTTCAATTACCCCACACACTGAAATGCTGTCGTCTTTTATCGGCAAATCTGGCATTCGTCAGTGGCAGTAGTCGGGTGACCTTTGGTTAGAGAATGTTCAAGTTGTTGAGGATCTTCAGTAGCTTCTACTCATGCTGCCATGGCCACATGGTTAATGAGCCCATTCAGCAAGCCCAACAGAGACAACAGGATGAAGGCCACTGACATCCACTGAGCTGGTTATCTTGCCTACCTGATTATTATGAGTTTTCCCCATTATAGAGGCATTTAAATGAGCCTGTGAATTAGCATTCACATGGAGCACATATATATTCACATTCTAGGGTTACTCCAGGATGTCCTTCTTTTCCAGATTGCCTTGTTACTAATTCTTGACTCTTGCTATTACCATTTCACCAAACATCTATGCAAACCATTAGGCTCTGTCCATGATTTAGTGTAGATTTTTACTTCAGGCCATCACCCCTTCCAGATAGACGTGGACAATAACACACACTGATGAAAGTTTCTCGTACTAAAGGATTAACCTTTTTCATAGTCTTTCAAGGACAGTTGGAATGGAAGTGTAATTCTTCAGCAGTAATTTCTAGCTAGTACTAGAATATTGTTCAGCACTTATTGTAAAACTGACTCCAGCATTTTCCTCCTCACTGAATGGTCATTGATTACTCTCCAAGAGGTTAAGAGTTGGGTATTGAAAAGGAGTTAACAAGGCAGGATGGTGGCACTGAGGGCGTGCACTGCTTGCTCATACAATTCCTTTAGCTGCTTCTAATTCTGTGTGATGACGGAGTCCTGTGCCATATAATTAGCATTCATTAATTATACTCATTATTTATTTAACTATTACATATATGGTAATAGTTGGTCACTCTGAACTTTACAGTAAGGTAGATCAGATAATGCCTACTTCAGTAAGGTCACAAGGTCACCTTCTGTCCTTTTGTTAGGTATTCAGATGCTATCAAATTCTAATGCCAGTCTAGAGCTATTTGTCAAAAGGAGATGAGTCACTTGAAGAAGGCATGAATTTGTTCTAAAACCCTAGCCGTCTCCAGCATAATTCTCACTTGGGGCTTGTTCCTTTCTGCATACTCTATCCCAATGAGGCAAAGACACTGTGTATACCATTGTATCTTTCCAGTAGCAGTGATTCTTGCACTGACACCTTCGCAAGTAAGAAAGCTACCTTTTGCTCTGAGCCTAATTCAAAAGTGGGATCCTTTCAGGTAACTGATTAATGTGTTACAGCAGTATCACTAAATGTACTGTTTACTACATCCAAAATATAAAATGGCTCAAATGTTGTGCCTCTTATCTAGTGGCACAGGGCACAAGTGTCCTTTACTTTGCAATGTATTACCTCCTTGGGGCCAAGATCTCTGGATCCCCAGAAACATCACTGAAATTGCATGTACTAGGATTTTGTACTAACATGTGCATTACACTGAGATATTCAGGATCTCTCTACCCCTTGAAACTTTGTCCCTAGCAATATAATGTCTTCAAATAGTAGTATAGTGTATGCCCTTTGGGATGATAATATAACTATGGACCCTATTTAATATATTGTGACATTAAAATTGGAGGTTGGTATAACAATAAAGGAAAGTGGTAAAAGTGTATTATCTTGTGACCAGATGAAGCAAACCAATTCTGGTTTCTTGGTAGGAAAAACAAATACATATATATTATTAGATTAATATCTATATTCCATGAGCTAGGAGTTACAGTTTTGGTTCAAGGAAGGAAACTGCTTCTGGAACTCTAATTGTACTTGGAATTACTAATCAGTTAAACATATGGTAATCTAATGTCCCTCTTCAAGAGCTATCCATTTGTCAATTTACCAAACTGGAGAATTAAATAAGGATGCAGTAGGAATCACTATCATATGTTTTTAGAATCTTAGATGGTTGTACTAATTTTGTGCTTTCCCTATAGATATGATTTTGATTTTTTTATTGACTGTTTGGATACAAAGAAATGGCCCCAAAGGCTTCTGTTTGGTTCTTCCTGCCAAAATAACACCTACTTTAAAAACCAAGGGGCCAATAAAAGAATTATGCTGGTTGCTAAGTTGGTGTTTCCAAATGCATACTTGGCAACTGATAGAATAAACATTTGAGGTTTCAATGCATTTGAGGTTTCACTGGGCTGATTTTGAGGCAAACATCAACAAATAAAGATTTGCTAATGTCCTAATTAATTATTGATATAAATTAGAAAAATTCTGTGCTTTGTCCATGGATAAAATGTTTCATCCTGTGATCAGCTCTTCAGGTTATGCTGGGATCTGACAACATAAAGAGAGAACATTGAAAGGTGGTTGGCTAGGAAGCATGTGGATTATTGGCTTTTTTATTGAGAGTCAACTCCTGCAGAAAAAAGCATAATATCATCTTTAATCTGAGGATAAACAATCCTATCACATAAGTCATAAAATGTTACTTGTCAGGAAGGGGGATCAGAAGCTTTAAATGATTGGAGTATTCCCATTTCGATTTCTGGGGTATAACTCTCCAGGTTAATACTCTAACTTTCACTTCAAAGATGTGGTAATCCTGTGAATTCAACTGACATTAGAAAACATCAGTCATAGAACTGAACTTTGCTTTTGTAGTTTGGATATCTCAGCCTGAGGTTTCAAGAGGTAGGAGATACATTAAGCAATGTCACAAAATGTCTCCGGGTCTCAGTTTATTCCTTTAGCTGAGAATTTAGAGGTGTGAGTCATTCACTTTCTTTATGTTCTCCAATGTACTTTAAAGCACTTACTCAACCATGCGGTCAGCAAATTCCTCTTAACCTTCATAGGACTTAGTGACTACATCAGTGCTACACCCTGAAGCTTTGCTTCTAATAGGTGGCCACAGGCTGTAATGAATAAGGCATTTCACCCTTGGTGCTAAAATGCATGCAGTTTATGATTCCTTCTTAAAATGCTAATGAAAATTTCCTGTCTTCAGCCTTGATGCAGTCAGATAATCAATCCCCAAGTTCTTACATATTCTTGGAGGTCTGATACCGAACAGTCCATCTCATGTTAGGTTATTTTGGTTGCAAACAGTCAAAAACAAAACATAATTAAGTTAAATAGAAAAGGAATGTGTTGCACAAATTTTGACAGCAAGGCTAGAACTAAAAGAGTTGGTAATGGAGACATAAGTAAGGACGTGCCTCAAATGTCTGCTCAAGTAAGACCACACTACTGAGACCATACCACTGGACTTTATCTCATTTCCACTGCCAGTATTTCAATTTATACTATCCTGATTTATTGGTGTCAGTCTCTCAACACTCAGAGATTATGAAGGAGTACCTGATCCGAGCTAACATGCTCGTGTCCTAGATTTCAGTATACTGGTAGAGGAAGCTCTGTTCCCTTTGGCTTCCACAGATGGAAGTAGATTCTGCTTCTCAGTAGATTAATACGATTACAATTTTTTTATCATATAGATGTAAGAATGCTAACAACGATAAGAGTAAGATAAATGTACATATGTTTATCTGTCAAAAGTAGGGTCATACTTTATGTAATCTTTTATATGCTACTTTCCCCCATGCCATTTAACAATATCAGGTACATTTTCTATGTTGATAAATAACGATCTTAATAATCATTTCAAAAATAAAATATAAACTAAGAAAAAAAGAAAAGAAAAAGGCAAATACTCAAAAAAAAAATAGGATGAGGTCAAGAAGAAAAAATTTACAAATGAAAAACATTGTATCTAAAATATACGTATAAAAGGTAATCCCTATCAGTAGTAAAAAAACTTTTTAAAATCTTTGATTCTTTTTTTATTTTTTACTGCAGATTGACAAAAGCCACACAAATATTTTTAAAGCTTTTAATTAAGAAAATATTTATGGGATTTTAAAATAAAGATGTAAAACTGGATTTTATTTTTACTTATTTATGCCATGAGATATAGATTAAAGTTTAAGAAAACTTGTTGGAAGCTCCTAGTTGAAGCCATATGGGACTTTTAACCAAATGCCATATTTTTAATAGATAACTATGCAAAAGCAACAGAGTCTATTATAAGTACTCAATAAATATTTGTTAAATGAATGAATGAGTTCTATAATTATTACTTTTCTTTTAGGCACTCATAATTTTTATAAATATAATGAAAATAGTAACAAATGCTTGATAACAGAATAGCTTTTCAAAACAATGAGTCTCTTTAAAGTAATAATAGTGGTAATAGTAATAATTATAATAATGATAATAGTAGGTTTCTAGAGTTGAAATTAATTTCCCAGTCTGTAGTGTGCCAGGCTTACTTCCTAAGCTAAAAACAAAGAAAAAAGAATTGTTATTGTAACATTCGACTGAAATGCTTAGTCTCTAAATGTTAGAGCCTCACAATGTATTGGGTTTATTCAATGTTATCCTGTAATGGAAAAGCATGTGACATTAATTTGATGACTAATTTCTTGTCAAAATAATAACTAACATACCACCACATAGCCCTCTAGATATTAAAAATTATATATTTACATATAATATTTTTAAATAATTTACTTATAATATTTTAGAGATTTTTATCTAGGAACATCATTTGGCCACATTAAAACCAAAGTGACATGAATTCTACAGTATAACTCTTGGTATGTTTATTTTACACTTTATTGTAAATGCTTAATATACACTGGATAAATATGGGCTTGTTTCGTCTCTCTCTCACCTATGTTTAGTGTGATCAGTTCTTAGTCATACATTAGTAAAAATCAATGAATTATGATTTTTTTAGGTTAGCTGTAAATATTCTGAAAATGAACATCATTTTCGTATTTGTACGTAAATACATGCTACCAATGTATACAAATATGTAGTGTAGAAAACGTCAACTCAGATTTGAATTTTCTTCCTTATATTTTATTTATTTATTTATTTTTTTAGTGGTTTGAAACAATATTAGATATATATTTCTTTTCACAGCTTGTGTGATCAGGAATTCAGAAGCAGTTGACCAGTCACTTCAGGCTCAGAGACCTAAATAAGGCTGCAGTCAAAATCTTGGCCAGAATTACAGTCATTCAAAAGCTTAACTGGGCATGGAAGATCTGCTTCCCAGGGGGCTCACTTACATGCCTGGCTAGTTGGTAATGGCTACGTGTGATGAGCCTCAGTTCTTTTCTATGTAGGTCTCTTGAGTGTTCTTACAAAATGGCAGCTAGCTTTCCCTAGAGCAAGCAATCCAGGAGAGAGGAAAAAAAAAAAAAAGAGAGAGAGAGAGAGAAAAAGCCCAGCCAGGTGGAAACTATTCTTTTTAATACCTAGACTCAGAAGTCACATAGCATTATTTCTTGCCTATTCTGTTTGTAAGACATGAGTCACTAAATTTAAAGCATTTGAAAACATATTTTAAAACCATCACACTTTTATGAATGTATTTCTTTCTAACTGAAATTGCTACCCAATATGGTCAGGGACTCATGTTCCTATCTTGCTAATCCACCATCTGTAACAATTGACTTCTGTGATGGAGATCACAAGATGGCTGGTGGAGATCTAGCCATCCAGGCCTTTGTCTCAGCAGTAGAAAGAACACATGGCCCAAGTGTGTGCCTGTTATCTTTTAAAGAAATTTCAAGGAAGTCTTGGTGAATGCTTCTATTTAAATTTCATAGGCTAAAACTGTGTTGCTCTCACTGCTGAAAAATATTGTCTTTTATTACTTGTGATAATGTGCTTAGCTACACTTTGGAGTTCTGTTTCAAATGTGGATGGTGAAAGTGGATGTTTGGTAGGCAACCAGCATTTTCTCCCCAGAGAACAAATCAATTAATTTTCAAAAGGAGTGGCACCGTCCCAGGTTCTTCTTCATTTAAAAAAATTATTTCTACTTTTTTTTAATACAATACTCTACATAATATTCTTTTGTGTGCCTTCTAAACATAAATAATCATTTCAGAAATAAAGATTAAACTAGAAATACACAAGAGCAAATATACTTAAGAGATACAGCATTAAGAAAAAATAAAGTTAAAGCAATGTCATGGATAAGTGCAAAATATTTTTTAAAATTTTATTCCTCACTATACCTCATCTTTTTAAACATCAGGATACACTAGTAGTAAAATACTTCAACAATTTTATTGACTTGTTTTAGATATATTAAAAATAATAGCATAAATATGCAAGGTGATATTTTCTTATAACTTTATATTTATGTAAATATATATTTTAACAAAATTACCAATTGTGACAACATATTTAAAGAGTTAAAGTATATGAAAGTGAACATTATCAAATAAATTTTGAGTTTTTTTAATCTTTTTTCTAAGAGCTAAATGTCTAATAATTGCCAATAATTAGATGATGGTATAAGCACTATTTCATGTAGTAATATTGATTGCTAGGAGGTAGGATAACTATAAAAAAAGTTAAGAAAAAACTCCTGCCTAATTTCTTACCTTTAGACTTTTGTTAGCAGATCAATTAGCAAAAAAATATTTTTTTAAAGTACTTGCAAATTACGTTTTGTCTGAATTTTTGCAATTGAATATCACTACCAAGCACACTAAATGTACGATAAGTACTAACTAGTAGAATATGTATACATGTACTTTCTCATCATTTTATAATCAATAACTGACTATTTGGAGAACTATAAGCATGTTTTTTGAGAAATTACTTTGTGACTGGCACAGTCTCTGAATTCGCTAATTTCATCCTTAAAATAATGCTATGACAAAAAATAAGATCTTGCCACAAAAACATGCCCACAAAAATTCAAAAATATACCGTAGTATTTCAAAATAATCTAAAAGAAGTTAGGAAAATTACAAAAACAGTAAATAATAACATTAATCAGTATTAGAAAATCTCAGAAGTGAGGTGAAAGCTCTGGAAAGAGAGAGATAAAAGAAAATAATCATTTCAGAAATAAAGATTAAACTAGAAAGACACAAGAGCAAATATACTTGAGATACAACATTAAGAAAAAACTAAGTTAAAGGAAGGCATATTTGAGAAAATAGAAAGAGGTAAGGAAGATTTCAGACAATTTAATAAATATTGAAGATGTACAAGGAAGACCCAACATAGAAACAGAAATCCCTGAAAAAAAAACAAAAACAAAAAAAACAAACGTGAGAACAGAACAAATACTCAAAACTATAATTAAGAAAAGTTTTATGCACATATTTAAGGCTGCAGATTGAAAGATACTATCATGTATCTAAGGATATCAACCCAGAATTATTAATACCAAAAAATATTTTAGTAAAATACTGGATTTTAATGGAAAAAAAAAAATCTCTAAACATGTCATTTTGTGCCATTTAGAAACCTGTACACACACACACAAAAATTGACTAATAAGAGGAAGAAAATAATCATCAGGCTTTACAATACAAACTCAATTCTAGAAGAAAATGCGGTAACATGTTTAAGATGCACAAGGAAGAAAAATGAGAGTCATCTGAGCCAAAGAGTTTATATTCAGAAAAAACTTATTTTGAGTAAAGAGAACAGAAAATCTGTTTTTAACATTGAAGAGCCCCATTGTTTCCTTAAATCCTCCTTTAGAATATTCTGCAGAATAAACTTCAGATGACCAAGTGACTAGAGATACAAGTAAAGATTGGTAGTGAGTATTTAAAATGTGGTTGCTCTGGGCCGACCCCGTGGTGCACTTGGGAGAGTGCGGCGCTGGGAGCGCAGCAGTGCTCCCACCGCGGGTTTGGATCCTATATAAGGATGGCCAGTGCGCTCACTGGCTGAGCACGGTGCGGCCGGTCACAAAAAGACAAAGAAAAAAAAAAAAAGAATCCAGATACATTTAAAATAAATAAATAAATAAAGAAATAAATAAAAAATAAAATGTGGTTTTGCTCTTAGAAATAAAGCTAAGCAGTGGTTAAAAGGAAGACAGTATAGTATATAGTGGCTATATGCCCTGACAAGTGTGTGTGTGTGTGTGTGTGTGCGCGCGCGCGCGCGTGTGTGTGTGTAAAGAAATATACTCATGTGTGTGTATATATATTATAATTATATATTTTATATATGTAAAATTCAGAGGATGACAAGCAATTGAATCACTATCTTGAAAGCTAGTAAATAAAGTAAAAGAATCAAGCATTTATCCTCCTTTTCCTATATGGACTCTACCACTAAATGACAAAATAGCAGAATAGGGGAAGTGTTAAATAAAAGTATTCCATCAAATAAATAAAATAATAAAAAATAGATTATCACATTTTGCAACTACATATTAATTAATGGATTTAAGAACTGAGCATCGATGGCTGCTAACAAATGAGGAAACTGAGGCTCAGATAGATTTGTTCAATTATACAAAATCTCACAGCTACTAAGTACCAGTGAGGATTCAAATACAGATTATCTGGTACCAGAACCCACTTTATACACTTTGTCTTAATTCGAGGTTTTATATGGGTCTTTCGTTTTTGTGCCAGGGCGTGAACACTAGTATATAGCACTCCGTATTTTGTGATGAGCTTTGTCTTACAAAACAAGATTTTAAATGATTATTAATAATCACTTCCATTCGAGATGTACAAAGTCATCTCAGTAAAATTAAACCACACATTGAGAAAGCTATTACCTTTTTAATATTTTCAATTCTTCTGATTCTTAAAGATAAAAACATATTTTGATACTAGAATATTTTTCACAATTCAAATGTTTTCCAATGTTTTTTTTTAATGAAGAGAGAATAGGTCCCATGATCACAGGCAAAATGATCTAACTAAAATTTAATTATATGCTTTAGTTTTTACTGTATTTATTTTTACAGTTAACTCACAACAATGAAAAGTTACATTGATTTTCTCATTACAGAAGTAATATAAAGCTCCATTTATGTAATAAAGCAGACAATTAAAATGTTAAGCAAATTATAGTATGGATATTAGGTACATGGCTATGACAGAGACTATGATCATTTCTCAAGTAAACAGCAGCATCCGCTAGGTCAGATTCTAATCAGACATTATGTAGTTCATCTTTTTAAAATTTAAGCCATAAGTAATCAAGAAAGTATTAATGGTACATTTGGAAATAGACTAAGGATAAATAGCGTGTTTATATATGTTGAGATTATCTTGTGTTATGAACATATATTTTATTTATAATTTTAAAAATATTTAATGAGCCAAAATATCTTTTAAAACTAAAGTTGTACATAATTTAACCAGAAGAAGAGACAAAAGAAGAAAGCAATGGATGATATAATGCCATTTGCAGTTGGATATTTTAATTATATTTATAAGGCCCATTTTCAAGTAAGTTTGTATAATTAATTTAGTTATAATGGCTGGTCGTGGTTGCCTTTTGGTAAATGTATAGGTAAGGTGATATTTACCATCACAAGAGTTGAATAATTTGAGACTCCCATCACAGATTTTAATTATCTTAGCCTACAAATTGAAGGTGTATGCAAGTCACAAATCAAGAAATGTATGAAGTCACATACATTCACGTGCCTATTCTTTACTTTTGGAACTTATAAGTAAAAACTTGTGAGCATATTTATATTCAAATCCCTGCTTTACTGCTTGTAGCCTATGTGGATTTTGCCAATGTAGTTAGCTCTCATCAGTAACATGAGAGTAATAATAGAAATCTATTTCAGAGAGCTGTTGGTAATGTTGCATTTAATAATGGATGTAAAATGCTTAAAAATGCATGTGGTAACTAATATCCACACTTTTTATGCCTAGAAAGAAAACATATTACAAGCAGAGAGAAGAGCCTGTGTACCACCATTAAATATATATATATATATATATATATTTTTTTTTTTTTAGCTACTCTGATTCTGGATACCAAATATGATTATCTCTATGTAACTACAACTCTGGGGAATATTCACAAAAGCTTTGAAAGCCTCCCAAATTTAATGGATATGTGAGTCCAGGTAGGCTATAAATTGGCTAGAAGGAAATGTTCACACATATGTGTGTGCAAACCCTTTACCCACCTCCGCCCCCCAACACACCACTCACACCATAGAGTTAAATTACATTGAGATTTTTTTTCTTTTTTGGCGGCTAGCCAGAACACAAATCCGAACCCGTGACCTTGGTGTTATGAGGCTGCGCTCTAACCAACTGAGCTAACCGGCCAGCCCCACATTTGAGATTTAATGGGTTAAAAAATGTTTTTAAATCTCAACAGAAGAAAGTCATAACATACATAACAGCAGTGTGTGCAGTAGAACTTGGTGATCATCAGGCTTAAGTCCTTAATCCAAGGGGAGAATCATATCAAATCTACAAAGTGCAATTCTTGTTGAACTTTAGTCTAATTTCACTTGGGGCTTCATCTCTTCTGAAGGAATTTACACTATAAAAGTCCTTTAAAAGAAGTAGTTAAAGAGATCTGATTTTTACTGATCCTCCAGACAAATTCAGCATCAGTAAAGACACTTCCTCACACTGGGGAGAAAACACGAGTGGCAGGAAGAGGCAGAGACAGTGTCCAGGTGTCCCTTACCAATATCTCTGCCGCCAGCCTCCCAAGGCACCAGCAAACTCACTTGACCAGTATGTGAAACAGCATTATTCAAGTGTATGCTACCCTTCAGGGGACATTTTGGCACTGTCTCAGGACTGTGCCGAGAAAATGAGGAAATAAGCGATGGTGAAGTGCTTTGCAGAAAATAAGTACACAATAATAAATCTTTGACAGAAATTACAAGTAAATAACCAAAAAGACACACCTATCAGCTATTTAGGCTTTCGTTTCCAGAATAATAACGTTTGTCACTTTGTTCCAAGGGCAATCACAATTACAACATAGTTTCCCAAAATGTTTTTTTTCTCTCTCTTTCTCTTTCCTCTTCCCTCCTTCTCTACCTACATGTCCACCTAAATATCTTTTGTCCTGATAACATCAACATTACTTATACAATTAAATAATGTTTCTAGAATCTCTGTAATTAAGAGGGAAAGCAGAGCATCTAGGACTCATGTTCTATAACCTGTCATCCCCGCGTGGTTAATGAGCAGGTGAAACCCATAGCTTAAATTCTTAGCTGATAAGAGAGTTTATCTCCTTTACCAAGCTTCAGAGAGGCCCAGCTTTATGTGTTGGCAGCTATGTAATGTTGCCAGGGGGATATAGAACAGTGTACATTACCTACCACAGCGTTGGACAGCCACCATTTAACGATCTATTTCTTTAGGTTTAAATGACGCCTTGTGTTGGAGTGAGTCCTCATTAAAATGATATATTCTTAAGTATTTGTCACTTACCACCTCAGTGAGATGTGGAGGGCAGTTGGATGAGATTAACAACCCAAAGGAGGTCAAGCAGTGACCCAAGACAAGCCAATACAACACTGTGAGAGAACTAAAGTTCAATGCAATATCATAACTTTTTTCCTCCAGATCAGCCTTTGGAATTGGATTGAAGAAGTTTGCTCAGGAGATCAAAATTTTAACTCCATATGTAAAATTCCCAAAGGATTTTTCAAAATGGTGGATTATCCTTCACATCGATCTCAATAACTAGCACTATAGTGGCAGACACAGCTTTCCTTGTTTCAGTGAGACACAAGGGCTAACTTTAAATTTGTTTTACCTTTTTGTTGAACCCTGACCTTGTGACACTGATATAGCTACTGATGTCTTTTCAAGATACCTATATCTGGACTTCTTTTCTTTCTTTTTGTTCTTATTTCTGTAATCTTCACACAAGTTCCCCTAAACCCTCAGCCTGTTCTTTTTACTGTCTGTAGATAATGGATGGACTAAAATGCTGCAAATAATAAAATGAAAGAGAATCAAAATGAAATATCTTCAATATTTTATTTTCAATTTTGTTGTGGACATATCTGTGCAAACAGAGAACAAAATAAACTTGACAGGATGAGAAAAATATGTAATCATTATAAATATGTAAGCATAAAGTTGGTCACTAAAGAAATTTTTTGAGTAGTTAACCAAGGTAGCCTTAAACAATTGACTTGCAGTTCAGAGAATACATGTAAGTCACCAAAGTTGCTTTTGTCTTTCACCTTTCATGCTGAAAATCACTCTTTAGTCTTACCTATGGGAGAGCCATGGAGATGGGAAAGCTGATTTGATGTTGTATAATTATATCTATGTTAATGTAAAAAGCAAAAAATCAGAGGTCATTGAGGAATATTTAACCAACCTAGCCTACAGTAGTTAGACATCATTGCAGTTACTTAGTTGTTAGGAGATTTAGAAGTGAATTTTAAGATTTATTTTTCAAGTTATTCCACATAGATAGAATTAATTTAAAATCTGTTGTATTTATATGATTTGTTTCCCTCATGATTTATTCTGAGCTGGCCTACAGGCAAAAACAATGTAAGCTTGCCTGGGGGAAGCTCATTTAATTTGAGAGTGATAATTTTTTTGACAGCTGGTAATTTGCTTATTTATAGCTTCCTGATTAGGTCTTATAACGTTGTAGTTACTTACATACAATAATAATCTTCAGGTAAAAAATTCTTACTTCCCATTAATTGTCCCAGTAAGAAATAGCAAACTTTAACTTTTAAAAAAATTATTATCATTAATATCTTGTGACTATTTTCTTTTCCTAATGTAATAATGATTATCATTTCATACATGGGGTTATAGAGATCCACTTCTTATTGTTGCAGGATTCTTTTCCAGTTTACTGTCTATTACTAAAGAAATGCACCTTAGCCATGATTTCCAAAGATGATGGTGGTTTAGCCACTAGTGATGTCTTGAGAGAAGCAACACATTTAGCTGCTTCAGAATGAGCAAAAGATCCATCCTTTTTGTTTCCTTTTTTGTTTTGCAGCTTACGAGGCATTTTGGAGAAAATATTCCTACAAATATGTTAACAAGAAAATATTATGTTGTTCAAATAATGAGATATATATAAATGCACCAAAGCACTTTAGCAATTATGATGCATTAGGTAGCTCATTTCTGGTAAAACATGAGGCTATTTATTAAATATGTAAAGTGGTTGATGCAAATGAAGATGTTTCCAATAAAAGATAAATTTTGTTTGTTTTTAATGTGGCAATATCCACTAACAAGTATTTATTATAACCAATTTCCTAAATTTAAATGTATTGATTTACATTTTTTTATAGAAAATTTCTTTGGCATAAAAGATGTTGAATTATTGGACATAAAATTTGTCTGCTTCTTTCAGATGGGCAGAAGAAATCAATATGTCATTTTATTTTTCAGCTTTATTGAAGTATAATTGACAAATAAAATTATATATGTTTAAGGTGTACAATATGATGATTTAATATACATATACATTGTAAAATGATTATCACAATCAAGCTCATTAAAACATCCATCAACTTACAAAGTTACCCCTTGTGTGTGTGTAGTGAGAACACTTAAAGTATACTTCTTAGCATATTTCTTAGAAAATTTGAAGTAAACAATAAATTATTATTTATTTACTATAGTCACCATGCTATACATTATATCTCCAGAACTTATTCATTTTATAACTAAAAATTAGCACCCTTTTACCCACATCTTCCCATTCCACATCCTTTCTCTCTCCCCAGCCCTTGACAACAACCGTTCTACTCTCTGCTTCTAAAAGTTCATCTTTTTTAGATTCCACATAAGTGAGATCAGGCAGTCTAGTTTACTTCACTCAGCATATACTGTCCTCCAGGTTAATCTTTGTGGTTACAAATGTCAAGATTTCCTTCTATTATATGGCCGAATAATATTCTTTTATGTATATTTCATATATTCTTTATCCATTCACCCAATGGTGGGCACATGGATTGTCTTCTTATCTTTGTTATTGTGAATAAGGCTGCAATGAACATGGGAGTGCAGATGTCTAGAGACACTAAAGTGGGATTGTTGGATTATATGGGAGTTCTATTTTTAATTTTTTTTAGGAAACTCCATACTGTTTTCCATAATGGTGGTTGTACCAACTTACATTTCCATTAACAGCCTACACGAGTTTCCTTTGCTCAGCACACTCATCAATACTTATTATCTCTAATCTTTTTGAAAATAGCCATCCTGACAGATGCAAGATATTTTATTGTGGTTTTGATTTGCATTTTCTTGATTATTAGATGTTGAACACCTTTTCATATCTCTGCTGCCCATTTGTATGTCTTCTTTATAAAAATATCTATGCAGGTCCTTATTTGCTTATTTTTTAAATTGAGCTATTTATTTTTGTTGTTTATTTTTTTGCTACTGAGGTTCATGGGTTTCTTATGCATTTTAGATATTAATCTCTTATCGGATATATGAAGGTATGCAAACATTGTCTCCCACTCCATAGGTTGCCTTTTTGTTTTGTTGGTTGTTTTCTTTGCTGTGTGGAAGCTTTTTAGTTTGATATAGTCCAATTATTTAGTTTTGTTTTTGTTGCTTGTGCTTTTGTCATCATATCCAAAAAAATCATTGACAAGGCTAATGTCAAGGAGCCTTTTTCTATGTTTTCTACTGGGAGTCTTACAGTTTAAGGTCTTACATTTAAGTCTTTAATCCATTTTGAGCAAAGTTTGTGTGTGGTGTAAGTTAAGGACACAATGTAATTCTTTTTATGTGACTATCCAGTTTCCCCAACACCCCATTTATTTAAGAGATTGTCCTTTACTGATTGTGTATGCTTGGTGCTCTTGTCAAAGATTAGTTTAAAGCATTTGTGTGAATTTATTTCCAGGCTCTATATTCTGTTCCATCTGTCTGTGTGACCTATATAAGTATAACCACCCCTGTTCTTTTTTGGTTACCATTTCCATGAAATATCTTTTTCTGTCCCTTCAGTATCAACTATGTATTATCTTAAAGTTAATTTCTTATAAGGAGCATGCTGCTGGATCTAGGTTTTTGTTATTTATTTATTTGTTTGTTTATTTATTTGTTTGTTTGTTTTATTTGGTCACTTTGTGTCTCTTGATTTGATAATTTAATCCATTTAAATTCAAGGTAATTACTAATAAGTAGGGACTTGCTACTTCCACTTTTTTTTACTGTTTTCTGATTATTTTGTAGGTTCTTTCATTGTCTGTCTCTTGCCCTCTTCCTTTGTGATTTGTTGACTTTTTTTTGTACTGGTATGCTTTGATTCCTATCTCTCTATCTTTTGCATATCTAGTAGATGCTTTTTCTTTGTGGTTACCTTGAGGCATACAGAAAATATCTCATAGTTTTAAAGGTCTATTTTAAGCTGATACCAACTTCAATCAAATACAAAATCTTTACACTTCCCCCCCCCACACACATTTTATGCCATTTATATCACACTTTATTTATTTTTACTTTTATATAAATTAACCAATTATTATAGCTATGGTTATTCTTAATACTTTTGTTTGTAACTTTTATACTAAATTTAAATGTATTTTAAGCACCACCATTATGGTATTAAAGTATTCTGAACTTTTGTATGTTTTTATGTTATTACTTAGTGGTTTTTTTTTTTTTATTTCAATTTGAAGAACTGTCTATAGCATTTTTTGTGAAACAGGACTAGTTGTGATGTACTTCCTGGGTTTTGGTTTGCCAGGAATGTCTTTATCGCTCCCTCATTTCGGAAGGACAGGTTTTTCAGATAGAGTATTCTTTATGGCAGCTTTTTTTTTTTTTCCTTAACACTTAAGTATATTATCCTACTGCTTCCTAGCCTGTGAGCTTTCTACTGAGAAATCTGAAGATAGCCTCATACAATTTTCATTGTACATGACAAGTCACTTTTCTCCTGCTGCTTTCAAAATTCTCTACTGTCTTTGACTTTTGACAGTTTGGTTATAATATGTCTTTAGGTAATCTTCCTTGAATTGAATGGGATTAGGGGTTGTTGAGCTTCCTGAATCTAGAAGTCAATTTTCCTTCCAATATTTGGGAAGTTTTCAGCCATTACTTCTTTGCATAAGCTTTCTGCAGCTTTCTTTCTCTCTTCTTTTAAAACTTTCATGTGTGTGTGTGTGCGTGTGTGTGTGTGTGTTCATTTGATGGTGTCTCATAAGTCTCATATGCTTTCATTACTCTTTTTCATTTATTTATTTAGTTAGTTAGTTACTTAGTTAGTTAGTTAGTTAGTTAGTTTTCCTAACTGACTAATTTAAAATTACCTTTCTTTTAGTTTGTTGATTCTTTCTTCTGCATGACCAAATCTGCTGTTGAAGCTCCATTGAATTTTTAATTCTGCCATTGTGTCCTTCAGCTCCAGGATTTCTCTTTGATTCTCTATTAGGGACTCTATTTTTTATTAAACTTCCTTTTATGTGCATGCCATGTTTTCCTGATTTTGTTTAGTTGTTTACTGTGTTTGTTGCATGCCATCAAATGTCTTTTAGATGATTATTTTGAATTTTTTGCCAGACAATTTGTAGATTTTTTCTTTCTTTCTTTTTTTTTTTTTTTTTGCAGTCAGTGTCTGGGGCCATATTAGTTTCATTTGGTGCTGTTATGCTTTCCTGATTCTTTGTGATTTGTGAAAGCTTGCCTTGGTGTCTGTGCATTTGAAAGAGCAATCACCTCTTCTAGTCTTTACAAACTTTTTTTAGCATCTAAACACCTCATCCTGTTTGTTCCTGGGTAAACAGGATTGTTTCCAAAATTGGAGTTGAATGTGGTTGGAGCCAGGTCATGTGGCTAATGCTGGGTCCACAGTGTGGTCTGTGGTTGTTGTGCCTATTACCACAGGCTTGGGTTAGTGTAGATTCTGCCTGTTCTCTACATGGATGAGACTATCTCCAAGACTTGTTCAATAGGGTTGATGCTGTAATAAGAGTTCATAGTTCATTTCTCAGACAGGGGTGGCTCCCACCAGGTCCCAGGGAGGACTTCTGTTGGGTCAGTGGGTAGGCAAGGCTGGCCTTGGATCATGGTTAAGAGGGGATGGAACTGAGTTACAGGGCTGCTTTCAGGTCCACTGTTGTACTGAGAACTGCAGGCCTACTTCCAAGGTATGGACAGGCATGCCTCTTGTCTGGTTTTTGGGCATGCAGAATTGCCCCAGGACCACACTTGAACATTTATTGAGCTTGGTCACTGGGCTGCTTCAGGATTTGTAGTTGAAGGTTGGCAGGCTGGCCTTCAATGGCACAGAATAGTGTGTCTCATACTAGGTTCCTGGGTAGGCAGGACTGCTCCTGAACCATGGCTGAGAGGGACTGCATCTGAGTCACATGACCACTTCAGTATCCACAATCAGACCTATTTCAACAGGCCTCCCTCTAGGATCATGACTGGGCTTATCTTCCAGCATGTCCCTTGGCATGCAGGACTGCTCCTGGACTGCATCTGGGAATTGCTGGAACTGAGTCACATAGGAAACTTCAGGGTCCACAGCTGGAACTGAAGTTAGTGGGACTGTTACCTGAAGCATTGGTGGACATTGCTCATCCTAAGTTTCTTGGCAGATGGTGCTGATGGCAGGATCAAGGCCAAATGGGGCTATGTAGCTGAATGCACAGGGGGATGGAACTGTTTCCCAGTCTGTAGCTGGGACCACAGTTGTGAGCATAACACCTGGGCATGGGCCTGCCTTCTGAAAACAGCCCTCATTGTTCTTGGGCTCCACCAGGATTTCCCAACCTTCTGCCTGGATTCTAAAGCTCCCATAAAGCCGCTTTTGTCAGTCAATGGTTGCCAGGTGTTTTTTTTTGCTTTGGGGGAATATGAGTGGGGACCTCCTATTTCATCATCTTGCTGATGTCACTCTCTAGAAATTAATTTTTTTTTATTTTTATAAGCTATAATGATTAGTGTTAAATATATTGTCTTGAGGGTAGAAATGATATAGACAGCATAAGGATATGTAAATTAATATCAGAACTCGTGTGTGTGTGTGTGTGTGTGTGTGTGTGTGTGTGTGTGTATGCATGTATTATAGCTGGCCTATTGCTGGATCACAGTAAATGGTAAGTAAAACTGTGGCCAAAAGGCAGGGACAGAATAAGAGTATACATTCCAGATTAATGTCTAAAGGACAAGTGGAAGTATTAGTAGCTGGAGTTGTAGGTGAAGGTGAAAGTAAGGGAATGGAGGATGTTCTGGAGGTGGGGAACATCATGACCTTCCCACCCAGTGTCCTAGGTGTCTCATAAATATTTTTGGCAGCAGCTCTTAACACTACTATTTATTCCCATTGGTTTCTTAAAGGTTGAATTATACATCTGTTGCAAATAGCTCCTGATGATTTGGTCTCCAAAAACATGACTTCTCAGATGGCTAGTTATACAAAATATTATGCTTGAAAACTAAATGATGAAAATTCCCAAATTGATCCAACCTATCATATATTTAAGTATATTCTCCTCATATATTAGTAAAGTGAAGTAGAAGTGTTTTCTCATTCCCAATAATATATTTCTTTCCTTTCCTTTTAATTTCCTCATCACCCTTGAAAAAAAAAAAGAAGAAATGCTCCATTTTTTTTTCTTCCATTGCCAGAAAGCCTGAAAAAATGTCTCAACCCTAATGTTTCCTTCATTAACAAAACAATTAGTTTCTCATTGCCATTTAAAACTCTTTATTTTACTTCTTATAAACTTACTATCAGCTCTTTCACAGTGAGGGTTGAAACGCTCCTGCATTTTGCCTAAGACTCTTCTTACTTAGGAAACTGTAATAACTTCTTTGTTGTTGACATGGATATCCCTTGATGAAAAATCCTCCAATGCCTCTCTTTTCCATTTCAAAATATCTTTGCAATATTACCCATTTCCTATGTCCTTCTGTTTCCAAGGAAGATATATCAACCTGCCCATGCCTAGAGCAGACCCTTTGCTGTCAGTCCTTTTACCTCTTGCCTCTTGGAGAACATTGCTCTATCAGCTATCCCTTTTCTCCCTGCGTTTCTTCTGAGCAGTGAGCTGCCTAATAAATGGCACGACCTTGTTTTTTTGTTCACCATTCAGTCTCTCCCCTTGTTGGCCGTTGCTCTTTAACTTACAAACATATCTACAAACATTTTATTTCCTTAATTAAGTTGTCATCTTGATCTCTCTGCTTATGAATATTAGCATATTTATAAATTGCCTGTAATAACTGATCCTCATTGCTTGGCATTCATGTTTTAATTTCTTTTAATCTGGCTTTCAATAAAAACTACATCCTTGGAGAGCATCGGTGCCTCCAACATGCCATACTCATGCCATTTTCTTAGTCCTCATTTTGATTGATCTTTCTGCTGCATTTAGCAGAGTTCATCATTCCTTACTTCTAAAAATTCTTGTCTTTTTTTTACTTTCATAAAATTTCACTGTCTGCTTACTCTTTTTAGAATCATTAAATAACAGTTAATTTCTGTATTGGAAAGAACCTAGATAAAGGGATCCATCAAATCCTCCACTGGGTATTGAATTTCTTCTACCTGGTTGTATTTGGAAATCTGTATTCTCAAACTTAACTCACTCCAGTCTAAGATTGAAAATGTCTTTCTTTTGGTGGAAAAAAAATCTGTCTTTATTTTGCACGATGAAGTGGAAAGAGCATAAATTTTTGAGCCAAAAATGATTTGAATGGATTTGCTATTTCTATCATTCATTTTTCTCTATGACATTAGAAAAGTTACTCAACCTCTTTGAACCTTAGTTTCTCATGTGCAAAATGTGATAACACAGCATCTCTTTTAGAGCATGTCATCAGTATTTAATGAATACATAGCATAGAACCTAGCATGCAATAACTGCTGAATAAAATCAATTTCACTATTTTCTTTCCATTAGATCCATGCCCATTTATTCTAACTCTGCTCTCTGAGGTCATAATTATTTGTATCCTCCTTAAATTTTGCTAACCCTCCTAGTTTCTAAAGCCTCCTAATGACAACAAACTTTCCTTCTGAGACAGAATTTTAAGTTCTTAATTGTCCTTTGTTTTCTCTGTTAGTGTCTCTATTTTAAAGTGGTATTTAGACCTTAATACACTACTTTATGTTTTGTGTTTTGTGTGCTTTTCTTTTTTCTTTTTTTGGCTAATCAATAAAATAGAACAATCATCTACTCCTCCCTTCTTCCAATCTTTACTTTCAGTGGTAATCCCCTAATAGTCTAAGTCCCCTTTGCTAGTTTGGCAGCCACATTTCATTGACAAATCTATTTTTCTAGCTCCTTAGCTGACTTTTCCATTCGGCCTCCAAATGGTGATGATTGCCAAGGCCTTTGACTCTCTTCTTTTGCCTCTCTCTTCTATCCGCTTCCACCACTTTATATTTCAACAGTGCTGTTGAATTCTACATAAGTACCCTCACTGTTTTTCTGCTTTTTGTTATATACTTTATAATTTCCAACTTTTAATACTCTTCTACAACCTCAAATTTATATCCAATATCAGAGTCACCATTTTCCCTTCTGATTTTTTGTTTCCAAACATGGAATGTCACATTTCTTAGTCAGACAAGTTCTGAACTTCAGAGTTAGCTTCATATTTCCCTTTTCATTTTCTTCACATATTTAGTCAACTAATTAAAAAATTCAACTGATATTACATTCTCACTACTAATTTTATTTCTTCTCCCATGAATAACTGACAAAATTATTCAAACTTTAGTTTTTACTCTGCATAACCATTGTGAAATCATTTAACCCATCAATCAATCCTTAAATCTCTGTTGCCTCTAAACCACAGTAGTGATGGAATGTGAATAGTTATAAACAATTACTAAAATAAGAAATAGAGAACCTGCTTAAGAGTGGCTTACACAATTGGCTTCATATATTCTCATGAAAAATAAATCAAGATAGTTGCCAGTGTTGTTTAGCAAGAAAGGAAGTCAAAGTAGAGAGAAAATCTGTCCCTTCACCCCACTACTTCTCTCTGAGATCTTCCCACAAGCTGCCCAGCAGACTTCTTATCTTAGTTTATTAGCTATATCTAAACCTCCTGCCCACCTGTTCCCTGAAATCAGAGTTATCAATTTTTATTGGAACATAAGTGGGGATGTGTTAGCAAGACGAGGACAAGAAATCAGAAATGTATATCAGGTAAGTAAATATGCGTATAGGATGTCTTCTACACCACCACTGAGAAATTGTTACCAGCTTGCTCAAAACCTTTAGTAACTTCTAACCACATTTAAATAAGATACTTGCATCCTCTCATTCTCATGCCTCTGTAAATTTACCTCCAACTCCGTCTAATATTTTCCCTAATGATCCTTTTTATGTAATGGCTGTTGCACTGTAAACCTTTGCAGTATAAAGATCAAAGTTCCTTCTAAGAGCCACTTCTGTGCAAGTAATTCCACTATTTGTTGAGTAAATATATTAATTTGATTCACTTGAATGTTTATTTTTTGTACATTTCTTTCCTACTTTGTGCATTTTCTTCTCCTTCCCATTTTTCTTACTGAAGTCCACTGATGTTGGTACTTCTAAGCTCTATTTTTTATTCAATAAAAGTACTTTTTTGAGTTCAAGATGAACGTTAATTTTCATGAGCAAGAGGCTGATAAACATGCATTTGAAAGGTCATTCTTTTCTTGTGTGAATAGAGTAATTAGGTACCATTTTAACCAAATTGCTTTTTAAGCTGAAAAAGTTAGTATCTTGTGTTCACTGAATAGCTTTTCTAGCACAAATAATGAATGCATAAAAATATACTTTAAGAAATCTCAATATGTATAAACCCTGAGTTATAATCAATAATAAGAATTTTAAATATCCAAATTCATTTATTTATTTTTTAGAAGTTAATCTGAAAGTGTTTCTTCAGTTAGCAATTTTTTATTTACTTATTTTTTTAAATTTTATTTTGTCAATATACATTGTGGCTGATTATTGCTCCCCATCACCAAAACCTCCCTCCCTTCTCCCTCCCCCCTTCCCCCCCAACAATGTCCTTTCTGTTTGCTTGTCGTATCAACTTCAAGTAATTGTGGTTGTTATATCTTCTCCCCCACCCCGGTTTTGTGTGTGTGTGTGTGTGTGTGTGTGTGTGTGTGTGTGTGTGTGAATTTATATATTAATTTTTAGCTCCCACCAATAAGTGAGAACATGTGGTATTTCTCTTTCTGTGCCTGACTTGTTTCACTTAATATAATTCTCTCAAGGTCCATCCATGTTGTTGCAAATGGCAGTATTTCATTCGTTTTTATAGCTGAGTAGTATTCCATTGTGTAGATGTACCACATTTTCCGTATCCACTCATCTGATAGTGGACATTTGGGCTGGTTCCAACTCTTGGCTATTGTAAAGAGTGCTGCGATGAACATTGGGGAACAGGTATACCTTCGACTTGATGATTTCCATTCCTCTGGGTATATTCCCAACAGTGGGATAGCTGGGTCATATGGTAGATCTATCTGCAATTGTTTGAGGAACCTCCATACCATTTTACATAGAGGCTGCACCATTTTGCAGTCCCACCAACAATGTATGAGAGTTCCTTTTTCTCGGCAACCTCACCAGCATTTATCGTTCAGAGTCTTTTGGATTTTAGCCATCCTAACTGGGGTGAGATGGTATCTCAGTGCGGTTTTGATTTGCATTTACCAGATGCTGAGTGATGTTGAGCATTTTTTCATATGTCTGTTGGCCATTTGTATGTCTTCCTTAGAGAAATGCCTACTTAGCTCTTTTGCCCATTTTTTAATTGGGTTGCTTGTTTTCTTCTTGTAAAGTTGTTTGAGTTCCTTATATATTCTGGATATTAATCCTTTGTCAGATGTATATTTTGCAAATATTTTCTCCCACTCTGTTGGTTGTCTTTTAACTCTGTTAATTGTTTCTTTTGCTGTGCAGAAGCTTTTTAGTTTGATATAATCCCATTTGTTTATTTTTCCTTTGATTGCCCGTGCTTTTGGGGTCGTATTCAAGAAGTCTGTGCCCAGTCCTATTTCCTGAAGTGTTTCTCCTATGTTTTCTTTAAGAAGTTTTATTGTTTCAGGGTGTATATTTAAATCCTTAATCCATTTAGAGTTGATTTTAGTATATGGTGAGAGGTATGGATCTAGTTTCATTCTCCTGCATATGGATATCCAGTTATCCCAGCACCATTTGCTGAAGAGGCAGTCCCTTCCCCAGTGAATAGGCTTGGTGCCTTTGTCAAAGATCAGATGGCAGTAAGTGTGTGGGTTGATTTCTGGATTCTCTATTCTATTCCATTGGTCAGTGTGTCTGTTTTTATGCCAGTACCATACTGTTTTGGTAATTATAGCTTTGTAGTATAGCTTAAAGTCAGGTAGTGTTATGCCTCCAGCTTTATTTTTTTTGCTCAGCATTGCTTTGGCTATGCGTGGTCTTTTATTGTCCCATATAAATGTCTGGATAATTTTTTCCATTTCTGAGAAAAATGTCTTTGGAATTTTGATGGGGATTGCATTGAATTTGTATATCACTTTGGGTAGTATGGACATTTTCACTATGTTGATTCTTCCAATCCAAGAGCATGGGATATCTTTCCATCTTCTTATATCCTCTCTAATTTCTCTCAGCAGTGGTTTGTAGTTCTCATTATAGAGATTTTTCACCTCCTTGGTTAACTCAATTCCTAAGTATTTTATTTTTTTGGTGGCTATTGTAAATGGGCAGGCTTTCTTGATTTCTTGTTCTGCATGTTCACTATTGGAGAAAAGAAATGCTACTGATTTTTGTGTGTTGATTTTGTATCCTGCTACTGTGCTGAAATCATTTATCAATTCCAACAGTTTTTTGGTAGAGGTTTTAGGCTGTTCGATATATAGGATCATGTCATCTGCAAACAGGGACAGTTTGACTTCATCTTTTCCAATCTGGATGCCCTTTATTTCCTTCTCTTCCCTGATTGCTCTGGCTAGTACTTCCAACACTATGTTGAATAGGAGTGGTGAGAGTGGGCATCCTTGCCTAGTTCCTGTTCTTAAAGGAAAAGCTTTCAGCTTTTCCCCATTCAGGATGATATTGGCAGTGGGTTTGACATATATGGCTTTAATTATGTTGAGATACTTTCCCTCTATACCTAACTTATAGAGGGTCTTTGTCATGAATGAGTGCTGAACTTTATCAAATGCTTTTTCAGCATCTATAGAGATGATCATATGGTCCTTGTGTTTGAGTTTATTAATATGGTGTATCACATTTATTGATTTGCGTATGTTGAACCAACCTTGCATCCCTGGGATGAATCCCACTTGATCGTGATGAATAATTTTTCGTATGTGTTGCTGTATTCTGTTTGCTAGTATTTTAGTGAGGATTTTTGCATCTATATTCATCAAGGATATCGGCCTGTAGTTTTCTTTTTTGGTTATATCTTTACCTGGTTTTGGTATCAGGATGATGTTTGCTTCATAGAATGAGTTTGGGAGATTTGCATCCGTTTCAATCTTTTGGAATAGTTTGTAAAGAATCGGTGTCAATTCCTCTTTGAATGTTTGGTAAAATTCTGCTGTGAATCCATCTGGTCCTGGGCTTTTCTTTGTTGGGAGCCTTCTGATAACAGCTTCAATCTCCTTTATTGTTATTGGTCTGTTCAAATTTTCTACGTCTTCATGGTTCAGTTTGGGGAGCTTGTGTGTGTCCAGAAATTTATCCATTTCCTCCAGATTTTCAAATTTGTTGGCGTATAGTTGTTTATAGTAGTCTCGAATGATTCCTTGTATTTCAGATGAATCAGTTGTAATATCGCCTTTTTCATTTCTAATTTTTGTTATTTGAGTCTTATCTCTTCTTTTTTTGGTTAGTCATGCTAATGGTTTGTCAATTTTATTTATCTTTTCAAAAAACCAACTTTTTGATTCGTTGATTTTTTAAATTTTTTTTGGTTTTCAATTTCATTCAGTTCTGCTCTGATCTTAATGATTTCTTTCTGTCTGCTAAATTTAGGTTTGGATTGTTCTTGTTTTTCTAGTTCTTTTAGGTGAAGTGTTAGGTTGTTCACTTGTCCTCTTTCCATTCTTCTGAAGTGAGTGTTTAATGCAATAAATTTCCCCCTCAATACTGCTTTTGCAGTATCCCACAGGTTTTGGTATGATGTATCATTGTTTTCATTAGTTTCAATAAATTTTTTGATTTCCTGCTTGATTTCTTCTTGGACCCATATGTCATTAAGTAGAATGCTGTTTAATTTCCATGTGTTTGTATAGTTTCCAGAGTTTCGTTTGTTATTAATTTCTAGTTTTAATCCATTGTGGTCTGAGAAGATACATGGGATAATTCCAATTTTTTTGAATTTATTGAGACTTGATTTGTGACCTAATATGTGATCTATCCTGGAGAATGATCCATGTGCTGATGAGAAGAATGAATATTCTGAGGTTGTTGGGTGGAATGTTCTGTAGATATCTGCCAATTCCAATTGGTCTAGAGTCTTGTTTAGATCTTGTGTTTCTCTACTGATTCTTTGCCTAGATGATCTGTCTAATATTGACAGTGGGGTGTTCAGGTCCCCTGCTATTATGGTATTAGTGTCTATTTCCTTCTTTAGGTCTAATAGAGTTTGTTTTATAAATCTGGCTGCTCAAACATTGGGTGCATACATATTTATGATTGTTATGTCTTCTTGATGGATCAGTCCTTTTATCATTAAGTGGTGTCCCTCATTGTCTCTTTTTATGGTTTGTAGTTCAAAGTCTGTTTTGTCAGATATAAGAATAGCTACTCCAGCTCGTTTTTCTTTTCTGTTTGCATGGTAAATCTTTTTCCATTCTTTCATTCTTAGTCTGTGTGAATCTTTATGGGTGAGGTGGGTCTCTTGAAGGCAGCATATAGTTGGGTCCTCCTTTTTGATCCAGTCAGCCAGTCTGTGTCTTTTGATTGGGGAATTTAAGCCTTTTACATTAAGAGTTGTTATTGAAAGGTGTTGATTTATTCCTAGCATTTTATTGGTTGTTTGGTTGTCTTAGGTGTCTTTTGTTCCTTGCTTTATGATTTATTGTTTGGTTTCTGTGTTTGTTGGTTCCTTAGGTTGTAGATAGCGTTTTTGTTTGCTTGTTTTCTCTTTATGAATGCCATTTTTATTATACTAGTGGGTATTGATTTTTCTTGGGTTTTTATGGCAGTGGTAGTTATTTTTCAGGAACCAAACCCAGTACTCCCTTGAGGATTTCTGTAAGGGTGGTCATGTGGTAGTGAACTCTTACAGTTTTTGTTTGTCTGAGAAGTATACTATTTGCCCTTCATTTTGGAAGGATAGGCTTGCAGGGTAGAGTATTCTTGGCTGGCAATCTTTGTCTTTTAGTATTTTGAAAATATCATCCCATTCCTTTCTAGCTTTTAGGGTTTGTGATGAAAAGTCTGATGTTAGCCTGATTGGGGCTCCCTTATAGGTGATTTGACGCTTCTCTCTTGCAGCTTTTAAGATTCTCTCTTTGTCTCTGAGTTTTGCCAATCTGACTATGACATGTCTTGGAGAAGGCCTTTTTGGGTTGAATACGTTTGGAGATCGTTGAGCTTCCTGGATCTGAAGATCTGTGACTTTTCCTATACCTGGGAAGTTTTCTGCCACTATTTTGTTGAATATGTTTTCAATGGAATCTCCATTTTCCTCCCGTTCTGGAATACCCATGACTTGGATATTTGAGCGCTTAAGGTTGTCTGATATCTCTCTCAGATTTTCTTCAATGTCCTTGATTCTTTTTTCTTTCTTTTTGTCTGCTTGTGTTATTTCAAACAGCCCATCTTCAAGTTCAGAGGTTCTCTCTTCAACTTCGACAAGCCTGCTGGTTAAACTCTCCATTGTGTTTTTTATTTCGCTGAATAACTTCTTCAGTTCAGCAAGTTCTGCTACATTTTTTTTCAGGACATTGATTTCTTTGTACATTTCCTCTTTCAGATCCTGTATACTTTTCCTCATTTCGTCATGATGTCTAGCTGTGTTTTCTTGTATCTCATTCAGTTTCCTTAGAATTATCACTCAAAATTCCTTGTCAGTCATTTCAAGGGCTTCTTGTTCTATAGGATCTAGAGTTTGAGATTTATTAACTTTTGGTGGTGTACTTTCTTGATTTTTTGTATTTCTGGTATCTTTTTTTTGATGTTTATTCATTGTGGCAGGGGGTTTCACAGTCCACCGGTTTGAGACTAATGACTAACTAGGATGTTGCTGTGGTTGCCAATTTCATATGGCTATCTCCATGGCTGCTCAGTTGGCCTCTAGTGTCTTGTGTGTGTGGTTGCCTCGGGTCTTGGGCTTCTCCTGGGAGCCACCTTTCTGGTCAGCTTGGACTCTGCTGGGCTGGTGGATCACGTACCACAGGGTGTGTGATCGCTGTTGAGCTTTCACTTCCTGTACAGAACTTCTCCCTGTTCCTGTGCTCTGGCCCAGGCTGTTGGATCGTGCAGTGGCGACCCCACAGGGTGTGTGGTTTCTGTCGATTCTCCGCCTCCCTGGCCGCACGTCTCCCCACTCTGTGTGCACTGTGCTGGGCTGGGGCGTGTCTTCTGCACCCCTCGTCCATCAGCTGGGCCTTCAAGACCGTGCTCGGCACCGCCTCGCCCAGGAAGTCTACCAGGTTTCTGCTAGGCACAGACGACTGGTCGCTCTGGGTGCCTTTGTAGCACTGTGTAGATCTTTCTCAGGACTTGTTCACCTTTGTATCCCCCCGGTATAAACCGAGTCTAGCGCCCGCCTGCAGCCAGCTCTCCGGCAGGTTCAAGCGGACCTGGGAACTCTCCTACCACACTATTCCCAACCAGAAATTGGTTAGGCTTTTTTCCGAACTGGTGGCCGCAGAGATGGTATCTGCCTCCCAGGAACAGGAAGTTTACCGGGGGCCGGAGTCCAGGGTGTGGTGGAGTGGCAATCGGCCCGCCCGTACTTCCTTGCCCTCCCGACACTGGCCAGGGATGCCCCACGCCACCAACCCACCAGAGAACCACAGAGGGAGTGGGAGGGGAGGCCGGCCCGCAGGCTCCGGAAAGCCCCGCGCCGGGCCAAGCACGTGGGAAGGCTCAGTGACGGTCAAGCCGGGCGGAGCTGCCAGGACCTGGGAAAATGCAGGCAGCCCCGGGGCTGTGAGTGGCCTCGTGATGCAGGCGGGAGCCGGGTGGGCGTCAGCCCCCCAAACAGAGCTGGTCCAGGGGTCACTCACAGTGCTGTGCGAGGTCGGGTGCTCACTCTCTGCCTCTGGTTTGCGCCTTCCCCGTTCTCGGCTGCTGCCGCCTCGGGCTGTTTAGTCGCGGCGCGGCTCGGGCGCTCCCAGGAATCTTCTTTAATGCCAGCCTGAAACCTTGAATCCTGAATAGGGCAGCTGGCCACCTTCAGCGTGGCCCTGGCCTCCGGGATCCTGTCTGCATCCACAGCAGCCCTGGCGCTGTGTTTCCTGTTTAGAGAATCGCTTTTGCGGCTAAGAAACAGTTCTTTTCCTGCTCCACACTTCAAAGCTGTTGCCTGTAAATGAGGCAGCCTCTCCTGCCGAGGGCAAAGTGGCGGTCACCCCCCACGACCGGCCACCAGCAGCGGTCCTCCCTTAAGAGATGGCAAGAGGAAGGTCCACAAATTTCCCGGCTGCCTGAGGCCCAGTGGCCGCCTTTTCCACCTCAGCTACTCCGCGCCAACCACCGCAGCCACTGCCATCTTGAAACCAGTTAGCAATTTTTTACGTATGATTTAATTCCACTTAAATAAGCTGGTACAGAATTAATCTAAGAACAAAATCTATAACGTCAAACTGCCTTGAGTTTAAATTCCACCTCTATTCTATCACTGTTTCTTCCTTACTAGACATATAAATGACAGTCAAATCCCTCATTAATAATAATACCACTATAATGACTGCTACTACTCATAAAATCATTATTGTATAATTGCTAAGGAAAGGGCACAGGGCTAAGCACTTTATGCATTATTTCTTCCTTTATTATACGAACATTGTTAGGTTGTTTATATCATTCACTTGGGGCTTGAAGATGTTGAAACATTTGCTCAAGGTCACAGAATAAATGGCAGAATTAAGATGCAGGTAAGCCTGGCCCCAAAGTCCATACTACTAGCTGCTATGGTATTTATTGTTTCTTAATAAAACAGAGGTGTTCACACTTAACTGCAAAGTCTTTGTAAGGATCCATTTAAATATTACATAATGGCACTATATAAGCTAGACAATGTTTTATGAATGTAAGTTATTACTAATTTTAAAATATAGTTTATGCATGATCATCATTTAACCTTTAGCACAACACTGTAAAGTTATGATACTTATTATCAAGGAATTTCTTCTATATTGTAAATATTACAAACATTTATATAATATGTGGGTAAAATTAAACATAAGATTAAAAATTCTGTTTTGAGTCACCAAATTATAATCACATGTGTCATATAAACAGTATACCCCACTTATCTCTTCCAAGAGCATGGCATGCTAAAGAAGTGTACGAGGCAACGGAAGACATCCCTTTCAACTCCTTGAAGGTTTTCTGAAAAACCACTTGATAAACACAGATTAATATGAAGAAAAGGCGTAACAAATTTTGTTATATCATAATTTTACATGACACTGGAGCCTTCATAATGAAGACCCAAAGATATAGGGAAAATTGTCCATATTTATACTTGTGATCTATGAAGCAGGCACAGCTGTGTAGACATGTGATTGGACAAGAAACATATGGTCTAATGCTAATAGACTGAGTGGGGAAATCCAGCAAGGCCTGTCTGTTCAGATTCTTCTTGGCTTTTCTGTGTAGCATTCTGTCTTCCAGGGTGTGGGGCAGGACCTTATCTGGAATGGGAGTCTTATGACCTACAGTCACACAAAGTAGGTAGGGAATTTCTTTACGGCCAGCTCTAAGACAGAAAGGGAGTGGATAAGATAAGAGTTTATTTAAGACCTGCCTTGGGGAAGAGGAATTCTAGTTTCTATGGCTTGCCTCAAGGGAGAAAGAGGTTGAGAGACAGGAGGCCAGGAGAAGGTCACAGGAAAACTTTGTTTTGAAGACCTTCACGTTGGGTTATTTCTTTCTGGGCCCCAATAGAGGTAAGCTTAGTATTTACTCTAAAAGTCTTGTTTAGAGTATGTGCCTTTTTATTCATGAGTTTCCTAATGTAATTTCCTCCAATAATTATTTAAAATTTTATTTATGTATTCAGCAAATATTTATTGGACACGTACAATGTGCCAAGCGCTGACTGGAACAAAAATTGAAAGACCCTTCCTCAAAACAGAGTCAAGGGAAGGGGACTGTTCCTTTGTGGTTGAGAATTTGTAATGCCATGTATAAGCCATATGAAATATTTTATAACAAAGGAACTTTAGAATACCTTCATGAATTCACAATATAAGTAGACATTTAATTTAACTTTTTTAACATTTTTGTAAATCAGTTACCTGTGTCCAGATACATTAATGTGTGGTTCAATGGCTTTGGAATGCTGATGCATATTCCCACAGGTGGGCTTTAGGGGTGAGGAATGCAGTGTGGTATACCACAGTAGTATGAAATATTGCACAATTATATAACTGTCTTATCCTTTCAAGAGACAAAGCATCTTTAAGCTAAAATAGCTCTACGGTAATAAAAGAGAAAAATACAGAGGTATGAGACTGGACATAAATTGCACTACATGATTCTAGAGAAAAATAGTTTTTCCAGAGGTTTGAGCTTGTCGGGCCTTAAAAATTAAAGCCACCTTAAGTGACGTTACAAGCGGAGCCATTATGGGCCCACAAGTGCGTATTAACGTGGCAGCCTAAGACAGCGCCAAGAGGAAGTAGGGTGGGAGTGTCTGCGGGAACCTTGCCTTAGCCCTTATTGGCCAAATACGTGCTTCCGTGCTCATGAACACTGCATGATTGCAATAGCTAGGCATTGAGACAGGATGCATGCTCTCGTAACCTTTAAGCTGATTGGAGGATGTAAAAACCTCCCTTCCCCATTTGCCTTTAAAAGCAAGTGCTTGTGTGATAATAAACGGAACTGCTCGACAGAACCCCCGTCCCCGTCTGAATGTCCTTTAATGCACTGGTTGGGGCCAGCGGCTGTGCTCACCTCTCTTCACGGCTCTCTTCCCCCATCTCCTTCCAAAGGGCACTGGAGGGAAAGAGGAATCCGGGCCATTCACTCACCCACCGAAAGGAACGAGGCTAGGGCTGTTCTGGTCGGCCAGTGGCAGACTTGACACGAGCTGATCAAAAGAGCTATCAGATAATAACCATTATGCATTAAAAAAAATAACTAACATACTACATTTCTGACAATGTAAATTTTAACATGGAAATGAGGCAGTCATTGGTATGTGTTCTAGTCCTAGTCCCATTGCTCAGATAAAAGAACTCAGTTAAGACAAGTACCCAAAAGACTCAACTAAGATGGCATAACACTAAATAAAATATAGATCTCCTGTCTAATCTATGGCAAAACCACTATGTCAGGTTCTTTCTCATATCTCATTAAAATACTTCAAGCCTGTTATCATAACACTCATAAACTTTTCTTTAAATGATAAGTTCCTTTTTTTTCTGATTTGTTATGTGTTTTCAACTTTAATAATGACATGTATTAATATGAGGCAAAAACAGTCCCTTCCCTGACAGACAAGAGGAAAAAGAAAAATGCATTTGTAAGTTAAATATTCTGTTTTCCCCTTAAGACACCATTGGTATACTGGACACATATTCTAGACATTAAGAAGGCACCAGTTATATTTAGTTGTAAGGTGCCTAATTAAAACAGTGCTAACTAACCTTGCTGGCCACGAGGTTTCATCTATTCAGGAAGGTCACTACAATGTGTGAAAATCTCACTGATGTATTTAAAATGAGAAAATACACAAAAATGATTACTGACTATTATTGGAGGTGATGTCCCATTAATTTAAGAAAAGAAAGACATTTATTTCTGAATTGTGGATATTGTGAGTCAATCTAATGAATAAAATAGTTTCTGTAATTATTTTGAGAATGAAAAATTCTGTGTCCTTTATGACTTTGACATTTTTTTTACAACCAGAAGGTATTATCACTGAAAATTTTACTGACTTGCCTGTTTACCAGAAAGCTCAGTTAAGTGAGGGTGATGACAACATCAGTATTTTCTCCAAAGTACTCCCTTAATAGCCCCTAATATTCCAAGTGATTCAACATATCTTTTCTACTTGCATAATCCTTCCATGTTTAATAGATGCTGGAATTTATGATAATCAAACAGAGATGGATATGCAGCAAAGTATGTTTTAGAAAGATTTTGCTTGATTGGATTAAAATACTTTATGGAGTTAGGTTTTCCAAGTAAACTCCATGTGGTTCAATAATAGGATATTTGATCATTTACCATATTTAAAATGATTAAATATAATCAGTATAGTATAGGTACTTACAAGTAGCTCAAATTATATGCATTATTAATGTGATGCAAAAGAACATGAGAGAGAGAGAGAGAGAATAAGAAATTGTAAGTTTGTTTCATTAGAAATTTTTTGGAGGGAGGGGGTGGTTGGCAGCATATATTCAAGAATATATGAGGAAAAGTTAATAGGTATATTCATTCAACTAACATTTACTGAGAACCAAGGATAAGCCAGGCCCTTTTCTGAATGGGGATGCAGAGGTGAAAAAAAGAATTGATTCCTAACTTCCTGGGCCTCATCTTTTTTTGTGAGGTGAGTTGTTATTTAGCTAGGCTTTCCCACAATAAGTTTCTGAACATACATGTGTAAGAGGTCTTGCAGCTATAGCAGAGAGGTAAATAAGTGGGGATGACCCAAATGTTACAACAATGAGATTTTCACATCTGGAATCCAGAGACTGACTTTGAGTTACGTAGCTAACTGAGGAGCAAATTATTGCCTTACATAGTGTAGTAAGTTAGCTTCAAATTCGAAGAAGGTGGGATGCAAGCTACAATTATTTACCCCTTTGACCTAGAGAACATCTTAGTTTGCACCATTGCCAAGAACAGAAAATATGGCCATATTCTGAAAAGGGAAACAAGGAAAGCCTCATCAGCCAACTGTAATCCTGATGTAGACATTTCCATTGCATTGTTTATGTGCTATTTCAGGAGTAAAGTAACAGCAATTTTAAACTGAATTCAAGTTGTCATCATTGCCAGTCCTCAAACCTGGACCAGATTTTGTGGTCTGCACTAATTCAAGGATGAGAAAGGCAGACAATATTCAAATAAACTAGACCACACCTCAGGCAATGTTCTTATAAACCTGGGTTGCACTTAAGCAGTTGGTGCTAAATAAATTTAGTTTGGATATTTATGATGAAACAATCTTTTTTTTTTTTTTTTTTTTCCTCAATACCCATCAACTTGTTCTATGTCCTTATATTTTGGAAATTATCTAGACTGACTCTGTTCTAATGAAAACTGAACAATAACCTCTATCTGTTATCATTGTGTACTTCTAATTGCGGGCACTACTTGCTTGAGTTTTATACCAACATGTATTCTCATGGAAATGCCATAAAAAAATCTTTATGGTTTATAGGGAATGCAGAAAAGGACATCACTATCTAGCCAATTTCTTGAGAGACAGTTAATTGGTATCCTTCTGTTTGGCAAGTTGAACTATCCTTTCAGCAAACAGTTAGTTGAAATGTTTCCTCCAAGAGTGGAATCGTTACCTTATAAACTAAAAATTAATTTTTGACCATCAATTAATAAAGTAAACTGGCTTTTCAGAATCCCAGATGAAACTACTTTTCTTTTTGCTTTTTTTGATGGCTGGCTGGCACAGAGATAAAACTACTTTTCTTAATCCAACAAAAATTTTGTTCACTTTGTCTCCAAAGGCCATAAGGATATACTCTCTTTATTTACTTTGATAAACATGCCTTTCTACAGATTATTTTAAATTAACAATCAAAGAGATGTAATAAGAGCCTCAGTGAGATTAGCATGCTTTTAAAACTCAGAACAGGTTATGGAAGGGCAGCCTTTGACAAAGGAAAAATCTCCTTAGAGTTTAGGTACAGTGCATTTTTATTCTTCTTTCGTATCAGAAGAGACTTTTTAAAATCCTCTTTAGCTTGCTTATACCTGATGCAGCATAGAGAAAAGAGAGTCAACTTAAAGCTGGTAGCTTTACTTTATCAAAGAGAATTTATATGCATGAAAGCATTTTTCTTTGGGCTATTCACTGTAAAAAAAAATCTGTTTATATTTGTCACTAAAAGGACCTCTGAAATTCAGAGTTGTTAGATAATGAAAGTGCCTAATATTTACTTTTGATAGATGATTATGACTTAAATAAGTGTCTCATTCTTTATTCCTTTTTAAATGCAAAAAAAAAAAAAGTCAAGTGGCTCTTTCATTTATAGCATCTTTCTTATTTAACTGCATTTCTAAATTCTTAGTATAGAACTAAGAGATTATTGCTTGAGTAGTTGTCAAAAAGCTCTACTAACCATTAATCTCTTTACATTAGAGATGTAAATGCTTGTTTTGCGTACCCCTTAAGAAATTTTCATTAGATTTTGAGTGGCTATTGTTTTACAAGTTTTAAATTGCTTGGGATATGGATTGCTATCAGCTAGAAATGTGGATGAGCTCATTTATTGACACACATACAGTTAGCATGGTCTTTAATATATATCCATAGCTCTTTTAACATGACATTAAACTGGGAAAGTGTAATTAAACACCCAATATTAATGAAGTATTAATCAGTTAAATATATTTATTGAGTACCTACCATGTGCTGACCGAGCTACAAAGATCAAGCAAGTGGTTTCTGCCTTCCTGGAAGTCATGGTCTATAGTCAATGACTCCTTCTCTATTGATCCATCCACATTCAGATCATCCATTTTTTTCTTTACAGGTCCATAACTCATAGTTATAAATTATTTCAAGACGTTTCAAAAATCATTTAATCAATTGGGCTTTTACTGTCGCCATTTTCCTCCAAGAGACCTGCAATTCAGGATCACTCTATTCCTTTTTTGTTGTTGTTGTTGTTCCCCAAAATGGCTCTGAGTTCATGTAAGTTTGAGAAATGCTAAATAAAACAAAAGTAAGTGAATTCTTTTTCTCTAACCTGGAAGACATCTCAAACATTTTATAATACAAACAGGCATTAAGGTAATCCAAAAGGAATGTAGAGTTCAGGGTTTTCCAAATGTATTTTACTCTGGAAATGTTATTTTGCTTATTTTGAAAGAAATCTTTTCTAAAATCAATATTTTATTTTATTTTTTTCTTGAACGGTGTAATTTAGGAATGTCAAATGGCTGATCCCCCTTCAGAAATAGTGAGAATGGAAATTTGTAGACTTTATGGGGTTTCTATTTGTACTCGAAGGCAGGTGTGATCCGTGTTCTTTCTTTCTGTGTTTCTGTCTTTTTTTCTTCTGTCTTCATGAATAATTGAAGTTCAAAATAAAAGTTCTCCACCCAAACAATCTCTCTCGGTCTCAACTCCCTTTAGATTAGTCCTTTATCTTCCTTGCTTTGTCCTTTTGTTAAGGCCCCAAACTCTTCGTACTTTTAACTCCTTGTTTATGTTTATCGGGACATCATTCTCCACCCAAGAACTTTCTTCATAAACTAAAACTCTTTATTTTAGCTAGGCCTAGCCATCTTCTAATGCCCACCCTCCTTTTTTAAAATTTTTGCAAATAGACTGTTCAGTCTCCTGTGAATTTTTACATCAGCAATAATTGGCTTTACCTTGGTTCCCACTGGTCTTTATAGAATATTGAACTGACAGCACTTATATGACTTCTCATCTGCAGCCTACAAAGTCCAGTGCATCTGTCTTTTAAAACTTATACTTACTGATTTGCAGGTGGTTACCTTCATTGTTGGAGGTCTTTGGTACCGGCCTTTCAGTGTTCCTTTGTACTCTTATGCCTTCAAAAGATTGTGGGTAGCTTCAGTATCCTCTGAGTGACCATTCTGTACTCAAGACTTTCAAATTTCAAGGGCCTTCATTTCCACTCTATTGATTAAAGTCATTTGAAGAGCGACATTCTATAATTGCTCGCTCTGTGAACTGCTTCATTTTTAACTTTGACTGTGTTCAAAACTTATCCCTCAACCTAATCTATGAGCATTTAACAGGCTCTTCAACCTGACTGCAAGCCCTCCTTATTTATTTTCTATATGGAAATTAATTGCTTTTATTTTAAAAATACATAGGTTGGAAGGAACTTCACGGTCAGATGACATTCAAAAATTGTAGGTGAAATATACAGTTTTGATTCTGCAGTAATTCCTGTGGTTTTCTTTATGCTCTTTGAAAATTTCTAGGATGTAGATCTAATGTGCAAAATTTTTCAAATTTGACTGCAAAATGTTCTTCCTCCATTATCTCTCAGTATTAGTTTGCCATCCACCACACTTTGGTAATTTTAGTGATATTGCTCTGATATTCGGTTATCTCTTTATTTCCAAGACCTTTTCCTAATTTTACTTTTATCTTCACTATGCCTGGGCCATAGATCAGTCATTTCATCTCCCGTCTCAAAAACTACTTTTCTTCCTTCTTCTTGTGAATCTTCTCTGTATAAGCCTTGTCCCAGACATCAATTTTTCTCTCCATTTGTGTTTCTAGGCTGCTTCATGCTGATGGAGTTCAAGACGTAGTACTCTAAAATATGGCCCCTTGGCATTTAAGAAAACAGCAGATGCAGGAAGGTCACCTTTTTCCCACGCTTCTACCCAGAAGTAGGTCTTAATATTCTCATTTAAGAGGCACCTTCTCTATGCGTGGAGGAGAAGAACATCTTCATCTCTGAAGACATGAGGAAACAGACAAGAATCTGAACAAACAGGCCTTACTAAGTCCCCCCACTTTACTACCATTAGATCATATTCCCTTTGTCTAATTGTATTTGACACAGCTTGTCCACTTCACAATATGTCCACTTCTTCATCTAATTTAGCATAAAAATACACAGGTTTTTGTGTTTTGGGGGGGTCTTTATTTCTGAAAGCTCCCGTCTCATGTAAAACTTACATTAAATAAATTTATATGCTTTACTTTTGTTTATTTCTCACTCGTTACAGGTGCCTCAGTCATAAACCTAGTGATGAACGAGGAAAGAAAGATTTACTCCCTTACAATGCTATTGAAGAAAACAAGTAACAGTATTAATTTGCTACATTAAAATTTATTCAGCTTCAGACCTTAATATCATGTGATAATTTTTTCTTTGTTATGTTTCCTTCCCTTGTCCTTTCTCCCTGGTGGCTGTTCTATTAGGTTTTAACCCTCTTTTGACTTTCTCAAATTTTTCTGAAGTATGAATCTTTTATATTATCAAGAAAATTAGTGCATTCAGACTTTAATCCTTTAACTTCCATTTCATCTCACATCCACCATTTTCTAACTCCATTATTACCTCTTTCCCAACTTCATAAGACAAGATGATCATTTTGTCAGGACTTGCTCCAGCACATGACAAAAACTTATTATGCCAAGTGCACAGTAACCTCCTGAATATTAACTTTTTTTTGGCCATGGATAAGTTTATGGCCTTGATTGTGGTGATGGTATCATGGGTATGGACTTATTTCTAAATTTGTCAAGTTGTACACATTAAAGATGTACAGTTTTTGTATGTAAATAATAAAGTAGGTTAAAAAAAAAAATCCCAAACACCAACATCCTTTTCTCAGTCCTCATTATCTTTGCATCTCAGAAGATCTTGCTATTTTTGGATATTTCGTGAAGTCCTTTCTGACTTTAGCTTCCAAATTCAACTATCTACTGATACTTTGCCTACTTCTCTGAATGCCCCCGCCCCGCCCCCGTTGGATTGTTTGGGCTACTCATGCTAACCCTCACTGTTAACACTCTGCAGTTTTTGTACCCTCTAGTTTTCTCTTCCAACTGTGCAGTTCCTAGTTGGGCATTCTCATCCACTTTTTTAGCTTGAGCTATCACCAAGTGCTTATTGTCCTCAAATTTAAATGACTATTTTCAATCCCTTCCCAAACATCAAAGCCGTTAATTAATTAATCCTTTCTTTAATATCAAAGCCATTAATTCTTGGATATTTCTTTCTATATGTTTCATTGATTCCTCAGATGTAAAATATCTAAAATTTAACTGTCTTCTCTGCACACCTAGAATCCTCTTTGGCATTCTACCCAGAAGTCCATGCTAGGCACTATGGAATTTTCTCTGACTCTCCATACCTTTTTATTAAAGAGTGTTTGTAAGTTTATCTTTAAAAAAATTCCTCAGATGTCCCAGCCTCTTTTTTTTGTTTTATTTTTTTCAACTGAGACATGGATCCATGTTTTGTGACCAAAATTTCATATTATTTGGGTGGAGGTGGTCCTCTTTAAGAATAAAACATCTCTTTGAAAGTAAATATTCAATTAGAATGAGAAGAGAAATTACAATAAATTTCAGTTTTAAAAGACCAACAAATATGTAAAAAATTCAGAAAAATAACTTTATATTTTTCTTGACACTATTCCATAACTTTTTTTTTTTTTTTTTGGTGGCATAGTCATTAATCACCTCTTCACATGACAAGAATCCTGTAATATTATTTTGTAGAGAGAGAACAGAAACATAATTTTTTAATTTAATCATTTTGCCGCATCAGTGGCAATTTAACTTGCTGTTAAATCTGGAAACACCAGACTTCGTCAGGAGATGTGTCAGGTGTACTAAGACATAATCTGATACAATGAGAGATATCAAATGCAACATCATACACAGGCACATTTGAATTTGAACTACTGCTGGAGGTTCATGCCCTACAACAGTACTGATCAAATCTATTTCATTTGATTCTCATTGATAAATAATAAAAAAAGGTTAATGGCATATTTATAAATGTATATGCTTCATTGCCTAGTACAGTATATTCCCTTTGACATTCTTTTTGGACTAAGTATCAATGAGAACACAATATTCTGCTTATAATTTATTTTCCTGATATTCTCCAAAATCTGGAGTTTTACTCAGACTTGTTTCTGGCTCCTTACAAGTAAAACCTTGTCTCTCCTTCACTACCCAAATACTTCCTGTGCTGCATGCCAACGGACCTCTATATTGCCACCAGACCTCTAGCCCTACAACTTTATATCTCAAAGCTAGATGAGTTAACACATGGGTGATAGTATTCCTAAAAAAATTTTCTACAAGGGAGTAGTTTCCCATACTTATTTATGCAAGGGCATTATTGAAAACTGCATAAATAGATCCCGCTATCCCAAACTAAATATATCCTCAAAATATTTCCCTAGCCAGAACTCCAAATGCATGTGACCTTTCTGATGCCATAGGGCAGGAGCAAAAATGTGACAGGTTGGAAGGCACAGTATAAAGAGACAGAAGCCTTAACCAGTTGTGGTTAAAGTATTTGCAAATTTTACAAAGATGTACGATCATGCAAAGCCCTTGCCAGAACTCCTCCCAGGATCCTGGCAGTGGCCTGTGTCAGTAAGGACTTTGGGGCTCACGGTTTTCGGCTTCAAGGTAAAGCTGCCTCCACTGCTTCCACTCCCTGTATTCATTTAGGCCTGTGATATTTCCAGTTTAGATCATTGCAGCATCTTTTTAACTGTTATCTCCAGCTTTTAGGTTCTTTTCCCTCCAATTTATTCTCACTTAATACTGACAGTAAAATTATCTTTTAAAACACCATGCAGGTCAAGTTGGCAGTTTAGCAGAGTAGAAAAGGGTGTGACCTATAGAGAGATATACAGGTTGAGTCACTTACCACCTGTTTGATTCCAGACAAAATATTTATCATCTGTAAGCCTTAGTTTTATTATCTGTAAAATGAGAAGGAAATAATTCTTACTTTTCAGGGCAGTTTTGAAAATCAGATTACACCTCAAATGTAAAATAGTCAATGAATACAGTAATGTATTGTTACCATCAAGAGGCCTTCCCTCCTTAAATGGTTTTAATTCCGCTTTCGTCTGATGAGCTTAGTATTCAAGATCCTTCACTTACATTTCTGCTTCTGTCTCCTGCAATACTCTCTTCTCATACCTCCTTTCTCTGTTCCTGCCACATTGATACACTGACTGCTCTTTTGCAACTCCCCGCCCTCTCCCTGCCAATACATCAACTTTTAAGCCTCCTTACCTTTAACTATGCTACTCTTGTTTCTTCAAATACCCACTCCTTTATCTGGCAAAAATCTAAGCATCCTTTAAGGCCCAGTCCATATGTCATTTTTTGATGGCATCTTCCCTAGTCAACACAAGCATAATTAGTGTACTTTTCAAAACACCACATGCATACTATTATTATATTGTTTTCATAGACGTTTACCTGTCTAACTCCCTTGAACTCCAAACACATTGAGGGCAGGGAGTGTGCTGGGCACTGTTATATTTTTAAAGCTAGCACAGAGTCTGGCAAAGAACAGGAGATCAATATGTGCTGGTTGAATCCAATCAAGTCCCAGTATTTCTTACCCCTTTTGATTAATTTTTAGTTATTTGATGGTTTTATTTCTTAGGAATTAGTAGGTTGTATTTTATCAATTATTTCTAGTATCATACAATTGAAAGTTTGTTTTATCCTCAAAATTTTATAATTATCTTAATATTAAAATTTTATTTTATATTAATATTGTTACTTATTTTATCCTTTTTGTCTATTTTCTTAAAGTTAACTGGAATTTGGGAATTAATCTTATGTAAACCTAGTAAGAACTACTAATTAGGAGAAAGAATAAATGAGATATTTTTACTGTTACATGGTTTTTTTCTAAAATATGTCTTGAGTTGAATTTGAATCTTTTTAAATATGAAAAAAATAATTTTTCCTTCTTGATTCAGGTTTAAGATGTTTATAAAAAGAATGAATTCTGAGTACAATAATTTGTTATGCTTTTTATTTTTGTTTTTATTTATGTTTTTATTAATAGGGATAATCTTTCTTCATAGTGTAAAGGGGATTTAGTAAACACACATTGATAATCATATCTATCTATTCATCTATTTATGTTTGTCCATCTACTGATATTTATAGTGTATACATATATGTAGGTGTTTTAATACATTTAGTTTAGCTATTGTGCTGATAATGATAGAAGATTGTGGTTTAACAAGGTAAAAGTGTTACTTTTGTTTGTGGGTATTAAAGACTGTCTTCGCTACTGGAAGACACAACAAAACAAAACAAAACAAAAACTCAGAGAAGTAGATCAAACAGCACATTTTATAAATAGAGATGTCCACTTTATTCATAGGAAAGCTATGGGACGATAGATTGTCCATTTAATTGACATCTAACAACTTATGATAGCAATTTTGTTGTGAATATACAGACTAAAAGATAATTTTGTCATGGCAAAGTAATGACAGAAATTTCTGGTGCTTACAGTTTAGTAAACAAATAGTTATCAACCATTTGGATATAGTCCACATACTCATACAGACTGTGTTTAGCAGTTACAAGGTCATCTCTATGCCTATAATAAATGGGCCAATTTTGTCATTTAAACATGGCATATGCTCTCAGAGATGTTGATTATTCAAAATACCTGTTTGCCCAAGTCTATTAAGCTTAAAAACTACATTTTAATGGCCTCTTATATTTAAGCCCTTTTTAATATGGCAAATGCTTCAGAGCTACTTAGAAACACCATTAAATTTCATCACTAATTACTAATAACAGGAATGGAATTAGCACCTGTCTCAGCTGCTTTTGATTTTGGATTGCACTTAATAAACAGTTGAGAAAATCCTCTGTTGCTAAACATTTACTGGGGCCATTTGCATTCTGATTTCAATGAGCTATTATAATTTATGCTCCCATCTAGGCATCTGAAAATGCTACAGGACTTGAAGCCACTAAATGTACTTCTTCATCTGAATTTGAAGCAATGTATAAAATATCTTACATTTTAAAATCAGTTTTCAGTATGAGACATCAATTTATCTCAGTATATAAATGATTCCTTCTTATTCTCCAGGGCTACTAAGATGAGAATGCCAGTGGAGTAAATGGGAATTTTCACAAAAACATTGAACATCATTAGATTACACTTATGCAAAAAAGAGGGTACGATGGGTCTTAACAATCCCTTAAAATGAGAAAGCCTTTAAAGATATTTGATACCCTTGCTTCTCTCTACTCCTCCTTTGTGGGCCTTTGGCCTGAAGCTACTGTCGTAGGTGCTGGCAGAGTTTAAAGTGAAAATAAAGCAGTTAAATTGACAAATGGTTCAGTGCTACTGCAATAGCATTAAGTAACATACTAATATTAACAGGAATTGTGGATTTGGGGAAGTCTCACACTCATTGACAGAATGGTTATCTTGCTGCCATATTGAAAAGATGTGAGAAAAATTATGTAAAGAGCACTATGATAGAAGAATGTTAGGAAACCTTCTCATTGGGCCCCAAAGATAAAATACTTTTCTATCTTTGGTGACCTGCTCAATTTTTATACTTTATAAGTTGTTGTTATAGGATTTCAGGCCAGTTGAACTCAAGATACTCTAGATTAAGCTCTAATCATTCAAATTGTTGTCCTTGATTTAATAGACTTCTTTTAAAAAAAAAAATTCAAAGTACATTGAGATTCATCTTTTAAATAAAGTTTGTAAGCATAAAAAAATTTTACAAGATAACCAGAAGGTGGCAGCATGGCAGCTATTTAGAAATTTGATAGCTTGTAACTTCCATTAAGTGAAAAACAGTTTCTAGATTTTTGTAAATAGTATCCCATTTCCAATCATAAAATTTTCTCAATATAGGAAATATAATTAAAAGAAAAGACTGTTAGTAAGACCTAAATGATAGCTTGACCAAAGCAAAATTGCAAAGAAATAAAAACGGATTCTTCTTCATTGCAAATAATGCAGAAGAAACATGAAAGGAAGAAAGCAGACAGAGAATGCTAAGGCTCTTATAAATGTGCTTTCAGAACATTTTTAAATAAGCTTGATAGAACCCATTATGGAGAAGAAGAGATTCTTTTAAAATTCCAAACAAGATTAGCTCTGATATTGAAATAACCAATTAATTCCATCTAGACCATTAGGAACAAATTAAAGGTCATTATTATAATTGCACAGGTTCGAAAAAAAACCCTTAAATTTATCATCTTTAAAGTCCATTTTAGCTTTAAGAAAAACAAAAAGCTATGATTCTATGATCTTACGAATCTCTTGTAGAACAAATATGTTCAGTTTACAAAGAACTCCATCCAGTACACTCTTTTCATTATTAAAAGTGTAATCCCATTATAACTAACACAATTAACTGAATTTTTTTATGACAGAGCGGAGAAATATCTTTTAAATCTCACCTGAGAATCCACATATTTATGGCAATATGCAACATAATAAAATGACAGTTGAAGAAAACATTTTCTGTAGTCTGTGAAAAAAATCTGTAACAAGATTTCACTGTAGTATAAATTTCTGAAAAAAATCCCCCAACACATTCTGCTATGAAATGTTAAAAATAAAATCCAGCACACTCATTTATTTACACTCATGTCCCTGTTCATTTTATTAATTTATGATATGTACAAAATCCTCAATCTTCTTTCAACATACAATAGGATCTGTTGACAGTGAGCTAGTTACCATGTTTATGATGAGGCCAGTTTGAGTGTTCACGTGTATTAGTATATTAATATAAATCCATTCATTTATTAATTCAAAATTTTTTTATTACCTTCTATAATTCTTAGTACAAATATTTAGGCAACAACTGAAATACATTACAGTTTAGAACAGATTTATTAAACTATTATAGCATGAAAACAGCAGAAAATGTAAGAACTGACTTGGACAGCCAAACATTTTCTGTGTATGTTGATATAGTCATTATAATATACAATGAAAATAATTGTTAATATACATTGTTTAAGTTCTTGTCATTCTTCTAACCTGGTATTGTGGATGTAATACTTAATCAAAACCTATATCTATACATATTAAACTAGTACTGAGTTCACAGGATGAATGGCCTAATAACCAACAAAACACTTGTGATTAAGCCATGTAAGAATTCAGGCAGAAGGAAGTTGATTTATCCTTCCTTCCTCCTGCAGTGGGCAGCAAAGCCTTGGTTAGATTTTAAGATTTTTGAGAGAAAAGAACAATGAACAATGGAGCAAACCAGCTGCTGTAACCGTGGACAGGTGTCATTCTCAGTCAGGGCTCCTGGGAAAGGTGGATTTCAGGGGCAGAAAACAAATGAGATGATAATGATGATGATGATGATAAGTATTTCATAAGTTGCTTTACCATATTTTTTCCCCATTTAAAAAAGTGCTCAATATAAAAAGCCATAAAAACAGTCACTTCTTAACAGCTAAGCAACTTGGGACTCAGGTAAATTAAATCTAAGCACAGAGAGTTAATGAACAGTACAGTCATATTCCCAGACAGATATCCCTGCTGCTACATTAAAATTAGAAGAAAATTGGGAGCAAATCAGAAAGAGCTTCTGGCCTGCTAAGACAATCTTTGGTCCCTTAGAGTTGAGAAATTATTTATATTCTTTTAGTCGTTCCACAAATGTAAATAGAATATCCAGTCAAGTGCTCTGTGTTTGAAGGCAAGAATAGAATTGAAGTTCATCCAGGGAATTCATATTGCAAGAGAGATTTCAGTAGCCAGAACGGTTTCTTCATCTTAAATTTGATTCCCACTTGTCGAGGTAAAATCCGACTTGAATTAAAAGGATTTCATCCCCTAGATAAGATGCTGATTATTTCTCCAGGAGTGAAGAGTCTTAGCCTTGTGAGTAGAGAAAATCAGTGTAGGATGAAATACTTTTTAGCAAACAGTATATTCTTTGGGTTATTTATCCCTTGTGAACTTCTCATATGACATCCTATGTACTATCCATGGTTGTGTAGATATGCACTGAAAATCTCAGTGGGTGGCTATGTGCTATGGAAACTTGTCTACAGGCTGAGTTATTCTGCTTTACGTGTCTTACCTTGGTTTTTGTGTAAGAGCTTTCTCCACCAGTGATAGAAGCCTAGTTCCTGAAATGTTTTAATATGAGATTCCTTTAATACAGAGCCATGAAAAATATAAATTTAAGTATAAATTTAGCAACATAAAGTAACCTATATTAAATGCTAAATATACATAAAGGCAAGAAATGCTATAAGATCCATCCAGACATCCATCCATTCAGCCAGTCAGCCAGCCAGCTAGAAAATACTTATTAAGCATCTCTTATGTATCAGGTACTGTTCTCGGTGATGGAATATAGACATAAACTCACCTAAGGAATTTGAATCAATTTCTGAAAGCATTAGAGAGACACTGAAGACTTTTGAGCACAACCATGACTAAAGCAGAGGGTTCTTCTAATTTTGACTCCAGATGAATAATATGACAATTCACTCATTGTATGTTAGCTTCAGGTAGAAAAAAATACTACTTTTTAAAAATGTGGCCAAATTTGGTTTTTACACTGTCTAAAATGTTATAAACCACATGGAGCCCAACTGATGGCTATTTGTCCTTTTCTTTTTTTTTTCTCCCTTTAACTAATTTTTTTTAATCTCTTGTGTCTGATTAATATTATATATTTGGTCTATGAGATTAAAATAAAGTCTGTTAGCAGCCCTTAATGAAAGAGCTATTTTATGTCATTTTTTTAGGATAGAAAATATGGCTAGGTACTATTCTGTCCATTCAAGTATGTATAAATGAATAAAAGGAAGGAAACATTTTCAGAAAAAATTATAACTTCATAGTTTATTTGTACTTCATGATATAAATTTCTGGTAATTATTAAAGTCATATATGTTGTTCAGATTCAAAATTTCCTTTGGATCTTTGATTTTTTCCCAAGTCTTTGACCTTTTGTGATAACATTCTTTTATCCTCCTTTCTTATCCCAAATTCCTTTTGCCTGACGTTTTTGTCTCCCTTTTCTGATCTTCTATTTTCCCTGAAATCTTATTTCTCTCTTCTCTTTATGAAATTTATTTATTTAGGAAAGAGTATGTTAGGTAAACTGTGACAAAAGAGAATTGGCGGAGAAAAATAATATATCGTTTAATTAGATTTTGAACTGTAAAGGACTGGACTCTTTTTTATATGATTGAAATAAATAATTTTTGAATCTTTATTTGTGAATGCTTGTTTGTCATCACCCTTAATCGTTTGCCCACCACACAAGAAAGTCAACTTAAGTGCAGCCCAAAATGTCAGTCATTATATATCAATGGTCCAATTGTATATATCATAAGAAAGTGGACTTTCACCTGACAGCTAATGAATAAACATTTTGAAATAAGTGAGGTGGCACTCTCTCACTCAACCATTTCACTACTGGTAGTGCCATTGTTACACAGTATTGTTCGTTTGATTTTAAATAAAATATTTTATTAAATAATCTATTTTAGTTAAATGGGGAGAAAATATTAAATAATTTTATAATTAAAAACCTAAAGTTAATAAAAATTAGTATTAATATTGGGGTCTCTGGGACTGCTGCCCAACTCCAAATGACTTCATACCATTATATACAAATCTAATGATGGCAAAATTTTTCCAGTTCTTGTTTTTCTCTCAATGATTCTAATAAACGTTTGAACCATGAATGTAACCATGAAATGCATGCAAATGTATCAATTATTCTCAAAATAATTTTAACTTATAATGGGTTAGACTAGGCATGTAAGACGTAAATCACATAAACTATTTTTCTAGATTTCATTAGTCTATGCAAGTAAATGCATTATAATCATCCTATATCTTCTTCAGTGCACGGCATGTAGTGGCAATCAATAAATGCTTGTCTTGAATTTGATGCAATAATATAATAGACACGTTTTTAAGAGAGGTAAATGCAATGATGATAATAGAAAGCAGAGGCTTACACAATTGGGTTGTTTCATATTATCGATAATAAAATATAAAGTTGCAATATATTCTCATCAACTTATGTGAAGGAAGAAAACTAGAATCGTGAATAATTATAAAATTAGCAAAATGGTAAAATATTTGGACACATTTGGAGTGTGTAGGCTTCATTTACATCATTACCTACTTGAAGCTTTATTACAATGCCTTTAAAAATTATTTTAAATAATTATAAACTAACAAAAAAGTTGAAAAAACAATGGTATGAAAAGTTTATTTATACCCATTATCCAGCTTCTCCTAATGTTAACAACTGAAATAGGCATAGTAAAATTTCTTTCTACAACTGTATAGTTAATATTGTTACAATAGTATGAAGTAATCTACAGACCTCTTTGGAATGAATTTCACTAATTTTTCCATGACTGTTCTTTTTCTATTCCAGGACCTAAACTAGTATGCCAGATTACGTTTAGCTGCCGTGTTTCCTTAGTTTCTGCTAATCTGTGACAGTTGCTAAGTCTTTCCTTATCTTTTATGGCCTTGACACATTTGATGAGTACTGGTCAGTTATTTAATAGAAGGCCTTTCACTTTGGGTTATGTGATGTTTTTGCATGATTAGACTGAGGTTATGCATTTTGGGCAATGATGGTGCAGAAGTAATGTTGTGTCCTTCTCAGTGCATAATATGGAGATATGTAATATTGATATATTTTATTTCTGGGGATATACTTGATTCAGATAGCATGCACTGGGTCTTTCTACTTCAAATTTACTATTTTTTCCTTTGTAATTAATAAATATTTTGGGAGAGATACTTTGAGATTATGCAAATATCCTGCCTCACCCAATTCTTTTAGCATCTGTTGGCAAATCTTGCTTGTAACAATTATTACTGTCGTGTTTCCCAAGTGGTAATTTTGTATTTGTCTTACTCTTTCCACATTTATGATCACATAATAAGCTTTCTGTTACTTAAAATATTATTTGCTATTAATATTGAGCAGAAACAACAAAAATATTCTATTTCTCATTTTTGTCCCACTTATTATATAGTACTTTTCTTGTATTCCTTCCAAAGATTCTAGCTAGGTTGGACTAGAGTTCCTTCTCCAAAACATGTTTTTAGCTAAATTATGTTGGTGAAAGCAGTTATATTTACCCAAAACCTGCCCACACGAAATCCTGCTCAAACCATATACAATTTGTCAATAAAAGTTAGCAGAGATAAAAGATTTGCATTAGTGTGTGTGGAGGTGTGAGTGTATGCACACAATTTTTCAATGCTAGTAATATGCATCATGGGCAATACACTTTGATAGTGAAATTTTCTTCAGATTCTAAGCTAGCACAGCTCCATTAATGAACCAGTACTTTGTAACTGCACTAAATGAGTTCATATAGTCTGTTAGGTCATTGATCTGCTAATTAAAAATTCTTGAAATAAGATGTGTCATAATGGTTTGATGGGTCTGACTTCAGACCTCCCTTATGAAAGTTTACCATAGATTTGGAAGGAAATTTGTAAAACAAGAATAGAGCAAGCAGTATTTATAATTTTATAATGTAAAATTAGAATTCAAAAAATAATAATTTTCCCTTAAATATAATTATAGATGGTAGGTTTATTGACACCAAAGAAGCCATAAAAATACACCCAGTATATATGTACATATTTTCCACACTATGTTTTCTAAATTCCAAATATTTCTCTGATATATGCAGTTAAAGAGAATATTTTCTAGATATGTTAGCTTCCTGATGTATACAGATATTTCCAGAACATGATTCTTAAAACTAAATGCACTATGTGTCAAGGAATAATAAGAAATTTTACTTTTAGATACAGGAACAGCAAATATAGCTTTGGTCATCTAGAAAACATTTTGCACTTTTTGTAACTTTCTGTGAATCTGTCTGATGACATATTGATGCAGATTACATTGTATTATTTTGTGACTTCTACAGTTGTTTTTTAGCTATATCAGACTCACCAAGAATTTTTCTTCCTCCTACTATTTAAAGTTACTAATGGATTTGCAGCTAACCTATGGCTTTAGTCTTGGTCAGTTGCCTTCAGTATCACTTATGTATGCATTGAGCTGATAAATACTGTGGTTCATTTTACTTTTGAGCAAATGAAGTTTAAGAAAGAAAAGGAGGCAGAAAAAAAAAAAGACAAATAATTACCTTAGCTTGAGATGAAGGTGGTGAAAAACCACTTGACTGCTCCTTAATCCTTTGCAAGATATAATGAAATAAGGCTTTGGAGGGGAGGGCCCTGCAATAGAGGTAGGAAAGACAGCAAGGGTTATGTGACAGCTTTCTTTGTGCTCTTTTTTAAGGTAACTTTAAATTTCTCTAGCTGTGTTTTATTCCATATTATCAGAATGATGAAATTATAATTAAGATGTACATCTTGGTTTAATTATGAATTATTTCCCACATCTATGGCTATTTCTCAATATTCCCAGTGTCATCGTTTCACATTACATTTTAATTTGTTAGTTCATCAGGAAGAACAGTGTACCCTAGCATATAAAGGATTACTCGTCATGACTCAGTAGGCTAACAAAGCTTTTGTTGAAAGAGGAAACCTAATGAAAAGAAAAGAAAGATTTTACTCCTTCTAGTCAAATTATTAACTCAGACATTTCATGCAAGAGAGGAATTGGAAATTTTTCTCATTACCCTGTATAATATGCTTACTTTAAAAACTTGCTAAAAAAAATTACAAAATGCACATCTCCTATAATGGGAAAAAAATATCTCATTTGAGAATATGACATATGCACAGAGTCTAAAACAAACAGCTGTACTTTTAGAAATAACCTTTAAGAATTACCATTGCACGGGGGAAAACATTTAATATCATTCCTTTCTTTTATTTAAAAAAATGAAAATCATCCCTGGTAACCTGGGAAGGATTTAAACAAGATAATTAAATAAAAATAAAGGTGTAATAAGTTTTATGATGATCTGATTATTTAACTTCATGTATTAAAATTATATGACCTCATATCCTGGGCTTTATTCAGATATCTTGAACCAAATATGTATCAGTAAATGGGAATTTATAAATTACTTACCAGAAAAATAGCATTAAACTAGGCAAGTTCCAAACAAGCAGACATATCAACTACAAAACACTAAAATGACCTTACATTTTGAGGATTTCCTGAGTATTCAAAATAGCATTCTGATTTCAAATTATGAAACCTTTTTTATACAATGGGGTTTTATGATAATAACTCTGAGAACTTGATAGAATATTACAATTGAGGAAGTAAAACTCCAGACTCAACCTTTTGTGTCCTTCTTTTATCTTCCACATGAATAAATCAGAGCTATTTATGCTTATTACAGAAGTCCTTCCCCAAGGACAGCATGATCAACTAACAAGATTACTGGACTTGGTGTTCGGAGCGGAGGGGTACAGTTTTAGGTCTGCCACTAATTACCTGTGTAAGCCTGGGAAAGTTCCTTAACTTCTCTCAATCTAGGTTTCCTCATCTGTTAAATGAGAAGATTGGAAAAGCTGCTTTCCACTTCCTGCAATTAATAAATTTGTAACATATCTCAATTTTGAAAAGTCCATGTTTCTCAATAATTTTAAAGATGCAAATGTGTCTTTCAATCAATAGGCTATCCATCAGTGAACTATCATTGCAGTGCAAATTGTGACTGAGTAGTCTTACGGGGTTAGGAATTCTTAGAAAATCTAAACTTCATCTGGCTTTTAAATTATGGCTTTAATTATGGCTTCAAGATATATATTAGACAGTTTGTCTCATGACATCCTGTGAGTGTTTACTGAGATACCTACTATGTTCTCTCTCTCTCTCTCTCTCTCTCTCTCTCTCTCACACACACACACACACACACACACAGAGTGATGGGGGAAATGTATAATATTATAAAAATTCCTAGAACAAGAAACCAAGCAACCACTGGGAGTCAGAGAATACTTCTGGAGAAAGGAGTTGAAAACTGTAATTAGTCTGTTTCTATTGCTTATAACAGAAATACCTGAACCTGGATGATTTATAAAGAAATCAAATTCATTGCTTACAGTTTTGGAGGCAGAGAAATCCAAAGTCCGGGGAACACATTTGGTGAAGCCCTTGGTGATGGCAACAGTGACACAGGGGTCTCAAATGGCAGAAAATGGTGAAACAGAGAGAGACTATCACATGCTATCCCTTTAAAGTGTTCAGAGCCATGTCCCTGATCACCGTTATTAATCCATTCAGTATGACATGGTCCTACAATCTAATCATCCATTCAAGGCCCTATCTTTCAATTACCATATTAGGATTTCCCACCCTCAATAGTTACAGTGAGAATTAAGCTTCTAATGTATGGACTTCGGGGAACAAAATTCATATGATCCATAGCACTCCACCCCCTGGCCCCCAAAGTTCATGTTCTTCTCACAGGTAAATATATTCATCCCATCCCCAAAGTCTTAACTTGTTTCAATTCAAAAAGTCCAAAGTCCAAAGTCCCATCAGTGAAATCAAAACAAGTTATCTACTTCCAAGATACAATGGTGGGACAAACATAGAGTACATATTTCCATTCAAAAAGGGAGAAATAGGCCAAAAGAAAGGGGTAACAAGTCCCAAAATATGTAACAGATCTGAAAACCGTCAGGGCAGGCATTAAATCTCAAAGCTGGCCAATCATGTACCTTGACTCCATGTTCAACATCCTCTGCATGCTGGTGTGGAGTTGGGTCCGTAAGTCCTTGGGCAGCTCTGCTTCTATGGTTCTCCTGGTCAGAGGCCATATTTCAGCTCTTGCAAGCTGACATTGCATATTAGTAGCTCCACAATTCTGGGCTCTCCATGACAGTCCTGCTCCCACCATTTCACTAGGCATGACACTGGGAGAGTTTTTCTGCTGCAACTCTGACTCCACATTTCCACTAGGCATTCTTCTACTGAAGACTTTATGAAGTGAATCTGCCCCTGTGATGGATCTCTTCCCGGGCCCCTAGGCTTTTCCATACATCCTTTGAAATTGGGGTGGAGGCTCCCACACCTCCACAATGCTGCCATTCTGCGAGCCTGCAAACTTAACACCACATGGATGATGCCAAGCCTTCCAGCTTGTCCTCCAAAGCTGCAGGTCCAGCCACACATGGGGCCAATTTATCCATGGCTAGAGCAGCCAAAGTAGCTAAGGTGCCAGTGCTGGAAGCAGCTGCCTGAGGTGGCCCTAGGCAGCAAGCCTGCAAAGGGCACTTCAGGCCTTTTCCCCAAAACAATTATGTCTTCCTAGTTCTCTGGACCTGTAATGGAAGACTCCAAGATCTCTGAAATGCCTTCAGGACCTTTCTCCCTTTGTCTTGGCTATTTGCACCTGGCTGCCTCAGAGCCGTGTTAATGTCTTTAGCAACCAGTCCCTTTGCTTCACCATTGGATTTTTCTCCTGAAAATGTTCTCTGCTTCTCTACCACATGGCCAGGCTGCAAATTTTCTAAATCTTTATACTCTTCTTCTCTTTTAATTATAGATGCTGGCTTTATATCATGCCTTTTCTGCCATAACTTGGTGTAGGCTGTTGCAAGTAGCCATGCAGCTTCCTAAATGCTTTGCTGCTTAGAAATTTCTTCCACCAAATACTCTGATTCACAACTCTTAAGTTCCAACTTCTACAGAGTCCCTAGGACATGGACATAATGTCGCCAAGTTCTTGCCAGTTCATAGTAAGGGTGATCTTTGTCCCAGTTTCCAATAAGTCTCTTCTCATTTATGTGTGATATCTTCTGAGAATGGCCTTTACTGTCCATATTTCTATCAGTATTCTGGTCACCACCATCTAACCAATCTCTAAGAAGTTCCAAACTTGCCTTAGTTTTCTTTTCTTCTATACTCTCACCAGCATCTAGGCTTTTTCCAGCCCATTTCTCCAAATTCCTCCAGCTTCTGCTCAACACCCAATTCCAAAGCCTCTTCCACATTCCCAAGTATTTGTTGTAACCAACACCCCATTTCTCTGGTACCAATTTTCTGTATTAGACCATTTCTGTTGCTTATAACAAAATACCTGGAACTGAGTAATTCATAAGAAAATGAAATTTATTGGTTACATTTTCAGAGGCTGGGAAGTCCAAAGTCCAGGAAACATATCTGGTGAGGATCTTCTTTGGTGGTGGCTTTACAGCAAGGCAGAGATCTCACACAGCAGAAAATGGCAGAGCAAAGAGAGAGAAACTCTCATGTGCTTATATCCTTTTAAAGCTTTCAGAACCTTACCCCTGGGGGTATAGCTCAGTGGCAGAACATTTGACTGCAGAACCTTGCCCCAACCACCATTATTAATCCATTCACTATGGCAAGGTCCTACAATCTAATCACCTCTTCAACGCCCCACCTTTCAATTACCATAAGAGGATTTCCCACCCTCGACAGTTACAGTGAGAACTAAACTACTAATATATGGACTTTGGGGGACACAGTTTAATCAGCCCACAAAAAAAATGAAATTGAAACCTGACAAAAAGACAGAAGTTTGCCTAGAGATAATGGGGGAAGGAGTGCCTTAGGAAAAGGGAATGACTAAAAACTTACTGGACATTGAGAGAATGGTCCTTTTGAGAAATTTTTAAAGTTCATGAAGGCTGCATTTCAAACGTTTTCATAGTTCAGAGGAAGGAAACTACCCCTTGTCAAGCACATACTATGTATCATCAGAGTGCTTGGTGCTTCAGACTTGCTGTGTTACAAAATTTTACAAGTCTTCCTATAGCCACACTCTCCAGAGGGCCCCACCTAACACTTCAATTAAGTGTGTTTTTATTATTGGTCAATTTTATCTAATTGGTTTGATTAACTGGATTAAATTTGATTTAGTTTTCCTTTTCTAATCTCACCATTGCCTTTTTTGATAAATCACAGCTAATCCTGCCCTTGGAATAACTTCTTTGTACAAGCTTTTCAAGTATCTCTCTTCTATTATTCAGATGGCATTTTAGACAATGTCTCATTTATAAACCCTCTTTTCGATAACAGTGTTGAAGAGCGTAATTTTCACCCCAATGGTACTCTAATTCTCTTTATAGAAATTTACAATTTATGCATTACAATAAGTGAAATGCATTTTACAAAGAACAGTTGGAACTTTCTATAAAATTAATATTAAATATTGACAAATTTCTAGAATTATGTATTTATCTTAAGGAATTATATTTATTCTTTGATAACTAGACTTTTAGCTCTGTGGTGTGTGTGCATACTTATGTATATATGTGTATGTGTGTTGGGGATATATTAGAAGAAAGTGGTACAAGATAATTTGTGAGAGTTTTCTTCTCTTCCAAAATAAATATTGTAGACTTGAATGTTAAAAAAAAAAAAAAAACAGCAACCTATTTTGATTTTCTCATTTAATAGAAGATATGAGGCCCAGAGATAAGAGTGTTTCTAGTTTTATCGTTTCAGTTCCAGTGTTCGGGTTATAATGTATGTGAGCCATGAGATCGTATCTGTTTCAAAATGTGAACTTGTACATGGCAAGCTATCTATTTATAAAACTTCTCTTTAGTGGTGCCCAGACTGTCCTCACCTGGATGCTCAATTTAAAAACTATTTTTAGAGAATGACTAGAAAATTAATTCCCTGAATTTATGCCTTTCAACCCAGAGGACAGGGGAAAGCATGTACTGACTATTTCGAAAATGTGTGCATAATGTTAGCTGGCTATTATCTAGTTAATGTGTGAGATCTGCTGTCTGCTGTGCTATGAAGTGGAAGTGAGAAGTTGTTGGGAAGAGAGTATAAATAGTGTTTTACAAGGATGTATTGATTTTCCTTTTTGTTTTCAATTTAAGGTTTTGAAAAAAGGAATTAAAAAGAGGAAAAGTCTAGTGAAAGTCACCATCTTTATTATAAAATGTTATGGCTTATTAGGTTACTAAACCAGCATATTCAGTTTTCTGTTTTAAGGTAGAAGGAAGTAAATTGTATTTTGAATTCAAGACATGCAAAAATGGCAACTAATAAATTATACCTTGAAACATATTGTTTATTCTTTCATTCATTCATTCAAAAAATTGTTTCTGAGTGCCTATTGTGTGCCAGACATTGTGCTAGGTGCTAGATAAGAGAAATCAAAAAGCAAAGTTAGGTATGTTTATGAACTCACAAGTGTTTTGGAAGATGTAGACAAGTAAAACAACAATTGCAGTACAGGTTATGATACAGGAGTGCAAGACATATAAGAGTTATGCAGATTAGGAGAATATAACTAAGCCTGGGAGAAGAGTGACAAGGGGGATGGCATGAACTCAGTGCCAAAGGACTTATCCTGAGTAGCGTTTCAGACAGGAAGACAAACAGAAAAGGGGCATTCCAGGAACAAGGAACAGAATGTGAAAACACAGAAATGAAAGAGAAAACATAGTTAGGGAACCGCAGTGGTTCGGTTTAGCTGGAGCAGAGGGGGCTATGGCTGAATGGGGGAAAGAGACTGCTGAGAAGAAACAACTGACTTCATAAAATCCCTCTACCAAAAAGTTTATGCAGTAACCTAGGTGATGAGAAGCTCTTTGAAGACTTTAGTGGGAAAGTGACATAAACAGAATTCATTCTTTGGATAATCTCCCTATAATAGAATGGAAGATGGCCTGGATGAAGATAAAATTGAAGGTGGGGATATCAGTTAGAAAATCCAGCCCCTGGAGGCTGCGTGAACCTCCCATCTACCACGCTTCCCCGCAAAAGAAAATTTAGGTATAGAATCATAGGAATTCAGAAAAGAGTGAATCCTTGGGTTGCAATTATAATTATTTCATTCTGTGATGAAAGAAATAAGGTTAAACAGGTTAAATGACTTGCCCAAAGCCAGATAGTTTTAGACAACTAGAATTTAGGACCCTGACCTCCTCTTTCTCAAAAAACATGGATTAAAATTCACAAGGAACCAGCTCTTGAGCTTCAGAGAAATATTTTAACTGAAGTATTAATGATGATGTGTCTGTGTTAGCAGTATCATAAAGCAAGTGACCTTCATGGATAAAACTCTCTGTGGCTAAAATTAAGAAGACAAAGGAAAATGGGATCTGATTATTAATGTAATTAGTTGATGATCTTGTGGGGTGACAGATACATAAATGACTGTTATTGACTGATGATAATGGAGCATTCAAGTCTCCAAACTAGTGCTCAAGTTCAGCTCTCAGAAATAACGAGGGACCTGCTTCCTTCATCCTGCCTCCTTACGAGGTGCTAATGCTATATTCCAAATAATGATGTGCAAACCCGGAACAATGTCAGCACTGCTGTTGCTCCACATTAATTCCATTATTATTTATTTTTCTGTTGCTATAGGTTCCGATTTTTTTGAAAATCACTTGATTATGAGGTGTTATCATGAACAGGACAGAGAAAGAATATCATGATTAACCCCTCTTGAGGACTTCCAAATTCACAATGTGTTCATAAAACTGGAACAAAAGAAATATGTTAAGGCTTTAATGTACTGTAGTGCTCAGGGTTTTCTTAGAATCTATTTTTTTTTTCTTTTTTTAACTCCTTCAAGGCATCTATGTGAATGCCTCCATCACATCTGAAAGTGTAATGGCTCCTTTAAACTGAATACTTCATTGCCAGGTAAATAGAATTAGTAGCTCATATATAGAAAGAACATTTTACAGATACATGTATTTATTCAGGTGGATCACCTTAGTTGGCTGCAGAACTTGATAATACTCACTATGAGATTATTCAGACAATTATCATCCCCAGTGAGGACAAGGGGATGCCCACAAACACAGGTTCATAATTGTTCAGAACTGGTGCCTGAACCCAAGGATCCCAACCCCAAGTCATCACTATGTTGACTGTGCCAAAAGGAATTTGCACTTTGACCAGTACACTATTGATTAGGTAGTGAAGTAATTCTTAAAAGGGGTCAGTGTCATGAAATCTATAGATGTATCAATATTCTCCCAGCCCCAGAGATTCTAAATTTAGGAAAATTAAATTTAGATAAAACTCCTCTAGGGAGGTGAAATGGAAGTCAATCTTCAAGTGTTTCAATGATCACGGAGATCCAAGTAGCGCATGATGATTCCAGGTTGCTAGCTATGGGGTGCACTGCAACCTGGTCCTAATGACTCCTGATGTCCATAGCACTGCCAGTGTAACTCATTCTGGGCACTATGGCCTAGGCAAAATAGGCCTCAATGTATAGGTAGAACAGTTGCCCACTTACTTGGGTGGGTCCTGTCTATTTCTCATGTAGAATGGGAGATTAGCACCTCTCTCTTCTGGAATAAAACATTGCCACTACTTGTAAAGTACAATCTCATTGTAGAAAAAAAATTAGAAAGTACAGAATAAAGAAAATCACCACTCAGCGATAACCGTCAAGAGCATTTTAATATATTTTCTTCCAAGATTTTCTCTGTGCATATTATACCAAAAGGACCTTGCTCCTATCTGTTCGTAGTTTATAAGCTGGCATTTATAACCATGTGCCATTTACAATGCTTTCTTCATTTCTGCAACGAATTTGCTAAGTTCTCTCTTGGAGAGCATGGTAAAACAAGGTTTAGACTGTTCCATTCTGGTAAAATTCGGTATGTACCTTGTTTTACTAGAATAAAAAAGGGAATGGGTCAGAGTATGGAATATTCTTTATTCTTTATGTCTTATGAGATACTTTGTGATGCCTCTTTTAGGGAATTAAAGAGGATTACCTTTTACTCCTCCAAATGAGAAAGAAGAAGTTGTAATTGGTTGTCATCACTGTCAATTATTGAGGATATAATAGAAAGAGGCAGTTCATTTCAAGAGCGAAAAATTTACCAGGTTGCATTCCCAGATTGTAACTATGGAAAACCTCTTTGTCCCTGGCCATCCTAAGATGATGAAGGACCCTGCTGAAAGACGCTTGTGACTCAAGTCTGCTTCTTAAAATTCTGAGTTTTTTGCTCTCTGACTTATACAAAAATACTGTTTATTTGGAAGAAGAAGGAAGAAAAAGAGATTGGCAGAGTAAAAGGGATTCCTAAGTTTTTGGTTTAATTTAGTTTTATACAATGGGGTTCTGTTGTAGCCTTATCTCGTCACCTTAAATTGTAAAATTCACTTAATATTCATACACCATAAAATTATCTTTGGAAACATGGTTTACAAATAAAATCACAATATTTCCTATGTGCTATGGGAACACCACAGTTTATCTAATTTATTGTAAGACATTTAGCTTGTTTCCTTTTTGGAGGGAGAAAAGTTAATATAAGTAGCACCGGAATGGATTATCAGAGTACATAAATGTTTGTCAGCATTTGCAAATATGTTTTTTCCAGAGATTCCCAGAAATGAAATAACTGGGTAAAATGGAGCAAATATTTTTAAGACTTTGATACATGCTGGCAAATTGCTTTCCAATTTATACTGCCACCGACAATGAGTGAGGATGGCAATTTCATCACACCTGCTCATTAGTATAAAACAAAACAAAATGCAAAATACTTGCTATATAAAAAAGGTGTTATTTACTTTTTGTAGACAAATATCCTCAGACACAGATATACACAAAGCTCTTCTCAGTAATCAAAATAGGCTCTTTCTATAGGTCAAGAGAAAAATACTTTGCAAGTACATTTAGAGAAGCTGGAAAGGTAAGATTGTGCCTAAGGATGGGCAGCCCTTTGAACGTGGGGAATGTCGAGAGAGCATTGGTTATACAAGAAGCCCATGAAATAGAAATATAATTACTAAATGCAAAATTGTAAAACATTAGAGATAAAATTGACCTCTGTCAAATTTTTGTGTACCCTAACTTTGAAAATTACCGATTGTATTAGTTTACTAGGGCTGCCATAACCAAGTACCACAGACTGGGTAACTTAAACAACAGGAATTTATTTTCTCATGATTTGGGAGGTTAAAATCCAAGATCAAGATCGCAGCAGAGTTAGTTTTTTTTTTCTTTTTTTCCCTGAGGGACTGTATCCTTGGCTTGTAGATGACCATCTTACCATGAGTCTTTCCTCTGTGTGTCTCTGGATATTGGATTAAGGCCCACCCTAATAATATCATTTTAACCTAATTACCTTTTTGAAGACCCTGTCCCCAAATACACTCACATTCTGAGGTAATGGGGGTTAGAGTTCCAGCACATGTATTTCGAAGGATACAATTCAGCCCATACCACCAACGTATTAAAATTTTGAGATTTTCCTTAAAATATAATGCAAATACACTATTTTTGATGTTTACCTATTTATTCACTAATTATTATCATCATTGTTACTGAGCAAGGGCTCACTGCCTGATGCATACAGAAACTAATATCATGGTATAGAATTTTGTGGAACAAAGAAAAGGCTCTATTACAAGGTCAACCAGCAAAGAGACACGAGGCATGGCTCAAATCTGTCTCCCCAAACCAGGCACTGAATGGGTTTTTAAAGGATCAGTAGTGATCTGGGACTAGGATTGGAGTGCTCCTGTTCAGACCATATGACTAGGCAAAGCACTGGGCCTGAGTCAGGCCATCTCATTCAGCAAGTGCTAATTGACTGATGAGTCAAAAGCTGATTGGTTGGGCCTGAGACAAAAATAAATGACACAGGAAGGGGCTGATTCGTTAATTGGCTGAATCCAGTCCTTCGGTTGCATGAATTCTGTGGAGGATTTTCAGGTGTCTGTGGTGCCTGAGGTCATCTGGAGGGCAGGGTCCATGTTTCTACACATGCTCAGCTTGCATTCTGCAAGATAACTTGTAAACCAACTTAAAATAGAGAAATAGAACTATTTTCACCTAGTGTAATCAGTTTTCAACTAGTTTTATACATTTTCATCATTACCATCTTCTATGAGACACCATTATCATTTGGAATTGTTTCGGAATCTGTATGTTCACAAGCACATCTGGTTTTACAACAAGTAGATGCAAAGAAATTAGATCTAATAATAGCTGTAGTTGACCTTTGAAGTTCAGTTTCATCCTTCACTGGAACACAGCCTATCTATTGAAATTGATCATACATCAGTAGGGATGCATGCTCTTAAAATTAGGTCATATGTCAGTAGGGAAAATGAAAATGGAGGGAAAATTTCATCCAAGACAGGTTGAAAAGGTAAGTCAATTTAAAGACTTAACATTTAAATAAGGTGATGTGGAATAACTCTGCTGCCTATCCTTATGATCTTCTGACAGCTTTGACAGGGAAAAATGATGCAGCCTGGAGAAAAGCTTCCATGATAAGCTCAATGGCTTATGCTTATAATATGCTTATAATCTAGACATGTGTGACATGGTTAGTTCCATTACAGTTAGGAAATAGATATATCCAACTTTGACCATAAATGACATAAAATTATTCTATACTTCACAATAAGACTAAGGTATAGAAAATAAAACAAAAAAATTTAAATGCAGCTTCTATATACATGCACTTCCTCATGCATGTATTAATAACCATTTATTGGGTACCTTTAAAGAAATAGTGAGAAGGAATGATATGAAATATTGACTTTATGTGCATCACCAGAAATTATATAAATATATTGAGTAGTCAAATGTATTGAAAACTAATTGTTAATAAAGATGAAAGAAATAACAAAATCTTGACCAATCCTAAAGCATTCATTTTGTGCATAAGGGACATAAATATTTGTGATGACCATTTAACTTATCTTGGAATAAAATAGTATTTCTGCTCTGTTAAAGTAGTTGTTGACTTATATTTGCCTGTGAAAGAACACTTACTGTGGTCAAAATATAGGAAAGATCTGTAGGTAGCATGACATTGCATTACTGTGAATATTTGGCCACTTCTAAGTCTGCTATAAATATGGATGTTTCTCTTATACCACAATAACAACAACAACAGAAACCCCTCTTGTCTCTTCCCTCCTCTTTTACCCAATGCGCACTGCTTTTAACCATAGAAATTCATCTGCAATTGATGAACTGTTTTAAGAAATTAATTTCTTCTACAGATTTTTGGCCTTTTCAGAGAAGATCCTTGGAAGCAATCAACAAACTGAAAATCTACACGTTTTTTAGGTTGCAAATTGGACTAAATCAATATTAAGAAAGCCTTCATATTTTACAGGTTAAATGCTCTGAGTGTTATGATATTAATGAGACATTCTCAAATAAGCACAATGAAAATAGTTCAAAATCCCATTTTAGTTTACATTAAATAGTAACGACTATATTGTGTTCAATGATTACTTTAGTTCAAGTCACTGTACCTATTGCATCTTCATATAAATATCAGTAGAAATGTATCTTAATTTAGCTTATAATAGTTTAATTATTTAGGTGTAAATTAATACTAAAACTGTAAGACTAAACCACCTTATTTTCTTTAAAAATGATTTTGGTTGTTACTTATTGAATTATAATGTAAAATAAAATTTCTAATAATGAAAAAGCAAATCATCTGTCACTTAAAATAAATTCTTTTAAATTGGATAATGTCTGGCTTAGAATTTAGTGTTTTTTTTAAAAGCATAAAACTAAAATCAGATAATCCACTGAAATATTTTTGGACATTAAAAGACATTTAAGAAAAGGAGAAGGAATACAATTATCTACAGAGTCCAGATTGGCGTAGTGTAAAAAGTTTGGTGACTAGTATTTGAACAAATTATGTTTAAACCATGGCTGCATGAAGTGGTAGATGGTCAATGTTTAAGTAGGTTACTAACAACTAAAATGTTCTCTGTGTGAGCCACAGCTAATGTCAGAAATCCCATCAACATCGCCAATTGTAGCAGTCTTAATCCTGTTTGTGACACCAATTGTGTAGCTACTCAGCCACGCTAGCTGTCGGGCTCTTTTACCTGCAGGTAATCCTGCACCAACCAGGCCAATGGTTGAACTGGAGCTCCCAGACCCCTCAAGCCCATTCACAGACTCGTTCACAAACCCTTTACCTGCCAGGCTGGGTCACGAGACCCCTTACATGCAGGTCTATGAGTTAGGTACCCAGTCAAAGGTCCTTGGAGTCATAGGTTGGAAAGCATGGCCATGCTAGGCAGACACCCAAGGCAGACCCCTGCCCGCCTGCTTCACTAAAACTCTCTCCCTCTCTCCCTCTCTCTCTCAAGAACACAAGAATAACAACAAAACTAAAAAGATACATTGACGTGCATGTGCACTAACTCCACACACACGCACACACAATTTGCTTACAATGGATGTGCTAAAACCACACCCAACTGGACCCTAGGCGAGGGACCTGACCAAACTATTCTATTTTCCCATCACTCTGTCAGGGCCCTTGACCATGGTTAGTCCCGTTTTTACTGGAAGATTCAATCTATGCAGATAATGTGATCTCATAATTTGGGAGGATTTGTGAAGAGCTGAGAAAGAATAACACCCTACTTCTATTTGTGACAACTAAAAATGTCTCTAGAAATTGCTAAATGTGCATGGTGGGGGAGGGGCAAAATCACCCCTAGTAGAGAATCACTGAATTAAGGCAATGAAATGATGTGGATAAATTATTCCCCATTCACCACTACCACCAGATGTATGAAATAGTTTCTGGTCAAAACATAGTTTACCAAATTTGTTGTCCACTTTTCCATTCTAAAATTTAGAATTTTTCTCATTGAGGCTGGGCTGTAGTTGTTTTATTCTTTTCTTTTCTTTCTTTTCCTTTCTTATCATTAATGTTTTCTTTACTTTCTCCTTGCATCTCCTCAAGTCTTTTCTTCTCCTAATTTTAGCCTATGCTCAGTTCAATTAAACCGATCTTTAAAAAATAAATATTTGTCCTCTTTCCCTTCTTTCTATAACTTATTCCCAGCATGGGGTATAAGTGTCTGTCAGAAAAATCAGACCAACCAAACCTAATGCAATTTATAATGCCCTGGCTATTCCTAATGGCCAAAGAGATGTAAGTTTTAGAAGCCAAAGATTGTCTGTTTACTCTCTAAGCTCAGCTCTATGCTAGTACCATGTCTTCCTGTGATAAATTCCTTATAGCCTGGCAGTAATGCTGACTGCTTGGAGTTTTATACAATTTCTTCGTCCCATACTTCTACTCCCATGGATATTAGACAATTGGATTCTTTCCCAACCTCTGGAAAACTGTAACTGTTTCCTTGTCATTTAAGGAGTTTTTCTGTTCCTCGTCATGCCAGACCACAAGTTAACGCAAAACATGGAATTACAGCTATTAAGTACCATTTAAAGTGCCTCATTACCAAAAAAAAAAAAAAAAAAAAGAATACTATCATTTTTACTTTGGTCCCTGTGATACAAAATTTATGAATAAAGTTCGTCATCCATACCTGTGTTGCTCCATTATTTTGCCCATAATTATAATTGGTAAGTGAAAAAAAATAAACTAAGGTTTTTCATACTGACAGATGAACAGTATACTAGAAATATCAGTTAAGAGCAAGACATATTAAAAGTATCCACATTATTTAATATTTTTGCAGAACTATTTTGACTTTTCAAATGTTTTGTAGTTTTTAGTAGTTAATGTTTATTGGCCACTTACTATGTCTCAAGAACTTCTCTAAACAATTTATTTGTAATAACATTTAATATTTACAACAACTTCATTGTAAGTGAAAAAAAAAAAAAAAAAAAATCCCAAAGAGGGTTATATAAACTGTCTAAAGTCTCAGCTGGCTGGTAATCCAAGCAACCAAATCCAGGAGGTATGAAATTCTAGTTTTGGCCATAAAATAAAGAAGTTGGCCTAGAATGACCATACCAGAGTACTTCAAAAAGTCTGTGGAAAAATAGAATTAAAAAATAATACAAATCTTTTCATGAACTTTTTGAAGTACCTTCATGTATGTGTATGTGTGGGGGCTGTGTGTGTGTGTGTCTACTCTTGTGCACGTGTTTGCTGGGCTTGAACAATGGCTGAGGGGGCATTCTAAGACACCTAGGGACATGGTTTTCTCCCATTATTGCTCAGGAACTCCTGAGGCATTTCCATGTAACAATAAGAACCCCTTAAATCATACTTTGAATCCAGTTTACTTGATTATCCACATAGTTGACATCTAGAACATTGAATATGGGAGAAAAAATTGTTTTTATTTCTATTTTACGGATGCTATTTATGATTCATGGTAAAACTTGTACTCCAAAATACTTATAGAGATTACAAGAGAGGTTGATTTCTTCTGATTTTTTTTTTCACATCTGGAAATTTTAGACAGAATGCCAAAAAGTATTTACAAAATGAGTGGTTCATTCTATATTTAATTGAAATTCTTGTAATTAGTATTATCACATTTGCAATGTGAGTTTTTAGATTTAGATCGGTGCTTTTACATAGGTGGGTCACCAAACATATTTCGAAATTTTACACTGCATCTAATACAATGATAAAATAGAAAGAAATTATAGAAATATTAAGCTTTAGTTTGGCAATATGTGATCCTATTTGCTCTTGATTTTTAACCAAACGTATTTGGAAATGTTGCACTGAATCTAATAAAATGATGCAGTAGAAAGAAATTATAGAAATATTGGGCTTTAGTTCAGCAATATGTGTTCCTATTTCCTCTTTTGATTTTCAAAGTACTCAGCTTCATTTGAACATATATAAATCTATATTCTGCACATTCATTCTAGATTTATTGCCTGAAAGTTTACAACATTATTACTGTGAAAATGATTCTCTGTTAACTTTACTTTGTGCTGTACTGCCACTTTTTGATGAACAAATATTATAAGGATTTTATTATCATAAAATCTATTTAATCTGTTTCTTCATCTTCCTGTTTTGAAGCTAATAATTTGTGTAGCATTTTGTGGGATTTTTTTGGCAGCTGGCCAGTAAGGGGAACCAAACCCTTGACCTTGGTTTTACAAAGCCATGCTCTAACCAACTGAGGTAACTGACCGTACCCTCAAGTAGCATTTTTGAAAGTGATAAGTCTGAGTTTTGCATAAAATTGACATTTGTGTATATTTTTTCTTTGTATATATACATATTTCTTTCTGGGGAAAAAGGCCTTTGTTTTAAGATACAAAGGATTAAAGGTCCTTTAGTTGTTCAAATTGAAAAGTGTTACAGAACATTTATATCCTTTCCTTTTTCTCTTAATGACCTTTAGTAAAAAAGGCAGAAGATAGGACATCTCTTTGAAGTTAATAGCAAATACATATTATGAGCAACGGTTAAAGGGTTGAAGTTTAAAACATGTTCTTGTTTTAATTTTGTTTATTGGTATTTCTTAATCTATTTACTATACTAAGATTTTAATAGAAATATATATATATTTTTTTCATTAGGTTCCTGTCCTGAGACCACAGAAGGATGTGCCTTGGACAAAGGTATGTATATTTAAAATATATTTCAAATTTTCTCTATAAAGTATAAAAATACTATGATAATAATTACATTATGGTATTATGTTCCATGTTTATAAAAATATATGACATGTACTCTTTTGTCTGACCAAAGTGACACTAGTGAGAAAATATCAGATCAGAAATCTTATTATTAAATACATATCATTGCCTGGGTACAGAAAGCCTTAATCTGTACAATTTATATTCAAGGAACGGTTTTTACTAATGTCCTTGCAACTAAAACAATTTAACTATTCAAACATTGATGGAAGGTGTTTAACTTATCTTTAATGACCCTGATAAATGAAACTATTAAAATAGGATATATGTGACTTAAATTATCAGGCAAAACCTACATAAAAGTGTCCAGATTTGGGGGAAACAAATAAAGAAATTGAAAGAAAGTGAGCCAAAATGCCAGGTACCTATCAAACTTTATTAAAGGAAAAGAATCTGCCAGGCTGCACTCAAAATGGAGAGCAGCTGCTGGCATGGGGTGGGACGGCTTATATATGCTGTAAGGAAGGCTGATGTAATCAGGGAGGGGTTTGGCACTGGTGTGGAAGATAAGGCTGGCTGATGCAATCAGGTGGAAGGTTGCACCCATGAGGAAGTAGAGGAGTTTCTATTTCTCAGAAGGCATGAGGTTTCTCATAAGGGAAAGGCTGGCAGCCATTTTGTGTTCAGTGTGTGTAAAATGGTGCCGGTCATGTCCAAGATCCATCATTCCCACCTTTTAAGTATAGGGAGAAGGGAAAAGGGGCAAAGGTCTCATTCTTCTGAAGCTACTTCCTGCTGGAGATGGGTGAACATATGAAAAAAATAAAACAATTAGGTGGCAGGGTATTGGTTTCGTGTGGGGAGGCTGTATTCTTCTGGGGAAGGGCTGATGGTTCTCAGGAGCTGATATCCTCCTCCAAGGAAAAATTCAGTGACCTTTTAGTTGAGGAAAGCCTGCATCTGCTCCTGTAAGAAATTAGAAAGACACCGAAAAAGGCAAGAACCAAAGAGAAGGATCAGTCCTTGAGGAGTTTGGAAAGTGGGGCAAAAGGGGTTAATTGAAAAGGTACATTTCCACAATGAAATTGCTAAGAAGCATCCTACTGATAGGTGGTAAAAGAGTGCCAGGAGAAATCTCTCTATATTGTTACAATCCTTTGGGGCAGCTGCTGCCAATCCTGTAGCAAGTACTATAACAAGTAGTATAATAAAGTTTAGGGACACAGCGTGGCATATACTTATCATGTCCCACGATGGCAAACCCACGATAGCAGGTGGGGACTAATCTTGGAATAGCTCTTGTGTGAGCAATGCGAAGTGGGCCTGTAAAAGTGAGAACATGATTGCCGGTGGGGGGGGGGGGGGAGATTATTTTTCTTCTGGAATTGGGGAAAGAGTGGAGATCTTGGCAGAGGTTTTGGAGACTTTTAGTTTTGTAGGTCCTAAAATGGATGAAGTGTAAGGAGGTATTGGGTTGTGGTCTGAACCGGGGGGCCCCTCTGGGTTGTTGTTAACTGGCATTTGGGGTAAAGTTCAATAGGGAATTTGCCTGTTCTTGGAGAAGATCCCTAATGAGTGAGAGTAGGGAGGTACTGGCCTAAATTTGATAGGCTGGAAGGGAGAGATGTGAGGGTGAAGGGTCTGCCATACATGAGTGAAGGGGCTGAGGCCAATGGGCTTGCTGAGGGAAGCTGATAGGTGAGTGAGCACTAAAGGGAGGAGTTGTGTCCATGGGAGGTGAGGTTTTATGGACAGTTTTATGAGGTGTGGTTTTATGAGGTGATTGGCCTTTTCTACCTTGCCCAATGAATGGGCCAGTGTAGGTTAGGCTGTGTGATAGGGTATGGGGAAATGTGTGGAAAGGGATTGAGAAAAAGGTCCAGGGCCTCCATGCAGTTATGTTGTAAAGGCTGTGATTGTTTTGGAGTGAGAGTGGCTGGATTTAGGGAAGGGCAAGGTTTGAAGGAAATCTGGGTATTCTCAATGAAAGTAAGGTGAATAAGTTGTAAGCAAGAGGGGGAGAGAGTCAACATGGTCTTCTGGCTGAGAAGATCTTGAAAATGATGGGGAAAACAAATAGTTGTTTGTTGTCCAAAGGTCAGTTTGGAGCTTTCTTGTGCTAAAAGGGTGGCTGCTGCCAAAGCCCATAAACAGGCAGCCCATCCTCTAGCTGTGGTGTCTAATTGTTTAGAAAGATATGCAATGGGGGAGAAGATATCTCCTGCCTCTTTTTGCAGAACCCCAACTGCAAATCCCTGGGTTTTACTGATGTATAGGACAAATGGATGAGATAAGTTTGGGAGAGAAAAATCTGGAGCTGTAAGGAGAGTGGCTTTCAACCCCTGGAAGGGAGAATGAATGGGCTCTGTGGGATCTAAGGAAATGGCAGGATCCCCTTTGGCCACCTTGTAAAGGTTTTACTTGCACACCAAAGTTGGGAATCCATAGGCAAATATACCCTGCAAGCCCCAAGAAAGAAAGGATTTCACCCTTTGTGGTAAGAGTAGGAAGTCCAGAAATTAAACTCTTGTGATCCCCTGTTATTTCTCTGGTGTTGAGGGTGAGGTGGACTCCCAAATAGGTGACTGAAGGAGAAGAAACTTGGGCCTTGCTGGGGGATGCGTGATATCCGCTGGAGGCCAGGAAATTAAGGAGAGCAACAGTGTGGGCCTGTGAATCTTCATAGGAGGAGGTCATCCACATATTGTACTAAAGTGCTAGAAGTTGGAGGAAGTTCAGATAAATCTTGAGCTAAGGCCTGGCCAAAGAAGTGGGGGCTATCGCGAAACCCCTGAGGTAGTGGTGTCCAGGTGAGTTCTTGGGAACGACATGTATTAGGATCACTCCAGGTGAAGGTGAACAGGTTTTGACAGGAAGGGTGTAAGGGGATAGAAAAAAAAGGCATCTTTGATGTCAAGTATGGAGAGGAAATGGGTTGTTGTTGGGATTATGGATAGAAGTGTATAGGGGTTAGAAACAATTGGGGTTATGGGTAAAACAGCTGCATTAATGGCCCTGAGGTCTTGAACTAAACAGTATGAGCCATTAGGCTTTATAACCAGAAGGATGGGTATATTAAAAGGCAAGTGGGTAGGCCATAAGAGATGAGAAGAAAGGAGTTTGTGTATGATGGGTTTTAAGCCTATTAGGTGTTTGTTAGTGATGGAGTTGTGAGACATTAGGGAACAAAGAGGGGTTCTGCAACTTAATAAGGATAGGGGAATGGAGCATAGCAATGGAAGGAAAAGAAGTGTCCCATACTACAGGATTAACTTTGTCCAAGGAGAAGGGAAGGTGGAAGCCTCAGGGGCCAGGTCTGGGGCATCCTGTAACAGGACTATTGTAGCTGGAGTTAAAGTGTTTAGGGTAAGGATAGCTTTGAATTTGAAAAGGATGTCCCAGCCCAGTAAGGGGGCTGGGCATTGAGGCATTATTAAAAACTTGTGTGTGAATTTGGTGTGATGTAGGGTGCAGGAAAGGGGTTGAGTGATCCGTGTGTAGTATTTTGATCCTGTGACCCCTACTATTGTGATAGAGGATGAGGTTGTTGGTCCTGAATATTCAGGAAGGGTAGAGTAAGTGGCCCCTATATCGATGACAAAAGTGATCGGCTAACCTGCTACAAGAAGAGTTACCCTGGGCTCATGCATGGTGATCTCTGTGGGGGCCTCAGGCACTGGGCATCATCAGTCCTCCTCCTGGGCAAAGCCGAGAAACTCTAGTAGGGATGGCCATGGAGCTAAAGGTTGTGGGTTAGGGACTGGGCTTCTCCCCCTCTGGCAAGTGGAGCAGTCAACGCCCCCCCCCCACACACACACACCCAACCAGTGACCTGGCTGTTTGCAGTGAGGACAGGGCCTGGGAGAAGGCCTGGTGTTAGGATAGGCCCATATTCAGTGGCCTGGTTGACTGCATTTGAAGCAGTTCCTGGGTGGCTTGCCCCTGGGGGCAACCAGCTTAGGGGTATGTGAGGTTTGGATGGCATTAGCCAGGAGTTGGTATTTGGCCTGATCTCTTTTGTATCAATCCTGCTTCTCCTCCTCCTCCCTATTGTTAAAAACCTTGAAAGCTGCATTGAGGAGGTCTCATTGGGTCGTATTTGGACCATCCTCAAGTTTTTTAGTTTTTTCAAATATCAGGGGCTGATTGGGTAATGAAATGAGAGTGTAAGAGGGCCATGCCTGCAGGAGAGCTTGGGTCTATATGTAGTGTATTTATGTAAAGCCTCAGAGAGATGGGTTAGGAACTCGCTGGGATTTTTGGTGGATCTCTGTATGATTTTTCTAAGCTTGTCATAATTGACTGATTTGTGAGTAGCCTTTGGAGGCCATGAAGTAGGTGTGTGATTATACTATCCCAGACAACCCAGTCCCCGTGGCCAGCCTGGTAGTCCCAATTTGGGACCATGTGAGGGAGAACAATGGCTCTCACAGACCACCTATTATTTCAGGCATGTACTTCATCTGCCTGTTGTTGGGCCATTTTCCACACCTGCTCTCTATCCTCAGGGGACAAAGTAGTAGTGAGAATCATAAAAAATATCATGCCAGGTGAGATCATAAGACTGGGTGAGATATCTGAATTCCTTAAGATATATGTCTGGGTCAGTATAGAAAGATCCCAGTCAATTTTCCATTTGGGAGAGATTGGAAAGAGAAAAGGGGATATGGACTGGGGCAATTCTCTCAATCCAAGACACTTCATGGAGAGGGTATAAAAGAGCCAGAGCTGAGGCTGGGTTGTCACCTGACAAAGGAGAAGAAGAAGAGGGGCTGGGTGGCTGAGGATGAGTGTCTTGAGACCAAGAATGGGGAAGAGAGGGAAAAGGTGAAGGGGCTGGTGGAGAACTTGGAGCATAAGGAGGTGGTCAGGGAGCAGAGTGGTCTGATGGATCAAAAGATTGATGAGTCTGGAAGGGGAGGTCGGGCATGAACTAGGAGAATTTGAGATGTAGGATGGTTTTGACAGAGAAAAGGATGTGATCAGAGATAGAAGAAGGCTTGAACATAAGGAATCTCTCCAGCTTTGCTGCTTCAGTGACAAAAGTTGTCTAGGTCTCTGAGAGTATCCAAATTGAAAGTGCCATTTTGTGGCCATTGGGCCAAATCTAATTGCAGTAGAAAATGAGGTGTTTGGGTTTAATATCTCCCTGGAGGCCAAGAGGTTGGCCAGGAGACAGCCCAGAGGGCATGGAGATTACAGTAGAAAATGAGACGTTTAGGTTTAATGTCTCCCTGGAGGCCAAGAGATTGTAAATCGGCCAGGAGACAGACCAGAGGCATAGAGCATGGAGGTTTGGATTGTGAGGATCCCATTTAGATGGTGAGAAAGGAGGTGATCAGTTCTAGTAGAAGGGTAACACCAAGGAGCATCCTCATTGTTGTGCACCTTCTTTTCAAGAGAGGAGCCACCAATCGGCTAGAGGAGCATCCTCTAATAGCTGGGGGGCATGAGAGGGGTTCCCTCAGCCAGGCACCTGGTCTTCGGGAAGTAGAGAGTAGTCGTAGAGAGTACTTGGGGGAACCCATAGAAGTAGAATAGACCCACTGACTCATCCTGAATTGAGGCCAATGGTGGAAGCGTAGGTCTGAAATGGCAAAAGGAGAGAGTCCCAGAGGTACCCAGTTTGGCAGGCTTGGGAAGGGCAGCCAGGGGGCCAATCAACCCTAGAAAGGGGATCATCCAAAGGTCCCAGCCAGGACACTTCCAAGGTTTCGGCACCAAAATGAAAGAAAGTGAGCTGAAACGCCGGGTACCGATCAAGCTTTATTAACAGAAAAGAATCTGCCAGGTTGCACTCAAAATGGAGAGCAGCAGTGGGTGTCAGGGTGGGAGGACTTATATATGCTGCAAGGAAAGCTGACGTCATCAGGTAGGGGTTTGGTGCTGGTGTGGAACATAAGGCTGTCTGATGCAATCAGGTGGAAGGTTGCACCCAAGCAAGAAGTAGAGGAGTTTCTATTTCTCAGAAACCATGAGGTTTCTCCTAAGGGAAAGGCTGGAGGCCATTTGTGCTCAGTGTGTGTAAAATGGCACCAGCCATGTCCAAGATCCATCAGAAAGTAGTATAGAATTACAAATCAATTTGAAAACAGGAAGCAATCAGGAAAATAAACACACAAACAGTTCAATAAGAAGTACATAAATGCACTACATGAAAGATAAAAGGGATAGTTCCAGGTTAATAGAGGATGACTGTTATTTCAAACTGGAGTGCTATTTTTTTTTTTAAAGTTGTGATCAAAGATCATTATAAAGATCTGGGATATGCAATAACTGAATTTTAAGAAAGAGGTGGAAAGAAAATGTCTAAGATGAACAAAAGGTACACAGAAGGAAACCTATGAATAAAGAGTAAGATAACTAAGATTCTTAAGAACAGTAGCAAAGAAAGACGAAAACTGCCAAAATGAATGCCACATGTAGGAGCTATTAATTACCCGTCCTTCTTTATGGAGGAAGTAGCAATAGGAAGATGGCTTAAACTAGGGCATAAAGGATTTAAGTGAGCTCCAGGATAAGGTAGTGAGAAAAGATTTGATGTCATTTTCCTGGAAGTTTTTAAATATCAAATAGATTCACGTCTGATTAAAATTTCTCTAAATCTTCTCTAGATCAGCTGCCCTATTCAGGGTCTTTCCACCCCAAACACCAGTTGGTGAGGCAATTCTTTATTTTTCTGTGTTAAAGTAACTTTATATTGAAGGAAGAGTTGAACATTGGTTTGCGGTTATGAGAAATATGTGGATGATATCATTAGTAATAATTGATGCCTGTTCTATTTTATGGGGACATAATATTTGTGGAAATACAATTATATACATATCTTTGTAATTTTAGTTTGGCTCAAAATATATTGTATGCATACTGTCATTTTACTCATGAAAAAATAAAGCAGTTGTGGGAAATCAAAAGATTTCAGCCCCAAAATATATTTCTTTGACATATTTCAAGATGGCTAATTCAGAGAGACTAGAAAAACAAGATTAGCTAGGAGATTGTTTCTTTGGGGAAAGAAATTTACATTTGTAAATGCAGACAGCCAGGCTTCCTCTGCAGTGCCCCTCCTTTGGCTACTTTCTATTCTTGGAGGGCAGCAGTGAGATTACTTGAAGAATTTTCATTTGCACACAAGATGTCTCTACTTAACTTTAACTTAATTTTAACTTTGACTTCCTTCTTTCACCTGTGACAAGCAAGATCTCTGCCCAGAACTTCAGAGAAACCTGGTCTCAGGCCATTGTTCTGGGACTTGTACCTACCCCCACCTTCTCTCTCTTATGAACACTGGCATACAAGCTTTGTATACCTACGGGAAATTTGGGACTTTACTCTCTTGTGATTCTTCCATGCTAAGCCTTCTCCCAGTAGGTTAAATAATAAAATTTGTTATGCCTTTTCTTCATACTCATCAAAATTTGCCAATGATCTTTATTAATGAAGCTTTAGGGATAAAGTTTCTTTTGGCACCTACACATTCTGTAAATGTATGTGTGTGTAATTTTCTGATATTTTAAAAGTGAAACACACTCCTAGATTTTTCTTTACCCTATTTTTCATATAATTTTCTTTTTAGTCATTTTCAGTCTCTGTTCAGAGACTGATATGACTTTAGAATATCCAAGTAAAATATTGCTAGCCAGTGTGCACTGCCAGGCAGGGAATGAACAGCTCTAGGCTCAAATCTCTGTTGTGTCAAGGCTTTGGCATGACATTTGGCAGGGAACTAAATCAAACACCACACAATGCAAATAATCTGTTTCTCATGGTTGTGTAGCCTCAACCTCAAGCCTGCTGTTAGTCTCCTAATATTCCAGGGAAATCATTTCTGGTAATGAATTGAAAACTAAATTATTTTCTAAGTCTTCTCATAGTGTGAGGAAGTGGGAGGACTATGGCTTTGAAAGTGGATCCTCCAGAGTTTGATGGGTAACTCTGTCACTTGCTAGATATGAAATTCTAGGCAAATTACCTCGGACGTAAAATGAATGTATTGATAATTATCACAGGGGTTGTGCAGGTATTAAAATGACATTATTATACTAAAGCATTTTTATATCTTTTACATAATAGACTTTTAATAAATATTAGTTTACTCCTTTCCATTTGTGTAAGGAGTTGGGTTTAATAATTTAGTTTACTAAATTAGGAGTTAGTTTGCTCCTTTCTGTTTGTGTAAGGAGTTGCGTTTAACCTCTTAATAATTATCTTGATCATTTTATGAATAGTACAGTAATAACTAATATACATTTGTAAGTTTTAAGTTATGTCAACATGTGCATTAATATTTTTCTTTATCTTTGGGTGGGCATTATTTTTTTGTGGGGGGGCAAGTATTGTTGCAAACTTCTCAATTATTTTTATTTTCAGTTTTTTTTTTTTTAAGTTACATGTAATGCAAAGGGTCTTTGTGTTGCAAAAGTACTTTTTAAATATCTTTGATTTAATTTTATGTTTTGTTAGTGTAATCAAGAGTGGAGACGTGCATTGTAGAATGTAGATGGGTTAGAAAAATTATATCTGCACAGCATGCCTGTAATATCTTAGTTCAACAGTTTGGTTCAATTCCCTTATTCAGAAACTGTTATGTCTCGTGTATTGCATGTATTAGGTGTTAAAAGTAACAAGAAGAAAGAGATATGTTCTTTGCCTTAAAGGAAGTTATAATCTTAGATGGGAAGAGACATGTAAACACATCATTTTAACACAATGTGGTAACATGCTACAATGGAGAGGTGCCAACGGGGGTGGGGACATATAGAAAAGACAGTTTAATTGACCTGGCTTCCTGGAGGGGGTTGATAACTCAAGTGTCCTGAAAGGTGATGACGAATTGGTTAGATATCGGTCTGAGTGTGGAAGAATGTCAAGAATAAAGGCAGGGAAATCAGAAATCTGTTGTCTGAACTAAAACAATGGTGGTAGTAATAAAGTTCTAGATTTAAAATCGAGAAGCTATGTCCTCTCACTTTGTTCTCAAAGGTACAGATTTCAGATACATTTAGAAGGTTATTTTTACAGGACTAAGATTATGTGTGATGGGGTTTATCATAGTATTATTTAAAACAAGATAATGGGAAACAAAATAAATATTAAATAATAAGGAAGCTTTTATGAATTATAATAATATGAGGGATAAAATGTTTTACAGTTACTAAGACTTATAATTTTGAAGATTATTTAAGGAAACTGTGTTCATAAAAACAGGCCAAACTGTGTACTAATATTATAGTACCATGCCTCTTTTATACCTATGCTTTTGTACACATATTTGTATAAAACACAGATACACAAAGAGATACTCAATTTTATATATGATGTGTTTTATATATGATGTGTTTATGAGGGGACAGGGTTCTAGGAGAATGCTTAGAGAAAGATTAGAAAGAAACACATTCAACATCATTAATAGTGATTATCTCTACATGGTGGGTATATGTGTGATTTCTCTTTTTTACTGAAACTTTGATATATGATTTACATTTTATGTGATGAATGTGGTGAACACACTCTAATGTGTGCTCCCATAATCCCCACCTCCTAATGTTTATACTTTTGTGTAATCCCCTCCCCTTGAGTGTGGGCAGGACCTTGGATTTGCTTCTAACCAATATGCTACAGGGTGTTGCTTCTATGATTGTTTTGTGTTAAATAGCAAAGTTGATGGAATGACGATCCCATGAGTATATTATATTACATAAGACTACGTCTTGTTAGCAGACTTATTCTTGCTGTCCTGCTTGCCATGAAAAAGTAAGTTGCTATGTTGTAAAAGGATCTATAGAGAGGGCCCCATGGCAAGAAACTGTGGCAGCCCTTTAAGAACTCAGGGTGGCTTCTAAATGCTGAGTGGCCTCTACCCAACAGCGAGCAAGAAGGAAAGGCTTTCAGTCCTACAGTGGTAAGGAAACAAATTATACCAACAAACTGAGTATACTTGGAAGTGGACATATTGCCAGGTAAGCCTCCAGATAAGAACCCAGTCTTAGCTGACACCTTGATTGTAGCTTTGCAAATATCTCAGCTAAGATGTTTCTGGGCCTACCCATAAAAACTGTGAGATAAGAAATGTATGTTGTTTTAAGATGCTAAATTTGCACTAAAATTTGCTGTGCAACAGAGGAAACTAATTGCTTTGAACTGAATTGTGTCCCCCTAAAATTCACGTATTGAATCCTAATCCGCAATGTGACTGCATTTGAAGATAGGGTTTTAGGAGGTAATTAAGGCTAAATGAGATCATAAAGGTGGAGTCCTAATCTGAAGAGTACTAAGAAGAATATAAGAGACCTCTTTCTCTCTGTCTGCATACACAAAAAGAAGAGAGTATGTGAACACACATCAGAATAACAGCCATCTGCAAGCCAAGAGAAGAGGCCACAGAATGAGACCTATTTTGTTGGCATCTTGGTCTTGGACTTCCCAGCTTCTATAACTGTGAGAAATATATTTCTGTTTAAGCCACCCACTCTATGGCATTTCATTATGGAAACTTGAGATGACTGAGACAGATGGTGGTATCAAGAAATGGGGTGCTGTGCTGAATGATACCTAAAAATGGGGAAGCAACTTTGGAACTTGATAATGAATAGAGGCTGGAAGAGTTTTGAAGTGCATGCTATAAATATGGGTGATTTTGATGAAGTCTCAGATGAATATGAGGAACATGTTATTGAAAACTGGAGGAAAGGCAATCCTTGTTATAAAGTGGCAAAGGACATGGCTGAATTGTGTTCTAGTGTTTTATGGAAGGTAGAACTTGTGAGCAATAAATTGGATATTTAGCTGAGAATCTTTCTAAGCAGTGTTGAAGTGCAACTTGGTTTCTCCTGACTTCTTATAGTAAAATGTCAGGGGAGAGAGAAGAATTGGAAAACAAATTGTTAAGGAAAAAGAACCAGAACTTAGAAGATTTGGAACATTTTCAGTATATCCATATTATGTCATTGAGAAAGTATGTTCTGAAGAGAATACCAGAGTGTGGCAGGACTATCACTATAGAGGAAAGAGGAGTGTGAAATGATTCCTACATTTTTGCTCAGATAATTGGGAATAATTCTATTCAGTTTGTAGAGAAATACAGGGAAAGGGGAAGAGCCATTTTGGGGCAGTAGTAATGGAGAGCTTTTTTTTGTTGTTTGTTTAATTGGCACAATTATTGAGATGATTATACATTCACGTGCAGTTGTAAAATATAAAGTAGAGGGAGTCCTTGTACACTTTGCCCATTTTCCACACTGGTAATATTTAAAAAACTATAATGTAATATCACAACCAGGATATTGAAATTGAGATAAACCACAAATCTTGTTCAGATTTTCCCAGAGCTACTTGTAATCATTTCTGTCTATATTAAGTTCATTATACCTTTATCACTTGTGTGGGTTTATGTATCCACTTCCTCAATTAAGGCACTGAATTGTTCCAAAACTAAGAGGATCCCTCAGTTGCCCTTTTATAACCACACCTACCTCCCTTCCTTTTCCCCACCTCTACCCTATCCCTATTTCCTGACAACCACTAATCTGTCCTACATTTCTAAAATTTTATCATTTCAAAAATAGTATATAAATGTAATCATACCTTGGAATTGGCTTTTTTGGCTCAGCATAATTTTCTGGAGATTCATCCAAGTTGTTGCATTTATCAGTAGGTTGTTCATTTTTTATTGCTGAGTATTATTACATCGTATGCATGTGCCACAATTTAACTATTTAGCTGTCGAAAGACTTCGGTGCTCATTCCAGTTTTGGGCTGTTATAATGTCGCTGTGAACATTTGCGTACAAATTTTGTGGATATACTTTCCTTTCTCTGGAATACATGCCCGAGGCTATAGTTGCTAGATTGTATGGCAATTGCATGTGTAGTTTAATAAGAAGCTGCCAAACTATTTTCCACCAGGGCTGTGCCATTTTACATTCTTATCAGCAACGTATGAGTGATCTTGTTTCTCTATATCTCTGCTAGCATTTGGTATTGTCACTATTTTTTATTTTAGCCATTCTGATAGGTGTGGTGATATCACATGATAGTTTTAATCTTCATTTCTATAATGACTATTGATGTTGAGCATCTTTTCATGTGTTTCCTTGCCATTTGTATATTCCCTTCAATGAAATATCTGTTCATGTAGTTTGCTTATTTCCTAATGGGATTGTTGAGTTCTGAGTGGTCTTATGAGCAGCGCTTTGAATGCATATGTATGATGATGGAGTAGAGATGATGCAGGAGAAGAAGAGGTAATATCTGGAAGTCCAGACAAGTGGACAGTCAGGAGGCAGTTATACATATGTCTGAAGTCCCAAGGAAGGATCGAAGATAGAAATAAAGATTATGAAGATGTGATAGTTAAGAATATATTGGAGCAGATCTAGGAGGACAGAAGTATCAAGCGCTTGTGTCTCCCTGAAATGCAGAATGATTTTTTTACCCTCAAAATTTCACTATATGTAAATAAATAAATATTCTTCTTTTTCCAGGACTTTAAATACTATATAAAACACTAAAGTTTTCTCACTTATCATAGACCTTAAGTGTACCAGTATTTGAATAGTTTTAATAACATGCATAATTTTTTAATAACATGTATAACATGGAAAAAAACAACTAAATATATATTTTTGGTATGTGGCATAGACACAGAGAGACAAGAAGGGCTTCAAGGGGCTACAGTCTGAAACTCAGGTTACCCACAGAGGTAGGGTAGACACTTTGTAACAAGATCCTTCTCAAGACAAGGTAAGAAAGTTCAGTTCAGAAGGAAAACCCGTTACCTTGAATGTCTGGTCATGAACAATCTTGGCAGTCCAGTAAAGCAGGCAATATTGGGAGTTTAACTAAACTGAATATACAGCACCAGGTTGGAGAAGAAAAGGTAGAACTCTCTGAAGTCCAGAAAGATTAGAGCATATTTGTCAATAGAGGAGATCCAGTGGCAAAGTAATAATTCATCATTGAAGACAGACTGACTATTTGAAGGTGCCCGTCTCATTTTCTGACTCTTATTCTACAGACTGAGTTTATGCTCAAAATTTAAAATTAATAAGGTACCAGTGCTAACCAAACAGAAGTTCACTCAATGGAGCAGGGACTAAGAGGCTCCCCTGCTGTACTAGCATTAACCCTTTAATTGCTAGGTTGTGGGGACTCTTGGAAGAGAGACCAAGACTACAAGAGCAGTGGCAGAAGGAGAGGGGTTCGAGTCAGTCTTAGAATGACTAAGAAAAAGGAGCAAGGGATCCATTTGTTCAAAGATAAAAATTAAGGGATGAGTTATTTTTGAAAATTCTTTTACTTTGGGGATCATCAAAATTGGTTTGATGAAGAGTCTAAAATCCTGAAGGTGTAAAATGATATGATTTTTTTTTTTTCATTAAACACTACCTGCCATGCTCTTTCTTATAAGGTAGTATACTTGCTACCTTAATCACATTTGGGAATTCGATAGCTTTTCAGTTACTTTTTGTTATTAACATGTCTTATTTTCACCATTAAAAATTAGTTCCGACTAGCTTAAAACTTCAGTCTTGTATCTGACTCAGAGGTCTTCCTGTTGCCTGGGCACAGAATAGACTTGAAGTTCTGGTTGCTCTGAGCATAAAGGTGTTGGGAGTGGGTGAATGGTGGCAAGGGAACGGGGGCAGGGTGCTGAAGTCCCCTGCTTTCTCACATCCCTTTTTCCTTGCCTGTTATTTGTCTAGGTTGGGGGTGGGAAGGAAAGAGAGACGTAATATTTCCACATGCAGTTCTCTTTGGCAAGTGGCTGTACCCCCTCTGCTGTTTGTCACTGCTGCTCTGTCTTTGGCCTTCTGTGCTTTCTATGAACCTGGAGCCCACATGCTGCCTCTCTCACAATCGTGCTTTTGGTGGTTCTTTAGATCACCTCTTAAGGGCTACTTCTGTATGGTCGCCTAGTGTGGCAGACCTGGCTGCGTTTTGGCCTCCTACTACCCGTTCCCACCCCTCCTCAGCCTCCATCACAGGTGACCACAATCCACACTTCAGATATGAGAAGGTACTTGGCTCCCTGTTGCTTTCAGAGAGATAAACATTCCTTGAAACTAAAAATAAACATTCATAAAAATATACAGAAGACAATTGAATGAAAGTAAGAGAGCATACATTGAATAATGCCGGTTGTCTTATAAGGAAAGACGCAGTGTTGTTTTCTTTCAGTAAGCAAAGTTAAGCCTGGTATGATTTTTGGGGGGGAGGGGCCATTTTTCCTCTTGAAGGGAGAGCCAAGTAGTTCAAGTACAGCCCAAGGGTGTTAGGTTTTGTTTGCGACGAACCCAATCAGGATTATTTGCGGACTTTTCCCCAGAGATGCTGGAGGTTCACCAGTGGAAGTGGCAGTAGGAACTATCCAAATGTAATAAAGAGATTAGGGATTAGGGGGTTCTAGTAAGAGCATCCAAGAAATGGCTTCCCATGGGCTCCAAACCACACAAAGAGGGGAGTGAAGCCAAATAGTGACAACAGGCTGGGAGAAGACAGAGGACTCAGAATCTTGGGTAAGATCAGCAGCACGGTGAGGGGCATATTCATATTTTTGGAAGGACGGGTTAGCATGTGTATCTTATATACTCCTTATAAAAATTCTGTAAGATAGGTATATTTGTATTTAGATGGGGAAACAGTTGTAAAGTGCATAAGTAAATATGTGACAGGAAAACTCAGTTTTATCTAATACCAAACCCCACATTCTTTCTCTGAAATTACAGTGACTGAAATAGAAAAACAAAACAGAGGAATTGGCTTATAAGTTGATTTTGATCAAAGAGAAGATAATTATTTTACAATAATAAATTATTTGCTCTGTATTTCCAATTGCTTTAACTATTATTTCCGAAATTGTTTGTGTTCCCTACTGAGAAAAGTAACTGAACAAAAAATGAAACCACAAAATTTACATAAAACATCATTTTTTTTCAAAGATAGAAAGAGAGTGCTTTCAGTTGCTTATGAAAGATGAATTTAAGCCCAGAAGCTGCTGTGCTAAAACCTGCAGATGCCAAATGTATACTCTCTTACATTTTTTGTTTTATCATGAGATTTAGTTTTATGTACACACAGCAGAGCCACCATTGCATGCAACTTAACTAATGAGTAAATATTAAATTTTTTCAAGTAGAGAATAAAAGATAAAATTGCTCAGTTTTCTTTGCACTTTTACTTTTTCTTTTATGAACAAGTGCTAAGAAAATGATCACAGAGGGTATCCCAGTAAACTGCTCAGTCTTTGTTATAGTGCATGAATTCCTGTGAAGTTGTGCTGACATACTAAGTAAACCATCTAAGTTAAAATAATTCTGTATAAACATTACTTTAATTGCTTTGAAGAAATCAGTGATTATATACATAATGTGAAATGCATTCTTGTAGAAATTCTCCCAGTGGACATAATGGGTTCCATGGAAAATGTAATTTGAGAAACTCTACTTAACATACCCTTATATATGACATCAGCCTACGGGAGATTTAGCATGTTTATCAGCATGACAAAGACATTGAATACTTCTTTTTAATCTGAAAAAATATGGAGCCAATATAGCCTTGTGGGAGGCAGTATTTTGTAATGGTTAAGAGCCAGATCTCTGGAATCAGACTGGGTTGAATTCCCTGGTCCACTACTTTTTTTTTTCTTTTTGTTTTTTATTGAGGTAAAATTCACATACAATAAAAATAAGTATCTTAAAGTGTACAGTTCAGTGGGATTTAGTACATTCAAAATATATTTACAATCTCTGTCTAGCTCCAAAACATTTTAATCATCCCAAAGGGAAACTCTGCACCCATTAAATAGTTGCTCCTCATTCTCCCACATCCCACCTGCTCCACTATTCATAAATTGTGTGAACATTCTACTTAAGATTTGCTTTGCTTCAGTATTTCTATATAGACAGGAATGCCTTTGACCTTATGTGGTGATTATAAAAGTACAGTAAAGCAATCCATACAATGCACTTAGAACATTGTAAGTATTAAATAAATATTAGACGAGATGTTAAACTTATTTGGCTCTCTTTTGCACACAAAGAAACAAGTGTTCTAGAAAGCACTCTCCAGGAAATGCTGATAGACGTCATCAGAAGAACAGGAAAAGACTGAGAGAGAAGACATAGACCTTGGCTTACTTAGAAGCTAATGGATATCAGTTACTCTTTGGTGCTCCAGAAGATTCACATTTAGACCCCACGTTTATCTTTCCCTTAATGTTTTTGGCTAAAGTGGTTGAAGGTAAAAGTTCGAGCAAAGAGGTGTTAAGAAAAAGGGGTAGGTTCCCAGGTATCCCTGATCTGAAAATAAGAGGAATATAGAGCTTTTATGAGTGGGGGAAACATTTCTTCAAGACAGCAATGAAGGAGATAAAACAGCTGATGTCGGCTCTAACCTAGGTCTAATTATTTTCCCAATGGTACCATAAGTAATCATGATTATAAAATTTTATAAATTGTCACTGACATGGAAAAACAAATTACAAAACAACATGTAAAAATATAATATAATATGCATAAGTATATTTTTATATTTATACATACAAATATGTTTAATTGTAGGTATACTTTAATATAAAATGGAATCATATTCTACAGTGAGCCTATAGCTCAAGAAGAATTTTCAGCAAAATGAGTGCAATAATTGCTATGCTGTATCAGAACCTCAGGTGTTTTTCATTTGCCTGTGCATTCTTTTTTTATAATTGTTGAAATTTTCACATGACTATGTGCTATCTTACTAACAGAAACAAAGCCATAAAGCTGCATCCGTTAACAACAGAGACACATTACAACCATACTTTGATATTTTTACTGAATTTTTTTGCTACTTGCTGAAAGGACAAACCCTTAGGAAAATATCAGAATGACCGTGAACTTGAAGCAGATGGACTTGCCTCCAGGAGCCCACAGAAAAAAAAGAATAAAGGAGTTTGTGGATCTCTGCTTTCCCCCATAAATACAAATTACCCTTGAACCCTGGTAACACTCAGCAAACTGGAGCTGTCTATTCCTTTTTCCTGTCTTTTTAGTTCAATATGCACCATTTTCCCCAGATTCTTTTTTTTCCTCTCAAACAAGATTAGTTAATTAATTTCTAATGCTTTCACAAAGTCTGCAAAAGATAACATACTCAGATTTTAAAGGGAGAGGAGAGTTTATCACCCCCTTGCTACACAGGGAAATTCAGTTTCATGCTCCTGATCTTCTGCAGTTGGTACTTTCTTCATTTGCCTCCTGAACCAAAGGATGCAAGCTCTCATGGTAGTTCTTAAACCTGAGTGTTATCCCAGGAATCATCTGGAGATCTTGTTTAACATGTAAATTCTGGAATATCTCTGCAAGGTGTTTTATTTGTTAAATCCAGAATGGGGTCTGTGACTGTGCATTGCAATATTCCAGGATATACGGAGGCAGGTGATTCATAGATTATCTTTTGAGAAATACTGGAAGCTTTAGAGTCCTTAATGTCCAAACTGCTTAGCAAACCTGTGTTAAAAAAAAAAAAAAGAAAGAAAGAAAGAAAGAAAAGAAAAGAAAAAAAAAATTATTCAATCATTTTCTTCTAAAAGCATCTGTAATTCTTTTTTAGCACTTTCCTTGAAAATGTTTTGGTGATTCAGGTAGAACATGCTAGCTTATCCATTATAAAATTACAATTGAACAATTTACTTTTCATTCCCTTTCTTTATTGAATAGATATAGTCCAACTGCTATGACGAGTAGATGAATCAAATCTTCCAATTATATTTTGTGATTACGTTAATGAAATTTCAACAAAATAGTCCTCTTAGCAATAAATTATTATTTAATGCACAACATGCAATGACAATATAATAATATTTAATTATATATAAGATATGTAGTCTAAGTTTTTTTCTTTAAAATGTCTCATTCACGCTAACACATTTTTCCCCAAACATGCTTGTAAAGCAGGCGAGAACTGCTATTATTTATCACCATTTGCAGAGGGATTGAATCACTGAGCTATTAAGTAACTTGAAGAGGGTCACAGGGTCCGTGACTAAGTCAGAACAAACACTTCATCTCCTAGCTCCTTGATTAATAATTTTCTCAACAATCCTGTTGCATATATCTCTTCCTGTAAGAGTTTAAAAGTTATCCAATTTTCTGGGAGATTCTTCATTATGGGGCATATAAGAATTTGTACCCTTTGGAAGGCTGAAAATCAGAAGTGGGAAATCAAATTAAATACATTCCTTATTTTTTAAAAAATGACTCATTTGTTCCTTGAGTGCCCTTGTCACTAATCCTATTTCATAGAACACTCATTCCATGCATTCATTCATTCACTTATTCATTCATGCAACCAGTACTTACTCAGCATATTTAATATGCCTAGCATTCTGCTAATAAAGAGGACATAGTCCTTGTCTTCAGTTTGTGCAGCCTGGTAAAGAAACAGACACCCAGATAAATGGTACAATATTATAATTGCTATATGGGAGCTAGGTGTTAGGTGCAAAGTGAGCTTAAGGGAAGAATCCCCGAATCTATTTGAAGGACCAGGGAAGTTTACTCAGAAACCAATAAATTTGAGTTAGATTTTGAAGGAAGAGCAATAATTTTCATGGATTAAAAATAAGCATAGGAATAAGGAAAGAACAATTATGACTAAACATAATGTAGTCATCATCCCATCTAAGATATAATTGGAGAACTCTGGACTTAAAATTTAGAAGTCTAATATTTACACATGTAATTTTTAGAGGGCATTTGTGCCACATGGGAAATCCATTTTTTGAGGCTTGGTAATCTCCAAGTTGAGCAATGTGGATCACACCAACACATGTGACCTTTAATACCATGAGCTCATTCCATTAAAACTGACATCACTCTAGCAGCCTGCTGATTTAGAAAACCAAACCTTTCTTTATTTTAAAATGTATGAAAGCAAACACAAAATAGAGCTAGATTTTTACATAATGAAACTAAACAAAGGTAACAGTCACTTCCTAGATTGGCCTTGTATGCTTCAGCCCTGAAGGGTATCTTTGCAACCAAGTAAGAAACCCTCAAAATATAATGGAAACACTGACAGACACTTAACTATACCAGCTCGGATGGGTACAGCCATAATTCACTTCATGATTCAAATTGATATGTTGTCCAGAGGGCTGTCTGCATTGGTGTTATTGAGTGTCTTTTGAAAAGTTCTGGTTCTGGGCTATGAAGCCACAAAATGAAACTGAATGATTCTTTCTGGAATAGATTCTGAGCCTGAGCCCCTCAATTACAGTAGTAATACCCTTGGGGCAGGCAACATGGAAATGTCCTATAAAGACTGGAAATATAAAATAATAAACCAACGTAAAAAAAGCAAATGAAATGAAACAAAGTTTGTTTTATTCAAAGTCTAATATTTCTTCCCACAAGGCGTACTTAAAAGCTGAGCACATCAAAGGTGAGAGGGGGCAGCATGCTTTATTTAAGTGGGGTTAGTTGTTAACAAGGGATAGAGTACACTCTGTATTTGCAAAATCATATGTGGGGCCAAAGTTCAGTCATCCCGTGATCTTGCTGGCTAAAGAGTCTTATGTGTTTTATAGTATAATGCAAATGACTTCAGTCTGAGGGAGCCTAACTACCATTTAGGGCTTTAATAATGACTTGTCCTAGAAAGGTCCTGCAAGGCCATATTTAATGGATCTTCTAAACAATGTAAAAAGATTTCTCTAAATGTGTTATACAGCTAATAATTCTAGTGTAAAAAATAATTGCCCTCTGTCCTTACTCCTTTCCCCTTCCCAAAATGCAACTTTGGAGACTTCTTTATTGAAAATATTAAGCAATGCCACCTTCTTCTATCTGGATTTGAATTCTCCCCGACCTCAGTCTTAAGATTTCATGTGGAGAGCTGGGGTTCTAATATTTACAAAAGCTGTGCAGAGTTCTGAAAACACTAACAGAATCCTGAAAGGTACACTCAATTTTTAACAGGAAATCAGGAAACAAGAATTCTAGTGTCAGCTTTTCCAATGTAAACTGTATAACCTTGAGTTTATTATAACATCTGAGGGCCTCAATTTTGCTCATCTCTAAAATGAAGGTCACAGACAATCTCTCTTGTCCTTTAATGTTATTCCATGGTACCATTTAAGCCTGCTAATGAATTACTTAAATATTGAATTCCACATTAAGCCTTATGGAAAAGTAAAACTGGTAAGATTTTCCTCTCAATTACTTGTGTTAATAGAGGCCAAAATGGCCTGGATACTTTAAATTCACAGATAATCCCCCAAACTTCAATTTAGCTAAGTGTTCCAACCTCCCCTCCTGCCAAACCATTTACAGGGGATTCAATTAGCACGTACTGACTGGCATGAGATTTATCTCCTTTATAATTCCTGCCTTTCCTACTGCCTCACCACCATATTTCAATATCTACATTTCCAAACATAGAAATGAGGAATAAATCAAATGTAGTTGTTGCGTAATCTACTAACTGGTTATGTTTCAAAATATCCCACCACTGTGATTGTTATTAATAATAATTTATTAAAAGCTTAGTTAACGTCAGGTGCTTTACAAATAATTTTATTAAACCACCCAATCACCTTTTTGGATGATGTATTAGTTTCCTAGGGCTGCCATAACAAAATACTACAAACTGAATGGCTTAAACAACACAAATTTATTGTCTCCCAGTTCTGGAGGCTGGACATGTGAAATCAAGGTGTCAGCAGGGCTGGTTCCTTGTGAGGGCTGGTTCCTTGTGAGGGCTGTGGGGAAGCATCAGTTCCATGCCTCTATCCTAGATTCTGGTGGTTTGCTGTCAATATTTGATACTCCTTGACTTGTAGATGCATTATTCCAACCTCTGCTTTTGTGTTCGTGCAGCATTTTGTCAGGGTCTCTGTTCTTCACATGGTGTTCTTTTTATAAGGAGCCTAGTTATATTAGATTAGGGGCCCATCCTACTTCTCTATGACCTCATTTTAACTTGATTACCTCTGTAAAAGTTCCTATTTCCAAATAAGGCCACATTCTAAGGTACTGATTGTTAGGACTTCAAACATAACCTTTTTTGTAGTGATACCATTCAATGCATAACAGATAGTCATTATTCTCATTTTCCAGGTGAGTTAATTACGGTTCTGATGTTGAATTAATTTACCTAAGATTAAAAAGCCAGTCAGGGGCAGAGCTGGGATTCACAACCACACTTGATGACTTCATTTATTGTTCAGCAAGTAACCTTGGTACTAAAAATGAAAGTAAGCTTTATCAGGCTGCTGGGACTAAAAATATTGATCATAATATTTTGGTAACTTCAATGATGTAACAACTCTGACCAGCCTCCAAGTTTCATTGATGGCACTTAGAGCTGAATCAGCATTTGTCAGTTAATTCTTAAAGAAGGCCTCCAAGCCTGGGCAGGGATTTAAATAAATAAATAAATAAATAAGCCTGGACCCCTAGTCAGCTTGGAGGGGACATAATAATCATGGGAAGTCCAATAATGGTGTGTCCCTATAAAAAGATTTTTAAATGTTCAATATTTACATAATGGGGATTTAAAGACAGCACCTAGGAGCATTTTTCTGTTTGTTCATTGTGTGTTGTATTTTAATTCAAGGAGAAGGCCAATGAACATTCTGCAGTTATATAAGGAGTTGCATTGGAAAACCAAAATTAACTGACACCGCATTTCTGATTTTTTTTCCAGTGGTGCTTTAATGTCCTTTAACAATTGGTGCATGTGATCAGCTGACTGGCTGCTCATTAATCTGGCTCAGCCCTGATCACCTCTAATTAATCTCTACACAGAAATGGAATAAAGCAGAACCTTGGGCCTTTGGAGGAAGCAGATGGGCTTCAGGAACTAGGGGAGGGAATACAAAATTTTGGATTTGTGTAAACAGGCAAGTTTTTTTTTAAATCACTGAGTCCCCAGACTTCTCAGGTTCCTCCAACAATAATCCCAACATTTACACTAGTTTACCTCACCTCAAGATATCTTGTCTGTGGCTGAAAATATTTCACTCCTTCAAGATACCTGATATTTTGTTCAATGGCAACTTATCTTAATAAACATATTTCTAAAAAATGCAAACCTCTGTGGGAACGTAAGGAGCATCAGCCTTTCACTGTTTAATGTGACTTTATTCCATGCACCATTTGCTTTAAAGAAGCCTCATTGAATCTGTTACAGTGAAACAGATGGAAGATTTAGGAGTGGGTAAAAGGAAGGGAGAAGTAGTTCGGACTGTGTTTTCTCAGCAAAGAAAATTTGCAGTGAAGTCATCCTGGTTTGTATATGTCTAAGCTGGAGGAGTCTATTAATTTCCCTGTAATGATACTATAGACTAGAAGTTTAATCTCTTTATTTCCAGCTATATTTTTGGTTTGCTTAATAATTGAAGAAAACCAAAAATATATATATATTTTTTCCCCATGATTACCATTCACATTATTTCATGTTTGAGCTTTTCAATAATAGATACATGGAGCATATAATTGTTAAAATAAATTTAAACACCTAAATAAGCATCAACTTTGACCACATCTAGGATATGCACTGAGGAGAGACATAAAGGAGTTGACATATCAGCAAAAGGTTTGCAATTTGTTTTAGTAATGGTTAATAAACCAGAGGTAATGTTAAATAAAACAAATTTACATTGATCATACAGGAGTTGACTTTTCATAGTTATCAGTTACAATACTCATCTCTGGAATCTCAGAGCTATTTCTTATGAGGGGCTGTGCCCTCATAGTTTCACACACATTAGTCAACCTGTGAGGATCCTTCATTACTTTATGTAGATAGTGAAAAATATTTACTGGTTATTTGAAGTGACTCTAGGCTGAAGCCAAATCCAACTTCAATTGAATGCAACTTCTTCTTTTTCTTCTTTCTTTTTTTTTAATGGTTGAGGGGGAATAGAGGCAGGAAGAGTTACTAAACCGAGAGCTATTCTAATAACTATACACCTCACTTTTGCCTTATGAGGTTTCCAAATGAGCTGTCATACTCTTAATATAAATCACTTCCTGAGGCCTGCCTTCCTAAAAAAAAAAAATCAGAACACACAAAAATGATTTATTATTATTAAAAAGACATACCTCCTCCGCTGACCCTCTGTGCATTCTATACAGAATACTGTCTTGTTATGAAGTCATGAAAGGAATTAAGACTGTTAAACAATGATTGATCTGATAATAATAAATGTCTGATAATGTCATCCAGTGTTTTATTATAGTCACTGCTTTTAGGGTTTAGGGGATCAATAAATAATACCCTGTTCTTCCCCTCCTGAGCCTGGAATCAGTTCAGAATTAAGACCCAGGAGACAGATGATGGAGGTCAAACAGCCAGTTTTATTATAAAGATGATTGGAAAATGTGGTTTTAAAGGGGTGTGCAAAAGGCTTAATAATCCGCCACCAAGTCAAGCAGACTTTCCAACCTAATCACTGGCACAGCTGAAGAACCAAAGGCCTTCCCAGCAGGACAGAGTGGGCCCCTCCAGACCTTATGACACAACATCAGAGAAATTGACTGAGATGTGAGGACTGACATGCATTGAGAGAGGCAGGAGCCGAGAGGGCGCTGAGCTGGACATGCTCAGTGTCTTCTGCCAGATTTTGGGGTCAGGGGAGAAGGGAGAAGGGCAGACACGTTGCTCTAATGAAGACCCTCATGAACACATGAGGGAAGGGGAGGAAGCTAGCGGTTCTCTTAACCTATTGGGCTTCCCATACTGCTGATTTCTTTCATCTCACATTGTCACCAGCCATGTTATCAAATATAGATTACCATATTACACAATAAATGAATATCAGTATACAGATAATTTAATGTCCCTGATATTGAAAGCCCCTAATATGAACACTATAATTCTTCCATTATCAAATTCTCAGAGGTCGATTTAAATTCCCAAATTAAGTCATCTTGATATGTAAAAGTTCAAGCAACTCAAAGCCCCAAATTCCTAAGTTAAAGTCCAAAGACATTAAAATCTAAAATCAAAGTGTTCTGCTCAGCCAGCTGGCCAGGGACTGCTCTGATTCCAGAGTAGGGTGGGTGACTTCCGCAGCTTTCATTCACTAAAATCGGTTGTGGCTCCTTCAGCATCTCAGAAGTGCTCCTCTCCACTGGGATAACCATCCTCCTGCTTTTCTCTGTAATTTTTATTACTTAAATATGTGTCTGTTTCTGAAATAAATTGAATCATGCTGGACATGATCTTTTTTTTTTCTTTTGACAGTCTTAGTTTTGAATTATCTATGTTAATACACACAGCTGAAGTTCATTGGTAAAATATGGCACAATTTATTGACAACTTCTAGGGATCATTGCCTCTTTTTAATTGATTGTGTTATGAAAAACAGTGCTGATTTGAATATTCATTGCAAATATGCAAGGATTTCTTTGGTGTGGGGTCCCACTTTTAATTATTTATTTAGTTAGTTATAATTCAAAATATTTTAACCTTTACTTGTACGTATTTGTGGGGTACAGTGTATTGTTTAAATTCATGCATGTAGTGCACAATGATTCACTTAGGACAGGTAGCATAGCTTTGTACCCCTTAGGCTATCACTTCTCTCCTACCCATCCCCCACCTCTGGTAACCACTGTTTTATTCTATTTCTATGAGAAACTTTTTATTTAATTATTTATTTTAGATTTACTATATGAGTAATATCATGTAATATTTGTCTTTTTGTGCCTGGTTACTTAAGTGATGGTTTACAGTTCGATCCATGTTGCTGTAAATGATATCATTTTTTTATAGTTGAGTAATATTCCACTGTGTATATATACCACTGTTTTTTAATTCATTGATGTGTTGATGGACATTTAGGTTGATTCCATCTCTTGGCTATTGTGAATAGTGCTGCAATAAATATGGGAGTGCAGGTATCTTTTTAATATATTGATTTTATTTCCTTTGGGTACATATCACAGCTGTAGGATAGCTGGGTTGTTACACAGATCCATTTTTAGTTCTCTTAGGAATCTCCATACTGTTTTACCAATTTACACTCCCACCAACAATGTACAAGAGTTTCTTTTTCTCTACATCCTTGCCAGCATTTGTTATTTTTTGTCTTGTTGATAACAGCCATTCTAACTGGAGGGAGATGATATCTCTTTGTGGTTTTAATTTATATTTCCCTGATGATTAGTGATGTTGAGCATTTTTTCATGTATCTGCCGGCCATTTTTATGTCTTCTTTTGAGAAATGTCTGCTCAGGTCCTTTGCCCATTTTTTAATTGGGTTATTTATATTTTTTGGCATTGAGTTGTTTAAGTTCTTTATATATTCTGGGTATTAGCCCCTTGTCTGAAATGTAGTTTGCAAACACTTTCTTCCATTCTGTAGGTTGTCTCTTCAATTTGTTGACAGTGTCCCTTGCTGTGTAGAAGCATTTTAGTTTGATGTTGTCTATTTTTGCTTTAGTTGTTTGTGCCTTTGTGGTCTTGTTCAAAAAACTGCTTCCCACTCCTATTTCTTGGGTCTTAAATTTAGGTCTTTGATACATTTTCAGTTGAGTTTTGTGTATGGTGAGAGACAGGGGTCTAGTTCCAATCTTTTTTGACACCTTTGTCAAAAATCAGTTGTCTGTAAATGTGTGGGTTTATTTGTGGGCTCTTTACTCTATTCTATTGGTCAATTTGTCTGTCTTTATACCAGAATCATGCTGTTTTGGTTACACTAGCTTTAAAGTATATTTTGATGTCAGACAGTGTGATGCCTCCAACTTTGTTCTTTTTGTTCAAGATGACTTTAGCTATATGGGGTCTTATACAAACTTTAAGATCATTTTTTCTATTTCTTTGAATAATGTTGTTGGTATTTTAATAGGGATTACATTAAATATAATATGGATGTTTTGATGATGTTAATTCTTCTGACCCATGAATGTCCTCTTCATTTTTTTTTTCAACATTGTATAGTTTTCATTGTAGAGGTTGTTCTCCTCCTTAGTTAAATTTACTCCTAGGTATTTCATTTTTTTGGTAGCTATTGTGAATGGGATCACTTTCTTGATTTCTTCTTTGGCTATTTCTTTATTGGCATGTAGGAAGGCTACTGATTTTTGTGTGTTGATTTTGTATTCTGCCGCCATACTGAATTCATTTATTAGTTCTAGTAATTTTTTGGGGAAGTATTTAGGGTTTTCTATATATATGATAATTTCATCTGAAAATAAGGATGGTTGGCTTCCTCCTTTCTGGTTTGAATGCCTTTTATTGCTTTCTCTTGCCTTATTGCACTGGCTAGAACTTCTAGCATTATATTGGATAAGAATGGAGAAAGTGGACATCCTTCTCTTATTCCAGATCTTAGAGGAAAAGCCTCCAATTATTGTCCATTCAGTATGTTTTTGCTGTATCCCTTAGGTACTGGTATGTTATATTTTCATTTTAATTTGTCTCCAGGAATTTTTAAATTTCCTTTTTGACTTCTTCTTTGAACCATTAGTTGTTTAGGAGCATATTGTTTAATTTCCATGTATTTTTGCAGTTTCTAGTGTATTTTTTGTTGTATATTTCTAGTTTTATTCCACTGTGGTCGGGTAACATAGTTGAGATGATTTCAGTTTTTGTTTTTGTTTTAATTTGTTGAGACTTCTTTTGTATCCTAAGAGATGATCTATTCTAGGGAATGTTCCCTGTACTGCTGTGAAGAATGGGTATTCTTCAGCTGTTGGATGAAATGTTTTATAAATGTTCATTAGGTCAAGTTGGCCTATAGTAGAGATTAATTTTGATGTTTCCTGGTTAATTTTCTGTCTGAATGATCTGTCCTTTGCTGAAAGTGGGGTATTAAAGTTCCCAAGTATTATTATGTTGGAGTCTATCTCTCCCATTAAGTCCAATAGTAATGGCTTTATGTAACTTGGTGTTCTGGACTTGGATGTGTATATATTTAGAACTGTTATATCCTTTGTTAAATTAATTTGTTTATCACTATATAATCACCTTCCTTAAACTGAGAAATGTATTGTGGTTCTGTTGAATGTTATGTGTTTCCTTTCTCTTGCAGCTTTCAGTATTCTCTTTGTCTTTGGATTTTAATAATATCATTATGATGTGTTTTGGGGTATTCCTCTTTGAATTGAATTTGATTAGCAACCGCAGAGCTTCCTGTACCTGGATGCTGTCATCTTTCTGCATACTTGGAAAATTTTCAGTCATTGTTTCCTTGAATATGCATTCTAAGTCTCTTCCTTTTTCCTGTCCTTCAGTTATATGGAGATTATTTCATTTGAGGAAGTCCCATATTTGCTGTGTTTCTGTTTCATTTTTTTTTTATCCTCAAATTGGATAATTTCATTTCACATGCTCTATCTTTAAGTTCATTGATTCTCTCCTCTGTTTGATTGAGTCTGCTGTTGGGAATTTCTATCAAGTTTTTCAATTTAGATAATGTATTCTTTATTTCTAGAATTTCTATTTGGTGTTTTTTTTTTTTTTTTTATTGATTCAATTCCTCTGTCAAGTTTCTCATTCTGCTTATGAATTGTTTCTAGATATCATTTAATTTTCTATCTGTACTTTCTTGTGACTCCCTGAACATGCTTGTGAGGACTATTCTTAATTTTCTGTCAGACAATTTATAGATCTGCTCTTCCTCTGGGTCCATTGCTAATACTTTGTCTCCTTTGGTGGTGACATACTTCTCTGTTCTTTCTCAGTCTTTTTGTCTTTACATTGATGCCTGGGAATTTGAGAAAACTTCTACCTCTTCTAGGTTTTACAAGTGTTCTTTGGTTGTATTAGACCATTACTGGTTAATATCAGAGCTTTGTCTCTGGTCTGTCATTCTCCACTCCCAACCTGCATTCTATGGTGGATTAATAGGTACCACCACCACTTAGACTAATGTGCTATCCTGTGGTTCATTCCCAAATTGGGGGAATTTCCTGTGGGGACCAGAATTGAGCTTTGTACTTGGGCTAAATTGCTGTTTTGCTGCTAATTTTCAGGGGAGAGTTTAGTGCTGATAGGATTATAATCATTGGCATTACTCACTTCCAGGTCTAGGCTGTGTGGAAATTCTGACCTGTGACTGAGTCTTTCCCATAGAATGCACCTCCTGCAGTTCTATCAGCTTGCCTGATTTTAACTGAGACCTGCTGCCTACACTGCTCTAGTGTTCCCTTCACGGGCCAGCCTTTCTCCTGCCTTCCAACCACTTCCCATGGGGCAGGCCATGTACACTTCTCTTACATTAACTCACCAGTCTCTTGGTGGCTCCTTTCTTCAGTCTACTGTGGCTGCCTGCTCCTATGCAGGCACAGGGGTATCTTACTAGTGGTCTTTATGGCCTGTGGGCTGGTATGGTGCATTTGGAAGCCCTCCTCTACCCTGCACAACACAAGCAGACTCCTGTGAAGTGTGCCACATGGCATTTTCAGTGTTCCATGCATGTACTGTGGCCACTGCCCCCCTTACACCAGACTGGCTCAGAAGAGGCCAAGGCTCTGAACAATCAGCACTATCCCTACACCCTCTTGCCATGGTGTCTTGCAACTTCACAAACTCTGTGGGTCTCTCCTCCTCTTCCCCCAGCTCCAGTGTTCCCAGGTTGGCAGTCTTTGCTAGGATCAGCCTTGCTAAGATGCCAGTCAGTCCATGACAGTTGTCTGAATTCCAGGAGATGAGAACTCCTACAAGTTCTCTTCAATCATAAGCTTAAACATGGCACTACTTTGAACATGGCTCAGAGGAAATCTACCTGGACATACACTTCTTAGAGAGTGTCTTTGAAACTTTCTGTCCATCTTTCTAAGTTCAGAAAATCATAAAGATGGCAGACTCAGTCACCAGGTATAATCTGAGGTGTCTTTCTCTCCCAAATGGTACATTTAAAACCTTTTAATTTCCAGCCCCAGTGCTATAATGAATGTGCTGTCTTATGACATGGCTTACACAATCTCTTGTGAGTGGGCATATTAAGTTCTGAGCTGCAGCAACTGCTGCCACTAACTCTACATATGGAAATGTTTAAACTTATGCAACATGTTTTCTTGAGAGGGTTCCTTCTTCAACTCCACATTTGTTTCGTGTGGAAAGTCATGAGCCTGGGCTGAAGCTGTTGATACTCCTGAAGCATGTGTCCCCAGGTGGTCTGGTGAAGTCCAGTGCCTCTGTTAGGAGCTACTGCACAAAAGTCTGCCTCCCTCTTTTCCAGGCTTTGAAAACCTTCTATTCCCTTAAGGATATTACAGAGTTCTTTTCTTTTTCTTTTTATTTTTTCCTGTAATATCTTCTCTGTCGCAATGAAGATGACTCTAGTTAACATGTTCTTCCCTTTTCCTTCTCCTTTCTAGGAGACTCAGATGAATTTCTATTTAACCTGTTAAACCTTTTCAAACACTTACAGGACTAGTACTTTTTGCAGGTACAGAATGTTTTGTTTTCTTTTTCTTCCACTTTGCTCTATGTTTCAGGCATTTGTTTGGCAGTATAATTCTCTAGATGTTCTTTGTGGCATTGAAAAAATAAAAGAGTACTGCATCTGTCAAAAAAAAAAGTACTTTTCAAACATGTGTATCTTCACATCTTAAAGCTGAATAACCCTGCCTAAAGTGCACATTCCTGCAGGGCGAGGAACTCAGTCCTGGACTCAGTATGTTTTTGCCTGCTGGTCTCTCTCTCATTTGCTACATTTCATCTTTCTGTGCCTTCACTCATTCCACTTCTAATCCAACTTTTCAAGCAGAGTTTCCAATGGCTAAACAACATTCATGCTTCAGTCTATTGTAAATTATGCCAAGTTAGTGAATACCAATTTATGATACTCACTTTATAAAATTTTAAGAATTCTACAATGATCTTCCTGGTTTTTTCATCTCAATCTTGCACAGATTTTCAAATGTGATGTGGTCTAAAGTTATAGGTCTTGAAGAAGTAGTTCCCTAATTGTGCTAATTACTCTTTGTGCAGATTTGCCCCTGGATAGATCTAGATATGTGTTTTCTCCAAAAGGGTCTAGTCTCTGAGACTTTGCCCCTCTCCCCTCCTTTGTTATATTTATTTGATTACAAGAAACTTTCTGATCTAGTAGCAGTTAAAACTTTTCTTTTTCATAACCCTTTTAAAAAAACATTTAACCTGGGTATGACTTCTTCATCTCATATACTGTTTAACTTACCCTTTAAGATCACAATCTGTCCCTTAAGAACAATCTTTCTGTTCTTTTTGATCAATCTGTCTTCCTTTTTGTTTATTTATTTTTTTATATACCCATTCTGCTGGCCAGACTGAAGCACATTTTTACAAGGATTTCAGGGTTTCTCTTAGATTTCTTGAGTAAACTTGGTTTCTTATAGTACAGTATTCGTATAAAAGCTGTTTGTTCTTTAATTTGCAAAATTCATTGAGTTTTTTCCCCTTTCTCAACCAAATAAGGTGACGTATTTTCTTTATAATAAGGACCTCCTTTTTGTTTTATTTGTTTTCTATTAAAACCCATTATACTGTGATTGAAGCTGCTTTCTTAATCTCTAATTAACATATCTAAAGCTAATTCATATTAGGACTAAGTGGTGGGAGTTCACTTGAGTTTACATATAATCCATGTGAATAAAAAAATCTTGCCTTTTTACAATTTCCTTCCTGGAATGCAGTTCAGAGGAACAAACCTAGGAAAGCTGTTCTAGCATTTAGCTACCTCACCACACCATATACAAAAGCAATGTGGGGAGGGAAGATGAACATAATAAATTTTAGGAACTGAAAAAAATCCAGTGTGGCTAGAGTCCAGAGATGAAGAAGAAATTGAAGCCAAAATGGTACGCAAAAAACCAGGCCATACAAGGTTGTATAGATTTTAGTAAGAATCAAGAAAAATAAGGCATTCTCTGCTCTTGAGTTCAGAAAGTTTTGTGCAAGAGAATAAAACAGCTAAAATCTTTTTTGAGGAATTGTGATATGTAAGTGGATAAAAATCATGGCAACACAGCTGAGGGAAACATTCATTTTCCCTTCCATAATGGGGAAATTAGAGGAGAACTCCAGCAAACAGATATCCATTCTTGCTGGGCTGTGTTCCTTCATCTAATTGGTGTGCAGCCTTCATGCCCATAATGCCTTTTATCCAGAGATTGCTCAGGGATGTAGATCTAGCCAAAACTATTTGTGTGCTGATGGTGACATGTTAAAATAATTGCTCAAGAAAAAGTTCAGACATGGTGAACTTTGATGCCTTCAAAATGTCTGAATTTTATTTTGAGCTTCCTTTCTTCTGGTCAACCATTTTAAAAATTATTGTTTTATAATTTATTTTTAATTTATTTTTATTTTATTATTTTATTTTTAATTTTTTTTTTACTGTGGTAAAATATATATAATACAGGTTTGCCATTTTAAGCATTTTTAACATACAATTGTGTGAAATTAACTACATTCACAATGCTGTTTGAAGCATTTTGGAACTTCTATTTCCAAGACTTTTTGTCATTCTGAACATAAACTCTGCATTCATTCACACTAACTTCTCATTATTCCTTCTCCCCAGTTCTAGTAACCTCTAATCTACTTCATTCTGTGAATTTTTTTCTTTTAAATTTATTTTTCTTGAATTGACCCATGATAATTGTATATACTTATGGACTACAATGCAATATTTGGGTAATTACACAGTGCGATGATTATATCAGGGTAATTAACATATTCATCACCTCAAACATTTGTCACTTCTTTGTGTTGGGAACATTTAAAATCCTCTCAGCTCGTTACCTGAAGTTATACATTAACTTGTTGTTGACTGCAGTCTCCCTATGTTGCTATAGAACACTAGATCTCATTCTTCCTATTTCTCTACAATTTCTAGACATTGACCTTCCTCTCCTGACCCCTCCTCCCCTCTCCCCTTACCAGTCTCTAGTAACCACTATTCTACTCTCTACTTCTATGAAATCAACTTTATTAGCTTCCATGTATGAATAAGAACATGTGGTATTTCTCTTTCAGTGCCTGGCTTATTTCACCCCCTGTAATTTTCTCCAAGCTCATCCAGGTTGTGAATAGCAGAATTTCATTCTTTTTTATGGCTGAGTAATACTCCATTATGTACATATACCACATTTTCTTTATCCAGTCACCCATTAATGGACATTTAGGTTAATTCCATGTCTTGGGTATTGTGAATAGAGCCATGGTAAATGTTGAAGTGGAGGTATCCCTTAAATATGTTGATTTTCTTTCCTTTGGCCATATACTCAGTAGTGGGATTGCTGTATCATATGGTAGTTGTTTTTTTCATTTTTTTTTTCTGGCAGCTGGCCAGTACAGGAATCAAACTCTGGACCTTAGTGTTATCAGCACCACACTCTAACCAAGTGACCATATGGTAGTTCTACCTATAGTTTTTTTGAGAAACTTCCATACTGTTTTTCATAATGGCTATACTGATTTACATTAGAATTATAATTTTGGGGGGTAGACTTTGAATGTAGATGCTGAGGACTGGATAAATCTTTATCAATTTTATTAATTATGTAAGACTGTAAGACAGTTCAAAGAATTGATGACCAATGATACATTTTCCACAGTATTGTCTCAGTTTAGTTTAAATAGCACTAATTTGTTAAAGATAAGGCTAATTATTTTAACCTTTACTATTACAGCAATGATTTCTCTAATAAAGTAAACTGCCACTTTCTAAATTTTACTTGGAAAAAAAGTACTACTTTCACAGATACTTTTTATATGTAAATATATACACATACATCCATATATATTACACACTATATGCAGATACTAAGAGGAATATGCAGTAATAAATAAATATGCATATTTATGTGTAGATATACATATGCAATCAATCACTTTGGGAATCAGTATTTGTGAAAGAGAACTTCTAGGTCTTAAAAAGATTGCTGTTATCAATTAAGCCAAAGAAATGTACATAAGGATTTAAATAACATAACCCCATTAAGTTGCTGCCCACTTAGATGAATTGTGTAGAAAACATATTACATGTTAGAATATAGGAGGTTGTTGATTATTAATGTCATTATTATTGTGAAGAGTAGAGGTGCTACAGTTTACAGATTTATCTAATCAATTAGCCTGTGTTTTGTCTTCTTGGATAAAAATTAAAGACATATTTGAGAGCCAAATAGAAATCATCAAAACCACTCTTAACTTTTTTGAAGGTCAATTTATTAGTCAGAAGAATCCTGGTATACATATTGAGTGAAGTTTTGGGTACAAAGCAGTAAGACTTGAAGCATAGTGTAGCAAGTGTGGTGTTTTCATCTTTTCTTCCACTTAAAGGTAATGCCTTTGGAAAAGAAAGGATATGGACTGTGAATAGTTGGCTACACAGATGGTGTCAAGGAATAGATAGACCATGGTGTATGGTACCAGAGAAATAGGCTCTTAGGAAGGTCAGACTGCACCTGTAAATATATGTAGTATATCCATTAAATGGAATATTGTTTAGACATAAAAAGGGAGCAAGGTACTGTTACAAGCTACAATGTGGTGGACCATAAAAACATTGTGTTAAATGAAATAAGCCAGGCAGAAAAAGTAACAAATTGTATGATTCCATTTATATGAAATATTCAGAATAGGAAAGTTCATAGGGACAGATAGTAGATTAGGGGTTGTCAGGGGAAGAAGATATGTGGTAAATGGAATTAACTGCTAATAAATGTAGAGTTTACTTTTGAGGCATTGAAAACATTCTGGAATTAATAGTGGTGTTTGTACAAGTTTGTGAATGTGTTAAAAATCACTAAATTGTACTACGTAAAACAGTGAATTAAAGTTATGTAAATTATGCTTCAATAAAATAAAAAGAATAATCAACACACTCTTAATGAAGGAAAAAGTAGAAGAGACTGCTCTACCCGATGTCAAGGGATAGAATAAAGTTACATTATATAAGACAGTCTGACATAGACCAATAGGTAAATGAAATACACTGAAGTCTAGAAACAAAGCCACACATCTGTGGGCATTTAATTTATGACAAGACTACATTGTAGAGCAGTGAAGAAAATGTAGTGTTTTCAGTAAATTTCATTGGGTCCATTTGGAACATAATTAAATTTTACCCCTAATCACAATGTTCAAAGAATCAATTTCTGGTAGGTTTTTGGATTGTATGTGAAAGGCAAAAGAATCATAACATTAAAAAGATTTTAGAAGAAAATAGAGAATATATTTCATCATTTTATGTAATAAACAGGGCACAAAAGAACATAAACAAAAAGAAAAAGATGGTTAAAATTGAAAACCATTAAAACTATGAATTAGTGTTCAACATAAGGCACAAGTCAGTGAGTAAAATGATAACCCATGCAGTAGGGAATATATTTTCACAACATACAACCAGCAAAGGGCTCATATCTAGAATACATAACACATTTACAGATCAATGAGGAAACACAACCCATAGAAAATGGACAAAGAAGTGGTGACACAGCAGCAGCAGCAGCAGAGGACTGAGGAGACCAGAGAGGGGAATGGCGTGGCAGACCAGGTTCCCTGTTCCACTTGATGAGACTGCACCCTTTCCAGTTGGAAAACAAAGTTTTATTAGAAACCTGGAAGAGGCGCCCGCTGGAGAGGCCCAAGATCTGCGGAGACCACACACCCCGTGACACCAGCGTATGACCAAGCACGTAGGCCTCACTGCTGCTGGACCCCATCCCCAGCCCAGCCAAGTATGTGCCAACCAGAGAGGTACCCAACCAGAGAGGCCCGAGATCCACAGAGACCACACACCTATCGGTGCTGGTGTGAGTTCGAGCAGGTAGGCCTCACCACCACCAGACCCCATCTGCAGCCCAGCTGAGTCCATGCCGATCAGAGAGGTGCCTCCCTGGAGAGGCCCAAGACCTGAGGTGACCATGTGCCTAATGCACCAGTGGGTGACCAAGCAGACACTGAGGCAGCCATGCCAAATTGACAGCCCCAGAGCATCCTAGCCAGACAATAGTGTCAAACCAGTGGACTGTGAAATCTCTTGCCACAATAACTAAACATCAAAGGAAAGATACCAGAAATACGAAAAATCAAGAAAGTACACCATCAAAGGGTAATTCTTAAGCTCTAGAACCTATAGAGCAAGAAGCCTTTGAAATGCCTGACAAGGAATTTCTAGTGATAATTCTAAGGAAACTAAATGAGATACAAGAAAACTCAGCAAGAGAACACGATAAAATGAGGAAAAGTATACAGGACCTGAAAGAAGAAATGTACAAGGAAATCAATGCCCTGAAAAGGAATGTAGCAGAGCTTGCTGAGCTGAAGAATTCATTCAACAAAATAAAAAGAGTGGCTTGCAGAAGCACAAGAGAGAACTTCTGACCTCAAAGATGGACTGTTTGAAATAACACAGGCAGACAATAAAAAAAGAAAAAAGAATTAAAAACATTGAAGAAAATCTAAGAGAGATATCAGACAAGCTTAAGAACTCAAATATCCAAGTCATGGGTATTCCAGAAGGGGAAGAAAAAGGAGATTGCATTGAAAACATATTCAACAAAATAGTGGCAGAAAACTTCCCAGGTATGGGAAAAGACACAGATCTTCAGATTCAGGAAGCTCAAAGATCCCCAACTGCTTTCAACCCAAAAAAGGTCTTCTCCAAGACATGTTCCAGTCAAAATGGCAAAACTCAAAGACAAAGAGAGAATCTTAAAAGCTGCAAGAGACAAGCATCAAATCACCTATAAGAGAGCCCCAATCAGACTAACATCAGACTTTTAGTCACAAACCCTAAAAGCCAGAAAAGAATGGGATGATATATTCAAAATACTAAAAGACAGATTGACAGCCAAGAATACTCTACCCTGCAAGGCTATCTTTCAGAAGGATAAATGAAGGGCAAATAGTATATTTCTCAGACAAACAAAAACTGTGGGAGTTCACTACCACACGACCACCCTTACAAGAAGTTCTCAAGGGAATACTGGGCTTGGTACCTGAAAAATAACTACCACTGCCATAAAAACTCAAGAAAAATCAAAACCCACTAGTAAAATAAAAATGCCAACAATGAAGAGAAAACAAAAAAAAGTTTGTCTACAACCCAAGAAAACCAACAAATACAGAAGACAAACAGTAAATTAGAAAGAAAGGAACAAAAGACACTTAAGACATCCAAACAAAAATCAGTAAAATGCTAGGAGTAAATCAACACTTTTCCATAACAACTCTTAATGTAAAAGGATTAAATTCCCCAATCAAAAGACAGACTGGCTGACTGGATTTAAAAGGAGGATCCAAATAGATGCTGCCTTCAAGAGACTCACCTCACCTATAAAGAGTCATAAAGACTAAGAGTGCAAGAATGGAAAAAGATTTACCATGCTAACAGAAATGAAAAACAAGCTGGAGTAGCTATTCTTATGTCTGACAAAATAGACTTTAAACTAAAAACTATATAAAGAGATAATGAGGTCCACCACATAATGATAAAACGATTCATCAATCAAGAAGACATATCATAAATATATACGTACCCTATGTCAGAGCAGCCAGATTTATAAAACAAACACTATTAGACCTAAAGAAGGAAATAGACACTAATACCATAATAGCAGGGGACCTGAACACCCCACTGTCAATATTGTACAGATCATCTAGGCAAAGAATCAGCAGAGAAACACAAGATCTAAACAACACTCTAGACCAATTGGACCCAGCAGATATCTACAGAACATTACATCCAACAACCTCAGAATATTCATTCTTCTCATCAGTACATAGATCATTCTTCAGGATAGATCACATATTAGGTCATAAATCAAGTCTCAACAGATTCAAAAAAATTGGAATTATTCCATGTATTTTTTCAGACTACAATGGATTAAAATTAGAAATCAATAACAAATGAAATTTTGGAAACTGTACAAACACATGGAAATTAAATAGCATTCTACTTAATGACATATGGGTCCAAGAAGAAATCAAAGAGGAAATCAAAAAACTTATTGAAACTAATGAAAACAATGATACATTATACCAAAACTTGTGGGATACTGCAAAAGCAGTACTAAGGGGGAAATTTATTGCATTAAATGCTTACTTCAGAAGAATAGAAAGATGGCAAGTGAACAACCTAATATGTCACCTTAAAGAACTAGAAAAACAAGAACAATCCAGACACAAAGTTAGCAGACAGAAAGAAATCATTGAGATCAGAGCAGAACTTAATGAAATTGAAACCCCAAAAATGTTACAAAAGATCAATGAAACAAAAACTTGTTTTTTTGAAAAGATAAATAAGATTGACATACCATTAGCATGTCTAACTAAAAAAAGAAGAGAGAAGACCCAAATAACAAAAATTAGAAATGAAAAAGGTGATAATACAACTGATATATCTGAAATACAAGGAATCATTAGTGACTACTATAAACAACTATATGTCAACAAATTTGAAAATCTGGAGGAAATGGATAAATTTCTGGACACACACAAACTACCAAAACTGAGCCAAGGTTATGTAGTAAATCTGAACAGACCAATAACAATAAAAGAGATTGAAGTTGTTATCAGAAGGCTCCCAACAAAGAAAAGCCCAAGACGAGATGGAGTCACAGCAGAATTCTATCATACATTCAAAGAGGAATTGAAACCAATTCTCTATAAACTATTCCAAAAGATTGAAACAGAGGCAATTCTCTCAAACTCATTCTATGAAGCAACCATCACCCTGATAGCAAAACCAGGAAATGATACAACTAAAAAAGAAAACTATAGGACAATATCCTTGATGAATATAGATGCAAAAATCCTCAATAAAATATTGACTAACAGAATACAGCAATACGTACACAAAATTATACACCACAATCAACTGGGATTCATCTCATGGATGCAAGGTTGGTTCAACAAATGCAAATCAATAAATGTGATACACCATATCAATAAAATCAAACACAAGGACCATATGATCATCTCTATAGATGCTGAAAAAGCATTTGATAAAATTCAAAGTTCATTCATGATAAAGTCTTTCTACAAGTTAGGTATAGATGGAAAGTATCTCAACATAATTAAAGCCATATATGATAAATTCACTGCCAATATCACCCTGAATGGGGAAAAGCTTTCAGAAGAAAAGAACAGGAACTAGACAAGGATGCCCACTCTCACCACTCCTATTCAACATAGTGTTGGAAGTACTAGCCAGAGCAATCAGAGAAGAGAAGGAAATATAGGGCATCCAGATTGGAAAAGATGAAGTCAAACTGTCCCTGTTTGCAGATGACATGATCCTATACATCGAACAGCCTAACGCCTCTACAAACAAATTCTTGGAGTTGATAAATGATTTTGGCAAAGTTGCAGGATACAAAATCAACACACAAAAATCAGTAGAATTTCTCTTTTCCAATAGCAATCATGCAGAAAGAGAAATCAAGAAAGCTTGCCCATTTACAATAGCCACCAAAAAAAAAAAAATACTTAGGAATTGAGTTAACCAAGGAGGTGAAAAATCTCTATAATGAGTACTACAAACCATTGTTGAGAGATATTAAAGAGGACACAAGAAGATGGAAAGATATCCCATGCTCTTGGATTGGAAGAATCAACATTGTGAAAATGTCCATACTACCCAAAGTGATATACAAATTCAATGCAATCCCCATCAAAATTCCAATGGCATTTTTCTCAAAGATGGAAAAAACTATCCAGACATTTATATGGAATAGCAAAAGACCACGCATAGCCAAAGCAATTCTGAGCAAAATAAATAAATAAATAAATAAAGCTGGAGGCATAACACTATCAGACTTTAAACTATACTACAAAGCTATAATAACCAAAATAGCATGGTAATGGCATAAAAACTGATACAGTGATCAATGGAATAGAATAGAGAATCCAGAAATCAACCCATACACCTAAAGCCATCTGATCTTTGACAAAGGCAGCAAGTCTATACACTGGGGAAGACACTGCCTCTTCAGCAAATGGTGCTGGGTAACTGGATATCCATATGCAGGAGAATGAATCTAGAGCCATATCTCTCACCATTTACTAAAATCAACTCAAAATAGATTAAAGAATTAAATATACACCCTGAAACAATAAAACTTCTTAAAGAAAACATAGGAGAAACACTTCAGGAAGTAGGACTGGGCACAGACTTCATGAATATGACCCCCAAAGCATGGGCAACCAAAGGAAAAATAAACAAATGGGATTATATCAAACTAAAAAGCTTCCGCCCAGCAAAAGAAGCAATTAACAGAGTTAAAAGACAACCAACAGAGTGGGAAAAAATATTTGCCAAATATACATCTGACAAAGGATTAATAACCAGAATATGTAAGGAACTCAAACAACTTTGTAACAAAAAAACAAGTAACCCAATTAAAAAATGGGCAAAAGAGCTAAATAGGCATTTCTCAAAGGAAGATATACAAATGGCCAACAGACACATGAAAAAATGCTCGACATCACTCAGCATTCCTGAAATGCAAGTCAAAACCACACTGAGATACTATCTCACCTCTTTAGGATAGCTAGTATCCAAAAGACTGTGAATGATAATTGCTGGAGTGGTTGCAGAGAAAAAAGAACTCTCATACACTTTTGGTGGGACTGCAAAATGGTGCAGCCTCCATAGAAATTGGTATGGAGGTTCCTCAAACAATTGCAGATAGATCTACCATATGACCCTGTTATCCCACTGCTGGGAATATACCCAGAGGAATGGAAATCATCAAGTTGAAGGTATGACTGTTCATTGCAGCACTATTTACAATAGCTAAGAGTTGGAACCAGCGCAAATGTCCATCATCAGATGAGTTGATATGGAAAATGTGGTATATCTACACAATGGAATACTACTCTGCTGTAAAAAAGAATGAAATACTGCCATTTGCAACAACACAAATGGACCTAGAGAGAATTATATTAAGTGAAACGAGTCAGGCACAGAAAGAGAAATACCACATGTTCTCACTTATTTGTGGGAGATAAAAATAAATAAATAAATACACAGAGAAACTGGCGGGGAGGGAACAAGACACAACAATTACAATTCCTTGAAGTTGATATGACAAGCAAACAGATATGAGTTTGTTGGGAGGGAGGGAGGAGAGGAAGGAGGGAGGGAGGTTTTGGTAGTGGGCCACTATAATCAACCACATTGTACATTGACAAAATAAGATAAAATTAGAAAAAAAAGAAAATGGACAAAGAAAAAATGAAAGGAAACCTTTTGAATGAACACACACACACACACACACACACATATATACACATGAACATAAACATGGCTAATAAATACATGAAAGATGCACTAGAACTTATAAGTATTAAGGAAATGTAAATTAAAAGAAGTACAGTGATGTTTCACTGAACAGTAAACTGATAGCCAAAATTAAGCAGAATAGAAACATATTCTGGTGAAGTTGTGCATCAGTGGAGACCCTCATACACTATTTGCATTATTTGCTAAACTAGAACATATGCACATTTTCTTACCTAGTAATTTTACTCCTAGGAAACATCCAACCACAATACATATACATATATATAAAAGGATGCTTATAGTAGAATAATTCATATTAATCCAAAAGTGGGAACTGTCCACACATCTGCCAATAGTGGATTCAATGTACAATTTGTATAATATTCATCCAATGAGGAATAGTATAAAATAGTGAAAACTAACTGTAGTGAAAACTAACTCAGCAAGATGGATGTCACAAATATAATGTTAAAGAACAGAAACTACATATAGAAGAATACACATATAAAATTCCAATTATGTAATGTCTAAAACTAAGGTGAAATATACTGACCAAAAAATCTGAAAACACTGACAAATATGAGGGGTTTTCAAAAAGTTCATGGTAAGATTCATATGATCTTTTAATATAGTTTTCCGCAAACTTTTTGAAGTATCTTAAGATGTATAATTCACAGTTTATTGAGATTAGAATACACAATATGTGTAGTGACACTACATGATATGTTCAAAGGGTTGTCCCTCCCTGGTAATGCATATTCAATATGCCATGCAAAATTATAATGAACATGTGGAGTGAATGCAACATTACTGCAAATCCCCGCACATGCATCTCTGTGTGTGTGAGTATGTGTGTTTGTGTGTACCCACACATATACATACAAGCCACAGGCTTCCACATGTTTACATACAAGCCACAGGCTTCCACATGTTGGTCATGTGTTAGTTCTTGATCTTAGTGGAGATTACATGAGCATTCACTTTGTGATAATTTATTGAGCTATACATATATCTGTACTTTTACAAGTTTTTTTTTTTTTTTTTTTTTTTTGTGGTTTGTAACTCCCAGCAAAGAAACAACTTAAAATATGAAAACAAAAGCAAATTTACCAGACATTCTCTGTGGCTTTCATGAGCAGAACTAAGATCAAGGGACAGAGGATACCAGAACAGATCATCCACTTTACATCTTTGAAGCCAGGCTAGAGAATTCGATTGGCTCCCTCATGACACAATATCCATTACTTGCTCTTCAAAAGTGAACCGTTGGTCTTCGCAAATGATTCGAGGCCCAAGAGAAGGAATTCTAATAGCTTCACACTGGGCAATTTGTTAACAATTAGTGGTCCAATCTTATGCATTATTATTCTGGCCAGACAGAAATAACCTAATTTAAATTTTCTGATAATGAGATGCAGACATATTCACATGCACATACAAAGCTATACCCAATAGTGTCATCTCCTTTTCGATGTATTGTGTTTTCCTTTCTCTTTCAAAGAAAGATATGTGTTTTAATACTCATACAATATGTAATTTCAAACTTGGTTCCCAAGGCAAAAGGAAAAGGCTACCATCAAATGTTTAAAAAATAATCTCCTTTATTTTATAATAACAATGGTTAGAAGTTCAATATTTCTGCTCAAACACAGAGGCAGGCAGGCATGTTTACAAAAGGCCTCACAATGTTTGCCATTGCCTTTACACAAGACAACATTTATAAAACCTTTGCATCCCGTGGCAGGCGCTGAGTCTTCCTTTGGGAATTTGGGCTGCTCAGATATTGCCTTTCATTTGAACTTCAAACACCTTTAAAAAACAGAGGCTGCATTTTAATATCATTTAGAAATTAGAAGCCTTTTATTTTTGTCATTATCATATCTTCCACGGATTTACTTTTCAAAAATGAATCAAAGCCAAAACTAAGTACTGTCTGATATCCAACAAAAGCCTGAAAAATGAGAAAAGTTTTTTAAAATGAAACTTTGGTCTGCCTCACCCATAAGAAAATTAAATGTATGTATTAGATATTAGAGAATTTCAAATAAGTTTAGTATTAATATTCTCTCTTGAGAACTTAGAGAATTAACTAAATAATTACAGTAATCTGAATAATTGGAAAAATATTTTCTGGAACTAGACTATTTCTTTTCTTTCTTGTAAAGGCATAATACAAAGTTAAGAAAAATCAATTTAAGTGAAAAACATTTTCACCTAGGAAAATTATTTCCTAAAGTATTTCATCAGTCTGCAATGCTGGTAAATGTAATAATGTTGTTGAATTATAATGTTTTATAGTTTTTTTTAATAGAAAATTAAAATGTCTTGTTTTCTCCGTTTTTTTGTTTTGATTTTTATCAGGCTTGGACTCCTGAATTGTCTGGTGACTTCAAAAATCTGGTAAGACACTTTGTTCTGTGGGACTGTCAGCCTTCTGATATTTTTATTTCCTGTGCCATTAACCTTTAGAGGATTTCTTTTCCTGTATCAGGTTTAATTCTTTTTCTTAATTCTTCACTTATTTCCACTCCCCGAGGTTGAACGTCATGAGGCCAGATAAGGAAAGTAAATTACATCTTAACCCAAGTGGAATGATCTGATAAGTCCAGATACTTCTTGGAGATTCAGCTTTACGGGTCAGGAGAACATTCCAAACAGGGATAGCATTTGTTTTTAAAGGAAACAAAAATCACCTCTGCAAGAGTCTGAGATAGGAAAGCAGATTATGTGGGTAAGATGAAGAAAGTATCAATCAGAAAAATTTCATTTTAAAATAGATCAAATGCAAAAGCAAGATAAAATCCACAGAGGAGCTGATACAACAATTGGATTTTTAAAAGTTTCTGGTGGTACAATGTCGGTACTATAGTTTACACATCATAAAGCTAGGAGCACGTAGAAGGGACTGCTCTTTTCTGCATGGAAACTCTTAAAAATCTTATAGCATTTGCCTGGCACATACATTATAGACATGGTAAAGGTATATTGTTTAATTAAAAAATGAATGGTTGAGATAGAAGATTTTCTGTAAAGTTGTATATTTTTCCAAACAGCAGTTTTGTATTCATGTTCTACTTCACCCAGTCTTTTTTCCTCCAAATATTACTGAAATACTCCTCATATTCAAATTCATACATTGGGATCCTACTATGTTTTGAACCAATTCAAGATCATAAAACGTATTTCATCTCATATTTCATCTTATTAATATTTTAAATAAGTCTCTAGCGTTGATTCCTATGTAGTCTGGGAGTCCCAACTTTCCTGATTTCTAGAGAGAATCTTTCTACAATACTGAACCAAGAGTAATGTGAAATTCCAACTTGCTGGATTTCAGGAGCACAGTCCTGTACTCCCTTCCTCAGTAAGAACTGGGTATTGCTGGGTTGGAGGGGGGCGAGTGGTGACAGTGCAGAGTCTCCTTGCTGTTGTCCCTTACCTCTCATTCCCAAATACTGCTCAGGATTTCTCAGTGAACATCTTATGATCATCTCAAGTCCGTGCTGCTTCTGTCCCTCCGAGTTCATGCCTCCCACCATCCAGTAAAACATTTGATAGGAAACTGCTGTGTTTAACAAATGTTACTGAAGATGAGAGGTTAAACAAACAGAACTGCAGCACGAAAGGAAAACCTAAACTTAGGTATCAGATCTCATCACTCCCAAAAGCCACTGGATCATGCCTTTCCTTAGACTCTCTCCTCAGCACCAGTGCATCCCGGTATCCTTGGGGTCGCATCCCTTCTACAAGAATTCACTTTGATATGCTTTCTCCCTACCTTGGTCCCTATATTTTAGTCCTTTGAGATAAGGGAAGAATAAATTAACATTAAAATATTCTGTTGGCACTTTACCCTGCACACAGTGAAGGCAAGTTTCTCTTTATCCTGCAGAATAGCTTAGCCCTTCATTGTGCAGAATTTTACTAGGTGTGAGTAGAATTTGGCAATAACTTTCAATAGTGTTACAGAGAAATTTCTCCCAAACAAAAATACATCTACTCACAATAATAAATCCAGTGCTCCATATTTAGCCATAAACAGAGACTTGAAATTATATTTTTCCTTAATGATTTCTAAATGTCCTGATCAAATTAGCCAATATTCGTCCACAGGATGAGGATGAGGGTTAGTTTCCCATTTCCTTCAGCACTTTCTGCAAACGGGAAGCTTTGCATAGCATTGACTGTGGAATTGGAGTCTTACAAATAGCAGAAATTTTGTCTCTTCGTTTTCATAACAAATCCTAGAAGTCCTGAGTATTTTTCCCATCCTAAACCTTTTTTTAGTAGCCCAAGTTGAATCTGGGCCTTCCTCCTGTACCTGTCCTTTCTTCTTCTGTTAAATTGTCAGTGCATTTTACCACTTCTGTGCCACCATGGTGATCTTCAGAATTTTCTTCCATCTTGTATTTTTTTTTTCATTTCTAATCCATGTTGAATAAAACTGACAGATGATTGATTCTAAAACAACACTTGTTTGTATACTTATTTATCCTACCAGTTTTTCCTGTAGGCTTTTTCCCCCAATCTGATATACAAGATATAATTCAGTATCACCACAATTATCCAAAAGCAATCTTCCTTCAGCGCATACAGGGAACCTCAAGCTGACCAGGCTGTTCCTCTCTTTCCTCCCACAGTCCCACCATCACTATTTCTGCTTGTGTGAAGAGAATGCTCTTCCATGTCTGCCCACAAACCCATTTCCTATTCATTCCTCAAGACCAAAGAGTACCACTTTTACCTGAAATTCTTCATTGTTTTAAATATTGTAGTTCAATTCTCCCTCTCCCTGAACTTTTTATTTTCAGGATCATGAAGTTGAACATTTTACCTTATACTGTTATATGTTCTAAGGTTTCTTGTGTCGTGTGCGTGTTTTCTTCTCGGCAATTTTGCAAGTTTGTTAAATGAGATAACAGTGTCATCTTGTTTTGTTCACTGCAGCATACCTAACACATTGCTCTGTGTTTAATATTTCCTTAATAAATGTTTTCAATTGATTAACTTATTTAAGATTTCATCTCTACTTGAAAAAGATCAAACCTAAAATTTCATTTTGATAATTGTTTATTTCTGTCCAATTATTATTTTCAAAGAAAACTCTGACACGGACATGCATGACATGCTCTAGAAAACTGGTTTTAGAGTGTATTTTGCAAAAAAAGAAAATAAATGTAAAATTCAAACCAGAGTAGTGTTGAAATATAAATAATAATATGCACACTAATTTTACAAATTAAATGCATTAAAACATACTCTATTCAATTACCATGTAAATCTCAAGCCCAAAATTAATATTTACTCTGGAGCTAAATTCTAGCAGTAAAAATTCACTTCAATAAAAAGAACTAACATTTCCCACATAGAAGCTGAAATATTTTCAGAAAGACTTATTACAGCATTTTTTCACTTAAATAAGGTAATGTGTTTAATGCTTAGGATTCACTGAATTGTGTATCTGTGTGTGTAATTGCAGCAATTTGTTCCAATTCATAAATTTTATTTTCTGCACCTGGAGTTTTGACCTTTTAAGAGGTCAAAATAATAACATACGCACAATGATGTACAGTAGAATAGAATTTGAATTTTCAAACATTCACTGTGTATCGAGCACAAAAAAGCTGGTGCTTTATCTATGTAGTCTCATTTCAGCCTTCCAGTCACACTTTGAGGAGGGAGTTTTGGCATCTTTTAAAGATGAGGAGACTAAGGGTCAGAGAGGTTAATTAGTTCATCTTCAGTCACGTAGTTAATGAATCAAAATGCTGGGATTTGTACCCATCTCTTGGACTCAAAAGATTACACTGAGATGCCATTACTCCAGTAAGTTTTTAATAAAACTCAATTCTACACATATTGGAGTAATAACCATGATACAGGGTCCTTAAGGAAGTTGATACACTAGAGGTTAAAATAAGATTTCATCCTTTTTACTTGTATAGTTATTTGAGAAAAATTTAAAGGATGTTTGCTTTAAATCCAAGGGGAAAAAATTGTCACAGCTCAGTTCCAAATTTTGGATATATTTATGCATATTTTTATATGTGTAAAACCATGTCATTCATAAGTAAAGAAAAATCTATGGACACCCACTTAATCTTTTTTGCAGAGAACAATGGTCATTAATGGATACCTCATTTTCTCATTTATATTTTCATTTTTTTAGTGCAAATTTTATATAAGTTTGGCCATCCTAAATTTTTTTATAGTATTACAGGCAACTTGCAAATTACATTTATGTGCTTAGCATTAGTCATGAAATATCTTTCGAATAATACAAGTTATTCAGTTGTAGTATTGCATTTTCCAAGAATTGAGTGCTATCTTCAGCCTAAAGAATAGAGAAATACATATATTTCTTTAATATATGCCAAAATATCCTGATGTTATAAAGTACTCTCTCCTCAAAAACTAACTGTTTGGTGTTAACATACTGTATGTTTTCTAAGGTTCTCATGTTGTGTATATAAATTGAAGGGAACAAACCACATACCTATGCCTACCTCAGTTTTTTGATTGGTAAGCATATATAAGAAAACACTTTGTAAATTTCGAAGTGATATGCAGTTATTAAAATTATCATCACTGTTAGTATGCCGTACTAATATAAAATATTATGGTATGAACACCAATTATATGTTCAGAGACCAAAGGAAAGAATTATCCTCTCATGGACTTATTAATTTATTCATTCTCTCACAATTTATTGAGTAACTATTTTGTGCAAACAATCTGATAGGGATTGGGTAATATGAACATGACATGACATGTCCCTGACTTCAAAGATCTTCATTTTATGTCTTCTGAATAATTAAGTGCTTTTATTTCTTTATTACTTTTAAAAATCAGTATTGAATAAAATTATGAGCATTTACTTTAGGCCTTTGATTACAATTATTGGAAATCATAAGGATGAAGTGGGAGATACTATTAGTGTGTATCAATATCTGGGTTTCCATCTTTGTTGACCTGCACCTTGCAGTTAGATGGTGCTATGGGATTACTTTTGGCCAAGGGAACATGGAAGTAAAGTATATCACTTCTGTGCAGTGGAGGTGAAAAGCTTCAGTGTACTTTTCCAGTCTCTCTCTTCCTCTGCAGAGATTGTAGTAGAGGCATCAGATTGAGATAGTAGAGCCACAAGATTGAATCATACTGGATCCCTGAGTTTCCTGATGGAAAAGAGCTGCTATGGATAGTCTTTCAGTTCTATAGCCACCTTAAACAAATAAGAGATAGATTCTGTTGTCTTATACTAGTTAGGTTTTTGTTGGTTTGCTTTTTATAGCAGCATAAAGTCTGCTCAAATTGATCAAATGATCCTTGGAAAAATGGGCACTATAGTGACTGGGCATTTCTGAAATGTAGAGCCATGTTTTCAAAGGTATATTTGACATTTTTATTGTTGACTTTGAAATAATTCTCTCCTGACTCCTACCAAGTAATCTTGGGTAACACTTATTTGGTTGGCAATCAGTCAACTAAGGCCCTTAAAATAAAAGCCTTGGAAAAAATGGTATAAAAAATGTTAATTAAAAATAGCTATAATTCACTTACCGAATGTCACTAGATCAAACAACATGAAATAGGAAAAAAAAAAAAATCTAAATTCAAAATGGCTTACTTTCCAGTTGAAAACTGAATAGTATTCTTGTAATAATACTTTCAGTTTTTAATACTGTCATTAAGAAACAAAGCAATCCATGTTAAGGATCATCTAATGATCATTTCCTACGTTAAGGAGTCACCATGTCTTAGATGATTTTATTTTGGTGTGGTGCTCAGAGTTACCTATATTCAGCTCTTATCTTACTTTTTGGAATGACCTGAAGCAATACCCCTTCTATGTTTTTGTCTCTTTTTGCCTTTTATAGTGGAAGTCTCCCTATGCTATTTTATTTTTTGCTTTTTAGAGCCATACAAATTTAAATGCAATCAACATGCCAACTAGCCTTATTTCTACAACAGCTAATTAGTTAAACATGACCTCTTTTTTTTTTTTTCTTTTTTCCCTCATATAGGACTGGAGATTAAAAATAATTGTATATAATTACCTGGAATTGAAAGGATTTAAATTTGTTACTAAGGAAAGGAGCAAACAAATTATGCCTCATAAAACATTCTGTGTCAGTCATTAATAGCCTCTATAATAGTCATGGGTCATTAAAATAGACTTGTATGTTTATTCAACTTTTTAGAATCAGTCACTACGTGTAGGATTCAATCTGACTTGAGGTATTATATCCCAACAATAACTTCTATTCGCTGAGTATCCGTTTGTTCTTCTCACCTAATTTCACCTTCCGGATGGTGTTCAAAAAATCTTCACAAAGTGCCACATCCCATTTTGGAAGGAGTGCCAGTGTTTAAATATGTTTCCCTAACATTAAGCAAAAATAATTTTATATTAGTAGTTTTCCCTTCAGGGTGGCATATTTGCTAATCACATATTTTTAATAACAGTCCCAAGTTGTACTTTAGCAGGGTCAATAATTGGACTACATGGAAGACTGTCCCCTTAGTGGAAGTCAGAGCATCTCCTTTTTTACTTTAACCACTCTTATCTACTATAGAATATTAATAAATAATTTTATGAAAGCAATTTCAGTAGTGATTCTAATAAATGTACTGATATTATCTTATCTATCATAAGTACTAGTATATTGAAGGAATGTTTTGTGGTTAATTAAGCACAGCATTCCCTCTGTGATTTCTTGCCTCCTGTCCTAAATCAAGCAGTTTTTCACCTGGTGTTCACCAAAATAGAAATACTACCCAATAGTTTGTTCCTATTAAAAATTTCGCTGTTTATTATTCTCTGGTTTTGTACATTACTTCGTCTACCTTGGGTGCTCAGAACACTGGACTTCTTGTCTCGTAAATATCATGTATTCCTGATACCAGGGGAATGCTATAATTTGTCACTGATGCCCCTGTCAACTTCTTACCCTCCTCCCCTTACTTTTGAGAGAGTATTAAGACAATCATTTCCATTTTGCTCAAGGCCTGAACACCTCTCCTGCAATACTAACTCTAATGTCAAAGAAATATATATACCTTGAAAACCCGCCCACAAACATATCGAGCCATATGAAGGTGTCTTTCCACAAATCATTTCTATTTTCTAGTTGATGCTGAATTGGTTTACCTTTTCTTGTGAGTGGGAAATATATGGTGGAAGATATTTTTAACAACTTCAGACCTAAAAGAGGTAGGTAAACATGAAAATGTAATAAAATGATAGAGATTGAAAAAAGGCAATTTATACAATATGTTTAATTTTCCTAAAAAAAATAATTTTTGAGTATATAATTTTGTGAGTAACCTTATATGCTATTGTTTATAATCATTCTCACAAGTAAATATTGATTTTTCATAGGCACAGAATATGTTGTTTTGTCCATATCTGGATTTTTATTATTAGACTAATTAGTTCCCAAATATTTATATTTTACTTATTCATTTAAGTCTTCTTTCAACTCAATAAAATAGCTCTATTAATAACAAATTAAAATCAGTATCCTCAAATGACCACTAATTTTCAGGAATGTGTGATGTCATACATATGTATTTGTGTTATTGATATGAATAGATTTTTGACAAAGCCACCACTAATTGCTTTGAATTTCTATTTGATATTTTCTTATATGCTCTTACATTAAGTAAAGTTTTACAATAGGCCATATAGATAATTAAAGTGATTCTTAAAAAGCATGCTTCAAGAATATCATGGAATCTTCCTGAAGGTATTGAACAACAGTAAGTGGTAGGGGGACGGGCTTTAAGGGAATGAGGCTGTGCTGATAGGAGCATATATGGAGGATTTTTACACTGTCCTGCCTGTGGCTACCTATCCCTGAATGAGAATCCTACTACAGCCTCATCCCTTGCTTCTGAGCTACTGGTTATAGCCTGGAAATGTGTACTTGATTCCAGATATTGAAGACACTTAAAAACTTGGCACATGTGCATGGCAATCTCAGTGATTTCATGTGGATCTCTGAGATTGGAGACTTTGTTGGCATAGCACGAAATGGCAATAACCAAGAAGCTTTCTGAGAAAGATCGTAATAGAAGATTGATTATGGGATAATGTTTTCTTGGTATTAAATGACACATCAATGTTCTCTTTAATAGATATGCAACTTGTCCTTAAACCACAGTGAGGAATTTATTTTTCTCACCTAAATTCTAACAAATCAAATTAATCATGTTTCATACTTTGGCAGCCATGTGGTTATTATATTGCCTGTGACACTGGATTGGTTGGGTTGTCTTGCTTCTTGAATGGTTCTTCTGAGGTCATCTGCTTCTTCCAAAGACGTCTCCTGAGAGGAAAGACTTAGAATAAAACTTCTAGTAATTAAATATTTCACCAAGTTTTGTTTTGAGTGTTATCTTGAAAGAATAATTCTCTTGTAAAAAGAAAAAAAAAGTACTGCAGTTCCCTGAAGCATTTGCCATTAATTTTTGCAAAAATATTTGCCACTAAAAAAAAACTTTTCAAATGCTTCTTCTCTGAGAAAAAAACATGGGCATTTTGTTCTCTCTCCCAATATGTATTTGGATAATTACAAATGCTTTCGATCCTGAAAAGGAAATCAAGGAACCTGGGTAAAATGACTATATTAAAACTTAAGAAAATAAGCCATCCTCACCAACACTCATTCATACATTACTTTAGGAACAAGTCAAAACACTTTTAAAATTATATGTACAAAAATCTTGCGTGGTATTCACAACTCAAATTTTTTTTTTATAAGAGCTCAGATTTTATTCTTTTCTGTGTTTTTGTTGTTGACTGTTCATTCCACATTCCAGTAAACTAAAATTGCTCAGTACTATAATTTTAATATTCACTTAATGTGCCCTTCCAATGAACACAGAAATGATCAGAGCAGCAAACAACTGAGGTTTTGGCAAGAAGAACTCATGCTACCTCGGTGTTCATCTCTTTAATACCTCTACCAGGGAGAGTTGAAATACATGACATTATCATTGCAGAATCCTAAAGTCAGACTTGCAAAGATAGCAGTGAAGTTGCATATTTAACTTCCATAGTAGCATTACTTCATCTTAGCAAAACATGGGCTTTTCCTATCCACTTGCCAATTCTAGGGCATCGAGGTGAAAAAATTCTGTTCTGATAGTGGAAGAGAGATCAAATCTCTAGTGGTTGAATGTGTGCCCCCTGTAGAATAAAGGCACATAATTCAAGTTTTATTGTGGCATGGTCTTGTTCTGATTGCTCACATTAAGAAGCAAGACTTTTTTTTTTCCTTTTTTCTCTCATTGAAAGTTGTATGGTTCTTATACTCACTTCTCCATTTACCACATTTATGAGCATAATTTTTATTGAATCTATTTTATTCTATTATCATTTTACAATCTTTATTGTGACCATTTAGCAGGACTGTAGCATGTACTTTACAATTTTGAAGTTTAATAAGTAAAATCTTAGATGTCGTCTTTGAAGATATTCCATAATCCTCTGTTGTGACTTCTCATCTACTTATTTTGTCTCACTGATTTAATGCAACAAATGAAGCCACATTTTCTAAGTAGGAGTCATTTGTATGGGAGTAAAAGTTATCTATGAAGGTTCTATTAAATCTTTCAAGCTATTCCAATCATTTTTACTTCAAAGCAATGCATAGTACACTGCCCAGGTTTTCCAACCATGTGCTGACATCAGATTTTTCCCTTCATGTCCTTAAGTAAGTAAGAATTTAAAACACCAAGTGCCTTATTTTTGGTTTGAACATGTGTAGCTAGGGAAGTAATATCTTGCACCAGAAACCTCTTCATGTTCCCTGAGATTCAGTTGTAAGTCAGTTCTGCCACTGTCGTCTTCTGTGACTTTTGACAAATGATTTAAAGTCTCTGAGTTCTCTTCTGTAAAATGAGAATATAGGCCTAAATTATTTCAAATCCTGGAGACCTGCTTTGGATGAAAAGCCTCACCCCCATTCTTTTGTATTTAGGTAAATAGTTACAACACGTCTTCTTAAATTCTCAACAAATTTCCTACAGAATTGAACATGAAATTCCCAGTAACATGACGGCATTTTGTATTTAATTGTGATTTTGTTTCGTACTCATACTTGTTTTCAATGCCATTTTCTCTTATAAAAGAAAAAATTTTGGTGTATTTTCCTTAAAGAATGCCACTGGATAACTTGAGTATTTATTCTGTATTTGTGTCTACTCCATGATAAACTAAAGAATTATTTTGTGTTTGTAGAACATACACTATTTTCTCCCCTTCTTCTATAACAGAAAAGGGCAGAATTCCTTGAACTGGCCGTGGTTTAACACTAATGCTCAATTCACAGTTATGTAAGGAAATATCGAGAGAATTTTTTTTGGAAGTTAGGAATGATTAGAATTTATACTGTTTGCTTAAAAGAAAATTAGGATCATTATTTCAAGTTTTTCCAAAACTAGTTTTATTTTTTATTTTTTTGACACCTACAACATGTATTTTTTCTCATTAGCATTTTGAAAATAGAAGTATCAAGTGGTTTGTATGATCACATATTATTTTTATAATGGGGTGTCTTGACAAGCTGAAAAGAAGGCCTTACCATGCTAAGATGAACACCTTCCATTCACTGCACATAAAGCTGGCTTGTTCATCCCATCATCTCCTAAATTGCCAAGGACTTGCAGGGCTGAGATTGTGGCATAATTGCTACATATCCATGATAAAACTTTCCCCTTGGGATCACAGGACACCTTTGTTTTGAATCATTCCTTCCATGTCTATAATTTTCAAAACTGAACTTGTAAGATCCTGGTTGAAATGGCCACAAAACATAAACAAAATGAGTGAGTTTTGTACATCCTTGCTTTGAAAAATGAATGCATTTTTTATTAGCACCTGTTTGATTATTAAAGGGGCCCGTTTTATGTAGAATTAAAAATTCTGTGGAAATTGCAATTCGTAACAGTCTTCGGCTCTGATTAACATCTATTTGGAATAAGATTTTTAAAATGTGATTCTTTTCATACTGAGGTAAAAGAGCTCAGTTATAAATGAATGCATTCTCTTAATACTGTGATGTGTTCTAGTCCACATCTGCATATGAAGTATCTGTCTCTAGATTCTTTTCAAAGTTGAGGATTTATACAGATTTAATTATTGTATATCATATCTTTTTAATTTTATCTGGACCAGGTGTTTGTTTCTGATTCTAGAAATCACCTAAAGCTGTTCTACCTCATTTTTTTCTTTGCGTAAAACATTTTCCTCATTTTTGTATCTCACCTCCAACCAAGGCACTAATATGAATTTTCATCACTAATGTTATGGAATGATAAAGACATTGCTAATATTGTGTTATTTCTGTAAGAAACTTAGAAGTCAGCTCATCAACATAAGTTAATTCAACAAACATTTACTGAGTGTTAACTATGTGCAAACCAGTGTCAAACCCTGAGGATTTAGAGTTGAAAATATACCACCGTCCTTCAAATTGTCCACAGTATAGTAGGGGCAACAAACCATAAATTGCAATACACTAACTGCAACAAGCCATAAATTGCTATATGGTAAATATATGTCTACCAGTGGAAGAATGTAATCAAAACATTCCATTTTACATATAAAGAAGCTGAAGTTCAGATACATAAATTTGCTCAAAGTCACACAGATATTTGGATGACGATCCAGAACAAACCCAGGTCTTCTCATTTCTCCTCTATTGATCTACAGCTAAGTACTGTAGGATGTGAATTATCATTGCTGGCACTTTCTTCATCCTCCTAGAACTGACAAAAAAACAATTAGTGACAACGTGCATGGACACAAACCACAATAAAATTCAGAGTGTGCTAAGCTTTTCTATTCCTGCTCCATGCCCAAGTCACGCCTCTAATCACCACCATGCTCATATGAGGATAAAGGAAGGAAAATAACATATATGAGTATCTACCTTGCTAGATGACATCCCTCAAACTTACAAGACACGTTGCTGCCTTAGAAGCCTTTAGCTCTTGCTCTTTCACTTTCCTGCCCCCCATCAGCCCCCCAGCAGAAAACTTCTCACAGCTGTCAGTATGATTAGCTCAACTATTCTTCAGGCCTCTCCCCTTCCCAGATGCCTCCTTAACGATGAGGCTTTTGTGCTACCCAATAAAGCACTCTATAAACAATACTGCAGTCAATCTTGTTGTGTTTCCAAATTTTGCTATTATACTTAACACAATTAATAATGTAGATAATTTTACATAATCTACATGCCCTTGAATAAGTATTTTTATAAGAAAGCATCTCTAAAATTTAGTTGCTGGAAATAGGACATGTACAATTTTAAACTTTGAAAGGTATGACCTGTGTGCGTATGTGTGTGTGCGTGTGTATGTGTGAATTGTTTATTCATGTCACTTGTCAATTTTTTAATAGGATTTTTATAAAATCTTTATTGAGTTCTACAAGCTCTTAAACATTGAAATATATATATTAAAAACATCTAAGGATTTTTCTTTTGTTTTCAACTTTATTTATTATGTATTTGGCCATTGAGAACTTTTTAAATAGTTAAATTTCTTATCTGTTTCCTTATTGTTTCTAATTTTCATGTCATGTTAAGGAAGACTTTCCCCATTTCAAATTTTAAACTTACTATATTTTCTTTTGGTATTTTTAGAGTTTTATATTTATTTTTATTTTGGACTAATCTGAATTAATTTTGCTGCAAAATATGCCAAAATACAGCTTTATTTATTTATTTATTTATTTTTGGCAAATAACTGGATAATGGTCTCAAGTATATTACTGAACAATCAATATTTTGCTCACTTATTTAAACTAATGAAGTAGTATTTTTATGTCCTTATAATTTTCATTTTTTTTGTATTTATATGCCAAAATATGTTCCATGCTATAGTAAGAACTCTTAAAATTGTCTCACGTTTACTCAGAACTATATGACTATTGACAGAACCCAGGTCAATTCTTGCAACTTTCAGGTTGATTTTGCATTAGTATTTAGTGTTGCAATGACTTAGAAGAATAATTGCTCCTGTTGCTATGTAAAAATATATTAATTTAGTGACCCCCTTCTGAAAAACAGTTATGAGAGAAAATGTGTTGTAGCCCTATGATAAGAATAGCATTTGTATCAATTAAGAGTGTAAAATACAACTTCATTTTAGCTTAAACATAGGAAGCTTGAGTGAGGCAAATCTGTGTCCCTTATTTCAGTATACTAATTCGTCTTCAGTAAATCTTTTGCTCAAATGGACCACCTGTTCTAAAAAGTGTATTTGGCCGTTATGCATTTATACATGTGCGAAAGCTTCTTCAGGCACAAGACATTCTACGTTGATGATGAAACCAGCCTGCTGGTGGCCAGAAGCAGGGAGAGTAATCTACTTTCCTGGAAGTTCTTTGGAGAGCATCTCAGGATTTATACTGTAGAGACGCAAGTTTGGAGAAAGAAATCCCATGATTAATTAGGAATACTATGAAATTAAGCCTCACCAAAGCCCCAAATTATGAAATAGGATACAAGTGACCATAATTTTACTGAAGTCTGCCAACATCTTCCTGAAGATTTGTTCTACCAATATTTTCTTCTCGTGTCTCCTACTGTCCCTGTGATGAAAAAAGCATGAATGGAATAGTTTATATAATATCCTGATCTCTTGAAACAAAGTTATATATGAGACTCTGTGTTTATTTCTTTTAAATCCACCCATTCTTTCAAGGGTCTGCTCAATTTTGGCTCTTACATAATGCTTAAAATGTCATAAATAAATCTCTTTTGACGTCAACTACTATTAATTTATGGTTTGAACACTGAATCTTGCACTTGGCATAATCTGTCCTATATTTTCGTTTTGGATGTTTATAATCCCTCTCCTCTCTATGCACTGCAATTAGTTAAGGACACAGGTATGGCTCAAATTTCTTACTGTCCTTCATAACGTGTAGCATGGAGTCTAGAGATTTAAGAGGATGAGTGACATTCCGATATATCTCATCTCATCATTTCTGACTGATCATAACCATCCCTTTTCCCCACCTAATTGCTTCCGTCTTTGATTCTGTCTTGTTTCAGCAACATACGAGAAGAATTTATGTTAAAGACCTTTGTTCTTAGACAACACATAATATTAATACACACTTTCTGTCTGAACTTATTTAGCAGAAATAAGCTGCGAGGTTATGATTATTTCATTTCTCACCAAGCAAATGTGAACATCAACGCAATGGGCCATTTACCAAGTAGAATAATCTCACCCACTCGCAATGATTTTATTTAAAATTTTGTGCATGACTTAATGAGTGCTGAATATTAAGTTTGTTTATCAGGAATCAGAGCAAGTCATGTTGAACAAGATTAGTAGCTAATTTAGCAAATGAGCTTTTCATCAATATCTTGTGTATTCCTCATCCATTGTAGGGTTCATATTTTCAGGTTTTGCTTTTTTTTTTTTTTCTGTTGCTATGGCAAATCACATAACCCTCTACTGAAAACAATTAATAAATGCTATAAAATAATATTTTATGGAAGCTTTTGAAAGCTAAAGTTAGGTAATAGACCAGATCATTGTTGCGTGTTATTGGGTTTCAAGTGCTCAGATGAACAAGAACATTTGCATTATTCTATGACCAACGGATAAGCTAAAAAAGGCTTTTGTCAGCCTAATTAGTAAAATAATCTACTTTTGTGTTCGAGAATGGCAACACATCACAGAACAGATGTGTCATGTAGCAGAGATTTGCTATCAACTGTTCTCATAGTTTGGAATGCCTTTCTTGACAAGCTGAGGAAGAAACCTTTTCTCATGGGATAGTATTTCTCCTTCCCCGTGGGTTTAATTTGTTTCTCACTGAAAGAAAGCATCATGCTTTTGGCAGTGCGCAAATTAAAAATATTAATGAACTGAAGTAAAAAGTAAAATATATTTTTTTAATTAAATCACAATCAGAGTTTATATACATATCTCAGACTTTTCAGCCCATGACTGTGTCCCTAGGCTCAGGCAATAGGGGAGAAAATCTGATGAATTTTACTGTTTTGTGCTTATGGTTATTTCTGATTTCTTTCAGAAATGGGAAATGTTTTATTTCCTTTTTCAGTCCAAATGGCTACTATTTTCATGTTCACTAATGAAAGAAATCAGAAATGAGACAGAAAAAAATTAGTGGATATTATTTTCTTATATCATTGTTTTTATTTTGTATTTGGTTTCAAATCCTATAGAAACTCAAAATTAAATTCTGCAGGTTAATATTAATGAACAATTTGTTTGAACTATATGTCTTGCTAAAAACACAAAGCTGGTGCAAGATCTCGCCACAGTAATGCTGGATTGAATGCTAAAGGAAAAATTATGTATATTTATGTATCAGAATGACAATATTTTTGCCAAGGAAACTATTATTGGTTTGTTTCTCCAATGATCAACCATTCATATAGTTGGATGTAGCTGTTTAGCCTGGAAATCATGCCATGTTTCTATAGCAGACATGTCAAGTTATTTAGGCTATGTGAATCCATCTTTTCTGTAATCCACAATAAGAGAGATGCTTGAATAGTCCAGGGTTTCTTAATGTTCATGCATCCTTAACATTTCAGGCTATCTGCATGTTGTAGGATGTTTAGCAGGGTCCCTGGCTTCTGTATACTACATGTAATAACAGCCCACCAGTTCTGGCAATCAAATCATAAGTGGGAACTAATAAAAACAAACAAACAAACAAACAACAATCACAATAGTAGGTAGAACTTTCAGAAAGAGAAAACAGAAGAACTATAGTTTCTAGAGGTGGGAAGGGAGGGGTTAGCAAGAAATTATTAATGGACAGAAAGAATGCTTATGTTTTATGATGACAAATGTGCTAATTATCCTGATTTGATCATCACATATAGTACACGGGTATTGATATTTAACTCTGTACCCACAAACATGTAAGGTCAATTTTGTTTCGATTTTTTTTTTTTTAAGATTTTATATTGTCAGTTCTGCTGGAATCTTTCATTTGTTTTGATTGTTAAAAGCTTCATAAGAGAACTAGCAAATTTTATTTACCGAAAGGAAATAATAACTGAATCTTATTTTCTTTTTAAAATCCCTCTTTTAGGTTAAAAGGACTTTACTACTTTTTTCTGAGAACATCCAGAAAGTTGTTTATCTAAGTTTTTATGATAAACTGATACCAAACAGGAAATATAGATTGATAGAGAGGTATACTTAGTTAATAATGAATGTGCTTTGTTTCTATTTACTTCATAGCGATTAATGAATAAATATATATTATATAATTTTCTGCTAGTCCATCCAAGTTGCTGTGAAAGGCAGAATTTCATTCTTCTTTATGGCTGAGTGGTACCCCATTGTGTATTCTTGTCATCCATCAATGGACATTTAGGTTAGTTCCATTGTTTGGCTATTGTAAAGAGAACTGTGATAAACATGGGAGTGCAGGTATCCCTTCAACATGATTTCCATTTCTTCAGGTATATTCAGTAGTGGGATTGCGAGATTGTATGGTATTTCTATCTGTAGTTGTTTGAGAAACCTCCGTGCTTTTTTCCTTAATGGCTATATTAATTTATAGACCCACCAACAGTGTAGAAGAGTTCCCCTTCCTCCACATTCTCTTTCTTTTGTTATTCTCTGTCTTTTTGATAATAGCCAGACTAATAGGCGAGGCGATATCTCAAAATGGTTTTGACTCATTTTCCTGATGATTAATGATGTTGAGCATTTTTTCATGTACCTGTTGTACCTGTTGTATGTATTCCTTTGAGAAATGTCTATGCAGCTCCTTTGCCCATTTTTAAAATCAGATTATTTGTTTTTTCACTGCTAAGTTGTCTGAGTTCCTTGTATGCTCTGGATATTAATCCCTTGTCAGATGTATAGTTATCAAATATTTTCTCCCATTCTGTAGGTTGTTTTTTTTAACTCTGTTTTTGTTTGTTTGTTTGTTTGTTTTTTCTTTTGCTGTGCAGGAGCTTTTCAGTTTGAGATAATCCCATTTGTTTAATTTTTTCTTTTGCTACCTCTGCTTTTAGGGTCTTATTTATAAAGTCTTTGCCCAGTCCTACATCCTGAAGTGTTTATCCTATGTTTGCTTCTAGGAGTTTTAAGGTTTCAGGTCTTATATTTAAGTCTTTATTCCATTTTCTGAGTTGATTTTGGTATATGGGAAGAAGTGCATGCCTAGCTTCATGGATATCCAGTATTCCCAGCACCATTTATTGAAGATTCTGTACTTTTCCCAGTGTATGTTCTTGGTGCCTTTGTCAAAGATTACTTGGCTTTAAATACATGGATTGATTTCTGGGTTTTCAGTTCTGTTCCATTCGCCCAAGTATCTGTTTCTATGCCAGGACCATGTTGTTTTGGTTACTATAGCTTTGTAGAACAATTTAAAGTCAGGTAGTTTAGTTTTACTTTGGCTTTATTTATTTATTTATTTGCTTAGGAATGCTCTGGCTAATCAGGGTTTTTTATTGGTACATATGAATGTTAGGATTGCTTTTTCTATTTCTGTGAAGAAAGTCATTGGTATTTTGATGGGGATCACATTGAATCTGTAGATCACTTTGGGAAGTATGCACACTTTCACAATGTTAATTCTTCCAATCCATGAACACGGAATGTCTTTCCAACTTTTTGTTTACTCTTGATTCTTTCAGCAGTGATTTGTAATTCTCAATGTAGAGATCTTTCACTTCCTTGGTTAAATTTACTCCTAGGTATTTTGTTTTTTGATAGCTATTTTAAATGGGCTTGCTTTCTTGATCTGATTTTCCTGCTTGCTTGTTGTTTGAGTATAAAAATGCTAATGAATTTTATATATTGATTTTTGTATCCTGCTACATTACTGAATTCATTTTTCAGCTCTAAGAGTTTTTTTAAGGAGTCTTTAAGTTTATATATATATGATCCTATCTACAAAAAGGGACAGTTTGACTTCTTTTCAGTTTGGATATTCTTTATTTCTTTCTCTTGACTGATTGGTCTGGCTAATACTTCCAATACTATTTAAATAGGAATGGTGAGAGTGGGCATCCTTGTCTTGTTCCTGTTCTTAAAGGAAAAGCTTTCAGCATTTCCCCATTCAGGACAGTGTTGGTGATGAGTCTGTCATATATGACTTTTATTGTGTTGAGATACTTTCCTCCTATACCTAATTTGCTGAAAGCCTTTATCATGAACGGATATTGAATTTTGTCAAATGCTTTTTCTTCATCTATTGAGATTATTTTATGATTTTTTTCCTTGACTTTGTTGATATGGTGTATAGCATTTGTTGATTTGTGTGTGTTGAACCATCCTTGAATCCCTGGGATGAATCCCACTTACCCATGACATATAATCTTTTTAATGTGCTACTGTATTGTGTTTGCTAATATTTTATTGAGGATTTTTGTGTCTATGTTCATTAAGGATATTGGACTGTAGTTTTCTTTTTTTGTTGTATCTTCTTTTGTCTAGTTTTGGTATTAGGGTGATGCTGGCCTGATAGAATGAGTTGAGAGAATGGATGCTTTTTCAATTTTTTGAAATAGTTTGAAAATAATTGTTATTAATCTTCTTCAAAGGATTGATGAAATTCAGCAGTGAATCCATGTCCTGTGCTTTTCTTTGTTGGATAACTGCTGATTACTACTTCAATCTCATTGCTCATTTTTGGTCTGTTCAGGTTTTCTATTTCTTCTTGGTTTAGTCTTGGTAGTTTGTATGTGTCCAGAAAGTTATCCATTTTCTCCAGGTTTTCAAATTAGTTGGCATATAGTTGTTCATAATAGCCTGTAATGATTCTTTGTATTTCTGTGGTGTCAGTTGTAATGTCCCCTTTTTCATTTCTAATTTTCTGATTTTTGTTATTTAGTTCTTCTCTTTTCTTTTTTAATCTAGTCTAGCTATTGGTTTGTCTATTTATCATCTCAAAAAACTAATTTATTTTGTTGATGTTTTGTATCTTTTTGTCTCTATTTCATTCAGTTCTTCTCTTATCTTCATTATTTCCTTCCATCTGCTAATTTTGGGGCTGGATTGTTCTTGTTTTCCTAGTTTTTTGAAGTATAACATTAAGTGGTTTATTTGAAGTGTTTCTACTTTTTGGATGCAAGGATTTTTTTCAATAAACTTCCCTCTTAGTATTGCTTTTGCTGTATCCCATAGGTTTCAGTATGATGTGTCTTCATTTTCACTTGTTCCAAGAAATTTTTTAATTTTCTGTTTAATGTCTTCTTTGACCCATATGTTGTTCAGGTGTATGTTGTTTAATTTCCATGTATTTGTATAGTTTCTAAAGTTTTGCTTGTTATTGATTTCTAGTTTTAATCTGCTGTGGTCTGAAAAGACACATGAATGATTCAATTTTTAAAAATTTGTTGAGACTTTATTTGTGACCTAACATGTGGTCTATCCTGGAGAATACTATGTATATTGATGAGAAGAATGTATATTATGTACGAGAAGAATGTAGATGTTGGATAAAATGTTCTATGGATGTCTGTCAAGTTGTCGGTCTAAAATGTAGTTTAAATTCTGTGTTTTTCTGTTGATTTGTTGCCTAGATGATCTTTTTGATGTTAAGAGAGGGGTGTTGAAATCCCCAGCTATTATTGTATTATTGTATTATTTATCAGTCTCCTTAGGTCTAATAGTTTGCTTCATATACCTAGGTGCTCCAATGCTGATGTATATGTTTATGATTATTATAGTGTCTTGCAGGATAGATCTCTTTATCATTGTATAATGACCTTCCTTGTCTCTTTATGTAGATTTTGGCTTAAAAAATCTTCTTTATCTGATACTAGAATAGCTACTCTTGCTCATTTTTGGTTTCCATTTGTGTGGTATGTTTTTTCAAGGTGAGGTGAATTTCTTATAGGCAGCATGTAGTTAGGTCTAGTTTTTTAGTCCATTTATCCAGTCTTTGTCTTTTTAGTGGGGAATTTATTCCATTTACATTTAGGGTTGTTATTGAGAAGTATTGTCTTAACCTGGCATTTTGTTGATTTTTTTATGGTTGTTTTATATGTCTTTTGTTTCTTTCTTTCCCTTTTATTGTTTGCCTTTGGTGTTTGTTGGTTTTTTTATAGTGGCAAGTTCTAGTTTGAATATGTCATGCCATTCTCTTCTGGCCTGTAAGGTTTCTGATGATAAATCTGTTGTTAGTCTGATGTGGACTACCTTCTAGGGGATTTGACACTTTTCTCTTGCTGTTTTTACAACTCTCTCTTTGTCTTTGACTTTTGACAGTTTGACTACAAAGTGTTTCAGAGAGGGCCTTTTTGGATTGAATCTGTTTGAAGATCTTTGAGCCTTTTGGATCTGAAAGTCTGTATCTGTAATAGTTTGTTTCTGTTGCTTATAACAAAATACTTGAAACTGTGTGATTCATAAATAAAACAAAATTTATTGCTTACAGTTTCTGAGGCTGGAAAGTCCAAAGTCCAAGGAATACTTCTGGTTAGAAGCTTGTCACATCTGGTGACAAGCAGGGTATCACATTGCAAAAAATGGTGCAGGAGAGAGAGCAACTAACATCCTCACTCACTCTCCTTTTAAAGCCCTCAGAACCATGCCTGTGACCACCATTTTTAATCCATTCACTATGGCAGGTCCTACAATCTAATCACCTCTTCAAGGCCCCACTGTTCAATTATCATAAAAGGATTTTCCACATTCTTAACACTGTCACTGTGGAGGCCAAGTTGTGGGGAGACATTCAACCCAAGACAATATATTTTCCAATACCTGGGAAGTTTCCTGCTATTATTTCATTGAATAGGTTTTCAATGCCTCTTCCTTTTTACTCCCTTGTAGAACATCCATGACTTAAATGTTTGTATGCTTTTCTTGTAGCTATTATAAAATTTTTTATTTTTAAATTTTTAAAAAATTATTTGTTTCCTTTTTGTTTGTCCACCTAGGTTATCTTATAAAGACTGTCTTTGAGATCAATCATTCTTTCTTTCACTTGGTCTAGTCTGTTGCTTAAGTTTCAGTTGTATTTTTCATTTTGTTGAAAGAATCCTTCAGTTTCAAGAGTTCTGCTACATTCATTTTTAGGGTATCTATGTCATTGTACAATTTTCCTCCAGATCCTGGATTGTTTTTCTCATTTTGTAGTGTTGTCTATCAGAGTCTTCTTGTATCTTATTGAGACACTCCCTCTAGTATATGTGTTTTATATTGACCATTGGGTAAGGTGTTCAGTAGATGTAGTAGTGTAGTGTCTGTGTGGCTAGTTTGACCATATTTAATGTGGGAGTTGTCTGTGAGTGCCTCTGTGTTCTAAGCACTGGGACACTCAGTGGTTCCTTGCTGAAGTGAGAGACACGGTTATGTGTTGTCAAGGTCATCATGAGTGGGATCCCAAGCTCTTGGGAGAAGCAACTGGGACCCTGTCTCTCCTTGTCTCTTCTGGGTGAACTTGCTAGCACCTTGGCTAGTGTGCTGAACCCTGATAGGTACACTGGGGTGTATTGTATCTCCTCAGTTTTAATGGATAACCCTGAATGGGGCTTCTCTTTCCTCTTTCCTGCAGGAAGAGTCTTCTCTTGGGTCCTTGCTACTCCGTCTTTCCTCTTTCTTCCTGCCTGGTAAAATGCAGGAACACCTAAATCTGGATGAGTTGGAGCTGGTGGGAGATGGATGTCAGAAGGGAATGAACAGGATGGATTGCTGTGTGGGGAGAGGTTCAGCAGGGGTAGTACTGTTGTGGAGCTGGGCAGTGGTTATGGCAGCAGTGGCAGCCGTGAGGTCATGCTTTCCTTTGTGGTTTGGGAGCTGGACTCCCAAGGGCGGAGGTGCTGTGCTGCTTCTCAGGAAGTGAGGCCACTAGACAGGGCTGCAGTGAGGAGGCCCATCTAGTCACTTCCTATGCAGTGGGTGGGATTGCTAGGCAGGCCTGTGGTGAAGTGACCCATCCAGCTACTTCTGGGCAGTGTGAGGGGCTGGTAGGCAGTCTTGCAGGGGCAGGTGCAACTGCTTCTAGGACTGTTGGCAAGGCCACTAGGTGGGATTGTTCGGGATTAAACTGCATGGCCACGTCTCAGAGAGGAGTGGATGCACTTTACTTCCACTGGCCTGAGGGCATGTTCATTAGAGTAGAGACCCATGTTTTGTTTTTCTAGGTTGTGGGCTCAGAAGCACCCAAATCAGTTATCTGGCTGGACTAGGGGTAGGGGGAGGAATGGGGGATTTTCTGCCTGAGGAGGGTCTGCCTATCTATTCTCTGGCCAGGGATGTGGGGATGCATCAGTTCAGCAGAACTAGGGTTGGCTTCTTATATTGTAGGCCTAGAGTCACAGCTGCTGTGAGCTCAGGCTTCAAACCACTGTGATCTGGATATTATCACCTCTCCTGTGAGTGTGCTGGGTGGAGGGCAGAGCCTTAAGGCTATGGAAGTGCTGTGGCTACTGGCCCCAGGGAAAGATGCATTCCCATAACAGCTCTGGTTTCAAGATGGCACCATCTTGCACAAGCTTGGGTCCTGAGGGTGGTGGGTGTGTAGTGATCCATTTGGGCTAGTGTTCTAGAGCAATGCATTATGTGCTTCCTAGGGTGTTCCCCACACTTGGCTCCAGACTCATCATGGCAAAGGATCTGTGGGCCTTTGTGATGAGGATGGGAGTTAGCGTAGGTCCTCTGCCTACCTTTTCACTGCAAGAGAGAATTCGTCCTGTGCTGATGCCAGTGTCTTAGACCTGGCAGCTGAAACTGTGTGCCTCTCTTGCCTTTCTCTCCTCTCTATGCTACCATCCTGGGTTTTTGTACTCCACAGCAATTTCACAGTCTCCTGCTGCACTCCCACACTCTCCCACCAATAATCCTATCAATATTTAGCTCTCTGTTAGTTGTTCCAGTCATTTTCTGTGGGGGTAAATGCCCCGAGTCCCTCTAGTCTGCCATCTTGCCCCACCTCATCCTCTACAATCTTTGAATGAAGTCAGAATGGCTTGAATAAAGAAGCTGTCCTTCAATTTCACTGTAAGTCACTTTTCAATTCATAATCAGAAATCAAGTATTAGTAGTAAAACCACTCAAATTCCTGTCTTTATTTATTTAACAAGAGTCAAATTTTGTAATTGAAGGTCTAAATATTTAGTTAAATTTCTTAATCACCTTTCCCATTATCATTACCTCTTGGTGTATGGAAATTTTAGAGTTCTAGGTTCTTGTTCTCTTTTTGCTACTGATTATCTATGTAAATTGATAAAATAATAATGTGATCTGAGCTTTAATTTCCATAAGAATAAAATGGAAAATGAAGTTAATAAGAGGGATCTTCAAGAAGTTCATGGAAAAATTCACCTTATCTTTTAATTCTATTTTTCCACGAAATTTTTGAAGTATCCTTGTATGTCCTTTTAACTTCTTTATACTTTTTAAATAAAGATCAAATAAAACTAAGCTCTAAACTGTATTTGCTGCACAGATAAATTTAGTTCACTCTGATATGCTTTCTACTTAGCATTCATTCATGGTAGTGATGTTGCAAACCTATTCTATACTTTTTTATTAAAAAGTAAACAAAATCTACCTTGAGAAAGCTTATGCTTTTTGGATGTGATGAGAATAATTGCTTCTCACCGAACTACAGCGTCTCTAGACTAGAAGATAGTCCCAGAAATATTTACATAAATGCATGTAAAGTGGAGAAAAAGAATATTCTATCAATTAAACAGGTTTCCTTTCTATTAATTGGACTCAATGAAACAGGTTTCCTTAGCAAGCATATTCACACATAAACAGACTGTTGAAAAAATCAACAATGTCTGTAAAACATTGTTGAAAAAATCAACAATGTGTGTAAATCCCTGAAGTGTGATTTAATGACTGCTACTATATAAATGGTGATTACAGTACTGAGGTATATAATATGGAACAAACAGTACTTTTATTTTTGCCCCTTTAAAATTTGCTTAATTTTTACTTCTGATAAACAGTAGTGATCTGCTACATTACCCAAATACTGTCTTTCTCTTTTAGAACAGCCAAACGTGAAATGTACTACTTAATAAAGCAGATGCAAGGTTTTGTAGTATGTATTAAGATAGATTGCTTATGTGAAATGGAAATGAATACCATAAATCAAAAGAACTCATTATATGTTTCTAGTTTTATAGTAATTTATCAGTTTTATTTTTAGATTTTTATTGTTCAGGTCTATAGTATACTACCTGACTGTTGGCTTCCTGGTAAAATTTGATTACACATTATGCCTTTACCCCAGCAAAAGAGTGCACATACAGTATCTTGCCATTTCAAATGTGATATAGAGATTATTAAGGAAGTTAAAGTCATACTAGCTGATCAATGAACTTTAGTAAGACAAATTTTGATATTTTATAAATAATAAAAAAATGCTTTTAAATAGACAATACAACCTAAAAGATAACTAGAGATACAATAGGGATCCAGAAAATTGTAAAAGAATACTAAGCATTCATGTCTAAACATCTTTTTAAAAATATTATTATGTTTGTTCTGGTATTTGAACCTCCATAAAACCACAGGTTCTTACTTACAATTTATATGCCAATTCCTTTAGATTGAGGACATGTTTTATAAGATCTTAAACTACTGACATTCATTCCGTCATTAAATTAAGACTACAGACTTGAAAAGATATAATTGTTGTCCTTGAGAAGCTCATGATATAATTGATGCTATATCATGCAACCTGGACCGTCCCCAAAAAGATCTTCTGTGATAAGCAAAGTGAAGGGAAAAAATTCTATTTAATGTAATTGTAATTTTTAAAAGTTGTATTTTTAAAATTTACAATGAGGTTTCAATAAATAAAAATACAGAAAATGTGCCATGTTGTTTTCAAGGCATCTTGAACTAGATTTTTGGAAAGCCAGGTATTATGCAAGTTTCACCAAATTTTTAAGAGATTTTGCATCATTCAAGGATTATCTGACAATTGTAGGCTTTTTACCCTTTATCTTTCACCCTGGATGACCTCACTAGTAAAAGTAGAAGGGAAGAGAATTGCCATCTCCAGGTAAAAAAAAGTAAACACATTATTATCTGACTACATCAGTGATGAATGTCTTACAATTAACAAAATTGGGCCCAGTAATTGCAGAACTGTCTGTAAACATATTATTTTCAGAAATCTCTTTGCCTCTTTGACTAAAGTAGGCAGAACTATGTAGCTAAACAGACACAGTAATTCCTTCCATTAATGGCACTTTTTCTTATATATAAATCTCTCTGAATGACATTTAAAGTCTCTCTGCTATTACTTTTCAGAAATCCTTATAAGTTCAGTCATATGATTTTTCTCATATCACTAAATAAAAGAAGCATTTTAGAAGGTGAGCAGAACGTTTCTACTGGTGTGCACATGCCCCTGAGAAGTAAAAACTGGCAATAAAAGAGAGAATGATGGAGAACTCTAATAGGCCTAAGGAATTTCAAAGCATAGCAAGGCGAAACCATTGATTGTGTGGACAAATAACTATTGACTTCAATAATCCTTTATATAGCAGAATGCAGCCCAGTGGAATGGTGGTATTACTAATACTGTCATCAAAAATAAGATGAACTTGTATGATGTGCCTATAAAAGAAATTAAGCATTTTACACATTTTAGAAAAAAAATTGTACCTTAAAGGAAAAGCTTAATTTATTAGATAATTTAAATCTGAAATCAATTTTTCCCGATGACTTCAAAAAAGTGTAGGCTATTGTATTATTTTAGAAATAACATGCTTGATAGATAGAGGTAAGCCATAATTACAGTGCTTTTTCAATAAGTACAACAGCATTATTTAGAAATGACTTATACATACCAATTCTATTACACATCAAGTGCTATTTTCTATCAAAATAAGAACTCTCCTCTATTTTGCTACATTAAGTTCTATTAGAAAGGGATCGAAAATAAAATGTCGTATCCTGTCCATGTCATAATATCTTGTATCTTATGTAAGTTAAATAGAGTAATGGGATTTTTTTTTATGAGCATGGGATCTCTAAAGACTCCGGAGTGGATAAGCTGCCAATGGTTTTAATTAACAACACCCATTATCATAATTTTCAGAATATATCTTACATGTACGTAAATGCCACTTAATATGACTTTAAAATATTGTATAATATATATATTTTAAGAAGCATTGGAAAACTATTACTGATTTCCACAAGAATTTCTTTATGGTGTTTCAAAAATGTTGCTTTGATATACATATGTCATTTTTATTAACAACTGTTATTTTAATTAAAAATTAGATGTTTATTTTCTTATCTGTAATCACAGATAAAGATAATAAGTGTTCTCTTGAGTGGCATTTCTCACCTTTAGTTCTTTTAACTAATTCTATCATTTGATCTTTGCTGATATCAAATTATTTTAGTAGAGATGGTCAAATGGTCTTTTGGATGCAAGATTTTTTAGATTTTTTAAAATTTGTCTGTTTTGGGTTTCATTCTACACAATCCATGTCTTCTAGCACTACCTGCCTCCTCTCACCTCCGTCCCCAGACAGGCTTTTGTTCTAAATCTGATATTTAGATTTCCTTCTGACAGAATATTTGGATACACAATTTTTTTTTAAGAGTTGTAAATGTATGGTGTTATGTAATGATACATTATAAATAACAGTTTAGTTGTAATCTTTACCTATTTTGGTTTCTGACATTACATCTAGTATAGCAGAAGAAAACTTCATATGAAATAAGTTGGTGTATGCAGGAAACTTGATCATATCTGTGAAATATTTCAGAATAAACAAAGTTGTTTAGGAGAGAAAGAGGAAAGACGTTTTATCCAAAATACATACCACTAGGTGGAATAAGAGATCTCAAATAGAGTATTTTGTGGGTTTTTTTGTTCATTTGTTTGTTTTGTTACAGCCATATATTTCCCCAGATTAGTGAGTAATTCAAAACAAACTGTGTTGTAATTAGAGTACTATTATTTATAATAATAAATAGCTGTCATTTATTCAGTATTCATGTGCCATTACTGTGCTATGTGTCTTATGCAGATTATTTAACCTAGTCTTTATGCCGAATTTTCAGGGAGATAGTATTTTGCTCACTTTAAAGATGAGGAAACTATTGCTCAAAGCAATTAAGCAATTAGCCCAAAAGCTGGGTAGGCCATGGTCCACTGCACTTTAAAGCCTACTACACTCTTTTCGCTAAGGAATGCTGCTTCTGTCTTTACTGTCAGAAAACACAATAAATTTCAAAATGATTGAGTAAATATTAGCTCTATGTCTTACAGACACATTTCTCAGGAATGGGGCATATCGATAAAAATATTTAATTGCAAAATCATTCTACACAGATAAAAAAGAAAAGATAAAACTTCTTTGACCTTATATATTAGTATGTACTGCAAAACTGGTTAAAGTAGTTGAATTAAATTTTTATATTTATAAGTAGGTATATTTCCCTTAAAATGTTTTAACATAAAATATTTTTATTAGCAGAGAAAAATAGGCAATTTGATCACTATACAATATCATTAATATTTTATTATGTGCTTCTAAGACTGTGTATGGCAAAGACTTCATGCACTTGAGGGCACAGTTTCTATTTTAGATAGTAGAAGTTATCTCATTCTTGGCAAATGTAAAATAAAATAGAAAAAACCCTTTGTATGTTATATTATTGCCACGCGAGTGTTTTAATATAAAGAGAAAATTTAATTTTTGATTTCAACATAATCATATTTCAAAATATTAGATTTGAGCCTATGCATACTTCCTTGGCTTAATTCTACGTTTAATTAAACTAATCATAATGGAAAATGTGTAATTCTACATTTCAAAATTCTCCTCAAATGCTAATTCATTTATAGTAATTCAGCAGCACAAAACCACCAGCATGAGAATGAAGAAAGCATTATGAAATATTACCTGTCATATGCAATTCCGTGAATATTTACTGAATAGTACTTGACCAAAAATTCAGCCAAGTACGTAGGATGAATTTCTAGCTTTGTATGAAGTGTTCTGTGTAGCACTAAAAAATGCTCATATTGCTTCCATTAAAAAAAAAAAAAAAAAAAGAAAAGAAAAGAAAAAGAGAGGGGAGAAGATAGCATATAAACATATAACTTAAGGAATCACGATTCATATATCTATTGCTATTTAACAAACTTCCTGAAAATTAAGTGGCTTAAAACAACAAACATTTTACTTTATCTCATGAATTTTGGAGTCAAGCATTTTGGCACAGAGCTCAGTTGAAAGATTGTTTTGTTTTATGTGGCATCAACAGTAATCTTTTGATGGTATTCACCTGGAAAATGACTAATCTAGATTGTACAAGATGGTTTTACTTATATCTGGTTCTTTGGAGCATATGACTAATAGCCTGGTCTCAGCAAGGACTGTCAACCAGAGAACTTCATGGAGGCTCTTTCTGATGGTGATGTAGGTAATCAGACTTCTTACGTGGTGGACCAGGACTCCCAAAGAAATTGTTCCAAGACACCCTGGCAGAAGCTACAAGAATTCTTGTGAGTCTTAGATGGCCCAGAACATCACCTTAGCTGCATTCTTTTGTTCAAATAAGTACTAAAGCTACCCAGATTCAAGTGAGAGGAATTAGACACAACCTTGTAATTGGAGAATCATCAAAGAATTTGGCCATCTTTCATCTACCATATATGGAGAATCACAAGCCAGGCTCTTTCAGTGTTCTCTTTTCTCTTTTTATTTGCTAGAGCTATAGATGCAGAGCACACTGAATAATAATTTTAAATAATATGTCAAGTGATGTAAATGAATTTTTACTGATTATGCCTAAACAGAAGTAAAGGGCCAAGAATATTTTTTTAGTGAGCTGCAATAGAAGAGAATGCTAACTATTTGATGAGTTAATTATAGATACCAATCAGTCAGGATGTATGTCAACGTGCCACACTTGAGCTTGAAAAGGACCCAGTGAAAACAGTGCTGCAATATAATATTCACCTAAATTTTAGAAAGCTGTCTGGTTTCAGTGATCTTATAGAAACTTTCATTTTTTTAAATAAAAATAAAATTAATCAAGTAATTATTTTCCTCCCAAAGAAAATCCCTTGCATTCTATATATTTTTAATACAGCTATAACTTGTGATTTATGTATTTCCTAAACTATACCTCAAAGGGTTATTTTATTGTGTTTTTAATTTCCCTGATTTCTAAAGAACAAATAAAATTGGGTTGGTTCTTGGCAAAAAGTGACTTATCAGCCAACAGATTTTCTTTCAAATAGACTACAGAATAAATCAGATTGCAAAATCATCAGCTATATACATGTAAATAGTAAGAGATTATTTATATTAGTGTTACAAATCAATGTTGAGGAAGATAGCACTAGATTGGCTTTATGGTATACACCAAAATGGAGTCAGAGATTTTGAGTTCTTGTTAGCCTTCACTCTCCTGGTCCGGCTCTCTTTCTTGTAAATCTTATGATAATCCAGCCACTAAGTATATTAGTGATCACTATTACCTTTATTCTTCCCTTCTTTTGCACCTCCCCTGGTATAAACACACGATCAGTTGTTACCACTTCTAAGTCAGCTGCTTTCTCCACTTTCCTCTAGGAGCAATCTATTTAAAAAACACATTTCTCTGAAATATCTTATTCTCTTCCATTTTTTTTTTTTTATTGCTAGTTTTCTCATAAAATGGCTTGAATACGTCTTTTTTTTTTTTTTTTTTGTATTCTCCTCATTAACTATCCCCCTGAAATCTATCTTCCAAGCCCTACTCCAGCCTATTTAACTCAAATACACTCCTGGAAGGTGCAGCCATCAAATACAAGAGTTTTCTGTCTATTTGGCGTCTTCATAATGTCTGACAAAGAAGCAGCACACGGTGAAACTGTTCTTCCTCAGGTCCCGTGATACTGTATTTTGGAAAGCTCTATCTCCTCATTCTCTTCACTGACTTCTCTTTTGTTATCAACACTCTAAATATAAACATGACCCAGGTTCTCTCGTTAGATTTCCCTCTCTTTTATGCACTCTTTCCCAAAGTGACTTCATCCCCGATCATGGTTCAACTGTCTTTATTCGAATGACTCCCAAAGATATCCTCAGCCCTTCTCTTTCTCTTCCTCATAAGACTTAAGTTCTCAAATAACTTCTGATCAGTACATGCAGAAAACAAAACTGAATGTCTTCCCTTCAGAAACTCTCTGGGGAACTCCCAAATTGAATTGCCAAAGGGAAATTATGTTGGTCTGGTCAAGGTAGCTAAAAGGAGCCGGGAGGCCATCTCAGCTTGAGTTTCAGGCACGTCTTAGCGGAGAGCACTGTGAGACTCTGCACTCAATCTCACCACAAAGATTACAACCTCCTAGATGAACAGCTGCTGAGGAATTTGCTGAATACTATCTGCTACTTCCCACTGAACTGCAACGTTCCTGCCCAAAGCCCTCCCCAAAGAACTGTTACAACCAATCTTTTATGGACAGGTACCAGTCACAACTTTTGTAATCACTTTCTTCTTTTCGTGGCTTTCTCCTTTATCTTTTGTCTTTTCAGAGCATCTGTTTTGAGGCTTGTTGAACCTGTGTCTCCCGGGCTGCACTTCTAATGAGTACTCAAATAAACTTTCTTGTTTTATATCTCAACCAGGTGGTTCATTTACTTTAATTGACAGAATTAGTAGCATAGTCATCCTCATTTGAAAAAGGAATTATTTGGTTGAATTCAACATTCCATCTTTTGCTAAGTGAATTTCTAAGTCCTGGTTACTTTTTCTCTCCAAGGACTTTCATATAAGTCTCCTGTTCTCCATCCCTACTTCTACCATTCAGAAGACTTGTGACCAGCTAAATGCAAAATGGTCATCAATACTTTCCCAAATACCAAATACAACAAGGACTTCAGTTTGTTACAAATTTGACTTCTGTTTCATTTGAAACCTCTGGTCTCTAGGTCTTTAGTCCAGCCAAGAGTTACCCACAGTCTCCAGGTTGTTCCTCTACATTTGCACCCTAACTGACTTCCCTATCTCCAGCTTCTCTACTTCCCATTCGCTCCATGTAATTGTGAGGGTGATTTTTCTATAATGCAAATCTGTTTTGCACGCAATTATTTTAGAGTTTTTAAATAGCTCTTTATTGTATATGAGATATAACTACCATCATGTTATAAAACATTTTTTTCTTTTTTTTTTTTTTTGCTCTAAGTTTTAGGTCTTGTCTCTTAACTTTCTCTTTACATATCTATGCACCAACTATGTCAAACTCTTTAGCTCCTCTCAGAATGGGTAATACATGTCTTGCAATGTCTGTGTATGAGCCGCTTTCTATTCTTAAATGTTCTCCCAACCTATTGCACCCAGGGAAAATGCCTACTCGTTTTTCAAATCTAAGCATAAAGTGTTTAGAAAGCTTTTCTGACTTCTCCTGTGGGAATCAAGTACTCCTTCCTCTGAGCTCCCACAGCTCTTTATACACATTTCTATTTTGCTGTCAACACTCAGTATTGTAATTGTGTGTTTACATAACTCTGTTAGATTGTGAGTTATTTGATGGCAGAAATGACATTTTATTCATCTTTACATTCCCACAACTTATGACACTGCCTGAAATCTCCTAGAAGTTTTGATAGGAGATGAAGATAGGAGATAAACCCCAAAACATAGTTAAGGTCAGAAAATAAGAAAATTTTATAATAATGGTGATAGTTATAGCATATATGCAATAAGGAATTGTATATTGTATCACATATATAATACAAAATTATTGAAATGTGCTGATCTTTCATTTTCTTTATTATTATTTCTTTGACAACATTTATCACTTTTGACCTTCAATTGTTGTTTGCGTAAAACATCTCATTTTCTCTACAAACATATAATGTTTTGGGAGCAAGAGTTAGGTATTATGAACCCTTCTAAAGCTCTGTACAGTGCTTTGCATATCTATATACTAGAAATAATGTGATAAAATTACCATATTACAGGAAAAACACAGCATTAGTATGTAGGTGTTGTCATGTATATTGCTATTGTTCCTTGTATGTGAACTCAAAATACTTCCCTACTTAAAACTGAATCTGAATCTCTGAGAAAAGAGAGATTTCAACTAATAATTTAGAGGAATATTAAAATTTCTTTTATTATAAAGGAATTACAGTTTCTGTACAAGTATAATGTATTTCCCAAAGGCAGTATTACAACAAAATTACAATATTTGCATAATAAATATGTTTCAATCAATACCAATCACAAGATTTTTCCAATTTAAATGTTATATTTATCCTAAGTGAAAGTGTGACATTATAGTTAGGGTAATTCACATTTTGAATATCATTTTTTTTCTCTATTCAAATCCAAACATTTCTGTAAAAATAACAAACACCAGCATAACAACACCTCCTTGAAGTAATAAATAATTTTGAAGGATGTATACTTGTCAGATACAAGCTCTGTCTGTACAGGGTTATCTTGCAAGAAGTGGAAAAACATTGCAACCCCAGATTAAATGAGCAGCTGGTATAGTGACTCTGACTTGATCATGTTGCTTTTCTAGACAGACTAATTGTTCTGATTTATGGTTATCACCTGTACTTCATGGCTCCTTGCTTCCAGTTCTAATTAATGGATAATTTTCAACTGCTGAAACTTTAATTGTCCCTCTGATTTCAATGAGTTCAGGAAACAGGTCTGTTAGCAAGTAGAAGCCCCGCTGTTGTGACCTTTTCATGGCACTCAGGTGGTTAAAAGAAAACACAAATTCTTACAAGTGAGCGTTTTCCAAACTGTGAAATTTTAAGTAGCTGTATTTGGTGGGGGGAAAGCACTCTAACAGAGAAGGTTCATTTTAGAGTTCTAATTTAATTTAATTGCTAGTTAAACCATCATAGATACATACATCCCCTGTGTTCTGAGGATGTGGCACCAGAGACTCTAATTTTACAGTTCAGTCATTCCATTCCTAAGAAGGAAACTGAACAAAAAGGAATTGTAAATAATTAAACATAAATCTATGTTTTTAAAAAATATATTTTATTGAAAGATAAATAAATGATTAGTAATTCAGACACAAAATGAAAAGGAAATTACTTATCATTTATTAGTGGCAACTTTGCAGTTTTCTTTTTGTGTGCTTGAGTGTATATGCATGTATATATTTGTGTATATATGTATGTGCCTATCCATCATCTACCTATCCTCTACTTACATAGCTAACCATCTACTTATCCATCTATCAATATTCAGAATATAGTATCAGGCACTTATAAAATCATATAACTCCTTAGCTCTGTTTTTAAAATACCTGTTGCAAGTGAAAGACAGACAGACAGAAAGAAAAGAAAAGGAAGGAAGGAAGGAAGGAAGGAAGGAAGGAAGGAAGGAAGGAAGGAAGGAAGGAAGGAAGGAAGGAAAGAAAGAAAGAAAAAGAAAATAAAGAAAGTACCTGTTGAATAAAGTATCTCTGAGACTTGAAAGGTTCAAAATGTGTGTAAAACCTGTGGAAGAAGGTTTGTTTTATAAGTGGGAGAGGAACCTGTCTAAGGAGACGAGAGAAATATCATCAGCCCAGCAGAAATGGAAGAGTAAGAGACTGGAGTACACAAGGGCAGTGTGGTAGTGGCCTCATTGGCCTATTGATCAGCAGTTCATGTACATTCATTGTCTGCACTTCCTCATCACTAATACAGACTTTGTCCAACTCATAGTTTCCCACCCAAAGCTCTACTGCTTATGACTTTTGTATACCCATTTCCCCTTGAGTTAGCCATTGATCTTAATCATTAGCTCATTTTAGCAGAAAAACAGAACAAAACAAAAGACATTGGGCAAAAAAGGTGTAAGACCCGTGCACTGTGCACAAATCCCACACACACAGGGATGGCTCACTCCACAAAGACCATGAGACAGGGACTGCTGCAATCAAGCAAGAGGAGTTTATTCCAGCATGCTGGGGTCACTTAGTCTCCTGGACAGAAGCAACCCCGAGCCTTAAACACAAGAGCTTTTTATAAAGTTTTTTAGACAGACTTTCACAACAGGATGAGTTGTGTACTGCTTACTTGTTATCTGAGGGGCCTTTAGATTTATTGGTGGGCTCTAGCGAGCTGGCACCCCAATAAGGAACAGTGCACTTCTCAATCGTTTATCTTCCAGGTGGCTTTTAGATAAGGAAGTGGTCAGTCAGTTCCTGGAACTGGGTGGTGTTTTACTTCCTTCCTGGAATTTAATGTGTCTGGGCCTGCCTTACTTAAAATGGTGTTAGTCATGTTTTCCCATCTTTAGCAAGCATTAAATACAGAAGCAAATTAAGCATGTTAAAGTTATATTTTTTTCTACAAAGGAACTAAATGTATTACCAGGATCTAATCCTGCAAGTTTCAAAGGAAATTCTATTCCTGTCTTCTTAATGGACAGTGCTATATACATTAAACAAACAAACAAAGAGCCAGAGCCCAGTGCATATTTTGTCAAGTTTTTGTCAAGTTTTTGAAACCCAGTGCCTTATTTAGTTGAGTTAGTTTTTGTAATGATTCAGGTTTTTGGTTTTCAGGGACCAGTTTGACATATATACAAGGGTACTTCAAAAAGTTTGTAGAAAAATAGAACTGAAAGATAATATGAATCTTTCCATGAACTTTTTGAAGTACCACATGTATATACATATGTATATGCGTGTGTGTGTGTGTGTGTGTGTGTGTGTGTATTTGTACCTCTCAGGAAGGGTCTGCTTACAATTGCCAACATTTTTTTTTGTTTGTTTTTGACCAATTAAGACCAATACAATGAAAACAGAATTTCCACTTGCGACCTCCATCATTTCACAGAAGGTGTAGAAAAGGCATTTTAATATCACTTTATAGGCTGCATAATCATAAAAAAGAACTTCTTTCAGCTAAATGCATTTGACTTTAAGAAAATTTCCCTTATGCTGTCCACAGTTTTTTTCAAGTCACCAAGGACCAGAGAAAATATAGCCAGTGTCTGGCATTTGGGAACAACCATTTACTATAGACAACCTAAGGCTGTTTACCCCTCAGGAAGCCCTGAGAACACAGCTCAAGGGGATAAAGCCTTCCTTATGCAAGCTTCCACAAAGAGGGTTCTACTTATCCTGTCATCTAAGCAGGTGATTTCTCCCACTGTGTGAGGTTTATTTTTGTAGAACACATTTCATTTTAACATGGCCCATATTTTTCTGACATTTAGGTAGATGTGTGTCTTAAGTTTTTTAACACAGCTTCTCCCTAATTCCTGAAAACTCATGATTCTGACTTCATGGTTAATGATATACTGAAAAGATCTATGTGTTTTGTTTATGTATTTGGCTCACTCTCCTTCCCCTCTATTGGGCTCATTTATTATATATTATTGAATACCTGTTTTGAACACTGCACTCTTAGGTGTTAGGGTACAGAAATTAATAACACACAACCTGCACTCAAAGGAGCTCATGACAAAGTAGAAGTTCCTGGAAGGCAGGGACCATGTCTGTACATCTTTCCGTTTCCTGTAGCACTAAGAAAAGGGCCAGGCATATTGGAAGAAGGCAGCATATATCTGTTGACTAAGAAGAAGCTTTCAAAGTGGAAATTTTATTCTTGAGTAAAGTATGATGACTTCTGAGAAAGTATCATTCATTCTTTATATTTGTATGCACACTTAGTGACTTAAAACATGTTATCTATTACATGTTCTGTCTGTTACATATAAATACATGTTATGTTCACATTATTTGTTGTAAATATTTATTGCTGTATAACATACATAAGTTACACAAATCTTAAGTGTATAGTTTGGTAAACCTTTATAATAACTACACCCATTTCAAGATAAAATTTACCAGCACCTCAGAAATTTCTCTTCTGCTGCCTTCTGTTCATTACCCACCCCACAGGTAACCACTGTTTGGACTTCTATCACCATAGCTTATTAATCTATGGGTAGATAACATCTGTCTCTAAGAGATAGTGATCCATAGATTATTTAATAGATTTATATAGATTATTTACTCAGTTGCTATAGATTATCATCATAGATCTGATTACAGAGTGACCCTTAAAAAGTGTACATCAGATCAGCAAATACTTGTTGGATTGAACCATTGAAATGTTATACTGGATACACAGTAGACAGACAAGTTTAAATACAGAATTTTTAGAACAAAACAATTTATACATCCACATACATCTTAAAGATGAGATGAAGGAGGATTAATTTTGCAGGTAGAAGTAAAATTGGTAGCATACAATGTTACTTCATCTAAAAGAAAATTTAATAAAAAATGGTAAAATATAAGAATTGAAAATGAAATAGTCATTTCAGCAATGAAAACAAAAGCAGAGAAAAATAGTCAAAAGAAGTGGAGTATCTAGCTCTCCAAATAAACTTTACCTGAAAATTCATATTTTAATACTCTTATATCTGCATTAAATTCCATTATGATCTCCTAAAAATGCCACGATAATCTTCTAAGAATTTCAGACTGACAGCAATATGTTTTTCAATTACCAATGCTTCCAATAAAAGTCATATTTTGATATTTAATTAACAGGTAAATATTTTCTAATCAATTCAAATAAAACAGATATATACCATAGTTATTCCTTTTTGAGAAAGAGGAATAAATGAGTAAGTTGTTGACATGTAATAGTGAACAGCTGGAGAACTTTACTGAAATTTTTCTAACAGCATATTTAGCAAATAGTATTAATCATTCTACCAAAACTACCTAGAAAATTTTGCTGCTAAAGTATTTTATTTACTAATTTTTTCCCCCTAGGTAAAGGTGACATATTATTCAATTTGAAAGCAACCAATTCTAATCTGCAGCTAAGCTAAGTGCTAATAGACAAGCAACATAGTTCTCCTCAGTCCTTCAATTCAATGAGGATGTGAGCATATTTGAATTTAGATATTATTAAGATTTCTTTTTTCTTTTGATGTCTTAAAAAATTACCAGAAGGAAATTAAGTTAAAAACATATAAAGTAATGAGGGAGTTACACACTTAAAAGCAGACAAATCATGAGCTATAAAAATAATAGTTTCTTCTAAAGTAAAATATTTTTATTCTCAATGTTATTTATTTATTTATTAATTTTTGTTGGCTGGCTGATATGGGGATCCGAACCCTAGTTATTGGTGTTACAACATCTCACTTTAAGCACATAGCAAACTGACCAGCCCTATTCTCAGTTTTGAATCAGTAAACTTGTATTGAGCTGCATTTGGGGAGTCTCTTCTTGTTTTTATTGAGTATGTGTTTGTGTGTATGTGTTCATATGTATGGATTCCACTTGCATCCTTCCAAAAATGTTAGATCTCTAAACTTATATATGTATTACAAATATATATATATATATAACAAAAGTAACCATATATTTAAAGATTGCATGTGCTCATGAGTTGAACATTGGGTTCACTTCCACATTATCTCTTGTAACTTGTAAAGGACTATAATCAACCTTCTTGAAAATCAAAATGCAGATGGAAATATACATACCTAGTGTCATAATTTTATATTTTCTTTAAAAATCCATCTGTAACAATCCTTTACGTGCTCACTATGTTCCAAGGACATATGATTCTAGTTATCACTTCAGATAAGATCCTTAACAACACTATGAGGTATAGAATAACCTTATTTTACATAGGAAGAAATTGACACACAGAGAACTTATGTAAAATGCTGAGGATCAATAGATAATAAATGACAGAGAAAAGATTGGAATCTTTGTAATGTGACTTTAGATTCCATGATCATTAATAACTCATTTGTTCTGTGTAAAGACCACGGAAATGACTGAATTAGAATAAATAATCCCACATACAAAAAACAATGAAAAAATACAAAGAAATTGGCCTAATATTTTGATATACAGAGACCTTAACATGCATTTACAAAAGTAAACTTAGCAAATGCATTTACTAAGTTTCTGCCCACCCACTATTCCTCATCCCAAGCATTCTTACACATTTACCAGCTAAAGAAATAAGCAACTATCTCAGGTAGAAAGAGAGTCTTTCTTTGAATTGCACTGAGTAGCAAAGAGCAATGTAGACAAGACGACAGAGTATAAGGTGTCTTATATTTTTAGAGTTAAACTTATCTGGGAAGTTAACATCAGATGTTCAAAATGTCAAATATCTTTTAATGAAATTGTGCCCAACACTGATAGGATATTTGGGTGCTGAAAAGGGATAATATCTCACATATTGAGTGTCATGGTGATTAACCCAGGAAGGTGTATTGAGTAAGGTTAGATTACTTAGAGGCTTAGTTTTGAATTATTCTTGCTATTTGAAAGAAAACTTGATTCCATGAGTGATAGTTAAATGCCCTTTTTTTAACCCAGCATGTCTAATATGACCTTATGTGTTCAGGATGCCTTTTTGTTGAACAAGGACGGGAAATGGTCGCTTTAATATGATTGGGGCGTGTGACCTTTGTTGCTTATAGGATTGTGAAAATGCTTCCCAGAGGTCTATACAATCCTCCTAAGCTACAAAGAGGAAGCTCTCACTGATATTTTTCAAAGCATGATTTTTGTATTCAAGAACATTAATGTTGATCATGCTTACTTCTGCAGCATAGGTTGCTGGAGTCATATACTTTCTATTAAGATTAGAATAGTCTGTATGTTTGAATCCAAGCTAGCCTAGAGTCTTAAAGATGTCCTTATGATTGTAAATATTAGTGTGTTAAAAAGTAGTAACCATCTTTACATTTTCTGCCATTTTTGTTTTGTGATTTTTATCTATATGAGATGACACATTACATAGTTATAGCACACACTACAATCTTAAAAAACACAACATGTGTTCTTACCTTGTGATTTACGTGCTTTTTCATTTTTATTATGGACTTCTGTTATCATGTGATTATTAAAATCTAATGCTAAAATGCAGGAGGCAAACACATTTTACTACCTTGGAGTTCACACTCTGTGTTTTTCTTTGAAACTCTTATTAGTCCTCTTCATTTTTTCCAAAGGCAAACCGGGGATGATGTATTTTACATGCATTCTTGCTTCTTGAAATTGCTATGATAGGAAAGAAAATAAAATATACTTTTTACCTTTGCTTTTGATTTTTGGCTGTTTGTTTTTCCTGGATTATCATCTGTCCTCAATAGTCTGTTTCACCAGGGACCAATGTCTGTCCCCAAATTTCACCCTTGTGCCACAGACCACACTATTTAGCAGACAAAATTCTGTAATAGGCTTCCCATTTAGGCTTCTGAAGAAAATCAATTTACCCCTGAATGGCTGGTAATTTTCCCCTGGCCTCCTTCAACTGGGAAGCACTAATACTTCATGTTCAACTTCTTAATTAACAACAGCTCACTTAACTTGTTAAATATAACTGTCATAATTTCAGAGACTGACTAATTTAGTCTTCCAAATGTTTCCACCAAATGGTAGAGATGAATAATTGTTATCAAAAGGGAATCTAGGACCTTAGCCTGATGAAGTTCCCATAAGTATTATCTTTGAAGTCGCTTGTCTTAACAAATGCCTGTGATTTTATACTTTACTCCCTGATATGTCTATGTTGGTTTTATTATGAAAGGTAAAGTTGCTGTCATTAATGACTGTCCTTATCTTGTTCATCAATTAAAGTTCCTTCCAGTGGCCTTCTCCACTACCACCTCCCTGGAGATCCAAACCACTCTCTTCCTGGACTCCGGTCCCACAGAAGTCCTGGAGCTTCTGTGGGATTGAGGAAAATGTTGTAGAACTGATAGGCAGTGCAGTGTTCATGCTGAACAGGCACTGGGCTATATGCTTGTAGCAGAATTCCTAAAAAGGTTTTGGGTGCTGGCGAGGCAAGTTTCTGCTGGAAAGAAGGCTAGGTGGCCTCTAGACAATGTCTTAGCTCCTTAATGCCTTAGCATTTTTTGGCGTGCTTCACCAGTACCTGGGCAGTGAGCTTCTTTCTCCCCAAGCACTTCCAAAGACCAGCTCCCAAGCTGCCTTCTTATCCCAGTTCTCCTCTGTGAGGTTCATCTCACTCTCCACATATACACTTGTATTGATCTGGAAATAAAACAACAACAACAACAACAAAAATCACTATTTTCTTCTTGTTCTTTTGAAATAAACCTTGAAAATATCTTATAGCCAAAGCCTGGATCACTAGCTGACTGTGATAGAAAATGTGAGCATTCTCAATAGATGAAGGAAATATCATGAATAGTCATTAGGAAAAAAGAGTGAATCATTAGGAGTTTGGGGAAGAAGATCCAGTGTTACTGTAGCACTAGAGAAACACAGGTTAGAAGGGCCTTAAAAGATCACCTAATCTTATCCCCATCCTTTCATTTTACAGTCTTATTTCTAGCCAGTGCAGACTTCAAGGAGGGTGACATGCTAGCAACCAGGCTTATAAAACAAAATTTTCATTAAGATCAGTGCCAGGTTTGTGTAGAACCATCACTTTGCTGTTATCCAGGGGCTGGCGAGTTAGAGTCTCTGCAAATTATGTATTTGGCAGTTTAACGAGATTGTCAGGCTCATCAATTGTCAGAGAAAAAGAGTGGGTAATGACAAGGAAGAAAGTTCAAGGTGATGTCTTTGCTATGCTCTGGAATGCTAATAACTGAAAATAGACATAAATACAGCATCCCCTATAAAAAAATGTAAATGATTTTACTGCATTATTACTATCTTACTGTCAACAGCTTCTATGTTCTGAATAGTGTCCCTCTGCTGTTTTTTATGTGCTAATTATTTTCTGTTTATAAGTCAACAACGAGCTAGAAAATCAGCTCTCTGGTGATCCCCTTTTAATTAAAGTAACTGCTAATCTCAACATTCACTTTTCTATTATTAAAATGACTTGCTTGCTGCACGGGGATAACATGCAACAGATTAATTTTTCTCAAGGGGATAAAAGCTGCAAGGAGAAGGGAAGTAATCTCTCCCAACCTGATATGATGTTTGCTTCTTTTCAGATGGTCTGATTAAAAGAGATATCAAAGTGAAGAGAGGTCACACGGGGAGGTAACAGGGACTAACGTGTGGTGGTGTGCTGGGTTTAGACAATATTACCTCCAACAGAGTTATGAGTCAAGATCATATCTTTATATAACATTTGTTTTGACACTCCTCGAATATTTGCGTGGGAGTAATATTTACCCAGATTGTTAGAAGACTCCAAAGCAGACAACATAATGAAGGAGGAAAAACTAACAAGAACAATATGCATTCAGATATTTCTCATGTCTTAAACTTCAAGATGATAGTTGAATCCAACATACGAACACCGAGTTGATGAGGCAAACAATCTGTTAACCAGAGAAACAGGACTCCAGGCCCCGGAATCACACTACAGAAAGAACATTATGTTTCAGTTTAAGATGATTTGAAAATATAAATGGTTTTTATTACATCATTTTAAAGAATATATTCCAGATTCAAATGAATGGGAAATCAGCTTTGATCAGTATTTTTTAGAAATATATATAAATTTTTGCTGTCTAACATATGTTTATTTTGAAATCTCTATTATGAATTTGAAAAGTACAATAAAACAGTGGGTCCCAAATGCTGCTCTGTGGCACAATTTTCACCATACTCCTATGAAAGAACTAAATGAGAACAATATAGTGATATATTCCTGAAGATTCATTTAGTCAATTTTAAGAGATGATCCTGTACTCTCTGACATTATGACCTATTACCTCCTTTTTTGTGTGTGTGGTAAATGCTTCTTTTTACAACTAAATATATTTTATATTTAATATTCAAAATACTATTTATATATTTGAAAAAGTTCTCTTTAAAATATTCTTATTTGATAATTGTGGTAACCTTATGTCATGCATTATACTGTGTCTCAATTTTAAATACTCTTTATGAAATAAAAAATCTGGATCCACTTTCATAAGCCCTGTTGAATGCCACCTCTATGTTGTGACTATCGTTTGTTGATATGGTGTAGAAAGAGAAAGAGACCAAAGGGAAAGAAGATAGAGGGATGGGCCTGTTCCTCCATGGTGCCAGTCCATGACTGACATCTCCTTCCATGGATATTCTAGGACTTTGAAATGCACCTGGAGAGAATGAGCATGCAATCACTTATAAGCACAAGGCTAAGTCATTTTGGATAATTTTATCACTTTGACTATAAATTTTGAAAGAGTAGTATTTTAAAATCATCAATATTAGTATGTAACTAGCAACATCAAATTAGTGTGTTTTCATCAGGATACAGTAACATATATCTGTCAATTATTTAATTACACAAGGATATGTTGGAAATTATATAGAGATATGGTAAAAACCGATAGGTACTAGACATTGTGGTAATCCTCATTTTTTTCTGTACAAAAAAAACTATGACAGACATATTACTGTTCCCATTTTATAGACAGTGATAAGGAGACTCAAAGTTAAGTAATGTTCTTCAAAGTAACACATCTATAATGTTGAGGAGCCCAGATTCTAAAACAGGCAACTTGCCTAATTCTCCTTCTATTGTGGCATATTGTAGGGCACAGTATCCTGTTTTATTTAATATCCATTAAGCTCTGGTTTGTTGATTTTGTAGATATTTTCTTTCAGGCATTTGAATTTTTTCAGGCTTCACATAGTATCACCAGTGGTCAAATGGAGATAGAATGACAGCATCTTACGTTTGGGAAACAGCTTAGAGATCAATTACTACAGGACCTCGGTTTCCCTGTTACCATCATAGTTATAACCTTCCACCTCTGCCAGCTCAACTGATGAAGCTGACAATAGTCGCCCAATCTTAACCTTGTAGGACTGAAGGATTCCAAAGTCCAAGAAACTAAATCAGAGTTGTCTTATCTTGGTAACTTCCATATTCTTTCATCCCACGTTGTGTGGGCCATTAAGGCTTCAAGAAACAAGAAAGGGAACCAGGATATTCATGCTCACAAAAATAAGATGGAGAAGATATGCCCTCCTTCCACTCACCCACATGGGGAGAGTGGATGTTCTCGTGGCTGGCAGAGAGTTGATGAGCTCAAAGAGCAAAATACTTCATTTTCTCCTGTTCTGTTAGTTAATTCCCTAAAAGTTATGAAGTTGCATTCCTTCCTCCTCTTGATCTCAGGAGGAGATGGTGGAAGGGAATCAAGATACCAAGGCAACCAGGTCTCCAAGCAATATTTAAGTAGCAAGTGATGACCAACCAGTCAGCTCTTCCCAATCGCTTTTTCCAATTCACATTACCTTAGCCTTCACTTGTTTAAGTACAGTTTATTTAGGAGCATAATTTGGACAGAAGATAGTTAATTGTTCTTGGTTTATTTGCTTTGATAAACTTCAGTAAAATGATAATCAGGTGTATAAATGACAAAAAGAAATTATATTTAAACTAGATATTTTAGCTTTGAGTGTTTTCTTTTATTATTTTAATACATTTTAATTATTTATTAATAATTGGCCACATTGTGATGGGTAAAGTTTTAACAGATTATTAGCCACTTTTATGATAATTACTGCTGTAAGGGATAGCTTTCAGTCAGAGACTATCAACCCTTCACTTTAAAAATGTCTAACCAATAGTCAGGAGATTTTTATACTACATTTGTCACAAAGATAACGAAGAAAAAAATGAAATAAAAATAAATACATTTAGAAACTAAAGCCTTATAACAAAAGAACTAACCTACTTATTCATATTATTCATCCAAAGTGTGATAAAATAACTTTCTACTAAATATAAGATCATTTCTTATTAACAGTTCCTCATCAAATGGTTAAAATAAAACAATTTTTATTATAAACTTTTGCATCTAGAAATACTAGAAAGAATTCTAGAAATTTTTGAAAACAAATCGAGTTCCCTTAATTTCTGGGTTTGGTCTACAAATGATACCAAAATGAGCCTTTCTGTTTATTTTCTAATTTTTCAGAGCAATGTATTTAAATACGGATTAGATTCTTTAAAGTCTCAGCTTTGAAATATTCCAATCTTGCAAACCAGAAAATGTATTTAGCTTTTTGTAAATTACAGAAGAAAAAGGCTTTTTGTCATTTTAAGTGGAAAAATAGTTGTGATGAAAAATTACCTTGACAGGATTGCTTGAAATAAAGTATCTTTGTAAGGTTGAGAAGCTATTACGAAGCATATAACTGTCAAATCTAAGTGAATCTTAGCAGTATTCATTGTTTCCCTGATACCATATTTATCTTGAGAAAATTTGGAAGGGAAATATTATTTTTAAAATATTGTTCTTGACAGGGATAAACATAGATTATTTTATATTCAAAATCAAGAGATGTATTTAGATACCCTTGTGACAGTTTTGCCTATCTTCTATCAAATTTGCTATTTGAGTAAGTTAACTATTTTATTCCTGTGTGCTCTTATTCTGAAAATTATTGACAGACTACGTTTCTAGAAAGATTGGCAGAAATAAATGTTTCTTACACCTTCATTTTGTTTTTAATCAAAATATCTCTGGGTCATGGAAGTGCAATTAAATTAACAAATCAGGACCTCACAATTTTGGTTATCATTCCTCCTTTTTATTTTTATTTATATATTTTTTTTGTAAATTTTTACTCTGTTAATCACAAGATCAGAGAATCTACAACACCCGGCTAGTTTGGCCTGGTCTGTGTCCGCTGAGTGCCTACCTCATAGAAGTTTCCACGGTGAGAATTTGCTGATGCCATCCTGTGATGTTGTTTAAAGTGTTCCTCTGTAAATTATTAAACATAGAGGACTGATCCGTTAATTTTGATCTTTCAGCAACATTAATTCATAGGTGGGATATACTTCCATTATCAGGTGGCATGCAGTCTCTATTTTTAACAATTCGTTTAACCTGTAATTAGTTTTTATTTGATTTGAACTACTTTATAGTTAATTAGTTTTTATTTTATTTATTCAGCAACTTTGCTATCTCATACATATCAATTTATCGTAGATTACAAGATTCCCAGATCAATGGTGTCATCTTTTGTGTATAGCAAAGTATGTGCATGTTTGTGTGTGTGTGTGTGTGTGTGTGTGAGAGAGAGAGAGAGAGAGAGAGAGAGAGAGAGAGAGAGAGAGAGAGAGAGAGAGAGGAAGAGAGAAGGAGAGAGAAGATGGGAAATGTTTGTGTTATCTTTTGATTTTTTTGGTTGTTTTGTCTTTCAGGAATCAATTTTCCTCTTTGGTTTCTTTGCCTTTTCACTATATAATAAACAAAGGATATCTCTCCCTTCATCTGAAATTTTGACTCCCCAATAGGCTTTTGTGCAGCGCTTGGGAGCGCACCGGTGCTCCTGCCACGGGTTCAGATCCTATATAGGAATGGCCGGTGCGCTCACTGGCTGGGCACGGTGCAGGAGACACCAAGCCAAGGGTTGTGATCCCCTTACTGGTCACAAAAAGACAAAAGCAAAAAATAAATAAATAAATAAATAAATTGTGTATGTTTTTACTCTTTCCTAGCATCGGTATGCTGATCTACTGGGACACTTTATTTTTATTTTTTAGCATTTTCACACAAGGCAGACTTCATTTTCTAGCATTGGATTTAGAGCAATTTTTGGCATGTCAATTGGTCCCCTCTTCTCTTTGCCTGCAGGGTGTTGCAGACTGCCGTTGACCATCACAAAACCATACGGCAGAAGTGTGAAAGGCCACTCACTGGAATATATTGTGAGATACATATATATATACACACACACATACACAGTTATTTTATTTTTATTTTTATTTCTTTTTTATTTTATTTTTTTTTTAAATTTTATTTTGTCGATATACATTGTGGCTGATTATTGCTCCCCATCACCAAAACCTCCCTCCCTTCTCGCTCCCCCCCTCCCCCCAACAATGTCCTTTCTGTTTGCTTGTCGTATCAACTTCAAATAATTGTGGTTGTTATATCTTCTTCCCCCCCTCCCCGGTTTGTGTGTGTGTGTGTGTGTGTGTATGTGTGTGTGTGTGTGTGTGTGTATGTGTGTGTGTGTGAATTTATATATTAATTTTTAGCTCCCACCAATAAGTGAGAACATGTGGTATTTCTCTTTCTGTGCCTGACTTGTTTCACTTAATATAATTCTCTCAAGGTCCATCCATGTTGTTGCAAATGGCAGTATTTCATTCGTTTTTATAGCTGAGTAGTATTCCATTGTGTAGATGTACCACATTTTCCGTATCCACTCATCTGATGCTGGGCATTTGGGCTGGTTCCAACTCTTGGCTATTGTAAAGAGTGCTGCGATAAACATTGGGAAACAGGTATACCTTCGACTTGATGATTTCCATTCCTCTGGGTATATTCCCAAGAGTGGGATAGCTGGGTCATATGGTAGATCTATCTCCAATTGTTTGAGGAACCTCCATACCATTTTCCATAGAGGCTGCACCATTTTGCAGTCCCACCAACAATGTATGAGAGTTCCTTTTTCTCCGCAGCCTCACCAGCATTTATCGTTCACAGTCTTTTGGATTTTAGCCATCCTAACTGGAGTTAGATGGTATCTCAATGTGGTTTTGATTTGCATTTCCCGGATGCTGAGTGATGTTGAGCATTTTTTCATATGTCTGTTGGCCATTTGTATATCTTCCTTAGAGAAATGCCTATTTAGCTCTTTTGCCCATTTTTTAATTGGGTTGCTTGTTTTCTTCTTGTACAGTTGTTTGAGTTCCTTATATATTCTGGATATTAATCCTTTGTCAGATATATGTTTTGCAAATATTTTCTCCCACTCTGTTGGTTGTCTTTTAACTCTTTTAATTGTTTCTTTTGCTGTGCAGAAGCTTTTTAGTTTGATATAATCCCATTTGTTTATTTTTCCTTTGGTTGCCTGTGCTTTTGGGGTCGTATTCATGAAGTCTGTGCCCAGTCCTATTTCCTGAAGTGTTTCTCCTATGTTTTCTTTAAGAAGTTTTATTGTTTCAGGGTGTATATTTAAATCCTTAATCCATTTTGAGTTGATTTTAGTATACGGCGAGAGGTATGGATCTAGTTTCATTCTCCTGCATATGGATATCCAGTTATCCCAGCACCATTTGCTGAAGAGGCAGTCCCTTCCCCAGTGAATAGGCTTGGTGCCTTTGTCAAAGATCAGCTGACAGTAAGTGTGTGGGTTGATTTCTGGATTCTCTATTCTATTCCATTGGTCAGTGTGTCTGTTTTTATGTCAGTACCATACTGTTTTGGTTATTATAGCTTTGTAGTATAGCTTAAAGTCAGGTAGTGTTATGCCTCCAGCTTTATTTTTTTTGCTCAGCAGTGCTTTGGCTATGTGTGGTCTTTTATTGTTCCATATAAATGTCTGGATAGTTTTTTCCATTTCTGAGAAAAATGTCTTTGGAATTTTGATGGGGATTGCATTGAATTTGTATATCACATTGGGTAGTATGGACATTTTCACTATGTTGATTCTTCCAATCCAAGAGCATGGGATATCTTTCCATCTTCTTGTATCCTCTCTAATTTCTCTCAGCAGTGGTTTGTAGTTCTCATTATAGAGATTTTTCACCTCCTTGGTTAACTCAATTCCTAAGTATTTTATTTTTTTGGTGGCTATTGTAAATGGGCAGGCTTTCTTGATTTCTCCTTCTGCATGTTCACTATTGGAGAAAAGAAATGCTACTGATTTTTGTGTGTTGATTTTGTATCCTGCTACTGTGCTGAAATCATTTATCAATTCCAAGAGTTTTTTTGTAGAGGTTTTAGGCTGTTCGATATATAGGATCATGTCATCTGCAAACAGGGACAGTTTGACTTCATCTTTTCCAATCTGGATGCCCTTTATTTCCTTCTCTTCTCTGATTGCTCTGGCTAGTACTTCCAACACTATGTTGAATAGGAGTGGTGAGAGTGGGCATCCTTGTCTAGTTCCTGTTCTTAAAGGAAAAGCTTTCAGCTTTTCCCCATTCAGGATGATATTGGCTGTTGGTTTGGCATATATGGCTTTAATTATGTTGAGATACTTTCCCTCTATACCTAACTTATAGAGGGTCTTTGTCATGAATGAGTGCTGAACTTTATCAAATGCTTTTTCAGCATCTATAGAGATGATCATATGGTCCTTGTGTTTGAGTTTATTAATATGGTGTATCACATTTATTGATTTGCGTATGTTGAACCAACCTTGCATCCCTGGGATGAATCCCACTTGATCGTGATGAATAATTTTACGTATGTGTTGCTGTATTCTGTTTGCTAGTATTTTAGTGAGGATTTTTGCATCTATATTCATCAAGGATATTGGCCTGTAGTTTTCTTTTTTGGTTATATCTTTACCTGGTTTTGGTATTGGGATGATGTTTGCTTCATAGAATGAGTTTGGGAGATTTGCGTCTGTTTCAATCTTTTGGAATAGTTTGTAAAGAATCGGTGTCAATTCCTGTTTGAATGTTTGGTAAAATTCTGCTGTGAATCCATCTGGTCCTGGGCTTTTCTTTGTTGGGAGCCTTCTGATAACAGCTTCAATCTCCTTTATTGTTATTGGTCTGTTCAAATTTTCTACGTCTTCACGGTTCAGTTTTGGGAGCTTGTGTGTGTCCAGAAATTTATCCATTTCCTCCAGATTTTCAAATTTGTTGGCGTATAGTTGTTTATAGTAGTCTCGAATGATTCCTTGTATTTCAGATGAATCCGTTGTAATATCGCCTTTTTCATTTCTAGTTTTTGTTATTTGAGTCTTCTCTCTTCTTTTTTTTTGTTAGCCATGCTAATGGTTTGTCAATTTTATGTATCATTTCAAAAAACCAACTTTTTGATTTGTTGATCTTTTGAATTGTTTTTTGGTTTTCAATTTCATTCAGTTCTGCTCTGATCTTAATGATTTCTTTCTGTCTGCTAACTTTAGGTTTGGATTGTTCTTGTTTTTCTAGTTCTTTAAGGTGAAGTGTTAGGTTGTTCACTTGCCATCTTTCCATTCTTCTGAAGTGAGCGTTTAATGCAATAAATTTCCCCCTCAATACTGCTTTTGCAGTATCCCACAGGTTTTGGTATGATGTATCATTGTTTTCATTAGTTTCAATAAATTTTTTGATTTCCTGCTTGATTTCTTCTTGGACCCATATGTCATTAAGTAGAATGCTGTTTAATTTCCATGTGTTTGTATATTTTCCAGAGTTTCGTTTGTTATTAATTTCTAGTTTTAATCCATTGTGGTCTGAGAAGATACATGGGATAATTCCAATTTTTTTGAATTTATTGAGACTTGATTTGTGACCTAATATGTGATCTATCTTGGAGAATGATCCATGTGCTGATGAGAAAAATGAATATTCTGAGGTTGTTGGGTGGAATGTTCTGTAGATATCTGCCAATTCCAATTGGTCTAGAGTCTTGTTTAGATCTTGTGTTTCTCTACTGATTCTTTGCCTAGATGATCTGTCTAATATTGACAGTGGGGTGTTCAGGTCCCCTGCTATTATGGTATTAGTGTCTATTTCCTTCTTTAGGTCTAATAGAGTTTGTTTTATAAATCTGGCTGCTCCAACATTGGGTGCATACATATTTATGATTGTTATGTCTTCTTGATGGATCAGTCCTTTTATCATTAAGTAGTGTCCCTCATTGTCTCTTTTTATGGTTTTTAGTTTAAAGTCTATTTTGTCAGATATAAGAATAGCTACTCCAGCTCGTTTTTCTTTTCTGTTTGCATGGTAAATCTTTTTCCATCCTTTCACTCTTAGTCTGTGTGAATCTTTATGGGTGAGGTGGGTATACACAGTTATTTTAGAGTTAAGGGCTTTTTGTCTTCCAGTTATGCTGAGAACACTTTCACCATGGTTGCCAAATGATGCCTCTAACATTGTGCCATTAATAATGATGTTTACTATAATTTTTATTAGTTATCCTTAAGGTATCTAAAAGATACATAAAGGATTTTTCTTATTTTCTAATTTTTCTAGGAACTCTTAAAGATTCAAGATTGGGTTGCATGAAATGCTTACACAGCATATTTTGGGATAATCATGTGCTCTTGATAATTTAATCTATTCATATGGTGAATATTTGTAGTTTTTTAAAACTAAAGAACCCGTGCAATATGTGATAAATCAAACTTGGTCATGATGTCTTATTTCCATACATTGTTGGAATTAGTTGGTTAATTTTTTTTTTTTTTTTTTTTTTCGTGACTGGCACTCAGCCAGTGAGTGCACCAGTCATTCTTATATAGGATCCGAACCCGCAGCGGGAGCGTGCCGCGCTCCCAGCGCAGCACTCTACCAAGTGCGCCACGGGCTCGGCCCAGTTGGTTAATATTTTATTTGGAAATTTTTACATCAATGATCATGAGTGAGATTGGGTGTAATTTTCTTCTCATAGTGTTTTCATATTAAGGTTATATCAATTTCACAGAATAGATTGGGAAGATGTCTCTCCTTTTAAAATATCTGGAAGAATCCTTATATCATGATAGAACTCACAGTAAAGCATTTTGGCCTGCCTGTTTTCTTTACAGTAAAATTCAGATTTTTCTATTTTCTATTGGGCCAATTTTAAAAGTTATATTACTTTTTTTGTCTATTTCATCTGTTTTTTTCAAATTATTGGAATACATTTTTGTAGGTTTTTTTTTAACTTTCATTTTCATCTATGTTGGATCTGTATTTGTGTCCTTGAAAAATTCATTGCTATTGGGTTCCCACACATTCTCTTTTTAATCCTGACCAATAACTTTTTTGTAATTTTCTTGTGTTTTTATCATATTCTTAAATAATTAGCTTTTAACTTTCTTAATCTTCTTTGTATTATCATTGTTTATTTATTTGTTTGTTTGTTTGTTTGTTTGTTTGTTTATTTGGAGTTGTTCTGATGCTCTTTCTCCATATTCCTGGACTGGAAATTAACTCATTAATTTTCAGCCATTCTTTCTTTATTTTTATTATAAGCATTTAAAGCTACATATTACTCTGGATGACCTTCTTTTACTGCAAGCTACAGATTTTGATGCAAAGAAATTTTTTAAATAATTAAGTTCACAGTATTTTTTAAATGGTTTCTTTAAGGACCCATGAGATATTTTAAGATGGAGTTTCAAAATACCTTACGTGGGGATTTTCTGTTTGCTTATCTTTTGTAACTGACTTTTAACTTAACTGCTGTCAGAGTGTAGTTGCCAAAAATCTCTTAAATTTTTTAGACTTGTTTTATGAATTAGAATGTGGTAAATTTTTATAAATGTTGAATGTGATCTTGACGAGAGGAGAATCTAATTTCTAGTACTTCCAGTATTTCTAGTATTTTGGAGTACAGGATTCTACATATTCCATATGTCTGATAACCAGACTTAGTAATGTATTTTTCAGACCTACTACACTTAATTATTATTTTTGTCTGTTTGACCCTTCAGTAGTTGAGAGAGATAGTGAGATATTTCTCAGTATTACGGTGAATTTGCGAATCCACAGCCCCCACCCCACACTGGCTGCCAGTCACATAAAGCATGTTTTTTTCTTTATATGTATCAAAGTCTTTTCACTTGATGTGTACATTTAGAATTGTTATATCTTCCTAGTAAATTAAATATTTTATCATAATACAGTGATACTTTGATAATCTTTTAATCTTCAAGTTCATTTTGTCTAATAGTAGTATAATTACCTTAGCATTTTAAGATATGTATTTGACTGGCTTATCTTTTCCTATCTTATAGTTTTAATCTTTGTCTTTATAGTATATGTACGTCTCTCAAATAGCATATTTAATTTTTAAAATCAATTAAACAATTTTTTTGTCTTTCAACAGGTGTATTTTTACATAAACATATATTATGATTACCAATATATTTCTACCATCTTTTACTTTTTCCATTATTCTGTATGTTTTTCTTTTTTATTATTTATTTGAATTTATTTGTTGTTTGCTGTTGTTGTTTTTTTATTGTTTTACTGTTTGATGGAGCAGAAGTCCTATGATCTATTTTATTTCTTTGGTGGTTGTATTTAATTTCACATATACATTGCAACGTTTAAAGTTCATATGTGAGCCATCCCTCTGAACAATATAAATATCTAAATTACTTTAATTCCTAGCATTTTTATTATTTATATACTATTTTTGTTAACCTTTTAGTTTTTAGTTCTGTTCCTTTTTTAACTCCCCAAATTAGATACATTATTTTAAACAGACAATATTTGAGGTAAATTATCTACATATTTATCAATTTATTTGCTTAGTATGCATACTTGTAGCTCAGATTATCCTTCTGGTATCATTTTCTTCCTTCCTCCTTTAGCTGTTACTCCAACAAATTCTGGTAGAATAAACTTTCCCAGTGTTTGCCTATCTGTAAAAGTCACTATTTCAAAATTTTTCTTGAAAGATAATTTTGGAAAATACACTATTCTGTGTTGACAGTTACTGTCATTGAGCATTTTAAATACGATATGCCATTGCCTTTTGGTTTCCATTGTTGCTACCGTGTGTGCTGTTAGCCCACTAATATTTTCTTATATGCAGTCTGTCTTTCATGATCTTTTCTTCAGGTTTCTGTATTTCTACTATTGAAGTTTTACTTCAATGTGCCTAGGTGTGCATTTATTTTTTAATTGTCTTCTCTATGTATATCATGATTCCCGTATCTATAGATTTCTGACTTTTGTTGATGTCGAAATATTGTCATTCATTATCTCATCTAATGTTATATCTTATCCATCTGTTCTATTTTCTGTCAAGGATTTTTAATGCTTAAACTCATTTTATAGTTTTTTTTTTCTCTTTGGGTAATTTCATCAGATATAATTTTCAGCTTACTAATTATTTTTTTATCTGTATCTAATCTAATACTTAACTCATTCATTAAGATTTTTATTTCAAGAGTTACATTCATTACTGGAAGTTTATACTTTTGTTTTTCCAAGCTCTGGTAATTTGAACATATCAATATTTTTTCATTAACAAATATTTTTGAATGTTTCTCAGAACTGAGCAACTTAATAGGCTATAAGTATATATTGGTGAGTGAAACAGATCTTTACCTGTAGCTAACAGTCTAATGGTAGAATAATGACAATTAGAAGGAAAACAAATAAACACATAAATAATCTGGTTTAGAGTTTTAAAACCACTTAAAGATTATAAATATGATGCCAAAAATGTGTAGTAAAAAGGATAATACTGGACAATTCCCTAGAATTATCTCCAAAATTTTTACCTGTTTTTCAGACTTGTTAAGTGATATTTGAATCACTATTCTTAACAGAGTTCTGCAGCATCACAAATTTGTCCACAGCTTCATATTATCATTTCAGTTTTTATATTGTTATTATCAATGTACATGCCTATCTTTCCTTTGGTTAACAAAGCCAATGTCAGTAAATATTTGAGATTGCGTAAATGCATTTATTTTACCATCTATAGATACTTCCTAAGCATTTTTAGAATCTTTTTTCATTTTCAAACATTAGAAAGATGCAGATTCAGGTTGTGTATTAATTTCTGTTGCTTATAACAGAATACCTGAAAGTGGGTAATTTATGAAGAAATTTATTTCTTACAGTTTTGGAGGCCGGGAAGTCCAAAGTCCAGGGAATATATCTGGTGAGGGCCTTCTTGATGGTGGCTCTCTGCAGCAACTCAGGGTATCACATGGTGAGAATGGGCTGAGCAAGAGAGCTAATCTGCTCACTTACTCTCTTCATAAAGCCATCAGAACCACACTCATGACTACTCATTAAATCATCAACCCATTACTCCATGGGCAAGGTCCTCATAATCTAATCACTTCTTAAAGACCCCCATCTTTCAAATACTGTAAATTGGATTTCTCATACTCTTAATACTGTTACAATGGGTATTAAATTTCACATACATGAATATTGGGGGACATATTTGACCCATAGCAGGTTGTGTGTCTAGAACATATTTTCTAGCTCTATAATTTTACATTGCTGATTCTTTTGTTGCCTTTGTATTCTCATCAGTGAAAATGGGTAGATAACTCCCTCTCCGAATTTCTTTAAAGAATAAATTGATGATACATAGATAGATCAATAGATAGAGCTCAATAATTTACTTCAAATCTCATTCTCTCTGTGAGGTAGCTAAATATCATGGTTTGGGTTATGAGCTCTAGGGTTAAACTAGTTAGGAATTTCATCTCTGCCATGTATTAGCTGTGTGATATTAGGCAAGTTCCTAAACTTCTCTGTGCTTCTGTTCCTCATATGTAAAATAAGGATAGTAATAGTGCTTTCATCATAGGATTCTTTTGAATGTTAAATGAGTTAATATTTAATAAGGTACTTAAAATAGCATCAGGCATTTAATAAGCAATATCTAAATGTAGATAATAATATCATTGTAGTAATTTATCTATACGTGTAATTTATGTTTATTCTTTGATCATTGTAAGTCATCCATCAGTGCTTCTAACTTCTTAAAATAGTCTTCAGATTTAATAGTCTTTAGACAAAATTTACTAAAAATTATTCTTGTCTGTAATTTTAATAATTATCATCAGAAAATTATATTGTGGTTATAATATGGAATCAGGTAGAATTATATTTGTTGTCTTTTGTTTACATAGTGAAATAAGTAATATTCTTCTTGCTTTATCCTATAACACCCTTAATAACATCATCCCTCCACCATAGTGATCAGTTCAGTGTGATTCATTTTTCACAGCAGTTACAGTTCTGATGGTTTTATGGACTGTGGCAATTTTTATTCTTCTCATAACATCTCATAACAACTCCCTAATGATAGTCTTCTTAATCTCCTTGGGTTTGAATGTTTCATGAAGGAATATTTGTGGCAACTGTGAATCTCTCTCTTCAGCCTCCCTGGTCTTGTCGCTTTTAGTTCTACCATATTAAAGACAATTTTATGGTGTTTTACAATCACTTCTCTTTCATCGCAAATTATTTCTAATTCTCTGACAAATATTACTCTAATTTACTGTCAAAAGATTAAAGTTTTTAGATCTCCCTCTCACTTTCTCTCCCTATTTATCCCATGAAATGCTAAAAAAATAAACTAAAACAAAATGAAAGGAACAATTAAATATTTATGATGAGTAGTGGTGAATGAATTAATAATTTTACAGTTGATAATCTCATTGGGTAACAAGCATATCTTTATGGACACATGGCTATAATGACTGACATTTATTTATTCAATTTCTAAATTGGCTATGATGGCTTTAATATACAAACATGATTTTCTAAATTTTTATCATAAAAGTTGTTTCTGTTTCAATATTGCATATGGACAAATTTAAGTTATAATAATGACATGGAAGGACACCGAAGTTATCAAAATTGTCCAAATTTTTATAAAGATTTAGGTTTTTGACTCATAAATTTATGCAATAGTGATATAAATGTATAGATTTTTAAATGTTTAGCTAAACTACAATTTATTTTGAGATAATATAGGTGATATTTTAATAAATTTTAAAACTTCATTTTTCAGTACTTCAAACACTCACACATAAAAGCTATATCAATTTCAAAATTTGTTTAAGATGGCACCCTAAAAATGGTCTTCATTCATTTCTTCTAATGCACTCACATATGGTTTTAAGAGCTCTATTTGATGTACCACTTTGATCTTGTAGTCCTCTTCTTTTGATAATATCAGTTCTCTAGTGATAGAAATTATATGTAATCTGTGTTTGGTCCAAAACTAATTTCATACCAATTAGGAGCAATGGGTGCTGTCAGGTATACCAACAGAATCTCTATTGTGTTCCTCATTCATCTCAGCAATTATAGAAGTTAAGATTACCCTTTGTTGCTACTGTAGAAAACAGGAAAAATCTGTCATTAATTTACTGCTTCACTGTTCTTTTTCACTACAGTAGCTAATCAAGAATTGAGTTAAAAGAAACATATGAATCAAAATGTCATTCAAAACTCAAGTTCAGGATTGGTCCCCAAAGAGATGTTGCCTCACAGAGATTATTCTAAAAAATGTTAAGGTGGGAGATGCAGGAAAAAATCAAGGCAGTTTACAAGTAGCATTATTGACACATGTCCTAAATTTAAAAAATGATATCAAAGATGAAAAAAAAAAAAATCAGCTAGGTGAACTAATTAAGAGCTTAAAAATAATAATAATAAAAGTAAATAGGTATGAATACCTTTAGAGTATTAACAAATGCTAGGGGCAAATTTATGGTTTAAATGATTAGCGCAGCTGAATTTCTCTTTATGCTGAATGAACAAATCTATTATGAGCAAAGAAGATAAGAGTTAGTTTATAATTTCAGTGGGAAAAAAGGCCAATCAAAACTTAATTGGATCCATTTAGAAGAAACAAGATAAACAATGTACTAAAAAGGCAGTAGTAATTAAGAAGGCATTTAAGGATTAATACAATATACTCTAATATTGTATGTCTCAGGGTAACCACATCAGACCTAATTTAGATTTTGAAGACTGCAATTACCAAAAATTTCCACTAATAAGCAAATTCCTTTGAAATTTTTTATTTCTGGAGAGGAAATGTGAAATCTTGCTAAAGACCATTCAGGAAATAAATTGTTGGGTCCAGATGGTTATTCAATAGTGTTGCATAAGGAAAAAATGACAGTAGAATTTATTTCCTTTTATCAGTGTGCTTATAGTCGGTTCTTGTTCTAAGAGCTTCTTCCACTTTTCGTGAATGAGAACTGAAGTTTTATTACTCAAAAGATACATGACAAATAGCTTTGACAGAGCAAACTATCATTTGAGTTTGGGATGGGTCTATGATTCTAGCTGTGATTTTGAACTTGAAAATATACAATAATCTGCCCATTTTCACAAGAATTTTGATTCACTGCAGGTTGTTCCAGTAAAATATGGAGGCCATAAATCCTATTTAGAAATATTTTCAAGTGCCTCATTGCTAAGATAATGTCTTGCAAAGTGGGATCCCTCAGACCACTTGCAGCAAAGTCATCCAGGATGCTTGACAAAATGCAGATTACCACTTCCTCCTCCCACCCCAAAGACCTCTGAATAAATATTTTTGGACATCAACCTGGAAAACTGCAGTTTTATAAGCACTACAAATGACTCAGAAGTACACTAATGCTTGACAACCAGTTCTCTAAGCATTTGCTAGGATTTGTCAGCTACTCCAAACTGGCTGATTGTCTGGCTGCTAGGTGATTTGCCCTTTGCTGTCAGTACTTGTATCGCCTCTAGAAATCCCTGGACTATTAAATGAATTCGCTTTTTGAGACATAGCCAATTTCTAAGGAGTAGAGAATAATGCTACTATGTATAATTAGGATAATAATTTCTTACATTTTTTACTGCTGTATAATTTATGAAATGCATGGACATACACTATCTCATGACATTCAGTGAAACCAGAGGGTGATGGAAAGACAGTTACGTTGGCTCTGGTCAGTACTTATTAAGACACTTAAGCAGTATAAGAAAAGTAAAATGTCTAATCAGAAAGTGAGGATAAGAGAGGTTAATTACAAATTTGATAATCTAGAAGGCTTGGGGAAAGAATAGAATTTGAGTAAGATATGAAAATATTTGGAGTTTTGATAGAGGTGGAGGTTGTTGCAAGAAGTTTCAGCATAAGCAAACAGCGTGGACATTGGAGAAGGTGAGTTGGGGCTCTCCACCATGAGTAATGAGTTTTGAAGCAAGTGGAAGAAAAGGGAGTGGAGGATAAAGCTATAAAGGAATCAGATTGTGAAGAAATCTTAAGGATGAGACTAAGGAATTTGTGTCCATTGAGTTTGTCCTTTGTGTATAACTAGGAAGTATGTTTAAAGGAAAATGATGGGTTTAATCCATTTTTAATAATGTTGAAAAACTATCAGTAGGTCAAATGACCCCTACCCAGGTAATTCATATGCAGTGATGTATCCATTGAAAGGGAAGGGAAGTATTAAGAAAAAAAAAAAAGTGGAAGAGGAATCTGATACTGGTCCTAAAATTCTACTTAGATTATTCTGGTAGATTATGCAACATTAACTCAACCACATCTTAGTTTCATAATCACTATGTATGGCATTCATTGAAGTGGAAAGAGAAACTAGATGTGGGGATGAGGGACTACAGCAGCAGTATAGTTGAGAGAAAATAAAGGCCTCAGGTAGAACAGTAGAAGCAAAATAAAGACACAGAGATTGAATCAACAAAATTGTCAACTGAATAAATGCAAGGTCAAAAACATTAGATTCATGCTATTGTTATCAATTTTGTTATTGTTTTTAAATTTTGTCATTATTTTTTGTAAAATTGATCTGTGTGTAGTGTACCTTTTAAATGCAAAGAAAAAAGTAAAGGCTACATTAACTCTCACCAGAGATAACATCCTAGAAGGTGAACATTCTTCTGATGAAAGACAGACAAATTATACAAATTGCACAATGAGATCATTATTTATATTTGCTGTTTGTTTTTGAAACTGCTTTTTTTATACAACAATGCACCAGAGATGTCTTCACATGGTGACAAACCTAGGTCTGAATGCTTGTTCCATCCAGTATCTGAGACACTCTGAGTAAGATATTTGTCTTCATAGAACCTCGGTTTCCTCAGCTGAATAGTTAGAATCTCACATATATCAGAAGACCAGAAACCCAGAACATGGTAAGAATCATTATAGATGTTAGTTTTCTTTCTTCCATGTTCTGTCACAGTGAGCATTTCATATTTGTTTTGATATTAAATTAAAAATGTTCTACTCTGATGCAGTCTCTTTCAGCAACTTTTTAAGTGAATACAGTTCAAACAACAGATTGAATAGAAACATTAACAAATACTGTACATACATGCCTCATTTCTAAACTCATCAATTATTTATGATTTTTAAATAACCCATTCTAAGGCTTTTATCCATTGCTGGAAAGTTGGCTATTCAACTTTTTGAGTCAGAACACTATTTTATATGGCTGGTATTTTCTGAATAATTATTCCTTCTCTCTCTGTCTCTGTCTCTCTCCCCTCACACACTCACACACAAAATACTCTTCCTTGTGTATCACTGTGCTTAAAATAAACAAATATACACACACTAAAAGAAGAATGACAATGTTTTGTTCCTTGCTCATGCATAAGAATATGAGTTTAAATTAATTGAAATAAATTTAATTTTAAAATACAATGTTTTGTACAAAAGAGTGATGGTGAAAACTTTTTTGTGCTTACACAGCTCTAATATGTCTAGTTTCAGTAAACTAAATGCTATGACTTCAGAAAAGCTTTTGGGGATAGAAGGTTTCTCATTAACATACAACAAAGGTAGAAGGTACTTGTTCACTGATTTTTAATCAGTTTATGATATGGACTGCAAGGCTCCTTCAAAAGGAGATTCTGCTTGACTAATAATACATTAGCAGTAATCCAGTGATCTGTCCATGCATTAAGAATACAATTTATTCTTCTACTGATCAGTTCCTTTCCTAGTAAAATGAATTGTCTAACTTTTGATGGAACTGTCCAACAAAAGAGCTTTGCAGATGAAATTGACAGACCTTATAGGGTTCAGATTAGTTTGAATGCTTAAATTAGAAACCTTTGTATTAGGATTAAAATGGAAAAAGAGCTGATCTAATTGCTTGTCCAAGCAGATATGTCAAATCTGGTTTCTTAAGAGCATTGAATCCCATCATAGTTCATAAACGTAGTTAATATATGAGAAGAGAGGTGATTCTTAACAAAGGCTGAAGCATTATTAGAATTAGATCCTCCTCACTGTATCCTTTAGAAAAACATTCCTTCTTTCCTGTATTTTTATATTAAAAGTTATGGTTTCATAGAAATTTTTAAGCTCATAGATGTTTACCACTATCAGTAATAATTACTGAATATATGATGGTTAGGACACACTTTTTTTCAATTTATTTTTTTATTTTTTAATTGCAGTTATAAATGCAGGCTGTGTAAGGGACTCTTTACGAATAATTAATAGCTTTTCTTATCCCTAGAGATGTTATTTGCTCTTTTTACACAGTTGTGTACATAAATATATGTTTCCATACATAAATACAGATACAGTCTACTTATAATGTAAGTTATTAGTTAACATAATCCGAAGTCACTTAAACAAAAGCTCTCTTTCACTGATATACATGATATAGCATATGTAAAGGATGAATTTTTGTGTAAAAGAATTTCTAAAATTTTATTTCAAAAATTACCCAAACCCAGCCACAATACTAGTATGCTACTAACAAAATTAATTTTTCATGTAAAACTTTGCTTTTGATATCCAAAGTATGAATTCTTTTTTTTTTTTTTTTTAAATTTTATTTTGTCGATATACATTGTGGCTGATTATTGCTCCCCATCACCAAAACCTCCCTCCCTTCTCCCCCCCACCCAACAATGTCCTTTCTGTTTGGTTGTTGTATCAACTTCAAATAATTGTGGTTGTTATATCTTCTTCCCCCCCCCCCCGGTTTGTGTGTGTGTGTGTGTGTGTGTGTGTGTGTGTGTGTGTGTGAATTTATATATTAATTTTTAGCTCCCACCAATAAGTGAGAACATGTGGTATTTCTCTTTCTGTGCCTGACTTGTTTCACTTAATATAATTCTCTCAAGGTCCATCCATGTTGTTGCAAATGGCAGTATTTCATTCGTTTTTATAACTGAGTAGTATTCCATTGTGTAGATGTACCACATTTTCCGTATCCACTCATCTGATGATGGGCATTTGGGCTGGCAAAGTATGAATTCAATCAGCTGTTACAGCTGTTAATCAACACCGTTAGAAGAAAATGCTAAATATATATCACTTAATACTTAACAGCTCTGTGAAACACCATTATTATGTAACTTCACCAATGGAAAAAATAAAGATCAAATTCAGGTCTCAGTGATCATTTTGATATGAAAGAGGAAGACAAAAGAGAAATGTCAGTTTTGATGCCCATGTTTTTGACTTGAACAAACAGATTTGATAGTGACATTATTTACTAATATGGGAGAGATTCAAGCAGAAATTTGTTAGGGTTAGAATTATTGTTCAGTTTGGCTTATGTTTGAGCTGCCTATAAGAAGAGAGATAAAGTTAACTGAATTATTTTTTCTATCAATCTGAGCTGAATTTCTGTCTAAAAACTATCTTGCTGAAATTCTGTAGTAACTTTTTTTTTTTAACTTACATCAGATAATATATTTCTTTACTAGGTATTACTATGAAATTAAGCTTTTTGATTTAGCAATCTGATATAGAGGTATTTATAATGGTCGTATTTTATTTCTATATATTATTCAGAATAATTATCTACTCCTGTTTAAAAATAAGTATATCCTTTCCATGATATTGCTGAGTAGTGCAGAGATGAAAAGAAAGGTGGACTAATGATATCAACACACTTCAACATTTAATTTCAATTTTGAGACTTTGATTTTCATAATATCTTTAGTTGTTAAATCTGAATGCATGTGTAAGCACACACATGCAAGCTTGTGTTTCTCAATATCAAATGAAATTTTGATATTTATACACCCCTAAATGAGATAGGAATCACAATATGTGAGTTTATGTACAAAATAATATTTAAATAAACTCATAAGTAGACAAAGTAAATCCAAACGATGCTTCCACTAAACTGGATAAGATTTATTGATCTTATGATAAGACCTGCAGTGGAAACAAACAACTAAAAGTCTTTGCTCTCAGGCCCTCTGCAGTCTATGAAGGGTTAAAATGAGCACAGAGTAATGAAACAAGGTAGAATATGATGAGCATCATGCAAAAGACACCAAGATCCTAGTGGTTTCAATGCCTTGTAAGAATCTCACCCATGAATTAATTTATATAATTCTAAAAAGGGACAAACATTCAGTACATAGTTGTGGTTCTCATTTTTGGACATTTTACTTTGTCTTTCAGAAACTTTACTTTGTACTAAGCATAGTTTCCCTACATATAGAATCTATTAAAGTGATGATTGAAAATATTTTTCCAGCCTTTTCGTTTTAATACTATTCAGATGTCTTAACAGGAATAAAGCACGATTGCTTCATACAATATAAAATAATAAGGAATACCATAGCAAAGCTCAGTTTCCATATCCTTGCTGATGGCTTTCTCTATATGGTATTGCTTATTTATGGCACAGAATGTGTTCTCATAAGGAGAAGCCTATTGGTGTTGTAGCAGTTATGTGGTGCAAATAAAATGATCATGATCACATTCCTTCAGGAAATGCAACTGCAGTTTTCCAATTTAAGTACCTAAGGTATATTTTTGAACAATTTTCTTTTTCTGCTACCCATGTCACTCTCATAATAATAAGATAACAGTGTGGTTACAACAGTCTATAGTAGGAGGTTCAGTAATGATATACGTAAATACTGGAACTGAGGCCTTTGCCTTCCCAGCCTCTCAAGGTATTTTATATCTATATGAAGTATTAAGAATGATACATCTCTTTACTCTCAATTAGAAGAATGCTATCTTGTAATTTCTTATGTCGAATGTGACTATTTGACTACTTTTGTAAGGTTGGGCATTGATATACTTTAAGTTGTTTCAAGAATAATAGATATATATGTGTTCTGTGTATATGTGTGTATATGTATACGTATATATATATATAGCTAATTAAGCTTAAAAAGTATAAAATCTGTAAAGAACTTGAGAGTTTGTATAGTTAAATTCACCGTTGCACCAGAAAAGTGCTTGCCTCAAAATAACTTAGCTGTTTGATACGTGGGCTGAAGCAAACATTCAGATCTCCTGGTTCCACAGGGTGTTCTTCCATCCTTCTTTCTTTCCCTTCTTCTTCCCTCCCTTTCTTTCTCATTTCTCTAATTAAGAGGTAAATAAAATCATATCTCTCTGCTTCCCCAAACCCTGTTATATGCCTAGTGCTATTTGCAAGTACCCGGATGAACAGTGGAAACATTAGACATGTTTTCCTTGTCTTCATGGAGCTTGCAGTGCTGGAAAGACAAATATAAACAAATAAATCCATATATAAGTAATCTGTGTAGGTAGAATAAGTCATAAATATTCTACACTATTTAATGATGTCATAGTTTGGTATAATTGTTAAATAGTAGCCATTATTTGTCCATAGAAAATAAAGTTGCTTCTAGGTTGAAACATTCAGAAAATGTAATTTGAAAACATTTGAACAAGAGTGAGATGAGCAAATACAGTTAGTTTATCATTTTTTAAAATATACACTTAGTTTAATTCATTTGAAGTACTGGTTGTTAAAAGATTACCTTTTAGTAACCGTCCAGTATTTTTACATAATTAGTTTAAAATATTTATGTAAAATAGGCTCTATAATTAGAAAATGGTACGTAGAGAAGTGAGGAGGGAACACGTGCACCTTGATTCTTTATAAAACACCCAAATAGCCTCTTATTGAAAATATATAGCATGCATTTTATATTAAATGTAGGCCCCCACATACAGGGAACTTATTTAATACATTAGTGCTTGGCCTTTCATTTCTAAAGTAGGAAGCCTCATTTCTTTGGGGTAAGTTATGTGGTGATTCATTAGTAACAAAAGTGGACGCTTAAATAATTTCCTGAATAAAACGTTATTTCCCTATGAAATTTCCCTGAAGTCTTAACAATTCTCAGTTGCTGAAAGTCACAGTTTAAACATGACACTTACAATGACAAGGTAATGAATCTTGGCTCTGGTAAAAGCAGAGCTTTCCAGTGATTCAGGCTCTGAGTATAATGGGAAGGAGGTAAAGAATTCATGAGGTTATTTGAGTTGTTCCAAGATTGTTAGTTTTCTATGCATAATCAGTGTGTATGTTGGAATAAGAGCAAAAGAAAGAAATCAGTTGCTTGGTGATATACATGGATATATGAATCCCAAGAACGTGTGAATTTCTTCAAGATCCTATCCTGATAATGTGATTATCATCCTCCCAGATAAACCAAGAAATTACATTTTCAAAAAAGTTTACATAAATGACCTTATCAGGGCAACTATCAGTTTCTGAATACACATAATATGTATAGAGTTACATATTCACTTTGGTTTCTCTTTTTCTTACATCCCACATCCTGCATCCCAACCTACATCTATTTCTTGAGCAATAGTTCACTAAACTATATTCAAGGTCCCATCATTCGTTCTTTCAAAGGAATGAAGGAGAGAGAGAAAGAAAAGACCACAACAGTACGTCGATCTTTCAGAAGGAGAGAACAAACCCAAGGATACTAGAAATGGGGGGGAAGGAGGAAGGGGGTTTGGGAAGTGATAGTCAAGCAAAGGGCATAAAGAAATATCACGATTTGTAAGAATGAATATGCTGATAATAAATTATAAAAATTAAAAAGAAAGATCCCATCATTTCCAACATCTCTAATATTCATTGACCCAGGACACCATCATCCAGTATTTGGATACTGAAATGACCCTTTAACCTGTTCTCTTGCTTGCACCCTTGCCTGACTGCAGTCTATTCTTCACAGAGACAGATGACTCTGTTAAAATGTAAATCACGCCATGTCACTCCTCTACTCTAAACCCTCCGGTGGCTTCCCATCTTACTTAAAATAAAACCCAAGATATTTATGATCTTATGTCTAGGTATTTCTATAATATATCTGCTGTCATTTTCCTTTTGACTAGGTATGAATTACATGAAAATTTTTGAAGTGCAAAAATATTGTCGTTAGCACATAACCATTAGGCCAACAGCTCTACAAACAAATGAAAGGCAAATACACATTTATGCTAAGTCAAATGAAATATGTTAAAAATAAATAAACATTTTGGGCCAGATTCTTTCATTGCCTTGGATATCTCAATTTGGTTAGATAGGTATGTTCAGAAGAGTAATAAATTCATAGAGCTACCTAAGGTCTGTTTAGCAACTTTTTGCTTTGGTGTTATAAGTGATATTTTTTGACTATGTTTTATCCAAGGGAAATTCATTTATAGTTAAGGAGAGAGTAATACAGGTAATCAGAGACCCTGGCTTTACAAGAAAGATTATAAAATTGTTTTATCAACTTGAAAACTTATTTCAGTTGTTCTCAAATCTAAAGGAAGCAGAATAGGTTATTCCTATTTTTTTCTTCTGCTTTTAATTGATTAAGTAAGTCCTAATTTTAGTGGTTCTAAGTATAACTACAAAATATTCGCCGGCCCCATGGCTCACTCGGGAGAGTGCGGTGCTGGGAGCGCAGCCGGGTTCGGATCCTATATAGGGCTGGCTGGTGCGCTCACTGGCTGAGGGAGGGTTGCGATCCCCTTCCCGGTCACAAAAAAAAAAAAAAAAAAAAAAAAAAAAAATATTCATTTGCTTGTGATAAAAAGGCATTTGTTTGCTTGTGATCAAATCACCTTTCAGGGATGCACAGGGCAAGGATCACTAGTAATAGTTTTTTCCGTTATGACTTAAGTGACTTCACATCTTACATCCCAAGCACAACCCACATATGTGACTTCATATTATGTTGTGTTTTTTTTTTTTTTATTGATAGCTGAAGTAATAACTGTCATAACTGGAAAAAAAATAAGAGTGTTTTATGTACCATTAACTTCAAAAAGTCTCTGTAACAGTGGTTTTCAACCTCGAAATTACCCTGGGGATCCTTAAAATACTGTCTGGGTCCCATGCCCAGGTTTAGTTGGTCTAAAGTATTACATGGTAATTGGGATTTTCCGAAATCCCCAGTTTAATGTGTAGCTAAGGTTAAGAGCCACTATTCTACAAGTTCACTTTGCAAATATTGAAACCTATATGTTGGTTAAATTTTTCTATCTCAAATGTTCAGATAGAGAATTAGAGGGGTTTCAGGACAACTGCTTTTGGAAACAAGCCTTGCAGAATGATTTGACTCTTTAAACTATGCATATCTAAAACCTTGATGGTCGGGCCGGCCTGTGGCTCACTTGGGAGAGTGTGGTGCTGAAGGCCACGGGTTCGGATCCCTATATAGGGATGGCCAGTTAGTTCACTTGGGAGAGCGTGGTGCTGACAACACCAAGTCAAGGGTTAAGATCCCCTTACCGGTCATCTTTAAAAAAAATAAAAAATAAATAAAACCTTAATGGACAATTTTAAACGAATTAAATTAAAACATATGAAGCATGGTGCAATATTCAAACTCACTTGTAGCTAATGAGTTGCAAGTTGAATATCAATTGGCTTATGGCTTGGTGATCAATTTAACACAAAAGGAAATATTTTTAAGTATCCTGCTATGCTATCTTTAGGTTTTTTTCTTTTAGATCCCATTTTTCCTAAATCCCATCAAGCTTTCAGAAAAAGTAATGACAACCACAACCACATAGTAGAAAATTTTGATAGTTCATGTCCTACCTCTTTCTAATATAGTTGCTTTCTAACTCTTGAGTCAGTCCACCTGATTTAAATCCATGCTCTAACTCTTATTACCTGAGTAACCTTGGACTTCAATGTTCTTATGTAAAATATTTCAAAATAACAAGTGCCAAGAATTGTTGTGAGAAATAAATGAGATAATGCTTGTAAAGCAAAGTACGTAACAGGGTACACTCTCAATAAAGATTTCTTAACAGTGGACAGCCGTATTAAGAATACCTGTAATAATGATGGGAGATAAAACCTCTTAGGCCAAGAGAATGATTCTTGAATGGTGGCATTTTTAGTCATCAGAGAGAAGTGACCAGAATATGCACAACATGTAGCCTTTTTTACCAATAAACAGATCAAGTCTATGTGAAGAATGAAGGAACTTTGCATATGAACTTGTTGAAGTGATCGAGGCTGCTTCCTAGCATGAACACTAATTTGACAAACAATTGTCAAACTTCTACTACATGTCATTGATTGTACTAGATGCCAAGGAAAACAGTAAAGAGGAAAATCTTTCCTTTTAAGTAATATCTAGTCAAGTTTTGGTGGAAGAAAACAAAGAATCAATCTCAATACAGTATAAGCAATAAATCTGAAGTTCTTTTAAGATTAAAAGGATACCCAACAGTTTGGGAGGTAGATGGTAGGATATAAGTAAAGAGATGATATTTAAGCTTTTACCACAAATAACCTAGTAGACGTTCTTTGTTCTTCCAGAGCAATTAAATAATGAATGATTTTACAAATCTGGTGAAATAACCTCTGGCCTTTGATCATATCAGTGATAGAAACTCTCATACTCATATCTTCTTTTAAATACTGCTGTAGTTATTCTCGTTAAATTAAAAGACAGCAACACCTATAGTGCATAGAAAAATCATTGTGATCTTGCAAAAGGTATTGGTGGAAGAAGATATTTGGAAGCAAATATTTTGACAAGCTTTAAAAAGAAATTAAGCATAAAAGTTGAATGGGCTCCACTTGCCTGAATTAAATATGTAAGGTCAATCAGGTCCCATCCTATCTTTAGGTCAGGGAGAAATGTCCCACCGCAGTATATTGCACTGCCCAATTAAGTGTGTTGTGGAGGGTTTGTGGATTTGCCTTACTTTAAAGCATCCAAATAAACCACTATCAAAGAGAGAATGATGACGCACATTGCTTAGTGCCAGTATGGCAAGCCTTATGGTGCTAGGTCAATATACACTCTATATTTCTTCCATCTTGTAAAAAACTGCTGCCAATACAAAAACAAGCATTAAGTTATTAGAAACAGGCAAACTTGGTTAATTATTTTCTGGAGAGGAAAATAGAAACCATAAATAATTTGTCTCAATTCTTACTATAAAAGTAATAAAATTTATTTTTATTATTTTTTTCTCTTGCAACAGCATAGCTGGAGGATTAGATGTTTCATCCATCCATTTTGTCACAATGTTTTCCAAACATCTTTTATGCTTCGGGCTCTCTGCTAGATGTTTGGGTTCAATATTATTAATTTTTCTACATGGTTGCCATTTATTGAGTGCATGCTAGGCATCAGACATTGTGCTAATCTCTTATAGACTTGTTTCATTTTTTTTCCAATATATTTGTAATAAGCTTTAATTTTTTATAGCAGTTTTAGGTTCATAGCAAAAGTGAGAGGAAAGTACAGAGTACCCATATATCCTTTGTCCTTACATAGCTGCAGCCTTCTTGCAGCCCTTCCCTCTATCAACATCCCTAACCAGAATGGTACATTTGTTATAACTGATGAACCTACACTGACACACCATTATCACGTAGAGCCCATTGTTTGCATTAGAGTCCAGTCTTGTCTGTTCTATGGGTTTGTGCAAATCTTAATGACGTGTCTACTGTTATAGTATCATACAGAGTAGTTTCATTGCCTTAAAAATCCCTGTGCTTCACCTATTTATCACTCCTCCCCACCCCCCCATCCCCACTCCCTGCCACCCAATCCCTGGCAACCACTGATCTTTTTACTATCTCCATAGTATTGCCTTTTCCAGAATATCATGTAGTTGGAATCATAACATGTAGCCTTTTCAGATTGCCTTCTTTCACATGGTATTATGCACTTCAGTTTCCTCCACATTTGCATGTCTTGATAGCTCATTTCTTTTAGTATTGAATAATACTTTATTGTCTGGATGAACAGTTTACTTACCCATTCACCTACTAAAGGACACCTTGGTTGTTTCCAAATCTTGGCAATTACCAGTAAAGCTCTTATAAATATCTACGTGCAGGATTTTATGTGGAAACATGTTTGAAACTCATTTGGGTAAATACCAAAGAGTGTGATTGACAGATGGTAGGTAAACTGTCAAACTGTCTTCCAAAGTGGCTGAATCATTTTGCATTCCCACCAATGGATGAGAATTTCTGTTGTTTCACATCCTTGCCAGCATTTTGTGTTATCAGTGTTTTGGATTTTTGCCTTTCTAATAGGTTTGTAGAGGTCCCTCATTGTTGTTCAATTTTTTAATGGCATATGATGTCCAACATCTTCTCATATGTTTATTTGCCATCTATATATCTTTCTTGGATGAGATGTGTGTTCAGGTTTTTGGCACACTTTTTAATTGGGAGCTTGTTTTCTTTTTGTTGAATTTTAAGAGTGTGTGTGTGTGTGTGTGTGTGTGTGTGTGTCTGTGTGTGTGTGTGTGTGTGTGTGTGTCTGTGTGTCTGTGTGTCTGTGTGTGTCTGTGTCTGTGTGTGTGTGACCGGTAAGGGGATCGTAACCCTTTGCTTGGCGTCGTCAGCACCTCGCTCAGCCAGTGAGCGCACCGGTCATCCCTATATAGGATCCGAACCGGCAGCCTCAGCGCTCTCAGCGCCCCCAGCGCCGCACTCTCCCACGGGGTCGACCCAGGAGTTCTTTCTATATTTTGGATTTTTAGGAGTTCTTTGTATATTTTAGATAAAATGTATTCATCAGATATGTCTTATGCAAATATTTTTCCCAGTCTGTAGTAGGTCTTGTTCTTTTGATGATACAGTTTTTATAATAATACTGTAAAGTGGGTGTGATTCCTATTTAAATATAAGAAAATTATTCAGAGAGGTTTAGAATAAGTGTATATTCTTTTTCAAGAGAGGTCTAAGCAAACTTTTTAGATAACTAGAAGATATATGCAAGCTTCAGTTTAAAAAAAAATAGTTCACTATTTGTGTGAAAGGGTCATTCTTAATTATAGCATGCACATATCTTCCTTTTAAAAGCTAACCATAAGAAATCATTCAAGGATTTCATAAAATCATTGATATGGCCAATTTTTACCATAGGCTTTAATAAAGGGATGGCTTCAATATAGGGATGGCTTCAATATCTACCAGAGAAATAATTTATTACACACTCAGTAAACAAGCTCTATGTGTGTATATGTATGCTACATATTTGCATGTGTGCAGATCTTAATTGATACTGTCTTGCTTTTGACATTGTACCTGCTTGTGGCCAACTTCATAATCAGATAACTTTAACCTGCTGAGGACTAAAAAATTAGATAACCAAACTTGGGCATGCAGAACTTTCCTATGAGTAATATTCATTATCTTTAGTGAAAGGGTTTTGCACAGCTTATGTGTAATGCTCAGGTGCTGTTTTTGTTTATTTCTGTGTTCTTAATAGAGTTTATATCAGATTTGTGATTTCCAGTTAAATATAGTGTTATTATGAATGCTTATATTTGTGTGTGTATGTTAATGTGCATATATATGCATCTTTGCAAGTATATACTTAGACATATGTATATAAATATAATTTATTTAAACCACTATTAAGCATTAACATTTTTTGATAAGAAAAGTATTAGACATGTTACTAATCCTCATAAAATTATATATGACAAATTTTAGTATTTCTATAAATTCTCTCACTTACTGAAGGTATTAAGATTAGGGGACAATACGGTTATTAAAAAAATCTTTCAGTGCTATTACCTGACTAGTTACGTGATACTACAAAGAAGCATTATAATGTAGTCTGGGTTGGATAAAAGTGTATCCCTTTGTAAGAATAAATTATCAAAGCCCAGCCCATTATTTTCAGCTGAAGTCTTTGATCTAAGACAGTGGCCTTGTGAGATTTCAATTTTATAACCCTAACCTTCCTTTCATCATGTTCTAAGTGAGGTCTATAATACCTTAGCTACATCAAAGCAAAAATAAAAAGTTTATGTATAATAAAAATGACCAAAACCACCATTCAAATAAGTCTTCTATTGAAAGTAATAAAAGATTTCAAGACTTCCATAAAGGAGCAAGAAAAGAATTCTAATTTGTCTTTATCACTTCAGATACCATGTGCCATTAGTTAATAGGCCATTAAAGCTGAATCTCTTCAAGGAAAATAGTCCCGTAAGTGCACCAAAAAGTAAAATGTTAATAATGTTCAAAGAACTAATTTTCATCACTGGTCTAGATTTCTATAAGCAAACCCTTTCAAAGCTTTTATTTGGATGCTTCTTCCTGCCACTAAGTTATAATACAACTTCTGAATGATCACTTTCTCATGCTGTTCAGTGAAGTTTCTAACTATAAAAACAGGTAAACAGCCAATTATAAAACCCTTTTATGATAAAAACTTGAAACAGTTGACGATTTTTGTTCATTTTAATTGCTGCTTCCCTGCAAGTTAAGTTGTGGTGTTTTTTGTTTGTTTTGCAGTTTGAATTTTTTAAAAAATTTACTACAGGAACCATATATTTACTAACTATGAACCATTATTATGTCTTAGGCACAAAATGAGAATATGGAACTTTTCATGCTGAAACAGGAACTTCTCCCACAGAGCAGAATTTGTGGCTAAGAATGCAATGCAAGAAAATATTAAGCACTTCAGAAGTGACAGATTCTTTTCTAGTCAGAGGTACAGAAAGAAAAGTAAAAGATCTTGAATTTGCCCTCAAGGACTTCAGAATCTGGCTCATCTCAGCTAGGCAATAAAAGAGTCACAGGGAGCCCATTGAAATTACAGTAGTCAGCTGCACCAGAGTGCGATATCAAGAACTCTAAATGCCTTCCCCAACTACAAGTTCCTGAGTTTCATTTAGGAATTTAGGGAGACATGGGGGTTCATTTCACAATGAGAGATAAGATCCTAAAAACTAAAAGGAACATAATTACATGTATTCATGTAAGTGATCAGTTTCAGATACTTAATTTGAGATTATTGGCTGCAGGTTTGGTGTGAGAGTGGGCAAGGACACAGAACTCAGGTGTCCAAAACGTGGTGAGAGATCAAAGAATGTCAGCCAAGCCAGTAGGTATATGGCAGATAAGCTTTAAAAGGGTATAATTAAAGATTTTAAAATATGCTGCTGTTGTTATCGACTATGTTAAATCCATGTAGCCATCATAATTTTCAAGGCTTACTGGCATATGTGACCAGCATGTCTTTTACATAGGAGCCAATGGTTTGATGATAGAAAAAACATTAACACTGAGATATCCCAGTTATTAGCAGAGTGACCATGGGTATATGACATAGCTTTTTAGTCTCAGTTTCTCTGTCTATACAATGGGAGTCATAAGCCCTAACTATTTTTGTTAAGATGAATTTTTTATATACTTTCACCCAAATATCTTCATATATAAGTATATATAAAATCTATACACTCAGAAAATTCCTTGATATTTCTAAATAATATATTTAATAATAATTTATGAATGTATATTTATTTATATTTTAGTTAATTACAATATTTATAATTTCCATTAATTCATTCTAATAAATCAGTGAAAAATTTATTTATATGATTGCATCTTGAAAAAATAAGACATTCTGAAGAAATTTATAAAATTATTACATTATTATATTTAGTGGATTCTGATAACACAGATCCTCCATTATTATCCTTGATTTACAAATGAGGCCAAGACTGTTTTAAAGGTTCTAAATAGCATTTACTGAATGTACCTAATCAGCTGATGAACAACAAAGCCAGGGCCAATGTCTAGTTCTTCTAATTCCATTCCCAGGTAGAGATATCGGTTTGGGAATAGCTTCCGAATATTAATAAATTAGTGCTTCAACATACATCATCTGACAGTATACGAAAATACACTTTTAGTGATTAAGTATACTGTGCTTTTTGCATGTGCAATATCCAATTTCAGAAAAGTCTTTTTCCTCATCTTCCACCTAGAAAATTACTATGTATCCTTAAAAACCAAGCTCAGATTAGGTGAAAAATAAATAAATAAACAAGCAAACAAATAAATAAATCCATCCACCTCTCTTTATCCAAAGCACTATAATTAAAATCAAAATCACCATGGTGCACCAATGAATAAATATTGTTCATCAAAAAGTATTTTTAAAGCATTTTTTCATTATCAAAATGTACATATAAGGGAAAGGGAGCAGAAAAATAATCCATAAAACCACCACTAAATGATAAATCACTCTACCTTTTTTTTTATTGGTTATGAATATTCATGGGGTACAAAGCAAATTGTCACCATTTGTGCCTAAGATGTGATGGCCAAATCACTGTATCATTTTGCCACTTTTTATTCCAACCTTTCCCCATCAAATAGTATTTCTTTGAGAAGTGTTTTGGAAAACTTGTAATTATACTCATTTTTATTCTGCTTCTTACATTCCCTTAATGAAGTATAGTTGACATCACTTTAAAGTTTGAAAACATAATCTTTGTAAATTTAGATTTTAAAAAATTTACACAAATATACTAGTGCTTTGATAAACTTCTTTATGTGTGGATCTTTTTTAGCACATCTGATTATTTTTAGATTAGATTCTTAGAATAGTTAGATCAAATGTATTAACCCTTTTCAATAATGAAAGAATCTTCCCCATAAGTAACATAAAAATGTAAAGTAAAAGCAGCAGAGAATGAATGGGCTAAATGAGCCCTCCAAGTGTTAGTAAAATTCAGTGTTTTGGGGGACAAATCTTAGCATTAATATTAGAGTATAAACAAATAACAACAACAGCAAAGCAAACTGCGGGTGGAATATGACTCTTCAGGCCTTCATTTGTGTTTCTGTTTAAAATGCTTTTGATAATTTGCTAATGGGTTTTTCAGGGCAGTTATATCAAATTACATTTACTGATATAATTCATTCATTTATTCTTTCAACAAGTATCGATTGAGAACTTAATATGTTCAAGGCTGAGGATTCACTGATGAACAACATAGACATGGTTCCCTCCATCTCCTAGTGAGGAAGAGGGACTTAAGCCCATGAACTAACAAATATGTATGATAATTACAAATCGTGATGTGTTATGAAGGAAACAAATAGGTTGTACAAAGGGAGAGCCGTTCTGATGAGGTGACGTTTAAGCTGAGGCATAAACTTGGGAAATATCTGCCCATGGAAAGAGAAGGGAAGAGTTTCTAGTCAGAGGAAGTGCAAATAATTAAATCAGGACGCAGAAAGCAGACAGGGTAGCTGTAATGGAGGGGGAAAGAAGGAAAATGATGGAAATTGAAAGAAAAGGCTTGTAGGCCATGGTAAGGAGTTTGGATTTCATTGCTCCTGCAGTGCACAAGTAATGAACGATTTTTTTAGCAGGGGGATAACTTGATGCAGATGGTATATTAGGTAGGTCACCTTATTATTATGTGAAAATGGACTAGAAGAAAGCAGGAGAAGTGAAGAATAAAATCAAGAGGCCGGCCTGAACAAAGTTGGCAGTAAGAAAGAAAATACAAATGGTGGGACTTAAATGTGATCTGGAGGTTGATGGAAAGGTAGAAACCAAGTTTGTGGGCAAAGCAAAATTTCCACTGAGGTCAAGTGAATGTCAAAATATACATGAGAAATACCAGAAGTGCTTGTATTAGTCCATTTCAGTTGCTTATAACAAAACACCTGGAACTGGGTAAATGTAAGAAAACGAAATTTATTGCTTAAGGTTTCAGAGGCTGGGAAATTCGAAGTCCAGGGAACACATCTGGTGAGCGTCTTCTTTGGTGGGTACAGGGTATCACATTATGAGAAAGGCAGGAGCAAGAGATAGAGACTCTCACATGTTCTCCTAGAAAAGCCCTTAGAACCACGGCCATGACCACCATTATTAATCCATTCATTAGGTCATGGTCCTCAGAATCTAAGGACCTCTTCAAGGCCCCACCTTGAATTACCATAACAGGATCTCCCACCCCCTTAATAGTACAGTGGGAGTTAAACTTTAATAACTTTGGGGGGCCATTCAATCCACTGCAGTGCTGTTACTCAGTTACCCCTCACAACTCTAGATGTGAGTTTAGATATTAGGAGCAAGTTATGGATCAGAGATATAAAACTAATACATAAATTCTGTAGGAAAATATGAAATCAGGTTTTCATAGAGAGTATAAGAAGAGAAAGCCCAGAACATACTCCTCTGGAAGATTAACACTTAGAGGACTGCCTCTACAGATATCTCTTTTATCACACTCTCTTTAGGATTGCTGTTATCTTGTTAATATTTTGGCTTAAAAATGGCATCTCATTTTAATTTGTATGTCTTTGAGTTTTTTGGTTGCCTACATTGTATTCACTGTACATTATTTAAAATCTTTTTGACAAATAGCGAATATTTATGGCAAAAACAACAGGTTTTTTTGAAAGAAAAATAGTGTAATGTAGTGTTACTAGCCTGAATGGAGTAGAATCGAGTTAACAAATGTTTTAACACTAACTTCCAGAACTTCTTCAGGACAACATAGGGGCATATGGATTGCTTAGCTAATAAAGTGTTGAGTATGTGAGTTTTTTCTTTACAGTCATGTGAATATACTAATTCACATAATGCTGAGCCAGAAAGGTAAAATGCGCATGCCTTGATTTTTAGTTCTTCCTAGTTCTCATTTGGTCTTTTTCCACAGGTAACACAGTGTACTACCACATTAACAAAACATGATTACTCCAAATACATTATTCACTTGAAATATTAGAAAAAACAAATAAATAAAAGATGCATAAGTTATAGAATCAAATGCAAAATTTATTTTATTAACTTTTTAAGCTAAAACCTTCATCTTAAATTTAAAATGTTATACTTGGACAGTAGTGCAGAGAGACTAATCTGATAAATACATTTGTCATTGTATGTCAATATGTGAAGGAAATATATGACACCACTCCAAGGTAGAACCACATTAATGAGTACTAGATAAGTGACTCTAATTGTGAGAATTTCAGATATAATGATAGTTGATGTGAGAAATATTTTAGTTCTCTAAGGTTGTGATATTTAGTCTCATCCAAAGTGGGGTGAATATACATTTTGCTTTTTTCTTCTTTTTCAAATATAGACTAATCCATCATTTTTGTGTGTGTGGTTTCCACTTAAAAGACTCTTCTCCACTTTAAGATTATGTAATTAATTACCTAATTTTTCTTTCCATACATTTATAATTAAATGAATGTCATTGAATTTAAGCAGTTTATAATTACTGCTGCCATTGAATTTCTTTTCTAATTTTGCCATTTTATAGATATAGTCTACATAATTTTTGACTCTAAAGTGAAATATGTAGTGTGAGAAGGGATTTCTGTGTCATTTTTGAGTTCTAGAAGCAGTCTTGGCAATACAGTAGGAATATGCAATATTGGAATTTGCAGTATATTCTGCTAAAAAAAGGCAAAATGTATGACACGAAGAGTCTTCTAGAAAATTCTTCATCTATGGCTACATGGCTTATGGTTGCTATTTTATTATTCACAGGCCCTGAATAACACTTGTGTCTTGGTTTGTTTACTGCCTCTCAAATTCTCGCCCAATTCACCTGGCTTGTGCTTGGAAATTCAGACCTCACTGGGAAGCCCCCTTTGCTTGGCTCCTCAGAAATGCAGAAACTCCTGTGATATATTCTTCCTCGGTAAACCCATGTTTCTGCTGCTGGTCTTCACTGTTGTTACCTCAACTTTGCTTACTTGATAGCTATCTTAGCTAATACCTCCCTGAGGGATTTCATTTTTCTATTTCCCATCTATAGCTTATTTGAGAGTTTGGGCCATTTGTTTAGTTTGAAATTTTGTAAAAATAAAGTTTAGAAATAGAGAAAGGCACAAAATACAATATAGAAAACATGCTATAATATTTTGGGTTTGGTCTAGACAGAAAAAAAAAAAACGTAAAACTGACCTTACTAATACATTCAAGCAATTTCTCTGCAATCCATTGCTAATTATCAGTAAGTATAGACGAAACATGGTCTTGTGTCACAGCTCCTTAGTGTGGTCTCTCATGTTTACTGTTTTCTAAATATATCACCACCTACATGAGATGATGGTTTTTTATCTTAGGCAATGGTGACCATTAAACTTCTGATTGAAATTTCTCCTCTCCAACATCAATGTCTGAGATTTGTAAGAAACACCCTCAGGTTAAAAACTCATAGAATCATTATTTTTGGTTCCCTTCCCCATTAGAAAAAAATGAATTTGGTTTAGAAGTCATAATATTATGATCATACTTTTAAAATAGACATAGTTTTTGTTAGAAAAACACTGTATTAAGTAATCCAAGAGTTGGATTCAAGTGCCAACTGGCACCATATACTATTAGGCAAGTCCCTGCATCTCTAAAGTTTATTAGGTCTGAGTGCTCTCCTAAATTTTTTATGGCTTTAAATATCTATGCTTTAGTGTTTCTTCCAAAAGTTAGCCTTATAACATAGACTCAAATAAGTAAAAATAAAATGATTTCTGAGCATAAATATATATATACATATATATAATATGCATTATTAATATGTATTAAAAATAAATATATAACAAAAAGTTTTTCTTTCAGAATCAATACACACAATGACAACCAGGGGAAAAAAAAAAAGAAAAAAAAACCTCTCATAACTTGGGGAGGGTGGGAAGAGAGGAGCAGAAAAAACACATGAAGAGATTAAAAGATCACCATGTTTAACAAATACTGTTTTTTTAAAAAATCACTGTAAAATAGAGTTTGGGTTGCAACAAAGGAAGAAATATGCAGAAGTCACACAAAATTAAGGTGGGAGCACTGGGAACTTAAATGTGTTCTTAAGACTTTACAGTTTGGGGATGCCTTAATTTGAGCTTCCACTTTAAATTTCTCTCAGGGAGTGGGAGACAAAATTTAAGATCTAGGTCATATCCACATTGTGGAGAACAATAGGAAGTATCCTATATAAAGCCAAGAATAAAGGGCTACTCTCACTGTGAGTGTGAACAAGAAATGAGCTCAGAGTTTTATCAAGGAAACATGCATGTCTTGACCTTGGCACTGGGTGAAGAGGAAGACAGGTGTCCACTGAAAATTTGTGACCACAGCCAAATTTACTTTTTGGCCCACACAATCTATACATGCATGGAAAAGATAATTTAAAGTGGTCTCATCTAGGTAAAGCACATATGACATGGCAAAAGTAAGCACACATGTTCTTGGGAGAACACATATTCAACCTAGACTTCAAAAATTTCCTAAAGTTAAAATTCTAAAGAGACATTATTGGCTCATAATCAAATATTCCAAAAGAACACAAGGCAACAAAGCAAACAAGCTACCCTGGGAGAAAACCAATAAAATTAGAGAAGCAGAATTAGATACAACATTTTTCAGATTTTCAAATTACCAGTCATCAAATAAATAATAATTCTCATTAATTCCCTTAAATAAAGAAAAGAGAAAGTTGCAAATATAAGCAACAAATGAGAGATTACAAAAACAACTAGCACATCTGAGAAAGAAATAAACAGAATGAACAGAAAGAGGGGGAAAAAAGCAATAATTAGATTTAAAAACTTGATGGTCAACGAAACAGCAGATTAGCCTGAAGAAAGTTATTCAGACTTTAAAACAGAGAGGCAAAGAGATGGTAATTGTGAAAGAGAGGTTATGAAATGTAGGTCAGTGGGAAAAGGTCTAAAAAAATGTACATTTTTCATAAGATAGTATAGAGAAAATGGGGAAGAAAGGATATTCAAAGAGTTGATGGCTGATAAGGTTCAAGAATTGTTGAAAAACACAGTGAATCTCAGTGTAAACAAAAAACATTCACATCCAGACATATTACAGTAAATCAACAGAAAAAGAACTTAGAGAAACAGAGAAGAACTTACTAGCCAGAGGAAATAGACAAATTTCCTTCAAAGGACTGATACTTATTCTGTTAAATGCTTTTTCAACATTTCCCAATAATAGAAGTTGTAAGACAATGGAATAGTATCTTAAACAGTATCTTAAATGAGCAAAGACATGTACACACACAACCTCCCTCCAAAATTGTCACTCTAGAATTTTATACCCTAATAACATCCAGTAAAACTTTTTTCTAGAGTAGAGGCAAAATAAAGACGTTTACAGACAAACAAAAATTAAGTTTACCACCAACAGACCCTCGATAAATAAAATTCTGCATATATAATTTAGGCAAAGTGAATATTGTCCCAGATGGAAGATCTGAGATGGAAAGCTAATTGATAAGGTAATTGTAAATATGTGTCTAAATCCAAATAAATATGAACTGTATTCTAAACCAACACTAAAGAACAACAGCAGCAACAACAATGGCTCATTTATGGGGCAGGAAACAATATATATAAAAATGCTATGCAAAATTTGAATGTGATTTTGATGAAAAGTAGTTGGCATTAAAACATACTACACTCTAATATCTTTATATTGTTCAGGAGAAAGGCAAAGATATGAATGTTAAAATAGTGAAGATTAACATTAACAGGTTAGACAAAGAGGACACAATCTCCAAAAAAATAGAAGGGGGAAATGGAATAAGATAAAGAAAAGAAAATATTGATCTAAGGAAGTGAGGAAAGAAGGAAATATTCAGGTGGGTCAAAAGTTCATGTTTTTTGTAGCACCCCTTGAAGACAGCAAAAATCCTCGAGTAAGTAACAGCTTAGAATCTCAAGCTAGAATGCAGAGAAGTTAAAAAGAAATGTTTTGAATACTTGATATTTCATTCAAGCAGATAAAAAAATATATATGTAAAGAAACTTAATGATTTCAGTGATGAAAAAAATTAAATCAATACCTACATTAGTCTTCTGAAACAAAAATAAATAGTTTAATATGAACCAACTGTTTTTAAAATTTTGTATAATTTAATCTCTATAACAGTCTTAGAAACAAGTATTATCATCCCCATTTTACAGCAGAGAAAATTGAAACTCAATGAAGTTAAGTAACTCCCCCAAGGTCTCAGAGTTGGAGTCAAGATTCAAACTCAGGTCTTCTTACAGAAAGCTATCTTCATTATTTTCATTACCCCCCAGCTGAAATGGAGGGTCATTTGTTTTAATTGGCATGCAAATCCTTTTTCAGACCAAATAATTTGAAAATGATAATTCTAAGAATAAAGCAACCTAGTCGTGTAGGCAGAGATCTTACTAGTATTATCAATGAGCATACTGGTTATCTCATTTCTGCTGCCTTAAATCAACCAACAGAGAAGCCCAGAAAAGCGAAAAGTTTTGCTATTCCCAGATTCCCTCTTCTTCTCCCAGATTCCCTCTTCTTCTCCCAGCTGCAGCCAGCCCTCACTACTTAAAACCTGCCCACTTCCTGCACAAGGTAAACCCAAAATGTCAAGAAGGTTGAAAAAGGCTATAACAATACTACATACTTTCTGCTATACCAAAGACATCTACATAAGCATTTTTATGAATAAATATAATTATCAATAATAATTTTGTATTTCTTAGATAATGTGGAATACTTACATTTATTCGGGGAGAAAAAAATCTTTGAGAGACTAGCATTTTGAAAAACATAACCTTGCAATACATAAATTTTCCTGTTAAAATTAATGACTTTGGCAGAATTACTAAGCAGAAAATAGAATTTACACAATGGTAATTTTTGTAGAATATTGAAATGCATACGAGCCTCATTGACATAATTCTTTATCAGACAATAGTTAAAATTAAAGCAAAATCAGTTCCAAAATAAAACATCTATTTTAGAAAACTAGTATTTATTGTGTTTGGAAACTCATGATACGAGTTTTGGGAAAAGCAGCTTTATATTTTACTAAAAGGGACTATTATCTAAGAACAATCATTCACATAGCTTCCGATTTGGCAGTGATCCAGTGATATCATGATAGACAAAGGAAACAAGGCTTTTTCAAGCTTTTTAATTTAGAAAAATAGATTTAGTTAGTCTTATTCTCTTTTCCGTTTTCTGTAATATGGTTAAAAGAGAGGATAGATTAATTTTACACGGCGAGGTCGCAAAGGAAAGATCTGCTATCGCATCCATCAACTACAGTTGCCTAGAGCGCTATTTGTTTCCTTCAAGAAGAAAAATACTTTCTTGGATTCAACCTGCTCATTCTAGAATCATCTTCACTGTAACAGATACAGATGAAAAAACTGTTTTCCTAACAGTCCTGGAGTTACAAATCCAATTTGAGTTTAGCGATTGAGACCCCATGTTCTTTTTTAATGTAACTCTGCAAAGCCTAGGGCTTTCTTTGTGACTGGTTCTGATTAAGTATGTCTGTCTTTTCTCATGTTGCACTTTGTCATCAAGATTCCATTAGAATCCTCATTGTATGATTTCCCTGCATAAAAATCTCCAGCTTCTGTCATACAGAGTTCTGCAAAAAACATTCTAGACTATGCTGTTTGATGAATACCTGCCTCAATATTCCCCGAGGAATTAGTTTAAATTGCAAATTTCTTAGCTGCATCCATAACTTACCAACTCAAATCTTCCAATCTCTTTCTCTCCCTCTCCCTTGCATGAGAACCCACATTTTAGCAACCTTCTCTATTATTCTTGTATAGAGAGAAATTTGGGAAACAGCATTATAGAGGTTTGAATACGGTTGAGGGCAGCTTGTTCTAGAGACAAGATAATGATCTTTGAAGTTCGATAGACCCAGATTTTATCCTAGGTGCAAATTACAGCCCTGTTCCTGCAACATATTAGCCGTGTGACCATAAATACATTACTCGATCTCTCTGAGCCCCACCTGCCTCATATGTAAAATGTGGATAATTACACTAGTTTTGCATGGTTGTGTCTAAGACTCAGGAAGAAAATGTATTTACAGTCTCTGAGTTGTTTAAAACACAGTATTTATTATTTACCTCTGTGTGAGGTTTCTTTAGAATCAATGCTTCTCTGAGTAGAAATATAATCTCTTCTCTTTACCTTCATATAGCCTCTTATCACTTCTATAATGTCCAGTTGTGAATACGCTCAGTTCATGGGGTTAAAAATGAATCCCTTTCCCATCTTCGTCTTCTCATTGTCTCACTGAAGAAAGGTTTATGGAAACTTAATGGTCTTTTTTGCAAAACGCTAGGAAAGATTTAAGCCTATCCTGTCACTTAGACACCTAATTACATCATTACATCTGCAATTACAATTAAAGATTTTCAGCTGATGAAAGGCATGTTCGCTGCATTCTCATTACCTGATATTTCCTTGCCAACACTCAGGAGTACCATGATTTTGATGAAACGAAAACAACTCAAGGAGCTATATTTGCTCAGTAACATCAACAGAACAGTTCAGGGAGCCCATTGCAATTCCCTTCTGCCCCATTGCATTTTTCCGCTGAGCTATTTAAAGCTATAGCTTTCCTTATTACCTTACAGAGCTTGTTGGCAGCCAAGAACACTAGTAATTTCTGCTGATCCAGCAACATCTGTGTGACATATCACAATCTGTTAGGCACGTAGAGCTATTTGGGCGGTAAGCCAGTTGGATTTGGTCTTAAGTTGACTCAGACTAGATCAGTCAATTCAAATCACTTAGTGCCTGCAGTGCCTGTCATATAATGTGCTTGCCTTAAGTATCCATTATTTACCACAGCCTCTTAGTGGTAACAGAACCAAACACATGCCCCAGGACCATTAAGATTTTCTTCTCCCTCCTTTTCACTTACTGCTGTCTACGATCACCCCTCAACTTCACAGCTCCATAAATGTCATCCAGCCCTATCGCCATTATGATGCTTGGTCCATTTTTAAATGTCTCTTTCAAGTTATTGACTAATGACTGCATATTAATTCTTATGATTAGAAAGAAACTTCATACTTCTTATGGACTTACCTTCAATTTGGATGTGTTTAATAATTGAAAAGTTCTTCCTCATTGTATTAATTATGACTCCGCACCAAGTGACAGAAAACCTGATCTAACCTGTCTTAAGTGAAATGGTGATTTATTGCCCCAATTAAATGAAAAGTACAAAGGCCTCTGGCATGGCAGAATATAGAGATAAAAACAATGTCGTTGGGCCCTTGTTTTGCTCTCATGGTCTCTCAGTTCTGCTCTGTTGCTTCCCAACAGGATTTCTCTCTAAATTCATAAAATGGTGACATCAGCCTTAGGATCTTACATCAGCTCAGCTTCCAAAACTGCATGAAAGAGTGCCAGCCACTACTTGAGCATTTCCAGCAAAAATCACATTGCACCTCATTGGCTATATTTAGATCACATGCATCCCACAGAACCCATCCCTTCAGGCAGGAAGAAGGAGGTGCTCTGACTTACTTCTACCAACACCGCATATTTGCTTTTGCATCAAGGTTTGATCTAGCTCTACTCATACTACATGGGCTGAACGTGTTGGGACAGGTTTCTAAGAAGAAATCAAGATTCAGTTACCAAGAGAAGAGTAAATAAATGATAGAAATGTTTTTGTCCTTATAGTCAAACAAAATTTACCTTATTAGAACCTCCTCTCGGGCCGAACCCATGGCTCACTTGGGAGAGTGCGGCGCTGGGAGCGCAGCAGCTCTGGGGGTGCTGAGGCCGCAGGTTTGGATCCTATATAGGGATGGCCGGTGTGCTCACTGGTTGAGTGCGGTGTGGATGACACCAAGCCAAGGGTTCTGATCCCCTTACTGGTCACAAAAAAAAAAAAAAAAGTACCTCCTCTCATTAATCCATAATTGATTCTTCATACTCCCCTGAACAAAGCCTATTTCTCTTTTCCTGCAACTTCTTAGTTTTTGAAGAAACAATGATTTACTTCCTCCAAGCTATAGTAAATTTAGAATGAATAGTTAATGTAATAGGATCAACAAAGTATTAATGCAAACAAGATGACTTAAGATAGGTATAGTAATAGCACAATTGAATTGATCCTTGGAAGCATATGAAATTACTTGATAGAGCACTGAAATGTAAATGTGCTTGTATATCAACCACTCTAGATCTACTGCCCCAGAATTTGGGAGGATACTTCAATGGTATGTGTATTATTCAAAAGCTTCAAGGTAATTCTCATACACAATTTTATTTATAAAACACTGATCCTATAGATTGAAAGAAACAATATATTTATTATTATTTACCTATTCAGCGAATACCCAGAGAATTTTGTCTAGTATTAAGTGTCTTATTTCAGAGAGATATAGATACACATTATTTGCTCATAGGGAAATGGTCAGGGTGAAATCATGTCTTTTGAAAAACAGAAGTAACTGACCACATGAATGGTAAGAATAGACCAAAGCTAGAAGGGGAAAAAAAATCAGTATTTCCCAGGAGTTGTTTCAGAAAGTTTGTTATTTTTCTATCCATCCATTTATTCAAGAAATGTTTAATGAGCACAAACTATATATCAGGCACTGTGCTAGATGCTAGTATTAAAATGAAGAGTGAAAGCAGTCATGGAGTCTGCTCTCAGGGAGCTTACAGTCTGAGACTGAGGCAAATATCACAAAAAGTTAGTCTGCTTTTGCTTGCAGACCCCAAATCAAAGTGGTTTTAGTTAGTTAACTCATAAAACTGTCAATATAGATGTTGAAAAGAATTCAAGGTTTGCTGTAGTTTGAATAAGTCCACCCAAATTCATGTGTTGGAAATGTAATCCCCAATGCAACAGTGTTGGGACGTGGGGCCTTTTGGAAGACGTTTAAGTTATGAGAGCTCCACCCTTATGAATGGATTAATGCCATTATAAAAGATGGACGGAGTTTGGTCTTTTTTGCCCTTCAACCTTCTGCCATGTGAGGTCACACCATTTCTTACCCTCCTGAAGATGCAGCCTTCAAGGTGCTATACTGGAAGCAGAGACTGTATTATCATCAGACATTGAACTTGCTGGCCCCTTGATTTTGGACTTTCCAGCCTCCACAACTGTCAGAAATTCTTATTGTTTATAAATTACCCACTCTGTGGTAATTTATTTTGTTACAGCACAAACGGACTAAGAATAGGTTAGATGATTAAATGGCTCAGTGACACTACTTAGTATTTGGGATATTTTCATCTCTCTGTGCCGCCTTGGGTGTTGGCTTTGTCCTCAGCCTGGTTATAATCTGTCTGCTGCAGTTTCAGAGACCATACCCAAACACAAAATGCCCTGAGGAAAAGGAAGTCTGTCTGTCCTTTAGTCTCTATCATAGAAGTGAAGACAAGATTCTCAGAAGTCTCCCATCAAATTTCTTCTTATATCTCATTAGCTATATTAAGGATATATACATGCATGTGTACATACAACACACAGACATCCTTGAATCTATCATTGGGAAAATTGAGAAAGGGGGAAGGAATTACTATACTTGGCATAAGCTAATTATTTAAGATTTTACAGATATTGAGAGTCAACCAAGATGTCTGCTACAGACGTTAATCTAAGGTGAAGAAACAAATATAAAATTACGAATGTGATGGAGTCCCACACCATGTTTTTAAACTTTTACTAGGGAAATGCAATGTCTAGAAATATTTTCCTAAGGAAGCTTAAGCAAAGATCAAGAAAATGAGTAGGGTTTGAATGAGTAAGGAGTGGGCAGAAAAGCATTTCAGGCAGAGAGAAGAGCATGAGAAAAATGCCCAGTGGCTGGAAAAAAACTGAGAAAATGAAGAACTGAAGAAACTGTGGTGGCCTGGATCTGAGAGAGAAAAGAGGGGTCTTAACTCTTAGATGAAGCTGAGAAAGCCTGGCATGTCTTTGTGAGGAATTTTGTATCTTTTCCTAAGAACACTGGAGAATCATAGAAATATCACATCTTCTACTGTGAGTGGGACCCAGTATGAATAAGGGGTGAAAAGTTAAGAATTTGTCCAAGTGAAGGATAATGATACTTTGGCTTGGGTATTGGCAGTGATATGACATCTATTGAGAAGGAAAACTTGACACGGCTTGAGATGCATTGGCTATGGTTTGGGGGAGTGTTTCAGGGAGCAAGGAAATAGGTGCTGTTGACAGTGACTTCTGGGTATCGGGCTTGCTGAAGTAATGGTAGTCCAGGGAAGTGGCCCATGCTGAAACTGTTTGGTAAGAAGTAATAGAGTATCAGAAAAGGAACGGCAACAGGACCGACTAGTTACAGGGGTACTGCATCTGTGCTCCTCACGTCTGCCAGTGGCTCTAAAATCTGGGAATGTTTTCTCTCAGCTGAGAAAGCATAACACAAGCAGCTCATCACATTCCTCAGGATGAATGAATTTAACTGAATAATCACTGTTGGTCTATATGAAACCATTAAATGCCCAGACAGAAGCTGTTTCCATACAAAGCACTGGACCTTTTGATTAAGTCTAGAAGCCACTTGGAGGGGGTGAAATGGGCTACCCTGAGGTACCCTCAGCCAAAAGAGCTTCCTAGTAGGGCACATAGCATTTACTCTTTAGGCAGACTCTTCCACTAGCAAACTGTTGGAAGGCAAAAAAGTAACATATATTAGGCTTTCGATATACTTCGAAAGCATAAATTCCCCAGATATATAAGGGTACTTCAAAAAGGTCATGGATAAATAGAATTAAAAGATAATATGAATTATTCCATGAACTTTTTGAAGACACCTTATAGCATAAAGATTTTTCACTATCTTTATTTATTTAAGATTTATATCAATAATCATATCTTGAAGAAGGAAAAACAAGCTTCCTATATTAATTCTAATCTGTGTGACTACAAATGTCCTTCTTAACCACGAGCAGTGTTTAATTGGTCTAACAATCCTTTTAAAAAAGGGTAAAAATGTGTTCTCTTGTTCAGACACTAAATGTCATTCGCTCAATATATTGTTAAACATCAAATGGCGTCTAATCCATCAATTCATCTGTTTTTCACATTTCCTCATTTCATCTTAAATCTCCTCTTTGCATCCTACAGCTTTACACATATGTCTTACCTCTCTAACTGGTTATTCCACAATGTAGCTAACATTCAAAATAGCACAAGTACTCAACATAAAAGTAACTTGTAATCCCTGCTCTGTGGGAACTGGTACTTAGACTTCCCATTAACACAGTGGGAAGTTATACACTTAACTCTACACCAATTCAAATGAAAGAAGATATGCAGTATGCACAGAAGTCTACTCATATCAGATATCATTTTTGAGCTTTTAGAATTGGCTGCTTTTTAAATGATATCTTCTGACAGAATAGAAACTACTGCTGTGAAATATATTCTATTATGTGTTCATATTTTGTTAGTTGTATTATGAAACATGAATTTTACATAGTAAAGACATGACCAAGAGTTTATTTCCTTCTTCCTATAATAGAAACAATTGTGTAAATTTAAATAATCAGCAAGTTGATTGTTCAAATAGTGATAGCAGAAATACACTCACATACACATACAAGTACTCTCATTTGAAGTAATAAATGATAGCGATTAGTATTTTTATTACCAACACTCTCATTCATTGCTTCAGCCATTCAGTTGCACAGATGTTGTTAGCATTAAAATTAATATTAACAATGACCCCATTGTTCCTATCTCATTTCTTGTAAGAAATCAGGAAAAGAAAGAAAATAAACTCGCGTTTATTGATGAGCTATTATTTATCAGACACCACAGTAGGTGTTTTAAGGTACTTTAATATTCACAACAATTTCAATATAATCCACCTGTTTTCTGATACATCCATATATATATATATATATACATATATATATACTTTTTTTTTCTTACTGTTTCACAATGTATACTTGTACAAAAAGTGGGATATATGCTATAATGTAAAAGAAACCCCTCAAGAAACCCCCCACACCACCACCACCAAAACATGGAACACATAATATTTTTGGACACAATGTCTTAATTTTTTAAATTTTATTTTACCAATATACAATGTAGTTGATTTTCGTGTCCCTTTACCGATTCCTCCCTCCCCCTTCCCCCTCCCACCCATCAACATCATATCTGTTCACTTGTCTTAACAAGTTCAAAGAGTTATGATTGTTGTGTCTTCTTCCCCACCCCACCCCGTTTGTTTGTGTATTTATTTATTTACTTTTAGCTCCCACAAATAAGTGAGAACATGTGGTATTTCTCTTTCTGTGCCTGACTTATTTCACATAATATAATTTTTTCTCAGTCCATCCATGTTGCCGCGAATGGTAGTATTTCATTCTTCTTTATAGCTGAGTAGTATTCCATTGGGCAGATGTACCACATTTTCCATATCCACTATCTGATGATGGACATTTGGGCTTGTTCCAACTCTTGGATATTGTAAATAGTGCTGCGATAAACATGGGAGTATAGGTATCCCTTCAACATGATGATTTCCATTCCTCCAGGTATATTCCCAGCAGTGGAATAGCTGGGTCATATGGTAGATCTATCTGTAATTATTTGAGGAAACTCTGAACAATTTTTCATAAAGGCTGCACCATTTTGCAGTGCCACCAACAGTGTAGGAGGGTTCCTTTTTCTCTGCAACCTCACTAGCATTTATCATTCTCAGTCTTTTGGATATTAGCCGTCCTAATAGGAGTGAGATAGTATCTCAGTGTGGTTTTGATTTGCATTTCCTGAATGCTGAGTGATGTTGAGCATTTTTTTCATATGTCTATTGACCATTGATATATCTTCCTTTGAGAAATGCCTGTTCAGCTTCTTTGCCCAATTTTTAATTGGGTTACTTGTTTTTATGCTGTAAAGTTGTTTGAGTTCCTTGTATATTCTGGATATTAATGATACATCCACATTTGAACAAAGTTTTGGCACATATTAATTTGACAGGGAGCATCATCCCATTAGTGTGACCTTGACATTTTTGCCACATAATTGAAGCTGCTTTTGTGAAAATGAACATATTGCTGGCTTGTGGTATATACCATTCTTTAAATAAGTAAAAATAAATTTAAAAAAAGATGAAATTCTGACTACATACTGTCTCACAAAGGTTCATATTCAGATAGCATGTTTTCTTCTTGGGAGGCAGTTAGGTAAAGGGGCAAAGTTCATAGTTATAGAGACTTCCAGTTTTCACTTAGTGATGCATGTGTGCATGATTGTTTGGGCAAGATATGCTGCATGTACTTACAGACTATTTATGCTAATGATTTGTGGTAGAGAAGACAAAACAAATTATTCTGATATGTTCTTCAGGAAAATGAATTTCCTATATTTCAAGCAGATGGTCTTCCCTGTTTTGATTAGTGTTAAGAGATTTTCTCTTTTCTAAATTCATTGAGACTTTCCATTTAAGTATACAGAGAATAATCTACAACATTTAGGAAGAATTTTATTATTATTATTATTATTTTAGAACATAGATAAGAAGATCACATAAATCAGACTGAGCTGAGAGTGGGACAGAAATCTCTCAAATTAAGAAGGGTCATGATCCTCACTTATGACAGTGGTAAATAAATACTATCTGCCAAATAAGTAATACCTGCCTTAATCTCTTTTAATTTTACATCTGATTCTATATGCAATGACAATGCAAGAAATAAATATATGTGTGGTTTTCAAAAAATGTCTGGATTTGGTGAACTTTTTGCAGGGGGTTAGTGACAGCATTGTACTTTTATTGACATGTAATAATTTATATTTTCTAATTACTTATGTTTTCCAATAAATAGAAGTTTGCTTTAACTGCCCAGCAAGGGTCTGAATCTGGCTGTTTGTTTTGTGGTATAAATGAAGCCCTGACTGTTTTTCTATTGTAGAATAATGTTCCCTGCTAATTTTAGATAATTGTTTTTATGCTTTGCTCTGTCTAGTGTCATCAACACACACAGGAGAAGATGCACTTAAAATACACAGATGACAACTTGGAAGGTTTGGTAAAAGTGAGGCATGGATTTGATCTTAGAACCATCTTTTCCTCGCCTTCTCTTCTAAGTTAAAGGGAGGTGGGGTATCAAAAAATGAGCAAGCATCTTCTTTGGTAATTGGTAAAGATAAATTTCTTGCCTTTCCTGTCTAAAACTGGTGGCAACCACCACCCAATCCCCACAAAGTGGAGTTCATCCCTCAGCCACCTTCAGTATTTGTGAGTCCTGTAATGGACCTGGCCACTGCTCTGGCTGACCTTCTGCTGGTGCACCTGCCCTGATGCACGTGCCTTCTCATACGCTTCGCTATGGCAATCCCAGAAAGACCATAGCCCCCAATCCCAGCCTCTTCCTAGAGTCACTCTCAGGCCCATGGGCACGCATGGGAGTGATCTTCCTGACTTTCCAGGAACTGGAAATAAAGGGAGGAAGCAGCTTAACCTCTCCTCGCTGGAAGTTCTTTATGTTGTCAGGTCTCACCCATTCTCATTTTTCCTGTGCTTTTGCTATGTGAGGAGACAAGACCACTGCCTAATCAAGCATCCACTGTGACAGAGAATGTGGTTTTCTCCTCCTTATAAGCCCTCAGCATAGTTTTGAGTGTTTCTCTTAAAGCACCTGCTTCTTATGCTTCAAGTTCAGAGGGGAAGCAACCCATTCCTTTCTTCAAAAGACATTTTCCTCTCTCCTATACCCGCTCCTGTCTACTGGCTTATCCATGGAGACGGGGATAGGGAGTTTGTTGGTGGTATCTGTTAGAGCCAGTCCTCTGATCTGTCATTTCTCAGTAAGTCTTGTATAAAGGAGGCTGTCCCTCATGGCTACTGGTTCTTAGAACTTAAAAATAAAGTATTTTCATTTTGCTTTAATTACTTAGCAATACGCCTTAGCTACAAATCTGAAAATCCCCCAAATTCTAATCAACATTCTATTATATAAGTATAATAATAAAAATTCAAAGTAAGTTTTTCTGAATTTGGAGGAAGTCACACTTCCTATTAGAGGAATTAAAAAAGCAGTCCTGAAATAAAGGAAGTGACATTAAAAGTGGTTCATCGTAGTGATATATAGTTAAAGTTAAATAGATAAATTAATAAATATATATAGTTAAATAAAATTAAATAAATATGTATACACACACACACACAAACACATGAGGTTACTTGAAAAAACTTCTTGAAGTACCTTTAACACATATACTTATATATGTAAATCAAGTGTTTTATATACACACACACACAATATATGTGTTTTTATAGGAATAAAGGTTACATATTTTGGGGGTTCAATGTTGACATATGTTGATCAAATCAATATTACTTCCATATATATTGTTACGAATCGTTCTTATTCTTTATGCCCCTTGTCCAATCTCTCCCCAACCCCCTGTCCTTCTCCCCTCCCCCCTCTGATAACCCTAGATTTCTTCTCTCCTTCTGATAGAGTAATAGTGTAAGGAAAATGGTCAGGGTCCCTCAGATGTTCAGAATCTTGCCAAGCATTTGCTGTAAATATCCACGTGCGCCCAAGTGTTCCTTGGTTACTATATAATGTAATTGCGTGTGGGCACCCAGGTGTCCTGGGTTATGGACCTAAACATAACGGACTAATGGATCTGATATACGGCGCCTTTCAGGACACTCCATGAGACCACTAGGGTGGCTGATCCTAGCTCTGAATAAAGCCTATTAATTTTTTACCCAAGGCTCCCAGGATCTTTTCTTATTACATAGCTCATGGAACTGTGTGTGAAGGATTTGTGAACCAGTCTGTACAATGAACTCTAGCCCTAGCAATACAAATGGTTACTTTGTTGACTTGTTGCCTAGATGATCTGTCCAATGCTGAAAGGTGTGTTCAGGTCCCCCAGTATTATCGTGGAGCATATGCTTCTTCTGTCACTCTAGAATTGGCTTTGTGAAGAGAGACATCCTCTTCTTTTCTTTGGTCTCTGCTGGTGATTCTCCTTGTGTCAATGTACTCCAGTGACTGGCAGACCATCTGCATGGTGGTTGTGGCATCTAGCCACTTTCATGGCAGCCATGGTTATTATGGTGGCTGTGGCGGGCCACCCACATGGAGGTGATGTTTTTGGCATGCTACTTACCTAGTTGCTGGTGGCTCCTGGCTCCATACCTCAGGACCCCAGGGTAGGCCTCAATGGATACTGTTTTTTCTTTCAATTCTATGTTGGATTATTTACTATTCCCATTACTTAAATTCTGCACTGGAACTAATTTGTTGTCCTTTGCTTACTTCTAAAATGGGGGAATTCCTGTGGGGACCAGTACTTGAGCCCTGTGGTTGAGCTAAATTGCTGCTTTGCTGCTGATTCCCTGGGGAAGGCTTTTGTGCAGCTCAGGTTTTAATAGTTGACTTTATAGGTACTTCTGGATTTAGTGAAATCCGCTGCACCTGGGATTGAAACACTGGTCTGGGCCTGAGTCTTTTCATCAAACTGCCCCCCATGCAATTCTATATTCCTGACCAGTCTCCTCCGAGTGGTCCTGTGCTGAATGGGAGGCAGATCAGCTGTCCTTGCTATGCCCCAGTGTTCCCCTGGTGGGCCCGTCTCCCCCACTGCCTGTGCTCCAAACACTTCCCATGGGATGGGCCATGATCCAGTCCCTTGCAATGACTCACTGGCCTCTGAGTCACTCCTTTATTCATTCGTTGTGGCTCCTCAGTCCTATGTGGGTCCACAGGAACTCTATTAGTGGTCTTGCTGTCCTGGGTGCCACCAAGGCCCTCTTCTCCTCTGCTGCCTCCAAGCAACTCCATCTGAAAGGCACAGATGCAGCTTTTGCCAGCTCCTGCTCCATGGGCTCAGCATCTCCAGCCTCGAAATGGCTGGGATTCAAAACCATCGGAGCAGTTTTTTCTTTCTCTCATCATGGCTTCTTCCACTTTCATGTACTCTGTAGGTCTCTCCTCCTCTTCGCCCGAGCTCTAGTGGTCCCAGCTTGGCTGTCATTGCTTTTTAATAGTTGATTTGTGGTAGAGAGTGACACTGGGGACTGTCGATTCCACCATCTACAGAGGCCAGGTTTCTGAAGCTGTTCCACATCACATCTCTGTAGAGATTTCCTTGGGAAGAATCTAGCAAAGGCCACTCCTCCTCACAACCACATTTTCAGTGACCACTGAATCCATTTTCCAGCTTCTGGGGCATCCCTGCATACTCCCTGTGGATCTTCCAGTACTTGCAGGTAACAGTGTGACAGAGGCTGCAGGGGAGCCATGTGGACCTCCCAGAGCAGAGGACATGGAGCTGTGGAGAGGGAGGGAACTTGCCATGCTTACTTTTCAGAGAGAAACTCCATCGGGTAGATTCAAATTGACCCGTTTATCTGTATCTCTCTCATTACATTAGCAAAGTAACAAATTATTAACATTAATGGCAAATAAATTGAATACAAATAAATAGGGCAGAGGAATGGACTAAGAATCTACTACAAGCTTTGACATTCCTTCTGCAAAGGAGAATTTAGTTTTCCTTGAATTCTGGAAATCTCTGAGTCTGTCTTATAGTATTCCTAAAATATCCTGAAATTCTTATTAAGTTAATTGTAATCATCCCCTTAATCATAAGTGGTTCAACTTATGACTTTTTGACTTCACTGTGGTGCAAGAGTGATACACGTTCAGTAGGATCCCCTACTTAGAGTACTGTTCTGTCTTTCACTTTCAATACAGTTTTCAATAAATTACATGAGATATTCCACACTTCATTATGAAACAGGATTTGTGTTAGACGATTTGGCCAAACTATAGGTTAATGTAAGTGTTCTCAGCATGTTTAAAGTCGGCTAGGCTAAGCTACGATGTTTGGTAAGTTAAGTGTATTAAATGCATTTTCAGCTTACAATATTTTCAATTTACCATGGGTTTATCAGGACGCTACTCCATAGTAAGTCAAGGAGCATCTGTACTTAACGTTGACAATTTTATGTCATTTAACTTGCTACCCCATCGATTCCTCCATCTCTTTTTCCCCAACATCAATACGTTTATGATTTCCTGGTGAGAAAATCAAATTTGGAGTAACAATGGCTGAATTTGAGTCCATATGTATAGTTAATTTGGGGCGAGGCATTTCATCTTCCCTCTCAAAATCTATTCGCATCTTAACAAAGGAAATTGTGGTCCCTACTTCACAGAAGCTTGTTTCGATTTTAAATGAAATATCTTATGTAAAGTAGTTAGGTATCTTAAACGCTTGGTTTTGATGAGTTTGACGAGTTTTAAACATACATGACTCCATGTGAAAATTTTAAGATAAATTACCTTTTTCCCATTTCTTTCTCCTTCTTTCTTTTTTATCCTTCCTTCCCCTTTTTCCTTTCTTCCTTTCTCTTTTCTTTCTTTTTATTTTTTCAGTTTTTCTGTTTGCTTTTTAATCAAATCATCCAGCTGTAAGTGCCAGTGCAGGTTTCAATGTTTGAAGCCATTTGAGATAAATTCTTCCCCAGTAGTTCTGAAATATAAATGTGCATGTATGTGAATGGCTTTCCTTTATTATAAATTCATTAAACCCTATGACTTGTTAGGCACTATTCTGGATGCTGAGAAACAGCAGGGTATAAAATCAGAGCCATAGCTTTTAGTCTGCTTTGCAAGTGTCATTATAAAACTAGTTATTAGTATCAGCACCCTACCCACACTGAAGCACTGTACTACCACATGTAGGTATTTTCTGAGTTTTATGGAAGAAAATGAAAAATGCAGGTATTCTCACTGGCTGGGGAGGAGACAGTCTAGAAACATCATTGATGCTTTCTCATTTTAATTTTAGACTGTGGGTGGGTAACCTATGGCTTATAGGCCTAATCCAGCTCTCTGTTTTTGCAAGGTCCCATTGGAATAAAGCCACACTCATTCACTTACCTGTTGTCTATGGCTGCTTATTAACTGCAAAGGCAGAACTGAGTAGCTGCAGTAAAACTTTATGGCTTGCAAAGCCAAAAAGATTTATTGTCTAGCCCTTTACAGATAGTCTGTTGACACCGGTTTTAAAGAAAAATTGCTCCACCAATGTCCATCGGAGTGCTAATTCTCGAAACAAGCCAGAGACATGTTATAATTGGCTCCATTCTCTCAAAAATGAACTACTCTTTTTCGCTTTCAATACAACTTACCCTCCTGTTGCATGAGAAGAAACTTCTGCAAATGGCCTTGATGACCCTTTGTCTCTCTGAGAAACTGTTGCTTGAACCGTTTACACAATCTGGAGAGATTTCCTGTCATCACACAAAATGGTGACTATCTCAGACTGAACACTTATGTTTTTCAGTTTCTCTTAGTTTTTCCTATTAATTCTTTCTCTCCCTTCCCTTCCCCCCCTCCTCCCCTCCCCGCGCCCCCCCCCCCAAAAAATACAGAAAGGCAATATTTGGTCAGAAAATCACTTTTCTCTAATTCAGAGGAGCTGGTGTGGGGGTGGGGGTGGGGGTCTAACAGGAAGCTGGAACTGCCTATGGTTAAACACTGACAGAGCTCCCTTGCAGCCACTGGTGCTGCAATGCCATGGCCTACTCCTAGCTGCTCTGACAGCTGGGTATCCACATTAGAGCAGTGCCTTGGATGCAGGCTACCAGGCTTCTCATGTTCTTCCTGAGATCTGAGAACTTGTGCTTCTGCCACCCCCATCCACTTCCGTACTTTCCAGTCTTGTGTGTCCTGTCAGCAGTTTATAACCTGGCTCTAACTTTAGAGGGAGATACAATAGAGTAGAAAGAATGCTGGACAAGTACTGGATAAAGGCAGGGCCTAACACTACTTCTTGCACTTTACCAGCTCAGTGACTTCAAAGAGTTTGACTTACCTCTCTAGGCCTAAAAGTCATCACTATGAATTTAAGAGTCATTTAACAAAAGTGGTTATATTTTGGCCCCATTCATCAGGAGGCACGAGGCAAATATTTATCTTTCTTCCTTGCAACAGTTCTTTAATACTGTGCTGACCAAAGTTTAGAGAAAAGGAAAATTAATTAGTAACCCAAGGCCAAAATGCTAGTAACCAACAGATAAATCTCAGCTCCGTATAACTTAAAATCCCTATTTTTTCCCATGAATCTATTCGGCAGATCTTTAACAACTGACCCTAAAGAAACATGTCTAGAGTTCTGAAACCGCTGGAAGATCCCCAGATCTGGTTCTCTGCTAGTACTGACTAGATTCCCCTGAAACATGTTTGAGAAAGTAAGTAAACTGAGCTTTTGAGCTTTGACAGGTACAATAGTTGTCATAGTTAAAAACACTACCTACTAGAATATAGACTAATAGAAATGATCAAACAGCAGAGGAGAGGAAGGTAACAAAGTTAACAGTGTAATTAAAAAATTAAGTTGTAAGATGATGGCAATTAACTAAGACTTGCTTTATCCACTACTAAGAGTAAGTATTTCCATTTGCTACATAGCCATAGTGAGATAAGGGCACAAATTCCTACTTAATTAATGACCCCCATATCTTTGGTTGATCCATTTCTGATTTGTTCCAGTCATCAGTCCTTTTCAGGAAGATGTATTCTCAGAGATGCTGAGATTTTTGAGATTCCAGACCCACAAAACTAGCTCATACTTTACTTCCTTTTGAACTTTCACTTACATGTTGTTCTTATTTTACCACTTACCCCAAATTTTAGTTTTAGCCAGTCTATAACTAAGAGACAGACAGCACAAGAAAAATGGTTATAAGAAGCACTGCTTCTTGAATATGATTTTTTTTAAATCCATTGCCTTATTTTCACAAGGAAACTGTCAGTTTATTGTGCAATGCTTTTCAAACTTCAGTATACCCAAGATTCTAATTCAGTAAATCTGGGATGGAACCTAGGAATTTGAATTTGTAACAAGCACCCAGATGGCAGCAGGTTGGTCATTGGGCCACATTGGAATAACCCTGTAATTAATCATTATATCGTTTATATCCTACAGTGTGGCACAGTGCTGGGCATTTAGTAATAAATTAATTAATGGATAATCAAAAGTGCTAATAGAAACAGGCATTGTGAGGAATTCATTCATTCACCTTGTGATTTGTTGTTTCAGCACTCAATGAGTGTGTGTCTCATACTAGACATTATAGTAGACACTGGAAAAGGACACATTGGATATCCTCCATGCTTCCAAAGAGCAAGAAGTCTAACAAGGGATTGGAAAAGTGAAAACATCATTTCAAGATAATGTTCAGGTGTTACTAAAGTGGAAAATGGTAGGAATTTGAGAAGTGACTAATCCTAGTTCTAAAACATCCTAGTGTGCAGCATTGAAAGAACCACCCAGTTTCTGATAAGCCTCTGTTTCTTGATTGACACAATGAAGATGTCAATAATAAAAAATACAAAAAAGTCTTCCTTCTTATAGGATTATTATATTAAATGTTATGTGAAATTTGGTAAATTGCGAAAGGCAGCATATATGCAAGTGATAATATTTATAAATATCTTTCTTCTTTAGAGAGATGATAAGGTCTCACCCTCATTCAGTATGCTTGACTGGATGCCTAAGCTGACCTCCCTTAACCCACAGAGTAGCAAATTGAATTTTTCTATCTGCTTTTTTATAGAAGAAGGTGTAAGTTGCCTATCTCTGGGGTATGAGATCTGTAGGACCTGGGACTATTTACTAATGTTATTCTACTTGGTCTTCTAGAATCCTTTCTTTTCAAACTGCAATAGCTATTAAATAACTGGTAGAGCTGCCTGAAGTAAAAAAGGCCCCACTCTTGAGATCTCTGAGCATTGCTTCTCCCTTTATCTAGCATGTGTAATGCATACTGTCATAGGGCGTTCCTTAAAAATGATCCATGCTTCACTGTATTCTTGGCATTTGAGCACTATTAATATGTTTCACCAGTACCAGAACGAATGGTGTGAACTTTTTTCTTAGATCCCAGCAATTTCCAAATTTTACTTTACATGACAGTGGGCTTCAGTGATATTCATTGAACTTGTACTAAGCTTCATGGAAAATGTAGCATATGGAGTTTCCAGTCAAGATAGCAGAATAGAGTCTCCAGCATCACTCTCTCCCACAAATCAACCAATTTACAACTATAAAAAAGCAACAGCAGCCAAGCTGGGGCCAATAGAGCTCAGGGGAAGAGGAGGAGAGACCTACAGAGTGCATGAAGGTGGGAGAAGCCACGATGAGAGAAAGAGAGAATTGCTTTGACCATTTCATGCTGTGGCCACTTTAAGGCTGGAGCTGCAGAGCTCACAGAGCAGGAGCTGGCAAAAGACACAGCTGTGCCCTTCAGATGAAGTTGCTGGGAGGCAGCAGGGGAGAAGAGGGACTTGGTGGCCCCCAGGCCAGAAATACCACTAATAGGGTTCCTGTGGACCCACATAGGACTAAGGAGCCACAACAAATGAAAAAAAGGAGCCACTCAGAGGCTGGTGAATCATTGCAAGGGACTGGAGCACAGCCCATCCCATGGGAGGTATTTGCAGCATGGGCAGTGGGGGAGATGGGCCCACCAGGGGAACACTGGAAAACAGCAAGGACAGCTAACCAGCACCCAATCAGCAAAGGACTACTCAGAGGAGACTAGTCAGGAATAGAGAGTTTCATGGAGTGCAGTTTGATGAAAAGACTCAGGCTCAGATCAGAGTTTCTACACAACCCAGGTGCACTGGGTCTCTGGAGAGCCAGAAGTAGCTATAAAGTCAACCATTAAGACCTGAGCTGCACAAAAAGCCTCCCCTAGGAATCAGCAGCAAAGCAGCAATTTAGCTTAACCACAGTTAAGCTGGTCCACACAGGAAGTCCCCACATTTTAGAAGTAAGCAAAGGACAAAAAATTAGTACCGGCCCAGGCATACTGCTAGTGCCTCAGGCCCACCTGGGGACCTGAGCCATGAATCCAGACACTGGACCCCCACCCCCCACAACGAGGCACAACACCAGTGCATCAAGGCCCACCCGGCATCCTGAGGTATGGATCTGGGGACCAGACACCCCCACACCGAGCACACCAGCAGCACCAAGGATCATGCCAAAAACATCACCTCCACGTGGGTGGCCTACCACAGCGACCACATAACCACTGCTGCAGTGAAAGTGGCTGGATGCCACAACCACCATGCAGATGGTCTGCCAGCCACTGGAGTGCATTGACACAAGGAGAGTCACCAGCAGAGACCAAAGAAAAGAAGAGGATATCTCTCTCCACAAAGCCAATTCCAGAGTGACAGAATAAGCATCTGCTCTATGACAATATTGGGGGACCTGTTCATACCTCTCAGCATTGGATGGATCATCTAGGCAACAAATCAACAGAGTAACCATTACTCTTTCAGAAGGAGAGAGGAAATCTAGGGTAATTATGGGGAGAAGGGGAAGGGAGAGAGGGATAGGGAGAGATTGGACAAGGGTCAGAAAGAATAAGTATGAATTGTAATAATACATATGCTAGTAATGTTGATTTGATCAACATGTGTCAATGTTGAACCCCCAAAATATGTATAATCAATTGTGATTCAATAAAAATTAAAAAATATGCAGCATATCAGAAATTCAGTGATAAATTAGCAGGAGGTTTTGTCAACAAATATTTTAGTACACTTTTTGCTCTTGAGATATAGCAGTGTTTTATTTGTACAGTATGTAAATGAAACAAAACAATAGGAAGGAAAAGGAAGAAACTTTAATCTTCTGTATATTAATAAAGGGCTCATCTTGTCTGTACTAGTAGAAATATATCCGGCATGACATTTTCCATACAAAGTTTCTAGTTCTGAAATTACCACTTGATTGCATGGTATATGTGTCTTCTTGTGAAAAAAAAATATGAGAAGCAGAAAATAAATCTATTTATCTTGGTAGTCAGCACCATGAGTTTTATGTTTAATGAATGCGAAACAGATCGGCTATTGAATACGGCCGATCTGTGGTCTAATTTGAAAACATTTTTGTCCCCTATCCTATAAACAAGTCGTATCCAATTACTTCGTTTTCCAGTACTTTCTATGTAGATTTTCATGTTTTGAGACACTTTTTGAGTAGAAGATTTTAGAACCCTTTAAGAGGAACACATTGTAAAAATAAAACAAATCAAAGTAAATGGTGAGGTGCTGTCCAAAATAACATCAGTAGCACAGGCAGCACTTGGGTCACACCATCACCATCTACATGGAGCTGCCTGCTGAGCGTGCTTAGCATGGAAGAGGTACCAGTCCAGGCATGCTCTGCTTCACCCTCTAACTAAATGTATTAAAAAGTGAATGCCTCTTAAAGCAGATTGAACCTTATAGTCTTCTTTTCAAAGGATTAAAAAATGTGTTAAGGAAGGGTAATGCCTGCCTGGGATTTATGATTATTACTCGTAGGCTTTATTGTTCATCCTGCTCTCACACTGAGCATCTGCATCACAACCACAGGGGAGCATCCAAAGGCAAGCTCATCACTTAAAGTTGTTTTGATAATAATTCATCCCAGAGTCTGACTCCACTGTTCTGCATGTATTACATAGAACTTCTATGGAACATCAAGCATATTTATTGATAGCAGAAAATTGTGTCTTTATGAGTGTTTCTGTAATGAAATAGGATGAGGGCTTTGGAAAGTCACTGGCAGTTTCACTTCATGCAGCACTCTTCAGGAAGAGAAAAAATGGGAATGTTTTTATGAACATGAAATAAAACTCTAAAAATAGATGAGATGTTCTCCTAATATCCACTGTTTGATAATATATCGTCATATTGTCCTCTGTGAATGAAGAGGGCAAAGCAGATTCTATCTTGTTGCCAAAAATGCTCATGGTTAGAAGAACTGAGGATTATGTACCTCCTGCTTAGTATTCTCACAGCCTGGACAGTGAGCACTCTCACAGGTATTAAGACCCCTCTGTGGCAGCTAATGAAGAGGACTCATCACTGGTTTAGTAAGAGGGTCATCTCCCACTCCATCCCAATCCCTGACCTTCACAGACCTTTCACAAGGGGAACTGATAAGATAACTCTCCATCTCTGGAGCACTGGCTTGCAGTAAAGGCTATTACCTGGTTGGCCATGGACCACATCATCTCACTGCCTACTAATGCCTTGCTCCTTTTTCCTTTCTCTTTTAATTTGCATTTAGAAGAGCTAGCAACTTCACTTGGCAAAGCTAACTGCTGAGGTAGCTAACGATAAAGCACTATGTCATTACTCGAATCTCAAAAATTAGAAGGAAATAAAAAGCTAACATATATTATGTTTTTTTCTGGACAAGAACCTATTTTAATTTTGTCAAAATAGTAAAAAAAAAAAAAAAAAAAAAATGATTATCTCCAATGTGGGCCCAGGTCATAACATTCAAATTTATGTTGAAAAGTCAAACTTGAAGACTACAGAGGGTAGAAAGGAGTTGATTGAATGAGAATAGGACTGTAAAAGATGATGAGAAATATAATAACATTTGGAATACTCTGCAGTGAGAAATAGCTTAGTATTTTTTTCTTTTGGTTTAATATCAGAAGAAATCAGTTCAGATAGATACAGCTCTTATATAAAGGATGTTATGGAAGCCAAACCTCTGAATACACAAAGGATGAATATGATCATCAGACTACCTTAATTACCTGCCCAACATGGAATAGTAGGTTACTTAATAGACAAAAGAATGATACATTATATTTCTTACTTTTAAGGGGCATATAGTCTCATTGAACTGAAGTATACATATCCTTTTATGTTTTGAAATATGTGCACATTTTTTCTCTACAATTTCAACATTATGGCTGTGCTGGTCTAAACATGTTTATGTATGCAGCAACTTCTGCTACCTGTAGGACCTGGAGAATACCCACTAAGTAGGAAATCAGAAATTCCAAAAGATGGGTGGGTTTATGGCTCTCATATGCTTGGAATTTTATATTAGAAGAATTTTAATGCCAAGGAAAACCACACAAGGTTAATGATACTAACTACATATTGAAACAAACTCTCTCCACCTCTCTGTCTCTTTCCCCAGTATGTATATATTCATACACACACACACACACACACACACACACACAGACGTATAGACATATATATGTATATATACATATTTAAAATCGGGTTTCATGGTTTAGATAGGATCAGTGTTAAAAACAATTTATATCAACATGGATATAAAAAACTTCAAGACTAAAAATTTTTTAATTCAAATAACTTATATGTTTGAAACCTCTGCTCTATACTTCCTATGTTATTGAGGATTTTGTTCTATCATTTCTTTCTTTTCTCCTATATCTTAAATGTCTGAGTCACAAAATGTCCCAACTTCATTTCAACATTTTCAAGTCTCTCATCTTAAAGCAAACACCCAAAAATACCTCCTAGACCCTTTACTGCTGTCATAGTCAAGCATCTTGAAGGAGCTGTTCTACTCAAAATTTGTATTTCCTCATTTTTTGTGCATTCGCCTTGCCACAATCTGATTCACCCCCGCCATTCCACACTTTCTCCTAACCAATGAATTCTACATTGCTAATGCGAAAGCACACATTCTTCATTTTCTTTCTAAAGTTTTCTCGGTGGCATGTCATTTCAGAAACATTCTTCTTGCTTTGCATCCAGGATACTGCATTCTCCCACTTTTTCCTATTCCTTTGAGCATTTAGTCTCAATTCTCTTTAGAGGTTTCTCTTCTTCTGTTTCTGCCTCACATGGCTGTTTCCCACTAGGACCTTCTTCAACCCTCTTCACTTTTCTTTCTACACATTCCCTTTGGGTGATCCCATTTATATTCATGACTTCAGGAATCACCTGGAAAGTTACATTATCTGCCACCTACAATTCTCTCCAGAGTTTCTGAAGTGTATGTGCAATACCTACTTGATATTTCCATTTGAATGTCCTATTGTTATCCTATGATAAACATATTCCAAAGAAAACTCATCATCTTATTCTTTTCACATCTTCTTTCTACTATTTCCTCTCTTTAGCAACACAGTTTCCAAAGTTTAAGATACTTTTCTTCCCATCCTCTCCACATCAACATCTCTTGATTCCACCTTCCTAATAGCTCTTCCATCTGTTCTGTCCCCTGCAGTGCCACCACCAGTTTGTGCTCTCAGTCCCAATCTCCCATGGATGACCTGGCAAAGCTAATTGCCAATGTAGCTAATAGTAAAGCACTATACCATTGCTTGAAGTTTTAATTCATAGTTATAGGGTAAATATAATAATAATAATAACCTGTTGGTTTATAGTCTGTAATGACTGGAGTAATCCCCTGATCTTACTAAATCTCAACTTAAAATTGTAATAGTACTACTATCTTCTTTGTAGGGTTAGTGGGATGATGAAGAGAGATGACACACATTAAAAGCCTATCACAGAGTAGGTATGTGATATTAGCTTTTCTTTTTATTAAGAAATACTCACTCTGCTTCCAGTTTCACCCTCCCTCATCTATTCTCCAATGTGCAGACAGAATCATATTTCTGAAACAGAGTCAAGATTGCGATACTCCTTTCTAACATTTTATGAAAATATCGAAACATCCTACCAAGGCCTAGAAAGAACTCTTACCATCCAAATCTCATAACACTAGCCCTATCCCACACCACCCTTCAGTGCTGTGCTCTGGTTTTATGGGAATACTTATTATTCCCAAAGTGCCGAAGCCTCATCCTCCTGCAATTTCCCTCCACCAGCCTCTATCAGGAAAACTTAATACCTCTTCACTTTAAAGGAGCAATGCTTAAAGTCTGTTGTGTATCACATTGAATTGTGCATTGGGAGCTGAAAGGCAATAAATCAATAAGTGACACAGCATATATGCTTAACAAATGCAGAGATAATCTAGAAATTGCAACACCATGAAAATGTGTTCAAATATTCTGTTCTGCTCCATAGCTCTTTCAGTTCTAAGTTTTTTTGATATGAAAAATTGGTTTATATAGGTATAAGGTAACTTCAGTTCATAATTTAAATGTGAATATCCATTAGCATTATGAAAGCTATGCATATGCTGCAAAATAATTTGATGAATTACATAATAGCACATCAAAGAGATGCTATGGTCTATTGAATTAAAAATCCAGTTTTTGAAAACTGCCTAAACATAATTTCCCTATCCAATGTCAGTTTAAAATTTGCACAATAGGTCATAATGACTTCTAAAAGTCTCATGTAAATAATGACCCATTTAATATGTTTTGCAAAGAAATATATTTTAAACAGTCTTTTATATTGCTTTGATATATTGTTGGAAAGGGCTCATTTTTTTTTCTCCATTACATAAAAATGTTTCTCAGAGAAAATAATAAAAGAAAAATTATTATGCTGAGCATGATGCCATGGGAAAAGTTATAATCCTTGCAAATGTAAAATTAGTTGAACTGCTGAGAATTGCTGTATTATGGCAAAGTGATATGGTATTAGAATGTATCACACTGGTTATCAGGTCAGCATTGATTAACAAAGATCTACAGTTAACCACTTTGTAATCTCTGGCAACCAACCATAATCTCTCACTCCTCCAATTTTTCTGTCTTTAATATACATATATACATATATATATATATTTACCAAAAATTGATAATATATTACATTCTAGACACTGTGCTGAGTACCTTGTCTTTTCATTACACTCTTTATTATAGCAGCACATGAAGAAGGTATTATTACCGTCCTTCTCCAGATGAGGTGACTGAGAAGAATTGTTGAGTTGCCTATTCAAGTGTATCATCTCAAAAGCAGGAGGACTGGGATTTCCAGAGTCATCTGTCTGTCTCCAAAGCTCGCACTGATTTCAGGCATGTTTGTAACTCTAGGTCAAAGTACAGATTTACACCTTGTTATTGGAAGTGTATAGTCCAGAGCACTGTTCCTCAAACTTTCATGTACACACAAATCACCTGAGAATCTTCATAAAATACTGGCTCTAGTTTAGTAGTTCCAGGGTGAGCCTGAGATTCCAATAAGATCCCATTTGGTCCCCATCCTACTAGTCTGTGAACCATACTTAGTGGAAAAAGGGATAAGAGAAAAAATGTGGTTGGAAAAGACCAAGATATTCGTGGGATCCAAATAAGTTTAAGATTTCAACTCTTCAGCCTATTTAATAGAAAAACTAAAGATATCAGTGAAGGAGACACTCTTTAATATCTGGGCTCCAAAAGAAGAAAGAGGAAAATTTAGAAGATCCTGCTGTAAATATCATGAAGTAACTCACAAGAAGGGCAAAAATGGATCAAAAATAGATGGCAAGAAGAAAAGGATGCTTATCCATCTAACATACCCAGGGACAGTGATCATGAAGGTAATTATCATTAGAACTTAAGGCAATGCCTTTCTCAAAGTAGATGAATGTTTAAAAATGTGACAACTTGATAACTGACTGAATAACTTTTATTAGATTTAACACTAATATTATTAGTTACATTTATTATCTTTATAAATCTACTTCTAAAGATTTTAATACTTAAGTGGTTTATGTTTGACGAATGATTTCTTTTTACAGTTTTGAAAATTATTCCACATGCTTTGGGTTATGAAATTACATACATAATCTGCAGCCTTGTTATTCAAAGTGTGATCACTGAACCAGCAGCATCAGAAAAGCAAACCTCAGGCCCCAACACAAGCCTAAATCTGTACTTTAGCAATATCAACAGTGGTTGCATATGCACAGTAAAATTTGAGAAGCACTAGTTTATAGAAGGTCTGATTTTTTAACTCTAATCAGCCATTAAAAGACCAAGAAAAATATCTCTTAGTATTGTTTTTCAAAAGTGTATTTAAACCAAATATGTTTTGTAAAAAAAATGAAATGCTGAATATGTAATCACACAGTAGCAGTATTTTTGTTGACAGCAACGTGTTTCTGATATCAACATGAATCAAAATAGTCCAAGCACAGACTGCCCTTGAAGAATAATTTATCTCCTTCTTCTTTTTACCTTTTGGCTTTCAAATTTGTTTTTCTCATATTCCCATTTTTTCCAAATGTTGTAATGAAAAATTGTGATAATAACTGTACTGTCGTAGGATAATTGGCTAAAGCCGACCACAGGTTATTGTCCCATCAGCATCTTGACCCTTGAGGTGGAAGGAAAGGAAGAAAAACAGAAACACAGATTATGAAAGAGGAAAACCCAGTTCCTTAATTTTGCTGTTGACTTGCTCTTTGAAATTTGTACTCCTGCACTCTGGCCTCAGCAAAACAACAGGTGCAAATTGCAGATGGATCACATTGCAGTTGCATAGGGACACATCTGCCACTGGTTACATGAGTCTGAATTTGAAAGATGCCCAGCAGCAACCAGATTCATGTCATGGGGTGGCAGGGCATAGGGCTTCTTTGAACAGTGAGGATACTTGCAGGCTGTGCTATTTCCATCTGAGCACTCCATCAACACCACCTTTGTCTCAGCAGCTTAAATTCTTAAATACTTTTTAAAAAGTATTTAAATGCTTAAATACTGATTTTTTTTTTACACTGCATCTACCCCATATCTCTCACCAAATGAATAAAAGGAAAAAAATTAAGCAAATATATATGCAATTTTATTACATATTTTGTATGTTTATTTACATATTTATCTTTGTTTTTGTTTTTATCTTTATCTTTTGTTGTGTGTGTGTGTGTGTTTGTGTGCAAAATTAGCTAACAGGAATAAATTATGCCCCCCAAAAGTGCAAGTTTAAAATATATTACAACAGATGTGTCTTTTTAAAAAAAATTTGCACTAAAAATATTTTAATTTTTTGAAGGTATTGAAAGTATTTTTTAAATCTTATATATATATATATACAAATATATATATATACACGTATACATATGTATATATGTATATATATGTGTATACATATATATATGTATATCGAATTATTAGGGCAGATTTTGCTCTGCCAATTCAAAGTATGTGTGTGAGAGAGAACAAGCATAGTTTTAATATCTGAATGAGGCATAAATATATTGTGATATGTAGTGTAGGCCAGGAGTTAATATTCCATACGTTCAATGACTATCCCAACATTCATATTTTTATTGCTAAATAATTCTGTATCAGTCAGTAAACATACATGTGTCATCAGATATATGTAGGTGTCAATTAATACACAGTGGATACACAGGCACGTCTACTTTTAAAGCTCTTTGTAATGTAACTCAATACTCATTTACCTACAACTGTGTGATCTATCTGATTTTGTTATTAAACTAAATCATTTTTATATTTGCATATGACTTTTTGAAAACATGTTTAATGGCTGCATAATGTTGTACTTGTTGAAGTGCTAAGTGGGTAATTATCCTCATTTGCATCATGGCTCTTATTATGTTGAAAGAACCAATATTATAAAACTTCTTGAAGGATTCCTAACCTATCTCTACTAGGTTATACATTGCCAATTTTCAGAGTTTGGCACAGCTCATCACTATGTCCATAAATGTCACAAGCAAGCACAATGTCTACAGAGACCAGACTGGTAACATGAATGAGTGGAGAGACTGGGAAGCTGGAGCCAACAGGCATTTGGAGAATATGTGCCATGAGTACAAAAGACAGCCAATATTCATCTTCAGCTAATTCTGCCAATGAGGAGTACTAGCCTAAATTTTCTGGTTTTTAATAAATTAGAAATCTACTTTTTAATGTAAAATTTTCCAATTTTTATTAATTGCTGAATTGACCAAACATAATGCACCAGCCAGCTGGATTTGGTCTTCCCACAGGTACAGTTCAAGTTTATGAAACTTGCACATTGTCATGTGTTATACTCCTCTTGACATAAGCTTTTGTTTTTGCTTTTTAAGGTAGAGTGGAGAAATGTTTCGAAGAAAGATTCAGAATTTCTAAGTATGTATATAGACATTCTCAGTCTGAATTGTCAGATTTATTGATGTTCAATCAGATGATTTCATTTTAAGTTCATTATTTTAAGAATATGCTGGCTTTTAAAATTATTGGCCTTTTAAAACTTTCAGTTTATAATAAATCAATGTAGGTTCATAAATGTCATGAATAATCATTATGAGAATATAGATAAATTAAGTATATGTGCACAAATCATGCACTCAGTTCCCTTGCATCTTAAGCAATGTGTACTCCTAGATCTATAATCCTATTTTTAAAGAAAATGCAATGCATGACAAATGTTGAATTTGAAAAACTGCGTATAACTCCAATGTTCTAGCATTTTCAAAGTAAGAGAAAAAGAATTAGAATAAAAGGAAGCTATTTTTTTCCAAGACAAGAATAAACAGTAAACAAAGTACTAGTAACTGTAAATGCAAGGCAGTGAATCACAGTTAAGGGTAATTCTTCGGGAGTAATGTATAGAATAAATAATCTTGGGTAAGAAATCATAGAGCAAGTCAAGAACTGTCAGCCACAGCTGTCAACTGAGAATGGAAGAAATTCTGAGTAGGTGTAAAGGCAAAAACACAAATTGGAAGACTCCCATGTCAGTGTGAAGCAGTGTTTGCTCATCTGAACAACCTCAAGGATGACATTTTGTTTTTCTACATGACTACATTCTGTTCACCAAATACCCATGTGGGTTAAAAGTGGTGCTAATTAATCTTCTGGCAGGGATGCTCCTGGAACAAAGGACCCTGGTTATTTTATGAGGGAAGGAAGTATTTAGAGAAATAATGCTTAACTTGAGGATACACCCCACCTTAAGAAAGAAAAATGCCCCCTACTGGACAGCCTTGATTCAGACAATTCAGAGTCAATCTATCAGGAAGCTGCTATTACCACCTCTATTTTTCAAATATGGAAATACAAAGTAAGTTGCAGAGCTGTTATTTGAACCAGATCAGTCTGATTCTGGAGCTAGTGATCTTAACCTCTCTGAGTCTCATTATGATTAGATGTTTTGCCTGGGAAGCTGTGGCATCTGATCCAAACCCATCTGTAACTCATGTTTAACCCAAGTCTATTGCTCCCCGCAAATCCAGACACTCACTCTGCTGGGATGCCCTTAATACAAATGCAGAATCTGCAGGCTGCATCTGACTGAGGACCTCTCAGGTGTGGTTGTTTTTTGTTTCCTTTTTTCACCAATCAATACTCATCCTGCTTCCTTTTCTTGGTAACTCTTCCAGCTCTTTTGGGGAAAACTTTTGAAATCTATCAGAAGATACATTCCTCAAGACACTCACCAATAAAATTTTTCTAATAGGTAGTTTATTTTATGTATCCAGGTACAAGGATTTGCAGGATCCTCTGGGGTTAAATTTCTCCTCCCAAGCATTTTAAATTTACATCTTTTCCAGTCTCTTTAGGCAAACTAGGGCTGGGGGAAAAAAAGCAAGCAAGCAAGCAAACAAACAAACAAACAAAAAAACCCACATAACATTTTGGTCTTTTGGTTTCTTAAAAGAAGTGCTAGACTTCAAACAGTCAAATCTCAGCTCACCAGAGGTGTGCGCCTTGAGCTAGTTTCTTCATTTGTAGAACACAGGTATTAATAATTGGTGTTTCTTAAGCTTGCTATAAGAATTAACTTGGTTAAATTCATGCAGTATAGTGTTCAGCACACAGTATGAACTAAAAATTTTTGCTATTATGATTTTCTCTAAAACGAGTTTAGTGACCCATAAGTAAAAACAGAAATGCCCAACAATCACCATAGATTCCTGTGTTTTTGGATTACTTGTGATTCTTTCAATTTATGCTCTAAATCACTACAGTTATATTGCTAATCTTCTGATCTTCACCTTTAAAGGGCTTTAATGTACATATATGAATATCCATTATGTTCAGTCTGTATAAACCCAAACATAAGGAGTGTTGTAAGTCATGTGATTTGCCTTGGGTTGTTTCCTTTTGACGGAGTAAATTCCTCTGAATTATGCTCGTCTATGATACGACAAAAACACATTATTTATCTAGCAGTGCTGAGTAATCGGATATGTCACCAAAAAGAGCATTCCGGATAGCTCTGTCTACCCTCATCATTGAGGAAGATCACTGTACTCAAAAGCATAGCTTGCAAGTGTTTCCTTGGAGGATACTCACACATAGTCTATGCGTTCTTGTTGGACAATTATAGTCTTGGGTTTTATGATATTTATTTGTCTTCCTCTATCTACCCTTTTAGTTAGTACTTAAGTTGTTTTTCTGTTATTTGGCAACCTTCTTTTTAGAGACTTGTGTTACCCTCAGGCTGTAGTTATTATAAATACATAACAAAGGGTTCTTTCTTTATACAGGCTAAAATTCAGGAATATTAGGGCTTTTTAATCGAATTTTTATGAACAAAAACTCTTTTGCTTAACATATGGGCTCACAGGTTTTTTCCAAGATTGCCAGACATTCTCAGAAGCATGACTTTCAAATACTGGGAGATCTCCACGCTAGCCCCATGAAACAATTTGACAATAAAGGATACAGGGATGGCAGGATAGAGGGAGAAAATATCTAAAAGCTATTTGTAGATAAATAAATAAATCAATAAATGAAAACAACAAAAAATACCCCACCAAAAGCACAAAAATACCCAGATTTTATTCTAACACATAAAGAAATTGCTGTTGTATTAAAACCAAACTCATTATAATGCGGCAGGACCAGGTAATAATAATATGCTTTGATTTTAGAGTTAAATTCAAGAAATAGCTCCAGGGTCTGTTTTTAATGACATCTCCATTGATAAAGGATGTAATAATTTCCAAGTCTATTAGCTAGTAGTTTAATAATAAATTTGACTAATTGTAATGACACCTACATTTTCTTACTAGAGTTCTTAAAGTTATCTACATAGAAAATGGAAAATTGAAGATTTACATGCTATTTAAATTAGACTATTTATAGGAAAATTCATTCTGGTAGACATAGAAAGGCCACTTTTATAACAGACTTATTGTGGAACAGTTTTAGATGTACCAAGAGATGTTAATATAATAACAGATTACTTTTTAGCATATGAGATATTTAAGTAGACAGGTAGATCAGGCAGCAGCTTAATTTTGCACTTTGGCCTTTACTTAAAACGTAAAGGAGTCTCATTAGGACAAGCCCCATTATGGTAAGAAGTCTGTCTAATGCAGTTCATTCTTACACTTAGCCAAGGAGTTTTAATTACCGGAAATATTAATCTCAATAATAATAATAACTGACATTTGTAAGAACTTTGAAATTTGCAAAGAATTTTCATATGTAGTTCTTGCCCTTGTATTATTGTCCTAACATCCTACTTGTTCTCTCTGACTCCACTGTCAACTCCTTTCAGTCCATTCTCCACATTGAAACACAAATTTTATCATATAACTTGCAGTGGCTCTTCATTGCCTACATGGCAAAATCTGTATTATTATATTATTAGCAACCTGTACAGGCTAGAAAACCTCAGTTGTGGGGGAACCAGATTTTTGATAATGTGTATACACATTCAAATAAGCCAAAAATTTATTAAAAATATAGTGACAATATAGGTAGAAGGAGATGCTCCAGTTTTTTACTAGGCTTTTTTGTTAGCTTATTTTTTATTTAAGGAGTTCACAGCTTCCAATGACTTAGACAATATAGGTCAGGGACTGCATATATCTGAGAAAATTTTTTAAATGGGCCACATATAGTAAACATTTTGTTTTAATCATAGCATAGTGCTTTATACGTAATAGGTACTCAACAATCATTTTATAAATTATACTTTATTTCAATATCAGAATATTGCATTATGACATATTGTCTAATGTAGAATCACCACGTAGACCCAGGGAATAATGTGGTAAGTTTCCAGTATATAAATTATGTGAAACTCCTGGGCAAAAGGGGAGAGGAATACTAGATGTAAACAGAATGCTTTGCAAGTTCCATTCAAATAGATTTAAAAAAAAAAAAAAGCAGCAATCTGAGTTCATGAGCATATATTTCACAGTTGAGAATGAGCTGTGGCCCATTAGATATTACCTAAATAATATCAGGGACAGCCTCCTGCTGAAAAAAGGTTGGGAAGTTTATAAGAAAGCGGTCATAATCTACCTCTCCTTACAGAATTTTATTTTGGTTCTTTTATTATTTTTTTGGAAGCCACATTTTTTTTTTCTGTGAATTATGAGTATTTCTTGGTCACCAAGTGTTCTACCAGGCTATGTTCATCTGGCAGTACACTGAAGAACTGCAGAAAATGTGATTAAAGACCAGAAGTGTAAATGTTTTTGCCATGGAAATGGATCATGTTAGACCTTGTCAAACATGGCTCTAGAAAATTTGCCAACAATACACATACACATGTTTTAAATTTCTAAATATAATAAGCTGTGAAAGAGGAGATACGTTTTGACAAAATAAAGCATGTAGTAATGGTGGTTATAGGCAGGACAAGTGCTAAATTTTCAGTTCAAAGAACACCTAGTGGAACATTGTAAATTTTCATAGTACTTTTGGAGAGTTGAAATGATGTCTTATACTAAAAGTTGGAACAGCTTTCTTTAACAGAAAAAAAAATCATTCCAAAACATAAAAATAATTTGTTGTAGTCAAAACTAAATTCCACTGATCTTTCTCATTTCATATATAAATCACTTAGATCACAAAAGACAATCTTTCCCCTCACAAAAGCTGTATATACCCTTGCTTAAACTGAATCTTAATTGACTCTGATAAATGGAATTTGATTTTCATAGTTGTTCCTATCATATCTTACTGAGTTAAAAGAAATGCATTTAAATGTGTTGAATGGATTAATTCTGTATTGCTATGGCATGTATTTTCCCTGAAATAGTGTTGAATTGACTGGATGCATTCAGATGGTTTAATCTGGGGCTTATACATACAATTGAGGATATGTCACTGAGATGGTGGTACATGTTTACATACATTCATCAAGTAGTATAATTCTTTCACTCTCAGTGCTAAAGACTGAAAAATTGGGGAACAATTCTCAAATAATATACTTATTTTTCCCCCAAAAATAAAATTTTAGAAATTAAAGCAAAATTATTTAAACCAAACTAATGCTACCAATTTTTCATTTAAAATAAAAATAGTTTACAGCAAAATATTAAATAAAATAACACTGTAATAACTTGTATTTCCTGCTTGGTATCAGTTGCAATTTATGTTAAAGAAAAGAAGTTAACAAACTTTTACTCTTCCTTAAGATTCTGAGATCTCCATATACTTTATAGCCTAGTAAGGCTTATACAACCTTTATTTGCTATTTTTTTTCTGCTTTGAAACTTGGTGCACAAGAATTGGGTATAAAAGCTGGTACTTAAACATCTCACAGCTGTCCAATTTATTAGGTTCTGTTGTACTTGATTTTATCTGACTGTGTCAGCTACTCATGCCCGTGCAAAAGGTGGAAGAACTCATCTCATTGCCCTCTCCCTGCCTGATGTGGACAACACAAAGGAATTCTGACCCACAGCCAGCAGCATATTTTGTCTTCATGTTTACCCTTTCAGAAGCATCCTATCTATGCAATTTATCTAGTTTATGCATTGCCTCTTCTAATTTTCCTTCAATCAAATATTTGCAGCATTTTATGTGATCATTGTGCTTATAGATTTTCAATCATAAATTATTTCTTTAAGGAAACCAATCCTTTTTTCCCTCATATTCTTTTTCTAATGTATAGTGTAACACAATATAGTCTTCCAAAATATAGCAGCCAATTTGGTAATCTTTAGAAAAATAATTTTCTCCAGGATAACACAAGTTGTTTGTCATTCAGATTATTTAGAACTTTAGAATATGTGATAGGTTGGGGGAAAAAGAATGAACCAGTGATTATTGACCAGTATCATTGGTCTTATGAAAAAGAAGAGGAAGACCAGGAGGAAGGCAGTTTTATCTCAGTGAAGAAACATTTCAAAGATTATCCAGAGAATAAGATACAGAAACACTGGAGAAACCACATGTCAGGAAAGACTCCATTAAATCAAAGAATCCTTGTATGTATGTTTTTTTGCAATGATGAAAAAAAAAATCATAGGTACATGTTATTTAAAAAGAAAAAGAAGGAATACAATGTAGGATGACGGTACTTACATTTTAACTCATTTAATTCTTACAACGATCTTTTGAGGTAGGAATTACTGTTGTCATTTTAGATATAAATAACTGGAGCAATGAAACCTATTATAGAATAAAATTTTAAGATGTTTAGAATGAATTGATGGTTATGGTTTCACCATGAAATCAACCCTCTCTAGATGAGGTTGTTTTTAATTACCATTGGAATAAAACTAGAAATTCAATATATTGGTGGGACTAGTAGTTGTGATCACATCCAATATTTCTAAGTCCATTTTCTTTTTAAATTGAAAAGGGCTAAAATTTAAGAAGAGAAAACCAGGATCATTTGCATCATGAGTTTTATTGTTTATAATTTTCAGACTGAAAGTAATAACATGTTTAATGATTACGTAGTTTTTCTCCAAAACATCTAACTCTCACAATTATTGTTAATAAAAGCAAAGGTAATAGGAGAGAAATGAACAATGTTACCTACTTTTTTGAAAAAAACAAAATTATGAAGGTGTCAATCTGTTTTATTGTGGAACATGATCCCTTTAAGAGTCTGATGAAAGCAATAGAACATCTTCCTAGAGGGAGATTCACATGTGCATACAAACAAATTCTCCAGTCTGTAATTAATTAAAACCACTTTTTTGCATGTAGTGGTATGAAATATAGAATTCACAGATTTATGATGATCTGAATCCATAATGATTTATTTCCTGAACACTTCATGCTCATTCCAAGGAGTCCAAATCCCTCCACCATGACAGCTCAGGAGCCCAGAGCCCTTCTTGCCGTGGCTTGCTGATTGTCACTGGGTTGGTTGCACGTGTCAGGGTTGGGGTGTGGCCCCCCCCACCCCTGCTTGGGAGAGTCTGGGGCACAGCCTCCTGTGGCTCGGTGGTCATCGCTGGGCTGGCTGCATGTGTCAGAGGGGCTTGGCCGAGACCCTCATCCCTCACCCTCAGGATTGATTGCAGGTGTGGGGGTACACTGCTCAGGCCCCCAGCCCTTCCTCCTTTCTGGCTTGGTAGCCCAGGGGACTTCTGGTCCTTCTAGGTGTTATAGGTGTTCTTTGCTGACATGAGACCTTTACTAGTTCTTATGAAACTTTGTCTCTGGTTGTGGATACTTTGTTTCTTCTTTCAGTTCTGTGTTGGATTATTTGCTGTTCCCACCATTTAAACTCTGCGTTGAAACTAATTTGTTGTCCTTTTTAAAAGTAATTAAAATGGGGGAACTTCCCATGGGGACCAGTACTTGAGCTCTGTGGTTGAGCTAAATTGCTGCTTTGCTGCTGATTCCCTGGGGAAGGCTTTTGGTGCAGCTCAGGTTTTAATGGATGACTTTGTAGGTACTTCCAGCTCTCGAGAGATCTGGGGCACCTGGGTTGTGTAGAAACACTGGTCTGGGCCTGAGTCTTTCATCAAACTGCACCCCATGCAATTCTATATTCCTGACCAGTCTCCACTGAGTTGTCCTATGCTGATTGTGGGGGCAGATCAGCTGTCCTTTCTGTGCCCCAGGGTTCTCCCAGTGGGCCCATCTCCACCACCGCCCATGCTGCAGACACCATGGGATGGGCCATGTGTCCATCCCTTGCAATGACTCACCAGCCTCTGAGTGACTCCTTCTTTTCAGTTGTCTGTGGCTCCTTGCTCCTGTGTGGGTCCATGGGAACCCTATTAGTGGTCTTGCTGGCCTGGGAGCCATCAAGGCCCTCTTCTCCTCTGATGCCTCCAAGCAACTTCATCTGAAGGGCACAGCTGCGGCTTTTGCTGGTTTCTGCTCCGTGCACTCAGCAGCTCCAGCCTGGACATAGCCAAGGCTCGAAGTGGTCAGAGCAGTTTTTTCTCTCTCTCATCGTGGCTTCTCCTGCCTTCATGCACTCTGTAGGTATTTCCTCCTCTTCCCCTGACCTCCAGCGGCCCCAGCTTGGCTGTCGTTGCTTTTTTATAGTTGTAAATTGGTTGATTTGTGGGAGAGAGTGATGCTGGGGACTGTCTGTTCTGCCATCTTGACCAGAAGACTTAATGTGTTTTCTTTTTTTAATTTGTTTATTCTACCATAAAAATTTTATTAAATTTTAATTATTTCATAAATGCCTTTTTTTAAAAAATTAAGTGAAGTTGAGATTCCAAAGGAGGGCAATAGTTTGCTAGGATAATGAGTTCAGGATGAGCAAATAATAGAGAACAGGCTTTCCTTTCCCTTCTCGCCTCTCTCCCCTCTCCTACTCCATACCTGCATTTTCTCTTCTGTGCTCCTTCCACATACAGTAGTACAGGTTGTGTACTTTACAGGGGATCTTATTCAAGGGAATGAAGGAAGGTGTAATCCAGCCCTGATGTGGGACGATGTCTACCTGGAGGAAAGAGAGCCACTTCCTAATTGGTAACTCATATTCTTGCATTTCTGTGCCTAGGTGGAAGCAAGGAGCCTAGCTGGAAGGCTATTGGTATTAAGAGAGTAGTGGAGATAGTGGTAGTACCAGTACCAACAGCATGCTGTTTGCTCAGGCCAAGTGGCAGCTCAATCCTGCATGAGTGGCAGGACAGTTTGCAGGAAAAAAGTCTTTGATCTAGGTATATGGCTTTTGCATTTAACCTTTACATGAATAGTAGTGATGATGAAAAATATAAGAAACTAACAAAAAATATTAGTATAGGTATCAAGGGAAATTAGGGCAAGATTGTATGTTTTTAATCAAAGCTACTTATTTAGTATTTGGCATATTGAAATTTATTTAATAGCTTATTATTTCCCTATTTTACTGCCATATTTCTCAAATGTGTGCGTGTATGTATATGTATATATGTGTGTGTGTGTGTGTGTGTGTGTGTGTATCCTCTATCTCTTGTCCACCTGTCCCTGCCTGTCCATTTGCACTACTGAACTGAAACTACTTTCTCCATCGCTGTCAATAACATATCTCTTTTTCAACAAAGCAATGACCTTTTTATTCTTCTGTTTCTTGGCTTCTCTGCTATATTTCATACTGTTGACTTCCCCTAGCTTTATAAAATTCTCTCCTCCTTTAGTTTTTGCAATTCTACAATACTTCTGTACTTAAGTGTTTCTATAACACACATTGTTTATTTCTGTCATCATCATGTTGAACAATTAGTACTCAGGATATCATTCAAAAGAAACATTATTTTTTTCTTTCTTTCTCTTCATGACTAATCTGTGGAACTAGTTCTTCATTCCTAGATGGACTTTAAGCCAGGTCCCATGACTTTTTCGTCTATTTCAAGCACAAAAATGTTCTTCAATCAGTATAATTAATATGCTATTATCAATATAGCAATAAAGATTTTTAACTTTGTTCAAAGTTATGGCTTTTTTCCCTTCCCACTTGGTTGGGCTGAATCCTTCAGTAGGGAAGATTACACTCATATGTATTTACCTTTCCTTTTTGCCTCCTTTTTGCTTTTAACTATGATTTTGATCCTTTCCAACCCACTCACACAATGCTCGAGATGAGACAAATGTTTAAGTCCTATTCTGTCTCATAAGTTACTTTAATTAGTTTTTCAGAGACTACTGGGAGCTTCTCAACTTCCTTGACATAAGTCAGTGCATCTGCACTCCTGCTAATTCTCACTTCTTTCTCAGTTTTGAGGCTTTTTCTTTCTCTGACCCATCCAGTTTCTTCAGGGCAGAATAATCTTGCCAAAACAGTGGATTCTAATTTTACTAATGATTGACTTTGTATACTGATTTGTGTGATTTGCAAATAATATCATATGTATTAATATACAACTCTTAAAGACATGTTAAATGGAGGGTAGAATGTGTTGTATATTTCTTTATACCAAAATATTTAAAATAAATTTAAGCTAACAATAATAGTTCAATTCATTGTCCAATTCATTTGTGTAAATGTTTTAGGAAATCTACATATGAATAAAAGGATATGGGCTAGCTCACACAATAAAGCCTTTTATATGTAACCACATCCTAGACTATATGATTTCAGCCTTTTGTCACTGTATCATCTGAAAGAAAACTAGCAATCAGTCATTTCTTGAACATTTTTCTAACATTTGAGGCTAACATCAGAAATGATATATGAGGTGATGGTGCTGGTTTAAAAGTATTTCTGTGTATTAACAACTGACCTCTCAAGTGAAAAGATAAGATTCTCTACAATGCGAGCAATAGAAAATAATAGCTATGCTATTATCCCTCCAAGAACCATTAGGGAAATATAAAGGGTATTTCTGAATATTTCATTGAGTATATAAAGGTGTTTATATAGAATGGGTGTATAATCTGTAGAAATCACAGATAAGAATTTTTCTTCTCTGGGAATTATTCTATTGGTATGCTGTCCATTTTACTTGGCCTTTCTGCTTAAAAATATTTACTAAAGTTACCTTTAATAGTACTTTTTTTTTTAACTTGGCATTTTAACCCACCCATTAGAATAAACACAACATATAAATTATTATCTATTTAACTTACACATAATGATAGTGTACACACGTGTGTTCCTTTTCACATGAATAAACATAGGTACTATGGCTGTATCTAAGTAAATACACTTTTGCTTATTTAAACACAACTCTTGAAAAAGACATGTGTGCTCATGTGATTACACACAGTCTAAAGAGCAAAATCCTTTGCAACAGATGCTAATAGGTGTGTCATTTTGCATTAATTCCGTTATATCACTCATCTAGAGAATTAACAGAACATTCTAACATATGTGTCTTAGGAAATGTCTCTAACTCATTTATCTTTGAATGCCCATTTTTTTTTTTATAACTTCTTGTCCTAGATTATCAAGTGGTCTCAGCCAGCCACCAAAAAGAAAAAAAAAAGAAAAAAAGTGTTCTTCTCTTATGTTCTAAAATGATTCATACCAAACTGACAGTTTTAATGCAACAGGGATTCTAGGGATTCCATAGAATTGTAATAACCATGTCATTAACTACCATCCATTGTCCATGTACACGTGCAGCAGTGCTACGCTATTCTATCATGCCAGTAGGTAGCTAGGGCTGCAATCACCTTTCCTCAGGTTAGTGTGTCTTAGGTCTTCTGGAAGCAGAAAGTCTTCACTGGGTAATGAAAAGGTACTGAAATAAGTCATGAAGGGTATCATGCTTCCTGCACAGTGAGTGAGTGGGGTCCTGTGCTGAAGAAGGGATTATTTCTCCAACTGACAATTGGATGACTGGAAATTCTTATTACAACAAAGGCTAATAATAATCGGATGGAAAATGACTAACTTTCTCAATGACCTTCACTTTGGTTCTCTCCTAGTTCTGACTTTCTAGACAGAGGGTCCTTTCTCTTCATAGGCAAATTCTCTAAGCTCTTGGGGTACTCTGTGGGAATGACCCCACACTCAGTAACTTGGCATTTGTCTTCCAATTTTGTTGTAATGTGGGGTGACTACCTTCCACATTACCAACAGTGTTCTCAGAGGCACTCTCTCTTGCCTTAAGTCCTATTCTCATCATGTTCTCTCAAAGGAGTCCTTTATGGACTCAACAAAAACCATGGTTCTCTTTCTACAAGGACAATGACTGCTCAGCATTCCTTGCAAAAGTAAGTAGATATAGACATAGTATTCGAGATACCTAGCATGTGTATATATATATTTGTGTTCCTTACCCCTTCTGCAGCAAAGAAAAGGAAATGAAAAAACGTCAAGTTTTCATCAGTAATAGTGTGGACAATCCTGTCTAGCTACACTACAAGAAATCCTTTTTTTTCCTGGAAACAACCGGTACAAAGTTCATTGAAGTCTTCATTTTTGTTAATTCTATAATTGTATAATCCTATTGCTATTGATACTACATTGATCTTTGCAGTCCCCCAAGTAAATGAATTGTGCCTTTCTTTGTCAGCTTTGGGGAAAGAAATCCACTGTACCAGGGAATTGATACTATAGTTCATTGTAGTAATGGGAAATGAGGAAGGGAGTGTCAACTTCCTGAGTTTTGACTAGAGAAAAACAATTTTAAGATTCATTGCTGCATTTCTAAATCCCTTGTCAAATTAAATAACTTACACTGTTTATTACCTTTGTCCTACTACCAGGCCACTCTCCCCCCATACTGGACAGCCTGGTAGTTTGTTCTTCAATTTTTTTTTTTTAATACTATATATGATCATATAAACATACATGGCAAAAGAAACACAAAGAAAATACATTCCATGTTCTGTTTTGTTTTGTTTTGCAATATTACCATATATGTCTCATTGACACAAACGCATTGTGTTAGTCCATTTCTGTTGCTTATAATAAGATACTTAGAACTGGGTACTTTGTAAGAAAACAAAATTTATTGATTACAGTTTTGGAGGCTGGGAAGTTCAAAGTCCAGGGAACACATTTGATGAGGGTCTTCTTTGGTGGTGGCTTTAGAGCAATGCAGGGGTCTCACATGATGGAACAGAGAGAGGGTCTCTCTGCTCTCCTCTTAAAGCCCTCAGAACCACACACGTGACCACCATTATTAATCCATTCACTAGGCATGGTCCTCAGAATCTAATCGCCTATTCAAGGTCCAACCTTTCGATTATCATAATAGGATTTCCCACCCTCTTAACACTGTCACCGTGGGGACCAAGCCTCCAACACATTAAACTTCTAGGGAGACACAATTCAATCCCATAATACACATGTACAACACAGAAATAAAACAGAATTCAAATTATGTAAAAGATGATAAATATACTAAAAATTTTGTATAATTCATTTTTATTTTATTTATTTTTTATGGGTTATGAATATTCATTAGATGTAGAGCTGATTGACACCCTCATGCCCAAGACGTGAAGGCCAGATTCATACTTGCAGCATGCCCATTACCACAAATTGCATTTGTACCCTGTGTCCCCCACCAATTATCCCCAACCTCCCTCTCCCTCCCTTGCCCCCCCACTCCATTTTGTATCCCAAGATATGTTCTCTCCCTCTGCAACTCCAATGCACCACTGTGGTCTTACTTTCCTTCCTTCTTTCTCTCTTAGCTCTCACTTGTGAGTGAGTACATGAGGTATCTATCCCTCTATGCTTTGCTTATTTCATTCAACATAAGTTTCTCGAGGCTTATCGATATTTTTACTGATGGGACAATTTCATTCTTTTTTATGTCAGAGTAGTTTTCCATGGTGTATATATACCACAGTTTCCTTATCCAGTCATCCATTGATGGACATTTAGGTTGATTCCATGCCTAGGCTATTGTAAACAGAGCTGCAATGAACATAGGAATGCAGGTATCCCTTCAACATGATGATTTCCATTCCTCTGGGTATATACCCAGAAGTGGGATTGCTGGATCATATGGAAGATCTATCTGTAGTTGTTTGAGAAACCTCCATACTGTTTTCCATAGTGGTTGTACTAGTTTACAGACCCACCAACAGTGCAGGGGCATTCCCTTCTCTCTGATTATAGCCAGTCTAACTGGTGTGAGGTGGTATCTCAATGAAGTTTTAATTTGCATTTCCCTGATAACTAGTGATGTTGAGCTTTTTTTCATTTACCCGTTGGCCATTTGCATGTCTTCTTTTGAAAAATGTCTATTCAACTCCTTTACTTATTTTTTAATTGGATTATTTGTTTTTTTACTGTATAATTGCTTGAGTTCTATGTATATTCTGGATATTAATCCCTTGTCAGATGCATATTTAGCAAAAATTTTCTCCCATTTTGTAGGTTGTTGTTTGACTCTGTTGATTGTTTCCTTTGCTGTGCAGAAGCTTTTGAGTTTGATATAGTCCCATTTGTTTATTTTTTCTTTTGCTACTTGTGCTTTGGGCTCATGTGCATAAAGTCTGTGCCCAGACCTAGTTCCTGAAGTGGTTCACCTATATTTTCACTTCGTAATTTTACAGTTTCAGGTCTTATATTTAAATCTTTAATACATTTTGAGTTGATTTTAATATATGATAAAAGGTGCATATCTAGTTTTATTCTTCTGCATATGGATATCCAGTTTTCCCAGCACCACTTGTTGAAGAGGTAGTCTTTTCCCCAATTTAGATTTTTGTTTCATTTGTCCAATATCAGATGGCTGTAAACCAGATGGGCGATTTCTCAGCTCTCAATTCTGTTCCACTGGCCTGAGTGTCTATTTTTATGCCAGTACCATGCTGTTTTGGTTAAAATAGCTTTGTAGTATAATTAGAAGTCAGGTAGTGCTATGTCTCAGGCTTCATTTTCTTTTGCTCAGGATTGCTTTGTCTGTTTGGGGTCTTTTGTTTTTCCATATGAAAGTTAAGATTGTTTTTTCCATTTCTGTGAAGAATGTATTTTGATGGGGATTGCATTGAATCTGTAGATTGCTTTAGGTAGTATAGACATTTTCACAATGTTAATTCTTCCAATACAAGAGCATGGGATATCTTTACATCTTTTTGTGTGTTCTTTAATTTCTTTCAGAAGTGGTTTGTTTGGTTCTCATTGTAGAGATCTCTCACCTCCTTGGTTAAATTGATACCTAAGTATTTTATTTTTTTCATGACAATTGTAAATGGACTTACTTTATTTCTCTTTCCATTAATTCATTATTTGAGTATATAAGTGCAACTGATTTGGGAGCATTTATTTTGTATCCTGCAATGTTACTGAAGTTATTAACGAGCTCTAGGAGTTTTTTGATAGAGTCTTCAGGATTTTCTATATATGGTGTCATGTTATCTGCAAATAGAGATGGTTTGACTTCGTCTTTTCCAATCTTGATTCCCTTTATTTCTTTCTCTTGCCTTATTGCTCTGGCTACTACCTCCAGTATTATGTTAAATAGAAGTGGTGAGAATGGCATCCTTGTATTTTTCCTGTTCTTAAGGGAAAGGCCCTCGGTTTTTCCCCATTCAGAATGATACTGGCAGAGGGCTTGTCATAAATGGCTTTAACTGTGTTGAGATACTTTCCTTCTGTATGTAATTTGCTGAGAGTCTTTATCAGAAAGGGATGTTGAATTTTATCAAATGCTTTTCCAGCACCAATTGAGATAATCATATAGTCTTTGTCCTTGAGTTTCTTGATGTGATGTATCACATTTATTGACTTGTATATGTTGAACCATCCTTGCATCCCTGGGGTGAATCCCACTTGATCATGGTGTCTAATTTTTTTAATGTGTTGCTGTATTCTGATTCCTAATATTTCATTGAGGATTTTTGCTTCTATGTTCATCAAGGATATTGGCCTTTAATTTTCTTTTTTTGTGTGTCTTTATCTGGTTTTGGTATCAGAGTTATGTTGACCTCATAGAATGAATTTGGGAGAGTAGCTTCTGTTTCAATTTTGTGGAAGAGTTTGAGGAGAATTAGTATTAACTCCTCTTTAAAAATTTGATAGAATTCTGCTGTAAAGCCATCCAGACTTAGAATTTTCTTTGTTGAAAGATTTGCTGATTACTGGTTCAATCTTGTTGCTTGTTATTGATCTGTTCAGGTTCTCTGTCTCTTATTGGTTCAGTCTGGTGGTTTGTATGCATGTAGAAACTTATCCATATCTGCCAGATTTTCATATTTGTTGTCATGCGGTTGTTTTTTATTCTTCGTATTCCTGTGGTATTGGTTGTAATGTTTCCCTTTTCATTTCTGATTTTTGTTATTTGGGTCTTCTCTCTTCTTTTTTTGTTAACCTAGCTAATGGTTTGTCTATTTTATTTACCTTCTTGAAAAAACAACATTTTGTTTTCTTGATCTTTTCTATTGTTTTGGGGGGTCTGTATTTCATTTAGTTCTGCTCTGATCTTAATTATTTCTTCCCGTCTACTCCCTTTAGGTTTGGATTGTTGTTGATTTTCAAGTTCTTTGCACTTTTAGATTTCATATAATTTAAAAGTTCTTTTCAAATCAGTGGGAAAAATGATTCTTCAATTATTTTATAACAGGTGTTATAATAATGATTAAATAAATTGAGAATAAAATATTCTTAAGTCCTTATCAAAATGACTTAAAATTAAATTTCAAATATTTAAAATATTTTAATGTAAAAAATGAAACTTAAAAGTACTAGAAAAAGACTAGCTAAATATTTATGAACTTAATTTATTGAAGGTATATTAGTTGTCTTTTTTTCTTAAATTGCTGCCATAGCAAATTGCCACAAATTTACTGGTTTAAAACAACACCCTTTTGTAATATCATTCTGTATGTCAGAAGTCTGGATACAGTGCAGCTCAGCTGGGTTCTCTGCTTAGAGTCTCACAAGGCTGACATCATGGTGTTGACAGGGGCTGTGTTCCTTTCTGGAAGCTATAAGAGTGATTCAGCTTCTAATTTCATTCAGCCTGTTGGCCTTAATTACTTCCTTGTGGTTGTAGGATAGAGATTCTTGCTGGTCTGCATCTGGGGTGCTCTTTCCTCCTAGAGTCTGCCCATATTCCCTCTCACGCTTTCCATATGTATCCCCACCCTTGGAATGGCAGGTTGCATCTCTTTCAATCTCTCTGACTTCTGACACATGCATCTAACCACAGCCAAAGAAAATTCTCTCCTTTTAAAGTTACATGTGATTAGAATGGACCTACCCAGATAATCTCCGTAATTTAAGGTCTGTAGTCTTAATTTCATCTACGAAGTCCCTTTTGCTACATCAGGTAACATATTTACAGGTTCCAAGGATTAGTGCATGGATATCTGTAGGGGGCCCTTGTGCTTACCACAGAAGGCACTCTAATTAAGATACCAAATTAGAGCCCATTATGTATTTCATTATATAAAGCTTTGCATCTTCTATGTCTCCAAAACACAATAACCAAAGCCCAAAGCAGATGACAATTATGGAAAATTTGTTTACTACATATATGGCAGAGAGTTAATATCATTAATCTGTAAAGGACTTTACAAAGCAGAAAAGATAAACTACAGTCCAAGTGGGGGGAGGGAGGAGAGATAATTTTCATTTCCAGATTTAATCATGAAAGTAACATGTATAAGATTCAGATTTTGTCCAAGATTTCTTCCTATGGCTTAAATTAATGCTCTTTAATATGTAAATGTTTTTTATTTTATAGTTAAAGACAAATTCTATTACCTGGAAAGCCACATAAAATAAAAATAGTTATATGAAGCCATTGTTGTTTTTTAAATTACCTATTTTAACTTCTCCATTAGTTAAGTAGTTCATATTTGTTATAGAAAATATGACATATAGAATACAATAGAAACAAGAATATAGATAATTCTTCTATTATAAGTAATGTTGTCTTATAATACTGTAAGTAATGTTGACATCCTTCTTTTCTATGGTTGAACATTATGTCTCAGGGAGAGTGCTTTACAAACATTTGTTGAGCACTCACTATGTGTTAAGCTCTGGTCTAATCACCTGGAATACATTAATGAAGAGAACAAAGATTCCTGCTTGTGTGGAGCTCACATTTTTTTGTAATGTAGAAAAAAATGCTTGTGATGTATTGCGAAAAAATAGATTATAGAAGAGTAATTTCTGTATGATTCTAATTTGTAAATGTGTTTGAAAAATAGAAACATTATAAAAACTGCACAGTAAGAGATTGGCATAATGTATTTAGCCAACTGGATTTCATTTTAATTGTATTTTATTTTACAAATTTTCTTATATAATAACACTTTTAAGACTCTATTTGCTCCCAAATGTTTGCATTCTTTCTTTTGCTTAAGAAGAATTACAGTCAGAATGTATAAATATAGGCTTTGCCAAAATATCCTCCAGAATAGTGTGCCAGCTTCTACTCCCATTAGCCCTGTGTGCTTGTGTTTCTTCTCTTGCTCATAAACACTGCTTCATACATCTGCTAATAGTAACAATTACTGCTACGTGTGTTTACCATATGTTGTTCTTCAGATTTTAACATCTCTGAAATTAGGATGCATACCCAATGGAATAATTTAGCTTTTATTTTTTCTTTTGTAGAGTTCTATAAAATAGTGGTTTGTCTTACAATTCATGGCATTTCAGATGTAAACAACAACAACAACAACAACAACCCCGTAACACATAAATCCTAGTGCTGCATTTGTGAATACTAATCATAATTACTCCAAAAGCTGTCTAATGCTGTTAAACATTTTGAAGTGTCACTGGAACACAATGTGCTGAATGTTGTCATAGATTACTAATTAACTTCCTAAGAAAACTCGTAATATCCACAGGCTTACTGAGGAATCAGAAACATGGACTACTTATCTCAATTGGTACAAATCAGTATTCCTTGTCCTATATTCACAATGCAGAGTACTAACCACTATACGATCATGGCCTACTTGTCCTATATTCAAAAGAGATACATTGGAAAAAAGAGAACATGTCATCAGCTATAAATTAAAAAAATATTTTAAAAAGAAAAGACATTTTGGGAAATAAATAAAAAAATGTGAATATAGGTGCAGCCAAGAATCTCTAAACTTTCTATGTAGGAAATATATAGAATCTTTAAGAAGATTTTACTGAATTTACCTGCTGTATGCTATAATGTGCTATGTTTTACTATCAAATGCTAGACATTAATTACATACCAGATAAAGTTTTTACTTCTTTCACTATTACATAATTTTTAACATTTTAACAAACCGTTAGAAGCAAGTATAACTTCCGTTAGTTATTTATAAATAAAGGTGAAATGGCATGGATTGCTTCAGGTGATCAATAAGCATCATAAAATGGTGCTAGTAATTAAACACAAAAAAATTAAAATCAGATAAAAATTTTGCCATGAAACTGAAAATATCTTATTTGAATGTAATATTAAAAATTCTAATCTTAAGATGCTAAGCCTCAGTTTCTTGAAATACATATGCAAAGAATTCATAACTAATTATAAGGATTAACTGATATAATGCAGAAAAGCTCTGGCTTATAGTCAGTATTTAATAAATAACTATGATAATGATGTTGATGATTAAAATATTTGGAAAAAATATTTTTGTGGCTTTCCTGACAAAAGTTTTGTTTCTCTTTTCACTTTTACTTCTCTAATTAACAGAGGATTGGTGGCAGAATTAGTATAATTACCAACTTTCATAACATGGATGTAGAAAAAATATTAGCTTCAGAGTTATTTCTGATTATTTGTGTGCTACTTCAATGGATTATCTTCCCTAGTCTTCTGTTTTGAACTAATAAGATAAATTTTATCATCTGGATAATCACAGAATTACTGTAGTATAGAAAATCCCCACCCAAAGTATAAAATTTGGATTCGAGGATGAGCCAGCTATGACTTCTATTACCCTAATGCCAAAGTTAAATTGATTGTTCTACCTGGTAGATGTTTTTAATTATTCCTCTGAGCAATTTGAATTACCATTCTCAATGTGTATACTGTCAAAATGGAAAATGTATTCCAGTAGAAGCAAACCATGCCATGAAAAAAGGAACCAGGTGAATTGGACACAACAGGGTCATTTATGAAGACACATTATTTTCCCTTCCCTCAGCTTCTGCTTTTTTAACTAGTCCTTATCCTGCCTTTGGATAAAATCTTTACAGTTCCCATACCTTTGCTGAGACTATTAAGTCACAAGGAGAGTTTCATTTCTTTAAGTAAATGTACACTCCCATCCAATGCATAAAAAAGAACTCTGAATTTAAATTAATTTAGAACTTCTCTCCTTTCCCAGTTCAGACTCGCTTGGAAATTTGCAGTAAAGGGAGAAGTATGAGGGAAGGGGATCTTTTTCCTCCCTCATCTTCTGTCCTTCCATCCCCAGTCACTAGTCAAGATTCTCGACCAAGAACTGGGCCAAGGAAGCAAGAGGATTTGAGGAAAAGGCTTTACCTCAAAAACATGAATCTTTAAAACATTTTCTAGGATGCAGACATTTCTCCCAGATATGGGACTTCCCAGTACATCTGTCCCCACACACGAGAGGCTGGTTTTAACATTCAGACTCTGTTTAACACCTACGCCAGCTCAGGATGCCATTTTCTACAATCATTTTGAATCAAGATATTAACGATGCCACTCATTTAATTAATTCTATATAGGCCAACTCTTTGTGTAGTATCTAATTGTGCTTCATTATTCTGTTATCTGAAACAGAAGAAAAAGTGCTATAAAATGGTGACTGACAGATTTTGTAAATTTCACCCCACCCCTCTACATATCAACAACCAATGAGAGTTAAGATATTTTAGTGTTCCTTCCTTTTTGAAACTATCTAAATTTTTATTAATACATAACCTATTTCATATGAAGAAAACTGGTGTAAGTTTCCACAAAGCAATATTTTCTATGACAAACAACAAATACACAATTTGCTCATTCTTAGTGGTGGAAGTACCAGTGCTATTGCTAAGATATTTTATTATTTGTAAGACTGAAGATTTTACGTTTTTTAAAAAATGCCTCACTTCTTTACGATTGTCCAAATTTATTCTTCTTTTTTCACAATGCCCGCATAAAGTAAAATATATCTATATACATGAAAAGTATATATAACAAACACTTAAAAGTTGCAAAGTATTTTCTTAGATTCTCTTAGAATGAAAGGAAGTTCCTACAGAAGAATCAGAAGAAATGAACTGAGCATGAAATGAATTAAACTATCTTTGTCACCAGTAGGTCAGTTGATTACTGACCAGCGGGGAATGTTGCAGAGGCTATTGACCTGAGTACTCTTGCATTAAATGCACTCCGTAGTCAGGAAGTCTAGTGGAGAAGCTCGAGTGTTGCAAGATGTAGGGAAAAAATATATCTTGTTAAATTTAAATTTCATGTAAACAATGATTTTTTTTTTGTTAGTACAAGCATGTCCCAAATAATGCATTATGCATTTTATCAAGCAATCCTACTCTAAATGGTATCCACAAATTTCAGCCTCCTTGTACCAATGAAATCATTCTCCTACAATCAAACAATGACAAGTACAGAGAAGAAAAAAGACCAGTGAACAGCACTTTCATAGTTTCATAGAATCAGAATATGAAAGATAATTTAAAACCCTATAATTCATCTTCTTGTATATCCTAGAACTAACATGAGATAGGCATTTGATAAATATTTACCTGAATTATAAATTTCATTAGGAGTATCTTTAACCCAACTTAGAGAACTGATGAAGTAATTTTTATCTTTGTTTTTAATTTGCTTCTTGTGTGTGTGTGCTTTTTTTTAATTTTAACATTTCCTTGTACATATCTGTGGAATACAGTATGTTGCTTCAATACATGCATATACCGCACAATGATTCGCTTAGGGTAGATAGCATAGTTTTGTACCCATTAGTCTACCACTTTTCCTCCCCCTTTGCCCTCTTCTCCTCCTGGCCTCTGATAACCATTATTCAACTCTCTACTTCCATGAGAACCACTTTTTTTTTTTTTTAAAGATTCTACATATGACTGATATCATGTAGTATCTGTCTTTCCGTGCCTGACTTACTTCACTTAACATGATGGTTTCCAGTTCCATCCATTTTATTTTTCATTCAGTTGACATTCAACAGAATTGCTGTTATCATATTCCATAAAGTATAACTTTCTGAATGTGTCAGCAGTTGTTGAGATTTATAGGCAAAGAAACTGAAAGGGTAGAACGCCCACATTATCAGTAAAACCTTTTGATCATAGTCTCTAAACAGTGCTCTGCATTTAGAGCCTTATAAGAATTAACAGGACTTGTAGGCACATCATGTCAAGTTTTTGTTTCAAGTTTTAGAGCAAGATGACCTTCATAAGACATTTTTAATACGTCTCTGTATATTGCCAATGATCAGATATTTCTGACTTAAAATGGAGCTCAGAGGAAGGTATCTTCAGTCTTCTGCTGCCCAAAAGAAGCTCTTTGTGGGTCAATTTTGACACACTTTTTAACTTTGACAGTTCATTTTAATTCTGCAAGAGTACAAAATGGATAAATTGGCCAGGCTGCATGCTGAAAATTTTTCATTTCTAAATTTTAGTTTTGGTCTTTTCCCTAAGCTGTTCATATAGCTTCTGCCAGGACCTTTAGGCTTAATCTCTTTGGTGTCCTGATCTTTAAAAATCCTGGACTAGAAATGCCTCTTTTCAGCCAGATTTAATTATTTAAAGTGGAGATAACTTACATTGGTATGTTCCCATTTTATAATACAATCTGTATTTGTCATTCTGCTGTTATTCTGTTTGGGCAAATCTTTACTTGTTCTTAAAAGAGTCTCTATTAATATTGTGAGCTCTGAGAGGCTGGAACTGGATAATGTAATTCCGCTTAGTAAACACCAGCTCATTTGTTCTCATTGTGGGATCCCTAGATCAGCAGCATAAACATCATCTGAGAACTTGTTAGAAATGCAAATGTTGGTATCTCACTCCCCACCTAGTGAATCAGAAACTCTGGGGGAAAGGCCTGTATATCTGTGTATCGCCAAGCCCTCCAGACATTATGAGGTACTATGACGTTTGAGAAGCACTGTAGCAACTCATACTTAGTTGAAAGGAAAAGAACGTGTTTATTGGGCAGTCACCAGGAATCAGTCATTGTAGTGGGTGCTTTGAATAAATTACCTCATAAAAATTCCAACAGCATATAAAACTATATCGTTGGCAAGCTCTTTTCATAAGTAAATCTATACCCTTGAGCAAGTTATTTAACTGCTCTGTTCCTAAGTTATTTTATCTATAAAATAACTGTAATAGAAGTGGCACAAGGGTTGTTAGGAGGATTAAATGGGCTAGTATATGAAAAAACTAGAACACATGTAATTCCTGACATTTGCTTGCTATCATTATTACTATTATTATTGATTATAATATATATTATTAATATTGATTATTATTGAGGCCTCAATAAGTTTAAAAACTTGCCAGATGTGATATAGCTAGAATAGTGGAAGCTTAGTCCCAGGTCTGTGTTCCTCTAAAGGAAAGTCTTTCCCATCTCCCCTCTCCCACTGTGCCCAACAATGATGTTTTGTACCACATACTTTGTCTCCTGTATACACATATATTTCCTCCTTTTATATTGTTCAATGCTGCTATGATAGACTGGCTCCCTTAGGTAAACATCACAGAAGGGGGCAATGCTTTATGCTTCCCAGTATCTGATGTTATACTTAGAAACACATTAGTTGTTCAATAAATATTTGCTAATTGATGGGAAAGAATAAGGTCGTGGCTAAATCTTTCTTCAAAACACTGGTAAAATGGATTAAAACTGATATGCCAATAAAATCAGACATTACGGAAATCACATTAAAGAAATATCTCTTTTTCTCCCTCTATTTTTGATAAGCATATTTGAGTAGCCTAGGTATATACACGGTGCTAACAATCTGGAATCTACAGTCCATCTGACCAAATCCCTTTTAGTTATCAGTGTCCATCCTATATTTTATAAGTGGTAGACAAACATGCAAATGTCCATGGATTTTCCTATTTTTGTAAAAAAATGGTTTTTAAATAGTTGAAGAAAGGTGTTTAACTCATAGAACTGTGGGAACTAATGTGTTTTGAAACTAACTAAATTATCTTTAATATAGTTTGTGTAGATTTCATATTGGGCAATTGACAATTACAAGAAATAAAAATGTTCAATAAAAATGTTTTCATTATTTAACAAATTATGTGTTACATAAAACTTATAAAAATTATAATTTGACTGTGCACATATGACCAGATAATAATTCCCATTATGCCAATTATATTAGATTTTTTGTATCAACAAACATTTATGAAACATATCTGTTTTAAATATCATACTATATACTCTTCTTTGTGGGTGAAAGGATTAGACTCTCTCCTTTCAAGAACCAAATAATGTAGTATACAAAGTAACTACTGGCTGAGTTGAGGGATGGCCCTGTGATTGGATGGGGAAAAAAGAAATGTGAGATATGCGAGACTGAATATAGAAATGGACAAAGCCAGACCATGTACAACAATAAAATTCTAGGAAAACAAACGACAGCCTCTGCAGCAATTAACTCTGAATGGTCAGAACTTTCAAGACATTTTCATCAATGACTGCTAACTTCCTTAATTTGTACCTCCTGCTTCCAAACTACCCAGAACCAAACAGAGAAAGCTAAATATGCTCCCCAAACCAGTTACATAGGTTGCTCTGCTTTCTGGTTGGTCCACCTCCATCTTCTCCATGCTATCAACCTCCAATCAGAGCACTCCCGAAGCCTCCTTATTTCATTCACTACAAAGCTTTCCCATTCCTTGCCTGTCTTTGAGTCTCTGCCAAATGCAAGTGATAGTGGCTGACTCCCTTGCTGTAGCCGACCACAAACAAATAGTACCTGTTTCTACACGTTTGCGTGGCCTTTATTTATTTCCACAAAGACAGCAGAGGTAGAATTCCTGGGCTTGGAATGTGATTGGATAAAGGGATTAAGAGAAAGGGAAGAGTAAGTAATGAGTAACATTTTGGGTTTGGGTAAATGACAAGTTTGAAGTGTCAGTAACAGAAAGTAAGACTCCAAGCAGCAGAGTAAGTTTTATCAGCAAGGGAATAAATTTTGTTTTGAACATTTTGAGTTCAAGATAATTGTGCAATATATAGGTAGAAATATCTAGCTAGACGTTTGAAAAGTGGCACTTGAACCAAGAAGTACAGTCAGGTCTAGAAATACTTATTTGGAAATATCCCCTGTAAAGATGATACTTAAAGTCAAGTGTGTGATGGTAAGTTCAGTTAGGAAAATGTAGTAAGAGGAGAGGATCATAAAATATATTCATGCATTGATTCATGTATTCATTCAAAAATTCCTGAGTACATCTGTGTCCCTGGGCATTGTGCCTGACACTGAGGATAGACATGCTGTAAAACTGTCTACATTTAAAGGTTCTGGTAGGGAGAGAAAAACAAGGCAAAGGCAATAAGATGTAATCATCAGAATATAAAAACAAAACAAACAAACCAAACAAAAATAATAATAAACAAGAAGGCAGTGATCAAATCCCTGGAAGAAGAGAATTTTATGAAGGATGATGTAGTTAACAGTACTGCATGCTGCAGATGTTCCAGGGTGATGACGACCTTAAAAGGAACATGTGATTTGACGTCTTGGCACCATTTGGAGGTATCCAGTAAAGAGTATCATTAGAGTTTTGGGTGAAAAAAATATTGTAAGGTATAAGAAGTAAGGTAGAGTACCTATCCAAGAGGAAAATGAAAGATAGCTTGGAGAGTTAGGAAGGTGAAGGGCAAAATTTTCCAGAGTAGGTAAGGCTTGAAATTATAAGTCAAATGGAAAGATCAAGTGGAGAATGAGAAATTGGTTGTTATTAGAAAAAACATAAAGGATGTATGATAATTCAGGACTGGCAAGAGGGGATGAAGATAGAAGACTAGGAGGATAGAGATCATTTCCTGGAAATAAACTGACAGAAGAGGAATAGATGAAGATAAACATGTATTTTTGAAGTGAAGAATAGGAAAACTGAAGTTGTTCATGAGTAACTTTCACCCACTTAACAATGTATGAGCAAGTTGTGTTGTAGCAGGAGAGAGAAGCAGGTACAGAATGGGGGGTGTTGGGAATATTTCATTTTAGTGGATATTAAGAATATAATGTATATGTAATTATGGAGAAATGGTATAATCATGATGAACATGAGCAACACAGAGGACTAGTTGTGTGGTAGTATAGCCGAAAAAAAGACAGAGATTAAAAGATTAATGAAAGTTTCAATTTAGCAGCTTTTTTCCCCAAAGATTAGAAGCTTGAGACAATTCTATGAAATATTGTCTTATTTAGATGGGGTGGACTCGAGTGGAGGGGAGACTGAGAGGAGTCAGAGAAGTTGTGGGGCACTTGGCATTTATGATGTATGACTATCCCATTTTAGACATAAAGAAACTGTGGCTTAGAAAGCTTTATGTAGGTTGCTTGCTAACATTGTTAAAGTGAAGATTCTGATCCATGTTTCTGGGGTGGGTGCTGACATTCTGCATTTCTAACAAGTACAGAACTATCAGCGAGAATCTATATTTTAACAAAAATTCCAGGTAATTTGTATGTGCCTTTAAGTTTGAGAGGTGCCTCTGAATACATCACTCTGGCCTCAGAATTGGCAACTGGGGAAAAAAGTATGGAAAAGACAAAGGAAGAAGCGAATACAGGGTACTTTCCAGGGCGTCACTAAAGTAGCCAGCCATAGAGGACAAGCTAAAAAAGGGACCAGTGGCATCTGAGTACTGCTATATACTTTCAGAATAGGAGCAGATAAGGATTTAATAGTAGTGATGACAACTACAAGACTGAGTCTCCAAGCTTATCTAAGCTGGTGTGACAGCGGAAGTGAGATAAAACTGAATGTTTCCATAGTTACCAATTAATTTTCATAAAGATTAAACCAATCCTGTGAACTTTTACACATTCTTACAGACCTCCCAGTACAACTGTCTCCAGTAACAAAAGGATCATTATATTATGCTGGGAGTCACAATTTATAATTTTAATTTCCTATCAAATGTATAGGTATCTTTAGCATGGTAACTTTTTTGATGGGCACTATTATTTCTTTAAGCTTTACCAATTAGTGTGGCTGAATGGCATCTTAGGAAAATTATGATAATGTCACTCCCAAAAAAACTCACAAAAAAGAGTTTGGAGAGTATTTTTGTAATGTACCATTTATACTTTGAGGTAGTTGTGAATTATTTCAACACAACATCAAACACTTTAAAATTTTAATGTTTTGAATAATTTGAAGAGGGATTTTTTATAATAGTGATATCTAAGCATCAAAATATTAAACATAAAGTTGTATAAATTTTGGATTTCGACACTTAAATCCCCACTTCTAAAATGGATTGGTGTTTTATATATCTTTGACACCAAAAAAATTTTGTAATCATTATTTACATTTTATGCCTTTTTAGTGAGGATAAATCTTTATTTAGATGTTGTGTCATTTTGGATTTTGTGAGCACTATTTAAAAACAGGTATTCATTCAGTTACAAGGATATCAAAGACACAACAAACAACAGGCTAAAATACAAATTCCAGCCTATAATATTTATTGGCAATGTTTTTTTTTTTTAAATTTCTAATCATGTATTTTGTTATGTGGTAGTTTTTAAATAACTTTCAAGAATACAGCAAAATCCTTACAAAATCCCTGGGAGATTAATGCTTTGTCATGGTGTTAATCCATTAATAGCCTCTTTCTCCAGGAGATTTTAGATTATGGAGAGAGTCACTTTTTCTTGTTATTTTTATTTCTCCTAATATATACTAACATGCTAATGCATAGTAGGAACTTAATAAATTCAGAGAAATGTTATCTATTAATGTTATCCTAACTTAGTATTTGACTTCATTGGAATTCTGAGTTTAATTCAGATTGGGTTGACTTTTGACTCCACAGTATATTAGTGGTAAGGCTTTTTGGAGTTTAGTCAGTCAAATGTTAGCTTCCAGTCTCTTATCTGAAAATGTGGAACATAATCTCTAACACATGAGACTTTTGTGAACATCAGTTGAGATACGTGATATAAAATGTAGAAATCCTATCACAGTACTGTTTATCCATTGCTGATTGAATATTATTTTCCTGAACCCAAAACTGTCTTTAAAATTATTTACAATTAAATGATTATGTGCTTTTAAATAATTTCATAAAGTTGTTGAAAGTGATTTTATAAATTTTATGCCTCCAAATAATTTTTAAATTTAACCTCTCCCTAACTACCCCCCAAAATTGAACTCCCTGCAAAATTGAGACAAGAGGGTGTAAAACACTACTTATTTTAGCAACAGAGAAATCACTATCTGAGATGCCAATTCCATGATTTTCTCCAAACTCTTAGTCACATGTCCAATAAATCCATTCATTAACAGTATTAATTTGTCTATAGAAATACTAATTCAAACACAACTTTTAAAGATTTCTATAATAATTTGACAGCCATATAAACATAACTCTGAATCATTCATTCTTTGATATGATAGGTTTAGGATATAAGAGTTATAAAATTAATTTCTTTGAAGGTTTGCTTACTTGGCTTAGTATAAGTGATTTCTGAATAGCTGTTCCTCCAAATATAACTAGTACAAATGAGAGATGCATATTGATCAAATTCTTTAAGCTAGAATCTTATGTGAAATAAAATTTCCTGGAATGTATCAAGGGTAAAACTTTAACCCAGTGTCAGTGTCACTGACAGTTTAATAACTGGTTCTTCATCACAAATCTCTCCTCTAAAAATAGTTATTTATGCATGTCATGTGAAAATTGACTCTTTCCTCCTTAAATATGTCTCAGAACTAAGTATTCTTGCCTGAGTCAAGCCCCACAAATCATTGAAAAGGGTAAATTAAAGTTTGAGGGAAGTATTTATGCTTTGGCCTTCTTATATGTCTCAAATCACCTTTCTGGCTTGGATTTGACCTTGGAAGACTGACTAGACTAAGGCCTTCAATATGATTTCTGAAATCTCTGAAACTATATATGAACAATGTCTTACAATCTGAGTGCCCAACATATCTAATCATTGTAACGATGTCAATAATACAAACAAGAATGTCCTTTGGATTTATTGTTAATATACAAATATGTACTTTCAAATATATATAAGCATTCTAGATGTAACTGGAGAACATAAATTTCCTTATGTGATTTTTATGTTAAAATTCTATTATTCATTTAAAAGTGTCAATGTCAATTTAACATTGCAAATTATGCAATGCAGTGCCTGCAGGAGTAATCAAGCATCCGATAGCACTAAAAGAAATTATTGTTTCTGCATTATAATATCAAAACCTTGAAGCTTGACCTTAAAATTTTAATACTGAAATGGTAATAATAATTAAAATTTTTAATTTGTGTATCCAAGTTGTTCATTTTGCAATGGTAATATTTATCTTGGCCGAAGTTTGATCTCAACATTCAATCTTTTAACATTTGGCCACAATTTAACTTTATAAAAAAGGAGAGAAGGAGGGTAGGTCACTGTAATTCCTTGACTGACTTTTTGAGGTCCAAGCATTTCAAATCACACTAGATTTTTGGGAAAGACTTCCCCCTTAACAAGTATCAGTAGAGAGTAGAGCCCCTGAAAGCATCGTTTCACTTCTTGCTCCTGCAGGGACAATGACCACAGGCAATGATAGTAAAATGAGCCTGAGAGGTCCACAAGATTAAGCCATATGCAGTGGGATTTGTAAAAGGAGAGATATCTATGTAAGGCTAATAAACAGTGCCTGTCAACTTGGGAATGTGGAGACATGGAACAATTGTCAGTAACTGGAGTGAAACAATGGATGGAGAATCAGAGACTTAGAGTGCAGTCAAGCCTTTGCCACTAATTAGCTCAGAGACTTTGGCCTAGAAAGGCTTGAACGTTCATTACAGAAGATTTCAGTCCACAAATGCATTTCAATTTGCAGAATGAGGACAACAAATTTTAATGTGAACATTTGCATCTTGGTGATAATGATATTTTGTTTTCCTGTAACATTTAATCAAAAGGATATTAGAAACATTTTTTTTCACCCCTCAAGGTGTTCTTTATAGTGTCAGATTCACTGTCACATATAATAATCCCTTTGAAGAGTTAAATATTATTTCTTTGGCAGGTAAATGGTGTTATATAATGTTTCTTTCAATTACAGTAGAAATCAGTTGAAATAATTTGATACATAGAAACCAAAGCAAAACATATTCTTCAAAACAACACCAACCATTAAGTCATTGGCATTATAGATTCAGTTTATTATACTTTTTCTTTTATTAACTTATATTGCAACTGACTAGACATACAGTAGAGAACCTGCTGATACACAAGTCATACAAGAGTTTTCTGAAGGGTTCACAAGTACTACTAATTTCCTCATTGAGGGCAGAGTTTAAATCTTCAGTTTTCTTATTTTGTTCATATAGAACAGTATCTTCCAAGAAGTAGCAAATTTAAGGGCTTAATAATTTGTGTTGGTTAGTAAGTTACCACTGCATCAAAATGGTAAAGCTTTTGCAAAATGTACATGTAACTATTAAATAAAGTCGGTCACATATGATGGTAACCAAGTGACTTGATTTAAAGACAATAATATTAACCAGTTTCATACACTGTTATTAAATCAAATATCTTAATTTACGATGTATAGTAAACTATTGAGTACTATGCAGCATTTAAAATTATGATATAGCATATTTATATTCATGGAGAGTAATATATTATTCAGTAATTAAAACAGATAAAGCAAAGATAAAACCAGGATTACAGTATGATAACCACATTTGCATGTGTGTGCACGTACTTGCATGTCCATATGTATATGGATGCATGTATGTTGGACACTGTTAAATGAACGTAACATAGAAGCTTCCCCAAAACAATATCTGCAAAATACATTATGTTTATAAATGTATCTATCACCGATAGTCCCACAAGAAGCAAAGCAGACAATAAAGACGTTTTTGCTTGTCATCCCTGCATTATAGATCCCAAATCAGAGTAATTAGTCTTAAATCACAATAGTTTTAATGAGTAACTGGTAATGCTATTTCAGACAAATGTAATAATCAGAGATGTTTGTCAAGTTATATATACATTAATTATTCGTACAATAAAATTTCTTATACTATTGAATCACTATTTAACATTTTATGGTGCTTAAATTAAAATTGAATACCAGTACTAATATAGAATATTTCTTATTTTATTTTTGTAGGTCTCAGGGTGGCGAACTTTGTCTCTGAATTCCTAACCTGTGAGCTTATGGTAAGATAATAATTAATATACCTAACATTAGAATTATTTTTTCTCATTACCCCTGTTAGATAGTGTCCAGATTTTAATGGTAAAGGACATTGTGATAATTCACTTAATATTTTACCATAAATTTTGAAGAAACAATGTGATATTTTCTATCAAAATATTTATGTCCTTGTGTAGATTAAATAATATAGTTGTTTGATACAGTATTTGATAGGTTTCCATGTGAATTTGAAGGCATGATTTAGAAAGGTAAAGATTTATACCACTAAAAAATTTCTTCGGATATTAGTGGCAATTTTATATATTAAATTTTTCATATATTTGATGCCAATGAATAGAGATAATAAGTTATTGAAAGTAACACTTATTTTATCATCTGTTAAGATTTATCAAAATTGTGTTCCTCTATAAAGCTCGATGTTAGAGCTTTAGGGATTTGAAAGTAAAAACATGTAACTATGGAAATAAAATAATAAGAAATAACAAGTGACTTCTAAGGCACATTTTAGGCATTATTTATTTGTTAATTTCTGTGATTAAATTCATTTAATAACTTTTTTTAAAATATGACTCTGGGTTATACTAATAATTGATTACTAGAGAATATACATAAACATAAGTTTATTTGTGTTGTGAAATTGATGATTTTTAGTAAGATAACTTTCAGAGTTTATCTGTTCCTTAATAGAAAACATGATAAAGATTTAGCTTATATTCAATATATAAAATCCAGATAATAAGGGTATTTGTACTGTACAATTTATATTCAGGGAATATCCTTGGAAACACAAAAGCTGTTGACTAAATTTCCAGTTCATTTGGGTATGAAGCATTACTGAAATGTATCTTGAAGATGTTTTCTAGACAAAAACCACCCCTGGGAAGTCTAACTTGTGCTTTTAGTTTTCTTCTTTTAGAAACATTTAACACAGGATTATTAAAAACAAGTGTCATATAGAAGCAAGGGGAAATTGGGAAAATTCCTCAACCATAGGAGGATTTTGCTAATAATGGAAGAAATTTTGATGAATTATTTGGATACGCATAGAATAATAATTTTATACCCCCCAAATACATTTTAAGTTGTAAATTATATTTTGTAAATATACCTAAGTGAACTTTTTAATAAATTATTTCAACTTATTAAGTGAAAAAAACTTTAAATTACTATCATCTCCAGTGTTTTTAGTCTAATTAAGTAAACATATGTACAGAAAATTAGTCATATCTTAAACACGCAGTCTCAGTGAATTGTCACAAAATGAATACACCCATCTAACCAGCACTCACATAAGTTAAAAAAATAAAAAGATGGAACATTAGAATACCTTGAGGCCCCTATAATGCTCTTTTCTAGTCACTATGCCCACAGAGCAAAAGGAACATTTTGACTTCTACAAGTATAGTTTGCCTCCTTTTTTAGATTCTATAAATCAAATCATACAGTGGGTACTGCTTTGTTTCTTTTGCTCAACATTATATTTGTAAGATTGCCAGGTGCGGTGGTAAACTACTCGTTTTCATTGCTGTGTAGTATTCAATTGTGTGAATATATCAAATTATTGACCCTTTTTATCGTTGACAGGCATTTAAGTAGCTTACAGACTTTGACTCTTATGAATGTTGATGATACAGATATCAGGAATGTGTTTTTTAAGGAATACGTGCATGCATTTTGTTAATTACATAGGATATGTGTATGTTCTGCTTTAGCAGATATTGACAGTTCACCAAAGTGGTTATCAGTTTTTGAGAGTAGGATATGAGAGAGTTCAGTTGTTCCATATAGTCACTAATACTTAGGATTTTTCACCCTCTATTTTAGCTGTTTTGGTATGTGTACAGGGATATTCTAATTTGAGTATCTTGAAGACAGATTGTATTAGTCCTTTTCTGTTGCTTGTAACAAAATACCTGGAACTGGGAAATTTAGAAGAAAATGAAATTTATTGCTTACAGTTTCAGAAGCCGGGAAGTCCAAAGTCCAGGGAACACATTTGGTGAAGGCCTTGGTGGTGGTGACAGTGATGGCAGAATATCACATTGCAAAATGGCATAGCAGAGAGAGACTAACTTCTCACGTGCCCAGAACCACACCCCTGACCACCATTATTAATCCATTCCCTAGACATAGTCTTGCAATCTAATCAGCTCTTCAAAGTCCCACCTTTCAATTACCATAATAGGATTTCTCACCCTCTTAACAGTCACAGTGGGGATTAAGCTACTAATACGTAAAACTTGAGGGACACAATTCATATCACAAATATTATTAAATACTTGTTTTAATGCTTATTTGTCTTGTGGACATTCTGTTCTTGAAGTGTCCTAAATCTTTTTGCCATTTTCTTACTATATTATCTGTTCTTTTTTACTTGGTTCCAGGAGACATATACACCACTTTAAATGTCCAACAGAGAATTTAGTACTATATATTAATATTTAATACTCTCTCTATATATATATATATGTATAATCCCCTTGGTATGTATATATGATATTAAATCCTACAGTGGTATGCTGGGGCTGGCTCAAACTGATGCACAAGATCCAACTATTGTGTCAATAATTATGAGAGTTTGCAAATCTACCTTGGTAGAAGTATTTACCCCAATACATTGGCAAACACCAAAAATCAGGGCTTTATTTTTTCTTCTATAGAGCTATTTGTTAAACATTTACCAGAACACCACTGGATAGTTGTACTGTATATTCAACCACTTGGTGGATTTTCTTATTACTCTCCTGATGATGTGTTTTGATGAACAGAAATTCTTAATTTTTATTTATTTCAGTTTATCAGATATTTCTTTTTTCTTTCTGTGATTACAGCTTTTTGTGTCCTATTTAAGAAATATTTGCCTTGGTTAGCAAACGCTAAGATATTTTCTCATGGTTTCTCTAAATACTTTGTTGTTTAAATTTTCACAATTAATGGTTTCCAGGTTTTATATTGTTCTATGTTATTATTTTGTGTGTTTAAGGTAGATAGCTAGATAGCTTTTTGGGTTTTTTTTTTTTTTTTTTGGTGGCTGATACAAGGATCCAGACCTTTGACCTTGTTATAATGCTGCGCTCTAACCAACTGAACTAACCGGCCAGCCCCTATAGCTTTTGATTAAAATAGTAATTGCTCCATATATATATTTAATAGTTTTATTATATAATTTATATATAAATATGAAGACACTGATATTTATGTTTATTTAATAATTTAATGTTGTTATTAAGATAGGCAATTTGTACTATTTTGTTAAGTTATTTATATATTTATGTATTGTTCACTATAAGTTTCGCATAAAACAGTTATTTGGCTACAATTTTGAAACAAAATTCATCAGTGTAAGAAAATTATTTGATTTTATCCTTAAATAAATTATGATAATTTATTATGATGATAATTATGATAAGTAATAATTATGATAATTTATTTCCATTCATATGTTATTAAGTGGACCAAAATCTGTGATGCAAATATTCAACAAGATCATTAAAAATTTCAGAATATTAGGCTAACCTTTAGGCATTCAAATAAAATTATTGTTAAAATTTACTTATTGCTTCTACGATATTATGTTTAGTAATTGCATAAATATATAACAGCCATGATAAATACAGCCTAAAAGATTAAGTATTGAATATAATTGTATGTACTTTATGAAGATTTTATTTGCTTTGTGATATTTATATTATACATTGATTTATTTACTCTCCCTTGAAAAACATATCACATACCAGTTTTTTGCCTGATAGGAAGGATATATAAAAACAAGTATTATTTCTTGCTTAACACTCTGAGTCAATTATGCAAATGTATATATGTTTGCCATAGATTGTATTGTCCTATTATGCATGGTTTTTAAGTTGCATGAGCTTTTTCCTCTTGAAGTAATAATCTTGATTTAAATAGTCATTTTTCTCTATAATAGTTAAAATCTTTCAGCGATGTAATGAAACATAATAGAATTAAATGATTATTTTTAAATGGAAAGTGCAATCACTTCAATATGCACATATCACATTTAGACTGTTTCTTTTTCATCTCTGGCTCCTTAATCCAAGTCATTTCACGATTTCACAGAAACTCATAACTCAACATAATGGAAATGCAACAGCAATCTGGATAATATGTTATTTTAATAATTAGTTATTATGTTTCACATCTTCATAATACTGAAACAATCTGATGAAGAAATTTTGAGGCTTATAGATTAAAATCCTTGGGACTAAAGAAAGATGGTATTTTATTTAATTCTATATATTTGGATATTTGAAGAGCATGGGATTTGTGTCAGAGACAGTTGTGGGTTTTTTGTTGTTGTTGTCTGTTTGTTTTACTTTCTTGACTGTTTTAGACAGCCAAAGGTAATGAAACATAGACTGTACTAATTAAAAGCTAATTAGGTCATTTTCGCTTTTACTAAATTACCGATCTCTGTGGCATAATGAAAGAAGGGAGAATAGAGGTGAAACAAAGAAAGCTGTCTTAAAGATTGGTTCTAAGACTTTAAGAAGCACTAATACTTCTGATCCTTCACTAGCCATTCCAAATAGCTAAATAATGAGTTTATCTGTGGAATACAGCATAGGTTACAGAAATAAATGTTTCAGGATTTATTTCATATGTCCCTGAAGGTAAATCATAATTAAAGTGAAAAAGTCCAGTTTAGAGACACAGACCACATATACCCATGTAAGTAATTGATTTCAATTAAATATACTTTATCTCATTTTCACAATGACGACAGGGCTTGGGGACAAATAAAATTCAAAGACACACAACTAACATCCTGCATGAAGGTAAATGGTGGAAACTGAAAAACTGTAAACATGTTGAATGTCTTAATATGCACTATTTGAGCCCAAAATTAAATGATTGCATTATGCAATAAAAGTCTAATCTGAACGCATTAACACCCTTTGAAAAATCAAAAAAAAAAAAAAAAAAAGGAAAGGGAAAAAAGGAAAATGTAATTAGAGAAAATATAACTAAAAGAAGTTTTGGTAATGCAAATGAAGTTTGGATTTGAGAACACAATTACTGGATGCATAAAAGACTCTGTGTTTAGGGAGGCAGAGGGGGTTCCTATTCAATAATACATTGATTACAATGAACTGTCACAGTGCGGTGTTGTGGGGTTTTTTCCCTGAAAAATATATAGAGAAAATGGAATTCTACTTCTGATGGGCACTTTCAGCAGATATTCATGAAAAACTGGTTCAATTATGTTTACTTATTATAAAATGCCTCACCTAAATCCTTTAGTCTGAATACATATGAATTATCACCTCTTCACACCTTTGGATAGATTGTTCCTATCTGGCTTGCTCTCACATAATTCTGATTAAATAAATTATCCATCTGTGAATCCCCTAGGCTTAACTTTTAATACTTATTCTATGTTATTTCCACACTATATCTAGCCTTCCCCTGCTCCCAAAATGTCAGAAACAAGTAAATTAGTTGCTAAGACTTTTCCATTTGTCTAAAGACAAACTTACCAACCTCTGTAAAAATGTGTATGTTATCTTGCTCCTTCTTTGATATACTATTGATATCTTGGAGAATCAAGATTACACTTTTGTCAATTTCACTTATTGATAATGAGGTGTTAGGAAAAGCAGTAAATGTATTTTTTAAAAAGAGCTTTAGAATATATTTAAGCTTACTAAAGCCTTTATACAGAATATATTTAATTCTGGTAGCAATAAAATGGATGGGATTTCATTGTAAAGCTGAGCAGAATTCAGCTTCTAATATGTCAGCTTTACATGACAGATTACTAATAAACTGCCACTGTTATCACTTGATACCAATCTTTGGTGACTGTTTTTTAACCTGAAACTCAAATGTATTTCCTAAAGTAATCTTTACTTTGTGAACCAGTTTCTTCCTTTCAACACCTTTTCTTCTCTGGTCTGTAGAAATTATTGTGCCATTTAATTAATGGTTTCAATTTCATTACACTAATAAATTCCAAAAATCACTAAGGCATTGAGTGAGTTCAGATATATAGATAGATAAATAGAAGGGTTTATTATTAGTAGAAGTCATAGTAGAAGATGAATACAAAGGTAGAGTAAGAATTAAGAAAGAGAATATTCTTTAAACTTGGTATCATGGTCATTATCTGACAAAATGTAAAAGTGGGCAAAGTCCATTTTCTAACTTTCCCCAGTGTCTTTGCTTTTTTCCCCTTTTTGTTCACCACTCCATTATAGATACCCGTTTTCTACTGTCCATATATTCTGCAATTCAACAAAACACACTGAACATCTGTATGTACTGGGCACTGTACTAGCACTAGGAAAAGGTCAACAGAGCCTGCAGGGAATTTACAGTTCTGGAGAATTTGCAGGGTCTATGGTCATCCTCCAGTTACAAAAGGGTCATCACCCATGAAGTTCTCTGTGCTGTATTTACACATTTTTGTCACACATCGAGACTTTAGTTACCCATCAGGTGAAAATTAAGAGCTCCTTTACATTAAGTGGTAATTAGTAGGTTAAGGGACATAGCATCTGATGGTGATAAGGAAAGTGTGCACAATGTCATAGAGAAAGCAAAGCATGTAGGAAAACCTATAAATCCATGAAGGTATGACTGACTGAGCTGTTAGCAGCATATATTTTCTCATTGATATAGATGGATGGTTAATGTCAAAACTGTTCATTTGTTGGGAAAAGCTGGAAATGAGTTCATATTCTCAGTGAGGTTTTCATCAGTATTTACTGAGCAATTATTTATGACATGTCACATACTCTTCTGGATAGTTTCATACAAATAATATAATGCTCTACGTATAATCAATTATGTTTCAATTAAAAAATAAATATACACAGCATTCAAGAAATGCAAATCAAAACCACACTGAGGTACCGTCTCACTCCAATTAGGATGGCTAATATCCAAAAACTTGAGAATGATAAATGCTGACGAGGTTGTGGAGAAACAGGAACTCTCATACACTGTTGGTGGACTTCAAAATGGTGTAGACTTTACTGAAAATGGTATGGAGTTTCCTCAAACAATTGCAGATAGATCTACCATATGACCCAGCTATTCCACTGCTGGGAATATACCTGGAGGAATGGAAATCATCATGTTGAAGGGATACCTGTACTCCAGTGTTTATTGCAGCTCTATTTACAATAGCCAAGAGTTGGAACCAGCCCAAATGTCCATCATCAGATGAGTGGATATGGAAAATGTGGTACATCTACACAATGGAATTCTACTCTGCTATAAAAAAGAATGAAATACTGCCATTTACGACGACATGGATGGACCTAGAGAGAATTATATTAAGTGAAACAAGTCAGGCACAGAAAGAGAAATATCACATGTTCTCACTTATTTGTGGGAACTAAATTGTTCTCTTGAAAATGAGGAGTCACTAATGAATTTTGAGAAGGGACATGAATGTAAACAATGGAAATTGCCTACTTTGTAGGCAATCGCTTGTTCAATTTAATCTGAATATCCCTGGAAACTTTTCATTCTAAAGAAAAATACAACACTTCCCCTGGGAAGTATTTCACAAAGCCTCAGTTTGTCTATTATGTCCTCAGGAAAAATAACAATATTAACTCAGGAAGAATGTAGTGTAGCAGCAAAGCATAATAAGTATAAAAGTTACAACCAGTTGCCTGGCCAAGAGCCATTCTTCCTTTCCTGCTTCTTAAGGGAGCTTTAACTTTTTAGCTCTTCATCCTGCTCTGTGCAGCCTTGAGCTTCTGTGCAAGCAGGACACATTTTCAGATGCAGAGGATAAACATGATTGGTCTAAGGCAACAGTAATTGGTTTTTCTAGGCTAGGGCAGATCGCACAGTTGACCAGAGAGATGGGAAGGGATCTAAAGTAGGCAGATGCGTAGATGGGTGGGACTATTTATAAAAACTTCTTTAATCTTAAAAGAGAAAAAAGAAGGCAAAGTCATTTTTTTTTTCCTATTGGGTATCTTGCGCCTGGATGTGAAACCTAAAACCATGGCAGACACTTTCCAATATTGAGGGAAGCAAGCCAGGGACAAACCTTTGACAGGAGATAGAGGACAAAGATGGAATGAATATAGGTCCTTGATGATGTCAGTGAACCATCCATGGAATTCTACAACTGCTAACTTCTTGTTTGTATGATAATAAGCCTTTCCCAGAGTCCAAGCAAGTTAGTTTCCTGTTACTTGTGCCCAAAAGCATCTCAACTAATACAACTAGAAAATTAAATTTTAAACTTGAAAGGATTCAAAATTCAAAGTGCACAACCTCCTTGTTTTATATTTGAACAAATGGAGGACCTGAGAACATAAATGACTTGTGTGAGATCACACAATTAATTATAAGCAGAATCAGGCTTCCTAAGTTCAACAAATATTCTGTCTACTCATCTTTAATATATTTCAGTTATTTTAATAGTCACATTTAAAAAAAAATATTTATTTATTTATTTATCTATCTATCTATCTATTTATTTATTTATTTATTTATTATAAGTGTACCAGTTTCTTTATAGAAGTTACATTATTTTTATTTTATTTTATTATTTATTTATTTTTTTAATTTTAATTTCTCAATATACATTGTAGTTGATTTTCGTGTCCCTTTACCCATTCCTCTTCCCCCCGTCCCTCTCTCCCCTCCCTCTCCAACTACATCATATCTGTTCACTCGTCTTAACAAGTTCAAGGAATTGTTGTGATTGTTGTGTCTTCTTCCCCCCTAATTTAAAAATGTTCAGAATAAAGATTTGGTCTCTTCCTCAGTTATGCTGCTTGCTCATTCTTGCCCACAACCACCTGCAGACATAGACCATTCGCTCACCACTGGCTGCCTGTGCCCGTTCTCTCAACAGCAACATAATAATCACAGCCCTGGTAGGACCCCGCAGGCAGTCCTCCCTGCAATACACTATCCTCTGACCACGACCCATTCACACATATTTGACTGACAGAAATAAGTACCGCTTTTCCTTCATTTCTTCAAGTTTCCTCTCAAATTCCACTTCCCCTGGGAAATATTTCAAAAACCCTCAGGAACCTGATGTGCTCTTTCATTTGCCTATTGAGCTTCAACCACATTCCCACTAGATCGATTATTTTATGGTTTTATATCTACTTGATGACCTCTCTCTGCCCTTAACTTTCCACTTTTTGATGGCAAAGCTGGTGTCCTTGCTGCCTTTGTATTTGACTCTTTAATTAGTGTCATAAGGCAAGGTTTATAGTCTGTTTGCTAGAGTGTGTGCCTGGGCAACAAAACATATTAGGATCAGTGTACATAAACCAAACAAATATTTAGAGTATTTTCTTTCTTTTTTCATGATAAGGAATAAGATAGCCTAGAAAGGGGCTTCTCAAAATTTTCCACAAATGTCAAAATGTTTCCCTACCCAAGAACTTGACTGACAAGGGTTGATCTGAGGAATATAGTTAGTAATGACCCATTGCAAGTGTAAACTTTTTTTTTTTAATCTGGTGTTTAATCTTTTAAAATCGTGCTAAATTTGTACTGTATAGTGTTTAGTCTTTTAAAACCATGCTAAATATCTATTCTATGTCATCAGACATGCAGGTTTTATTTACCATAAAATAATGTTTACGTATCATTATGTCAAACTGATTCTCCAGGAAGAATCACCTTGTTTAACCTGATACCGCAGGCAAATCACTGTAAGCCCTCTGAAACGTTTAATTCTCTAATCAAGAAGCTTGGACTTAGAGGACAGAGAATAATCTGTGAAATATGAGGGTACACCAAAAAGTTCGTGGAAAGATTTGTGTTACCTCTCAATTCTATTTTTCCAGGAACTTTTTGAAGTACCCTCATATAAAATTTTGTCCATAACACTATTGCTAATTGCTGTGCTCTTGAGTAACTATTGTACATTAAACAAATAAATAAAATCCTTATGGTTGTGTTATTATAATTCACCTTCAGGTATATCATTGTATTTGAAAGGTAAACATGTACAAACTATTTTCATGTCCTTGAATTCAAGGATACATATATATACTGACAGTAACAGTCTTTAAAAAATAACAATAGTTTGATTTCTATTGTCTATTTATGAATGTAGTTAGTAGATTATGAGTGTTTTATATAAATACTAGAAAGGAAAAAATATCCCAAAATGAAATTGCTAGAGAGAGAAAAATCTGCAGGAAAAAAGATTTTTTTTTTTTTTTAATCTGCATGGCATTTGAGTTGTCACAAATGAGAAGGCAGCCAACAAATGATTCATCCTTTGTCCATCATAGCATATTTATAAATCTGCCTGACATCTCTGGCCTATCAGAGAGCAGAAAAATGAAATTATAGATTCCCTGCTATAGATGACACCATCAATGAAGGATTTTAGGGAAGGTGATTTGATCATTTTCATTTATCTCATTTCTCTTTATTCCATCCTTGACAGCTCTAACATATGTCTTCAAAATCCCAGGAAGCATGACCAAAGTTTAATCTTCTGTTTTCTTTTTACCAAGGACATTTGGATGTTTTCACAATTGCACAAAAGATAAATAATTTTATAATATCTGGAAATACATTATGTAGAAAAATATGTAAAAAGTGATTTTAAAGGTAAAGAGACCTATAGTTTGTTTTTAACACCAATGGGTATTTGAAACATTTTCTTTTTATTTCTTATATCTTAAAAATATTAAAATATTTTTCATATACTTATAAAAAGTTTGCCAATATTAAGAACAAAAAGAGAAAAATAATAATAATAAAAGAAAAATTGTTCTCTATAAATCTATCATGTTTGGATTCAGATTCTGAAGTATCAAGATAAACAGAATTTGGATGCCTTTTTTCCCAGTCCTTGAATAGATTTGCATTCAGATACCATCATTCAAAATATGCAATTCTTTCCAGTTTTAAAATTAATAAACATTTTCATTCATAAGAATTTATCTCCATATCTAGAGTTTTCATAATTATTTACTTAAAAACTGCATATTTTTTTCAGTTCTGAAAGATTCTAATCAAAACAGATCAAGAAAGAGTTTAGTGGGCTAACAAATGTTTGTTTAGAGTCACAAAGAGAGAGGGAAATTAATAAAATATCTTGTTATTTAGCAGTTACCAATTTAGAGAATCCTTTTCACTTTACAAAACCATTTACTAATATTACTAATACATTTAAAGTATTTGAGTGTTAATTTTCTCTTTATTAAACTTCTTTTTATGAGATTATATAAGATTAAGGTAGTTGTTGGGAGACAGGATACCTTGAGATATATGCAATTCAAAATCTAGATGTCATTCATTTAAATTTTTCTGATGCAAGTACTACATGTTCCGTAATAGGTTAGCCTTAGCTACACTGCAAAAGTAAAATAGACAAGTATGCTCTATTTTGCTTTGCTTGGATTTCTGGAGGCAGAGTGAGAAATATCTTGAGAAGTATATAAGTGTGAATCTGCATGTGCTAATTAATCCAAAGAGAGTCCCTGTTCTGTGGACTAGAGTTAGGCTAAAAAAAAACAAAAAAACAAAAAAAACTTACAGAGATGGGAAACCTTGAGTTGCATATTAACATGGGAGTTCCTAAATATGATAACCTTAACAGTCTTCTTGGAAAGCTTTTAAGAAATATGAACCCCAGTATTCATTCAAGATATTTTGGTTCAGTTAAGTTTAAAAACTCTTTAAAGGAAGAGTAAGCTCTAAACCAGAGGTTTTCAAAATTTAATGTATAAGAGAATCATCTGGTGAATCTGATGTAGATTCATGGGCTACATTCCAAGAGATTCTAATTTAGTTAATCTAATGGAGTCACACATTTTTAGAATTTAAATTTAAATATAAAAAATTTAGATTTTTAACAAGACCCCCACCCGCATTTCTCATCTCCACCTTCTACACCAGGAAGATTCTGATTCAGCTTGTTCATGAACAATGACAGAAGAAACATCCCTTCAGACTGATGGGAATTTGGAAATTTGGATGGAAACTACAAGAACTTGGACACCGTTTCTTAAGTGGGAAATCTGATCAGAATCACCTGTGGAGGATTTCTATCTGAACATTTCTGATCTCCACCTGATAATGAATGAATAAGTATCTCCAAAATTAGGGCCCAGGTGCCTAAGTTTGAAAAAGCTCAACAGGTGATTCTAATAGGCTCTGTGGCTAATTATGTATCCTCTTAGGAGGATATGTATGCTCATTATGTATCCTCTTAGGAGAATACCTCCAGGTGAACATGCTACTCTAGCAGTCCATAAGCTTTGGTAGGTATCAGAATCAGCTGGAGAGCTTGATAAATATAACCCAAGCCCTCCCTACTTAGTTGATCCTGGGCCTTCCTGTTCTTTGCTACATCTTCAGGTGACTCTTACATCTTCCTGTTCTTTGCTACATCTTCAAGGTGACTTGGTTTGAGAATCATTGTGCTAAGTTATGTGGAGGAGAAGGCAGAGGGGTCACTGGACAAGGTAAAATAGTCAAGTTTTAAATGCTCAGGTAATGCATGTTGGATGACTGTAAGCATGACAAATTCTAATTCTTTAGCATGAGAAAGAAGAGAAAAATATTACTTGGGCATACTAATATAGCAGTGGCCATATATTATGGATTGGACGCATGAGATGTTACTTATTGGAAAATTTATGATTTTGTTTGTATGGTTGCAGAATGACTTTCATATGATATAATGTTTTATCCTTGGCATAAAAACCTAGTATCAACAACTGGCCTGATCTGTTGAATCCGGGTTGCTTATTTTTCTTACTGTGCTCTAGCTGCGTAGGCTCTTCCTGTGTCCTGGAAATAGTCTACTTTTCAATAATCCCAATATTTCCAGAATCTAGTAACATTATCTTGTTCATGTAAAGTAGGAGCAGAGGGGTCCATGTTTTGGGTACACCTAAGAAAAATAAAAAGTTACTGAAAAAATGATAACAAAACAACCAAAAAGATACGGCAGCTATTGCATTTTCAAAGCGTAAGTTTCTTATCCCAATTTATTAAAGTCTATGTGTAAGTTAGTTCTCAAATGATATAACCCAGGAAATTTGCACAAGCACACCGAAGCCATGATTTCTTCCCACATTTCAAACCTTTTTAGACAAACTTGCTAATTGCAACTTTCATTAATGTATCTTGGCCACCCCCTCCTCATTTCCTTTTTGAGCTGTTTCTACTCTCACCAAAAAGAAGGTTCAGGCTGACATGTTGGTCCTATAATTCTCGTAACATAATAGGCAGAACCATAACCATGTAATTAGTTAAAATTTTATGCTCAATTGAAAAAAGAAATGGCGATTTCTTGGTAACTTTATATTATTCATTCAAAGATATTTACTGAGCAGCTACTATGTTCTAGACCATTGTCTCTCTGCTTGAGATACATCATAAACAAAAGAGGTAAAGATAGCTGTCCAAGTGAGCTTAGCTGCCAGTGTGGACAGAGAGATGGTAACAGAAAAAATAGGTAATCTAGCATGTTTGAAGTTGTATATTTTATGGAAAATAACAAAAAGTAGAACAGGTTAAGGGGAATCTGGAGATTTGAAAATAAGGAACCATGGGGTGGGAAGTAATATAATTTTAAATAGGGTGCTTAAAATTGACTTGGTTGAAAGATATTTGACCAAATTTTCATAGGAGATAAAGGCGTTAGCCATACATCTATCAGGGGGAACTGGGCTCCCTGTAAGAGTCAAGGTCTAAAGGAAGTCTGAGGAACAGTAAAGAGGCCAGGGGGTTGAGAGTAGGAAGAGGCAGGAGGAGAGTTCTAGGACCTGAGGTCAGAGTGCTAACAGGGGTTGGGGTGTGGGCAGGTCAGGTAGGACTTGGCTTTAAGAGAAGTGGGAAGCCTTTGAAGAGTTTTAAGCAGAAGGGTAATATAAGTCGAATTGCATTTTAAAAGGTAACTCTCACTTGTTGAAAATAGCAAGTGGGAGACAAGCCTTGAAGCAGGAACACCTCTTAAAGGCTATTGTGGTAATTCAAGTAAGAAATGATGGTGCCTTGGACCAGGACGGTAGCAGTGGAGAGGGTAAGAAATATTTAGATTCAAAGTAAATGTTTAAGGGTTAGTTTACAGGATTCTCAACAAATTGCATGAGAGACATGAGAAAAAGGAATTAAGGATAACTTAGAGACTTGGGACATAGCAACTGAAAGATGGAGTTGCCTTTAAAAAAAAAAAAAAGAAAAGAGCATGGGTAAAACATTTATGGGGGACACAGAAGATCAGGACATCAATTTCGGACATGTTGAATTTCATGTCTTTTACACTTCCAAGTGGGTTATCAAGTGGGCATTTGGATAAACTAGTATGAGACTTGAGTTTGGAAGAAATGTCATTGCAGAAGATAAAAATGTGGACGTTGGTAGCACAGAGATGGTATTTAAATCCATAGGATGAAAGAGATCCTTCAAGTAGTGTATGGACAGAGAGTAAATGTCTTAGACTGAGCCCTGAGGCATTCCAACATCAAGAGTTTGGGGAGAAGAGATGGGAACGACAAATGAGAGCAAAAAAGCGCAACCTGTAAATAAGAGGAGAACCAAACGTGTGGTGTCTTTGAAGCTAGGAGAAAAAGATCTTGTCACTTGTGACAAGAAAGAAATCTTACCAACATGGATGTTTTATAAATTAATAGCCTCTCTCTTATGAAACTAACAGATTCTGTTTCGGTTAAGACTTGCACAAATTATCTTTCCCCCTGCACATTTCCCACTGTAGTTCTGAAAATAGAGGGAGGGTATTCTTTCTTTATTTGTCATGTCATTTTCTTGTTCATAAAATAAATAAGTAAATAAATTTTCCCCTAGTGTGTTTAAAAATTACTGACCATTTATTGAATGGTAATGAGGGCCAGACAATGTGCCGAGTGGCTACATTTTTTTTTGCTTATGAACATTATCTCTTACACTGACAGCATTCAGTCAGCATTTTGTGATAGAATAAGTCCCAGAGACTTAAGGTGATACACTGAGTAACAAGTAGAACCATCCTGTTTATCTCAGTTCAAACCTCTATTTCCTACAGTAAAGTGAAGATATTGTCTAAGGATGGAATACAAGATTCTAGACCTTTGTCCTTTTCTGATGACTAAGGGAACTCCCAAGGCATAAGCATGTCTGAGTACTCCCTCATCATGAAGATTATAAACTAGAGAGCTCTAAGTTTCTTGCCAGGAATCATTCTGAAGTTGGATTTAATCTAATAATCTCACCATCTAAAGTACATGGGTTTTGGTTTGTGTTAGCAATCAGAAATAAGATAAATCTATATACTTTAAACCATCCATTTAAGTGATATGGGGTCCTAGCAACAATAACTCATTCAAAATTATTGATTAGCTACAATGTGACGAAGCACTGGGCAAGAAGATTGAAAGCAAGTTGTTCAGTGTGTGAAATGCAACCAGTAGCCCTCCAGGAGTTTACAATCTACTCACGATTTTTATGGACAATAACAAGTACAATGTAAGGCCATATTAAGGAATAATTTAGGATACAAAGAATAAATATAAAAGGAGACAGAAGTTCTATTTATTTATTTTTCTATATATAAACTTCCGGAGGAAGACAGCGTTTTAAACTTTTGGAGGTATTTGTTAGCTTTTGCATTTATTTTTAAAAGTAATATTTGCATTAAATAATGCTGTTATTTATTATAAGACAATTAGATTGAAGTTTATTCTTTTCTCATGTAATGGAAATGTTATTTTATAGGTAATTTTTTCTATACTTTTACCTGCGAACTTGGAACACAAGGATTTGGGATATATTTTATAACTTACATAAATGCCAAACATAGTTCTTTATATATACCAGGTCCACAACCTATTGAACTTATCCTATTTCTAAAATAGGAAGCAGAGATGAAATCATTTGGAAACAGATGCTTTCCATTACATGGTTATGCTGAACTATACTTGCAGATACTATGTCAAGTATTGTATAATTGTGTGTGTGTATGTATGTGTGTTGATTTAGAAATACATCAATACAGTACAGTGAAGCCAGGTTCAAGGAACTAAAGGATTATTTAGATTTGTCCAGTTCTATAATCACCAACTTTCTCTCTCATCATAATAAACCCAGCGAATAATGTGTGATGTTGCTAAAAATGTGAGGGGGTTAATGAGTAGGGGGGACATATAGGTTTACATAGGTAAACACTGCAGAGAATGTGGCCATATATCTGTCCTAAAATTTTGTATTACGTTTGAAATTCTTCTAGAGTATAAGAAATTAGTAATGCCACATATTGAATATTCCACAGAAAATGAACAAAACGTTTATGAAACATAATGTTGGCAGTATTATAAACACCCTGTTCTAAAAGTCCACATGGAAAACTGAAATATATCACATTAAGCACTTGTGTTTTAAACAAAACCTAATTCTGGAATTTAGTCTAAATTTCCTGAGTACGTAGAATTATTTTCCTCTGCACAAAGACTAAAAATTTCAACTCATGTTTGACTGTTATACACATATAAAACTTATATAATACAGAATATGTAGCACTATAAGCAGGCAAATTAAAATATACATTTCGCTGATAGATTTTATATCATTGAGTGATCAAATATATAGTTTTTCTTGGCTTGGAATTTTTGACTTTGACCTATGCTCATACCTTGACATTATGTATGTTACAGAGCAAATTCCATTAAATCTAAGTTTCCTGCATAGTTAAAAAGTGTTGTCGTTTCCCAGCAATTCTTTTTATCTCTGTTTCTCAGTATCCGTGTAGAGATTCTTATTCATTTGAAGATACTGGAGCTGAATTCTAATGAATCAAGCCTCAAGTGTTCATTTCATGGGTAATTTCTTCAGGTGCCAAACATCGGCCAACATTTTCAGGTGCCAGAGTGGGTATGATTGTTCATTTTCTCTTGGGTGGTGCCAGAACACATTACTTTCAAGATGTTTAACACTACACTGTTTGTTTGACATGCCTCCCCCACCCCAAATCAGAATCATGTCAAGATTCTTTGTTTCTAATAAGCTACCAGTGAAATCTAAAAAATGAGCAAGTAGGATCAAAGGAAAAAAATTAAACAGAACCATTTGTTTCAGTGTGTACTAGTAAATAAATACACTGATCTCAATAATGTGGGAGCAGGGGAATAAATTAGTCTCTATCCATTAGTCACACATTCATCCATAAAATGCTCAAATCTCATTTAAATGGACATTCTGTGGTGTATGGAGTATAAGAAGCTACATCCTGTTTGGCGCAGCATTGAAGATAAATTACTTGGTAGTGTTTCCCGTATTTCATACACCCACATGAGCACAGTGATTGAGCTTGCAATTAATATTTTTGGATACTTGCCCACTTATCCCTTGAAAAACTGTAACATGAAAAAGTGAAAGGTGAAGTTTGAATTTAGCTTTTCTAGCCCATCCATAACAAAATGTTCAAAAATGGCATTAATCCTCAAATACCGTGTTCCCATCAGGGTCTAGCTCATTCCCTTAAAACATCCAGAATCTGTAGCAGGCAAAATTCCCATATATGAATTCTGTTGTCAGAGGGTGTTGCCTGCAGCTGTCAACTTTCCTTCCCCACTCCCATAAGTCCCAATAATCAACAATTAACTAATTGATAAATGGCGAGAATTTGTGAGCATTATTTAATTTTTTTAGTCTGGATGTAATTATTGATCTTTGAGACATTAAGCTCCTTTGCCTCATTTTTCTAACAATTTCCAGGTACAGATGGCTCAAATCATGAATACTTTGATAATCCCTTGTTTTAGAAGCACTAAAACACAGTAGAAAGAGCATATTTTTGAAGTCTTAACCTTTTTTTTAAAAAAAAAAAAAAAAAAGGCCCGGTTTTTTTGTCCACCTGCTAGTTATGGAGCTTGGGCAACTTAATTCTGGGGGTCTGAGTATCCTCGTCTGTTAAATGGGAGTGATGTTATTTGCTGCTACCTTGCAGGGTATTTATGAAGTTTAAATGATATATGTTGTGCAGTATTGGCAGAAATACTGTTTAGTAAGTGTTAGCAATAAATATTTTTTCTTAAAAATTGGAAAAAAATTACAAACCTAATTTATGTACTCAATAAGTATTAAATGTTTTCTATGTGTAAATTAGTATAACAATTTCTCAAACATTTATAGGTGTTAAATTTTTGTTCATTTTCTGTCAAATGCTTTCAAAATATCAAAAGAAATTGTAATAGAAGCAAGATATTCCATTAAACTATGTTACAAACTATCTTCCCAGACATTATATGTGTTAGTGTGCATTGCTGCCTTTGCCTCCATATTTAATAAATAAGAAATCTAATAAATTGTACTACCATATTGCAAATATGGTCCCAGTGTCCATAATTTCTTTTATTTTCTGAAATGGAAGAAGATAGTCCACTCAAATTAGTGTTTGAAATCTGACCAAATGCTCCAGATGTTCTAGCACTGCCAGTAGAGCTTGTCTGCGAGCCATGTCAGAACTGCAGCTGTCAACACGAAAGCACACCTGCCACTGGTTCACTGTCAGCAAATGACTTTTCAATTGTATTAGGAAATGAAGCAAACTGCCGAATGAAGCACTCACCTTTGAAAAGAACTCGTCACAATGTGATTTTTGCTCTGTAAAAATGCAGGACTCTGAAGAGTCTTTTCAGACACAGACCTTGAACTCATGAATCTCTAGTCTTCTCAAACACTAACCTTGATTCCAGTAAGCTGCTTCTGTAAGTTAGTATATATATCTCAGAATATCCTTAGGCCGTTGGTTAGAACAAGCTTGCCATAGGCTTATTACAGAGAAGCAAGCATTTGCCCATGAAGCCCTACTATAAATCTGCACAATAATTTCATAAGCAGAACTAAATTATGAAGAACTAAATATACTAAGTAAAATTATTCAAAATTAGGTATTTCTTAGAATTTGAAAATTTTCATTGTTTGGTATAACAAACTTTTAGAGATTTGGAGGTTTTAGGTAAGTCTCAAGACTTAAGTCTCAAGATATAACTAAATTTAGAAAATGGCAATTGATTGTGAAATTATCCAAGTGCAGAAGCGATTACTCTGAGACTTCAAATTAAAATCTCTTCCCTCTCTTTGCATATTCCCTGTGTACTGTTTCTCTTTAAGAGGAATAATGTAAATAGCATGGATTTGGAATCAGAGACTGGGAAAATTAATATCTCTTAGCCTCAGTTTGGATATGTTTTCCCCCTCAAAACTCATGTGGAAACCTGATCCCCAATGTGGCAGTGTTGGGAGCTGTCATGGGGGTGGATCTCTCATGAATGGATTGATGCTGTCCCTGGGGGATGGGGGTAGTGAATGAGTTCTCACTCTATTAGAGCCTGTGAGAGCTGGTTGCTTCCTCTCATCATGTGATCTGCTTGTACCCACCGGCTGCCTGCCCCTTTCAGCCATGGGTAGAAGCAGCCTGAGGCCCATACCAGGTGGAACTGCCCCAGAATTGTAAGCCAAATGAGCCTCTGTTCTTCATAAATTACCCAGTCTCAGATACTCTGTTATACAACACAACATGGACTAAAATACTCAGTTTCTTTATTTGTAAAAATGAGATACTAATATCCCTCTTATCTGAGGAGTAAATGAAATTCTGAATATTGATGATTCTTAAACTTAGAGGAGATTCTGAAGTGTGGTGTGGGGATCCATGTGCTTAGAAAGCCCCCCAGATGATGATATAACCAGTTAGGCTATGCACCTGTATTTCTGCTTACTGGTTGTTTCTTCTGCCTCATGGCTTCAGTTTACTTCTCTTTTTTTTCCCTCACTCTCTGCCTCTCTAACTCTTTCTGGCCTCTTTCTGCATGTCTTTAATTTAAAATCCCTTAGAGATGTTAACATTGTTCCATTTGGTCACTATTTTCCTTTTGGCAACCATCTTGCAACACCCTAGTGTGTAGGCTACTAGCAAAATAAATTGGCTTGATGTATGAACTGGCTTGGGGCACTGTGACAAATCTAGTCCAGTGTGTTGGGGTGTGATTACGGGTTATATAGTTAGCTTTTCACCACATGTTATATGCAGTAGGATCGACACATAGTCATTCACCATTACAATGAGGAGTCCAACTAGATTAAAGAAGGCTTAAATAAGGGAATAGAATGTAGTGAGAACTATACAGGGGCCAAACATGACTGTGATACCCTCAGATTCTGCTCTCTAAGCTTGGATCAGTTTCATGCAAATCTGTCTCAGAACTCTGATAGGTGGATACAGAGAATTTGCTGACCCGGTATATGTCTGTAAATTTCTGAATACATCCACATTCAACGGACAGTTTAGATATATTTATTTTAAAACCCTATATACATAATTGTATCTATTCTAGTACAATTCCACTAATGTTATCATGTATAGAATAAAGCACTTGTATTGATAGATGATTAAATATAATGTTGCCTAATACCACCCTTGGAAAGCTGGAACTATGCTATATAACTGGAATTATTCACCTTTACTAAATAATTAGAAATGTTTATTTTAAATACTATATTTCTAAAGGTTGTAAGGCTTTGATTTCAATTGGCCAGCTTTATAAGATTTTGTAAGTAAGCATTTACTGATCCTTCCATTATAATTTAATAAAGTTCTATTAAAGGTCAGGTTGATTATCATTAGAAATGAAACCCTACACCTCAACCCAGCTCCTTGAAACATTCATATGCAGGTGATTGTGTGAATGGAAGTTTTCATTTCTCTGCGATACACAATGAATTATTTATTGAGTACAATTGTCGGGTCATACAGTATTGACATGGTTAGGTTTGCACAATAGGAAACTGCCAGACTATTTTCCAGATGACTACAATTTTACATTTCCACCAGCATTATATAAGTGATCCAGTTTCTTTACTTCTTTGCCAACATTCATTGTCACTAATTTTTGTTAGTTATTCTTACTGGTGTGTAGTGATATTCTGAGGTTTTTTATTATTTTAATTTTTACATGTACATATTTTTGGCATAATGTATATTGTTTCATTGTGGTTTTAATTTACATTTGTCTGGCTAATGACATCAAACATCTTTTCATGCACTTATTCACCATTTCTGTATTCTTTTTGGTAAAATGTCTGTTCATGCCCTTTGCTTATTTTCTACCTTGATTTTTTTTTTTTTTTTTTGCTATTTAGTTTTGAGAGTTCTTTATTGTTGACACTTTGTCAGATATGTGATTTGTAATCAATTTCTCCCAGGATGTAGTTTATCTTTACATTCTATTCATTTGAGCTTTCACAGAGCACAAGTTTTTAATTTTCATGAGCTATGGATTAGGGCTCTTCAGAGAAAGAGAAACCATAGGATAGATAAAGAGAGAAAATAAACATATGTAATATATTTAGATAAAGTGTTTTAGGAATTGGCTTGTGCGATTTGCAGGAGCTGGCAAATCTGAAATCCGCTGGGCAGGCTAGCAGAATGGAGAGTTAGGCAAAAGTTGATAGTGCAGCATAGAGTCTAATGGCTGAAAATTCAGGAAGAATTTCTTTGCAGTCTGGAGGCAGAATTCCTTCTTCAGTAAACTTCAGTCTTTGCTCTTAAGACCATCAGATGATTAGATGAGGCCCACCCATATTATGAAAAGTAGTTTGCTTCATTCAAAGCCTACTGATTTAAATGTAGGCGCATCTAAAAAATACCTTCACAGAAACATTTAGACTGGTGTTTGACCAAACAATTGGTCACTACAATCTAGCCAAGTTGGCACCAAAAATTAGTCCAATTTATCTATTGGACAAAAAGTTCAATTGATCTATTTTTTCTTTTATTAATCATAATTTTGATGTCATGTTTAAAATATTTGCCTCACCCTAGTTCCCCAAGATGTTCTTCAGTATTTTTTATTTTTCTTCTATAAGTTTTATATTTTTATGTTTTAAAGTCTGTGTTGCATTTTGAGTTAATTTTTGTATAAGGTATGAAGTTTAAGTCAAGGTTCATTTTTTTTGCCTATATATGTCCAATTGCTTCAGCACCATTCTTCGAATTATTCCTCCATTAAATTGCTTTTGCACCTTTGTCAAAATTTAGTGAAGCATATTTGTTTGGGTTTATTTTGGGTAAGTATTTTCGTGACATATTTTCATTTTTCTTGGATAAATAACAAGGCAAGGAATTACTAGGTCATAGAAAATATTTAAGTTTAATACAGCTTCACCAATAGTTGGTGACATCAATTTTGCTGACTTTATTCATTCTCATGGATGTCTAGAGACATTACATTATAATCTCAATTTATATTTTCCTGATAACTAATGGTGTTAAACACTTTTCTATGTTTATTGGCTATTTGGATAATTTCTTTTTAAAGTGCCTTCAATTTTTTGCCCATTTAAAAAATGGTATTGTCTTTTCATTGGGTTATAAGAGTTCTTTATATATGCTGGATATAAGTCCCTTGTCATGTGTGTGTAATACATATGTTATACATATATAACATTATATATATAATTTTCTCCCAACCTGTGACTTGCCTACTGTTTTTTTTAACAATGTCTTTTAATAACCAGAATTTAAAAACAAATTTGATGAAGCCTAATTTTTGAACATATTTAAGTTTATGCTTTCTGTGTCTTATATTTAAAAAAAATGTCATTCCAAGATTGTGAAGGTATTTGCCTATGCTTTCTTCTTGAAGATATATTCTGAAGTTGTTTGGTATAGTGTCCTAAAAATATCAATCATGTCAAATTGATTGATAGGGTTGATCAAATCTAAAAATATTTTAACTACATTTCTGATTACATGTTCTGTCAATTATTGAGAGCAAGTATAAAAAATAACCAAATATAATTGTGGAATTTACTATTTCTACTTTTAGTGTTGTCAATTTTGCTTCATTTCCAAAGTTTTCTTATTAAGTATATGTTCATTTAGGATTGTTTATGTCTACTTGATGAATTGACCATTTTATTATAAAATATTCTCCTTTATCTTTAGTAATATTTCCTATCTTGAGGTCAACTGTGTCTGATATAGCACTCCATCTTTCTTATCAGTGTTTATAATATATAATTTTGGCCAACCTTTTCCTTTTTACTTATTTGTGTATCTTAAGTGTCTCATTTAAACAGCAAATAGTTGAATCATGCTCCATCATACAGTCTGACAATCTTAGCCTTTTAACTTATGGCGTAGCCTAAATTTTAGTCTATTTTCCTTTAATGTAATTCTGGATAAGTTTGGGTTTAGGTCTATATTCTTGCTGTTTGTTTCTATTAGTCCCAATTGTTACTATTTCCAGCACCCTTCTTCCTTTACCTGGATTGTAGTTTCTGTCTGGCTATCATTTCCTCTCAGCTTGAAGAATTTCCTTTATTATTCCTTGAAGTACATATCTGCTGATGACAAATTATATTTTACTGCTCATCAAATGTCTTTATTTCAACTTCATTTTGGCTAGATGAAGAAATCTGGGATGACAATGTTTTTGTCACATTTGGCACTTGAAACATTGTTTCATTGTTCTCTGTCTTACATTGTTTCTGAGAAAGGCAGGAAGAATTTTCTATGGTTGTCGTTAACATAATAAGCCTTTTTCCTTGGGCTTTTAAATTTTTCTTCTCCTTATCTTTCATTTTTAGCAATTTGCCTATTATATACCTGGGCTTTTTCCTGTGTGTGTGTGTGTGTGTGTGTGTGTGTGTGTGTGTGTGTGTGTGTGTGTGTGTGTTATCATGTTTGAGGTTCACTGAACTTTCTTGGATTAGTGATTTTGCAGTTTTTTTTTTTTTTTTAACACCAAAAATTTATTTATTTTTTTAATTTTTTTTATTTTTTTTTTAAATTTTATTTTGTCGATATACATTGTGGCTGATTATTGCTCCCCATCACCAAAACCTCCCTCCCTTCTCCCTCCCCCCCTCCCCCCTCCAATGTCCTTTCTGTTTGCTTGTCGTATCAACTTCAAATAATTGTGGTTGTTATATCTTCTTCCCCCCTCCCCCCGGTTTGTGTGTGTGTGTGTGTGTGTGTGTGTGAATTTATATATTAATTTTTAGCTCGCACCAATAAGTGAGAACATGTGGTATTTCTCTTTCTGTGCCTGACTTGTTTCACTTAATATAATTCTCTCAAGGTCCATCCATGTTGTTGCAAGTGGCAGTATTTCATTCGTTTTTATAGCTGAGTAGTATTCCATTGTGTAGATGTACCACATTTTCTGTATCCACTCATCCGATGATGGGCATTTGGGCTGGTTCCAACTCTTGGCTATTGTAAAGAGTGCTGTGATAAACATTGGGAAACAGGTATACCTTCGACTTGATGATTTCCATTCCTCTGGGTATATTCCCAACAGTGGGATAGCTGGGTCGTATGGTAGATCTATCTGCAATTGTTTGAGGAACCTCCATACCATTTTCCATAGAGGCTGCACCATTTTGCAGTCCCACCAACAATGTATGAGAGTTACTTTTTCTCTGCAGCCTCGCCAGCATTTATCGTTCACAGTCTTTTGGATTTTAGCCATCCTAACTGGGGTTAGATGGTATCTCAATGTGGTTTTGATTTGCATTTCCCGGATGCTGAGTGATGTTGAGCATTTTTTCATATGTCTGTTGGCCATTTGTATACCTTCCTTAGAGAAATGCCTACTTAGCTCTTTTGCCCATTTTTTAATCGGGTTGCTTGTTTTCTTCTTGTACAGTTGTTTGAGTTCCTTATATATTCTGGATATTAATCCTTTGTCAGATATATATTTTGCAAATATTTTCTCCCACTCTGTTGGTTGTCTTTTAACTCTGTTAATTGTTTCTTTTGCTGTGCAGAAGCTTTTTAGTTTGATATAATCCCATTTGTTTATTTTTCCTTTGGTTGCCCGTTCTTTTGGGTTTGTATTCATGAAGTCTGTGCCCAGTCCTAATTCCTGAAGTGTTTCTCCTATGTTTTCTTTAAGAAGTTTTATTGTTTCAGGGTGTATATTTAAATCCTTAATCCATTTTGAGTTGATTTTAGTATACGGCGAGAGGTATGGATCTAGTTTCATTCTCCTGCATATGGATATCCAGTTATCCCAGCACCATTTGCTGAAGAGGCAGTCCCTTCGCCACTGAATAGGCTTGGTGCCTTTGTCAAAGATGAGCTGGCAGTGTGTGGGTTGATTTCTGGATTCTCTATTCTATTCCATTGATCAGTGTGTCTGTTTTTATGCCAGTACCATACTGTTTTGGTTATTATAGCTTTGTAGTATAGCTTAAAGTCAGGTAGTGTTATGCCTCCAGCTTTATTTTTTTTGCTCAGCATTGCTTTGGCTATGCGTGGTCTTTTATTGTTCCATATAAATGACTGGATAGTTTTTTCCATTTCTGAGAAAAATGTCTTTGGAATTTTGATGGGGATTGCATTGAATTTGTATATCACTTTGGGTAGTATGGACATTTTCACTATGTTGATTCTTCCAATCCAAGAGCATGGGGTATCTTTCCATCTTCTTGTATCCTCTCTAATTTCTCTCAGCACTGGTTTGTAGTTCTCATTATAGAGATTTTTCACCTCCTTGGTTAACTCAATTCCTAAGTATTTTATTTTTTTGGTGGCTATTGTAAATGGGCAGGCTTTCTTGATTTCTTGTTCTGCATGTTCACTATTGGAGAAAAGAAATGCTACTGATTTTTGTGTGTTGATTTTGTATCCTGCTACTGTGCTGAAATCATTTATCAATTCCAGCAGTTTTTTTGTAGAGGTTTTAGGCTGTTCGATACATAGGATCATGTCATCTGCAAACAGGGACAGTTTGACTTCATCTTTTCCAATCTGGATGCCCTTTATTTCCTTCTCTTCTCTGATTGCTCTGGCTAGTACTTCCAACACTATGTTGAATAGGAGTGGTGAGAGTGGGCATCCTTGTCTAGTTCCTGTTCTTAAAGGAAAAGCTTTCAGCTTTTCCCCATTCAGGATGATATTGGCTGTGGGTTTGGCATATATGGCTTTAATTATGTTGAGATATTTTCCCTCTATACCTAACTTATAGAGGGTCTTTGTCATGAATGAGTGCTGAACTTTATCAAATGCTTTTTCAGCATCTATAGAAATGATCATATGGTCCTTGTGTTTGAGTTTATTAATATGGTGTATCACATTTATTGATTTGCGTATGTTGAACCAACCTTGCATCCCTGGGATGAATCCCACTTGATCGTGATGAATAATTTTACGTATGTGTTGCTGTATTCTGTTTGCTAGTAATTTAGTGAGGATTTTTGCATCTATATTCATCAAGGATATTGGCCTGTAGTTTTCTTTTTTGGTTATATCTTTACCTGGTTTTGGTATCAGGATGATGATTGCTTCATAGAATGAGTTTGGGAGATTTGCGTCCGTTTCAATCTTTTGGAATAGTTTGTAAAGAATCGGTGTCAATTCCTGTTTGAATGTTTGGTAAAATTCTGCTGTGAATCCATCTGGTCCTGGGCTTTTCTTTGTTGGGAGCCTTCTGATAACAGCTTCAATCTCCTTTATTGTTATTGGTCTGTTCAAATTTTCTACGTCTTCACAGTTCAGTTTTGGGAGCTTGTGTGTGTCCAGAAATTTATCCATTTCCTGTAGATTTTCAAATTTGTTGGCATATAGTTGTTTATAGTAGTCTCGAATGATTCCTTGTATTTCAGATGAATCAGTTGTAATATCGCCTTTTTCATTTCTAATTTTTGTTATTTGAGTCTTCTCTCTTCTTTTTTTTGTTAGCCATGCTAATGGTTTGTCAATTTTATTTATCTTTTCAAAAAACCAACTTTTTGATTCGTTGATCTTTTGAATTGTTTTTTGGTTTTCAATTTCATTCAGTTCTGCTCTGATCTTAATGATTTCTTTCCGTCTGCTAATTTTAGGTTTGGATTGTTCTTGTTTTTCTAGTTCTCTAAGGTGAAGTGTTAGGTTGTTCACTTGCCATCTTTCCATTCTTCTGACGTGAGCGTTTAATGCAATAAATTTTCCCCTCAATACTGCTTTTGCAGTATCCCACAGGTTTTGGTATGATGTATCATTGTTTTCATTAGTTTCAATAAATTTTTTGATTTCCTGCTTGATTTCTTCTTGGACCCATATGTCATTAAGTAGAATGCTGTTTAATTTCCATGTGTTTGTATATTTTCCAGAGTTTCGTTTGTTATTAATTTCTAGTTTTAATCCATTGTGGTCTGAGAAGATACATGGGATAATTGCAATTTTTTTGAATTTATTGAGACTTGATTTGTGACCTAATATGTGATCTATCCTGGAGAATGATCCATGTGCTGATGAGAAAAATGAATATTCTGAGGTTGTTGAGTGGAATGTTCTGTAGATATCTGCCAATTCCAATTGGTCTAGAGTCTTGTTTAGATCTTGTGTTTCTCTACTGATTCTTTGCCTAGATGATCTGTCTAATATTGACAGTGAGGTGTTCAGGTCCACTGCTATTATGGTATTAGTGTCTATTTCCTTCTTTAGGTCTAATAGAGTTTGTTTTATAAATCTGGCTGCTCCAACATTGGGTGCGTACATATTTATGATTGTTATGTCTTCTTAATGGATCAGTCCTTTTATCATTAAGTAGTGTCCCTCATTGTCTCTTTTTATGGTTTTTAGTTTAAAGTCTATTTTGTCAGATATAAGAATAGCTACTCCAGCTCGTTTTTCTTTTCTGTTTGCATGGTAAATCTTTTTCCATCCTTTCACTCTTAGTCTGTGTGAATCTTTATGGGTGAGGTGGGTCTCTTGTAGGCAGCATATAGTTGGGTCCTGCTTTTTGATCCAGTCAGCCAGTCTGTGTCTTTTAATTGGGGAATTTAAGCCTTTTACATTGAGTTGTTATTGAAAGGTGTTGATTTATTCCTAGCATTTTGTTGGTTGTTTGGTTGTCTTAGGTGTCTTTTGTTCCTTGTTTTCTGATTTGCTGTTTGTTTTCTGTGTTTGTTGGTTCCTTAGGTTGTAGATAGTGTTTTTGTTGGCTTGTTTTCTCTTCATGAATGCCATTTTTATTATACTAGCGGGTTTAGATTTTTCTTGGGTTTTTATGGCAGTGGTAGGTATTTTTCAGGAACCAAACCCAGTACTCCCTTGAGGATTTCTTGTAAGGGTGGTCTTGTGGTAGTGAACTCCCGCAGTTTTTGTTTGTCTGAGAAATATACTATTTGCCCCTCATTTCGGAAGGATAGCCTTGCAGGGTAGAGTATTCTTGGCTGGCAATCTTTGTCTTTTAGTATTTTGAAAATATCATCCCATTCCTTTCTAGCTTTTAGGGTTTGTGATGAAAAGTCTGATGTTAACCTGATTGGGGCTCCCTTATAGGTGATTTGACGCTTCTCTCTTGCAGCTTTTAAGATTCTCTCTTTGTCTCTGAGTTTTGCCAATTTGACTATGACATGTCTTGGAGAAGGCCTTTTGGGGTTGAATACGTTTGGAGATCGTTGAGCTTCCTGGATCTGAAGATCTGTGATTTTTCCTATACCTGGGAAGTTTTCTGCCACTATTTTGTTGAATATGTTTTCAATGGAATCTCCATTTTCCTCCCCTTCTGGAATACCCATGACTCAGATATTTGATCGCTTATGGTTGTCTGATATCTCTCTCAGATTTTCTTCAATGTCCTTGATTCTTTTTTCTTTCTTTTTGTCTGCTTGTGTTATTTCAAACAGCCCATCTTCAAGTTCAGAGGTTCTCTCTTCAACTTCGACAAGCCTGCTGGTTAAACTCTCCGTTGTGTTTTTTATTTCGTTGAATAACTTCTTCAGTTCAGCAAGTTCTGCTACATTTTTTTTCAGGACATTGATTTCCTTGTACATTTCCTCTTTCAGAACCTGTATACTTTTCCTCATTTCATCATGATGTCTAGCTGAGTTTTCTTGTATCTCATTCAGTTTCCTTAGAATTATCACTCGAAATTCCTTGTCAGTCATTTCAAGGGCTTCTTGTTCTATAGGATCTAGAGTTTGAGATTTATTAACTTTTGGTGGTGTACTTTCTTGATTTTTTGTATTTCTGGTATCTTTTTTTTGGTGTTTATTCATTGTGGCCGGGGGTTTCACAGTTCACCGGTTTGAGACTAATGACTAACTAGGATGTTGCTGTGGTTGCCAATTTCGTATGGCTCCCTCCGTGACTGCTCAGTTGGCCTCTAGTGCCTTGTGTGTGTGGTTGCCTCGGGTCTTGGGCTTCTCCGGGGATCCACCTTTCTGGTCAGCTTGTACTCTGCTGGGCTGGTGGATCACGTACCACAGGGTGTGTGATCTCTGTTGAGCTTTCACTTCCTGTGCAGGACTTCTCCCTGTTCCATGTGCTCTGGCCCAGGCTGTTAGATCGTGCAGTGGCGACCCCACCGGGTGTGTGGTTTCTGTGGAGTCTCCGCCTCCCTGGCCGCACGTCTCCCCACTCTGTGCGCACTGTGCTGGGCTGGGGCGTGTCTTCTGCACCCCTCGTCTATCAGCTGGGCCTTCAAGACCCTGCTCGGCACCGCCTCGCCCAGGAAGTCTACCAGGTTTCTGCTGGGCACAGACGACCGGTCTCTCTGGGTGCCTTTGTAGCACTATGTAGATCTTTCTCGGGTCTTGTTCACCTTTGTATCCCCCCAGTATAAACCGAGTCTAGCGCCCACCTGCAGCCTGGTCTCCGGCAGGTTCAAGTGGACCTGGGAACTCTCCTACCACACTATTCCCAACCAGAAATTCGTTAGGCTTTTTTCCAAACTGGTGGCCGCAGAGATGGTATCTGCCTCCCCGTAACAGGGAGTTTACCTGGGGCCGGAGTCCAGGGTATGGTGGAGTGATAGTCGGCCCGCCCGTACTTCTTTGCCCTCCCGACACTGGCCCGGGACACCCCCTGCCACCAGCCCCGCCAGAGAACCGCGGAGGGAGTGGGAGCAGAGGCCGGCCCGGCGCCAGGCCAAGCAAGTGGGAGGGCTCAGTGATGGCCGAGCAGGGCGGAGCTGCCCGCACCTGGGAAAATGGAGGCAGCACCGGGCGGTGGGTGGCCTGGTGGTGCAGGCGGGAGCCGCGTGGGCATCCGCCCCCCGAACAGAGCTGTGCCAGTGATCACTCACAGTGCTGTGCCAGGTCGGGTGCTCGCTCTGTCTCTGGTTTGCCGCCTTTCCCAGTTCTCGGATGCTGCCGCCTTGGGCTGTTCAGTCGCGGCGCGGCTCGGGCGCTCCCAGGAATCTTCTTTAATGCCAGCCTGAAACCTCGAATCCTGAATAGGGCAGCTGGCCGCCTTCAGCGCGGCCCCGGCCTCCGGGATCCTGGCTGCATCCACAGCAGCCCTGGCGCCGTGTTCCCTGTTTCGAGACTCGCTTTTGCAGCTAAGAAACAGTTCTTTTCCTGCTCCACACTTCAAAGCTGTTGCCTGTAAATCGATTTTGCAGTTTTTATCAGATTGGGAAAACAACTGGAAAGTTTTGGGAAACATTCTTCAAATATTTTTTCTCATCCAAACTTTCCTTTTTTTTTTTTTTTTTTACTTTTTTCTCATACTTCAACTAAATGTATGTTACACCCCATATGATCCTACATGTATATAAGACACGTTAGCCATTTTCTGTGCCTTTCAGTTTTGGTATTCTCTACTGCCTGCTGACATGTTTACTAATTATGTTCTTTACCATGTAAGTCTGCTGTTAAGACCACTCAGTGAATTTTTTACATTAGACTTTTTTTTGTTCTTAACTTTGATTCTTTTTTTCAGTGTCATTTCTTTGAGGATCCTCTTCTACCCATTTGTTAAATGTATCTTTTTCTTTAAATTATTGATCACATTTACAAACTGTGTTTTAAGGTCATTGTCTGACAACCCACATGTGCATTACTATTGATGGCTTTTTTCCTTCTGGATACAGGCCATGTTTTTTCTGCTTTTAAATAAGTCTAGTGACTTTTGATTATGTGATTGTTACTGTGAATACTATGCGTTGGAGAAAATGAAATACATTATCTTCTTTTAAAGACTAATTTAATTCTGACTGCCATTCAATTTCTTGGTGGCTAGCATGATTTTGTGAGCCTGGAGTTGGGGTGAGTATACAGTAGCCCTTACTCTACAGCAGGGTAGTTGTGCTCCTAAATCCTTGTGTTTCTGTAATCTCTGTTAAAAGACTGGGCTGTTCACAATGCACTCTAGATGATCAAGATGTCTGCACTCTAGATTATCAAGACTCCAGTTCCTCTCAGCATTGTGTGCCCTGCAGAGTCACCATTCTGCTCACAACTTCCCCACAGCTATTCTCTGCCTCCTACTCTCTATCTGTGTGTATAATTCATTTCCGTACCCCCTTTTCTTTCACTTCAAGGATTACTCAGTTTTCAAATATCAGGTAAATAGAGTTCTGTGTGAGTTCAATAGAAATAAGACCTATTTATCAACTGCAGTATTTTTTTGAATGTTAAATCTGAAAATTAACTGGCCCACAAATGTTTAAATCCTTTATCTGAACCTGAAAATAAATACCTGTATCAGACTTAGCTCTTCATGTCATGTCTTAAAGAACTTTGCATAAACTAAGGGAAAAAAAAGTAAAGAAAAAGGTAAATTAAAAACAACTGGAAGAACAAAGATGGTTATTTTTGTCAAGTTCTGGGAATCCTCATTGGAAATTAAAAATAATGTAGCTATTTAATTCCATTCATTACATAAAAGAGGAAATTCAGTATAAGTTCTTTTGATCATCAGAATTGCTGCATATGCTGAAGTACAAAGTATCCTTGTCATATAGCTGTCCTAGATCACGACAGTACAAGACTGAAACCATAATGAGCTATTTATACCTTGCTATATGAGTGCCAGTTACTGAAACAGGCAGTTTACATACAAACAGTCTAAAGTAGACCCTATTATTATTTGTTTTACAGATGAGGATTTTGAGGTTTTAACAGGTTAAGTAACTTGGTTGCTAATTAAGTCCTAGCCCTGTAAACCAAACAAAAAATTCACTGAATCCATATTGAGAGCAATAATGTTCCATTATTTACCTGGTGCTTTCAATATTCTTTTAGTGAGAAACACTATTTCTAAATACCTCAGTTGTATTTATTTTGCTTATAAGTATTCTATAACTGTCAAGGTTTTTAACTTTTTATTACAAATTAAATAAGATGATGCATGTAAAGCACAGCACAGTATTTGGTTCTTAGCACAGAAATTAACACATTATAGTCAATAAGAGTGACTATTATTACTATTATACAAACACAGAATTTAGTGGTAAAAAGAGGAATACTTTAAAATTTTTATATTGCTGCTAGCATTTTAAATAAAAGAGGTAATGTATATAACACAAAATTAGCAGCAGTAGGCAATAGAATAGGGCATGACAAAAGAACTAGATAATACTGAAAATTAATATAGGATAACTAAAGAGAAAGTAATAACATTCAAATTAAATGAGGAAAAAATAGACTTTACTCAAAATTATCTATGATGGAAACTATAAAGAGACATTAATTACAAAAACAAAGAAGAGAAAATAAAATAGAAATACATGAGATTCTGCAACAAATAAAAGATCCAGGATTTAATTTTGTTTTTAAAATAACATAAGTCCTAGCCAATACAATAAGACAAGAAAAAAGTTATACGGACTGGAAAGGAAGAAAAGATACTATTTTTGTTCACAGATGGCATAATCTTGTATGTAAAAATCCAAAGAATCAACAAAAAACTTCTGGAATTAATAAACAATCATAGCAGAGCTACATGATATGAGGCTAATGCACAAAAATCAATTGTTTCCTATATACCGGAAATGAACAAGTTGAATTTGAAATTAAAAACACAATACTATGTATGTTAGTAACCAAAAAACTGAAAATACTTAGATGTAGATTCAAAAAAATCTGCACAAGATCAATATTAGGAAAACTGCAAAACTTTGAAACACTTAGAAAAATAACTAAATGGAGATTACATGTTCATGAATAAGAAAACTCAATATGTTCAAAATGTTTGTTTTTCTCAAATTGATCTATAGACTATACAATCTCATTCAAAATTCTAGCAAGTTATTTTGTAGATATCAATAAACTGATTCTAAAATTTATTTAAAGATCAAAATAGCCAAAAGAAAAGGTGAAGGACTGACACTACCCAACCTCAAGACATACAACAAAGCCATAGTAATAAAAAGTGTGATATTTATGAAAGAATAGACAAACAGATCAATGGAACAGAGCAGATAACCCAGAAATAGATTCACATAATGAACTGATTTTTGATAAGGGAGGAAAGGCAATAAAATGGAGCAAAGACAGTCTTTTCAACAAATGGTGCTGGAACAACTGGACATCCATATTCAAAAAAAATTAATTGCACAAACCTTATGCCCTTCACAAAAATTAATTCAAAATGATCACAGACTGAAATGTTAAAGATGAAACTGTAAAACTTCTATACAATAGATAACAGAATCTAAATGACCTTGGATATGGTAGGTGATCACTTTTTAGATACAACACCAAAGTTACAGTACGTGAAAGAAATAATTGATAAGCTGGGCTTCCTTAATTAGAAACAAAAAATGCTATTCTTTGAAAAACAGTGTCAATAGAATGAAAATACAAGCCATATACTGGGACAAAATTTGCAAAAGACACATGTTATAAAGGACTGTTATCCAAAAATATATAAAGAACTCTTAAATCTTAATAAGAAAACAACTTGATTAAAAAACAGGCCAAAGACTTTAACAGGCACCTTCCCAAAGAAAAATATACTCATGACAAATGGAGCATATGACAACATGCTCCATACCTTATGTCATCAGGGAAATATAAATTAGAACAATGAGACACCACTATAAATCCATTAGAATACCCAAAATGTGGAAAACTGAAAACACCAAATGCTGGGAGGGATGTGGAGCAACAGGAATCCTTATGGTTAGTGGGAATGCAAAATGGTGCAGCCACTTTGGAAATCAGTTTAGCGGTTTCTTGCAAAACTAAACATACTCTTACCATATGATCCAGAAATCACACTCCTTGCTAGTTACCTGAAAGAGCTGAAAACTTAGGTCCACACAAAACTGCACATAGCTGCTTAAAACAGTTTTATTCATAATTGCACAAACTTGGAAGCAACCAAGATGACCTTTAGTACGTTAATGGATAAATAAACTAGCACATCCAGACAATGAAATATTATTCACAGTTAAAAAGAAATTAACTATCAAAATATGAAAAGACATGGAGGAATGCTAAATGCACATACTGTATTCTAACTACAAGATATTCTGGATAAAGTAAAATGGTGGGGATTTTAAAAAGATCAGTGGTTGCAAGGGATTGGAGGAAGGGAGACCCCAGAGGATTTTTAGAGTAGGAAAAATTCTTTGTATAATACTATAATAGTGCATATATGTAATTATACATTAGTCCAAGCCCATAGAAAGTACAATGCCAAGAATGAACCCTAATGTAAACTGTGAACCCTGAGGAATAATATGTTAATATAGGTTCATCAGTGGTAACACATGTATCACTCTGTTGTTAATGGGGGAGCCTATTGTGGGGACTGGGAGTATAACTGAGATCTCTGTACCTTCCTCTCAATTTTGCTGTAAGCCTAAAACTGCACTAAAAATTTTTTTAAAAAAGTTTTGCTTAAACTTCCAAAATTATACAGATTTCATCAGAAACCTACCCTAACTAGAAATGTGGGCTATGGGCTCGAATTTGCTCTGAGTTTCTACCTTTTAATTTGCCACTCTAAACTGTAATAAAACTATAAAATAAAATATCTAAAATAAAAGTATGAAATAAAATTGTTATAATCAAGTGCATAAGTTTAGTTCTGTTGGACTGGACTCTAAATAGTCTAATTGTTTTTTAAGTATATGATCCAGGAAAATTTTATTTGTATGCATAGAAAAAAGACCATATGGATCTAACTTGTATGAATGCAAAGAGTGCATCTAGATATTAAAATAATATTTTTGGTTAAAATAAATGGTCATTATAAAATGAGGATACTGATGTTCTTTATGATGTAAAATAGATCTGAATACAATTTCAAGAGCAGTTTACAAAATGTTCTAAGCATTGTTGGATTGAGGACATAGTGTACCGAGAGATTATTTTGAAAGAAATATTTCTTAAATATATAACCTTAATAAAATTTAAAAATGTGTGTATTGTATAGCTAACAAAAATGAGGTATGATTTAAAATATATACTCAGAATAATCATTTGGAAAACTTTCATTGATTAAAAAATATTTTCAGTTAAAAGAATTTAAAACAAACATTTAACTTGATAAAAAGTGACAGAAATTAATATTATAAATGGTTCATAAAACTTGCTTTTCATATATCTGATTATTATAAAATACTTTAGAGAAAAATAGTAAAATCTACAGGCATAAATAAGTCAAAGTAATATTTTATAGGAAACAGTTTGGTATTAGTTTGGTATTAAACAGGCTTTCTAAATGCTCACTATTTATCCTTAAGCTTAATTCAAACCAAGGTTATTTTGAAGTATATCATAGAGATAACGGCAGTAGCTTAGATGCATTTCCTACAAGAGAACAGATTAGGTCCAGTTTTATGAAATTTGGAATAGCTTACAAAATTGAAAGTAGAAGGATTCTAATCTGACAGTTACCTGATAAAATTTGGACTCAAAGCAAATTTTGTATTAAAAGCTCTGGAAAATGGTAGCTTCTAATACACATTTATTAAACACAAATGGTTTTAAAATAGTTAAGCACGTGTTCTTCTAATTCCACTAAACCAATTACTTTCATGTTTTAAGGTAATGACCTTTTAGAAAAATCAAGGTTCAACACTGTAGTAGGGATCGAACTACAAAGAAGTAGCTCAAGACCCAAATTTGTTTATTCTGTGATTCATTCTTTTTGTTTGTTTCCTGTAATACTGAACACAGTGACCTACATCGTCAGCCTATCTGTGACATAAGATGAGACTTGCAAAACTCAGCACGTTATTTGTATCTTCATTATCTATCACCAGAGAAGTCTATCATTAAATCTACTCTTCGTTGGAAAAATAAGCAAATCATTTATCAACTAATTTTTTTGAGACTCAGCTAATCTTTATTATGACATAATTTACATTAAATTTAATGATATTAAGCATTATTATGATATTGATAATAATTATATCAAGTCCAGCGACTTTGGCAGTTGTATATACCCTTGGAATTACTCCCTGAAACAAAATAAAGAACATTTGCAATCCTCTAGAAAGCTGCGTGGTGCAAATTTCTAATCAATTTTACAACTCTAATATCCACCAGTGGCAAACTTATTCTGATTAATGTTCCCATAATAGGTTTTGCCTGTTCTTAGAATTCATCTAAATAGAATAAAAAAAAATATGCATTTTTTCATGTATGATTTATTTTGCTCAACATAACGTTTTCGAGTTTTACTCATGTTTTTATCAGTGGTCTCTTTTCTGTTGCTGAATGGTATTTCACTGTATGAATGTACCACAATTTGCTCATTTTTCTGTAGGTGAACACTTGAGTTGTTTTCAGTTGCTATGAATATTCTCATACAGGTCTTTTTGTGGACATACATTCATATATCTGGGGTAAAAACCTGTCAGAGAATTACTGGAAAATGCTGAGTAGGATTATGCTTAGCTTTATAAGAAAATGCCAAGCAGTTCTCCAAAATAATTGTTCAATATTATATTCCTACCAGTATAACCCTTAGTATTTTTGTTAGAGTTCCAGTTGCTCCCCATCCTAACATTAGGAACTGTATTGTTGATGTTAGGCATTCTAGTAAATTGAAATGACATCTCATCGTGATTTAATTTGCTTTCTCTAATGACTAAAGTTGTTGAGCATCTTTTCATATGTTTGATGGCCAATCATATATCTCCTTTTATGAAGTGTCTATTCAAGTCTTTTCCCCATATTTAACTGTGTCATTTGTGTTGATCTGTCAGAGTTCTTTATATATTCTGTACGTAAGTTTTTTTGTCAGATGTAAGTACTGCTAATATTTTCTCTGCATCTGTAGCTTGACTTGCATCCTCACCTTCTTGATGACACCTTTTGATGATCGAGCATTGTCACTTGTGGTGAACTTCGATTTAACATTTCAACTTTTTTTTTTTTTAATGGTTAGTCCTTTTTATGTCCAGGGTAAAAGCTTTTGTGTCCTATATGAGAAATATTTGACTACTAAGATGTTTGAAGATATTCTCCTATATATTCCTAGATTTTTAATCTAGGACTATGATCTATATCTCAAATTAATTTTTGATGTGAAGTGACACTAAGATAAATTATTTTTTAAGAAATCTATTATCTAATTTGTTGGCATAAAGTTGCTCATGATATTCTCTCATTTATTTATTTTTTTTTCTGGTGATCTTGGATTTGTTGTGATAACCGCTCTTTCATTCCTGATAGTGGGTGGATCGTATTCATCTCTTTTTTCTTTGTCTCTCAGTACCTTCTGTTTCTTGATTAGAATAAGTCTGAGTTTATCAGTCTTCTTGATCTTCTCAAATAACTACCTTTTGGCTTTTTTGGTTTTCTCTATCCCTTTTGTCTCCTATTTTGTGGAACTCTGCTCTTGATTATTTCTTTACCTTACTCTGGGTTTACTTTATTTTTATTATTCTAGCTTCTTTCTGTGTAATACTAGGTCATTAATTCTAGATTTTTCTTCTTTTTTAAGATACCTCTGCTGCCTCACCCAGCCTTAGCTAGCCATTCAGTGAAAGTTCAAATATGTCCTAGTTATTATTCCACCATTCCTGCCCTGCTGCCACTACTCTGCCAGGCCACTGACTGACATTTGAAAAATTCTTCATGTGCCTCAGGGGAAACTGTAGCTCTTCTGTCCTGCTCCTAGCCATCAGCATGCCACTTCTGTGCATTAGTGAATGTCCTTGAGGAGAAGTGTGTGGCTGGACTCAGACTTGTTTTGTAGTTAAGCCTCCTTGTGATTCTAATTCATCATGTATGCCATATGCACAATTAAAAGTTTGTTAAAAATTCAACTGGCCCATCCGTTATGTATTGCTGTGTAACAAACTGTCCCCAAACAGTGGCTTAAATATTAACATTCATCATGATTCTGGTTGTTGAGGCGGTTCTGCTCCACATGATATTTGTCGAGATCACTCATGTGGCTGAATCAAGCTGGTAGCTGAACTGAGCTAGAAGTTTCAAGTTGTCCTCTGTCCTGTTTCTGGGGCCTTTATATTCTTCTCCATATGACTTCAATATTCACACAATGTTTCATCTTCCAGGGCTCTTAATCTATCAGTATAACCTCAATGTCCTTATATTGTGGCAGCTGAGTTCCAGTCGGGAGTGTTACAAAAAAATAAGCCCCCATACACAAGCACTTTTCTAGGCTCTGCTTCCATAAAATTTCAAACTTTGTCTTGACCAAAGCAAGTCACATTCTAGCCTGGGAAGATTGATTCATTGCGAGCCTCCATACCAATTTTTTTCCTTATTTGTTGAAGTTTGCGGCAGATTCCTCTTCTCCCTGCTACTCAGCAAGAGATGAAAGCAACTGTAGGTATATTCTCTCCTAGAAAGGGATATTTATTTTCTTATTTAGTCCTTTTTAGGTTTCTTTGTATATTCAGCGATTGGATGAGTTAAAAAAAAAAAAAAAAGGAAGCTATGATTTTGTAGATTATGTCTTGTTCTTAGGGTTAGGATTAGACCCAAAATCTGCGGACTTTTTGCATACAAACCCTGTGTAGAACCAATGCACATTACTTATATTTCACACTTTTTCACCTGTACTTAATACTTCAGGACCCCTAACTTTCCCTCTTAAATGAAGTACATTATCTCATCCACTAATAGTATGCACAGAGAAAATAGAATCCAATAGAGGAGATTTTACCTCAACTTCCTGTCACCAGAACTATAAATGCTCTACTATAACCTAATATAAATAAACTAATATAACTTATTTTCTTACCACCAAGCCTTTTTTTACACTCTGTCTGGAAATCTCTCAAGTCCCCCTTTATATGCCTGATTGCTACTTTTTTCTCAATTTCTATCTAGATGTCCCTCATTTTGAATGGTCTCTGGTTGTTTAAACCTGTGCTGGGTACCATTCCTTGGTGCTCCTATTTCACACAGTGCTTTCTGCATTGTAGACATAGCACTGCATAGTACACTTGCCCTGTTAACCTGCCCATCATGTCCTTCCCCCTCACCTCAGCATACACACACATACTAGATCACAATCTCCATGCCATAGAAATGATGCCTCTCTTCCTCACAGTCCTATCCTCAGCACCAAACACAGTGCCCAACACTCAGTGCGTATGGAATAAAAGCACATTAAATGAATGGATGTGTGAATAACACACCTTTCATCCGATCTTGTTACACCAGCGTGTTGCAAAACCCTGGCTGGGAGATACTAGCCAAGGGATAAAATTGCAAGTTGCCAAGGTTATAAAAACAAAGCTCTACAGGCAGTAGTAGAAAAGAAGGAATTTGTTAACTTAGTGAACTTATTTGTGCAATTAATGACTGGAAGAATGAGTCTTGGGGAAGAAGAATAGAAAGAGGGGATGCAGTGCCCTAGGAGGAATCTCATCCCAAAAGGAGATCAAATTATTCAAATGTCCTAATGAGGTAATTCTGCTCCCCCTTGAGGAATATTACTAATGGAAATGAAAGTGAGAATGATGTGACATTTGGCAAAAGTCTGGAAACTGTTGACTTAAAAACATAGATCCTTAAATCTTGATTAGTTCTATATATTCCCTTCTATGTGCTTAGAATTTAGCTAACTGTAAATGCTTTTCCTATTTGCTGAACCGAAGCAGCAGTTTACTAAGTAGCATTCTAACATCCTAAAAGAGTTTAAAGCAGTTTCCAAAAATGGACAACTCTCCCACTTAATGGCAGTGAACATTTTGGGAGAACTGATTTTACAAGTACATTTTCATTTAGTGTTTTAAAAATTCAGTGTGTTACGAACATAGATAGCTGATTTAACTCTTTTAGTTAAGGACTGTGTATTTCCAAAGGCCAGAAATGGTTAATGTGAATGAATTACCAATGAATAACTAGAATTCTAAGAATTACTTTAGAAGATTTTAAAGCTGGAGGGACCCCAAAGATCACCTTATGATTTCTGAGAAACATAAAGCCCAGATAAGCTGTCTTGCTTGTTTAGGAGACAAAAGTTGTTTGCAGAAGAAGCCTCCTATCTTGTCAAGATGTCTTTGCTGTTTTCTGCTATCACTTTCCCCTTGCACTATGCTCAGGTCACAGAAGCTTTCCTTCAGATCCATATATTTGAAGCTTATTCCCATTTAAGGGCCTTTGTGCCTGCTGGTGATCGTGCAGGGGGCATTCTGTGCCTGCTATCTCATGACTGACTCCTCTTCATTCATGCTTCAACAAATATGCCACCTTCAATCATGCTGTCTTAAGTAACTCCTCCTCTCTGCCCTTCCCACTCCCATTATTTTATTACATCACCCTGTGTTGTTTTCTTCTTGGTACTCACCTGCAGTTATCTTGTGAATGAATTTATTTTATATTGTCTCTCACATTTGAACCTGAGCTCCACAACAGTAATGTGGCCATCTTACTGCTCTATCATAAAAGCCTACAATGCTATCAGGCTCTAGGAAGCACCCAGCAGATAATTTGTTGAGTGATTAAATGATATACCCATATGATATCTCTGACACCAGTCTTATTATGTTTCAAAAGAAAAAAAACCCAAGAATATAAATTTAATTATGTATTCAGTTCTAGTTGACTCTTTTGTTAACTAAAGCCTTTTCATAATCTTCCTTTAGAGCATTTGTTGGGAAATGAAAATAATTCTATAAACTATTCTTTGACATACATATATCAATATCAATTTAAAAAAGCATCAATATTTTTATTCCTGTCTGCCTGCATTAATTCATACATCACTGTGCATTCTGCTTCTTGGCATCTGCTGGTTCCAGATTCTGTAGTTTGTGGCATAGCATCACTGAGTTGAGTGCCATATGGCTGCCCTTCTTTGGTCCAAGTTTTGATCAATCAAATGGTGGAAGACTGATTCATGCCATTTTAAAGAAGACAGAGATTTGAAAGGGAGCCGACCCACTAAAATATTTTCTTTAAGAAAAATGTGTTTTAAATATCAAGGCGGAGCATAAGCTATACTAAATATATACAGTATACAAAAAATACTCTTTGTACTTAATGGCTGTCTCAGAGACAAATTGCCATAAACTTGTTTTATCCCTAAAGGAAAATACTCCTTCCAAAATTTTAGCTGATGCTGTGCTTACGTGTGTGACTAAAATTATTCTTTATCAATAATAGTGAGGGTTTTTATCCCCTGAAATAGGGTAGTCTATTTTTTTCATTGCTGGCAATCTAAAAAGCCCAATGCTGAAGTTTAGTGATTTGAAACGCCACTAAAAAATATGAAGAAATGCGTTGAAAGATGGTCTGATTATAATCTAATGGTAAAGAAAGTGTACCAAGAAGTCTGGCCCACACCCTTTCTCTGACTTCAGTCCAAATTTTTTAGTTAATTATTGATAGCTTATTTTATTCTCAAATGTAATAGAAGGAATTGTAAAAGTATACATAATAGCATAGAATAAATGCCGATCAAGATGTAAAGGTAGCCAGAAAAAAAACAAAAATGATTAAAATCAACCTCAGACTAAACAAACAAATTTCCAGAAGGTTGTAAAATGGTTGATAAACTCATCCCTGAGATTATTAGTGGCTGAAGCAAAAAGTGTGAAAGTTTAGTTATACAATTTGCAGCATACATGAGAGAGGTTTTAAATACCAGTTATTTAAGAACAGCAGAGGTTTTTCTGAGCACTGAGGTTTAAGAGAAACATATGTCTTTGGGCTTCATAAAGATGACATGGGTCTTAGCAATACCCTTAATCATATCTCTACAGTAAATTCAATGGTAGTTCTATCAAACTATGCCTTAGAGCAAGAATAGGAACCAAAATGCAGTTCTCAAAAGCAAATTGTAAGATGTTTCATAGATTTGTGTTCAAAAATTAGGTTTGCTGATGTATCCTCAATTGGTTTTAGGCAAAAAAGAAAGACTATAGGCTGTGTGTTTTAGGAACTCCATTATAAGAAAATTACAATGTTGAAAGAGCCATTAAATAAAAAAAATAAAAGATAAATGTTTATTGATGTCCGTATGTTGATGTTACCCATAATCCTCCATTTAAAAATTTTAGTGATACTGTAGCTAAAATACAAGACAAATGGGACATGCATGTATATTCAGCTCTACCATTTACTAGGAATGTGACCATACAAAAGTCACTTAATTTCTTTGATCCTAAGTTTCTTTTAAAAAAATAAAATAAAAAATGAAAATACTACTATCCGTAACATATGCCTTAGTAGGAATTACATGAAATAGAACAGGTAAGAGCCCCTCACCCCTATACCAACAGTGCCTGGCTCTTAGTAGTAATTGGTACATGATGTCACCTTTGCTGCCTTATGCACTGTATCAGAAAAACATTCCTCAAAGAACATTGGTATTGAAAGAAAGGGCCCTTCAGCAAAACAAGTCATTAGGTAAAACTTTCGCTGAACTATAGGAACTGCAATTAGTAGATGAAAAGGACTGATATGTACTCTGCTGTTACTGGGCCATCTTTACATTAGCTGTCCTTTCCATTCAGTTCCATAACTGCCTCTAAAAAGGAAAGGATATGCCAAACTTTTCTTTTGCTACAAGAAAGTTTTAATTGAAAACGAGTGCTGGGCTGAATACAGCTTCAGCAGATTCCCAGTTAAATTAGAAGGGGCTTTTCGTTTAAGTTCTGTGTTGATATGTCACTGTGCACTGTCACTTTGAAAAGCGATAGTGCTTTGTTATCAGTGCTGAGCCCTGGCAGGCTTCTGATGTAGACTTAGACTAAAATAGAATGCCAGAATGACGAAGGCGCTGCTTACCTTCAAAAACCTCCAGGCTGTGGACGTGGGCAAAGGTGCTGACATATTGCTCTCTCCAGTCCAGTAAGTTTGATAATCTTCTACCAATCATTTTCACATTGCAGATCATAATTCAAAATCTTAAAAGTGTTGATTGGTTTTCAACAGAAGCATGCATATTACTGATTCCACTGGATTCATGCTATCCAAAGACTTAGGCAAATAATTAATAATTAATCCTTGCCCTTTCACGTGCAAATTCTATTTAGGACGTCTTTAAAGGAAAATTATTGTAACTTGAAGATTCATAGAGGAGCCTGACCTGCCAGTAAATATAATCATTTACCGAGTAAATATCGTTTGTGTGCCAGTCTTCTGCCAAGCACTGAGGTAGGTGCTGAGAATGGAAAGAAAAATAAGAGATATATACAGAAATAGATAATTATAAAATAATGCAGCAAGTGAAATATTATACATAGAATATTACTGAAGCACAAAAAACAGTTATCTTGATATCTCTTAAGAAGAGAGTAACAGAAATAGTGCATGTCTAACCAATATCCCTGTTCCTAATTATTAGATCAGCAAATCTATGTATGGCTAAATATTTATATTGATACGACATTACCTTTCTTGGCTGGGAACAAGATTTCTCTTAGGAACAGTTGCATAAGCATATTCAAATAGAGAATCTTATAGGAAAAAATGGAAAGGTTTTTGAGGAATTGGCATTAACCATTCCTCCCCACCTCTATCCCCTTCCCTGCACACACATACATACAATTTAGCTCTCTATACACTGAAGTGTTCCAGTCTTTCTGTCCTTGACTACATAGAAAGGAAATTCCTTCTGAAATGCTTTCCTCTAGCATTTCCAGGCTCTTTAATGTGGGCTCACTTTACTGCTCAGCATGCATCTCCACATTAAACCATAATAGATATAATAAGCATATAGTTAGAGTTTAAAACGGTATACATTGTAAAAGGAGAAAAAATTATCACATTTGCCGCATTTTAAAAATAGATCTACTTTTAATGTGTTTGTATGTTATTTTCAAAGCCCCCTCTTCTCTGGGGCAGTATTTTAACAACGCAGGAGTGCTCCTCTGAGCTTTAATCACTGGGTATTTGTTTTTTCATACGAATTTCACACCACAAACTAAATTTAAATTGGAAATATGAGCAGTAGTAGTTTTGCAAATGTTCCCATTGTCTTTCACATGTTATACTCATTTTCGAAGAAATTTGATCAAGTGTAACACCTTTGAATAGTCTAAAAGTTGTTTTTTTTCCTGATTTGTAGCCTCTGAAATATCCAACCTCTGCCTAAAAACAAATAAAAGTAGAATCTTTCACATCTTCAGTAAAAGTTTTCAAAAATTAATCAGTCACATGTTTGAGTCCCATCTCTCTGTGAACAAATCTCCAAAGTAAATCATTCCTGGTCCGGGCCGAAGTCCACAGGGCAGTGTGTGTTTCGGTCGAGAGGGCTACATATGTGCAAATGAGCCACTTAAAGTAAGGGAAGATCTACTTTTCCCTACTTATAGATGCTGCCATTTATATTTTGCGTTTTACTTTACCATATTCTCATCTACCTTTAGTCTATTAAGCAAGTATTCAACAAATACTTGCTGAATAAATAAATACTTTTTTTCAGAGGCTGTGAGTAATAAGGGGAACTGGAATTGTAGCCAGTCTTTAAAGATAGCAATGTCGTATATACTCAAAATAAAATAAAAATAAGGAGGGAGGACATAGATAACTAAAAGAAGTCCGGTATGGGTAAGCAAAAAGTTTCCAGTGAGGCTTACAAATAATTTCCTCTACCCTATTTATTGACTGGCATTAAGCTGGTAATGAACATCACATTTTTTCCGTTAAGCAGTGAACTTTAAAATGTATTGCTCCCAGACAAAACTTAGATGATAAAGTGTAATGTCTTACAATGTTATTTAGAACCAGAATTTAAAATGGAGCACTATTTCCTAACTGGTATATAATATTAACAAATTTATGTATTATGCAACTAATAACTGTCTTATTAAACTGTTATCCCCCTTGTCAATAAATACTATCACCCAATCTTTCTCACCCTCCTACATCCCAGTTGTGTTTTTAGGCACTTGGTGGTAAGGGAGTGAGTGATTTACTTCCCTAGACAAAGCCAAATGAGAAATGGCTTTGAAGCCACCATGAAGGTAATTGAGGATGACTAATTTTGGTGAATAAAGAACATGTGACTACCGTGTCCTCATTCTTTCAGAATTGTGTAAATAATACTCTTAAAGTGTCAAACAGATCATAAGAATATCCTATAAAATTTCTAGTCATTTTTTATAGAGAAACACTAACAAGTTGTAGCTGCCAGAATGATCCTCCTTAGTAGGCAAAACAACAAACAGCAATAAGATGTATGAGGAGATCAGCAATTTATGAGAAAACTGCCTTTTGCTTCTATTTTTAAATTCCCTGCTGGCTTAAACTATGCTTTTTTTGCTATTTAGTGTGTGAGGGGGTGTCTGTGTTTTCTCTCTGGCTGCGTAGTGGATTTATTTAGCAATTTTATTACAGTTTAGAGAGAAAAGAGCTTGAAATATTTTATAGCAGAATTATTTATTATAAATCATTTCATCTTAAGTAAAGATATAATCAAAAATATGTATAGACAAGTACTTTTTTTTCAAGATAACCTGAATTACAAAACAATATTCAGGATATGTTCGCTTTTTTCCTTCTATCTTTTCCCACAAAAAAACATGCACATATACATAATTATTAAGGTAAAATAAATAACATCATCATTTGCTCAGAGTCCAGGTATGGTCTTCATGAATTTATATGGTTAGTGACTGATAACATCAACTTTAATATCAAGGTAGATTTATAATTGCAAAGAAACAAAAGAAAATTGAATTAGATATGACAAACGGTATGGAATTAAGTATTGTTTGAAGCATATCTTTTTTGTAAAATCTGAAGGTCATTTCGTATATTATTCATTTTTTCAAAGGAAAAGCAACCCTGAGTAATGCATTTGAAAAATAGGCAACATTAATTACAGAAAAACAATTAAAATAGTCCAGGGGATAAAAACCCCTCAGAACATCAAAATCAAACAGGAAAAACCACAGTGTAATAAGAGGTGGTCAAATCAGTACATCAATCATTCTGATAAAAAGCTAATGTTAATGTCGTATGAATGAACATATAGCCAGTGTGTTCCTTGAAAATGAAGAGTTTAGAGACCAGCTGAAAGTCATCACTGAAAACCATAAGAAGCCTAGAAATTATATCTTAATTCACTCATTCACAATTAATTTACATATTGCTGGTAGGTTTGATGTTGATGGACTGTTTGGGATAAAGAAATTAAGAAGACACATGCCAGAGTTTGTACCCACAAACCAGGCCAGGAATGTTGCCCACATCTTTGAAGTTCGTCAGCATTGCTTTCACCCAATTCATTGTTATTTGATGGTTATTAAACAATTAAAGAGAAGAATGTGGTAAAACCAAAATATGTAAACAGTCACACAATGGCCATTTCAAAGGAGGTTTTGCTAGTTCATAAGCAGCCAGGCATATAAACTATGCCATGTTATTTTTGCAGCTGATTATACAATTGTAAGTACTTTTTTCAATGATTGCACTAAGGGTGCTAATGTGTATTTCTGGGATGGAAGACTAGGATGCAAGATTGAAATGGAAGGCATATTTGGAATAATTCAACAATCATCCATCTGTTAAGGGTTTCAAGTTCTACCAGACTGCAAAATGATCTGAATCAGATAGTCTACTGTAAAATCTCTCCCAGCTTATGGGGAACAGCAGCACAGACCCAAAGTTGCAATGAATTGGAAAACCTTTACGTGTAGTTTTGATGACTTCTCAAGGAAATCTTGTCTGTTAGTCTCAGAAGAAACTTTCAGCCACTACTACATCTGTGCTTGCAGCTGGATGAAGACATAACCAAACCCTTACTCCATGTTGAAAACCAGCATGCAGAAAGGCCAGTTCCAAATTTTGGAAGGGATTGGGCAAGATGCCAGTTTGGATCTAGGTTCAGTAAGGACAAGTTGCTAGAGTTTATTTCTAGGCTCAGAAGCAGTCCAACTTTCACTTGCCCCAGGTCCTGATTTTTTTGAAATTTGGCAATTGAATGGTCTAAATGTATAGCTTCTACCCTCATATGACTCTCTTCAGGTTTTATATAACACACAGACTTTATCTTTTAAGTCCAAACACATAAGAGTTCTTCACCCATACCTACTCTAAATCACACTCGTCTTGTTTTTCGCTAACTCTCCTGTATATAGTCTACGCTCATTTAGATTTTAAATTCTTTAAAGGCAAGAACCACATACAAGACTTTGCCTTATTTATGTCTATATCTTTAGTGCTTAATGCAGGATTGGCATATAATGGTTGATTATTAGCTCTAAAATTAATAGTTAATAGCTAATCCACATAATTGGGAAAATGTTTTATTTTAAAATAAGTTTCTAGACACATATATATATGCATATATATCAGTAATATATTTTCATGTAAGGTATTAATAAGTACATGTATCTACACACACAAAATCTTCTGTGAACTTCACTAGCCATAATATTTACACAACAAATAATATCTCTTATTTAAAAATATTTGTGAAAAGACAACCTATAGAGTGGGAGAAAATATTCGCAAACTATGCATCCAACAAGGGATTAATATGCAGAATATACAAAAAACTCAACTTCACAGTAACCCAGTTGAAAAATGGGCAAAGGAGCTGAATAGGCATTTCTCAAATGAAGACATACAAATGGCCAGAAGACAGGTGAAAAAATGCTCAACATCACTAATCATCAGAGAAATGCAAATCAAAACCATATTAAGATATCATCTCACACCAGTTAGACTGGCCAGTATAAAAAAGACAGAGAATAACAAATACTGGTGAGTATGTGGAGAAAGGGAAACCCTCCTATACTGTTGGCAGAACTGTAAATTAGTGCAGCCATTATGGAAAACAGTATGGCGATTCCTCAAACAACTACAGATGGAACTGCCATACAATGCAGAAATCCCACTGCTGGGTATATACCCAAAGGAATGGAAATCATCATGTCGAAGGGATACCTCCACTCCCATGTTTATCACAGCTCAATTTACAATAGCCCAGAGTTGGAACCAACATAAATGTCCATCAGCGGACTACTGGATAAGGAAAATATGGTTTATATACACAATGTAATACTACTCTGCCATATAAAGGAGTGAAATTTTGCCATTTTGCAGCAACATGGATGAACTTAGAGAAAATTATGTTAAGTGAAATAAGCCAGGTACAGAAAGAGAAATACTATGTGTTCTCACTCAGAGAGGTGAAAAAAAGAAAGATATAGCAATCACAATAATTCCTTGAACTTTCAAAAGGAGAGAATGGAACTGAGGCCATCAGAGGTGAGAAGGTGGGGAGGGGTTAGGGAAAAATTGGCAAAGGGCTGCAAAAAGTGTTTATACTGTGTAACAAAACAAAAAATTAAAAATTCAAAAATTTTTAGAAAAAATTGTGATTAAAATTAAATGAGTAATGTCTACATAAAATATATTAATATCTTAATAACTATTAAGACCTGGATGCCGTGCTCAGTGAAGTAGTTCTTATAATATTTCAACAGAACTGGGTTCATTCCTGGGTCCTTGCCTTCATTCACGTGGCTTCTCCAAACTGAGACGGCTTTTTGACTCCATCCTGCCTTTCCAAATTTTACATACCTTTCAATGACAAACACCAGTGTTTAATTCCCAGGTGTTTCTCACCACTCCAGGTTATAATCAGGCACAACTCTGGTTCATCACACATAATGATGTCTTCTGTGGTATTGTTTACCATTAATGAATGCTTGTGGGTATTATATCTATCAAAATTGTCCAACTCTGAGAACAAAGATAATGTTTTGCATTATATTATATTCCTTGTGTTAAGTATAATTGTTGATGAGCAACATTTTTCAGAGTTTCTGAATTATTCTGTTACTTGTTTTTTACTCTTTTCACAGCAATTTGCAAAAGTAACTTTTAAAACAGATTAAAGCCCAACATCTAACAAGAATTTAAAGCACTTCAAAGTAAATTTCATTAAGAAAGTTTATTGCAATTATGGTCTCAAAAATATTATGACATTTAATGAATATTGAGTAAAACATTTTTTAAAAAATTTGTACTCAGAAGGTTAGAGAGTTACATATCACCTAGCAATTTTGCTCCTACATATCTATCCAAAGGAATTGAAAATAGGTATTCAAACAAAAAATTGTACACAAATGTTCATAGCAGCAGTTCACAATAGCCAAAAGGTGGAAGCAACTCAAGTGTCCACCTACTAATGAATGGATAAACAAAATGTGACATAATCTGTACAAGGAATATTACTCAGCCATGAAAAGAAGGAAGTACCGATACGTGCCATAACATGGATGAACCATGAAAACTTTATAGTATGTGAAAGAAGCTAGACACAAAAGGCCACATACTGTGCAGTTCCATTTATATGAAATATTCAGAAAAGAAAAAATCCATACAGATAGAAAGCAGATTAGTAGTTGCCAGGGAATGAGAAATTAATGAACATTAACTGGGGATTATGAAAATGTATTGAACTGAATAGAGGTAATGGTTTTACAACATTGTGAATACACTAAACACCACTGAATTGTACATTTTAAAATGATTAAAATGGTAAATTTTATGTTGTGTGTATTTTACCACAATAAAAAATATTTGTCCCAGAATTGCTATTTAATAAAAAGATTAAAAAAAACAAAATTTTGAACCGATATTACTTTTTCTAGGGCTATCTAGCAATTATGTTTTACATGACTTGCTTGACTAAAATAAACTTTGAAGGAACCTCAATCTGTTTAAACCTCTATATAAGTGAAATGTAACAGTGTTATTATGTTAGTAAAAATGATTCACTGTTCTCCACAGTTCATGTATTTCTCATTTTTTTTATTGTAATAACTAATCTGATGGGTACCTTTGTTTTTGAGAAAAAAGACAGGTCTTAATTAAACAGGGAAATGTAAATACTTTATTTGATAAAGTTAATTTTTTCAAAGTGAATACTTTAAAAAGTGATATTTCCTGGTATTATAGTTCAGGTACTAACATGATTAGTACTATGCAACCTCATGCCATTGGAGAGAGACAATCAATATGTAAATTAATACTATCGAAAATGGAGTCAAAAACACCAAAGGAGAGGTATCAAGTAAATGGTGTGATATAACTATGGAGAGACTAATTGGAGATTAGTGTGGGTCTAGATGAACTTTATTGAAAACCTGAACTTTGCCACGGGTTTTGAAGAATTTATAGGGTTCTGGTAGCTAACTGTAGTGGCATGAGAATGGTGAACATTCCGGGTGTGTGGAGAAGATAAAAAATTGTCCAGGCTTTCCATATTTACTTTATAAATGGTTGAAAGAGCTTGCTAAGTGTTCTCCAATGTATAAATGCACCCACTCTCACACCTCCTGCATACTCTGAGCCAGCAGGTCTTTCTGAAAGGCAAATCTGTTCAACCCAATAATGATGGTAGGATTCATTTTTATATAGTGGTGACTTTGTTCCAGGCACTGTTCTAAGTGCTTCATGTCTAAGGCACTGTTCTAAATGCTTGATTTAATCATCACAATTCTGTAAGATTTTGCCACCCCAGACAAAAATCCTTGAAAACATTGTAAGAAAGTCAAGCTCTGAATCATATCATGAGCTGCCGATGTCTTTTGTCTCATATCCAAACCAAATGCACAAGAGGATCAATTATTTATCCAATTACTAATAGATACTTACAATACTCGTATGCCATGCTTTATCCCAGCCCTCTATTCCCTTGTCTATGCATTTCTTTGGAATGAAATATACCCCCACTACCTTTGTAACTCATCCATGTGGTATGAGTCAGTAATGCATTCCTTTTTACTACTGAGTAGTATTCTATAGACTGGATATATCACATTTCTTGTTTACTTAAAACATTATTCTTATGTCCAGATTTTGCTGTTATTTATAATGCTGCATAAATATTCAAATGCAATTTTTGTGTGGACATTTGTTTTCATTTTGATTGGAGAAATACCCAGGAAAGGAATTGCTGGATCACATGAACAGTGCATGTTTAACTTTAAAAGAATTTGCCTATTTTCCAAGATAGTTATGGCATTTTGCCTTCCCACCAGCAATGAGTAAGAGTTCCAGGTGCTTCTCATCTTCAGCAAAACTTGGTATTATAACTCTTGTTAACTTTAGCCGTTTAACTTAGTGTGTAGTGCTATCTTATGTTGGTTTTGATTTGCATTTCTGTAATGACTAATGATGTTAAGCACCTTTTCATGTTTTTATTTTCCATTTGCCTACTTCATTAGTGAAATGTCTAATAAAATAGGAAAACATTTTAATTCAGCTACATGGTTTTACAGTAATGAGTTATAAGATTCTTTACATATTCTAGTCATATGTCCTTTATCACATGTATGTATTGCAAATGGTTTCACTCAGTCTTAAGCTTGCCTTTTATTTTGTTACTAGTGTTTTCTGAAGACTGAGTTTTTTTATCTTGATGAGTCTTATTATTTTTTTATGTTTTGCACTTTTTATGTTCAGTCTAAGAAATTGCCAAATCCAAGATCATGTAGAATGTCTCTTATATTTTCTTCTATAAATTTCATATTTTCAATGGGAAAAATTTTTTAGGATAACAATTTTTTTTTCTACAGTACTGTAAAGATGTCTTTCCATTGTCTTCTGGTTTGAGTAATTTCTGATGAGATGTCTCCTTTCTTTTTGTCCACCTGTATGCAATGTTTTTTTGGTTTTTGTTTTGTTTTTTCTTAATCTACTTCAATATTTTCTCTGTATCACTGACCTTTGTCAGTTTCATCATGATACTTCTTGGAATGGTTTCTTTATTCTGTTGGGGTTCTTTTTATTCTTGAATTTGGGAGTTTATACTTTTGAGCAACTTGGAAAAATTCTGGCTATATTTCTTAAGTATTTTTTTCTTTTCCCCCGTTTTCTAGAAACCCAATGACATAAACTGATGTTCTGTCAAAAATTTTCAGTCTTTATTTCCTAAGCTTTGCTAGGGCAAGTCCTAAGAAACTTGTAGACAAAATCTTATTTAGCTTCCAAATTAAGGAAATATCCTTCTGAGGATTCTGCCTGATGCCCTATGTATTGTGAGGTTTTAACACTCTGACAGGTAAACCATGAATTGCTCTCAGCCTTGTGAGAGCTCCAGGAATTTTTCTAGTGGTTCTTTCCCTGGCCTCTGGTAGTTTCTCTCATGAATGCACAGAGCAGAACTCAGCGAAAGATTTGGTGGAGTCCCTTGCACATCTACAGAGTTGTCTTTCTCTGCAGCTCACCCCTTTTTTATTCCGCCCTGCAAAACCTACTTTCCTTGACAATCCTACCCACCCACCCCCATGCCCGCCCGCCCGCCCGCCCATTTAATCTCTATTTTCTCAAGTTAACAATACGGTTGAATTCTTTTCAGGATAACACCTTTACTGGCCTAGAAACTTCCTCTAGAGAGTTAGTTGATATAATTGAAGGGCTCATCTTTTTTGTCATTTATTTTGGGGATCATAATCCTGTGCTACCTTTTTTTTTTTTTTTTTTTTTTTTTTTTGTCATTTTTGTGACCAGCACCACGCTCAGCCAGTGAGCGCACCGGCCATCCTTATATAGGATCCGAACCCGCGGCGGGAGCACTGCTGTGCACCCAGCGCCGCACTCGGGAGTGCGCCATGGGCTGGACCTGCCCCTGTGCTACCTTTTGTCCAGTGTCTGATTGTCTGGAGTATGGTTGCTTAAGGCAGGAGAGTCTTTGTTATTCCATCCTAGGCAGAAGTTTCAGTCTGTTTTAACATGCCAAACTTAAGGGGTTGGTAGAATGTGTAGCAAGAAGTAAAAAAAAAAAAGATAAAAATGATACTTAAAAGGGACTTATATTTTATATGAATTTCCCAATTATTTCTGTAACCATAATAATTGAAGGCAGAGAAATGAACTTCTCATTGGAAAAGAATATATGTATAAAAAGAAGAAAGATTAAAATAGACTCTTGGAGAGTTATACATAAGAGATGAAAAGGTTTTTTTAAAATAGAGAATTATGTTAGACAAAAACCAAAACAGTTTTTAAAAATTGTCATTCTGATAATCGGTGGGTAATAAAAGAAGTTTGTCCAGATTTTTTTTGTAAAAATTTCAGCAAATTTGACTTAAGTGTTTAAAGAGGGATATTATTTTGCAGCGAAGTGACAGTTGGTATCAACCATTTGTTCTATTGACAAGACAGTGACATGGTGCCACAAGTGCCCACGATTCAAATGGTGTCTAGACAGGAAGGTACATTTTATACTTCTAACTCTTCATTTTGGTTAAATTCTGTTTAACAACATACACCTTGCTTTATGCACAGTAATTTGGCATAGGTTTCACACAAAAGGCATATATAGGCGGTAATACCATAGCATTGTAAAAAATTGATTGAAGTATATTAGAAATTGTTCAAAAGAATAATCTATATTCTTTTTATAAAAGTAAGCTCAAAACTTTGAACAGTGATTTCATTTTTTCAATACACAAACATTTTATGAAATTGAATTATGATACTAAATTAAATCAGCTATCAACCATAAATAATTTTAATAGACTAATTTATTAAATATCATGTCTTCCTTAGCAAGGTAAAAATATTAAGCAGATGTAAAACTGAAGATTTTTGATCCTATATATCTTAAAATACATTCTTGACTCTAACTTTGACAGTTCACTGGAATATAAAAGAATTTTATGATAAAATAAAAGTGAACATCTGAATTATACTAAAATCTACAGGTTTCTGGAACATTATAAATTATACTTAAATTGTCAGATTTCAAGGGGTCAGAAATTGTATAGAACTGATCATGTTAATTATTCTGAGAACATTGATTAGTTATCCATTTAAACCCATATGTAATTCCGCAACAAAAGATTTTGAAATGCTCTAAATAATTTCATCTTTTTAGGATCAGATTTCAAGTAAAAGTACATGTCAAAGATAAGGATGACACCATTGTCTCTTTACTAATTTATTATGACATTAAAATCATGTTCAATTATAGGTCAACTTTGGGTACACATTTCTAAGAATTATTCATCATTCATCAAGGTCAGATTGACTAATGGTAAAGCATTTGCAGAGAAACCATAGTTTGTATGTTTGAATATTTTTAAATGTATAATTCTATATCCAGTAATTCTATTTATAAAGTAAAAAATAAAACTTTTATCTTTAAATTATATAATGCCATGATACAGCTCCTTTGGAAAGCACTTTGCCCTTAACTTATGTAACATATGGATAGACATATGCTGTGACCTAGCCTAGCGCTAGGAGATACCTTGGAGAAGCTCATGTCCAGGTGTTCCCAAATGTATCTATAAAAATATTCACTAAAGCACTGTTAATAGTTTGAAATTAGGAAAAAAAAACAAAAAACAAATGCTCATCACTAGCAAAATGCATAAATTGATTGTGGTTGATTGCCATAAATTGATTGCCATTGCAATATCATATTATAGAATAAGAAAAACTATTTACCACACACTCAAGAACACAACTATAGCTTATTAAGTTGAGCTAAAGAAGCAAGACATAAAAATGTGCATTATGTGATTTTTTTTAATGTTCAAAACAGGGAAATCTAAACTTTTTTCTTTTGGATGCATACCCACCTAAGAGGTAAAACAAAAAGAAGAGGACAAGGGAATTGTCACTATGTAAGTTAAGATGGGGTTATCACAGAGTGGAGAGAGGGGAGATGGCTGGAAAGAGGCATATGAGGGTTTCTAGAGTGAGGCAACGCTCTTCATATTGATCTTACAAATACTTTATAATTATTTGAAAAACAGTAAAGTTGCATTTGATGCACTTTGCTCTGTGTATGTTTTTCATAACAAAGTTTACAAAGGATAAAATTTCAGAAATAAATGACCTAATGTTAAGTATTTCAAGGTGTTTTATATGTCTCTAGATATTTTACTTTTTCCACCTAATTTTTATAATTTGCTATGCAAAGATTAAGCATTTCTGTTTATATTTCTGAACAGATTAACCTATGATTTAATCTCATTTGAACAAAATTTGCTTAACAAATACAGCTCTGTCAATTTCTCCATATGTTGCTTTCATATCTTGTTATGAAAAACTTATTTTTCTCAAATTAATGGGAAATAACATGAATTTTTGAGACATCATTTAATTTGTGAAACATCATTGAAAAACAATTCATAGAAATTGTGTTTTTAAAAAATTATTTGTAATTTATTAATTTTTACCATATGAAAGGAGTAAAAAGACCACATTTTACTGCTACTGGTAATATATGATAAGCACTAATAATTTTTATTGTAATATAAGCCTGGGATGGGATCCTTGTATGCTTTGTGATTAAAGGCAAGAATATAGGCTGCAGAGAGAAAAAGGACAGAAAATCCAGGACTATGAAATAATTGAAGATAAATGTCAGAGACAGGACCAGATACCCAGATCTTCCAAAGAACAACAATATGACATCTGTGCATGATATTTAATTTCCATAAGAATTCCTGTCTAGCAAGAATCAATCCAAAAAGTATAAATGATTGGGAGGATTGAGGTTCTGTGAGCAGCATGCATAAAACAGTCAGTATAAAATCTAAAACCATTGAAATTGCAACAAAATATCAAAGATAATACAATGAAGAAGAATGAAGGCAGAATTACTCTAAGAATAGAAGAGTAGTTGTTCTCATACATATTAGACCAATTTGGTATTTGGTTGCTAGGAATCTTGAGGGACAATAAGGAATAATCAGTTTCTGGCAAAGAGAAAGTAGGGTTTCTAGTTGAGCTCAGATAGTTTTTAACAAATGTTGTGTACCCTATGGGACTTTCATGCAATTTAAATGGTAGCACATGAAAAGCACTTAGAATAGTGACTTCAAAATTGTAAAACAGAATAAATATCAATGTAACTAATAATATTACTACCATCATAACTTTGAAGTTTCTTAAAATTGATTAACTTATTTGTATGGTTATCAATAAATTTGCAAATGTTAATTGGATTTCCTCTATCCGAATCAATACTAAAAAGAAATGTACTGGTTAGGGATTCCAATGATGGAAATAGTATATCTGTCCAGGAAACAGGGTCAATAGGACCATTTAAGAAAATACAGACTGGGAGATGAGCATGTTAGGAAGATAAAGGGAAATTAATATTAGTTATGGATCTATTGCATTTATGAGATCTGTGGTCCAGCTAGAGATTTTTTTATTTACAGGAGTACACTCCATGGGGAGGTATGGATAGACAGTTTGAATTTCAGTATTAGACAGTAGTTTAATCTCTGGGAATTAAGGAGAATATTTAAATAAACAAAATATAATTTAAATAAATAGCTAATGGTAGAACCCAAACATATTTGTTAGACTATTTTGATTTTGAGACTGAAGCAAAAGAGTGTGTGGGGCGGCGGGGGGTGGCGGGGGGAGGAGAGAAAGAGAGAGGAAGGATGGAAGGAAGGAAACTTAAGTGGAAACCCTGGCACAGCTTTCAGGCACATTTGGATCCAAGGGCTCCTACATTAATCTCAAGAAACTGACTCTCTTCATCTCTTAGCAAGACTTTTCCCTTTGCTGGTTCTATTTTCAAGCTAGCTCTTTCCTTCTGGTGTCACACAGCAGACCTCCCCAGGTTAGGGAACCCACTGTTCAGAAAAATATCCTGACCCTGTTGTGCATTGACTGTCCTGGGTCATTTGTCCATCCATGAATGATTGATCAGAATGACTAAGGGGACTCAATGCCCTGGTTGACCCACCTCGGGCTGCTTGCACAGTCCTGAAGTCAGCCCATCTGAAGCACATGGCCTGAGTTGGGGAGGGAGGGTTACAAAAGAAAGGACACTGAGTAATGGGCAGGGCAGGCAAAAATAGTGAATGCCAGTCCCATCTGAGAAATATCAAGATTTGCGGGATGAGCAGAGTAGTAAGATATAGAGAAGTACAGAGTAGGAATCAGAGATGTGAGGAAAACCCAGAGAACATGTTGTGAGAAGTCGAAGAAGAAAATTTTAAGGAGGGAGCAGTCAGAAGTGTCAAGTGCCTCAAGTGAGTGAGTCTAACTGAAAACAGTTCTTTAAAGTCTTCTAAGGAAAGTCAAGTGCTTTAACAAGGGCAGTTTCAGTGAAGGCAGAAGCCAGACTAGCGTGAGGACTGGGAAGATATCTTGAGAATTATAGATAAGCAGAGATAGAACAGGAGTTAGATAACTGTGTGTCAAGGAAAGATTAAACACACTATAATCGAATATTTGTTTATTTGCTACTAAAATTGCTCTCAGCAAATTGCATTTGATTCATGAAAATAATGTTTGTAATTTAACTAAACCAAGTATTTTCCCTCCAATATGCAGGAGACATAAATATTTAGCAAATATGATTTTTCATATGCATATGGTAACTGCTTTTTTCAATAACATATAGAAGGATATCAGCCGGGGATAATAAAGAAAAATTCCCAGTGATTAAATATAATCTTTGCCTAAAGTAATAATTATCCATATATGGTTCTATGACAATATATTGTTATCCAAGGGGGGGGACTGTTTCTTTAAAGTAATAAAATTTAAAATGCAAAATTCATTGTTTATGTGGATTTTTGCATATTTTTTGATTGCAGAAAGGGATTTGTGAGGAGTCTGTTTTTAACCACATCAATAAATTATGAATTATGGTTAATAGTAGTGCTGTTTTCTGCCACATCCATGCCTCCTCCATAGATAGAAAGTTGTACCCTTAAGCTCTTCCACCTTCCCTATCGAATATTCTTTTGCAAAGTAGCTAAGTTTTCAGGTTATAAATGTCAGGGAACTTGCTTCTTAGCCAGAGGGAGGTGGCACAGCTGGAGGAATCCCCCCTTCCCAATTATGTTTCTGCTGCTCACTTGAGTTGCTTCCAAAATCTGAGGAGCCTCGAATTTCAGAATTCAAAACTCTCAGCTGAGTAACTCTTGATCTTTACTTTAAGGAATTTATCAGCCAATTAAAGCCCCACCCACACTTTTTTTTTTTTAAAGTCAGAGAGAAGGTCAGAAAATTACACCAAAAGAGAGCATGCGTTTCCTTTGGCTTCTTTCTTTCTTGTTGCTCAGGTACTGGGATATAATCCAGATTCCTTTGTTTTCTAAGACCTACTCTGCAGAATCTATTATTATTTGATAGTGAAATTTAAAGCTTTTAGGGGTTGCCTGGCAACATATCAGCAGTGTCCTTTCAAGTATTTACTGTAGCTGAACTCACCTGTTTTCCTTCTGTCTGCTTAAATGGGTTATATTTTCACATGTTTCCAGCTATTTCCCTTTAAAAATCTTTGTCTCCCTGACACACACCCACCCACCCATTATGGGTTTTAGCTAAAGACTGAACTTTACCTTTACCTAATTTTTACACTAGTCAAATAGCAAACTAACAGATAGATATTTGAATTGAAATAACAAAGATCTAACTTAGAGATTGTCAACTTCTTTTAGTATGCAAAGTTATTTGGAATAGACAGATTTTTTACTGTAGTGATTATAAGCCTCAAAAGAACACTAAACAATTTGGATATAGTTGCAAGGCAATTAGTATCATAGGACGACAATGTCTCACCATCCCTATATATGATCATACTATTCACTTTTGTTATACTTCCTGTTCAAGTAGAACTGTTCATTGCTCTGACCATACAATTTTACGTCACTTAATGAAGCAGATTTCTCTCATTTCATAGAGGAAAATATCTTTTTCCTTTGCCATTTACAGCACTTCTCCTCTTCAGGCAAATAGTGATTTCATGCACAGCTCCTTGCTTTAAAAGAAAGTGCATTCCTGGGCTGAGCCCGTGGCGCACTCGGTAGCGTGCTGCGCTAGCAGCGCGGCGACGCTCCCCGCCGCGGGTTCAGATCCTATATAAGGATGAGCGGTGCACTCCCTGGCTGAGCGCCGGTCACGGAAAAAAAAAAAAAACAAAAAACAAAAAAAAAAAAAAAAAGAAAGTGCATTCCTAGTAAACACCACTTCCCAGTGCATTCTTGGGGAGAACACTATGGTTTCTTCCAGCTTCAAGATGCAGATGATATAACTGGGAAATTTTGAAGTAACAATGTGACAGGTTCTCTTGCCTGTGCTCTTTCAGCATCCTTATCATTGAAGGCTGACAAGCAAGTGGTTAAATGGGTGATGAGTGGATTATAAGTGTTTATTAGGCAGCACCTCATGGACAGAGGTGGAGTGTCAAGGTACGAGAAGGGAATTCAGATTATGAATTGAGATCTTAGAGAAGTACCACTCAGACCTGGTCACCCATTTCTGCTGTAGCTTCCTTGTTCAACACACACATGGGGTGCAATGGGAGATCAAATGCCCCTGAAGCAATAACATCTCTCAGGCAGCCAGAGAACAGGTTTTGACTCTTAGCTTCTCAATCAGTTATGAAGAAATTCTAAATCTCCCAAACAGAAGATTATGGGCTAAATTATAAAAATTTAGCATGTTAACAGCTGGGAAGTCTGTTAACATTGTAGATTCCAGTACCCCATCTGATTCAGATATGAGGTACAAATCTACAGTTTTTACAAGCCTCCTGGATAAATCTGGCACATTTGGTTTGGGACTGCACTTAGAAAAACTGGCTGAAGGATTTAGAGATTTCCTTCTTCAGGTCAGAGGCACTGCTTACTGCCTGCTGAGATTTGTTTTAATAGTGCTAAACTCTTGGTTCTATGCCTTGTAGACTGCTTTAATAAAATCCCACATTTTTGTAACCCATGCTGACATTGAATATTTTATTGATGTTCAATTAAAATGAGAGTTGTTTGCTTACAAAAGGTTTTTCCAGCTGCCAATTACTTTCAAGAAAGTAGACTACACCAGAAATAAAAAGTAATTTATATCTTGATAACTGTTTGACCAGAATCCTTCAAAATTAGTCTGTGCCTTTTTATTGTGGAGCAAGCAAACCAGCCTAAAATGTTTAACAGGCAAGTGGAAAAAAGACACTGTATTTTTTCTAATCATAAAAATACGAGATGCATGATTCATGGGAATATGTAAATTAACTTTAAATCTGTCTTCTATTGTTTAATGGAGATGCATTTCCCATATGTTGTTAACTGTTCATGTACTGTGTTTGAGCAGGTTAAATGTATAGAGTCCCATAACAGTATTTGCCTATGTCCAAAATTCATTCTCAGGTATGACAAATTTTGTTGCACAATGTATATCATTCTTAGAAATTTATTTTTACATTTAAATATAAAAGTTCTGTGCTCTAGGGCAGAGAAAATTAAATTAAAAATAAATGTGAAGCATCAAGTTTCAACAGAAACCATAACTGTCTTAGGAGGAGGGTGGGGAAGAGGAGAAATGGTGGACTAATGGGTACAAAACTATGCTGTCTAAGTGAATCACTGTGCAGTATATGCATGTACTGAAACAGCGCATTGTACCCCACAAAAATAAATAAAAAATAAAATTTTAAAAAAGTAAACTGAGGTCAAAACAAACACCTTTACTTCAATTTTATCCATTGTACGGGTATATACAAAAAATAAGCACTTCAAAAAATTTTGTTCAATGAGTAATATCTTGAATGAGGAAAAATCATTCGTGTTTAGGAAAATGAGGCACACAAAACTCATAAATTTTGCCAATAAAGGTAATTAACTTATTTGAGAACAAGTTTATGTACCTAGCATCATGATAGGTACTTTATATTTCTGATCTCAATTATTTTCCACGGAACTGTAAAGTGGGTGGAACAATTCCCCTCTTAGAGATACTGAAACTATAATAAGAAAGTTTGAGTAAGTGACCTAAGGCTATGCGGCTGAAGAGTAGCAGTGGCAAATTCAAATTCAGATGCCACGAATATGTTTAATCTTGATTGGCTTCAGTTCAGCCTTGAACGTGTTTGTATTTTTCTCCTAATGAACGTAGGCCTCCATTTCTGTTTGGAAAGGCATTACTGAGTCGTAGGGCATGCATCTGTTCATTTCCGTGTGTAATATCGAATAGTTTTCCAAAACAATTGAGGTGGTTGTGTAAGAGTGTTCTTGTTGTTTCTCATACTCAGTAATCTGAGTATTGTTTTGATTTTAAAACTTTAGCCATTCTAGGAGTCATGGAGTTGTGTTTTCATGTCATTTTAATTTGCAATTTCCTGATTACCAATAAATGAAACCATCTTTTATGTATTTACTGGCCATTTGGATATCTGTTTTTGTGAAGTGTTTTGCTCATTTTTAAATTGAAGTAGATTTATATTCTAGATACAAAAACCCTTTTATGGTCATGGGTTTAAATATTTTTCCCCGTCTCACTTTTATTATATATTTTAAAGCACAGAATATCAGAATGTTATTGTAGCCGATTGTATCATTTCTCTCCCTTTGTCATTAGATCTGTTGTATCCTATTTAAGAAATTATTGCTAAAATACCAAAGTCATGAAAATATTATTTAATATCATAGCTTAGAAGGTTTATTATTTTGCCTATTATATTTAGATCTACAATAGATGATTAATTTTTATGTGATGACATAGGCATCATGTTTCTTTTCTGTTTTTAATGTGGATATACATTTGCTCCAGAATTGTTTTTTCCCCAATGTTTTGCAGTGCCAGCTTCTTTCTAAATAAAGCCCATACACCTAAGTTATTTTCATGCTATGTATTTTTTCATTATTTTATGTCTACCTTTGCACCAATACCCCATTCTCTTAATTACAGTAACTTTGTAAGATATGATCATTAGTAGAACATGCCTTCTCCAGCCCTTTCCATTTCCACATAGATTATAAAATCAACTTATTCCATTTCATAAGATAATTTCTTAGGATTTTGGCTATATTTTATTGAACATATAGATAGATTTGAGGTGAATCAACATTTTGGTAATATTGACTTTCAATTCATAAATCATTTTATATAACTCTATTATATATTCTTTAATTCCTCTTAATAGTGTTTTATAGTTTTATTTGTAGCAATTTTGCATACCATTTGTTAAACTTATTCCTAGGAATTTTTAGGTTTGGTATTTTCTATTTTTCTAGGAATTTATTTCACCTAAGTTTTCAAATTTCTTTGGATAAAGTTGTTCATCATATCCTCTAGTACACTGTTTACTGTCTACAGCGTCAATAGCAATGTCCCCTTTTTATTCCTGATACTCATTTTTTTGTGCCTTTGTTTTTTCTAATTTTCTCTGATCACCTTTTTAGGTTCTATCAGTTTTATTAGTCTCTTCTATGAATCAACTCATAACTTCGTTGATTCTCTCTCTGGTTTTCTATTTCATTTATTTCTGCTCCTCTTCCACTCTCTTTGAGTTTATTATGCTGATTTTTTTTTTCTGTTTTCTTGAGATGGATGCTGAGATCATTGATTTTTCAGTCTTCTCTTATATATGGGCTCTAAATACCCAATAAGTGTGATTTAGCTATAATTTATATATTTAGATAGATAATTCTTAATTATCATACAGTTAAAAATATTTTTGAATTTTCATTATTATTCCGTATTTAAGTTATGGGTTATACAGAGGGATCTTAATTTACAAACACACAGACTAACTTGGGGGGGGGTGCTTTTTATGTCTAGATTAACTACAATATAATTTATATGACTTCAGTCCTTTAAAATTGGTTCATAAATAATTAACAGTTCATATATAGGAAGAGGAAGAATAATGCACTCTTCATGAGAGAATGCATATTTATATTAAGCATAGATAAGACATAGCAAATTAAGCAAGGGAATGACATTTAAAAATATCTTTTTAGCTGTCATTTGAAAGCAGGGAGATGTGATAGAAAGCTACTATCTGACTCTCAGGTGAGTCTTTCTTACCTGACTATACTCAAATGAGTAATATTTTTCTTATACTTTTTTTCTCCTTAGAATTCTACTATGCGGCCATGTCCATGGTATTAAACTGGCATGCATTACATTAAAACTCTTTTATACAAATCTGTCATATTTAATTCAAAGTGGAGAATTTCTTTCCTGAGGAAAATATTTAATATCCCTTTAACTCCTTAGTTTCTGCTATTCCACCATGTTGGAGGCAGGAAAATCAGTGCAATAATATTTTCTACACTTAATTGTATGGCAGGAATATCAGTTTCTACATTTATCAACCCTACTATGCCTTCTTATTATATTTGTATTAAAGCTGCTTTATAAACTCATTATGCATTTGTTATGTGACTGAAATTATGAAGCATCTACCTCCTATCAAGTACATCCATAAATTGTATCAAACTAACAAATTTTGACAATGCCACTATATATTTTCACTAGTATGAATAGAATCTGCCTACAACGTAAAAAAGTGTTATCTATTAGGGTCACCTGTTTTGAAATTTGTCATTACCAATTAATATGTACCAATACTTTTGGAAATCTTTACATACTAAATCCCAAGGGAAAAAATATGTGGTGATGTTTTTCAAGGATCCCTTGCCTCATAATTTTAATATAATCTTCCTTCCTGCACTCAGTAAATGGGATTCTGGTATTTCAATGGAAGCATCAAGGCACATATTTCTAATACTCTAGATGTTTTCAGTGCTGCTATTGTAGGTGTAGGAAGAAATTTTATCAAGGTTATTTATTGGTACAGGTGTTAAAAGAGGTGGAGATGTTAAAAATGGACTGTTACATTATAAAGGTCACCTTTAATCACCTCTAGTTTTTCTTTATCTCAGTGGTTCTGCCTAGGCCATGTACTCTGCCTATAATATTTACCTCACATTACCCCATCTTCACAGAAACAAAGATTATCTCTTTATTAAATCTTAGAATTAGTCACCACTCTTTCCAGAGCATTCTCCCACCCTGTACAAATGGAATTATGTGCTAATTTTATTTTATCATCTCTTATTTCCCAACTATACGGTGAGTTGGGCAGGGGCCAGGTGGAGATTCTCCTTAGGAATCTTGTTTTCCCCTCATTTAGCATAGTGCCTCATAAATTATGAGAATGAATGAATGAGTGAATAAATGAGTGAATGTTTAAATGTTGCATAATTCAGCATAAATTACTATTTTTGAAATGTGTACAGTGTTAATATTTCTAATTATTGAACTAGCATTTTTGATCTACTTAACTGCTTCTGATTTCTATTTAAGTATGGTTTTTATTGGTTAGAGTGTTTATTTATTATATAATTTGTTTTCTTATTTATTTGTTGGCCCTCACTTTGATTAATGGAATGATTGGATAGCTTGTTACTCTTTGATTTTATTTGAGTCCATAGCTGTGCTTATTTGTTGGTGTAGATGAAATTGACTACAGTAATTTAATTTCCAGAGACTTAAAAGAATATATTTTTGAAACAAGCTTGTAATCTTATAAATAATATTCCCCATATAGTTGCCTTTCATTAGAGAATTTAAGAATCTTTTATGTAAGGTGTCCTCCATCTGTTTTTGATTACGTTTGCACAAGGAAGAGACCTTTATAAGAGTGTGTCTTTTAAGAGTTATGGATCATTTTCTCACAAGAAGGCAAAAACTGAATGATGTTACTGCTCCAATTACAATATGTCATTTATGCTTAAGGAAGAATAGGTGAGATTTAAAAAAATAGGTTAAATATGCTTTTACTTAGATGGACTGTAGAATTAACCTCTCTTTTGTTCATATTTGGATACTCTTTCTTCATTTGGTATAAATAAAGTGATAATATGCAGTAGTGCAAGGAGACTGAGAGGCAAAATCAATTTTAATTTTAAGAGATTAGAGGTGGAATATCATCAGAATTATCCCAGGAACCATGAAGGCCACGCACAAAACGTAAATGTCGTGCAACAGCTGAGTGCTTTTTTATGGGTACAAATAAATTAATTCCAATTGTAGCATCCATCTAATTATTTGGAATTTAGTCTTCCAAAAGTGAAGTCTAATAGTAAATATTCTCATGACAGTTAGCTGGGGGCGATATTTGATTTCTTCATAATGTGATTCTTTTTATAGCAATTCTTTTTTTTCTTCAATTTTTAAGTTACATTCAAAGAACATCCTAACAAAAACAAGACATACAAAAAGGAGAAAAATGACACTTATCTTACCATGGTGGAACATGAAACTTTTTTCCATGTTTCCTAGCAGTCCTTGATAAATGTGTGTACCTGTGTGATAGTTATTAACACGATATAGTTATAATTTTATTTTATTTTTTTCGGTGACTGGCTGGTATGGGGATCTGAATTGTTGACTCTGATGTTATAATACCACACTCTACCCAACTGAGCTAACCGTCCAGCCTATAATTTTATTTATATTATGGTTTTTAAGATTTACAGTGACTTCATGTAGTTCTTCATGTTGTTCTGTATCTTCTAATTATAATTGTAGAGTACATATATTTAATTCATTTTACAGTCACCCAGAGAGAAAGACTCTTTTTCCACCTCCACCATTTTCTCTTGTATGAGTGGTTCATAGAACAACTTTGTGCATAGAAATTAATGGAACTAGAACTGGAAATTAACCCTCATTCTCTGCATGGGACATTGTGCTCTCTTAAGATTAAAATTAAATTGAGATATAGCTATATAGCCAGGCATTTTTAAAATTCTATAGACATCCAAACATATGGACTCTAAGCAACTAAAAAGTTAGACATGACATTACACATAGCCAGAGATGACAAGCGATGATTACATGGTGGAATGTGAGGAAGTACACACTCATGAGAGCCTCAGATATAGTCAAGATTGAAGTTTTTAGAACACACTTCTACATCAGCCCTTCTACTACAGACAACAATCTCCCAAACAGATCAAGTGAGATTTTTTTTTGGAAAATGGAAGGATTTCAACAGTTCTGAAAGAATGACTGAAATATAAACTAGAACAGACTCTGGGTTTAATCAGAGTTATGCAATATGTGAATGCAATATTGAAGCAGAAGTCAATAAATGATAACACTTATGACCGCTTGTATTGATGAAGGTTTGGCAGATAAAAATGCCCCCAAGCTAAGTGCTGATTAGACACTTTACAAATAAATATTTGGTTAGGTATGAGGCAAAGCAATCTACTGAGACACCACCAAAGGGAGAGAACTGGGAACTGCAGAGTTAGTTCAAATGTAGGCTCATTTCTTGTGGTTATGCAAAGGCCAGTGGTGCCTCAGAGTGTGCAAATTCTATGGATCAGGAGGAGCCATCCTCAGAGAGCCTTACCACTAAGGAACTGAGGAGGGCCTACATTTTTAAATTTGGGATGCCAGTTGAAAAATGGAAATCAAAGTAGCTAATTATATCTCAGTTCTCCTTAAGAATATGATATGGCAATTTCTTCTAAAGATGGAATATAGGGAAGTTAATGGGACTTAGCAAATTTGACTTTTGCATTTGCTGCCTGAGTGCATCTCAGATGGTAGGAATTTTTCTCTTACAGTGAATTTTAGCTCTCTCTGTCTACTTCTTGAAGAGCAGTTTAATCACAGTGTGTAGAACTGCAGGTAGTTGTATTTTATCTCTATCTTGATCTTCCTGTTTGGTATTTTAGATGACAGGTCCAAACTGCCAGCTGCCCAGGCCATTGTAACTATCCAGAACCCTTGTGTTTCCAGATGCTCCTGTTTTCCATCAAAAAATTTCAGTAATGAGTCCTATTATTCTCCAGCCTAATCGAGTCTGTTAAATTCAGTCATGCTCAAGTATTCGTGAAGCTTATGTGGCACCTCACCTGGAGGTGATTTATATTCCAGAAAAGAAAAATTTATTTATAATCCAAAAATTGAAAATCAATTGCTGTCATCTACCAGAAGTAGGCCAGAAGGGATTTGGGGGGCAACAGCCTTTTCACAATACTCAACACACACACTCAAGGACTTTTTGCTTTGGGTTGCTTATCACACACTTGAACTTGATAAAGAAACAGGGTTCTCCCAGCAAGGCAGTGTGTTTAAGCAACATAGAAGGCCACAGCCTCATTCCAGCCTGAATCCTATATCATCAGTCTTATTCACAAGGTGTTTCTACTCTTTTCAGCCATCAATATCTATCCACACTCTCCTTTTATTTGAGGAGGTAAACACTAATGGAAATTGCGAGTGAAGTTTAATTCCTAAAAAGAACAAAAGTGAGTGTGTGTTGCCCTTTCACTGACTATCACTGAAGTCCCATTATTCTTTAACTTAATAGTAGATAATACTCTTTTACGGACTTTTGATATTACTATTAGCTAAACATGTTTATTTACTTCAATTCTGCACATCTGTGTTTCACATATGATCTGGGGAAGGAGATATAGTAACATTATTTGGGAAAACTTGAACCGTACAGTAATGTAACTGTGAGTTCTTTGGTTTATTTTGGTTTGGGTGTTTTGGGTTATATATCTTTATCAGATTGTTACTGAGTGCTTGGAGAAAAAAAAGCAATCTATATGAATAATTTTTACATTTTTAAGAAAAACATCGTTAATAAATAAAACTAAATTATGTATAGCAAACATGTTTTAAAATGCAATTGTCTATTTCTCAGTAAATATTTGAGTAAAAACATCCCAATTTTCTTTCAAATACTTTTAATATAGTCAAATTATAATACATAGGAAAGTAATTAATTTACCAACACATGGAAGAAGATGAAAGGTGGAGGTATTAACATGAACTGTGAACATTTATCACACTGTGTAAGATATTTTAGCACTTACATATTTTTATCTGTAAATGTCATCACTTTGTTTTGTAGCTGTTTGAAGCCCTGGTTGTATTTTATGTAGAATTATATATCTTGAAAAGACTGTGGCCATTTACTGATACTGTTTAATAGGAAATAAGTCAGAATATACTATGTTGTTATTTTAGTGAGTTAGAAGGTCAGTCATTCTGCTAGGATTTATGAGATCACTAATTAAAGGTCAGCAGTAGATGTTCGGCTGGTAACACATCTATGTCCCTCTGCAAAATTTTATTTTCCAAAAAGAAAAAATTCATTTCCTGAATTGTCATTACCATTGAAGAAATGCATGGAAATCCCATATATTTCTTGTCAGTAATGATTACTAGTGATTATCACTGAGTTTTATGTCTTCACCATAGAAGGCAAGAGACCTGGTCTTACACCATAAAGAGAAAAGCACAACAGTCCAGAAACCAAAGTTTTAGGTTTAACATGGACATTCGAGTACCAATTAAATTATCTCTATGGCCTCACATACAGTGTGCCTAGTCCACAGGGTTGAAGGAACAATGGAAACTGATTGATCTCCTAGTATTTCAAATTTTAAGGAAGAATTTACTGTGAATACAGGATGCCATGGTTTTTATTTTCGTTGTATACATTTGCCAAAAGGAGATTCATGAGATGAGAGAAGATAGCTATTAACTTTTTTGATGGGAAAGCAAAACTGCATTTTTATCACTGAAACACCTTAGATATTCTCTATAAGCTAAAAGAAATAGTGGTGGCTTGCTAAAAAGTAACTGTCTTGATTAAAAGACTATTGCTTTATGTGAGGATAATACTTCTACCTTTTCAGGGGAATAGTTTATCTCTTTAAAAAGATTATTTTTTTTTGATAAGAAGCCTTTTAAAAATAACCTTTTACCCCCTCATCCAAGTACCCAGAAAAATAGAAATAATCACCTACTCAATCATCTTTGATTTCTGCATTTATTCTGTCAGAAGAAAGCTTGCATACTAATTGAAGAGATGGCTTTTGTGTTTTCAATAGCTAATCACGTAATTATGTCTTCCCTAGACACTGTTGGGTCTATTTGAATAAGAGAGATCATGAGTTCAGTAAGTCCTTTGTAGTTTTTCTTGTTAAACTTATAGTGAGATGCAACGAGAGGAAAGATACATCTCTGCCTTCATAGAAACTAGACTAGAGTTGCTTCCAAAATTTGTCATTACCAGTTTTCTAGATGGGAGTTTCCTACTCGTCACATTTCTGATCTACAGTCTAGATTGTATACCATATTCCAATAGGGAAGGATAAACAGAAAGAATGAAAATGGAAATTTTATGTCCTCCAGGACAATTTTAATTGCTGACCACTGGGGGGGAAACTCAAGTTGTTAGGAAATGGTTTAACTTTGGCTTTTTGTCAAATATCATCAAGTATTTGACCTACGTTACAGAAATATCTGAAATAATGGAATGGAATGCATCTTTGGTATTCAGTGCAATTATCTAAGTTATAGAGTATGGCAAATTTAAAAGTATTAATATATATTGAAAGAATTAATAGACATGGGAAAAATTCTAATATATAAGAATACAATTTCTTTTTTTCTTTATAAGAATTCAACTCATATTGAATTGAAGAAAGCAAGGAAAGGGGTTTGTTAATGTTGCTGTAATTATTTTTATTCATTTATTTAATTTTTGACACGTAAATTTTCATAAAAATCCTTCCTTTCATTTGGTTAATGAGTGATACCAAGCTCGTTTGTTTTTGTTTGTTTGTTTCAGTTAGGCAAGCTATATTATAAATTTCCATCAGCTTAGATATTCAATAAATGGATAACAAATGGTCTTGCCACTTGGCAGCTGAAAACTTGGCCTAGACTCACGGACCTAGCATCAGCTGTGTGCTTCCAGACAACAGCTGTATTGGATCTCTGCTACTAGATTCTTTTTCACACCAAAAGCTGTGCATTGCATGTTACCAATTTGTCAAGGCCTGTTTAGTGATCAGCACATCCATTCTATACCATCGAAGATGACAGTACTTAAAATATGTCCTCATCTATTATACAGGCATAAATATTTTTCAGGATGCACAATGTGATATTTTTTAATGGAATGAAATCAAGTCCAGTCTTAGAAAAAGCCGAACAAAAAGCTATCTCCAAAGCACACACATTACTTTTGAAAAGCATTTGCCATGGCCTTTGTTCATAGATCCTATTATACAAGAGCTTTGTTTGGGCTGGGTATGTTGCTCCACTTTATTAATTTTGGCATCAGTGCTGCTCTCTGTAGTGTCTCCCAGAGGTCCTGCTGCTTTCAGCCTCCATCTTTAATTAGAAAAATGAAATGGGAAAAAATTAAACCAAGCAATGATTAAACTTTCTTTTCTTGCTGTGGGGCATTTTTGTTACTTATGTAAAATGAGTAAATATTTTAGGACACTTAAGGTTGTTTTTCAAACTGAAAAAACTATTTTTTTTGCCACTGTTTTATTTTATTGCTTAACGAAGTGATAAATCAAGAATGCACAGTTTCGCCTGAAGAGGCAATCCCACAGATGACGGGCAAAGCCAATGGGGAGGATGGGATGCAAAATGTTTTTCTTAAGGAAGAAAAAGGAATTTTGTATTTTCTTAATGGATAGTAGTAAACTATTTTTTTTAAAAAAGGCCAAACACTTAGAAAAGCAGGGATATTCATTTGGAGACAATATTTTGAAATAAAAATAAAGTGCCTTGAGAGATATCAGTATTATTTGAGATAGCAAAGAGACTAAACATACTTCTTAATTTAAATATTTATTATTCAAAAATCTAAGCTTTATAAAACACAATTTAATTCAACACAGACTTAATGATTGCTTAACATATACCAATAATTATGTTGTTTTCCGAGAAGGCTAAAAGAATAAGGCATTCTCTGCTTTCAAAAAGTTTATAGCTCTTTCAGGGTCCCGTTAGGAAAAGAGATTCTATTCTAGAAATTTCCAACAAAAGAACTTTAATATAAGCATGTGGCATAAAAATGAAAGAGCTGAGAAGCCAAACAAGGGCTGATGAGGCAACCCCAATTAGTGAAAACAGAAGTGACCCCACCCATAGAAGATCGGTGTGAAGAAGCTTCCAGCAACAGGTAGGACCATGGAGGCAGAGGCGATCTGTGGGAGACAGAGACTCAGAGGGGGTGCACAATTGCCAGAGACACTCTGTCATCAGAGGCAGAAAAGACAGGCAACAATTTTCCAGTTTCACACTCTTGTTTTCCATTTTCTTGTCAGTGCTTATCAGGAAACCAGTGGGTGCTGAAAACTAGAAAATGTAGTTTCCTGTGATAAAGAGCAGGGAGAGTAAGGACAGAGTATAGAGCTAAGACCAAATAAGCAAATAGTCTGAGAAATCGTTCAGTAGGACAAAGAATATGTTTAAAAAAACAAAGGTAGTTTATTTTTTTAAAAAATTGTTTCAATAAATGGTGGTAAATGCAACCACATATAATAAGTGCAGCAACATGTGATAAATGCAAATATGGTAAATGCAAGAGAGTTTATACAGGTTCCTTGAAAGTACATAGGAAAGCCATCCAATGATGCCTTGACAATGACTGGTCATGCAGGGAAGGTTTCACAGAAGAGGTTACCTCCTGTCATGTCCTGAAGAATAGGAGGGAGGGATAGCAGGGAATCCTGGTGAAGGAGGGAGACTATTCCAGGTAGAAGGATCCACAAGCATAATGCATGACTTGAAAACGTGAACATAAAAGTACTTTTTGGAGAAGATTTAAACATGTGGTGGGAAACGAAGCAGAATCAAGAGATAGTTTATAAAAGTTGAGCTTTAACTGGAAAACAATGGCAAGTCATCAAAAGTTTAAGGAGAGGAATAACATGATTAAGTTTAAATTTGGTAAGTTTGGGCAAGTGTGGGCAAAATATATAGAGAAAAAGTTATTCTAACTTGCTCAGTCTTATTTTTTTCTCTAAAATCCACATGAAGCTAACATCATTTGTTTTCATTATGGAAAAATAGCCCATGTCATTTCTGTTCACTCAAGGCCATTTACTGGAAGAGGGAAGTGAAAGAAATGGAGCACGGGGAAGAATTGTGTGACTTCCTGGCTTTTTCTTCCCCACGTGCCTATTGATCATCAGTTCTAGCAATGATTATATATAAAAGTATATAGAGAGTTTCAAACCACAAACTTACAAATTATCTTCACAAACACGACCCCTTTGTAAGACTGGAAATACGCTTGTATGTGTAGAGTACATCTGCATGTGCCTGTGTGTAAAAACCAGAGCTGAAACAAGAAACCATCTAAACAGACCAGTCAATTCTGAAGTGTGAGCTGCTGAGCTTCTTCATGAATTTTTAAAACATCACGTCCATTGAAATATGTTAGTGTTTAGTCAATTAAATATTGAAGCTTTGCGTGTGTGACAGTGCAGAAATGTTAGGTGATAGATAGAATAATAAAAGACCTAGATTTTAAGAGCTTATTTCCCTCCCCAAATGAGTTTTAAATTTTCTCAGAATATGGAGCTCCCCTAGACAAGAAAGACAAAAATCAAATAGATGTGGTTTATGAAGGCACAATTGGGATTATAGTTACCGTAGCAACTTGGAGATTGAGTCTATATCTAAAATCATATTTATTAACAAGCTTTTATCCACATCTGGATTATTTAGTATTGTGTACGGTAAGATTCAAGATATTTACATCATGACAGTACATCATACACTGATACAGCAGAAATGACCCAATTGACTTTATTAATGATCCAAGTATTTTTGTTAAATTCACAACTCTGTAGAATTAAAAAACTGATTGCAATGAATTCCTGAAAAATATAAAAGATTCATTATTTTTCTTCCTTAATCATCATTTTACCTTTACTTTTTAATCTCTGTTTCCCTAGCAGAGAAAATTTAGTTCTTTTACAATTCACTTTATCTTGATTTCTTTTCCAGACAGTTTTTTTTTCTTTAAAAACATTGTTTTGTTCTTATTACAAAGCCTTACATTTTTATTGCATACAAATCAGACAATCTAATAAAGTACATATGAGATAGTAAAAAGCACTCTTTATTCTGTCACTCAGGTGGCAATTTTAAATGTATAGCAAGTTTAATGCCAGTTTCTGCATTTGTGTGAGTATGGAGATATAGATGCACAAATGGATATAAATTGTATATCTTTGCTCTTTTCATACAAAATTAGATTGTAATGCTTCATCCTGCTTTTCATTGGTTAAAATTATATAATCATTTTCTTGATGTCACTATAATTATTTTAAAACTTTTTTTTATTACTTAAAGTTCAATCATCTGGCTGGACCATAATTTGTTCAGCTATTTCTTTAGTGTTTGACATATACATTGGTTAAATGTTTGGGGACTATTACATATAAAACAAAGACAAACATACTTGTGTATAATCTTTGAATACATCCTTTAAATTAACTTTTAGATATAAAGTTATTGGGTTATTCAGCTTTCCATATTATGAAAACATAATCATTATTTACTTTCCAACTCTCAAACTTTGTTAATCAGCCTTAGTTTTAACTGACCCAGTTCCTGTGATTTTTCTGACCTATTCTTTCTGAGAACTCGACTAAGAAATACTTTCAAACACCACTGGCAGATGAGGTCACAGAGCCTGGTAACTTTCATTGCTCTAGACAACTTCTTAATGTGTCTTTCTGTTAAAATATATGGATTTCCTCAACTTCTATCTGGGTTAGTCTAAGCCATCTCAAATCGAGCATTCCAGGAGTAATAAGGGGGAAGAAAAAAAGGAATATGCTGAGAAAGAGTATCTGGAGACAATCTAATAAACTCATCTCTAGGCCATTTCTGTTATCTTCTAGACAATATCTAAATAAAACACTTCCCATTTCTTCCACATCAAGAGGCCCATATAAGAGGTATAATCTTAGAATCACACAGCTGGAAGGACATAAAGATAGGACTCTAAAGATTGATGGGGCCCATCTCACTGGAACTAATCTCCAAATCTCCAAGAAGTAAGGTGTCATGATTCTCAGGAAAGTCTTTTTTACTATGTAATAGCTCATCTTCTCTCAATTTTTTTCCTTTAAGACAAAGATCCCAGTATTTCTTCTACAAGTTAGAGGTAAAAGCTTTTCTTTCATCTTCAGTATGAATGGGGAAATTTGAAAACATGTTGCATAAAACACTTTATTATAAACCCAGAGACAGTGGGTTGCCATGTGGATATTTTTTAATATATACAGTTAAATACTATAGACTGTTTGAAATCCATTCAAGCCAGCTTTAAAATAAAGCAAGAAAATATTACTTTTAGCCTGGTCACCTTCATTTGTAGATACTCTTCCTATATGAGCTAAAAGCCCATATTTTTTTTATGTTTGGAATCTAGAAAATCAGATTCTCCAATCTCACTTTATTTTCCCTACCTACTTAGAGATGAGGAAATATTTCAGCTTTATGAGTTATCCCTTTAGTGTAGTCCATTGCTGTATTCTTTGTTTTCTGCTGTTGACATATTTATTTTGCTTTAGATGAAATTATACTTAATTCTACACTACAGCAACAGAGGTTTTTGGGGTTTTTTTGGCTTTGTCTTCTGAAATTTATATATATTGTTTTGTTGTTGAAACATAGTTGATTGTACATATCTGTGGGGTCCAGTGCTGAATATCAATACCTCTGTGCAAGATGTGTTGCTCAAATAAGGATAAGTAGTATATTCAACATTACACAATGTAATTGATTTTTGTGGCCCTTTACCAATTCCCTCCTTTCCCTCTCCCCCTTTCCTACCTTTGGTAACCTCAGTTCTGTTCTCTCCTTTTAAAAGTTCAATGTATTATTGTGATTGTTATCTTTCCTTTTTTAATTATTTGTTTTTTATTAGCTCCCATGTATAAGTGAAGACATGCAGTATTTCTCTTACTCTGCATCTTCACCAGCATTTGTTAATCTGTCTTCTTGATAATAGCCAGTCTTGACTGGCTTGAGATGATATCTCAGTGTGGTTTTGATTTGTATTTCTCTGAGGCCAAGTAATGTTGGGCATTTTATCATGTGTCTACTGGCCATTTGTATATTTTCCTTTGAGAAATTCCTATTCAACTATTTTGACCATTTTATAATTAGGTTATTTGGGTTTTTTTAGTGTGAAGTTGTTTGACTTCCTTGTATATTCTGGATACCAATCCTTTGTCAGATTCATATTTGCAAAAGTTGTCTTTTCGCTTTGTGAATTGTTTCTTTTGCTGTGCAGAAGCTTTTTAGTTTGATATAATCCCATTTGTTTATTTTTCCTTTTATTACCTGTGCTTTGGAGATCATATTCATAGTCTTTCCCCAGTCATTCCTGAAATGTATCCCATTTTCTTTTAGGGAATTTGTACCTTCAGATCTTATATATAATTCCTTTAATCCATTTTGTTTTTATTTGGGTATATGGCAAGAGGTATGGGTCTTGTTTCATTCTTCTACATAAGGAAGTCCTGTTTTCCCAGCACCATTTATTAAAAAAGTAGTCTTTTCACCAATGTGTGTTTGCTATGTTTTTGTTTAAGATCAGTTGGCTTGCTGTAAGTATGTGGGTTGATTTCTGAGTTCCCTATTCTTTTTTATTGGTCTGAGCATCTGTTTTTATGCTAGTACCGTGCTCTTTTGGTTACTACAGCTATGTAGTATAATGTGAAGTCAGGTAGTGTTATGCCTCTGGCAGCTGTGTGTGTGTGTGTGTGTGTTTCTTTTTTTTTTTTTTTTTGCTCAGGATTGCTTTGGCTATTCAGTGTCCTTTGTTGTCCCATATGAATGTTAGGATTTTCTTCTGTTTCTGTAAAGAATGTCATTGGTATTTTCATGGGCATTAGCATTGAATTTGTAGATTGCTTTGGGTAGTATGGACATTTTCACCATGTTAGTTCTTCCAATCCAAGAGCATAAAATGTCTTTCCATATTTTTGTGTCCTGTTTAATTTCTCTCAACAGTTACTTGTAGTTCTCATTGGAGAGATTTTTCAACTCCTTGGTTAAATTTATTCCTAGGTATGTTATTTTTTGGTGACTATTGTGAATGTGCTAGCTTTCTTGATTTTTTTCTGCTAGTTGTTGGAGTATAAAAATGCTATGATTTTTGCATGTTGATTTTGTATGCTACAATTTTACTGAAATCGTTTATCAACTCTAAGTGTTCTTTGGTAGAATCTTTAGGCTTTTCTATATATACAGTCATATCATCTTTGACTTCATCTTTATCAGTCTGGATGCCCTTTATTTCTTTCTCTTGCCTGATTGCTCTGGCTAGAACTTCTAATACTATATTAAATAGGAGTGGTGAGAGTGGGCATCCTTGTCTTGTTCCTGTTCTTAGAAGTAAAGCTTTCAGCTTTTACCCATTCAGGACGGTGTTGGCAGTGAGTTTGTCATACATGGCTTTTATTGTGTTGATATACTTTCCTTCTATACTTAATTTGCTGAGAGCCTTTATCATGATGGGATATTGAATTTTATCATATGCTTTTTCTGTATCTATTGAGATAATCATATGATTTTTGTCCTTGATTTTTTTTTTTGATATGGTGTATCTCATTTTTTTTGATTTGTGTATGTTCAACTATCCTTGCATCCCTGAGATGAATCCTATTTGATCATGGTGTATACTTTTTTTGATGTGTTGCTGTATTCTGATTGCAAATATTTTGTTTAGAATTTTTGTGTGTATGTTCATCAGAGATAGTGGCCTGTAGTTTTTTTTGTTCTTGTTGTATCTTTGTCTGATTCGAGTATCAGGGTGATGCTGGCCTCATAAAATAAATTTGGGAGAACAGCCTCTGTTTCAAATTTTTGGAATAGTTTGAAAGAATTGGTATTAATTCCTCTGTAAAGATTTTGTAGAATTCAGCAGTAAAGCCATCTGGTCTGGGCTTTTCTTTGTCGGGGGACTGCTGATTACTGCTTAAATCTCATTGCTTGTTATTGATCCGTTCAGGTTTTCTATTTATTCTTGGTTCAGTCTTGATACTTTATATGTGTCCAGAAATGTATCCATTTCCTCCAAGTTTTCAAATTTGTTGGCATATAGCTGTTTATAATAGTCTCTAATGCTTCCTTGTATGTCTGTGGTATCAGTTGTAACATCCCCTCTTTCCTTTCTGATTTTTATTTGGGACTTCTGTCATTTTTTTTTTTAGTTAGGCTAGCTAATAGTTTGTCTATTCTGTTTATCTTCTCAAAAAACCAACTTTTTGTTTGATTGATCTTTTATATCATTTTTGAGTCTCTATTTTATTTAGTTCTGCTCTGCTCTTAATTATTTCTTTTCATCTACTAATTTTGGGGTTGGATTGTTGTATTTCTAGTTCTTTGAGGTGTAATATTAGGTTGTTCGTTTGAAGTGTTTCTGTTTTTTTGACGTAAGCATTTATTGCAATAAAGTTCCCTTTTAGTACTGCTTTTGCAGTATCTCACAGGTTTTGATATGATGTAACTTTATTTTCATTAGTTTTAAGAAATTGATTTCTTGTTTAATTTCTTTTTGGACCCATAGGTCATTCAGGTGCATGTTGTTTAACTCCCATGTATTTGTATTTTCCAGAGTTTGATTTGTTACTGATTTCTTGTTTTAATCCATTGTGGTCTGAAAAGATACTTGAAATGATTTCAATTTTTAAAAATTTGCTGAGACTTGATTTGTGACCTAACATTGTTCTATCCTGGAGAATGTTCCATGTGCTGATGAGAAGAATGAATATTCTGTAGTTGTTAGTGAAATGTTCTGTAGATATCTGCTAGGTCTAGTTGGTCTAAATTATTGTTTAAATCCCGTGTTTCTCTCTTGATTTGTTGCCTAGATGATTTGTCCAATTCTGAGAGAGGGGTGTTCAGATCCCCCACTATTATTGTATTGGGGTCTATTTTTTTTTAGGTCTAATAGTTTTTGCCATATATATCTGGATGTTCTGGCATTGGGTGCGTATATATTTATGGTTGATATGTCCTCTTGCTGGATAGATCCCTTTATCATTACATAACGGCATTCTTTGTATCATTTTATGGTTTTTGGCTTAAAGTCTATATTATCTGACATAAGAATAGCTACTCCTGCTCGTTTTGGTTTCTATTTGTGTGCTATGTCTTTTTCCATCCCTTTGCTATTAGTCTGTACATTTCTTTACAGGTGAGTCTCTATATGCACAATACAGCATATGGTTGGGTGTAGCTTTTTAATCCAGTCAGTCAGTCTTTCTTTTCAATGGGGAGTTTAATCCATTTACATTTAGGGTTATTATTGAAATGTATTTACTTACTCCTGGCATTTTATCAATTTTTGTTTGGATGTTTTAAATATCTCTTGTTCCTTTCTTCTCCTTTTATTGTTTTTCCTCTGTGTTTGTTGGTTTATTGAGGTGGTTAGATAAATTTCTTTCTCTCTCTTTTTCATTTGTATTGTGTTCTACTAGTGGGTTTTGTGCTTTCTTGTGTATTTGTGGTAATGATTATTGTTTGCAGATTGCAGATTCTGTACCCCCTTGATGATTTATTTTATAGCTGGTCATGTGGTAGTGAACTTCCACAGTTTTTAATTTTCTGGAAAATATACTGTTTTTCCTTCATTTCTGAAGTATAGCCTTGCTGGATATAGTATTCTTGGCTGGAGATTTTTTCTTTTTGTATTTTGAATATATCAACCCATTCTCTTCTGGCCTTTAGGGTTTCTGTTGAGAAGTCTGCTGTTAGTCTGATGGGGACTTTCTTATAGGTGACTTGACAATGTTTTCTTTTTTAAAAAAGTTATTTGTCTTTGAGCTTTGCCAACCTGACTATAATGTGCCTTGGAGAGGACCTTTTTGGACTTAATCTGTTTTGGGAACTTTGAGCCTCCTGGATCCGAAGGTCCATGTCTCTCCCTATATTTAGGAAGTTTTCCATATTATTTCATTAAAGAGGTTTTCATTGTCTTTTCCTTTCTCTTCCCCTTCTGGAACATCCATGATTCAGATGTTTGTGCCCTTCCGGTTGTCTGCTGGTTCTCTTAGATTTTCTTCATTTTTTAAATGATTTATTTATTTTTTTGGCCTGCCTGGGTTATTTTATAAAGAAAATCTTCAAGATCAGAAATTCTTCACTTGTTCTAGCCTGCTGCTTAAGCTTTTGCTTGTATTTTTTATTTCGTTGAATGAGTCCTTCATCTCCAGGATTTCTGCTCCATTCTTTTTTAAGGCATTAATCTCTTTTTACATTTCCTCATTCAGATCCTGGACACCTTTTCTCATTTTGTTGTGTCATCTAACTGAGTCTTCTTGTATCTTATTGAGTTTCTTTAAAATTGTTGCTTGGAATTCCTTTTCAGTCATTTCAAGGGCTTCCTACTCTGGGGGTCTAGTACTTGAGAATTATTATATTACTTCAGTGGTGTCATATTGTCTTGTTTTTTCTTATTTCTCATATCTCTATGGTGATATCTGGTCACGTGGTAGAGAAGTTACCTTTTCTATTACTCCGGAGTGGTCTTTGAGGATAGAGACTTCCTCTTGTACATGTATTTTATAATGACTGTTGAATGAGGTGTTTTAGTTTAGTTCCAGGTAGACACAATAGTGGAGTCTCCATGTGGTTATTTCAGCCAAATTCAATTTTGGAATTGCATGCGAGTGCCTCCATGGCCTAGTCACTGGTGCATTAGTGATTCCTCGCTGAGGCTGGTGACACTGTGTTGGTTTATCCGGGATGTAGGCAAGTTCTAGAGTCTTGGGAGAGGTGCCTTGGTGCCCTGTTGCTCTTTAGCTGTTTTGGGTGACCCTGGGTGGGCCTGTTGACACCCGGACTAGCTTTTCACAACCCAATGGGTACACTGGGGTATACTGATGCTCTTTGGTTTGAATAGGGTAACCCAAGGCAGCTTTTTTCTTTCCTCTTTCCTTCAAGCAGAGGATCCTCCTGGAACCTTCCTGCAGTTGGGAGATGGGTTGGTGGATATTGGGAATTTTCTTCCTTATTCTATTTGGGTATCCTGGATTTCTGTACTCTTGGGAGGGTCTACATGTGTCTCCCCTCATATGAAGGCAGTCCCATGGGCTATGGACATACTTTCCACTCTCTCTCAGGTGTGCTATTTTGTATGGCAGTGTAATCCCCCCTGTAGGTTGGGCCTCTGGGTTTTGGGTATGCACACACTCACTTCTTTCCCTGGGATCCACTGAGTGACTCTCCTTTTTATGCTGATAAGTTGTCAGTGGGCCACCTGTAAGGCAGTGGTGGCTGCTGGTGTGGCAGCGAGCTGCCCTTGTGTCAGCAGTTGCTCAGGTAGTTGCTGTCATGGACCACTCACTCAGCACCAGCATCTATGGCAGTAGCAGGGAGCACTGCCACTGGAGAGGTCACTGGCATACTGGTGCTGTCAGTCAGGTGGGTGGGCAGGCGGAGCTGCTTCCCGACCAGCAAGGTCACCACATGTGCTGGTGCGATCAGTTGTGCAGGCTGGCAGGGAGGCATTGCTGTGTTCTAAAGCCCTATATTGGGGGGAAAAACAACGTAGTTAGACTTATCCTAAGTATTGATTGTTTCTTGGGATCCTAAGGAAATTTATAAGGTTAATCACTGTTATAACTACATTTTAAGAAATATTTAGAACTTGATGAGAGCAAAAACAATGAAGAATACCTAATTGTTTCCTTGTGGTAATTGTTTAATCTTTATTTTGATTTCTTGTGAGAGCATGTCACCCTGCCACCCATCATAGAATGCAGCATGGCCATTGGCTTGACAAGAGATGTATACCTTGCTTCTTGGACCACTTTTAGGAAGTTTATTAAAATATTTGGTCACCTCAAATAATGGGAGCTGCAAATTTCTCTATTAAATATGGTATCAAATTTAGTTTAGGGTTCAGAATTTAGTCAGGCTGAAGTGTCTGAAGAATCACTGGATTCTAAGTGCTTAGACTCAATGCCAAGAAATGAATCTGTGCCAGTTTTACAAGAGAAAAAAAAAAATCTGATGCAAAAGTAGACTAACACAACTGAAAAATCACGTTATAATGAGTGAGGATCTATTTTTAAAAAAGGATTAAAAAATGAATCTACAACTGATTACTTGTGTAATCTGTGAGGGTCAGCTGCTTCAACCCTGAATGAAGCCATTGTGCTAGTCCAGGTCCTCCAAGAAAAGGCCAAGACAGGATTAAACATGCAAATATTTTATAGGGAAAATACCTAGTGAAAGAAAATAGGGAGGAAGTTAGGAAAGAGCAGAAGAGCCATCAAACTTTTATGCAAGCCTACTCTGAGGGTGGAGTAAGGTGGAACTGACCTAGAATGCCAACTAGTCCAAGTAGTCATTGAGCTAGTCTGTCAATAAAGGCATCCTGAATCTTCCAGAATGTCCATGCTGCAGTCGATTCTAAATATTTTATTCATTTTGTTTCTATTGTGAATGAGATTGTTTTCTTAATTTCTTTTTCAGATAGTTTGTTGTTTGTATATGGAAACATGATGGATTTTTGCATGTTGATTTCCCATCCTGTAACTTTACTAAAATAATTTATTAATTCAAATAGCTTTTTGTTATTGTTTTTGAGCCTTTAGGGTTTTCTCTACATATGGTCATGTCATCTGAAAACGGAAATAAATGTTATTTCTTCCTTTCCAATTTGAATGTCTTTAATTTATTTTTCTTGGTTAATTGCTCTGGCTAAGACTTCTAGTACTATGTTGAAAAGAAGTGGTGAGAGTAGGCATCTTTGCTTTGTTCTAGTTCTTACAGGGAGAGCGTTCAGTTTTTCCCTATTGATTATGATGTTCTATAGTTTTCATATATGGCCTTTATTAAATTCCTTCTATAACTGTTTTTGAGAGTTTTAATCATAAATGGATGTTGAACTTTGTCTATTGAGGTGATCATGTTTTTATTTTTTTTTTCTTTCATTTTGTGGAGGGACAGTAGAGCAATGTTCCTCTTCATATTAGCAGGTAAAAGGTGAACAAACAAGTATGAAAATGTAGAGGTGGGTATTGCTGAAGAGCTTTCCAAGCTGAGAGAAAAAGATACGTACATGGAGCCTCAGAGAGGAATTTTGCATGATACGGAAAAAGTGTTGCTGAAGCACAAAAAATTGTATTGGAATGGAGGAGAAAAAAGTTACATTATTCAGAGCCTTGTAGGCCATCATAAGCTATGTGAATTATCTACAAAGTACAATGGAATTATGAAATCTTTATATCCAAATATCTAATGTTTAGATTTGAGCAATATAGATTGGGTGAAGCTATTTTAAAATACATTTTGAATGAATAAAAATATATATCATAAATTTAGAAAGTAACTTGAAAAGCAAAAGCTTGTCCATTTAGGAATGTCTTCATAAATTTTAGAAAAATCTCTGGACTATACTCTGTCTAGTTCTCAACTTTACTGTAGTCCTGCTACAGGATTCCTACATTGGATGCTGTTATCCCTATTGATTCTTATGCAGCAATTAGCATACCAGTTGGATTAACCATGGCAATTGTGGCAGAGATAGTAGCACTGAACAAAGTTCTGCATCCTTCTCTACATTTCTCAGGCTGCCTTATAATTATGTTAGTGTTATATAACTAATTGTAATCCATGAGCTGTGAGTAGAAATGACATGTGTCATCTCTGGACCAAGTTGTGAAATCTTCATGCCCTATCTTGTCTTGTTTAGTGGCCCTGAGAGCCATAAGCTGACAGGACATCATCTCAGGTTGGTGTAGCTTTCATAAGCCTAGACCCTTGAGTGTCTATGTGAGCACAATTGCCCATTGGCGTGTGTGGTATGTGTAGTGTGAAAAAAAAATCTTGTTTAATGAAACCGCTGTAAATTTGGTGTTTGTTACCATATATAACCTACATGTCTCATCTAAATTGTGTGGTGTGTTTCAACACATCTAATGAGAGAAATAAGAGGACTCTCTTTGTATAGGTATCAGAAGTGAAACCAGTATATACAAAACCCAATGCTAAAAATATACTAAATACTGAAATATGTAACTACATAAAAATATACTAGTTACTGAAACATATAACTAAAATAAGAATAACCTTCAGAAGATAGTATCTAGGGGAAAATGACAAATTTGGCAAGATACATATAAAACAACTACCACACAAGTCACTCCTTTATTTATTAGTGTATTTTTTGTTTATTTTAATTGAGGCAAAAATACATTCAGTGATATATACAAATCTTAAGGACACGATTTGATGAATTTTAACAAATATACACATGTGTATACCCAAACCCCCAATCAAGAGACAAAATATTTCCATCACTAAGAAAGTCTCCATTAGCCTCTTTATAGAGAGTCCCCAGCCTCAAAGGTAATGTTTTAATTGTATCATCATAAAATAGCTTGGCCTGTTGTCGAATGTCATATAAATACAATCATACTTTATGTATTCTGCATGTAGCTTTACTCCTTCAATGTATGTTTTTAGGATGTATACATGTTGTTATATATCATCAACTTACTCCTTTTTAATAAGCACTACATGAATATACCACAAGTTGTTTAACCATTCTCGTACAGATGGAAATGTGGATTGTTTACAGTTTGGGGCTATTATGAAGAAAGCTGCTATAAACAGTCTTGCATAATTTTTTGTGAACATATGTTTTTATTTCTCTTGGTTAAAGACCTAGTGGTAGAATTTCTGAGTCATACTTGGTGAATGTGTAATGTCAAAAGAAAGCAACAGTTACTCAAAATAGTTGTATCATTTTACACTCACACCAGCAATATGTACATGTACAATAGAATATTATTCAGCCTTTAAAAAAGAAAGAAAATGGGCTAGCTTTCTTGATTTCTTTTTCTGCATGTTCATTGTTGGAGCATAGAAATGCTACTGATTTTGTGTGTTGATTTTGTATCCTGCGACTTTGCTGAAATCATTTATCAACTCTAGAAGTTTTTTTATAGAAACTTTAGGCTGTTCCGCATAGAGGATCATATCATCTGCAAAAAGGGACAGCTTGACTTCATCCTTTCCAGTCTGGATGCCCTTTATTTCCTTCTCTTCTCTGATTGCTCTGGCTAGTACTTCCAACACTATGTTGAATAGGAGTGGTGAGAGTGGGCATCCTTGTCTAGTTCCTGTTTTTAAGGGAACAGATTTCAGCTTCTCCCCATTCAGGATGATATAGGCAGTGGGCTTATCATATATGGCTTTAATTATTTTGAGATGCTTTCCATCTATGCCCATTTACAATAGCCACCAAAAAAATAAAATGCTTAGGAATAAAGCTGACCAAGGATGTGAAAAATCTCTACGAAGAGAACTAAAAACCATTTTTGATAGAAATTAAAGAGGACACAAGAAGATGGAAAGATATCCCATGCTCTTGGATTGGAAGAATTAACATTGTGAAAATGTCCATATTACCCAAAGTGATCTACAGATTCAATGCAATCCCCATCAAAATTCCAATGACATTTTTCTCTGAGATGGAAAAAACTATCCAGACATTTATATTTAATAACAAAAGACCATGCATAGCCAAAGCAATTCTGAACAAAAAATAAATAAATAAATAAAGCTGGAGGCATAACACTACCTGACTTTAAACTATATCACAAAGCTATAATAACAAAAACAGCATGGTACTGTCATAAAAATAGGCACACAGATCAATGGAATAGAATAAAGACCCCAGAAATCAATCCATATGCCTACAGCTAACTGATCTTTGACAAAGGCAGCAAATCTACATACTGGGTAAGAGACTGCCTTTTCAACTAGTGGTGCTGGGAAAACTGGATACTCATGTGTAGGAGAATGAAACTAGACTTAAACCTTTCACCATATACCAAAATCAACTCAAAATGGATTAAGTAATTAGATATACATCCTGAAAAAATAAAACTCCTTAAAGAAAACATAGGGGAAACACTCCTGGAAGTAGGAGTGGGTACAGAATTCATGAATAAGACCCAAAAAAGCACAGGAAACTAAAGGTAAAACAAACAAATGGGATTATATCAAACTAAAAAGCTTCTGCACAGCAAAAGAAACAATCAATAGAGTAAAAAACAGAGTGAGAGAAAATATTTGCCATATATATATATATATATATATTTATATATATATATCTGACAAAGGATTAATATCCAGAATATGCAAGGAACTCAAACAACTTTACAGCAAAATAACAACCCAATTAAAAAATGGGCAACAGAGCTAAATAGGCATTTCTCAAAGAAAGATACACGAATGTCCAACAGATACATGAAAAAATGCTCAACATCACTCAGCATGCAGGAAATGCAAATCAAGTCCACACTGAGATAATGTCTCACCCCAGTTAGAATGGCTAACATCCAAAAGACTGTGAATGATAAGTGCTAGAGAGGTTGTGGGGGAAAAGGAACTCTCCTACACTGTTGGTGGGACTGCAAAATGGTGCAGCCTTTATGGAAAATGATATGGAGGTTCCTCAAACAATTACAGATAGATCTGCCATATGACCTAGTGACTCCATTACTGGGAATATACCCAGAGGAATGGAAATCATCATGCTGAAGGGATACCTGTACTCCAGTCTTTACTGCAGCTCTATTTACAATAGCCAAGAGCTGGAACCAGCCCAAATGTCTGTCATCTGATGAGTGGATAAGGAAACTATTGTATGTATACACAATGGAAATCTACTCTGCTATAAAAAAGAGTGAAGTACTACCATTCGCAACAACATGGATGGACTTAGAGAAAATTATATTAAGTGAAAGAAGTCAGGCACAGGAAGAGAAATGCCACATGTTCTCACTTATTTGTGGGAGCTAAAAATAAACACCCAAACAAATAAGGGGGGGAGAAAACGGAATAACCACATAAATTCCTTGAACTATTTAAGTTGAGTGAACAGATACGATGTGGGGGGGTGGGGGGAGTAGAGAGGAACGGGTAAAGGGGCATGAAAATCAACTATGATGTGTTCTGAGAAGTAAATTTTTTAAAAAAATAAAATAAAATAAAAAACAAAACAAAAGGAAATCCTGGCATTTACAACAACATGGATGAACATGGATGACATGCTAAGTGAAATAAACCACACACAGAAGGACAAGTACTATATGATCCTTATTATCTGAGGGATCCAAAGTAGTCAAATTCAGCAGGAGAAAGTAGAATAGTGGTCACCAGAAGCCTCAAGGAGGGAGAAAGGGAGAGGTAATAGTTAAAAGGTTACAAAGTTTGAGTTATGCAAGATGAATAAGCCCTAGGGATCTAATGTACCTGCTGTCTGTTGTTAACAATACTGCATATAAAATTTGCTAAGAGGGTAGATTTTATGTTACGTGTTTATATCACACAAAAATGATAGAGCAGGAGGAAACTTTGGGAGGTAATGCAAATGTTTATTGCACTGATTATGGTGATGGTTTCAGGGGTATATACTTATCTCCAAATATATGAAGTTGTAGACATTAAATATGTAACAGCTTTTTGTGTATCAGTCATACCTCAATAAAGTGGTTTTAAAAAGAAACAAAAGTTTTTCTGTTGCTCCTTCCGTATTATCACTTCAAAGGCATCCTGCCAAATTTTCTTTGTGTTGTTTTATGTATGACTTTTAAAATTATCGTTCAGTTTAATGTATTTTCTAAAGTCCTTTGTGATTTCTTCTTTTACTCATAGGTGATTTAGGATTATGCTGTTTTATTTCCAAATATTTGGGTCTTGTCCAAATCTTATTTTTATTTATTTATTATTTAGCTATGTTGCATTCAGGAAATATACCTCATAAGATACAATCTTTTATAAAGTGTATGATTTTATTTTATTGCCCTGCATGTAGTCTATTTAGGTGAATATTTCATTTGCTCTTGGAAAGAAGTATCAATTTTCCAACTGATGGTTATAGAATTCTATGTACTTAAATTAGGACAAGGTTGGTAGTATTACTCAGATCTTGTATATATTGGCTGACTTTTTGAGGAGTTAGTTTTCTGAATGCTAAGAGAAGGGAGTTAAAATCTCTGTTATTGAGGCATTGTCTATTTCTCACTTCAATCTGTCCATTTTTTATAGGTATGTAAGCCATTATTAAGTGTATACATATTTATGTTTTACATTTTCATGATGAATTGAACTGTTTATCATAGCAAATATTTCTCTTTATTTCTGGTAATACTCATTGTTGTGAAGTCTACTTTTTCTGATTCTGCTAGTTGTGTGGTATATAGTTTTGCATTATTTTACTTTCAGTCTACCTGTGTTTTTATATTTAAGGTGTATCTTGTTAAAATAGACTCTATTTTAAGGATGCTTGTTTGTCCAATCTGACAATCTTTGGCTTTTAATAGGAATATTTAATCCATGCACATTTTCTGTAATTATTTATATGGTTAGACTTAAGCTTTTCATCATGCTATTTATTGTTTTTTTGTCCCATTATTTCTGATCTGTTTATCCTCTCCTGAGTTGTCTTTGCTTAACTGACCTTTTAGTAATTCATTTTATTTCCGAAGTAGCTTTTTATCCATAGCAACTTGTATTTTATTCATGGGTGCTCTAGGAATTATAATATATATTCTTAAGTTATCAATGCATACTTAGAATTAACATTGACCAACTTCACATAAAATATAAGTACAACCAAACAATAACAAGTCCATTTTATAATCATCACTGTGCTGTGGTCAAATGTTTTAATTCTACATCTGTTACAACTCCCCTCCAAATCAACTTTATTATTTTTGCCTTAAATAATCATTTGTCTTTTGAAGAAACTAAGAAAAGAGAGAAATAGTCTCTGCATGGGTATTTACCCACATATTTACCATCTCCAGTCTTTTTATTTCTTCTTATGAATCCAAGTCTCCATTTGGAATATTTTTATTCTGCTTCATAAACTTTCTTTAGTATTTCATGTAGTACAGGCATATTTGTTCATATAGAGCCCAAGGCCCCATAGTAAACCCTTATCCAGACTTCAGTGGTGCCATCTGCAGAAACTCTCTCTGATCCAATACCCTACCCAACCAAATCCAGTCAACTTAGCACCAAAGTCCAATATCTGTATTCTCAGCTCAGTGATAGTGTTGTGTTCTTGGGCTCTACCTCCCTGAACTGTTTTGAAGAAAAATTCTTGCAGGAAGAAATCCAAGGAAATGTAAAATTCATTCATTTTGTTCTTCAAAAAGCATGTTCCTGGACTGCAGTATTGTCCAGTGCCTGAAATATTTGTTTCACATGTTTTGTGAAGTTTTATTGTTGTTTACAGCAGGAGGCCAATCCTGGTATCACTTTCTCTGTCATGGCTGGGCGAGGAGATCACACTTTAATTTTAGATGGTTGTATTTAATATTTTATTTCTTCTCATAAAGTAGCTCCTGAATAAAAGGTTACTTTTTGAAAAATATCAAAAATGAGAAAGCAACTGAGAAATAAAGGAAAAGTAGATTTTTGACAGTTTTTAACAGTCCTTTTCAAAGAGTAATTTTGCACATCTCTTCTAAACAAACCCTATGCACATAAGAATGAATATCCAAGGGACAGCCCAAGAATTGTTATTAATGTACAGTTCTCTTCTAAGTGTTTATTGTTGCAGTATCACGTCTGCTTTCTGTGGATCAGTTTTCTTTGCAGCTTATTACCAATCAGCAGTTATTATTGGGCTCTAGTGTTTACAAACTATAATTCATTACTCTCTTATCTTTTATTTATGAGATAGTGCCAAATAAAAGAAGCAAGTCATGCATTGTTTTTGGTTGGGAGAGTTCTATACACTAAAGCATATTAACACTCTCAAAGTTAGTGTTTTGTTTAAATGTATTCAGTGTTCTTGAAAGAAGATGGTCCTATATTGTGAGAAAGGCCAGGCTCCTTTGCTAAGAGCCTGCTGTGTACAAAGTGTTTGCTCACACACCTGTCTGATTCACTGATAAATGATATTTAAAAGAATGCCATTTTTAAATTAACCAATTTTACTCAAAAAAATAATGTCTGAATGTTAGATGATTGACAGGAATGAGTTTTTTTATACATACCAACTCACAAACGTGGAATCTTCAAGTCAAGATTATAATAACAACAGATTTCTATTTGATAAAATATAGTTTAGTAATATATTTTTTAAATGTTTAAGCAGCAAATATAAGAAAATATAGAGTGGTGTAGAGATAAGCACACAGAACTAGAAGTCAGAATTCATGATGTGTCATTGCTGCTTATAATGTACACAAATTTGAGCAGGTTACTCAATTTTTAAAACTTGTTCATTCATTAAGAACGGGATAATATCATGTCTTGACAACATCACAGTGTTTTTGTCAGCACAAAGAGAAATATGTGAAGTACTCTACTATCTGAGTGTCATGGTTATCATAAAGAGAAATAATAGGATTTTTCTTCTAGTTTGTGTTCATTATTGATTCAGTAGGTTTCCTTGAGAAAGGATTTAGTGCTGTTTCCCAAATTCTTAAGTGATGGCTACAATATCTACTCTTTTGAGATGATAAGGAAACAATTGATAGAGAAAGAAAGAGACAGAATATAATAAGCCTAAGCTGTTTAACAAAAAGTATTTTGGGATCTGAGGATGTTGTCTTAATTGTGTTTGTGAATCTTTTATGAAGGACACTTTCAAATTAAGTACACAGATTATTGTTCTGTATTTACTACAAAGGCAGTTTTTATCTTGTAATTACTCACTACATTTTAGTGTGCTTCATTATTCAATTTGTGTGACATCTTACTGCTCAAATCAGTGGCATAATATTCCTGAATGACAACTCTATTGGGATATTTAAATTTGTCCCAATAAATATTTACATAAAATTCTGCAACCTCAAAATATTTTTTCCTTATACTGTGTATGTTGTTTAATTTTTTTTCTTTTTTTAATCCCCAGTCAATCTGTCTGCCTCTAAAGGCCAAACAAGAAGAATTTCATATCTCCTTCTTAAGTACTGTTTACTGAAATGTCAATGAAGTGAGAATGAAAAACTCTGGAGAAAGTTCCCTGAACTGAGATATGATAATTTATCAAATCTAAACAAAACCCCAGGTGAAGTCAAAGTTTATAACTTGGATTTAAATTACAGCACAGATTTACTTTTTATCTTTCTGGATCTTTAGAAGTCACAGCTCTGTCTGTGAAGCCAGTACTTGTGCAGTACATCATTTAGATCAATAGTCATACTTGGCTTAACGATATTGCATAATGCAGAAAGGACCGTAAGCAATAAAATCACTTCTCTTCTTGTGGAATGCCACTCAAATAGACTACTTTTATTTTTTATTTAAATCCTAAAGCTGGACCACTAAAGTAACACTGAACAAGATAGGCATTACTATAAAGCAGGAGCTTGTAGACTAAACTTCTCTTGCTAAACTGTTTCCTGCCTCCTTCATGGACTCCAGTGAAAACACTCGAAAATCCTTTTGAATGTGCAGAACTGGAAACTATTATCTCAGGCAAGCAAAATGCATAACTCATTTTACAGAAATTCAGAATGTTAGTACTGAAAGGCACCTTTGAGTCATCGAAACTGACCTGCTCAGTTTACAGATGAGAAAACAGACTCTGACATGTGAAAGGTCTGGCTGAAGGTCAAAGTTAATATATGATGAAGTCAATATAGTGCCCATTCCAGAGTTCTCATGCTGTTTGCTTTGGATGAATTTTATTGCTACCATGATACTATATGTAAAATATATTGAGAGTTAGCTATGTGATTTGTACTATTTTACATATCTGGATGATAGGAACATAAGAATGGTAATTACATCCTCATAAATTAGATGATATACATACCCCTACCCTTTTTGAAACAATTTCTGTTGATTGTTTACTGAGTTAACACGTGGAAAAATGTTCCCACCAAAATCAGTCAAAATAAAAATATTTGTTCAAGAGAACCCTTATTTTGGAATAATTAGGAATATGGAAAATTAGGGTTATAAATTTAATTCAGTTGTTTGAGTGATGCATGTCAATATTGAGCTTGTTGGAAGGGGATGATAATGAGCTGCTCAATCAAAATGTCTTTGAAAAACAATAGCTAAAAGATCATTTAATGTCAAAAATCTACTTTCAAAATGGACTCTTCTATGCATCGAAATGTAGGAAAGAAAAGTAATTTGGTAATGTGAATCTGAGTGGATAGATAGTTAAATCAGTTCCCACTGGTATTTCATTTACTTTTTAAAATTATTTTTTATTGTGATAGAATACATATAACATAAAATTTACCACCTTAACCATTTTTATGTGTACAGTTCAGTGGTATCAAATACATTTGTAATGTGCAGTCATCACCACCTTCCATCTCCATAACTCTTTGTGTCTTATAAAACTGAAACTGTACACATTAAACAATAACTCCTCATTTCCTGCTCTCCTTTCTGTCTCTATGGTTTTAACTTCTCTAACTCCCTCATATAAGTGGAATCATATGATATCTGTCTGTTTGTGACTGGCTTATTTCACTTAGGATTATGTCCTCAAGGTTCATTCATAGTATATGTCAGAATACTTGGTTTGCTTCCATATTTTAGCTATTGCGAATAATTTTGCTAAGAACATGGGTGTACAAATATCTCTTCAAGACCCTTTCAGTTTATTTGGGTATATACCCGAAAGTAAGATTGCTACAACATATGGCAATTCTATTTTTAATTTTTTGAAAGCCACCATACTGTTTTCCACCATGGCTGTAACATTTTACATTCCCACCAACAGTGCAGAAGGGTTCTAATTCTCTACTTCCTCACCAGCCCTCGTTGTTTTCTGTGCTTTTGATAGTAGCCATACTAATAGGTGGTTTTAATTTGCATTTTTCTCATTGTAGCTTTAATTTGCATTTTTCTAATAATTAGTGGTGTTGAATATGTATTCATGTGCTTATGGACCATTTATATATCTTCATTAGAGAAGTGTCTATTCAAGTTCTTTGTCCATTCTTGAGTTTGGTTGTTTATTTTTTGGTTGAGTTTTAGGAGTTCATCATATATTCTAAAAGGTGTCCATTGGAAGCATTGGTGCTTGAGCAATAGTATGCCCAGTGAGGTGGTGGGGTGGAAAAATAAACCGCAGCAGACTGAGAATAGATTTTTGTTTGAGATTGTAAAGGTAAGGAATGTTGACTACTTATTCAAGGAGGTTTTCAGTGAAAACAACACAAAACAATAGGGCAGAGGTCACACAGTGACTTGAATCCAAGTGGGAATTTTAAGGCAGGAGAGATTTAATAAATGTTGATGGGAAGGAACCAGTAGTAAAAGGAAAGTGAGGCTTCTAGAATATCTAATTCCATTGAGTGAAAGGGACAGTCAAGGATCAGATGGCTTCAGAGGAAAGCTGTAGAAATAAATCATATACCCGAATGCAACGACTTTAGAGGAGGAAAGAAGAAAATTATGGGAGAGGATGCAGGAAATTTTGTGGAATTATGGCAGAAAAATTAAGCAAATTCTTATTTGATCATTTTATTTTTTTTGTTAAATAAGAGACCAGATTATCTGCCAAAAAACCAAAAAAGTTGTGGGGTTGGAAGAAACTGCCTTGAATGTTATATAAAGGTAGACTAAAGAAATGGAACTTCAGAGTAGAAAGATTGGGAATGAGATATGCTCTAATAAAAATGCTCAAAATTATGAAGGAAATGGACTGAGAGGATCAGATTCAGCAAATTTGTGTACACGAATCCTAAGGAATGCTGACTGAAGCAAGGTCTGTCACAAATTTAACTTAAAGAAATATACCAGTGCAAAGCCAAACATTTAACAAATTAAGAGTGGTACTAATAATTCCAGAACTGATATGTGTATAGTTGTTTAACTGGCTGCACTTCTGTATGTTATTGTTTATTCCAAAACATTTCTTCCAAATTAGTAAATTTCATACCCTAAAGTATAAAATCTATTTCTATTTAGAGATACAATGCCTTATTTTACTGCTTTGTAAATCATGCTCAGAGATTGTCCAGAATAATGGATTATACTTCATTTATTTTACCTATAATATTTGTTTTCAGGAGATGTTCTGATATTATAGTATAGATTATTTTAAAAGTGGAAAGAGAAGTCCTGAAAATGACAGCTGTCTGACACATTTTCACATCCACTGATCTTTCAAAAACTGCAATAGGCAAGCGACTTATCTTGAATGCACTTTGGGGAACACAGTGATATTTACAGTTAAAAGCATTACACATCTATATGTATAATTCATAAACTGAAAATTATTTAAATCACAGAAATCCACTGACTGGTTTTTACTTTCAATTTCCATTGCTTTGATTCTTCTAATGATTCTTTTTTCTCTGAACATCTTTTTGTTGGTTTTTGTAACATGAAGCTCCTCTACAATGGAAAAACCAGGTCTGTAGGGAACTAATAAGGAGAACCAGTATAGTTTGGTGGTCAAGACTATAGGCTCTGAATAAAGACAGATTAAATTCTGATCCTTATTCTACACTGTACTCACTATGTGACTTTAGAAAGTTTGTATTTTCCTCGTAGCTCAGTTTTCATCTGAAAATCAGACTAGTAACACTGGCTTTCTCATAGGGGTGGTTGTGAGGATTAAACGCAACAATATGTGCAAGTACTGAATGAGTGTTAACCAATGTTAACCATAGCAGGAGTTTATTTCTTCTGCTTTTTATTAGTTGAAGTATGATTTACATTCAGAAATATACATCAATCTTAAGAGTGCAGCTTGACAAATTTTTACATACAAGAGTACTTCAAAAAGTTCACTACTTAATGATAAAAGGTCTGATCCATCAAGAAGACATAACAATCATAAATATGTACGCACCCAATGTTGGAGCAGCCAGATTTATAAAACAAACTCTATTAGACCTAAAGAAGGAAATAGGCACTAATACCATAATAGCAGGGGACCTGAACACCCCACTGTCAATATTAGACAGATCATCTAGGCAAAGAATCAGAAGAGAAACACAAGATCTAAACAAGACTCTAGACCAATTGGAATTGGCAGATATCTACAGAATATTCCACCCAACAACCTCAGAATATTCATTTTTCTCACCAGCACATGGATCATTCTCCAGGATAGATCACATATTAGGTCACAAATCAAGTCTCAATAAATTCCAAAAAATTGGAATTATCCCATGTATCTTCTCAGACCACAATGGATTAAAACTAGAAATTAATAACAAACGAAACTCTGGAAACTATACAAACACATGGAAATTAAACAGCATTCTACTTAATGACATATGGGTCCAAGAAGAAATCAAGCAGGAAATCAAAAAATTTATTGAAACTAATGAAAACAATGATACATCATACCAAAACCTGTGGGATACTGCAAAAGCAGTATTGAGGGGAAAATTTATTGCATTAAACGCTCACTTCAGAAGAATAGAAAGATGGCAAGTGAACAACCTAACACTTCACCTTAAAGAACTAGAAAAACAAGAACAATCCAAACCTAAAGTTAGCAGACGGAAAGAAATCATTAAGATCAGAGCAGAACTGAATGAAATTGAAAACCAAAAAACAATTCAAAAGATCAACGAATCAAAAAGTTGGTTTTTTGAAAAGATAAATAAAATTGACAAACCATTAGCATGGCTAACAAAAAAAAGAAGAGAGAAGACTCAAATAACCAAAATTAGAAATGAAAAAGGCGATATTACAACTGATTCATCTGAAATACAAGGAATCATTCGAGACTACTATAAACAACTATACGCCAACAAATTTGAAAATCTGGAGGAAATGGATAAATTTCTGGACACACACAAGCTCCCAAAACTGAACCGTGAAGATGTAGAAAGTTTGAACAGACCAATAACAATAAAGGAGATTGAAGCTGTTATCAGAAGGCTCCCAACAAAGAAAAGCCCAGGACCAGATGGATTCACAGCAGAATTTTACCAAACATTCAAAGAGGAATTGACACCGATTCTTTACAAACTATTCCAAAAGATTGAAACAGACGCAAATCTCCCAAACTCATTCTATGAAGCAAACATCATCCTGATACCAAAACCAGGTAAAGATATAACCAAAAAAGAAAACTACAGGCCAATATCCTTGATGAATATACATGCAAAAATCCTCACTAAAATACTAGCAAACAGAATACAGCAACACATACGAAAAATTATTCATCACGATCAAGTGGGATTCATCCCAGGGATGCAAGGTTGGTTCAACATACGCAAATCAATAAATGTGATACACCATATTAATAAACTCAAACACAAGGACCATATGATCATATCTATAGATGCTGAAAAAGCATTTGATAAAGTTCAGCACTCATTCATGACAAAGACCCTCTATAAGTTAGGTATAGAGGGAAAGTATCTCAACATAATTAAAGCCATATATGCCAAACCTACAGCCAATATCATCCGGAATGGGGATAAGCTGAAAGCTTTTCCTTTAAGAACAGGAACTAGACAAGGATGCCCACTCTCACCACTCCTATTCAACATAGTGTTGGAAGTACTAGCCAGAGCAATCAGAGAAGAGAAGGAAATAAAGGGCATCAACATTGGAAAAGATGAAGTCAAACTGTCCCTGTTTGCAGATGACATGATCCTATATATCGAACAGCCTAAAACCTCTACAAAAAAACTGTTGGAATTGATAAATGATTTCAGCACAGTAGCAGGATACAAAATCAACACACAAAAATCAGTAGCATTTCTTTTCTCCAATAGTGAACATGCAGAAAGAGAAATCAAGAAAGCCTGCCCATTTACAATAGCCACCAAAAAAATAAAATACTTAGGAATTGAGTTAACCAAGGAGGTGAAAAATCTCTATAATGAGAACTACAAACCACTGCTGAGAGAAATTAGAGAGGATACAAGAAGATGGAAAGATATCCCATGCTCTTGGATTGGAAGAATCAACATAGTGAAAATGTCCATACTACCCAAAGTGATATACAAATTCAATGCAATCCCCATCAAAATTCCAAAGACATTTTTCTCAGAAATGGAAAAAACTATCCAGACATTTATATGGAACAATAAAAGACCACTCATAGCCAAAGCAATGCTGAGCAAAAAAAATAAAGCTGGAGGCATAACACTACCCGACTTTAAGCTATACTACAAAGCTATAATAACCAAAACAGTATGGTACTGGCATAAAAACAGACACACCGACCAATGGAATAGAATAGAGAATCCAGAAATCAACCCACACACTTACTGCCAGCTGATCTTTGACAAAGGCACCAAGCCTATTCACTGGCGAAGGGACTGCCTCTTCAGCAAATGGTGCTGGGATAACTGGATATCCATATGCAGGAGAATGAAACTAGATCCATACCTCTCGCCGTATACTAAAATCAACTCAAAATGGATTAAGGATTTAAATATACACCTTGAAACAATAAAACTTCTTAAAGAAAACATAGGAGAAACACTTCAGGAAATAGGACTGGGCACAGACTTCATGAATACGACCCCAAAAGCACAGGCAACCAAAGGAAAAATAAACAAATGGGATTATATCAAACTAAAAAGCTTCTGCACAGCAAAAGAAACAATTAAAAGAGTTAAAAGACAACCAACAGAGTGGGAGAAAATATTTGCAAAATATATATCTGACAAAGGATTAATATCCAGAATATATAAGGAACTCAAACAACTGTACAAGAAGAAAACAAGCAACCCAATTAAAAAATGGGCAATAGAGCTAAATAGGCATTTCTCTAAGGAAGATATCCAAATGGCCAACAGACATATGAAAAAATGCTCAACATCACTCAGCATCCGGGAAATGCAAATCAAAACCACATTGAGATACCATCTAACCCCAGTTAGGATGGCTAAAATCCAAAAGACTATGAACGATAAATGCTGGCGAGGCTGCGGAGAAAAAGGAACTCTCATACATTGTTGGTGGGACTGCAAAATGGTGCAGCCTCTATGGAAAATGGTATGGAGGTTCCTCAAACAATTGCAGATAGATCTACCATACGACCCAGCTATCCCACTGTTGGGAATATACCCAGAGGAATGGAAATCATCAAGTCGAAGGTATACCTGTTTCCCAATGTTTATTGCAGCACTCTTTACAATAGCCAAGAGTTGGAACCAGCCCAAATGCCCATCATCAGATGAGTGGATACGGAAAATGTGGTACATCTACACAATGGAATACTACTCAGCTATAAAAGCGAATGAAATACTGCCATTTGCAACAACATGGATGGACCTGGAGAGAATTATATTAAGTGAAACAAGTCAGGCACAGAAAGAGAAATACCACATGTTCTCACTTATTGGTGGGAGCTAAAAATTAATATATAAATTCACACACACACACACACACACACACACAAAAACCAGGGGGGGGGGAGAAGATATAACAACCACAATTATTTGAAGTTGATATGACAAGCAAACAGAAAAGACATTGTTGGGGGCGAGGGGGGGAGGGAGAAGGGAGGGAGGTTTTGGTGATGGGGAGCAATAATCAGCCACAATGTATATCGACAAAATAAAATTTAAAAAATAATTAATTAATTAAAAAAATATATATATATATCCTAAAAAAAAAAAAAAATGTTCATCGAAAAATGAATTAAGAGATAATATGAAACTTTCCATGAACTTTTTTAAACACCCTCCTGCACACACACACTTACCACTATTCAGATCAAGATACGGTACATTTCCACATGCACAAAAGTTATTATTTTCCTTCCCTGAAAATACCCTACCCCCTCTTCCTGAGGCAACCACTATGCTGATTCTATCCCATGATTTAGCTTTATGTATTTTTGAACTTACTAGAACTAGAATCAGACAATATGTACACTTTATGCCTGACTTCTTTCATTCAAAATGAAATTGTTTATACATGTGCCAGTAGGTTTGGTTTGGTTTGGTTTTTGCTGAATAGGATTCTATTATATGAATATACCACATTTTAAATTCCTTTTCCTATTAACTGATATTTGTTCTTCTTAGATCAACATTTGTCTTCAATTTCTAAATACTTTTCTTCACTCTAATGTAAAACACAGTTGGTCATTAGTTTTTACAAAGGGTAAAAAAAAAAAGAATCATCCACAGAAGATAGTAAGTATCACTATTTGTTATGTTTTTTTTTTTTTTTCACGGAAGACTTATAAAACTAGGAATTCTAGGAAAGCATGTATAGCAGGCTTAAAAAATTAACATTACTTTTTTCTTTTTTCTGTAACACCGTAAGCCCAGGGAATGAATCACTGATTCTTTGGGCCCAGAGCCTCCAGTACTTTCTCTGTGTCCATGGTTTCAACACTCTAAGTACCAGACAGTGAGGATTCTGTGAGCCCTCTGTCAGAGAAGCAAGGGCCAAAATATCATGTTTTTCTCATCTCCTCTCTCAACTACCCAAAGTTACTTCCTTTGCCTAATTAGTTCTTACACTGTAGTGATCTTAGTAGTAGCCACTCCACTAATGCTGAAAACTTCCTTATCATTGATTTGTTTTCCTTTTTTATTTACCTTGCTTTTGCTGTTTCTCTCCTCTACTTTGCAGCCATGGTTGGCACCTAGTTCTCTAAGTCCATAGACTCCCTGAGTTGTATTCTCACAAAAGGTGGAGCCACTTGTCAATCTACAAGCACCCTAAATAACTCTAACTTGTATTTTGTAATGTCATAAGGGCCACGTGCTTGCTGTACGAAATTACAAGTGACACTTGATGGGGAAAGCCATGTGGTGAGATAATTAAAAATGCACCTGTGATCATCTTCTCCATAAAAATTAACGTGGTCTGTCTGAGCTGATTCTCTCTGCTGTCATGTTCTGTGCATGATTTCTAAGACAAAGAAGTGTTTCTTATACTGCAATGCTTTTAGAGACTAGATCATACTCTTAGATAATAGATTAGAAAGCATTTAGTCATATTCAGTGAATGCAGATTTTTTTTCCTTATCACAGAACTGCAGAATTTAAAGTTATTTCTTTAAGAGAGGAAAAATCAACATGTAAATATGCAGTTTGCCAATCGTTTTACTGACTTAAGAAACTATTTAACGAGACTAGCATCGGAATTTCAGAGACATCTGAGTTAAACTTCCTTGCAAAGTAGAAGTTTAGCTATTCCTTATTTGCATAATTGTGGCAATGCTACTTAAATTTCTCCAGTGCAAATATAGAACAAAACAAAATGACATCCTGAGGAAGAGTCTTTATTTACTCTTCATAGTCTCAATGATCTTACATAGACATTTGTAATTTCTATTTATAAGCAAACATATTTTAAGTATCAATGTGCTATTTAAGTTGTGCTTGGAACTATTGCCATTTACTGATTGTAGCTAATGTTCTCAGAAGAAAATGGGCAATAAATACCTAAACTACGGTCCTGTTGTATTCTGTTGACAAAATACAGCATACTTACATGTGGTGCTTCTGTCTCTCCTTGCCTGTGCCAGCCTTCCATCTTTTCCAGTATACGGACAATGAAAGAAAAGAACAATTCTGTAGATGCTCCGACAGAGAACAGTGGTTTCTGGGGGGCTGCTAGAGCCAGCTCCCAGAGCTGCACTGCCTCAATAGTGTCCTATGGCATGTGCATCTGGCTCTAGCAGCTCCCCAAGAAGAGGGATCAAGAGGTATATACAGATTGGTGAGGGTGTGAGAATGAGATCCTCTTGGGAGATTTGGAGTGCTGAGAAATAGAAATGGACATGGAATTTTTATAAGATTTCCTATTTGTCATGTACTTGGACACAGACATTTGAGAAAAAAGTAAATAACCTATTCAAGCCAAGTGTTTAAGAGTAGCACTTTTTTTTTTAACCCCTTGGATTCTAGAGTCATGGTTTTCTGTGTTACTTTGATTCATGCACAGCCGGGGGTTTTTTGGTTTTGGGGTTTTTTGGGTTTTTTTTTTTTTTTTTTTTTTTGGTTTTTTAAATAAAGATGACGAGTAAGGGAATCGTAATCCTTGACTTGGTATTGTCAGCACCACACTCTTCCAAATGAGTTAAGTGGGATCCCTATATAGGGATCCGAACCCATGGCCTTGGTGTTATCAGCACCTCACTCTCCCGAGTGAGCCAGGGGCTGGCCCCATGCATGGCTGTTTTTATTTTTTTATTAATAAGCTTTATTTTTTTGAAGCAGTTTTAGGTTTACAGCAAAATTGAGTCGAAAGTTTATACGCACAGCCTTCCCCACCATCAACATTCCCCATCAAAGCGGTACGTTTTTTACAATTAATGAACCTACGTTGACACATCATTATCACCCAGAGTTCATAGTTCACACTTCATGTTGTACATTCTATGGCTTTTTGCTACAGCTAGTTTTTGGTTTTAATTTTTTGATTAGATATTTAGTTTGATGAAAATGTTGATAGTTATGTTATTATGAAAGTGAAACATTAAAATATACTGTGATAACTCAAGCAGATCTTATTTTATGAATGTTAAGTGTATCTATTAAGAAACTGCATTTGAGAAAACACAATGAAACCTGAATTAAACAGTGAAAAGCATTTCTTTACATAACTGCAAAGGCAGCAGCAAGGACAGGAGCCATCAGGTTTCAGGCATGGTAGGATCAGAGCTCAAACTCTTTCTGTGATTCTCTTGGCCCAGGTCTCTTCTGTTGACTAGGTGTGAAATAGGACAGGAGCAGAACTAAATAAACACCAGGGCTGCATTATGATTTTGGGGGGTTCTAGGCACTTTTGCCTTCACAGATCTCTTTCTCCATTAGAAAATACTAAAAATTATATTTTACAACTGCACTGGTATTAAAAAAAAGAATATAATCCAGGCCACATTTATTATATATTTATTATTATTGTATTGATGTTTTCTTCTCATTTTAGAAGACATTAAAATTAAAACGTTTTGTGTTGTGGGTTCTAAGCATTATACCTACTATGCTGAATGGATATATCAGCCCTGCTGAACTCAACAGACATTTGCACTGCTTTGCCATATGATCTTAAAAATACCCTGCGATGTAGATATTTCTGTTCCTGATGAGAAAACTGAGGATCAACAAAGCCAGTCAAATTGCTTGAAAGTGATAATTATGTGAGTCAAGGGTTAAATCCTCCTGTGCTGGACTTTGATATGCTCGTTTCTGCTTCACCAGGTCCAGATATTTTTTCTTCATAGTAAATATTAAGAATATCACAGTATCTTCCTTACCGTCTACTGCCCATTATGCCCTCATCCCTTCTGCACTCTACCCCTTAACTAAATGCTGCTGTATCGCGTGAGCGCCAAATCTGAGAGGGTGCATAGTGTTTGCCTATTCCAAAGAACTCACATGATATTTCAATAGGTAGAGATGACAGTTTATTAGACTTACAGGAGTCGCTGATGACAGCTGGCCAGCTAGATATCTGCACTGCCATGGGGTACATACAACAGTTATGTAGTGAACAGATCAAAGTAGGGGTCTAAATCATTTGTATGCTTATGTGCAGACCCTCACCCAGCTCACATAACTCAGAGTGTGCAGGAGATCTGGCTGAGAAGGTAAGTTAATCCACTTGCTACTCTCCTGACACCAGAGTGCTTTAGCACCAGAATGCTAATTCATTTACTTAGCATTCTTGCTTCCTCCAGTCTTCTGTTCTTCTTAAAGGGTATGTGCCTTGGTCAGGGGTAGTTTCCCAGGGGAGAGGGGAAAATAGGGCTATTTCCAGCATTTTCCCTACAGCTGCCATCATCACCATTGTCTTTGTCTTGGAAGTATCTATTGAGGCCACATTTTAATTTATACCAATTTAATTTCTCCTTAAAGTAAAATTCATCATATAGACATGATTATGTCTTCAAGAGATAAACTAATGCCCAGAGAAAGTAGAATAACTTGCCCAAGTTGACCCAGGTAGTGAGTAGTACACTGATTTAGTAACATATAAAGGGAGCCTATAGATATGAATAATCCTCTGACTGTTCCGTCACTTCGCAGTTTTTTTCTTCTGCAGTCCGTGTAGCACACATTTTAGCAATTAGTCATATACTTTTCATTATCTTTAATTATTGATGGATGTTAGTCATGTCTCCTCATCAAGACTATTAACATCTTGAAGACAGGGAGATCTTCTATGTCCAAAGCACTTAATCCACCAAAAAACATGGTATGTATTTCAATTTATTATCTATAATGTCTTTGAAAAAAATGTGTCACTCTAGATGGAGGAATAGTGAGAAATTGTTAAAAGAAAAACACCATAAACATCATACAAACTTTGAAATCTGTCCTTTTTTAAAAATCTCATTTTTTAAAATGTATCATTTTCTTGGTGGTGTTTCATCTCAGTTTTAAGACCTTGCATATAACTTCATGAATTGTTAAGATCTATAAGAAAATTCTTTCATATTTGAAAAGGAACTTATATTTTAAATACACTTTTAGTTTTAACTGAGTGTATGTTTTCATTTATGGGAACAATTCTGCCTTTCCCCCCTCATGAGCAACATTTCAAGCAGAAAAACTTGAAAGAGAAAATATACTTCTTTTAATGTCAGCATATGATTTAAGAGAAGTGTGAATATCACCAGTCACCATCTCCTTCACCATCGATGGAATGATTCACATTTTATTCATGCACCCTTGGACTGATGAATTTAAATCTGAACCATGTGAATGTCCTTACTCTCTCAAAGTGTCCAGGAATACATTTTTTGGGCAATATCTTTATGGCATTTTTGATCACAAAATTTTGTGATAAGACAATTGATCCCAGATCTTTTACCACCAAACTTTATCATTATTTTTGCTCATGGAAAGAGAAATAGTTATGTTTGTAGAAGTCCATGCATGACAGTCCTTCCGAGTAGCCTGTCAGATTTGCTTTTATCAGATAAATATCTATTTAACATTGTCTATTTGTCTAATCCTGTTATAGACTTCATTAAATAATTTATATTATGTTTAGTTGGTGTTTAAAACTTCAGTGCTTTCCTAGTAATTTCTGTCTTTCTGAAGAGGAAAAAGAGGGGAATTCAGTTTTATTTTCAAATTTGTCACTAACTTAGTTAAGATTTTTCGATTTATAAAACAATAGTGATTGCCATAAGTAGTTATCAATCAAATAATGTCTTTTTTTTTGGAATAACTATGTATAATATCACTTAAACTGTCAGTTCAAGTCTGGATCTCATATAGAGAAAGTAAGTTATTTAAATTCACTGACTCATTTTTACCACTCATAAAATTGGCATAGAAATGCTACCTATCTCTTAATGGTGTCCGAAAATTAAATGATATAATATTTGTGAAGAATCAAGTTCTCAATAACTGGTACCTATTATCATTTGGAAATGATTCTGAGTTAGTTTAAATAAAATCCACTAAAAACATGAGCATATATATATTTTTTTATCAGTTATCACATTTTCTCAAGAGATTGAGATGTTTTGATTTGCTTTTCTGAAAATGGAGATGAAAAATGCTAGGATGTTTTATGATTCTAAATGTTAGAGTGATGTGTGTCTGTTTGTGTGTGACAGATTTATTTATTTATTTGTCCTAAAATAAGTTATATTTTAGGACAATGAAAAATGAGTAGTCCTTCCTAGAGGAAGACTGGTTTAAAGGCAATGAGCAAAGTACACATCCTGAAAGAAATAAGTATAAAGGAAAACTTAGATTATATGAACCATTGCACGAATATTTTCTCTGACTCCAAAAAGCCATATCTAACTAGCCTGTGTCTTTATATCTTATAATCACCCTTCATATTTTAGGCTGTATTCATTATGACAGACCAGGAATTGACAAAAACATCATTCTCCTGGTATGTGAAAGCAGATCAAAAATGATCTACATAAGCAAACCAGAGAGAACTTACTTAATCTCTTGATCTATCTCCAACAGAGTCAGAATCCTGAGGATTACACTCAAGTGTCATCCTTATTTAACCAAGAAGAAGCACTTGAACTATTTTGGGTTTTTAAAATATTTTTCCAACATTTCAGAGCATAACATTTTAAAAAATATTAGTTATTATTCTATCTTGATATTATTCAATACTCTATAATCAACAGGTGTCATCATTAATACTTACAAAATGGTATCTATTCGGGATGAAAGGCGTGGGAGTGAGGTAGAAATTTAACTGTCAGAACAGAATTTCAGGCAAGATCTATTGCTTACTAGCTGCATGACCTGGGGCAATTTACATAACCTCTCATTCCCACTTTTCTCATTTTCAAAATGGAAGTTTGTTGTAAGAATTAGAGGTAATGTATGCAAAGTACTTAGCACTATGCCTGACGTATAGTTTGGGCTCAGTAAATGATAAATGACATTGTTTTCCTTTTTACTATTGTTGTTCTGGAGCTATTAACCTCTTAGAATGTCAGAATCCAAAACCTTAAAGGCATTTCCATAATTAAGAAGATACCGTCCTTTTACTTCCTTCCTTGCCTGAAGTCTTTTAGCCCTTGATTAAGTATTGGTTTCTTGTGTGATACCCATTCTGTTAATCTATTGCATAAACTTCATTAATATTACAGGAGCCTGGACACAAATGTCTGAACTGTTCAAGTCATTATCAGAGCAGTTTAGTCACTGCTAAAACTATCACAGGCTAAAGAAGGTTTACGCATAATCTAAGAAACTGAAATTACTTGACACAATGGAAATAAGCAAACAATAACTTCATAGTCCCCAAACTTTTCAGGATTGTACACATGTGGTGCAAATATAAATGTCATATTTCCATTAATGTCATTAAATTTTTTAGACCAGTGTTTATCATTCCTGGGGGACTTTCCAAAGATGCACAAATCAATCTCCACCTAAATTTTTGAGGACTGTTTATTACAGAAGAAATTATAAAATTCAATTTGAGAATCACCAAAGATTGAGCAGAATTATTCCACTTCTAATAACGTTGATTAGTTGTGCTATTTTTTGAAACACATTTGTCATGAAAATGTACACTTCTAATAGCATTCCTTACAAAGTTTTCATTAAAATCATCATATTCTTTGCACCTTATAATATTAGCGATCAAATCAATTTTGTTATTATCATTATCATTATTATTATTATTATTATTATTATTATTATTATTATTATTTGGTACTGGGAAATAAAAATACATTTCAGAGTCCAGTAAACCCCTGCATGAATACCAGTCCTTTCACTTAATAATCATTGTCATAACTAACTGTTTGGGGCCTCACTTTCCTCAACTTTGAAACAAAGATAAAAATACCTGTCTCACATCACTGGGATGAATAGTAAAGGAAATAGTGTGTGAAAGTGAACAATAAGGGCTTTAAAAAGCTTAACTCACTGTTGCTTTGTCTCTGAGTTGGATGACCATGCCTCTTCTTTTGCCTGAGATAATCTCAACTCATTCTTTTTGTCCTAGCTTAATTACTAATAATTCTTCCATTTATGCTCAAAAGGTCCCAGTGTGTAAGATAAATTATCCTACTTATGAGAGTCATGGGCATCCACAGACAACTGCTATTAATCTCAACATAGGTGATATTCTTACAGACTAGAAGCTACCTTTTGTTAGAAATGAGTACACATCAGAACCATAGGTGGTGGTGCTATTTACTGTCCTTTCCAATGACCCACATTCTTGGACCATTCACTCGATCACTCAAAGACTGAAGGGGAATAATGCCTTTCTTGCATTGCCATTGTATGATTTAGAAATAATGGTATTATCAAAACCAATAACTATAATTATTTATCACGTTTTTTATATAACGTGTCAAATTCCTGTTGGCATACTGATTAGTATGAACAAAGCAGTTACACATAGGGAGACATTCAACAAACACTTGTAAACATATATAATAGAGGCCCTATGGTGGTGTGGAAGGGACCAAAGATAAAGGCATTCTAGTCCTTGCTGTCAATGAGCTTCCTATCCAGCTGAGGACACAGATGTGTAAAGTGAAATGAAATCTATTTAAATATCCCCTGCCCTCAGTTATCCCCTTAACATGTTACCTGATTCATTTTCTCCACAAAACTGATTATAATCTTCAATTATCTTGTTTGCTTATTAATTTCATCATATATTGTCTCTCTTCTCAATACTAAGAACAGGCCCTTGGCTTAACTTGTTCACACTATGTAATTCACAATATGAAAAAAAAAAAAAGAGTAAATATAACATTTTCTTTCTAATCATCTATTTTCTCTAGATCCGGTAACCAATGTATACTAAGAACATTTATACATCACAAGGAGATGGACACACTAGGAGTTTCCAGACTGGACTGAGGGACCCTGTTCCCACAGTAGCTCACTGTGCAACTTTAAGACACTCATTGATCTCACCCTGTTTTCCCATCAAAAAACTAAACAGTATAAATTTAGATATTTTAAAGTTATGTTGTGAGTCTCAACTTCAATTCTAATGTTCATAAACAGCTACCTTAATGTATCAGTAGATATAGTGTACAGTCAATGAGACTCTGCTTTTCTCTTTTTAATTACTGGAATTCCACATAAGATTTTACTGAAAGAAATGGTAATGCTTAAAATGTGTGAAACTAGCACTATGGGGGTAGCAGCATATGTATAGCATAGGCCAAAGCTTAACTCTACAGCTGTGTCTATCTCCATCAGAAGAACCTGAAATGCATGCTGAAAATTCAGATTGCCAGGTCTAACCCAAGATCTAGTGACCACAAATCTCTATGGAATCGTAGAATAGGGATTTTAAGCAAGCACCCAGACTATTATGATGAAAACCAACTCTGAGAATTATGTATCTAAAGCCTTCAAGTCAGGGACATCTACAGTGACAAGGAGGTGACATGATGCTCACCTTTTTGTGAGACCATGTCTGAGCATAAATCCAACATGGAGGAGGGTAAGACTGAGGGAGAGGGAAAAAAGCCTGAATCCTTATGACATCGGTTGATCCATAGATCCAGTTATGTATGAAGCTAGTATTTTCCCAGATTTATAAGCCAGTAAAATCTATCTTTACTTTCTCTGTTTTAAGTAAGATTTCTACCACTTGCAAATGTATCTGCTAATGCAACGTTTCAGTCAAAGTCTTCCATAGAAGCTGCTATTGCTATAAAGGTACATGCAAAAAGAGCAAGGTTATACAGATTGCTTATAGTTATTCCTTTTATGGATTGGTGACCATGCTAGTATTTGTTTTGGATAATAGCTGTCCATGTCATACTGTTTGTTAAATGTTCTCAGTGTTAGCCCTAGTCAAATGCCAATTTTGCATTATTATAGCTATCGCCATCTCTTTTGGATGTTGAGAAAAGTAAAATAGTAAACATAAGTTGTATTTTGAAATATTTGGGAACTGTGTTAAGGGAACCATTGCCTGATTTGAATTCATGGGATCGCCCCTGGGTGTAGTAAGAGTAATTGTATACTCTTTTAGCAGGAATCTTTAAAAAAAAAAAAAAAGAGAGAGAGAGAGAGAGAGGGGAACATGTTTAGCTATATTGGCTGGCATAAGTGTTTTCTTGCTTAAAAGGAAGAAGGACAAGATGAGCTAAAAATGCCCCTTTCAGCTTAAAACTTTCAAGGTTCCAAGGTGATTAAGAGCCTTTGAACTTAAATACAAAACTTTAATAGATAAGGATTCAGTCGTTACTACAGGAGTGTATAAAATGATGTTTAGCACCAGTTTTACAGTGATAATTGGTCCCAGCAAGCATAATTCAACTTTAGGAATCATTATTTTAATTAACATAAGACATGCTATTTGGGGTTTATTTTTTTGGGGGGGGGGGGTTCACCTGAAAGGCTGGACACTGAGAAACCAACATTAGTCACCTCAAGACTGAGACTGAAAGTGGCTAGAGGCTGGAGTAGGACTAGATTACCATGTCATGTATTACTTAACTTGCAAATGAGACATGTGTGTTTGCAATTTAAATAATAAAGTTGGAGAGAAAATTTAAATTAAAATCTAGGCATAGATCACCATCCTTTGTCAGTATATCGGACAGACTAGACACATAAAATTTTTGATTCATAAATATGTAAGTAGTCTACATTTTATGAATGAGCCTTTCTGGAAATGATAGTATGTTTTTATTTATAGGAAACAGGATTTTAGAAGTAAAACTGTAGTAAAAAAAAAAAAATACCATTAAAATGTAAACCTCAAGATATACTTGTCCCTTCAAAACATAAAATTTGACCATTTAAGTGTTTAGCGCTAAAAGTATTGACTGCCATTACACTGCCTGAATGAATTACATTTTTGCCTGAAATATAACTTGTAAATGTCTAAAGTGCCCTCCAATTAGTTCAAGTTTGGTAAAGAAAAAAATTAAGTGGCTCAAATGCATTGAATTGTTCAAAATAAGTACATGGAAGCAATGCATTTCCTACAAGAAAAATTTTTAAATCAGAATCTAACAAAATTATAAAAATCAATCAAGAATGTAAAGATATAATAAATAAGGGTAATTGTAAAATATAGCAATTTTGACCTTTATTTTTTATTGTGAGTAGCTTCTATTTAAGCAATAAATTAATATTCACTTAAGGGAGTATTCATTTTTTTCTTTAAAATGAGAAGAGTATTGATTTAGGTAAAATGTCAACAGTTTGATTTATTATTTAAAATTGAGGTTTTATGATTCTGGATAAATGACCAATGAAATATGATTGGTTTGTAGGTTGCTCCATGAGAAATTTTTCTATTGCTATTATCATTATTAACACTATAATAATGTTTAAAACATCCAATTATTTTCTTTGGCCTTCATTACTATAAATATGTGTCCATATATATGTATATGTTGGTATATACCTATGTATATAGATACACATACATATAGTCAAATTGTGAATTTAAATATCCCAGTGACAATGACATGTTGCTTTTCAACTATAGGAGCAAGGAAGGATAGGAAATACAGAGACACTGAAGCACAAACTACTTAATGCTTTAAATGTTATGGATTTATCAGTTTTCTTGTTAGACCCCAAGACCTGCACATTACAGCTTGATATTTTCAATGGAAATAGTTGACTGTACCCATAGAAATTCTGTTCTATAAAACATTGTGAGAAAAGATCCAGATAATACAATCTAAGCTCTCATCTCACCAATCATGTCTGACAGAAGAATAAACCTATTCATGTTAAATCTATACAGTTTGATATTGCCTAACTGTAAACCTCCCCTTATGAATTAGCATATGAGACAGCACGGCAGCTTCACATTGATTTGTGTCCCTCCAGACTAATGATGAATGAGGCTCTTTTTGCATTTATTTCCAATTCCCATCTCCTGAATACCAGTCCAATCTATTTGGCAATTTATTAGGGTAGTGACAAATGTAGCCACATCCCATTCTTCTTTTATTTGAATTGGAAATTTGGGTCCATACACTTTCAGTCCAATCAAAATGGAGCCAAGTCTTTGGAGAAGACAAGAGCTGATTTTATTTCAAAATGTTTATCCCCTTTTCCATTAAGTGAATAGAGTTTGAAAACACTTCCCTTTCAACTCTACCATCTGACTATAACAAATTCTATTTTAGCATCTGTAATTAATAAAATGTCTGAAATTTTACTTAATACTTTTAAAGAGCTGAAAGTTTCTGTTCAATTAAAATATTATAAATTCTTTGATGCAACAATGATTTTTGAAAATGTAGAAAATATAACTTCTTGGGAATCAATGAAGCTTCTTTCAATATATGATAGTTTGCTTTTTCCTATACTTGAAGACAAAGGTGGCAGAGTTCAGGAACAGCCAAATTTGAATATTAGAAACATCTACAAACTCTACTAATTAAAAAATAGAAAATTTTGGAAGTGACCATCCAAATACAAATCTACAGTGTGACATGCAGCTGAAAAGCCTCCTCATACAGTAAATCCACTACTAGCATCATTAGCTCCTTCAGACCACAGTGTCCTGACAGCCTGGCCACCACTGGCACTTCCTTCCTTCACAGCTTCTGCAAAGACAGATACTTAGGATAAATACCTCCTCTTTATTTACTATCAATTCTCCATTCTAGAAGTCCTTGCTCCTACTCATCCTTTCTTTTACTAGAAATAACAATCAGGAAAAGCAAAAAGAAACCTCCTCTCCTATGTCCACAACAAGAGCATGTTGCCCATAGCTTAAGAAGGGTTCCTGATTGAATTGGTTGGTGAACTTGTTCTGTTTTGACCCCCTAATTGGACATGTGCCACCATTAAATGTGATTTTTTCATGACATCCAAAATACCTAAGCAAGTCGGCTTACATATAATAAATAAGTGTAGTAAGGACAGACATTTCCCTTTGAAAGCTCAGGCAGAGATTTGGTCATTTAAAAAACTTCAAGAAGAAACCTAACAACGTTGAGCTCTAAGACAGTTAGCACTAACTTTATATTTTTCCCCACTGCACATCCACTGTGATACTGACTCTACAATAGAGCTTTGCTAAAACTAGTTGCCATCAATCAATAGAAGCTTCTATCATCAACTAACTATATGGTCTTTTTCTACTGTACATTATTCTTTGCAATAGGAAATGTTGCTATAAACCAACACGAAGTAGATAACCGGTGTCTCAAGCTTAGGAGATTGCTTTTACCTTCAGAGGCCTTCTAGCACCCAGCTAGACATTCCATTCAAGTTCCAGTTAGCCATTTTAATTTAAAACACTGCCCTCTGGGAATGCTACCAGTCTTATACTTAAAATCATCACTCCTTGAAGATAAAGGAGTTTCCGATTCTTTCTAAATCAGTACTGTCCTGTAGACAATGCAAGTCACAAAAATAATTTAAAGGTTCTAGTAGCTACATTTTAAAAAGTAAAAAGAAGCATGTGAAATTTAGTAATATATTTGTCGAATGTAATGTATTTAGTATATTATCATTTCAACTTATAGATGATATTTTTAAATATTAACGATTATGTTAATATAAATCATTAATATGCATATTAATATTTTATATTCTTTTTTTATATTGTCTTCAAAATCTTTTGTATATTTTGCACTTTCAACTCACCCCAATTTGGTCCAGATGATTCAGCTCCTTTATGGCCACAAGTATAGCTCTCAGTCTTCTAAAGCTATGATACTGAATTCGCGGGCAAGTATTTCATGGAGTGAATGATAATGGTTTCCTGTAAGATTTTGATGTAATTCCTTTGGAGGTGTTTTACTCTAGATAAACTTAAGAATGTGTCCTAGCCCTCAGATGTATTGGGGATCAAAATGTTTAAAAACCACAGATTTAAAAAGACACACTAAGCTTTGAGAATAAACCTGTCAATGTGCCTGACATCATATAATGACTTTTTCTGAGAAAAAACTAGAATTTAATTTCAGAAATATAGCCAAACCATCTTCCAATACATGCAGAAACTAAAATATACACTTTTTGAAGAATCTATGGGTTAACAAAGAAATTGTACTTGAAAAATCAAATATTTTGAACTAAAGAAAAAAGCACTGGGAAGTATCAGCTAAAATAATAATTAGAGGGGTATATATAGACTAAAACACATGTTTATGAAATAAGATTGAATATTAATAAGCTGTGTGTCCTACACAAGAAGTTAGCAGAAAGTATAATAGCTAAGACTAAACAATGCTGATAGTGAAAACTAAAAATATCAAAAAGACAAGATCAGGATAAAGACAGGAAACAACACACACACAAATTTACTTATGTATATGTGTGCAAATATATATACATATGCACATACACACATATACAGAGAAAGATAACCACAGATACAGTAAACATTATTTTCAAAATACAAAGAGAATATTACAAACCACTTATAGCCAATATATGTAAAATCTTAGAGGAAATGAAATTTCTAAATATATGTAAGTTGCTGAAAGTGATTCCAGAAAAAAATTTAAAACCTTTAAAGAATTTGAATCAATAATCAATACTACCTACAAAAGAAGAAAAAAAAGAAGGAAGGAAGAAAGGAAAGAGAAGTCCAGCAGAAGCAAGTTCTACAAATTCTAAGAAGTAAATTTTAACTTTCAAATACAAAACTTCTCCGGAAAATATATAAATGATGAACTGCCCAAAATTTTTAAAAGTTAGTAATGTTTGATAGTAAAGCTGTACAATCACAGGAAATAAAATGTGTAAGCCAATCTCTCTTATAAACGTATGTGCAAAATCTTAAGTTAAAAATTGTCATACCAAATACATCAATGTATTTTTAAATGAATAGTTATAGGAGGTTATGTAGTTTATAGGAAGATAAGTAGTTTAATCTCAGAAAAATCTGTTAGTCTAATTAACCACATAAACTGATTAAAGAAAAAGCACCATATGGTTTTCTAAATAAATGCAGAAAAGTCAACACCTATTCAAAAATTTTAAAAGGTAGGGGAAGAGGGGCTGGCCAGTTATCTCACATGGAAGAGCATGGTGCTGATAACACTAAGGGCAAGAGATCAGATTGCTGTACTGGCCAACCACAAAAAAATAATAAGTAAAGAGACTGTAAAAATGTAAACTAAAAAATCATTTAACAAATAAGAGATATGCACCAAAATCTACAGCAAATACCATGTTTATGAAAGATAAGAGATATTGTCATTTTTTTCAACTTTCATGATATACTTTAGCCAAAGAATGAAGACTAAAGAACTAAAATATTAGGTTTGGAAGGAAAAAAATAATAAAACTCATCATCTGTATATGATGTGGTTGTCCATACATAAAATGCCAGAAAGGGTGGTGGGCATGAGGTCCATATACAACATTGAGCAGAATTTTTTTCTATGTTAACAACAACCAATTGAAAATATAATTAAAAAAATTAGGTACTGAGAACTATATTTACCAAAGTTGTATAATACCATTACAAAAAAATTACAATGTTATTAAAAGACAAAGACTTCCTAAGATATTGAATTTTATGATATGAAAAGGCATATTATACACATAGGTAGGAAGACAGAAAAATACAAATTCAACTGTTCTTCCAAGTTAATAAATTTCACACAAATCCTGTAAAAATTACAACAGGGTATTTTTTTTAATAGTATTTGACAAGCTAATTCTAAAACTTATGTGCAAGAACAAAAACTGTAGATTAGCAAATACTATTTTGAAATTTAAAAAAATGAAAAGGAGAAAACAATGGATCACAAATTGCAGCAATTAAAATGAGTAAGGTATTTGGCACAAATAAACTGATAGAGAAAAACAAAAAGTCCCCTCTCACCCCACTCCCAAAACAACTTGGGAACTTGTTTTGAAACAAAAATAGTATTCTAAATATTTGGAGAAAAGATGAACTACGGAATAAATTCTCTATCTAAATGAGAGATCCCTACCCACTACCATACACATTTAAGGAAATGAAATATATAGGGCTTGGTTATTCATGTGAAAAATAAGTATGAAACCCAGATTTCTGTTTCTAATACATTTCCTTAATTAAATGAAGACAACTCATCAGTTATTACCTTTGTTTAAATTCTATGAACTTTCTAATGCATCTCAAAATTATTTTTCACACTGATTTTTACTCTGCAGTTTCACTACAAATGAATGTTTTTTTTAGTACATATGAGATATTAATATTAGTAATTCATCTAGAACACTAATCTTGGAAGAAAATAAGCTAGAGTTTATATGTGAGAGTAATTTATACACGTGTATAGAATTTAATATTATTATGAAATGTCTGGCAAAGAACAGTACAATCTCTGTCACTATGGCTGGTATATATTGCAATGGTTGTGGTCAAATGGGAGTCTTAGGGGAAACTTGCTAATATCCAGTGCTCTGCTGATACCTAGCTCCATACTAATGACATTGTGTGTTGATTCCCGTAGAAGGAAATTCCTCCCCAAGATTTAACAACACTGTCATTGGCAAGAAATGACAGTTTATAAGGTCTTCATCAAGCAAAATCTCACATTATTAAATGTTTGGCACCAAACCACAGTGGGTTTTGGGTGTAGAGAGAGGCAAAGAGATGAAGGAGGGGATTAATGCACAGGAATCAGTAATTTTGGGAATGTACTCCAAGCTGACCTGTAGAGGGAGGGAAAATCCTTGTCTTTCATATATTTGTTATCCAATGTGCATTCTGTATGGCTACTTGAATTTATATTGCTCTCACCCATTTACATGTTACTGATAAATGTTATATTCTTATACTTGATTAATGGTCTCTCTGGACTCAATCAGTGTGCCATATTCTTTTGTGGCTCTTATCCTTATGAAATATCATTCTGCTTATACCCAGGAAGGATTTATTATATACTGAAGCAAATTCATTTTACATTTTCCATATCTTTAGAATAAACATTTGTTTGTTTTATTGCGAAACTTTGGGGTTTTAAGAGTTGCACCTTTTGTAAGTTCTTTAGTTCTTGGTTTACTGGAAGATGGATTGTGTCCTCTAATACTAGAAAAGTTTCAGTTAATATCCTAATGGATTACCTTGTACAATTCTGCAGCTTGTTAAACTATGCAGATCTTAGGATCTAAACCATGTAGAGCAGAGGGCAAACCACACAAAGGAATAAACAAGCAAGAACCAGAGCTTAGCCATTTGGGGCAGACGATCTCTATAGCCAGTGATATTTGTAAATGCTACAGAAAACAACATTAAGAATAACCAAGATGCATTCATTTGACAAGAAACTTCAAATGTTGGTACTTTACAACTCTACCCTGAAATATGTGAAATAAGTATATGATGTTTGCACAAATGCTCTAGATGCCTGCATTGGATATGCTTAATTAATATCTCATAAGGCAAGCCCAAGGAACTGAGGAGCATAGGTCACTCCTTACTGTAAGAAAGGACAAAAAAGACCTGGGTAAGAAAGGACACAGAACACTAGAAGAATAATCACGTTTTTTTTTTTTAAGTGATTGCTAAAAACTCCTGTTTACTGCAGATGGATTTTATATTTGACCAGTTAATGTGATTCCCAGGGTGGAAATCAACTGACAGATAGAATTTGATAGACTTTCCAAAGTTAAGATGATCAGACTTAAGATCCAAAACAGGCAGGAAAAACATGGAAACTTTCATAAATTCTTTAATAAAAACTAATAAAACATACAGATAAATGTGTCTCTTGCATTCGATGTAAGGCAACTCATGCGAAAGACTTAATTTTAAACACAGAGAAATATATAGTCACAAGGTGCTGACTATTAGGCAAAACTTAACAATAACTATTTCTATACATCAGCAGCTTAAAAATTGCAAGGATAGTAAATATAAAAATATAAATAAAAAATAAGTAGAGAATTAATCAAAATATTTCTTTTACTATTTTCTCCTTTTACTATATTTTCTTTGGATTGTAAATTTTGAGTTATCTTTCCGAAATTAGAGGAAGTAACGATTCTAGTTATTTTATTATTACTGATCCCCTTTGTCTGCCTCCTCTACCTCCAGCACACATACTTCCTGTCTGTCTCTCTCCCCCACCCCACCCCCACTTCCTCCACCCCTCTCATCCAGGGAAAAGAGAAATATATATCACAAGTCTGAATTTTATAAATGTAGCCCCTCTTTGGTGTTTTATCGTTGCTATGGCTGTTGCTGTTGTTTGTCTTTTTAGTTTTAAACTTCAAGGATTCAGTGATCCCTAGCTACCTGATTCTTTCCAAAGGAATGTTGCTCTAATCCTTCAACCAATTCACCTCGCGACTGGGAGAACCAAGGCAGAAAGCTAAATTAATACTAGTACCAGTGGGTCAATGTGAAGAGGCTCTAGAGGCTTCTGTTTCCATTTAATCTCTTGGAAACTAGATGCCAGAAATGATCTTATTTATTTTTTAGTAGTCAGTTCTTCAAAACATAGTGTCTGAAAATCATATTTAAATCCTTTATACTACACCAACACTAACAAAGACAATTGATACAATTATTCTTTCATCTTTGCTGGGCAACAGCTGACAAGAACTATTGATAAAGACTAGTGAGTGGAGGAAAGAGAAGGTATAAACATGCAGTTAGAATTCACAGATTCCAGGAAAGCAGCGAAATCTCCATCTGTGTTGCTCGTCTGCCATGTCACTTGCTAGACTCACAAGTGTGGGTGCTATTGTTCTTCTCCTGGGTATTTAGAGTCACAAACTGAAAGAGTACTGCATTTAGAGAGATCAGAAAGGAAGATGTAATTAAAGAACTCGAACGTAATGGCAAAGGGTCTGTAAAACAGGCTACTAGCAGAAGGGCACCTTGGAAGAGTCATGTGCATGGTTTTTATTGTTGGTTATTTCTCCTTTTGATTAAATTAATATTAAAGGTCGGACTTAATTTATGTTTATCTTAAATATTAAGACATTTTTAGTGCATACTAACTGTTTTAAATATTAGCTGTTTTAATACCCTTAAACAACATGGGTTTGCACTGTGTGGGTCCACTTACATGCAGATTTTTTAATAAAAACATGTACACTACCATAAATGTATTTTCCTTATGATTTTCTTAATAACGTTTACTTTTCTCTAGCTTACTTTTTTGTAAGAATACAGTATATAATATATACACAAAATGTGTGCTAATTGATTATGTTATCAGTAAGCCTTCCAGTCAACAGTAGGCTATTAGTAGATGATTTCTGGGTGAGCCATTTATTGCCTTTCTGAAAAATTCTTCTGAATACCTAAGATTATGACAAATGAAGACTATTATTTCGCATTTCAAATTAAAGTCAGTTTCATTCTTGGCTGCAGAATTCACTGCCAGAAATTACTAAAGTTCTAGAGCTATAGTTCTAAACTTGTTTTTCCTCTTAAAAATTCTAAAAGTTTCGTGAAGGTTGAATTATAATATAGAAGTCCTTCATAATTCTGATATTGGCAGTCTATTCATTCTTTTTAATTTACCAGATGTTTATTTTGATTCTGTTATTCACAGATCACTGTACCACACACTGGAGACATAATAATAAACAAGACATGGATGTTAAAATTCATGGATGTTATAGTTCAGGATGTTATAGACAGAGAAGTAAACATTAATGAATTATGATAAATGTGATGAATTAAAACAAGAAATTTGGTTAAAAACCATTCACAGAAGGAGGAATGAAGTATTTTAAGTATGATGATCAAAGAGGCTGAGGAGATAATATGCAAACTGAGACCTGAAGGATCAGAAGTCAGCCCTGAGAAGAATCAGGGGAGGAGCATGTAGAAAGGCTCCAAGATTTCTTCTTTCTGTATAGTTTAAAATTATTACTTTTTAACACCCAACTACCTTCACATAGGTTTGGATTAGTGCTGCCTCAATACAGGACATGAACTTTTAACATAGAGGATATGGATGACTTTTGTGAAGCTACATGATTCTCTGGAAATAATGCAGACTGTTGTAATTCTGTGACCTTTTGAAGGTATGGATATATGTGTATTTTCCTGGATACAGTCCTATCTTTCACCATGTTTTCAGATGGTTCAAATATACCTTCAAAGGGTTAAGATCATATTAACTTAACCCCTTTGGTTAATATTTCCTGTGTTTGTTTTCCCATATTCCTTGATTTCTCCTCGCTGGACTATTTGATTTGAGAGCGGTTGATTTTTTGTCGTTAATTTAATAGTCATATGTTAACAATAAAAAATACAACCAACCTCTCTACTCATAATTAGACTGCCTTCTGATTTTATTTGAGGATTTTATAATTTTCCCTCCTGCCACACAATATTTCCAGTTTTCTCATATTTTTGAAAAAAAAGGTGTGCACCCTCCCTCTAATCATCCAGATAGTTTAGAAAAATAAAATCTTAAATCAGCATATCAAAATTATTTACAAAAATATTTTACTAAAAACAAAGTATTAGTAAAAAATATATATATATATATACTAAATTCAGTATAGTGGCACTATACCAGATTTATAGTTAACATTTTAATCTTTAATATACCAGAAACACTTTTATTTATAATAATGAATATGCCTAAGTAAAATAATTTTTCCATTTAATACTTACATGTTTACTCATTTACTAAAGTCGCATATTATTACATGCTTTGCCATGAATCATATCTACGTGGTAATTTAAAGGAATTTCTATATTCTGAAAGTATTGTAAGGATTAAATATTTTCTAATTAATATTTTTTTAAAAATTTAAATAAAATCTTGCTAAGTCCAGTAACTACTTTGAAAGCAAATTTCCCTCCCAAATTTTACAGATTAACATCATGTTTAATCATAATGTGATACAATGTTAATTTTCTATGTTTATTTATCTATGAAATATTTTTCTTACATCAAAATTACATTTTAAGGATTTTTAGATATGTATTCTTCTGGAAAGATTACCAGTGATGGTAGTAGGGGTATAATTTACAGTAATAATGGCCTGCTCTGTGTCCCTGGGGGGGGGGGGGGGGGAAAAAAACCCTGGGTGAGGTAGAGTGGGATGGGGGAAAATATATCTAATTTGTCCCAGTCACAACATATTTTCCCCTGTACTTAGATGTAAGCAGTTAAACTCTGTATACTTAGAAAACAATTGAATGTGTGGGAAATCCTAAATGGTTACTTATTACAGTTAAATATTCTATATGACATGTTGTACAAAAGAAAGTTTGTAGGGAAACACGTTTCTGAAATTCACATCACAGTAAAATCAACCAAAAGGGAAAGAAAAAAAATGAAACCCATAAAACCTTCCTCAGAATGGAAGTACATTTTTCCCTAAATGAGTGTGTAGTCTCTTTGTTTGTTTTGATGTTCTAAATGCTTACTTTTATATTCTTAAACATGAGAACTGAGACACAGAAAACAGAATTATATTTTTCAGTCACCATTAAACTTTTAGTTCAATTAATTCTTGTACTGAGTCAAATAGAAGTAGCAACTGTGCCCAACAGAGCACTTTGATAAATCTTTTTTGGATTTGAGAACTGAATTTAGAGAGAGAGACTAACATATAGGATTATACTGAATTTTTATGGGTTCTTTGGGGGTGAAAGGCTACATGTGGGCAATTTTAAATTGATCACATTCAGCATTAGCGTTATACGTTAACCCATATCTGCACATCCTACCTTCAGATTGGAACTCTATGCTAATAAAATAAGTAAGATAATAAACAAGCACCAATTGCTTTGCTTCCACTTTTCTGTTCCTTTACTCCCTCCTGCTGGACCGAATGCTCTGCTTAATCACAACCTTACTGCTGTCCTATTGGAATGGGTTTCTTATTGGTCCTAGGGGACAGCTCACTGACTTCAAAGAGACTGTTGAGGTATGACTACAAATGCTGTTTGAAGACAGTTTTCCAAACTTGCCATGCCTGTTACAGTACTTCTGTGATATATCATGGTGTCATATTTATCAGTATGTTAGGACCTTGCTTTTTTTCTTCCCCATTTAAAAAAAAAAATATATATATATATATATAAATATATGTGTATAAATGTCTATATACTATAAATATATATGTATACTATATAAAATATATATAAATATATATAAGCATATAAATATATACCTATATACTATATATAAATAAGTATATAAATATACTATATAAAATATATATAAATATATAGGTATATAAATATATATCTATATACTATATATATATAAAAATACATATATATAGTATTTTATAAAAGAGTTCAAGGTCTGAAATAAAACTTCAGAGGTTCATATTCCCACCCCCCAAATTTACCAGTTTTATGGCTTTGGGAAAGTTACTTAACTTCTTTGTTCCTCAGTCTTCTCATCTATAAAATGGATATATTAATTTTATCTACTATGTAGGGGTTAGAGAAGATTAAATGAGGAAATATAGATTACGGGTTTGCATGTAATAAGCACTCATTTATGTATCAGTTACTACTTCTTAATGTTTGAAGGTAATAGAGGCTCAATGGTGACCTGAGAGAGGCTGTTAGGCAAGTAAGTAGTACATGTCTAACTCTCTATTCTTTCTGCTATATAGTATGGGTTTTTAAATGAAAATATTTGAGAAGAGAGAAGCCATGAAGTAAAAGGGGAGAGTATAAGACTGGTATTCTTTCCCTTTGTTATTTACAGAGGAATTGAATGCTTTTGTGTTTAATCTTCCTCTAGAGCAATCTGTGTGGTTTTTCTGATCTATATTTTTTATTCCTGATCAGTACCTGGAAGCATTCAAACATTAACAACAAACTTCTTTAGGGGTTCTGTTTGTTGTTTTCAATAACCAGATTATACCACTCTAACTCTTTTCATTTATTATTTCAGCGACCTAAAGAGATGATTAAAACTGAGCTATATTCTTAACAGTGTGGCTAAACATGCACCATTTGTCTTAATTAAATTTCCATTATATGCTATGTGCTGGATCTGGAAATTTATTCCACTTTTAACAGGTTATTGGAAAATTTGTTATGTTTCAGACTTGAATTATTATTTTCTTTAACATTGGTTGATGGTTTACCTTTGGCAACGTTTATATAATAAACATGATATAGCAAGTAATATTAGTAATGGCTTAAATGAATCAGTCACAATTGTCCTTTCTTTCAATCAGCCAAGGAGAAATCTTTGGAAAAACTTCAGTTTAATCCATGCCTGGCTCGATTCATTCATGTGGTTCCTCTTTCCCCTTTTAATAGCATTCATTTATGCTTGTTCATTTTGTTTGAAAACTTAGTTTTATGGAAAACTATTTCACAGAAGCTTATCATTTTTATAATATTTAGTATATTGAAGTCAAAAGGAATTTTTAAAAAAAATTTGCCACCCATTCTATGCTTTTATTTCTTTATATTGAAAAATCTAGTAACTCCAGGATTCTTTTTTTGTTTTTCCTTCTTTGATAAAGCTCCAAATACCTGATTTAGTTATTTGGATGTTTGTTTATTATTTCAGAATTCATCAGCCAATAAACACAGCTGAATAATAATAGTATTGATCTTGATAAGCCTCTTGGAAACCATGGAAAAAGTAAATTTCAGATTTATAGTGCAATCCTAATGAGATAAGGTCACATACTGATTATTTAACCTGTTCTATTAAAATAATTGTTGATGTTCCGCATTGCTGATATTATTATATAGGAATATTGTACATAAAAATAAACATGAGCTTAAGGTAACTTATAATTATCTGTCATTATATCTATGTGTGCAATTTTCATTCTGTGCATACCTGTTATGTAGGCTGTATATTGTTTCACAATATAATAATAAAACATTTTTTGTACCCTGGGAGCAAGATAGCCAACTAGAGTTGTCTGGTGCTCATCCCCCCAAAAAAACAGATTGAAACAACAAACAACTATATTTTGACTGGAATGACTGAAGAAAACACTCTGCAGAGCACCAGGGAAGTGACAAAATCCTTATGGAGCATGGAAGATTGGGATAGCACCACAGAGAGCAAAGCAAGGCATCCTGCCTCTGCCTCACTGTTTCTGCAAAGGTACTGGCTTGGAGTCAGGTGGAGAAAAGACTTAGTCCGGGTTCAATAGATTACAATCCCTCTAAGGAGTTGGTAGTCCCTGCTGAACCCTTGTAAGCCTGCTCTAGGCCCACCAGTTGATCTGGCAGCCCTAATCAGTTGCCAGGCCCTTCTGCACAAGTGTATGCCTGTTCCTTGACTGACAGTGGATCTGGTAGTGGCTTTCTCTTGTCTCAGTAAGACTCTACAGAACTTCTAGGTCCTGCAGCACCAGTGCACACCTGCCACTTTCCTGATTGTGAGCCAGTCAGTGGCATTGCCTCAACCTAGAAGGCCTCTACCTTTCACCATATATAAAAGTCAACTCAAAACTGATAAAAATTCAAATATAAAACTGGAAACTACGAAGCTACTAAGAGAAACATAGGGGAAATGACCCATGACATGGGGCTGGTCAAGGATTTTTTAATTGAGACTTCAAAAGCACAAGCAATAAAAGCAAAAATAGACAACTGGGATGACATCAAACTAAAAAGCTTTTGCACATCTAAGGAAACTATTAACAGAGTGAAGAGATAACCTACAGAATGGTTTAAAAATATTTGAAAATTATACATCTGACAAGAGGTTAATATAGAAATATGTAAGGAAGTTAAACAACTCAACAGAAAAAAAAAATCAATTGGGAAATGGGCAATTGATCTTAATAGACACTTCTCAAAAGAAGACATACCAATGGCCAAGAGGCATATGAAAAAATGCTCAACATCACTAATAATCAGGGAAATACAAATCAAAACAATGGGATGCCACCTCACCCCAGTTAGGATGGCTACTATCAAAAAGACAAAAGAAAGCAAGTGTTGGTGAGGATGTGGAGAAAAGGGAATACTCGCACACTGTTGGTGGGATTGTGGACTAGTATATCCATTATGAAAACAGTGTGACGATACCTCAAAAAAATTCAAAATAGAAGTATCATATGATCCAGCAATCCCACTACTCAGTATATATCCAAAGAAGATGAAGTTCATTGTGGCTCAATTTACAATAGCCAAGACATGAAATAAACCTATGTGTCCAACAACAGATGAATGGATTTAAAAAAAAAAAAGTGGTACCTATGCACAGTGGAATAGCACTCATCCATAAAAAGAGTGAAATCCTCTCATTTTTGGCAGCATGGATGAACTTGAAGGTCATTATGCTAAGTGAAATAAGCCAGGCTCAGAAGGAAAATACCACATGATCTCACTTAAATGGGAAATCTAAAAAAAAAAAAAAAAAAATTAGATTGATACAGAGACAGATAGTAGAAAAGTGGTTATCAGAGACTGGAGAGGGAAGAAGGGAAGAGAAGGCAGGACCAGGTTGGCTGATAGGTACAAAATTACAATTAGGTGGCAAAAATGAATTCTGGTGTTCTATTGTAGGGTGACTATGGTTAACAGTTAAGTTTTATATATTACATAATAGTTAGATGAGAGGCTTTTGAAGGATTTTTGCTACAAAGAAATGGTAAATGCATTAGGTGGTAGATATGTTAACTAACATGACCCGATCATTACAGAACATATATATGTATCAAAATATCAGATTTTACCCCATAACTATGTATAATTGCAATGTGTTCATTAAAATAAATTTTAGAAATGAGACATTTCTTAATGAATTTTAGCAAGAGGTCTAGTTATTTCATTTTTCTATTTAAGCAAAATATTGTTTAGAATATCAACTTAAGTGTAACCACTTTTGCTACTGCTAGATATCGTTGCATTTATGAAAGTAAAGACTTTGGGGAGAACAAAACATTTTTAATGTTTAATACACTTATTTTAACATTGTTCTTTAAAACCCTTACCAGTAAATGAAGATGAGATTAAAAATGCAAATTCCTCACTTAGGTTGTGATTATAGAGATTCTTTTTAAATAATGGGAAACTTGCACTACATGCATTTAGTAACCAATAATTAGTATATACAATATGTATATATGACATGATTTATATTGGATTCACCTATTTTCTGCCAAACATCTAGCACTGCCATTAACACATAGTGCTAGGTAAATGTTTGTGGAATGTTGTTATGCTTCACAATACATTTATGATGTAAAATAGCTACACCAATATACATAGTTAAAGATAAATTATATGTAACCTACAGGTCAGAACAATGTAAAGTAAGTGATACTCGTATATTTTTTGTGCGTGAAAATTTTTGTTTGAACATTCAAAACCTTTTGCAGTCCTAAAATGCTTGTCTTTAGAATTCTTACTGAACTAATGGTAATTCTTGAATTTCTGATTAGCAGTGGGGAATTCAGTGTAATTGTACTAGAGTTTAATTATGAAGTTTTATTCAAGACATAGTAACTCAATTTTTATATACCATTTTGTTGCCCTGGGAATAGTTAGAACGATAGCTGTCTTATAACAAAACACTGCAAGGGTGTGCTGGAGACCGCTCATGCTTGATCGCAAGAATGAGTTGCTAGCAACTCTTCCCAATTCCATGTTCAGTCATCTTATATTTGTAGCCTCAAAATAGCCACATTGGGAGTATTTCTACAAGGAAATAGGAAAATGCTACAAATCAGGGCTTTTTTTTTTCCAGCAAGCCAGCCATCAAACGTTTGCCAGCTCACCACTGGAAATATCTGAATCAAAGATGCTTAACTTGGTCATGCTCTTAGAAAATGGATATTTTCATTTTTCATATGTCACATAATAAACATTGTCTTATAAATGTGTTTTTTCAGTAAGAATGTTTCTGTTGTGAACTTCTTTCTGAACATATATATAAGAAAAACTAAAAATTGAACATAACTGAAATTTTAAGAAAAAGGATGACATGGAATTAAGACATACAGAGAAATGGAATGCTAGAAAGACATTTTTAGCATTAGTTCTCATGCAGAGTAATATACTGACAAATGGAGCATTGATGGATTGAAGACTAATGTGGCCCTCAAGCACTTATTCTTCTAAGTTTATTTTAAAAACTCTTTTAGGCCTTATATCTTTTAAGCATTTCCTTCAGTGATGCTTATGTTTGAAACCTCTTTCTCCCTTAAGTTCAAGTGTCAGATTAATTCAAAGAAACTCACCTTGTTTCACTCATATTAGTTTTGTTTGTTTGTTTTTTGTTTGTTTGTTTTTGTGACCGGTAATGGGATCGGAACACTTGGCTTGGTGTCGCCCGCACCGCGCTCAGCCAGTGAAGTGAGCGCACCGGCCACCCCTATGTAGGATCCGAACCCGTGGCAGGAGCGCCGCTGCGCTCCCAGTGCCGCACTCTCCCGAGTGAGCCATGGGGTCGGCCCTCATTCATATTAGTTTAATCTTTTAAGATATTCATATTTATGTAAGCTATTTGAAGAGAAAAATAAGCATACACATCTCATATCTGCACTTAATTTAAATATTAAACAGGTTTTTTTCCCCCACATTGGCGATTAGCAGGAGTTGTCATTAGTAATAAGAATTCCCTTAGATGCAATCTAATAAGGAAGACTGATATCTACTGAATATTTCTTTGAAATGGTTACTGTACATGAATATTTCCCCAGACATACATATGCTTTCATCAGTAAAAGAGAGATAAAGATGAGGTAGAATTGAGAAAATGCATGTTTATTTCATAATTTTTAAACCTTAAACATTTTTAATCTCTTGTAACTATAAATGTAGAGAATAGATATGGTTTAAATCACTACAAAATAATATTATAAAATTACATGCCCTTTGGACTTCACAAATCACTTGGAAGTCTAAAGAATCCTGGTTTATTTTTAATATTTACTAATATAAATTTGGCAGTCTCTGAATATGCAACTTCATCTAATGATTATGAAATTAGGTCCAGTATGTAACCACATGAAATAAATGTCTTATAAACATGTTTGATTAGTTGTTCACACCACTAAGCATGTCCTGCAAAATATTAATCAACTTTATAGGGCAATGCATGAAGGGAGATTTGAAAATCTTGTTTTAATAGCAGTATTATGTTCCGTTCCATTTGGACAGTTAAGATGTATCAATACCTCACATCTTGTGCATATTAAATTTCCAATATATATATAGATAATAAAGTTCAAAGAAGCTTTAGTTGATATTTTTCACAAAAACTTAAAGTTATACCAAAAATATATGAAGTTCAGATTCAAAAGATGGAGTTTTAGACTTAAAACCATATTTAATTTTGAAAAAATGGGCTTGTTTTAAAATTCATCTCAAGTGTTTGACCGAAGGAAATTTGTGATATTCCTGAAGCAGAAACAGCTTAATGATAAAGAACGACTGTTACAAGATGTACTTAAGGCTATGTCTGAATACAAAAAAAAAAAAAAATTTTGTAGGTATGTGTGTGTGTATACATCAAAGTCTACAAAACATTTGTGGAAATAGTCATATTATCTTTTAATTCTATTTCTCCATGACCTTTTTGAAGTACTCTTATATATTAGAGGCATTTAGAGTGATGTGAAAGAAAAAAAACGTGAAACCCCTCTGCTTATACCATATATGCTTTCAAGGACTCCGAGTCCAGACAAAGGGGTTACTAGAGGATGTCATAGAAACTCTGATGACTCTCACACAGAAGATGTACTTTATTAGGGCAGTTTCTTACATCTACTCAGTTTCACGGATCATTATGACCTGCTGTTACACGGGTGATATCCATCTGGCAGCTGGAATTCTCTACTGGTAGCTTAGAAAATACTATTTCAAGTTTCTCACTGATTTACTGGGTTTGAGGGAATATGCAAGATGGAGAATTGTCTTAACATCAAATACCCTGTTGATAATCTTTGAAATAATCTGGTATTAAAAATAAATTGAATTGCTGAGGAGTTGTGCTCATCAGCACAACTCAAAATACCATAAAAGTATAATTCCAAAATGGTAAGCTATTTTTTTCCCTGTAGTTGTTCTGTTTTGTTTTTATTGTTTTGCTTTTAATCTGATGAAGAAAGAATTCACTGTTCCGGAATTCTGGAGAAGAGACAGTTATTGCCAGTGGCAGTACAGGAGTAAAGATAATTTCAGACAACAGCAGGCTTTCTTGCACATTCTTTTCCATTTCATTAATAACATGGTCCATAAAGAGACATGCTTTGCGAAGCTGAAAGTGGAGATAGAAATTCCTCAGAAAGACCAGACATCTGTGCAGATGATTAACATTTTTTAGATACATTCTCTTTTTTCGCTGGCTTTTTATGGAGATGTTGATGGAAGATGAAGCAATGATTAGCAGCCTCGTCCATCAGCCACCCTGCTTTTTAATCACAATCTATTGTCACTGTGTGAGCATTCCTCAGGTCTTTCCTTACGTGTTACCTATTCAGCCTTCTATGACAAGCATTTAAAATTGAATTTTCTGCCACATCCCAGCACTCCATAGCAATTATCACCAAATAACATATATCCTATTTATTTTCTTGGCTGTTTTTATCTATCCCCTTTCACGAGAATTTCCTTGAGAATAGGGATTTTTATCAACTAGTTTCCTTGCTGTGTCACCATTGACAATAGCATTGGCTAGGTTCTCAGTAATAAGCCCTCAATAAATATTCATTGAAGGAAAATGAGGAAATAGTCCCAGGTGGGTCAAGTGATTTGCCAAAGCCTACATTGATTCTTAATGTTAAAACCTCACAAGCATCTCAGGAGGTGTGAAGCAAGTTGGACACATGACCCAGCTTAGCATTCTTGAAGGGAGAGTTTGCTCCCTTACAGGTATTTTACATAGGTGGGTCACAAGGATAGGTGCAATGGGAAGATAAATTACTCTCTATTTTAGGTGGGAAGAGACATTATCTTTAGGACACAATTAGAAACTCAACATTCAGGAGTTCAGATGCACAGAAGTTATTTAAGAATTTGAGTCCACCTTAACTTGATTGTAACTCGAAGAGGATTTTATGTGTAGTCTTTCCCAGACTTTCACTTTTCTGATATAGTGTTCTGTTTGTGTTCTGTTTTGTTTGTTTTGTTTGGAGGACCATCTTAGAGGTGCCACGTGCAAATATCAAAAAAATATATGAAATCAAAATATCCTCTATCTTCCCTTAAACATTCATAAGAGAATATTTTATCCATCAAAAATAAATAGAAATAGAAATCATGTTGTTTAAAATAAAAGGTAGTTCTTTAAATCCAACAGAATTAACATTATGGAAAACTTGCTATATTGAGTTGAAGTATTTTTCTCATTTGCTTATGTTCAAACAGTGTTCTGTACAACTACGTTAAGGAACATTTCTTACACATTTGAACTTGTGCAAGCACAAGAATTCCTGACACCAAAAATAATATTGTGTCATTACACCTTTCTTCTGCCTGTTAAAACCCCAAGCAATCTAAGCGAAGCCAGATGAAAATCCTGCCTCTAAGGAATAACCAACCATGAGGGAAAAATACAAAAAATGAGGGGCTTTTCCCAGATCTCAAGGATACAGATTCCTAAATAGCATGCATAACGTACTAACTTTAATTAGCACTGCCCATTCTCAGGGATAAACACAGGACACACAAGCTGAGTATGGTAGGTAAGAGGCATGAGCACATGGTTCTAGGATTGTCACAGAGATACAGATGAATGGGCTACAGTTTGACCTACTCATCATCCAGAAAAGTCTCTAATTGAAAGCTGATGCCAATTAGGTTTTGTGAACTATCCTTATAAAATATTTCCAAGTGCAAAACTTCTCAAATTGTCTTGCCAAATGACAATTCATCTATTTGTGTTTGTTGGTAAATAGCTTATTCTTTAATTTGATCCAGAAGTAATTTAAAACAGCATTAAGAGATACATGTAGTAAAGCAAGAAAATTAAGTCAAAATTATTTAGTCAAATGATGTAAATAGAGGATAGAAAAAATAAGGTCAGAGAGAATGGTCAATTTGCATTTAATCTCCAGCTGAGCCTATTATTCCTTAAATGAGCAATCTTACATTTGTGCAGATAAAATATTTGTTTACATGGAGCATAATTTGCAAATGTAAATTAGAATATATATAGTGTGCATGTACATTTCTATGTATTTTTTAAATTTGTGTATATATGTATCTTTGTAATATCTAATCACATGCAAATTTAGTGAAACACAGCAACACTGAGTGACATCTGTAGGGCAGTGATTACTACTAGCATCTAGTTTGTAGAGCCAGAGATGCTGCTTGTGACCTTACAAAACACAAGACAGCTCTCCAAATTACAAATTGGTCTTAAACATCAGTAGTGCTAAGGTTGAGAAACACTTCTATAGAGTAAATCTTTACAAAACACGATAAATTGAATTCTTCCATGAGTTTCAAATGGAGAATTTTTTCTCTTTGAATAATTTTTCTATATTAAGACCAATGTGGTGGCTGGCCGGTTAGCTCACTTGGGAGAGTGTGGTGCTGGTAGTGCAAAAAAAAAAAAAAAAAAAAAAAAAAGCCAACATGGCCAATATGTACAGCGTACAGAAATTAGGAGTTGCTGCTCTATTTTTAAAAGCAAGTATTCAAGAGCTTCTTAGAGCAGTGTGAAAAGACTATTCTTTTAATCACCTGTAATTTCTACCCCAGTCCTACTTGGGGTCAAAAGGCCTCCTTGAAAAGACTATAAACTGGCCAAGGTACCTCCTAAACATGTACCTTAATGCTGAAAATTCTGTCTTGTCCGTAAAAACATGTTTTCAGTAGAGTACAGAAACTCATTTGAATCAAATCCATTTCACCAATGTATTGAGCATCTGCTAACTCTAAAGTATGATACTAGGCACAATATCTCAGAATATAGTTCTAGTCCATTAAGAGTTAAAGATGGGACGACACAGAAGGGATTATGGTTTCAAGGATTTACATTTAGTAACAGGTATGTATCTGAGGCATTTTCTTATTTCAACATGCCTTTTCCTATAAGGTATCTGATTTCCTTAAAAAAATAAAACTAAGAAAGGCATTTTTATATCTTACTCTCCTATCACATTAATTCAGAGGAAAAAAAATGGCACACAAAATCTAAGAAACATGTTGAGTAACACATAGTATAAATCAACAGCAAAACTAGAAAACCTCACTCAAAAAATACTCAAATATTTTTCTTTTACTCAAGCCATAATGAAGACAAAATCCTTAAGGTTTCATTTTGTGCTATAATCAGGGCAATATGCATCATAGACAGCAAACTAAAGTTATTATAAATTCAAAAACATTAATGAATATAGGCACATGTTCTTACTTTCAAGATTGTTCCAATTATTTGATGCTGTCTAACAATATGCTCTAAAACTTAGAGGTTTAAAACATCTTTCTACTGATACTGAGGGCTGGGACCTTGGGAAGGGCTCAGCTTGACACTTCTACTCCAAGGGTGCCAACTGGGATCAGGCGGGGACTAGGCCGATCTAGAAGATCCAAGAGGATGACTTCATGTAGAAGATGACTTCGGTGACACGTCTGACACCCTGATGAAGACAGAGTTCTGGGCCCAGCTGGGCCCCTCTTTCTTTCTTTCTCTCTCCATGTTTTATCGTGGCCTTTCTAACACAGTAGTCAGACTTTTTACATGGCAGCTCAGGACTCCAAGAGACCAGAGCGGAAGGTGCCAGTCCTCTTACAGGCTGAGCCTTGATCTGGCCAAGTGTCCCTTCTGCCATATTTTATTGGCCCAAGCCATCACACACCAGCCCGAATTCAAGCGGCGTGGTAATAGACCCCACCTTTCACTGGAAGAGATATTAAAGACCTACGACCATCATTAATCCTCTACAAAATAGTAGTTCATGTTTAGGCTGATGAATGTTTTAATAACAGTGTTCATGTAGTGATCATAATTAGGAGTAGGGAACAGAGTAGTTGACCCTTAGGGATCTTATCCATATGTATTATTTATTAATTTATGCCATGTGATTTGTCAAAGTATAGTTAACCCATATACCATTTTCAGCATGTTTGAATAATAGTTCGTTTTCTTAAGGATGGGGATTAAAGCATATAAAGTGATCCTATTATGAAAATCTATTTTTTATTGTGTTTAGTTTTCTACTATGATACAGATTTTGTAGCATAATTCTACTTGTAGCACATTTTGGGGAGCTTATGTTTAAAGCCACTTTAAGAAAATGTACAAGTCAGTAGGCAAAACAAATGCACAGAAGTGTATAAGAGGGTACATCAAACAAGTTGTGGAAAAGTAGAATTAAAAGATATATGAATCTTTCCATTACTTTTTGTATGTATATGTGTATACACATAGATGCACATACATATATACATTTATAAACAAACACATATTACATAAATGGATATAAATACACACACTCAATGGCTCAAATAACCCTTGAGGAAATAATTGCTCCAACAATATTCCCTCTATTTTTTTTATATTCACATATAGGATAAAATATTAAACAGAAATATTAAAAGCACCACAAAAGAGGGCATTCCCAATATGGCTAGAGATTTAGTTTTTTGATTAGTGGCAACATTCTCTGTTTTAGCAACTTTTGATTTACAGCTTCGAATAGGCTTTGAAAAATATAATAGAACGTCTTCAATTAAATCCTCCAAACTCAGATTCATGGATAAATAATAATCCGTCAGCTATTTTATTCTCTAACAGTACCCCAGAGAACTTGACAGTCCTAATCACTTCAGCCATTTCTACCTTCATTTGGACTTTATTTCAGTCAAGCCATTTAGTGGAGTTTATCTAAATTACTGTATCTGTTTTCTTATCACACGTTCAGAGCTGTAACACAGAAACTAATTTCAGGTGCAAAATAGAATATCTCAGAGGCCCAGACATCAGTAGTTCTGGTGCATTAGAATGAAAAGTTACCTGTCACTAACGGATATTTGTCTCTGTAATGAGCTGAGTCGAAAGGAACTGTGGCTGTAATAAAATTAGGGGACACCAGCAGCATTGCAGAATCCTAACTGAGTGAACAGATTCTGGAAGTGAGCACATTTCCATTAAAACATATTTTGAAATATGTTCCACTAATTTTGGGTAAAAGGTAAGGAGAATCACAAGCAAAGAAGAACATCCCTGCTATTGCTAAAATACCATGATCTGTAGGTGATTATCTCAGCAGAAGCAATTTTATCACTTCTAACAGTATTCCTTAACATGACATTATTCTGCAAAGGTTTAGTTGTAGCCTGGTAGCCTAATAGTACTGTACATAATAGTTTTTGTCAGCATAGATATTCAAAAGCAGTATTAATGTCAAATTCATCCATTTTGGGAAAGAGGATTTAAAAAAATTTTAACACTAAATTTTCCCAAAGTGGCCATACAGATTCAGATTTTAGTGTAAAATGTTATATTGATGTCTTTCCAGACATGTCACCGTGGAAAGAGCAAGTGGGCTATTCCTAAAACAAGTCCCTCAATTATAAACAGCAGGGAATGGGTCATTCACTTTGTCACCTAGTTTCTCTCCACATCACCACCTCTTGCCTTTTGAAGTCCCTGCACTCTATGCTCCAGCTAAACTCAAAATACTTTCTGGTCCCTCAGTATAGATCTTTATGTTTTCTTTAGAGAACTTAAAACATCCTCTTTTTTTTTTTTTTTGGTCTGCAAGTTTTATTTCTACCTTTCTACCTACCTTCCTTCCATACATCTTTTTAAACTTAATTTCCCCTAAGAAGCCTTTATTCCCTAACTCACAGCCTCACTTTCTTAGAAATTGGTGTGATGGACACAGTAATGTTACCCACATCAGTTCAAGGATGGACTTGCCCAGCTGCTCGGAGTCCTGTCGGCAGGCGGCCTTCAGCTGATAGCATCTTCAGCATTACTTTAGATGAAGAGGCACCTCATTGAAGGGCACACTCTTTCCAAAGTATTCAATGACTGCTTGAGGTGAAAATATAAAGGCACAACTATTTTAGTCCAAGGAGGACAAATCTGACAGGACATTTTAGCTCCAGAGCCCCCTGTAAGTTGACTAAGCTAATGTCAGGCTGCTAGAACAGCTTGACTTGCCCCTGTGCCCACTCCTACCTCCTTCCTTTTTTTCTTCAGGTGCTGATCTCAAGGAGACTCCCTAATAAATATTCTACATCTAAACTCCAACTCAGAGAAACCAATGTGCTAAACGTAATTACGAATCATTTTACCTCACCTTGCCATCTTATTGCAGTCAAAACATGGTATTGTGATTATCTGCGTATCAGTACTTCACATAAGAATATAAGCTTCAAGAAACCCAGCACTGGATAGATGCTCAATAAATAGTGAATAAATTAATAAATTAATGGACGGATTAATGAACAAATGAATCTCTTGAAAACAGATTTTTAGAAAAATACAATCTTAAAGAAAAATTTTCTACCATTGATAAATAGATGTTGCTGAGTCCATCATTCCTTGGTGACTTTTAAAATATCTAAAGATTTCTGATCAATAGCAATTGCCATCCTAGACCACACTCCGTACCTAAGAGTTAAATATGAAATATGGTCCTTGCTTTTCTGCAAATTCCATTAACCTCCTGGACACTCTCTTTGTCCCCTGGACCATTGTCTCTTTTTCCTTACTGTGTTAGTCCATTTCTGTTGCTTATAACTGAATACCTGAAACTGGTTAATTTATATAGAAATAGAACTTATTTCTGACAGTTCTGGAGGCTCAGAAGTCTAAAGTTCAGGGAACAGATCTAGTGAAGACCTTTTCCCAGTGGCAACTTTATGGTGACTCACATGGAGAAACCAGGTGAGCAAGAGAGAGTTTCTCAGTTATTCTGCTTTTAAAGCCATCAGGACTGCACCCATGAATGGATCAGTGCATTCATGAGGACAGTCCTCACAATCTAATCACCTCTTTAAGGCCCCACCTTTCCATTACCATAATAGGATTTCTCACCCTCTTAACACTGTCACAGTGGGGATTCAGTTTATATGAGTTTGGGGGGGTACTTTCAATTCATAGCATTCCACTCCCAAAACTCATGTCCTCATCACTGGTAAATATATTCACTCCATCCTCAAAGTCTTGTTTCAACTCAAAAGTCCAAAGTCCAATCTGTAAAATCAAAACAAGTTATGTACTTCCAAGACACAACGGGGGAATAGGCATAAGAGAGAAACACTCATTTCAAAATGGATAAATGTGACAAAAGAAAAGGGTGACAGGTCCCAAACAAATCCAAAATGCAGCAATGTAGGTATTAAATCTCAAAATTTGCAAATCATCTACCTTGACTCCATTTCTGGTATCCTCTGCACACTGGTACAGGGATTGGGCATCCACGTCCACAGGCAGCCCGGCTCCTATGGCTTTTTTGGTCTCAGGCCATGCTTCTGCTCTCAAAAACTAACATTGCGTGCTGGTACTTTATAATTCTGGGGTCTGCATGGCAGTCTCACTCCCACGGCTCCACGAGGCATGGCCCTCGTGGGGTTTTTCTGCTGCAACTCTGACTCCACATTTCTACTCAGCAGTGCTCTAGCAAAAGTTCTCTGCAGTGACTCTGCCCCATGACAGATCTCTTCCTGGCTCCCCAGGCTTTTCCATGCATCCTTTGAAATTAGGGTGGAGGCTCCAATGCCTTCACAACTCTGGTATTTCTGTGAGCCTGCAGACTTAACACCACATGGACACTGCCAAGGCTTCCAGCTTGTATCTTCCAAAGCTGCAAATCCAGCAGCACCTGGGGCCAATTTAGTTACAGCCAGAGCAGCCAGCATGCAGGGAGCAGCATCCAAGGTAGCCCTGGGCAGTGAGAACCTGAGGGCAACTTAGGCCTGTTCCTCAAAACCATGCTGTCTCCCTAGGCCTCTGGGCCTGTGATGAGAGGTGATGCCTTAAAGATCTCTGAAATGCTTTCAAGGTCTTTCTTCCATTCTCTTGATAATCCCTTTCTTTTGCACTAATCTCCTTAGCAGAGCATCACTGACCTATATTCTTGGTTTCCTCTAACAGCCTTTCTCACTCTTTACATGGCCAGGCTGAGAGTTTTCCAATTTTTTATCCTCTGCTTCCTGTTTAATTATAAATTCTTCCTTTACTTCATACTTCTCCTGCCATAATTCAGCATAGGCTGTTGCAAGTAGCCACACAGCTGCCTGAACTCTTTGCTGCTTAGAAATTTCTTCTGCTAAACATCCTGTTTCAGCACTTTGAAGCTCCACATTCTATATAAAGCTTTGATGCAAAAACAGAAGATAGACACATTTCCTTCTGTTTTTGCATCAAAGCTTTATAGAATGTGGAACTTGATAACAAGAGTGACTCTTGCTCCAGTTTCCAATAAGCTCTTTTTTCTACCTGAGACCAAATTGCCTTTATTGTCCATATTTCTATCAGCATTCTCGTCACCACCATTTAACCAATCTTAAGAAGTTCCAAACTTTCCCTGGTTTTCTTGTCTTTTAAACTCTCAGTAGAATCTAGGCTTTTTCTAGTTTGCTCCTCCAAATTCTTCCATCCTTCGCCAACACCCAGTTCCAAAGCTGCTTACACATTTTCAGGTATTCATTGCAAGCAACAGAAATGGGCTAACATACTTACCATGTAAATTAATTGTCCCTATATACCTTTCTATTTTCCTGTGCAGCAATTTATTAGATATAGATAAGCCTGAATATAGAAAAGGAAACAAAAATAAAACAAAGCAAAACAAGTGAACAAACCAGAGGAAAAGTAAATAAAGATAAAAACAAAATATCTTGTGTGTACACAAACTTGACAAAGATTTTAAGCTGTATATTTGTAAGTTAAGCTGAAGTTGTAATATGTTAGGAATTTGAGCAATTACATTACATCTGTTTTCTAAAATAAAATGAGATTATACGAACAAAGAGGAAGTGCTTATAATTATCATTAAAGCTCTTCACCTTCATAGTGATAGGCTCTGTGTATTGGAGGTAAGAATCCCTGATGTTTCGCTAAATTAGCCTTATGCAATACTTGATTTTATCAGACACTGAAGTGAAGGATCTGAGGTGTGTTGAGCTTTTCTTGCTTTTTAGTGGAATGCAGCCCTTGAGGAGCTGAAATGGCTGATGAAACCATCTCCTGTTTAGTCAAATGCTGCTGCCAAGCTTGTTGAAATAGTCTGTTTCCAGCAATCTTCAGGAGGTTGTCCCACAAATGAAAACAGAATGATGCCAAGGAGTTTATCATATTATCCCACCTTATCAGTTGCCCCACTCAACAGATTGTTAGTGAGTGAAAGCAGGCAGGATACCTGGTCCTCAATCTCCGTTGGGGTGTTTGTTTGCTTTGGAAATCAACATTGCTTCACCAGAGTGCAGTTCCTTGCTTGAACTTTTCAATAAGTGTGGTGGTCCACCCTAAAACAATGGTTATATATGTGGTATGGTACTAATTTCTTTCTTATACTTCAAATTTTCATTGATTTGAAAATTCTATGGTTTTACAGATTTTGTTTATGTTTAGACACATCATTTCTTGCTCTGGAGCCATACACAAGAGTACTTCAAAAAGTTCATGGAAAGGTTCATATTATCTTTTCATTCTTTTATCCATGAACTTTTTGAAGTATCTGTGTATATTTTAGTACCATTTATATTCTGAGTTCTTCTCTTTGGAGGAAAAAAGAAAATGAGATGTCATTTATGAAATGCTTATGGGGTATTGCAAGAAAATATTATCTGATATTTGAGTGTTTTATTACATATAGGACATTAACTCAGTTCCATGTTTAATTAACAATGAAGATTAATAATCGTGAAGCTGAATGTAAATGCTGTTCTACAGCATTCTTATTTCATATTTGATACATAGCAAAGTTTATATAAATTTATACATATATGATACATTTGTACTCAACACAGGATATTGCATTAATAATTTGCAAAGAACTGTTACTCACATACATTAATTACTTAGCACTAGCATGCTGATAATAATATTAGTATATAACTTTCTGCTTAAATTGTAATTTAGGAAGATCTATAATGATAATGTTAACTTTTTAAATACTAATTCAAAATATCCAGTAGTAATTGTAGTGGACAATTAAAGATCTTATATGAATTATTTTCCTAACAGTAAAGCTACAGAGACTATTATGGCCATCATGTAATGCAAAGTTAAAAAGATGGCAAAAGGAACTTTATTCCAGTAAATATTCTATAATAACTGAATAAAATTGTTTATTTCTCAGTGGCAAAGTACAAGTTTTCATGGTTGTGTCCCTGCTCCCTGACACAATGCTTGGATAAATTATATTTTAGACATTTGTTAAACGAGTAGTAGTCTTTGGATATAGGCACTGGTTTTAGGTTACCTTGTGTCCCCCAAAAAGTCATATGTTGAAATCCTAAATCCTGGTACCTCAAAATGTGACCTTTATGGAGATAGAATCTTTATAGAGATAATCAAGTTAAAATGAATTTATTTGAGTGAGCCCTACTCCTATATGACTGTGGGATTTAGAAGAAGAAGAAATTTGGATGCAGAGTTATGCATAGAGAGATATGTCATGTGGATCATGAAAATGGTCATCTATGAGCAAAAAGGCCTGGAACATACCCTTTGTTCACAGCCCTTGCAAGGAATCAATCCTGCAGGCACCTTGATTTTGGACTTCTAGCCACCAGAACTGTGAGACAGAATTTCTGTTTTTAAGCCTCCTGGTTTGTGGCACTAGCAACCTAATACCGCACTGTAAGATGCAGAAACAACACCTAAAATGAATAAATTAATATTCAAATCTTTGTTGATCGATAGGCATTTGCCAAATTCAAGGACCAGAACGCCATCTTGAATTAGCTGTGAAGTTTGAACCTAGAGCAACAGGGGTATCATATCACAGTACCATTTTATCACAGGTTGCAGGAGATGTCACATCTATTTTTATTAAAAATATAAATCAGAAGTTGGTGAATAATTAGCACTTTAAAAGAATCTCAGCAGATTCTAAAGAGTATGATAGTCTAATTCCCAAGATGGAAGAAAATTCAAGTAGGAGTTATGAAAATGTAAAATATATCTATTAAAAATTTCAACAGTCTTGGACCCTTTGACATGAGAATGAAAAACCTGCCACACCTCATTAGTCCCTGAAGACATCATTGTGATTACAACTATCCAGTCAATAATTTCTAGTGACATTGCCACCCAAAATTGTAAATTGTATTCAGCTTCTTTTGTGAAAGACATCAGTAAAATAAGTAATAATATATTTCGGAAACATTTCCAAGAAGAGTAGTTAAAAACAAAAATCTACAATTTCAAAGAGTCATCTGTAGTTAGATGACAAAATCTGTTATGTGAAAAAGCTCATTCCTGGATATTTCAAAGTTTGTCTTCCACTTTTAATATTGCCCTTTGAGCCCTCTGCCAAATAAAGGCAGAATGTGCAAAGAATATACCACTCCAATGAATCAAGCTGCTCTAAAAGTACTAGAGTTTATTATATTGCTTGAAGACAGCAAGGCAATATTTTTGAATGAAAGAAAACAATTTACATCATACTATACATAGTACAAACAATGGAGAGAAGGATAAAGAAAGGATTCAGAGGGAGTAGCAGCTTTCCTGACATTTTTTCTTTTTCCATATTATTGCCACAATTTAAGTACCACAGATAGGCTTTTACTGCCTTTATACCTTTATTTGGTATACAGGAAGCTAGGGACAGATTCACCAGCCCCAAGTCTATGGGAACCAGCATGGAAAATTCTGCTGCACAGATTTGCTTGACTGAAAATATATGTCTGTGTACTATGTAAAATTAATGACTGTGGTAAATATTTAAATGTTTCTAAAATAGTCCAACTCTGATTTCTTCATGTGGAGTTTTGGGGGTTTTTTGTTTTTTTTTTTTTAGTTCCCAAATCCAGTATTTTTGATCAGGGGAACAACATACACATATGCCTTCTTATACCAGTTGTCATAATTTGTTAATTATTTTAACAAGTATACATTTATTAAAATATTTGTGTCTTATCAAGAGAATTAAAAGAAATTCTTTGAATATGTTTCTGTGAACTCCATCCAAAGATCAACGATGAAATTGGGGAGGATTTCTTACCAGTAAGTGGATATCTAACTAGTGTCAGCTCTAAACCTTAATTAAAGGGTTCAGCATATCCAGTATCTTTTTCCTTGAGAAACAGAGACTAAGAGTGGGCTTACATGGAGGTAGTTCATTTTGTAACTCAGAGGACAGGAGGTAGGGAGTTGGCAGGTGTGAAACCATGAAGGAGTGAAAGCCCATTGAAGGGAGAATTAAATAGTTGGTCACTATTAGGCCAACTAGGGTCTTTTCACACTGAGACTTAGTAATGGTGAAATCCACCTCATATTCACTCGAAGGACAGGAGAGAGAACTTTTATTTAACAAGTACCATCCCCCATTGATCAAGGGTCATTCCCTAGAGTATTCATATCCTTGCACTTCTAGGTTGTGCATGATTGAGTGCTGGAAGGGTCAGGGATTCTGGGGCAGAAGTATACCTGAGGTGAGATGCTGTCAGGTATATACCTACAGGATATCAATTGTGTGGAAATGTAGTAAAAGGTGAATTGATTGAACGGAGAACAGGGCTAAAGAAGTTTCTGACATATGCAAAGTTAATTTTTTATAAATATTGACTATTTCAACATTTAATATCTATTCCTTTACTTTTCAACACTAATATTAAACCTTTTTGCTGTAAGTAAAAGAAAACGACTAAAAATTAAATATCATTTAAACGAGAAGCTAGTTTATTACATGAGAGATGAAATTGTACTAGATTTTGAAAACACAATTCTCACTCTCAAATACTTTCAAGGGTGAGATAGGAAATATAAGTGAGAGGGGTAGGGAACTTAGACAACAAGGACTGGTGACAACAGAGGCAAATCAAAGAGCACATGTACTGTCTAAGGGTGTTATCCACTTCTCAACTCTAGCCTATCTTTCCTGGGCAAGAACGCTGGCCCTATGTTATTACATCATCTGATTTTTAAGAAAGGCTCACATATGAATTTTATGTAAAATGTTACAGTTTAAAAAATAAACCTGCAATGAAAAAAAATTTTCAGGCTGGTAACCACCCATAGGTTATTAACTGTGAATCCCAGGTTTAGTTAGTCATTACAAGTTATTAGTATTGAAAACTGAATATATTAAATTTTAATTATTTAATTATAGTAATATTTTGTCCTTAATAATTTAAAGGTAAGCATGATATGTGTATTTTATACTTACTTGTGCTTGCTGGAAAATAATTGTAAAAGACACATGAAAATTTTAATAAAAGAAGTCCATGCATTGACCAATGATGATGAAGTGTAATGGAACAAATCTTTAGCATATGAAATCTGCTAACAAAAATAATAAATAAATAAAGCAATATCCAACATTTGGCCAATCTGTAGGAAATAGATTAAAAGAGTTCAAGTTCTCTAGACTTGCTTATGAGTTTGCTACCCCACAACTTAAACCAAATATCCTTAAATATTCTTTGTCTTTTACATTCCATTTTCTCATAGACAAGGAATTTTATGAAGAAACAGATACCATTATCAAAGTCTAATGAGAACAAAGACTAGTTTAAATCAGAACAGTCTGATGAGAACATATAACCTGCCTTCGGGTTACAACCATGAACGTCACTGAGACCAAAGTCAATTGAGTAACTTGAATAAAAACTTGATGATCAATTTGATTTTTAAAGAAACTGTCCTGAAAGCAGGGAACCCTAAGGTTAAGATTTGCTTTTATTTTACTAGTGAAGAAGCTCACAGAAGTCTGAATAGTATTAGTACAGACATTAATTTAAAATACTAAACCATAGCTTTTCTGACCCACATTACAAAACATAGAGCCAATTGTTGACCATATTCTGGCAAGTATGCAGAAAATACTGCCAAAATGTCTCCTGCAAAGCAATATTCTGGTACCCTTGCAATAAGGATCACCTTTGTGTAGGCAATAATTCTAGCAATTTCTCTCTGTTTAGCTGATCCAGGTCAAAAAGGAAATGAACTACTTTTTTGAGTTTATTAGAAAAAAATGGCCAAACCCTGCCAAATGAGATTGTTGGGAACGTCACAAGTTGTCCTCCATCAGATCCAATTTTGTTTGACACTAAAATTTCAAGAAAGACTTTTCCATTTCATGACTTAATGTTGTAGCCCCAAATTCAATGGCCATTTTGTTACTAAAATTAAAATTTCATACCATTCTTTTGCCTCTTGTAAATATTCAGTAATAATTAAGAAGATATTGTTCACATATTTATGTGTGAGTTTGAAGATATTTTTTGTGAAGTATCACGGTGACTCCTGCTCAAAGGATAAACATATGGTCCTTTCAATTCTTACTAACTCTCTTTCAACATGGAGTAATATAGGACAGATATGACAGGTACAATGTTTGATAATTTTTAAACACTTAGTTGGCCCTTGATTAATTTTCTATGGATTGGGAAAAAAATTTCAAATCAAAATTACATCTTTCCTCATAATTTGTAAATGTTCCACTTTTTATTTGATTAATTCATGTTTTTAAGAAAGTAAAAATAAGCAAAAAAGCAGATTTTTTTTACAGTCTATGTTAATGCCTTTAAATGAGTATCCTGTGTGTTTAAGCCTTCTTAATAAAGCCACCTTAAACTTAACCAGTTTCCTGCAAAATTGTTCAGTGGTAAATCCCATATGTATTTCTGATCCAACTTTATGTGTGTCAGTTCAGTCCTGAAAACAAAACTGATTTCCTATTGATCCAGAATCAACAATCCAGTGAGTTTCAACTGTTCTGATATGACATGTAATCTTGTTTTAACCATACAGGCAGCTTAAATCCTTCAAAAAGCATGTCAGAAGGATGCCTGGCAATGTAAGACCACCTCTAAGGATAAAGCAAGTATTTGTTTTGAAGTTTCTCCTTCTCTTTTTTTCATGTTTCTCTCTTCCCCAGATGTCCCTCATCTATCTTATCCCATCTTTTGTGTATTGTCTCCCCAAAACACATACACACTCGCATACACATGCTTGTGCTCAGGCACGCACATGTGTCATACGCCTCTGATTCCAGTGACTATCTTACTGGTCTCCAAACCTGAGGAATGCCTTTAGTGAATATTTGAAATCAAAGCATTGTCTATCACTCTGAGAATTATAGTGATTTCCTGATTCCATTAAAACTCCACTTTGTCTCTTCAGTGTTTTCTGTAATCCTTTCCTTGTGCCACAGGAAAAATAAGAAATCAAATTAAATTGATTCTTTGTAATGTTTAAAGCCTTATTCTTTTTTTAGTTATTAAGGTGTCTTAATCATTTATTAAAGGATACTTTAGAAATTCCATACATATCACCCAGTATTGTGAAAACCTAAATATGATAGCTAATTTCTATTTGAACAAAGCACTTTCCCCTTAGGCAGAGACATAGGTCTGCACTGTTGGGTCTGTTTTTCAATGTTATTCAAAAGAACAAAAGATCCTAAGAGAGAGCTGCAAAGTAAATATAAAAGCTCTTCAGTAAATCACAAAATTATGCTATTTCTTGTGGATCAATATTGCCCTTTTGCAAACTGATGTATTTGGCTACCAACAATAATACATTCACCCATGTGTCTAAGGTATTATTTTTAAAAACATCATAAGTTTATCTTTTAGTTCCTTTGGCTCACCATGTTATCTAGACAAGTGAACTACATTTTAACTTTCAAAGAGAAGTGGTCCAACACGTGGCCAATTAAGACTGTGCAGATTGGAAACCAACTTGCCTCAGAAATGGTAAGACAATATCTGCTTTTGAAAGTCTCCTTCCTTCTAATGCTAAACTGCTAGGTTTCCAATGCCTTCACCTTCTACTTTGATTCGGAGTTAATTCGATAAAAATTGCTTCATAATTAAAGTATCTCAGGCAATACATGATATATACTTCCTGCCTCTTCTTTGTTCCAGTAATTCTTTCTTTCTTTTTTAGTTATCTTTGGTTGTGGTGTTCATTTTTTGTTTGTTTGTTTGTTTGCATTATCATTACATAAAACACCAACTGAACACCAGTTTTATAAAGGCTTCTAGAATTAGTGATGAAGAAATTCCTGTTTTCTTCATTCCGTGCTCTTGGATTGAAAGAATTAACATTATGGAAATGTCCATACTGCCCAAAGCAATCTACAGATTCAATGCAATCCCCATCAATATACCAATGACATTCTTCTCAGAAATAGAAAAAAAAAAAATCCTAACATTCATATGGAACAACAAAAGACCCCAAGTAGCCAAAGCAATCCTGAGCAAAACAAAATAATAATAATAAAGCCAGAGGCAAAACACTACTACTATGAAGCTATATTAACCAAAACAGCATGGCACTGGCATAAAAATAGACACACAGATCAATGGAACCACATAGAGAACCCAGAAATCAACCTCCATACTTACAGCCAACTGATCTTTGACAAAGGCAACAAGGACATATATTGGGGAAAAGACTGCCTCTTCAATAAATGTTACTGGGAAAATGGGGCATCCATATGCAGAAGAATGAAACTAGACTTGTACTTCTCACCATATACCAAAATCGGCTCAAAATGGATTATATTCTTAAGTATAAGATCTGAACTATAAAACTCCTAAAATAAAACACAGGGAAAACACTTCAGGAAGTAGGACTGGGCATAGACTTTATGAATAAGACCCCAAAGCACAAGCAACCAAAAATAAAATAAATAAATGGGATTATATCAAACTTAAAAGCATCTGCAAAGCAAAGGAAACAATCAACAGAGTGAAAAGATAATCTACAGAATAGGAGAAAATATTTGCAAACTATTCATCTGATAAGGGATTAATATCCAGAATATAGAAGGAACTCAACCAACTTTGAAATTTTTTAAAAACCCAATTTTTAAAAAAATGGGTAAAGGAGGTGAATAGACATTTTTCAAAGAAAGACATACAAATGGCCAACAGGTACATGAAAAAATGGTCAGCATCACTAATCATCAGGGAAATGCAAATCAAAACCACATAGAGATATCATTTCTCTATAGTTAGACTAGCTATTATCAAAAGACAAATAACAAATGCTGACAAGGATACAGAAAAAGAGGAACTCTTCTACACTGTTGATGGGATTATAAATTAGTACAGCTATCAGGGAAAACAGCATGGAGGTTTCTCAAACAACTACAGATAGATCTACCATATGATCCAGCAATCTCACTTCTAGGTATATACCCAAAGGAATTGAAATCATCATGTTGAAGGGACGCCTGCACTCTCATGTTCATCACAGCTCTGTTTACAATAGTCATGATATGGAACCAACCTAAATGTCCATCAGCAGAAGACTAGATAAGGAAAATGTGGTATATACACAATAGAATACTATTCAGCCATAAAAAAGAATGAAATTCTGCCATATACTGAAACATAGATGAGCCTGGAGAAATTATGTTAAGTGAAATAAGCCAGGCACAGAAAGAGAAATACCACACGTCCTCATAAGTGGAAGCAAAAGAAGAAGAAAGAGAGAAAGAAGAAAGGAAGGAAGGAAAGAAAGAAAAAACATAGAAAGAAAGACAAGACCATAATAATATGTTGAACTTTCAGAAGGAGAGAACAGACCTATGTTTACTAGATGTGGGAAAGGGGGAGGGGAAAGGAAGTTAGGTAGAAATTTGGTAAAGGACACAAAGAATAATTACTGTTTGTAATAATGAACATACTAATAATATTGATTTGATCAACACAAATTGTACACAAATATGTATAGCCAACTGTGTACCCCATAAATATATATAATCAATTGTTTCAATTAAAAATAAATTAAGAAAAATAAATTCTTGTCTTATAGGCTCAAGATAATTTTTCTAACCAAATGTGATTGAATGTGTATGGAGAAATATTTCAGAAAGCTTTCCTTGCAGAAATTTGTGTTATTGTTAAATATAATTTCAAATATAAAATTTAGTAATGTAACTTCATGCCATGGTTTACTTTTTCCTGTACCTGTTCCACACACCTGTTTCCACATTGTGTCAGTGTGTGAATTCTCTTTTCATATATAGACATGTATACAATAAATAATATGTAATACAGTATAACAGTATATTATACTGTGTTACATATATATATGTATATATATATATGCATATATAAAATATTTTGGTATTACAAACCACCCCCAAAACTTAGTGGGCTTATAAAACAGCCATTTTATTGCTCATGATTCCAAAGATCATGGGTTCAGGCCAGGCTCAGCACATTCGGCTTGTATCTTCTCCAGAAGATGTCAGCTGCTGTTGTTCTGATGGGATCCAGTATAACCTCTATCTTCAGGGGTGCCTTGAATCTCCTTCACATGTCTTTTTACACTCTACGTGTGGTCGGTCATGATTAGGCAGTCTAGCCCAGGTTTCTGTGTTTGGTAGCTTACTTCCAAAAATGAATAGCAGTGTAAGGCCTTGTAATGCTTAAACTCAGAAGTCATAAAACAACACTTCTGCTGCATTCTGTTGATCAAAGCAAGTCACAGACTCAGCTCAGATTCAAGTGCAGGGGAAAGAGAATCTACCTCTTGATGGGAAGAATTACACAGTATACAAAATGAAGAAATTGTGTGGCCTTCTATGTAGTCAATCCATTACAATATATAGATATATTTAATTTACATATATGTATATGTATATATGTATACACATATATGGATTATATATATATATATTTAACTTTTGTTTCCTGAGTGTTTTCTTTTTGCTGGTATGTAGCAATCTAATTTTTTATATTGACTCTATCTAGTGACCTTGTTAAAATTATTATTTGATTCTAATACTTTGTCAGTAGATTCTTTAGACTAGATAGACAATTGTTTCTTTCTATGCTGTGAAAGAAGCCCTCTGACTTTCATCTTTGATTAATTGGTGATTAATCATCCTCAGATTTTCATTATTTTTTTCCATTGCATTATTGGCATTTAGCAATAGGCTTCCAATTCTATTGTCTTTATAAACAGTAGTTCTAAATTTTCAAAAGCCTGAGATATTGCATGACCGATGACATTCTCTTCTCCTGGCATCCCCTCCCAGTTCACCACAGTGAGCAATTCCACTGTTACAGCATGCCATGGGCTATTCAGCACTTCCCCTTCTACCAGTGATGGATTTCTTATTGCCAGCCAGCTGGTCAGTCAACCAACTTCAAAATCTCATTTTATTGTCTGTTTTCTTAAAACATTCTTGGCACCAACTGTCTTAGTTCCCCAGGAAACAGATTCTGGGATGAGGAATTGGGGTGTGCCCTCAGAATCAGCATTTGTGCAGGAAGTAAGAAAATAAGAATATGCAGAGGGAGGAATAAAGCTGTGATAAAGTGGCAACAAAAGCCTCAACCAATTTCATGGGGAGCTCTGGAGTTACGATGTCCATTCAGGTGCACCAGACATTTATTATCTTGCATCAACCAGTCACTGGATGCGGGCAGCCTTTAAAGGGGGAATGCGACCTTGTGCAAAGTATTCTTTTTACCCCAGGAATTTCCTAAATTCCTAAATTTTATCTAAGAGGCTTGAGTTACCAACATTTGCAGCACCTGGAAAATCGAGTGCCTTAGTCATGAAGTAGGGGAACCAAGTGGTGCACTACAGCATCCACTACACTAGGATTTCAATTACAAGTATGTTAGACCTTTTCATTGTGACTCATATGTCTCTTTACATTCTTTTCTGCATTTTTCCAACTTGTTGTCCTCTGCATATCAGTTGTGATATTTTTACTACTTATGTCTCACATCACTAGTCCGTTCTTCAATTCTGTCCAGTATGTTATTCAACTTATTTATTTAGCTCTTAATTTTAATTATTGTACTTTTTGTATTTTTGAATTTTTATTTGGCTGTTTTTTATAATTTTTATTTGATGCAATTATCTTTATTATCATCTTTTCCATTTTAATCACATTTAGTTTAAGTGCATGTCTTAAAATTCCAATATCTGGATAACCTATGAGTATGTTTCTGTTGTCTGTTTTATTCTCGTGGTATTTTTCCTTGATACGCCTGGAGACATTATATTTAATACTGGATTTATTCACCAGGGCCGCCATAACAAAATATTATGCATTGAGTAGTTTAAACAACAAAAATTTTATTTCTCACAGTTCTGGAGGATGGGAAGCCCAAGGTCAAGGTGCTTTCTGACTCGGTTCCCTGGTGAGAGCTCTCTTCTTAGTTGCAGAAGGCTGCCTTCTTGTTTTGTCTTCACATGGTAAAGAAAAAGAGAGTACTGGTCTCTCATCCTCTTCTTGTAAGCACACTAATCCCATCTAAACCTAATTACTTCCCAAAGGCTCCATCTCCAAATACTATCACATTGTGGGTTAGGGCTTCAATTTGGGGACAACACAAACATTCAGTCCATAACAGTGGACATTGTGTGAAAAACTGTAGAAGCTTCAGAGAGGATTCATTCTACCTCCTAACAGGTGGAATAGGAATGGAACACTTCCCTCCAAACAAGGACTTCACAGATTAGAGGATGGAGTTCTGACTTCATAAGTCTCAGCTTACCTCTGGTTTTTCCTCACTTTAGGTAATACCCCAAAAGAAACCCCCAACTAAAAGCCTGACATGTTTATCAGGTCTACTCCTTCCTAATGGGTTCTCAAATCCAATTTTTATCTCTCGACTGAGGCCATCAGAGGTGGGAAAGGGGGAGGGGATGGGGGTAGGAAAAAATTGGTATAAGGGCAACAAAAAATGTTTACATTGTATAATCATTAAATTTAGAAAAAAAGAAAAGAAAAAACAATTTTTATCTCTCAAACAATGTAAAGCTGCCAAGATCTCCACTCAGCATTTCAGCTGCTTATTTGTTTGGCTTCATAGCCTCTTGCCTTGTAAAGCTTAAGAACTGCAAAGGGCTCAAGAGAAAAACTGTCAAAGTTCTGGGCCAGCTCCTCTGTTCCTCTCTTCTCTTTGGTGTCTCAGTCTCTCGATTCATAGTTACCTCAATTAATATGCACCCTGATATTTGCCTACCTAGCTATTTGACAGTATGGAAAGCTCTGCCAGCTTCTCTTGGTTGCAGCAGCTATCTGACATCACAGTCTCTAGCTGATAGCTGCTTAACGAGATAGCAAATGCACCAAGGGGAAAAGCAGCACAGGACGTGTGTCTTACTTCCAGTGAGCTTCCCTTCTCTCCAAGATCTTGGCCCTAAAGTCTTACAAACTCAACATTCTTCAGTGCCTTAAAAATATGTTTCTGTGTGTATGTGTTTATATATATTTTCCAGTATTTCTAAGCAGATGACTTGGTCTGTTACAAGCTATTCCATTATGGCTAGAATCAGGAAAGATTCACCTTTTTTTTTTTTTTCTTTCTTTTCTGTTTTTAATCTTAACTTATGCATTGTAATTGTACATACTTCTAGGGTACGATATGATATTTTGATACATATAAATGTAAAAAAAATCAGGTCAGGATAGTTAATGTATCAGTCACCTCATGCATTCGTCATTTCTTTGTGGTGAAAACATTCAAAAGCCTCTCCTCTAGCTATTATGATATATACAAAACTTAACTGCTAACCATAGTCACCCTACTGTGAAACAGAACACCTGAATTTATTCTCCCTATCTAAATGTAATTTTGTACCTATTGGCCAGCCTCTCCTTGTTTTCCCTCCAAGTCTCTGTTAACCACTCTTCTATTCTCTGTCTCTATAATACCAACATTTTTTCCCCTTAGACTCCCTTGGATGTTTCCTCACACATGAGTGAGGTCATGTAGTAGTTGTCTTTCTGTTCCTGGCTTACTTTACTTAAAATAATAACCTCCAAGTCCATCCATGTTGCCACAAATGACAAGATTTCACTCTTTTTTATGGCTAAATAGTGTTCCATTGTGTATATATACCACATTTTTTAAATCCATTCATCTGTTGTTGGACACTTAGGTTGATGCCATATCTTGGCTATTGTAAATTGTGCTGCAATAAACATGGAAGTCCAGATATCTCTTTAACATGCTGACTTCATTTCCTTTGGGTATATACCCAGTAGTGGGATTGCTGGATCATATGGTATTCTATTTTGGATTTTTTGAGGAACGCCCCATACCATTTCCCATAATAGCTGTACTAGTTTACATTCCTATCAAGAGTGGGCAAGTACTCCCTTTTCTCTATGTCCTCACCAACACTTGTTTTCTTTTGTCTTTTTGATAATAGCCATTCTAACTGGAGGGAGGTAGCATCTCATTGTTTTGATATGCATTGCACTATGATTAGTGCTGTTGAGCGTTTTTTCATATACCTCTTGGCCATTCATATGTCTTCTTCTGAGAAATGCCTGTTAAGATCCTTTGCCCATTTCTCAATTGGATTATTTGTTTGTTTGTTTCTGTTGAATTATTTAGGTTCCTTGTATATTCTTGATATTAACCCCTTGTCAGATGTATCCTTTGCAAATACTTTTTTCCCATTCTGTAGGTTATTTCTCCACTATTAACAGTTTCTGTTGATGTACAAAAGCTTTTTAGTTTGACGTCATCCCAGTTGTCCTTTTATTGCTTGTGCTTTGGAAGTTTTATTTTAAAAATTCTTGCCCAACCCCATATCATGGACCATTTCCCTTATGTTTTCTTCTAGTAGTTTCATAGTTTCTTGTTTTACATTTGAATTTTTAATCCATTTTGAGTTGATTTTTTTAATAGTGAGAGGTAGGCACATAGTCCTACACTTCTGCATATTGAATTGCTACTGTCTTTTGTATATTGATTTTGTATCCTGCAACTTTACTGAATTTGTTATTAGTTCTTACAGTTTTTTGGTGGAGTGTTTAGGGTTTTATATGTATAAGATTATGTCATCTGCAAACAGGGCCTTTTTTTCCCTTTTTCTTGTCTAATTGCTCTAACCAGCACTTCCAGTACTATTTGAATAGAAGTGGTGAAAGTGGACATCCTTGTGATTCTGAAACTGGACAAGGACACGACAAAAAAGAAAATTACAGGCCAATATCCCTGATGAACATACATATGAAAATTCCCAACAAGATTCTAGCAAACCAAATGCAACAGCACATTACTAAGATCACTCACTATGAACAAGTGGGATTTATCCCAGATAAGCAAAGACAGTTTAACATACACAAATCAATAAATGTGATACACCATATTAACAGAAAAAAAAAGACAAAAAACACACGATCATTTCAATTGATGCAGAAAAAGCATTTGACAAAATCCAACATGCCTTCATGATAAAAACTCTCAACATACTAGGTATTGAAGATATGTGCCTCCATACAATAAAGGCCATATATGACAGACCCACAGCCAACATCATACTGAATGGAGAAAAGCCAAAAGCTTTCCATTTTAGGTTAGGATAAACTCATATTTTGATTGCCACCTCATGACACTTTCTTTATGACAGTGTAATGGCTAAGAACCAAGAACCTGGAATCCTACAGAACTGGGAACTTAGCTGTGCGACCTGGGGCAAGCCACTTATCCTCTTCATGCTGCCTCTGCTTCCTCTTCTGTGAAATGAACATAATAATTGTACTTATCTTGCATACTTTTGAGTAGTGAACAAAACAATGGGTACAAAGCTCTTAGTACAGTGCCAATCACATAGTACATGCTCAGTAGTGTTTACAGATATTATTTTCAGATACATGATGTAAATGCCTGTCCTTAAATGTCAAAAGCTTTCATTATTCTTTCACATTCTCCACTGTTTTTCTTTTACTTTAATACTGGTGTCCTCTACAGTCTTTTCAATTTTTCATTATTTTGCATAGATCTGGATCAGACTGTTATTTCCCGACAGCATGTGTCCCTGAGCCTTGTTCCATCACTTGAAAGCTCTTAGGAAAAAGAAAGAATTCTTGGCTGCCTACCATGTGCCAAGAATATGCCAGGAATGCTGGGTGGCAGTAGTCAAATCTTATTGACTATAATACTAGGTGAACTTTTTAATTAGTACAACTGATCTTATTTTATGAGCAAAAAAATTTCTTTTGGTTACCATAATTTTTACCTTTGGCCAGTTCAATGTTCCCTATAAAATGATGTGATAAAACCTGTATGGAAAGAACACTAAATCCCAAGTGATGTATTGCTTAGCCAGAGGCATGGGGTGTATTTCTGAGTTCAGATTATCTTTTGCCCAGAACAAAGAATGAGAAAACATTTTTGTAGCATTTGAAATTGGTGGTGCTGGAGGTGAGACACACAATGACATTTCAAGCAATTCAAGTTTCAAAAGAAAATATTTTATGGCTTACCCAATCTCAGAGTCTTTCTCTTGATTCCTGAGAGAAGGGGAGAGGGGGTCAATTTGGAATTATATATTTAATGTTTTTATTGATTTTATTGTTTTATTATTGTTATTTTAACATTACTCATATGCTTATTCTCTGTTTATATCATATGTAAAACTGGTGTAAATTGTTTGACAAAGGAAATTCTATTATCTACCATTGAGGGTTCTTTTTTTTTTTTAGAATGAAAGTGTTTTTATTATACAAATAATCTTTACTATTTGTTAAAGGCAATATATAAAGGCAGAGCCTCTATATGGCTGTGGAGGTTATACATGGGACAACTCTGGGCAGCATTGCCAACTGTGAAGATGTAATAAATTGTGTATTACAAATATATAATTGCCCATTAAACATGGTAGTTTTCTGAGAAATGGAAGTAAAGTGTTTGAAAAAGTTGTGTATTTTTGTAATGTGAACAAGAAATGTAAAAACAAATGGCAGCCATATAAATGTATGAACTAGTAAAGAGATGTCACAAAAATAACATCACTAAGAAAAAAAAAATCACTCTCAAGGATTGGTCAAATAGCTCCCTAAATTATGTACATGTAGGGAAGGGTGTTTTATGTGTACAAATATATAAATACATTAATGAAATCTCTACTATTTGGTATATTCTCTATTTTTTTTTAACTTGATGTGTCATAGAAATCTTCCCATTTCATTAATATTGAACTACATCTTTCTTTTAGTGGTTATGTTGCATGTTACCATATGCATGGGCAGATGAATACTTTATTTTTTCAGTATTCCATCAATGAATATTCGGTTGTTTTTAAAGAATCTTGCATTGAACATCAGCATATGCACATATGCGCATAACTATTTGGTTATTTCCTAATAAAATTATTAGACTGAAAGGTTTTTACAATTGTAAGGTTTTTTATCTATATTGCCCAAGTATAGGGTAACTATTTTAAAGTAGAGTGGCAATGGTCTAGAAGTACTGCTTTAAGAGCCATCACTGAAATGTGATAGTTCTTATCATGATAACAAATAGAGGAGGTAGTACTCTTTAGTTGCAAACAAATTGAAATCCTTTATTCCCCATAGTCAGCAATGAAGAAATATGCTTTATATTAAAAGAGTTTACTAAATATTTTTTGGTTCATTAAATAAAGCTAATAGTGCTGGAAACTAAAATGATTCATGCATTAGATCTACTAAGCAATATTAGTTATTTTGTTAGTGACTATTTACATTTGCAATTATTTTCTAAAATATTATTTAACTTAATAGAGATTAAATTATTGATGCTTTTGGCTAAATTTATACAAGGAATTATTTTACTACTCTTTGGGTTTACATATAAATTCAGAATCTTTGTTATAGGGTTTTATGGTCATTAAACTATGTATAATTTAGATCAGTTAAACCCAATTGATGTCAGATTACTACAAAAACTTGTCTTTCTTCTGTAAAGGCAACTAGATTTTCTCACCATCAACATTTAGATGTAACATGTGGAAGTCTTATCTCTATGCTGAATTACACATTAGGAGTAATTTAAGTATATGCATTCTTTAATTGTTTTTATAACTTGTTCATAAACAAAGAAAAATGCTTTCCCCACCCATAAAACTTTTTTCTCAAATTTAAATGTTATGAATAAGTTATTAATAAATTTCAAACACAAAAGTCTCTGATAGTTACATTCATTTTCCTTGTAGTTATCTTCATATAGTGTTGTTTGCTGTGAATGAACTCATCTGTGATAGCAAAATGTAATCTTACTATTTGTGTTGACATAGGTCTGTCCATGAAAAATCCTTGGCAAACTCCTATAACTAATAAGCCAGTTTTTAAATTTGTTATAACACCAGAACCATAGACACAGAAGGCATAATATACTGCTTTTGTTAAGGTTTCTAAACAATACACATAATGGGTTTTTTCTTAAATTTATTTAATTCTAAGTAGAATGGAAGGCTTCTTGAACCTTCTCAAGTTTGTGGGCCTGATTTTACGTTGATTTTTATTTCTGAAATAGATAAGATAGTAAGTATTACTTTCACTTATCAAGTAACTCAAAAATACCTATTGAAGAGTCATTAAAATAACCCTACAGAATTTCAAATATGAGTAGACAACTAAATCATAACCTATTTTAAAACCCACTACTATTTTATTGTTTATGATAGCTTGATTAAATCTGATAGACTTTTTAATTATCTAAGTATATTATTTTTATAATGAGTCTAAATCTTCATTTTCAATGTATGTCATTATGTGAGGGATAAATAATAAACACAATATCCAGCTTTATATATATATATATGTATATATATAGTGTGTGTGTGTGAGACAGAGAGAGAGAAAGAAAAAAGAAGGTGTCTGTCTTTAGAAATCATAAAAACTGAGCTTTCCAATTTCACAATGGATTCCTTTTGTAGTATCTTCATAGGTGTGTTCTAGTGAGATTTTTACACAAAACAGTCTGCAAAGTCAAGCTCTGTTGTTCAACGATTGCTCATCTGGAAAGATGATTTCTTTTCCACCACACTCTACTTATTAGAATAATCTTGATCATCAACTAAAAGCCCAAGTCAAATGACTCTTCTGTCATATCTTCTTTTTTTTGTTTGTTTTTTTTTTTTTTTTTTTAAACACACCTAGGACCCATGAACATCCTAATGCAGCCACTGGTCCAGGCTCCCAGGTGGTTTTAATTTATTTATTTATTTATTTATTTTATTTTAAATTTTATTTTGTCGATATACATTGTGGCTGATTATTGCTCCCCATCACCAAAACCTCCCTCCCTTCTCCCTCCCCCCTCCCCCCAACAATGTCCTTTCTGTTTGCTTGTCGTATCAACTTCAAATAATTGCGGTTGTTATATCTTCTTCCCCCCCCCCCAGTTTTTGTGTGTGTGTGTGTGTGTGTGTGTGTGAATTTATATATTAATTTTTAGCTCCCACCAATAAGTGAGAACATGTGGTATTTCTCTTTCTGTGCCTGACTTGTTTCACTTAATATAATTCTCTCAAGGTCCATCCATGTTGTTGCAAATGGCAGTATTTCATTCGTTTTTATAGCTGAGTAGTATTCCATTGTGTAGATGTACCACATTTTCCGTATCCACTCATCTGATGCTGGGCATTTGGGCTGGTTCCAACTCTTGGCTATTGTAAAGAGTGCTGCGATGAACATTGGGAAACAGGTATACCTTCGACTTGATGATTTCCATTCCTCTGGGTATATTCCCAACAGTGGGATAGCTGGGTCATATGGTAGATCTATCTGCAATTGTTTGAGGAACCTCCATACCATTTTCCATAGAGGCTGCTCCATTTTGCAGTCCCACCAACAATGTATGAGAGTTCCTTTTTCTCCGCAGCCTCGCCAGCATTTATCGTTCATAGTCTTTTGGATTTTAGCCATCCTAACTGGGGTTAGATGGTATCTCAATGTGGTTTTGATTTGCATTTCCCGGATGCTGAGTGATGTTGAGCATTTTTTCATATGTCTGTTGGCCATTTGTATATCTTCCTTAGAGAAATGCCTACTTAGCTCTTTTGCCCATTTTTTAATTGGGTTGCTTGTTTTCTTCTTGTAAAGTTGTTTGAGTTCCTTATATATTCTGGATATTAATCCTTTGTCAGATATATATTTTGCAAATGTTTTCTCCCACTCTGTTGGTTGTCTTTTAACTCTTTTAATTGTTTCTTTTGCTGTGCAGAAGCTTTTTAGTTTGATATAATCCCATTTGTTTATTTTTCCTTTGGTTGCCCATGCTTTTGGGGTCGTATTCATGAAGTCTGTGCCCAGTCCTATTTCCTGAAGTGTTTCTCCTATGTTTTCTTTAAGAAGCTTTATTGTTTCAGGCTGTATATTTAAATCCTTAATCCATTTTGAGTTGATTTTAGTATACGGCGAGAGGTATGGATCTAGTTTCATTCTCCTGCATATGGATATCCAGTTATCCCAGCACCATTTGCTGAAGAGGCAGTCCCTTCTCCAGTGAATAGGCTTGGTGCCTTTGTCAAAGATCAGCTGGCAGTAAGTGTGTGGGTTGATTTCTGGATTCTCTATTCTATTCCATTGGTCAGTGTGTCTGTTTTTATGCCAGTACCATACTGTTTTGGTTATTATAGCTTTGTAGTATAGCTTAAAGTCAGGTAGTGTTATGCCTCCAGCTTTATTTTTTTTGCTGAGCATTGCTTTGGCTATGCATCGTCTTTTATTGTTCCATATAAATGTCTGAATAGTTTTTTCCATTTCTGAGAAAAATGTCTTTGGAATTTTGATGTCATATCTTCTTTTAAAGTTGCATACAGAATTAATCATTTCTTCTTTTGTACTCTTAAACCAGTCTGGTTCAAACATACCTTTGTTATCATTGATCAGATTATAGACCTGATCTCATTTCAGTCCTCAAGAGCAAGAACTATGTTTAATCCATGTTTGTGAACCCAGTAAGTGGATAAATTAATAGAGTTCCTCATGTGCCTTATGATATATACATTAATAACACTTAAAAGATAGAGAATAACAAATGCTAGCAAGGATGAGGAAATGGGGGAACCTCCTACACTGTTGGTGGGACTGTAAATTACTTCAGTCATTATGAAAAATAGTATTGAGGTTCTTCAGCTACAGACAGAACTGCCATAGGATACAGCAATCCTACTGCTGCGTATAAACTCACAGGTTTGGAAATCATCATGTCAAAGGAATACCTGCACTCCCATGTTTATCGCAGCTCTTATAATAGCCAAGAGTTGGAACCAAATTCAATATGCATTTTCAGAGAACTGGATAAGGAAAATGTGGTATATATATATATGCAATGGAATACTACTCTGCAATTAAAAAAAAAAAAGAATGAAATTTTGCCATTTGCAGCAACATGGATGAACTTAGAGAAAATTATGTTTAGTGAAATAAGCCAAGCACGAAAAGAGAAATACAGTATGTCGTCACTCATAAGTGGGAGCTAAAAAAAGAAACAAATTTTCTTTAAAAAGAAAAAGAAAAATACAACAATCACAATAATACATTGAACTTTCAAAAGGAGAGAATAGAACTGACGTTATCAGAGGTGGGGATGGGGGACAGGAGGGGGGTTAGCCAGAAATTGGTAAAGGGCCATAAAAAAAGATTACATTGTGTAATGTTGAATATACTAATTATCCTAATTTGAGCATCACATATCGCACACAGATATTGATATTCAACACTGTACCGCACAGATTTGTGCAATCAATTATGTTTCAATAAAACTGTAGTTTAGGTACTATCTTAAACCTCACAACATCTTGCTGAGATTGGTAATAGCAACCCATTTTACAGATAAGGAATTTGAGAAGCAAAATAACTAGATAACTTTCAAAAGCTGCATGGCTGATAGTTAAAAAAAAAATGTTGGATACTAATCTAGGCCAGCAATGCCAGAGTCACCATATTTATCAATGTCTCTCACTGCAGTTTGATCTTCAGATAAGTGCTGTTGTTAACGATATAAACTGCAATGGAAACTTGAACCATTACTTGAGCAGTGAGCTATGCCTATTTTCTCTGGTATTAATCTTCACATGGCTAACTCTGGGCCAGATTCATTTTAGACAGAACAAATTATACCTTATGAATAACCATCAAGATGGCTGAATAGGTAATCCAGTCATCCTCCCCAAGGGGTGAATGAATCCATTCATAAATTCAGAGCATATCTTCTGTGCTCAGCACTGTGCCAGGCACCTAGACGCAATGTGAAAATAGCTCTGTTCTGAAGGACTTGCAAACTAGATGTGCATGGATTGAATTGAAGAGACTCTCTTATACAATATTAAGATCAGAATTTTTACATGAGAGGAGATAAATAAAAGCTATAGGAGTCAGGGAACATTTCATGGAGGAAACAAAATTTTATAGAATTTTGGTGAAGAGGGGGAAAAAAACATTTTAGGTGAGGGAAGAAAAACCCAGGTGACAATTAGAGAGAGGACTTAATTGAATTTTTTTTAACAGTGGAAAGACAGTTGAAGGGTTTATATACTTTTTTCAGTATAAAATGATCTCACATTATATATGGTTAGTATATATATTCAAAGTGCTTTCATACTATTTTATTTAATTCTGACACAAATTCTAAAGAATGGGCAAGGCTGACACTGCCAATCTCATTTTATAGATGAGAAAACTTGAGTATTGAAGAGGTTAAATGACCTCCTAAATTCAGATGCTTTTTAAAATAAAGTAGTATATTACATAGCACTGCAAATATCTGTCTCTTCATGTGCTTTTAATCAAGTTTTGCTGTGAATTTAATTTTTTTAATCCAACTTTCCCTCAGGATTCTTCTGATTTTTTTTTTTCCTTGAGAATGTAAGTGCAAACCAAGTGTGATGGCTAATTAGAAAGTATGAATTGGATTTTTCTAGGATTGGGGGCATCAGAACCAAATTGTGTCCTCGTTATCAAGGAGCACATGCAGCTGTTCCAAGTGTCTTCGGATTTGCAGACATCCAAATAAGTATGTTTGTGGTAGAACATAAACCCCTGAGGTTTTTACTTGAATCTGCTGTTTGAATGTGAAATTGAGATTGATTTTAACATAATGGAAAATTATTGATGTTTGTGGAGTGAATCTATATCAATTTGAACTTACTTTAGCTCAGATTTAAGACTAAAACTTTAATTTTATCACGCAGATTAACATTCTACTTAAATTTTTATCTGTGATAGCTTTCCCTAAATGCCTTAAAAATGACAGTTCTGCCTCTGTAGCACTAATTTTACAGTTGAAGCAAGTGAAACTTAAAAATGACTGCTTCAAGTTTCCTCCAAAGAATGGGGTAATACCCCCATTCACCCCCAAATTGAGAATTATGCTTGGAAGGAGAAGGGGGATGATTAAGTTTTTGTTCATTGATTTATTTTGTTCATTGATCTTACTTGACTTAAATAAGCTGTTAGTGGAAACCCAGATTAATTCTCAGAAGAAGAAATAAAACATGAAAGCATAAGTGCAGCAGACAAATGCATGTTTTGAGAATTATTGTGGTGAGAAAAAACTGAATCTTTCTAGAGAACATGTGAAATTTATGAGACAAAAGTACAGGAAATGAGCACAGGATTTGAATCAATACAAGCTGATGTAGGTTTTTGTTCTGCTACTTACTCTGTGACTTTGAAATAGTCCATGGACCAGTTGGTGTCTGAGTTTTCATGCCTATCAAATGGCAATAACAACAACAGATTGAAGGCATGAGACAAATAAGCAATGTAGAGAAACAACAACATTCCCAGGAGAACGCACAGCATGTTAAAGTCCAGTAGAACACGTCCTGTAGTTGAGTACAGAATGAGGCAAGGAATAACACTACAGAGGAAACCAGAAACCAACTAATTTAGAGCTTTAAAAGCCACATTAAGGAAAATTTGACTTTATCCTGACAGCAATAACATCGACTGAATGGCCTCTTTGTTAATAAGGCAGTGTTATCACTTTTAATACATTAATTTATTTAATCACTATAACCTCCCTATGAGAAAACAAGGCTGGGGAGGCCAAGAAGCTTATTAAATAGCACAGCTGCTATATATGGAACAGCTGGAATTCAAATAATATTCTGCCTAATTTCAGAATCAAGACTGACTGACTCACAATACTGTATTGAAATATTTCAAACCCAACAGTGACATAATCAGATTTTCATTTCAGAATGAGTCCTCTCATTTCAGACAGGAGAACTGATCTGGGGAAGAGGCCTAACTGGAGACAGAGACACCCATTGGGACGCTGATGCAGTCATGTAGAAGTGAGCTCCTGGTGCTAAGAGTAAGGTAGAGGCAGTGCACACAAGAGGCATTTAGAGGATGGAATCAGTAGGACTTGGCAATCTATTTGGTGAAGGTGATATGAGTAAAGCGGGAAATAAGAATGTATCCAGTTTGTATTTTTTCCTAGACTTTTTCCTATACCCCCCCCCTGTATCGTAGCTAAACTTATACGTTATTCACTGTTACTATCAAATGCACTTTGCTTTTCTTCTTCAGGGCCTTCAGTTATGCTGTTCCTCCTCAGAAAAGTAGCCTCCACTTTCCCTTTCCATCCTAACTGTGGGAAAGAAATCCTACCTCCCTGCTTTAAAAGTTTTTTTCTTACTGTCTGAAATATTGGTTGTATTTTCCACTTCTTCCTCTTCAGGAATCCTCATATCTCCGAGTGTCACTCTTAAAGAGCATATTGAGAATGACCTGGGTCCTTTCATTTTTCACTTCAAATTTACTGGGACAAGAACTGTGTCCTACTAATCTTTAAAGTGTAATCTGATAGCTTTTTTCCTCAGGATGGGTGTTAAATCAGTCTCTGTTGATTTTGATTAATAAGTTCAGTCGTGATTTTCAACGAAGATGCTAACAATATGCAGTGGGGAAAGGACAGCCTCTTCAATAAATGGTGCTGGGAAAACTAGATGTCCACATGCAGAAGATTGAAACTAGACCCCTGTCTCTCACCATACACAAAAATCAGCTCAAATGGAGTAAAGACCTAAATTTAAGACACAAAACTATGAAACTACTAGAAGAAAACACAGGGGAAACACTACACAAAATGGAAGTGGGCAGTGCTTTTTTGAGCAAGACTTCAAAGGCATAGGCCACTAAAGCAGAAATACGCAAATGAGACCACATCAAACTGAAAAGCTTCTGCACAGCAAGGGACATTGTCAACAAAGTGAAGAAACAACCTACACAGTGGGAGAAAGTGTTTGCCAACTACACATCAGACAAGGAGCTAATATCCAGAATACATAAGGAACTCAAACAGCTCAACAGAAAAAAATAACCCAATTAAAAAATAGAAAATATGATATATGTACACAATAGATTACTACTCAGCCATAAAAAAAGAATGAAATTCTGCCATTTGCAGCAGCATGGATGAGCTTGGAGAAAAATTATGTTAGGTGAAATATGGCAGGCACAGAAAGAGGAATTACCAGATGTGCGCAGTCATAAGAGGGAGCTAGAAAATAAATAAATGAAAAAGAGAGGAAAAAAGAAAGAAACAACAATCACAATTATACATTGAACTTTTAGAAAGAGAGATCAGACCTGTGGTTACTAGAGGCAGGAAAGGGAGAGTCGGAGGGAGGTTAACAAGAAATTGGTTAATGGACACAAAGAATAATACATTTTGTAATGAAAAATATGCTCATTATCCTGATTTGATCATCACACATGGTAAACAAGTATTGATATTCAACTCTGTACCAACAAATATGTAGAAGCAATTATGTTTTAATATAAAAAAAGAAAAGAAAAATTGGCAAAGGAGCTGAATAGACTTTTCTCGAAGGAAGACATACAGATGGTCAACAAACACATGAAAAAATGCTCAGCATCACTAAACGTGAAGGAAATACAAATTAAAACCACAATGAGATATCATCTGTTGGGAAAATAGAATAATTTAATCAGGCCCCCTTGACTTAGGTCTGGTTGTGGGTGGTATGGCGCAATCTTTGTAAGCAAATTGTGTGGGGGAGATGGAGTTAGTGCACATGCGCAGTGCTGCCAGCTTGGTTGGCATTGAGTGCCTTGGGCATCCGCTCTGCATGGCCATGCTTTCCAACCTACACCTCCAAGGACCTTTTTGCTGGTTACCTAGCTCAGAGACCTGTCTGTGAAGAGTCTGGTGACCCAGCCTGGCGTGTGAGGGTTCTGTGAGCTTCAGACCCAACCGTAGCTTGACAATTGGCCCAGTTGGCAGGGTTACGGGCAGGTAAAATAGCTTGACATCATCTCACCCCAGTTAGAATGGCTACCATCAACAAGACAGAAAATAACAAATGCTGGTGAGGATGTGGAGAAAAAGGAACCCTCCTACATTGTTGGTGGGATGTAAATTAGTATAGATTTGTGGAAAACAGTATGGAGGTTCCTCAGAGAATTAAAAATAGTATTACCTTATGACTGAGCTATCTCACCACTGGGTATATACCCAAAGGAAATGAAATCAATATATCAAAAATTCACCTGCGGGCTGAGCCCGTGGCGCACTCGGTAGCGTGCTGCGCTAGCAGCGCGGCGTCGCTCCTGCCGCCGCGGGTTCAGATCCTATATAAGAATGACTGGTGCACTCCCTGGCTGAGCGCTGGTCACGGGAAAAAAAAAAAAAAAAAAAAAAAAAAATTCACCTGCACTCACATATTCATCACAACACTAATCACAGTAGCCAAGAGATGGAATCAACCTAAATGCCCATCAACAGATGAATGGATAAAAAAAAAATTGTGCTTTATGCACATAATGGAATACTATTCAGCTATAAAAAGAAATGATATCCTATCATTTGCCAGCAACATGGATGGAACTGGAAACCATCATATTAAGTGAAGTACGTCAGACACCAAAAGACAAATACAACATGATCTTGCTCATATGTGGAACCCTAAAAATAAATAAATAAATAAATAATAAAGTGGTTCTCATAGAAGTAGAGAGTAAAGTAATGGTTACCAGAGGATGGGAGCAGAGGCAGGGAGGGAGAGAGGAGAAGAGGTGGACTAACAGGTATGAAACTGTGCTATCTACACTAAGTGATTCATTGTGCAGCGTATGCATGTATTGAAACAACACACTGTACCCTATAAATCTTAAATGTTAAATTAAAAAATTAATAAATTCAATTGCTTGTCAGGGACTGAAGTGAGAATCACTAATTTAACAAATGTAATTCATAAGTCACCACACCAGAGAGGTCTTCTTTTTTGATACCATTTAAAGTGGCTTTGTGACTCATGACCCCTGCTTTTCTGTCTCATTCCTGTGTTTTATTTCCTTCATCGCACTAACTGCTATCTGAACATACTGGCTACATAATTTGCAGGATTCTTTGCAAAATAAAAATGCAGTCTCATTGTTAAGAAATTACTAAGAACTTCAGGAGGGCACCAACAGAGCATTAGATTAAGTGTGAGGCCCTTCTAAATGCAGGGCTCCGTGTGACTGCACAAGTCACATGCCCAGGACACATGCCACAAAATTATCTTTTGGATTTTCATGTGTTTTCTTGTTTCATATTTTTCCCCCTTCCCATTCAACTCCATGAATGCCTGGATCATACCTGGCTTATTCACAGTGCCTGAAGGGAAGAAGATTGGCAGATAATAGCTACCTAATAAGTACTTGTTGAATAAAAGAATGGTATCAGATTAGAGTTCCATGCTTTGAAACTTTTGAGGGTAATTGTCCTGACAAAACTCTTTCCTCCATGTAATTTGACAAGGTGGTTCCGATCTCTGCCACACAATGTATCCAAGAGAGGATGATGGTGATTTTTTTTTCTTTAAATTAAAAACCAACACTCACCATGTTGAATAGAGCTAATTATCATCTGTACAATGTGTCCATGGGCTGAATGTACCAAGAAGACTCAATTACCACCACTCCCTTAATGCAGTCCTTCCTCAAATGTATTTAGATTCTGTAGCCAACAATTTTAAGAATATTGCTACTCATTCTAGTCAGTACCTATTTAGTGACGTAAAGACCTTAATTCCCCATCCCTGCCAATCTTGCTTCTTTCAAAAGCATTAAATTAACTTTTATGAAGAAAAAGAAAGAACCTGACTGAAGGCAGTGAGAGGTTAATTTAAGCTATTGTTTCTGTGACATGGTGCTATTCCACAAAGTGTAATAACTTCATCAGATGGAATTCAAAACTTCAGGGAGAAGAATTATGGCCTTTCAGGCACTCAAAATATCTTTTGAGATGCCTGTGAAAAAGATAATTGAAGAGTTTGGATTGTCTTTTGAGAAGATGTGGGAAGATAGTTTGAATCCATTCAAACATTCTTTGAAATAATAGGAGGTCAATTCTCAATAGAGCTAGACAATACTCATTCCTAAAGGAGAAAAAAAAAAAAAGTGTTGCAAAGGAAAATTCTACCCTTTTCCTAGAAATTCTCTCTTTTATTTTTACAAGTGTGGATTAGTCTCCTGAAGTCCAAAATTGCATTGGTGAGCTGGTTGGTTAGCCCAGTTGGTTAGAGCAAAGTCTTATAATGCCAGGGTCAAAGGTTTGGATCCCCATACTGGCCAGCTGCCAAAAAAAAGAGAACAATTGCATTGGTATTGCTGATTACAGTTATTGCAAAGGGCAAACTCATAGCAAAATCTAATAAAACCTGTCATTTATTAAGTGACTTCCATGCCAGACATGTGCTTACTACTTTAAAAATGTTAACTACTTTAATTCTCATAACAGTCCTCAGAGGCAGACATCCCCTCCCTGCACTTTACAAATGAGGAAATCAGAGCTTAAGGAAATTTAATGTATTGACCAAGTTCACAAAATTTAAAAAGGACAGAACCAAGTTAACAACCAAATTTTAATGGACAGACGAATAGAGGATACATTTTTCATACAAACAGGGAGTTCGTATCTGGGATAATTTCTAGTTTTGTTTTGTTGGTTGGTTTTTTCAGATACTGATGAATAAGCCTTTAATAACTGAAATTCTGACAGTATAGTCCATTAAAATAAGCTTTCATTTAATTTTATTTGTGCAAATTATTTCTTTTTCATTAGTAACCAATTAAATAGGGAAACATGGTTTAAACTCAGATGCTTCAAGGTACTTTATAACTTGTTTACTCAAAATGACTTTCCCCATCACTAATAGTTGCATGGAATTATCAACCCTACACCAAGATGCATTTTGATATAATTTGAGGTGCATTGCTACATCCTATCTCCAAAACTATATTCCTCAGCTGGTCATCCCTCTTCTGAAATGTCCCTAATGAGAATTTTTTCCCTCTGTTTTAAGGCAGTGTGTTCAGAAGGTCTTGAGAGAGTACAAAATGGTCCCAGAGATTTCTAACTCATTTGTATATCAAAGCCCATTGATTTATTAGATTATCTTATCAAAAACTTGAAGTTATGTGCCAAAAGTAGGTACTCTTTTGGAGGATAGCAGATAAGTTTGTGAGGTTCTCTGAGAAGAGTAGATGTAATACAATATATATTTAAGAGGCTGGAGGTGGGTGTGGGTGAAGAAAAATTTAGGGTAGAAGTACTATTGGTAGAAAGGGACTAAAAACCTTCCTGCAGTGACTGGGATGCGATAGGGCCTTGGCGAGAGTGACCCAAGACTGGGACAGCAACTGTGAGAAGTGTGAAAGAGAGATGGCTAAAGAAGAGAGTAGATTGAAATGGTGATTGCATTAGGGAGATGAGAGTCTGTATCCATTCCCAGACCTATAAACGCTGCGTGCCGGCAGGCAGCCATGGCGGCTATGGTTTTGGCAATGTAAAGTGAATGAAAGGAAGCCACATACATAGAAAATTAATAACAGTTGCAATGGGCCCGGATATCTGAGATACCTGGTGGTGATACTTGCCCCTTGCCACAAATATCAAATTTAGAAAAGATGCATTTGGGATAATTTGAAATAAGGCATGATTATTAAGATGCAAAAGTGGATTCACGGAAGAAATTGATCCTAAATAATTGCACCCCCACCCCCAAAAAAGTGGTATCTGCATGATTTGGAGGTAAAGTTTGAGTAATATCTGAAATTTGGCTATATAATCTTCCCTTCTCTCTACTCTGCTTGTCAGGACACCTAGGTATAGCAGAAAGAACCCTTGAACTATGCTCAAAAGACATGGATTGTCTATGTGGTCCTGGTATAGTTCACTGACTTTCTCTTGGCCTCAGTTTCTTCACTTACAAGATGACATTATGATTTCTTATGTCCCTTTTCCCTGCAGGGCCATTGGCTTCTTATAAATTTAGTATTTTATTTCTTTGTACAGAGAACCTTTTCAAAACTCACATTTAATTCCCTAGAGATCTTTCCTGCATAGTCTTGAAATTCTTTGTGTTGTCGTGAATTCTTTGGTTAATTTAAAATATTAAGTGAAACTCTGTCAGTCTAACATGTAGGCACTCTCACCATTTGCCTCTAGTGGTCATAGACGTTTCCAGTTTAAGTCCTATCCTAAGGTGTCAAACAGAAAATACCCCTTCCAACTTTGTACCATGTGACAATTTAGCTCTCATTTTACAAACTTTAGCAAAAGGCTGTTTCCACTTCAGGTTTAATGATTTCAATGATGCCCATGTAGTCAATGGTCCTATATCCTACCATATTCTAGAGGAAAAGAACAATTTGGCTGCTTTTGTTTAGACAGTTCTGGATATTGGTGATGATATATATAGGCATTATTTATATAAAACTCCACAGAAAATGCTCACAATTGTGTAGAAAATTACAGTTTGCTATCTTAGGATTTATTTTATGTGTGGGTGGTAAACTTAGAAGGCATGTTTCTATGAGACAGAAGTCATTATTCTTGCTTCTGCCTTGATTATTACAAAAAGGCCAGGCAATGCCACAGATCCTCAAGGATTTTATTGTGTACCCTAATATATTATTGGGAATTGAAAAGGAACACTAGGTACACCCCAGTCTGGAGTTTAATATTTCATCCATTTCATATCTATTTTGATGGAAACCTACCTTATGGTTCATTTATTTTTTAGGCTAATGGCATATTTATTTTTATAGTCATACACAAACACACACACACAAGGAGGTTTTGCAGCTGTGGTGGAAAAAAAGTAAACATTTATATATTTGGCCTACTTTTCATTTGATGAAAGCATGCACGCACCCATACTTATTCTAAGCCCTAATTTAGGTCACTGAACATCATCCAATCAGTTTATCTTGACAGCTTCTGCTCATAGCACGAATGTGGTTGCAGAACTCTGCTGAATGTGTTCTTGTGTGCATGAATGCATGCATGTGTTTGCAAGCAAGCATGTTGTGGGTCCCGTGATGTGTGGTAGTAATGCTTTTAATATACAGTAGTAAAATATTGTCGTTATTCAAGCCTAGAGTGTGTATGTGTGTTTATATAATATAAAACTAAAATACTGTACAACTTCAGTGAAGCAGAATCATAATTGTTTTATGGTATCTTTCTTCAATTACTAGTTCCCAAGGCTCCCTGTTTCAAGGCTTCCTCTCTCCTCACCCACAAATACTCCGTCCCCCACCCCCCAGCATGTCAAAGAATTCCTTAATCAGGTTGTGACTACTCTGGTTTTTGCCCTTCTTATATTTTTAATAGGGATCATATGTGTGAATCTCTTACCAGTGCAGAATGTTCGTGGATTTAAAAGGTTGTCTGTGTGGGGAAAGGGGGACATGGGATAGATACAACTTTAACTGAACATAGGAAACAAATACATGAAATATGAATGGCAATGACACAAACCATCTTTCTTTTGATATATGCATCTAAAAGTATTTTATTTTTGGTGTACATTTCCATTGATTTCAGAATTCAAATCACAGAGCGAACTTGCTTTTTAATATAATTCTGTCTGTGATTTATAGCAAAGCTGTGTACTGAATTTCAAGTACCCATTACTGAAATACCATACGGACTGAATGCATATTTCATTGTATTGATTTGTGCCAGTAACCTCTGGTCAAGAAGCCCACTTCATTTGTCTAAACAACTGATGCTGTCTTTAAAGAATTCTAGCACTTATTGAATTGGTATAAGGTCGCTTAGTGAACCTTACTATAATTTTTGATGTGCTATATTACCTCACAAATGTGTTTGACAACAGATTTTTTTAAAATGAGTTTTATATTTTCCTCTTGCAGGCAGCAAAAGACAGTAGTCAGTTAGACCAAGACATTACATTTCAATCATTCACATACTTTTCAATAAATTATTTGGAATCAATATTAGATGGAAGTTTTTCCTCTTTATTTTAACTATATTGTGTATGCTGAAAAATATGTAGGTGTAGCCTTTGGAATTTTTTTTTTAACCTGAAATATGAGTTTATATATGGAATAAAACCTTTGAGATCCAGTCATCCAGTATATTTGAAAATTAAGTGGTCCCCTCCTACTCTGTTAGGATTTGAAAGTAATCAGTACTGGGCTTTTCTATTATTTCTCGAAATTTAAATTCTTCTGCTTGTTGTAGCTGCTGATTCTCCGTTATTGGTGGGTTCCTTTGCTCCTGTGGCTTATAATTTTTACATGTGAGCTCATATTTAGTGAGATTTTGTTTTTTGTATTTTTTTTTTTTTTTGGTAGAAGTTTTATGTATTCTGAATTGTGGCAGACTCTTATGAAATCTTTTTGAATTTGCTTCTATTTACTCACCAGAGAGTTACGGCTCTTGAATTGGTTAAATGTGATTTCTCTGGCTTTTTAAAAATTATATTTAATTCAATATTTCTGCATATTTGAAGTAGAAGAGGATTTCCGCATTAGCTTAGTGGACCATATTACTAAGAGTGGCCCAAACACACAGTTCCAGATTTGGAGAAGCTTGGAGGAGAGTGAAACATTCAGATACATAAAATATAATAATTTCCAATATAATAAGTTCACTGATAAAGATTTATTAAAAATTGCTTTTGGATATTGTTGTAGATGACTATATATGTAGAAGGAATGGCAGGTACATAAAATATTATCATAGGTAGAATAGTCCTGACTTTGTAAAAACACTGTGGGAATAAGATACTGAGATAAGCTCAGTAAATGTATATTTGTCTTTGTATTAAAATAGGAAAGCATATTATAAAAATAATACCTATCTTTGTCAGGTAGGAATATTCTAGAGTAAAGACACATTTCAGAAAAGTTACAATATTGTATCTAATTTTGGTCAAGCAAAGTGCTTTCTCCTACTTTCTTGATAAATATTAATTTAAAAGATCTTAATATATTTTGCAGTATATTGAGGGATTTTTTTTAAAAAGTCTCTAACAAGTCAAATGAAGTGCTAAAATTGGGAAATTTCTATTACTTAGATGGAAATACTTTAAAATAGGGGGGCAATGGAAAGAAAATGTAATATTATTGAGAGCCCGTTTTGTGCCAGACAGTATCAGGGATATTTTACATTCATTGTTTTCCTTATTCTTCACAATCATCCCTTTTTAAAGATGGGGAAAACAGCCCAAAGTCAAAAACTGGTGAATGGTGAATGTCAAAGTCAAACTAAGCGCTTTCTAAAACCCCAAATCTCTGTTCTTTTTTTAATATAATGCCTCTTACTATAAATTTTTTTTCTGCTTTGATCACAATATTTGCTAAGAAATAAGTGAAAGCTGATTAAAATTATTCTTTTATTTTTTTTCTTAATTGAAATGAATCCCGAAATTGAGAGTGATGTTGTTTTTATTTTATTACTATGTTCTAGAACGCTGAAGAAACAAGTAATGTTAGTGTGAATCTCAGTAAGAATACATTTAGAAACACAACACATACATTTTAGAATCATAGATGAGCTATATAGGTTGGGAAAAATCGCTTGTCATACTTGTGATTTTCTTAAATGCTTTCTCATAAATGGTATTTTATTTGTTTTAGATTTTGCTAGTTCTGCAGAGTGCAGTCCTCAGCTGATCCAAAACTTTAAAAAAAGGGATATCTAATTTGCACATATTATTTCCTTTGCTGTCAGAATGTTGGGGGGGGGAAACTAACAAAAAATAAAAACAAAAATGTGAGAAATATCAGTAATGATTCAGTCAGTACACCGATACATTAAATTGCCTGTATTTTTCTTCTCTCTACTGCCAATGTTACTCTCATAGTTTCTGTTCATAGATTTATAGAATTCTGTATCTTAATATTAATCAGTTTAGCTCCACCTCTATGTAGCTCCCTCTACAGGTAGTTTGCTAGCCTGTGCTTATTATGTCAATAAAATTAATTTTAATTACTTTTATATCCAACCCAATTTTTGCAAGATAAACATTATGAGAGGAAGACAGATGAACTTTTATCACAAATACAATAATACAATTCCAACTAACACTTAACGATTGATATGTGCCAGGAACTGGACTGAGTTTATGTGTATTAGTTCATGTACTCCTTACAGCAGTCCCATGAGGGAGATTTTACAGATGAGCAAGTGAAGGAATTCAGCAAAGTTAAGGAACTTGCCCAAGGCTATGTAAGGAAGAAACAGTGGCACTAGTGTTCGACTCAGGCTTCTTGACTCCAGAGCTCATATTCTAAATCACCATGGTATACCAATTTTCAATAAAAATATTTTGTGTTGATTTTAGAAAACTTAAAATAGGACAAAACCCCTGCCTATTCCATCACTCTAGGGTATCCATTCTTATTTCAATGAATGTGCATATCTATTTCATGTATTTGATGTAGAAGCCATCTCTGTATATATTTCCAACAGAATTATATGCATATCTCCCCAAAATATGTGCAAGTATATTTATAGAACCATTATTCATAATCACTTTTGTTGAAAACAACCTAAAAGTCCTCAATAGTAGAATGGATGAATAAGTCATTGTCTATTCATATATTGAAATCCTACACAGCAATGAAAATGAAGAAACTACTATCACATACATCTTCATGGTTGATGCACATGAATATAATGTTGAGTAGAAAAAGCTAGACACAAAAGCAGACCTGCTCTATAATTCATTTATTTAACTTTCAGATACAGATAAGCCAGTCTGTGGTGTTATACGTCAGATAACGAGCACTTGAACTGAAATGGTGGTGATAAGAATGAAAGTGAAAGACAGTAAAGATTAAACAAGAACATGAAGCTAATGTCTTGTATGTGGGTACCAAAAGAACAAGAGAATTAAGGTTGACTCTTTAACTTTCAATAGGAGGGCGATAGCAGTAACAAAAGTAAGGAAAACCTGGACTAAGACTGACTATTGAGTAAAAATAATAACTTATGAGTAATGCAACTCAGAGGTGGCAGTGGAATGTCTAAATGCAGAAGGCCACCTGAAAGTTGAGAATAAAGATTAGAAAAGAGGTTTTGGTGAGAACCATATAAAATAGGAAGTCTTGTTTTTATAGATTATAATTGAAGCAATGGTAACAGATAAAATCGCCAAAGAAAAGGCTGGCCGAACAGTATTAACAAGATGTATCCAAGATCTTAGACAATTTTTATTTTCTGAGTTGGGATGAATAAAGAGGTACCAAAAAGAGTAGAATAAATATTAGAAAGGTGTTAGAAATAATAACTGGAAGAAGTTGAAAGAGAAAAAGGGAGAGGAGGAGTGATTGATTATCGTCCTCGTGCAAAGCTCATTACAGTACTCACAAGCTGACTTTATGCTGAGTTTATCTAACCACACAAAAACAGTATCTTATCAAATAAGTGTTGTTATTATCCATTTACATATAAGAACACTGAGATCCAGAGATTTGCTAAGTGTTTCAAGGGCACACAGTAAGCTAGCAGCAGTCTTGATTCAAATATAATCTATCTCCAGAGCTCAAGTTCTTAGCATTACAATAGAGAAGAATAAGAAAAAATGTCTTTTCTGGAAGGCAAGGCATAAAGAAAACCTTAACAGGAGAAAGTATTTTCAATCATGAAAGGATTTTAAAATCAAGGCAAATAAGTGGAGACTTTTCAATCATAGGCTTCACGGTCATCAAATGGGCTTAAGACTTGCTCTGAAACGGATGTAAGAAAGGGAACAAGTGAAGGAAGTGGGGTCATTTTGAAATCGAGAAGGAAGGGTTCATATCAGATATTTTTTTCAAGATCACTGTTTTTCAACCATACCCCCTCTTGTCTTCCCTAGAAACTTGCTCATTTATCGTTCTCCTCTCTCATGGACTCTTTCATCAAGTATCCAACTTGGACAGTCTCTCTTATCCCCAAACACCCCTTCAGTCCTGCTACCTGCTTCATGCTCTCACAGACTTGCTTTAATCCTCTTACTTCTGGGAGTGATATTGAAAACTGAAGAATATACCAAATTCTTCCCCTTATCTGATCAGTTTGAAATTGTGAAGGAGAGAGACTGACAACCCATAGAAAATGAGGGCAGGCTGTGAACAGAAGTCTTGATTTTAGTAAAAAGGTAGAAGTTTATAGAAAAGGTAGAGGAAACTTTTCTGAATATGCCTTAAAGCCTAATATTTTTCAACCGCACAGTTTTCTCCTCCCATCTCTTACTTCTTCTATTTACTCAATTTATTTACTTCATTGTATAGCACCACAGCTTAGTGTTAACTTCAGGTTTGATATTCTAAGTCTTCTAATTAAGAATGAAAGACATAAAAGGGAAGATTTTGGCTGTCCCTAACCCCAAATTAGCATTGGCCTAAACAATTATTGGTCCTTACCTTTTATTTAACAGCAATTTTCAGGGGATAATTTTAATATGTTTCAGAAACATCTATCTCCATAGGTAGGTAAATATTCTCCTTAAAATCCTGTTTTAGCTATTCAGTTTTCTCAGTATATTTTATTCCTCTAAATAGAGTGCAAAGGTAAATTTTTAACATTAGCCCTTCATATTCCAAACTGAAGTTATCCAAAGAACACATTTTTAAAGTACAAGGAAAATAATAGCAATATGAAATGGCAAATTTTCTAATTTTTTTAGAACAAAGAAATGAAGTATGCAGAAAATATGCAAAGCTGTAGTGTTTACAGTGTGTTAGCAAATTACAATTTATCTCAAGAAAGAGAAAAGCCAAAGGACAAACATCAGTATGATTTCTAAAGTTTATATAAAAATGATTTCAATGTTGGAAAAAAAAAAAAAAAACCCTTTAGATGGAGACATGATGAAAATGGGGGAAAATACATTTTGTTAGACTCTCTCCCCAGTTACAGGATAAAAATTCAAATTTGCACCAACCACAATAATGTCTTTCAGAGAGCATGTTTTATTTATGGCTTTATTTTGCCTTCATGAAAAATAGTCTAACATTGAAAAAACCCAAAATGTAACTTTGCTGAAACAAGATCCTGAATTTACAATTTTATTAATTGAAACTGAAGCAGATTTACCCAGGCTAATGTTATAAAGCATGCCCTGGAGCAGAAAATTGCCTGAGAAATCTGTTCCAAGTAGTGTCTGTCTACACATTTTTGTTTCGTTTAGGATTAAAGACATTCTAATGATTTTCTTTATTTTCACTTCGTTTCTTCTACTAGTGTAATGTGTACATTGTTGCTTTGCTTACAACTTCAGTGGAGATTAACGATCAAGGAAACTGAGCATCCATCACCTTAATCAAGAAGCTATTGCAGTTTTCCAAGTTCAGTTATAACCTGCAAAACATAGAATCAAATAAAGTAAATAGAGCAATATTAAGCAACATCTAGATTGTGAATGTGTTATATATCCTTTACCTGAATGTGTAGTTCAGGGAAAAATCAATATATGATGTCATTTTTTTCCTAATGAAGAGTAGCCTGTGAGTTTTAGATTTTGAAAGGAATTGGACGGAGGAAATGAAAGACACTGGTTACTATAAGAAACGCTCAGTGCTTGGAATGATAAAGAGCTGGTTGAAACTGACAAATCATTAGAGTGCCACTGGGATGTCATCATGAATTCAGAAATGATGGAGAAAGAAATGATTTTACAGAGTCTAAACCAGTCAATTTTGTTCATTAGGACATCTAGCACAGAATGTGGTTTAAAGTAGGAACTTGGTAAGGACTAAATTGCATCCCCTTATCTAGCTAAGCCCCGCATAATTTATTTCAATTCGTCTTCTGTTCCCATTTCTAATATTGGGACTCCATAGGCTCTGGTCTAAACTCTCCACTCTTTACCTACACACTCTCCAATTCCCATGCTTTCATATACTCACCTCTGTGATAATGATACCCAGCATGTATCTCCAGCCCTTACCTCCACTGGACTACAGATTTCCACAGCCAACTTTCTACTTGACATTTGTACTCACATAACTAAGAAACGTATCAGCCTAATGTGGTTAAAATAGAACCAACACAGCAATCTTTCTCATCTCAGTAAATATAACTAAACACCGCTAATATCCGCTAAAATCCCAAACCAGCAATCATCCTTTATTTTACTCATTTTCCGCATCTAGTCCATCAGCAAGTCCTGTTGATTCTACCTCCAAAATATATGCCAAAATATATTCAGATCTATTCAGTTTTCTCCATCTCCACCTACAATTTGGTCGAAATCACAATGAAGCAAAACTGATCTTCTGGTTTTTATTCCTGTCTCTACTTTTCATTTTCTGCAGAGTAGCCCTAAGCATGTATAAGACAAAATCAGATAATGTCACTCTATCTAATGTCTCACTGGAGGCTTAAAACCCTCCAGTGACTTCCTATTGCACTTAGAATATAATCCAAACTTCTCAACAATGGCCTATCATGCAATTCATAATCTGGCCCCTTCCTACTTCTCTGACTTTTTACCTTTTACCACTCTTTTCCTACCTACTAGACTCTAGTCACATTAGCCTTCTTTCTGATGCTTGAATATAAGTTCACACAAGACCCTATGTGCTCATCCTGTCCTCTTATCTTGTATGACTGACTTGTTCAGTGGTATTCAGGCCTGCACGTCCAATCTAAAGTATTCCTCCTCTGAGCCACAGCACCTGTTTCATTTTTAAAATTTCAATGATTACCTAAGATTATTTTATTATTTTATTTGTGTAGTTACTTGTGGTCTTTCTCCCTCTTGCCTCACCATGCCACAAGAGTGTAAGAGACATATCCACGTGGTTACCACTGTATCCCCAGTGCCTAGAAGAGCACAAAAATATTTATTTAATGAATGATTTTAAAAGTTAATAAGTAAATTATTTCTTACTCATTTTAATCCACTATTTTGTAGTTTGCTTGACATTACAACATTGTTGATTCATAGGATTTATCAGATAGAACATTTTTCACAATATAAGGGAACAGAAAGCAATAGGATTGTCTTTTTATGGAAGTGCCTGGAGGTATGTGAAGTGATTAGGCAGGGCTTTCAACATCTAAGAAGAAGAGTAGACAAAAAATAAGGGGACAGAAAAGTAAAAGCCTAATGCCCTTTAAATTCTGGAGGCATGACACATAATGGATGCTAGTTGAAAATCTAGGGTGACAAAGTGTCACTGTTTGCTCGGGACTATGGGAGTTGGGTGGGATTCTGTGGATGTGAGGCTTTTCATTTCAAACTAGGACAAGTTGGTCACCCTACTTGAAACCAAGGATTTTTTTTTTCCTTTATTTATATTTTTTATATCTTTCCTTGCTTTTTCTAGCACTAGAAGGCCTTAGGAAATTATAAAATAGTTTGCTTTGTTGTGAAAACATAGTACAGAGGAGAAACTGTGAGACTGATCTGTTTTGCAGTGGGTCTGGGAGAAGAGAAAGTAAATGCTACTGAGAAAGTAATTCAGCTTTTTCTCTCTTTTCTTTCAGTGATTTGTTTTTCCTTTTTTCCCCTTAAGCAATTTGAATATTATACTTTCTATGTATTTTCATATTTTGTGGTTATCTTTAAATTTTAATGCTCATACCTCATTAAACTAAGTATAAAGATAATGAGTGTCTTTACCCTTCTCCCAAATAATATAAGAAATTTAAAACATTTTAATTACAACCCCTCTCACTAGCATTTTGCATTTATAGATACCCAGTATTTTCAGTTTCTTTGGCTTATTTACCAAGAAATTGATTATAATATTACTATGCTGTCATATTTTATAGTCACTGATTTTTTAATCTATATGTATCAATTTTTTAATCATTATTCTTTCTTTGTCTCTTTTTCTTTCTGAGTTCAGTTTACTTTTTCTAAATTACATCCTTTGTAAATTCCCTCAGTAAAAGTAGGTGGTAGTAAACTAATTGTTTTTGGTCTGAAATTGTCTCATTTAATTTTCATTAATAAATTAATTGTAGAGATGGCTTAAGGTTACTGAAATAGCAATTATTTTGTCTTAGCACTTTTGGGATGATTCTTCTGTCTCACAGCTTCTCGTACTCTTGTTGACAAGTTTACTGTCAACCCATTCTGCTCTTGCTTAGATACTTGTCTCTTAGATGTTTATACCTTTACATTTATGTGTTTGTAGGTGAGTTGCGTTTAATTGTATTTCTCTTACTTGAGATACGTTTAGCTTGCTGGAGAGAGAGAGAAAAAGGGAGATTTATATAGATATATAGATGTGTATTAAAACTTATATATGTGATATCACAATTCATGAACATTATTCATATGTTACCCTTTTAAGATTATTTCTTCCCATTCTTTCTCTGCCTCCTACTAGACACATGTTGGACCATCTCACCCTATTTTTCATGTTCTGTGTGCTCTGTCATCACATTTTTTTCCTTTGCTTTTCTGAGCAAGATTATAGATCATTTCTTTAGCTCTGTCTTCCCATTAATTCTTTCTTTAGCTGTATTTAATCTATATGTTGAGCTATTTCATTTCAATTGTATTTCTATTTTTAAAATTTATAATTGGTACTCATTGAAAGCTGTCTCATTCTTTTGATATTATCTTTTTTCTTTCATATTTCTTATTTTTCATCTTTTGTTTTAAATAATTTTAGACACACTCATTTTATAATCCATGTTTGGTAATTGCATTATATGAATGTTTTGATGTTTCCAATCCTGCTCTTTGATTCTTCTGCTAACTTTCACTCAAGATTTCCTCATTTGTTTTACATTATGAATTTGAGTTTCTGCTTACTAGGGCTTTATATTTAAAATCCCTAAGTGTCCTTTGTTGAGTGTACCCTTCCAGAGAAATCTGGTGATTGAATGTGAGAGGTACCAACATGGTAATACGTTTTTTGTTAAATCCTTCCTTTGGGATTTTTCTGCTCTTGTGGGTAGTTATAAATTCAAATCTGAAAAAATTTTGAGATTTTCAGGAGAGACTTTTTATCTCTTGTTCTTGAAATCTCAAGGCTCTTCTTTGTGAAGATTGATGAATGTCCCAGGGAACCACAATGTCATTGATTGAATATCCCTCATTTCTACCTTTTTCTTCAATTTTGGCTAGTGGAGATTCTAAACTATATTTCTTTCAGTTTTCATTTTTTAAAAATCTGTTATATGTTATCCAGTGTTTCCAAGAAAAAAAAATTGCAATGAGATTGTTTACTGTTGGCTTACAATATCTCACACATCTTTTTGACAAAAATGGATGAACTTTAATTTGTATTTTCACTTTAGCCCTGTAATAAGATAAAAAACTTACAAGTAATTACTGCTGAAGTGAGAAATATTTGTATTTCAGGAGGGAAAAAAATGAGACCTAATTTTTGCCTTTCTTGTTTTACAAAGAAAGGCTATTCTGTGATTTTGGCTGAGGGGCTATTTGTGGAATAAATATAGTATGGGTCAGCCAGAGAAATTCCTATGGCCACCTGTTTTTATATCTGTATATATTCGTGTTTATGTGTGTGTGTGTGAGTATGTATGTGACAAAGAGAGACAGAGACAGAGATACGAAGAAAGAATAGGTATGTATTATATATGCATGTGTGTATTTCAGTGATCTTATTGAAACTCATAGGAATTTCATTGCAAAAATAATTTTCTGTCCCCAGAGTGAGTACTTATTTGCATTTGGTTTCATAATTATATCTATAACTGGTTCTACAAGTCAATACAGAAATAGCTGGCTATTCCTACCACCTGCCTAATACAGATATACAAAGATGGCAATAATACATATTTAATTTACTCTTCACTTTATTTTCTAGCAAATCATATGATCACAATACTGGGATGATATCCAACTTAGTATTCTATTCCTGCCTTCAAACACTAGGATTCTTTTATAGAAAAAAGGAATCCTTTATAAGAATTAAAAGGGGAAATATGGAGAAGTAGATAGCTAATTTTGAATGTTATTTGAGTAAATTTGCATCTGAAAGTTTCTCAGAAAACTTCTTTTAAGAGAAATTTTCTGTAGGTACATGTGTAATCCATAAATCCCTTGATTTGGGATGACTCCATTCCCACACTCCTGCCAGCATCTCTAAATTCAAAACAAAAGCTCCAAAGTTTTTGATAGAATCCTGTTTCTTCTCTCTCAATCAATTGGTTATAAACTTAGTGAATCATCTGTTTTATCTGGAAGGATTTTTATGTTTTGTGGACTCCATTCTCAAGTCCTGATCAGTATGCAGAAAAATAAATGGGGAAGATATTTGGGGGGAGTAAATGAAAGAAAGAGAATTTGGATGAATAAAGGTAGCAAATTAGAGAGATGCACATGTCAGAAATCACAGATCATTGAAAATACTTTGTAGTATTAGTGCTAGAGATTTTGATTGGTCCTGTTCTTTGACATTTCCAATTAAATGTCCCAAGAATATTGATTAAAATATTACCTGCTTCAAATTTCTCTTTAGTGGGATTTTCTTAGTTACATTGTGGTTGCCTTTTGAGTAAAACAAGAGACTATAATTGAATCATTTTTCTCAGTAATCTTCAGATAGGCAGAGTCTGATCTGGCATAATTGTCTAGGAATGTAAAATTATCAACGAGGCAATGTTCTCAGTTCATTCTTAATAAGAAAATAGATTATCTTTTCTAAGATCATGCTGCTAATTTCAGTATTGCTGTTGGGCTCTTCATGTTCATAGTTCAAGGCAAATCTGTCACTGTTCCCCAAAACACTGATTTAAAACATATGCTGTGCCAGCACAGGACCAGTAAGTATTATAATCTTTCCACACAAAATTCAAGCCTGGAAAAAAAAAATTGTATTCTCATATAGTAAAAAAAAAAAGAACTTGCCTAAAAATCATTGTCAATACAGAATTTTATTTTCATTCAATTCCTTAATTTACTTTTTCATGAGACTAAAAATTTTCATTCATAATGGATATTACTATTCCTTTGACACTCAAGCTTTATTAGTAGAACCATGTGCAATGTAACGGCACTTTTTACTTAAAGGATAACAGATAAGCATAGGGAAAATGTTAACAGCATATTATCTGTATATTGCATTCATTGTTTGCTTTGCCTCAACCAGCATCTTCTGGACATGGAATGGCAGGAAGTCATTTGGGTAGGCAAAAATAAACAGGGTCAAGGCATAAACACCCATGTCTGTAATACAAGATAGAATCTAAGTACTATAACAGGGGTGCAAAATAAGGTGAGAACATCTGACAAGAGAAAAGTAATTCTTTCTCTGGTTGTCAAGACAAGACAAGCTTCACTGAGGAGCTGTTAATTGATCTGGCCCTAAAGAATGAGTAGGAAAAATACTGAGAGTGAAAGAGGGGAACCAAAGGGTTGTTTAAAAAAAGAAAGAAAGAAAGGATATGTTTAAGATTTGAATAAAAGGCACGAGGAAAAATAGTGGGAAATAAAAGGTAGAATAAGTGCACACTAAAGAATTATGGGAGAGGATCTTAGAAAGTTCAAATAACAGTGACTAAAGCCCCTGAACGCTATGCTAAATACTTTGCTTCTTTTGTGTAGACAATAGAGATAATTCTTTAGTTCAGGAAGACGGTATATATGGCATTATCAGAACTGTGTATTAGGATAAGTATTTCAAGATTGTATTCATACCAGGACCAGTACCGTGTGATACAGTTTTCTCTGTATTTCTCCCTACCTTTTAAACTTGCATATCAGAAGAAACTAAATGATTGAGATCAAACGAGGTAACTTGCTTGTTTAATTTTGCTTCTGTAGATACATTCATAACATGTATCTGAAGACAATTTGAAAGTTTTGTTAGTTTTTATAATCGCAATATCAAAATACACTTTTATTGTTTCAGATGATGGTGCCTGTCTATTAACTGAACAACTTTGGTAAGTTTATTTTTCTCTTCTTAAATCTATTTGGGGTGCTTTTCTTTCTGAGATTCAAAAGGATTTATTTTGCCTATAAAATCTTTGGTTAAGTTCATTGAATGAGTTTTCCTCTGACAACACATTAGGCATTTTAGGATGTTTTTTTTCTTCTTTTCTTCTTCAATTAAAACTAAGACTTTAGTTTTCAACCAAATTATGACAACAGAGATGTTTGTTTTCACAGATGCTTCACTTAGTCAAACTTTAAGAATCTCTCAGTCAATTAGAAAAGTAATGTCTTGTTCTTAGTTACTGTTTCAGTCATTTCAAAGAATATTTTATATTGTTTATATTGATAGTGAAGCAACCAACATCTACTGATACAAATAATTATCTTGGTTTTCTCTATTATTCTTACATGAAGAAGAGTAATATAAAGAATTTACATGTCTTAACTTACATAATTGCCTTGTGTTACTGTGATTATTTATTGTAAGCTAAAATGAGTGGATATAGTTTATATCAATGTAATTCACCTCTGGAGAAGTTGCTGCACTTGTATGTTTACCTTGGAGGAATAAATTCAACATATTTGTGGGCTTTTAGCATACTGGTAAGCTGGTACTTTTAAGGATTCTCTTTATTGCCAGCCATACACAGAGAAGACTTTACATCAGATTGTTACCCATTTTACTTCCTTGAGAACTTACCAGTTTAAAGCATTGAAAGAAAGGGTTGCATTTTTTTTCACTTATGAAATTGTAATAAGAAAAAAGCTATGAAAAAATGACTTTGGATAGCATCCTGCCTCTTCTTTACGTGACTGCATGGTAAAATAAGAGATGGGCCGAGTGGGAGCTGGTTGAAAGTAGGATAAGACGTTTGGAGGTGTAAGAAAAGTTTATGTAGATTTTGAATAAAAAAGAAGAAAGGGCAACTGTATCAGATGCCGTACATGGTGCAATTGAGGGAAAAGTAAATGTTGAAGGAAAAAAATAGAGTTATTGTATATTACGTCAGTGCTTCTCAGACTTTAATATGCCTATGAGTTACCTGGGCTATCTTGTTAAAATGCAGATTCTGATTGCAGGTCTGAGGTAGGGCCCAAGAATCTGCATTTCTATAACCTCCCCAGTGATGCCAGCTGCTGGTCTAAGGACCACACTGTGAAGAGCAAGGGAGTATATAGATTATTAACTCCCTTTATCTGCTCTCTCCAGTCAAGATATTAATTTTCACCATTTGATTTAAATTTGGTTTAGTGCTCTTATTTTATTGTGTGAAAGTAAATCTTAAGATTAGAGCAAAAATGCTCAGTTTTACTTCAGCCACACACAAAAGGATTGGGTCTTGACTAGCTCCCCATGTCTGTTTTCCTTCTTTCTACCTCAGTCCAGGGTAATTTGTAAAGGATCAAAGAAAGTCAATCTCTTTGAGTCAAGTAATTTTCAAATGAATAAAATGTAAGAAATAAAAAAAAGTTGTATTATTGCAATATTACAACCTATTCCAAGACAATCATGTCGTCTCCTTGCAATAGTCACGTTACAAATAGCAACAACAGTGGTTGTGGGGGTTCGATAGTGTTCATCATAATACAAAAAGACATTGTCATCATGGCTATGCTTGAAAGTGCTTGACTTTTTCCTCAAAATGCTTTTGGTTTTGTATCATATTCCTATTGACATGATGAATGCTATCTAGTCTAGTTGCTGGGCTTGTTCAGATCTTTAAGAGACTAGTGAGAAAACAGGATAGATGCTGGAGAAGGCAGAGTTGGCCATGAACTGTGGATAATGGAGCCAAGAGGCCTAGTGCACTGGTGTAAGCAAATCTGAACATTTACAAACTGGATTTCTACTCTTGCCCTAAAATAGGATCCCATTCTCACAAGTATACACCTGCCTGTAGGTAGATGACAGGGGAGACAGAAACAATTTTGTGTCTTCTTAGATTACAAAATTGTATCTCTCAATTGAATCCTCAAGACTGATCCCCCAAAACATGCAGAAAAGACCTGGATCTGAAAGATTCAGAAGGCAAAAGGCTCCTGCTGTAACCAATGACCTATCTCCAAGGCAGAGAAGTCTCTCATTATGAGAATGTGAGTAACTTTGGATCTTAAGCAGGCTTGTGTCCCAATGGATCTGTCAGGATGACTTAACTAGAAAACAAACATCCCACTTGCCCAGACCTTTATCCCTGGGGTCATCAATTTACCCAGCTTACTTTACCACACTGTCCTCACTGACAGCCAAGGAGAATCGTCATTGCCCAGCAAGACCATAATGAAATAAAGTTTCGCCTCACTGCTTTTCAGCCTTTTTTTTCCTTGCAGGAACTCCGCAGAGAACATATGTCTGCAGGACTATAAATTTGGTGCCTTTTACCAGCTCTAAATTTTGCTATAGCTTAAGAGTAGTAGGGATCAACAGCATACTCCCATCATTTAGGGACTAAGAAAGTGGAAAATTGAGTGAACTCAATATGATCGCCACTCAAGGGTTCTCCCTGTGAACCACAGTCTTTTTTAAATTTTGGAGTAAATTCCAAATAAGAAAGCAAAAAGGAACAATAGTGTGTGCATGAAAATATGTTTTTGCTTTTTCTTAGCAGAGAATGGAAGTGTAGTAGCAATCCCCTCTGTTATGACTAGAAGTAGGACTGATTTTCCATGTTCTTCCTGCAAGTTCTGTTTTACTAGTCAATATAAATGGAATCCATAATACTGTAAATGGAAGAGAACTAATGCCCCAATATATCTAATAGGGATTTCTAAGTTGCACCAACAAAATAATTGGGTGCATGTGCAAACCCAGAATCACATGTACAGAATTCAAATGTTGTGTATGCAAAACAGTTAATTGTGCAATCAAATAGGCACCTTTGATTAAAATCATTGTATATGTAAATTTGTCATTTGCTGGAGCAGTTATATTTTGGAACATGCATACATAATTAGTGATTTCTAAATTAAGGTAGTTTCATGGCAGAAATAGTATTACCTAGTGGATATCATGTTTTACGTATTAGCCAAATATTTTTCATTTTTATTTTCAATAATCACATTATTGTAATTTTAAAGATAAAATTTCTCCTTGTTTATCAATATCATTTAAAATAAGAGTAATTTGTAGCCTTGTGTTTTGAAAACTGGCTACGCAAATTTTTCTTTGGAAAACACTGGTGATACATCATATGTTGAATTACCTTTAGTTTGAGGTTTATTCCAAATAGGAAAGCAGAAAATTGGTAGCATATATGGAATATCCCAGATCATAAACTCTCTATCTCTTCCCCATTTTCATTAACTTATAACATTTCTAAAAATTTAGATTGATTTAAAAATTGTGTAGTAGTTTCTTATTCATTCATTATTTTTTTATTTTTTTATTTTCTCATTTATCCTTAAAGAAACCCTGCATTTAATCACGCATCTTACAATAAAGACCATGTTATCAAGCTATCTTGATAAGTACCATCTTGCAATCAACACTATCTTATTACAATTTCAATCTTGTTTTCAGTAACAGTAAACACTTACATATGCTTACTATGTGCAAGGCAACTACCTACCCCTCATAACCAGCCTATGAGGTAGATTTACCATATTTTACAGGTGAAGAAACTGAGGCACAGATTGCATGACTCTCCCAAGGTCACACAGCAACTACTTGGCAAAGCTGGAAATTCAGAACTTGATAAGACTGTGGCTGCTGTCCTTCTTAGAAACACAGCACTATCTTCTTTCTTTGGTCCTTTAATGTAGCTGTAACTATCTGAAAAGCTGTAATGAGACCTACTTGTGGAGGAATTATTTTCTCTTTCTCCTCTCTCTTTTACCTACTCTAAAGCAAAACGACAACAACAAAAAAACTCAAAACCCAAACCTTTTACCCTACTCTCTCACTTATCTTTTGTCCTTCCTATGAAGACTTTGGCACATTAGAAAACTGATCAGAGAGCCTGGAGAACCTTGAGGTAGAGTGAGTGAGTGTTTTAGGGAGCTCAGGAATTTGTTTTCCTATCTCCCTGGATAACAACATCAAAAGCAAAAATCTAAGATGTCTGCATTTCCAGTTCACATGATCTTTGCTCAGAACCCTCCAATGGCTCCTTAATCGTACTCAGAATGAAAGCCAAAGTCCTTAAAACAGGCTTCAAAATTGCCCATGATCTGGTCTTCTCTCTGACCTGCCTTTTTACTTGCTCGGGCTAATCTGGATTCCCTGCTCTTCCAGGAATACCTAAGCAATCTCAGTCCTGAGATCTTTTGCACCTGCTCTCTCTACCTTGAATGCTCGCTTGCTTGCTTGCTTTTAAAATTATTTCTTTAATAATTACAAAAAAATTGATTAAATGTTAAAATTATAATATTATGAATATATCATTAGATAAAATATTTTACCCAATTTAGTTCACTTTTTTCTTTAACATTGTTAATGTGGCTACTAGAAAATATAAAATTATACAAGGTCTACCTGGCATGCTTTCCTACATAACAACATGTGGCTTCCCCCAGCAACCTTGAAGTCTCTGCTCCAATGTCATCTAATCACAGTGTTCTTCACCCACCTCTGCCTCTTCCACCCCACTTAAAGTTCTTAATCTACTTTCTTTTGGAACCAGAACACTTACCCTTCACACATTTTATAAGTCTATTTATTTGTCCAACTTTTCCTTCTAGAATCTACAGAAACTAGAAGAAGGCAGTGACTTTGTTTAGAATATTTCCTGCTAGCCCCTGGCACAGAATAAATGCTCAGTAACTATTTGTTGCATAAACGCATAAACAATAAAGTGAAGGAAATAAACATGTAAATTAATATTCTAAGTTTGTTATCCAACTATTTCCTACTAAGCTGTTGCTAGAATGACTACATATTAGATAGAGGGCAAAGTGGCTTTCTTTACAGAACAATATGTGTAAAGATATATTAAAGTGTTTGTCAATAATTGCTATTTGTCATTTTTCAGAAGGCAAGCACACAGAGGTAGAACCGAAAGTTACTGCAATCAAAGATAAATTACTGGAAAATATGATTGGGTTGTACTGTATTTGGAAACACAGAGCAATAGCTAGCCATTGTACTGCTTACTATGTATCATCCCTATTTCACATGTTTTACATATATTATCTAATTTAATCCTCACAACAACCTTATAATGGAGTACCATTATTATATCCAATGTATAAATAAGAAAACCGAGACACAGAAAATTTAAGTTACCTGTTCAAAGTCACAGAGAAACCTATAGACTCACATTACAAACTGAAAAAAAATAGACATATATTTTCACGCCATAATTTACTGCTCAGTTGTAACTCTCCCTAACGATCCTGATTAAAGATCCCATTTTGAAATATAAATATTTTTTTCCATAAGTGTGGCAATAATGTTGCAAGTTTTTACACTTATTATCTGAGAAATCCTGTTTTTAATTTATTCTTTCTGGGCGTCTGGGAAATTATCTTGGGGAAATTAACAAACACATTAGTACATACACACTACATACTTTCCTTGGACTAACACCTATAATTACAGGAATTAAAATGTTTTATTTACTTATTTTTTCTCTATGGCAGTTTTAGCCTGGTATATTTAAGGCTTTCCTTTTTAAATGCATTTTTTGAATCACGTTTCTTCATAAACCTGTACATGAGAATAAGCCTGTGATTGAATGAAGCATTGCAATCATTTACCATTGCCTTCTCTTTAGTACCCGATTATTGTTTAAAACTAAGGTAAAGTACATGCTACTTTACTTGGTTTGTCCTATTCCATGTCTGTTTTTCCAATGTAATTATTAATATATTTTTAGAGAGATATTTTACTATTAATAACATACACTTTTACTTTCAAAATCAACTCAAAAATATCCAGCATGGACAATAAATTTTATGTTCAACTAGTTAAAGCACATATGTAATATTTACAGAAAGTCTGAAAAAACCAACTGGGGGGGGGGGGATTTTTTCAGCCATCAGTCCTACATCCAGTGAAACTACCCTTCAAAAATAAAGTTGAAATAAAAATATTTTTGCTTTAAAAAAAAAATGTTTGTACCATAATTGTAAAGGGAGGAAAGATTAAGTTCCACAATAACTTTATTTTAATTTCAGATGGAATCACTTAATTAAAATCCAGAGAAAAAGATAAGACACAGTCACAAAAATGAGACACACTAGGCCTACACTATGCTCCCACTTGCCCAATAGAAATTCCATCAGCAAATCTGAAACTCCAAATTGGATTATTAAAATAATTAATCATTTCTAGAAATGATAACACATTTACTTTATTTCTGTAGGTTGTTACTAGATTTCACACAAACACTCATTGAAAGCATTAGAGAAGCCATAGCTGAAATACTGTGTTCCATTTACTCTTCCAACAAATTTATTCAAATGTAAGCCCTTGTAAATAAACCTTTGGCCATGCTGGCTGGTACGAAGGGAAGAACAAATTCACAATCATCCTTACCTCCTGCACTCACACTGAAGTCCTTAGGGCCTCCTGGCACTGAGCAAGCACACAGCCAGAATGTCCTGTGTTATTTCACAGTTTAGCTCTGTTAGGACACAAAATTCCTGGAAGACCCAGTCTGTGGATTTTACATGAAGGGTTGGTTCCTTTCTTAGTTGAAGAAAATCTCCTCTGTGTTGGAGCTCAGGAGATTGAGGCAGCCCTTCTGTTCCCTTTTATTTCATAATATTCCAAAGCATATAACCATCTATCCATGAAGCCTCAGACCTATAACTTACTTTCTGCCTTCATTTTCTTTTTTTTCATTACAAGGTCCTAATTAACATATGAACATAGAAATATTAATCACAATATTCATGTGACTTCATTTACACCCAAAGTTTTTAATTTTTAGAAAATTAGCAAGTTTAATTTTTTCCTAATATTTTGCTCTTGAAAACGCATTTTACTGCAACTTTCTCCCTTCGCTTTCCCCATCTTCTTACCATAACCATTGCTATAAAATGATGATTAGTCTTTAGAATGATTGACTGCTTTTTCAGATGACTGAATCATCTCCAAGAATCTCACAACTGCCATCTTGATTGCAGCTACCATTTGTTTTCCAAGGACATACCCTCATTCCTCATTCTGTTTTATTTGCTGGAATCTTCTCTACTAAAATATATTGCTAGATTTACTTGGGAGATTTGGAGACCCTGCCTCAGTGTTGCATCTTTTTGTTTCAATGTGAGGCAGGTTAGCAGGTCAGCATCAGCAACCTTGGTGATTAATCCTCATGCTGTTACTGAGTCTATAGGTGCCTGCCAGAGGCTCATACATTTTATACCAGTCACTTACACAAGATTAGGGGGAATCTAGAAGGTTCCTGGAACTGCAAACATACACTAGAGTTATCATTGTAAATAGGCCTACAGACTAGGGCCCATGTAGTACAATTCCATCTAAACTCAAGGTAGACAAATATTTGCCTCTACTTTTACCTGGAAGTCTAAAAATTTTTCTAAGTAAGATAAGGCTCTTCTTATAAAGTGAAGTAACCTGTATTGGGCTTTTGAAGTCTCTCAAGACAGCTGTTTCAGAAGCTCATGGGTATGGATGCAAAGGAGGTCACTGGCAGGTGGTCATAATTGTTTTATGACACAGCATATGTTAAAAGAGGATTGGAGTCAGTTAGGCTCACATTACACCTGTGCCATTTTCCTTTTGTGTAACTCTGGACTGTTCACTTTTGTTATAGCGTTGTATCTTCAAATGGAAAATGGAAATCTGAAGTGATAATCACCTAAAAGTGTAGTTTAAATGAGTCAATGTACGTAAAATGTATATAAAAGTTGCCTGGCTTAATGAAAGTTTGTTCCCTCACCAGAGTACTGGGAATAATCATTCTTCTCACCTGTATTCACTTTCATTGAGATTCGTCAAGTCTGGGTGTCCACACACACATACACATAGCCATGCTACAGGATAGCTGGAAGGCCTGTGGGGTGAAATATGTGCTCACTGAAAGAACTGGTAACCTTATTTCACATGCTTTCCTGAAAGCATATATGAAAGGATTGGTTTGCTGTGATAACTGACCCAGGTTAGGCTTAAAGCAAAGGCAGAATCTGCAAGCATTTTGAGCTAATACTTTGCTTTCCTCTCATTTATCTCACTCCCCTCTCATTTATCTTACTCTCTGGGACTGTGTCTGAAGGCTGTTGATCATAGAAAGAAAAAAAAATCTATATCCTGCGGGAAAAATTGTGGAGAATGAATGTTTGACTGAAACTTTTGGCTGTCTTCACAGTACTTGTGAGTCCAAATGAAAATGGGTGACAATGCCAAACAATTTGAAGGCTTTTGGACAAGTGCATGCTTGTTAAGTGAAGACAGAATGTGGGGATTCATTATTCTTTTTTATGTTGATATTATGTCTGCATTATGGCATTATATTGGGAGACCTGTGTTTGTTCAACCCGTGAAATAGTTTGAGCCAGGAAATAAAACTCCTATCACTAGCATAGCACCTGAGATAAAAATGTAAATACTTCAAAATTTGAAATACTGTGTCTCAAAGAATGATATATTAAATACGTGTATGTTCAATAAATTGTGAGGGATACTATATATAGCTTTTAAAACTATTCAAGTGTTCAGGAATCACAATTGTTTCAAGAAGGAATTCTTTTTTTAATGTCTCATTCAATGTGGATTTTTTCCCAACAGTCATCAAATAGATATACCACTAAAAATATGAAAGAAAATAGAAAAACATGAAAAAAATTAGTGATGAAAAAATTCTTCATAATGGCAGGTCTCAGTAGTAGATTAGTGATTGAGGAACTCATTTTATTGTACAGTTTTGGCAAAGAACCAATGCCTGCAAGTTATAAGAAATAGTAACAACCAGGGTAAAAAAGTAGTCAATTTTAAAATGAGAAGGAATCTACTTAGTTATTTTCTAGGAGTTAGCTTAATTAGAAAGGTTGCTACAAGTGCCAAAACCCTGGAAGAACTGTATTTTGTAAGTTAAATGTACATGTGGTGGATTCTTACTGGAAGAATTCAAAGAGTCGACGTCAACATACCAGGTAATCAGTGTTGGATTCATACACAGAGGATGTTTCTCCATTGAATTATCTTTTGGATAGGACAGTTGACCAACAGATATGCCTGGTATTTTGTTCAAATATTATCTTCCAATATAAAACTTTTTATACCCAAGGTAAACTGGACAGAAAATCTTACAATAGGCAGCACAATAAACTGAAAATCCAGATAAACCTGGGTTCAGTTATCATCTTTTATACCAATTAGATTAATAACCTTGAATAAGTAAAACACTGAGACACATATTCATTTTCTGTAAAAGAAAAATTATGTGTCTATGAGCAAAACATAATGTATGTAAAAGTCTGTAATGTCCTTCATAATTTAAATTCAGTGTGATTAGTAGTATAATGTGATTGTCAAATATCGAGTTGGTTTATACTAATTAGACTTTTTGAGTGTGAGCAGGGCCTTGTGATTAGTTCTGGTCAATATGCTGAGCAGAGTGAAATACCACTTCTCGGACAAGTGTTTAATTGCTGTTGCAGGAATACAGTGTTGTCTTCTTTTCTGGAACAATGACTGTCGAGATTCAAGGTAGTGGCTGCTCTATCAGTCTTGGTCCCTGAGTGACCATGGTGAGCTGAACACCCTTGCTGACTTACTCTGGAATTGTAGCATAAGGGAGAAATAAATGTCTATCTGAGATTTGGGCCTGATTGTTACTGCAGCATGACTTAGCCTACCCTGACCAATAAATACAATTAAGGTAACTCTTAAGAGCTTATAATAACTTTTTTATAAAAATAAACGTAAGCATACATGTTAAAAGTGCCAGTATCTAAATCTGGAATTTTTCCTTGGCTTAATCATCAGAATTTAACAATGTATTTGTACTACTTAAAGCATTAAGAAATTTGCAAACATAGCAGTGTCTCCTTCAAATACCAAGGACGATAAAGAGCAAGGTAGAGAAGTTGTTTGGTCTTCTTATCCTGAAATTGCTGAGTTGAGTTAGACAGTAATTTTTAAATCATTTTGTTCAAGTTCTCTTAAGAATATAACATGGTGACCTTGTATCTCCAGAGTATACTTTCTGCCATCTGTTTAATTATTTTGTGCCCGGAAATAAAATCAGAATTTTAAATATTTATCAAATGCTTAATGTGTATAAAGCATTGCCTTTGGTTCATTGGGAAATATAAGGATGATTAGGGCATTTCCTCATCTTCAGGCAGCATATAATCTAGCTGGAGAATCACTCCAGAAATATAAGGGTACTTCAAAAAGCTCACAGGAAGATTTATATTATCTTTGAATTTTATTTTTCCACAAACTTTTTGGAGTACCCTCTCATATAGGGAAGTTCTATAATAGCACAAAATCTAAAAAATGCCAAATTACAAAAGAAAAGTACTAGTACTGCATAAAAAATGATTTTTATCTAAAAATACAGTTCATAGATTCAAGAAATATAAAAACACAGTCTGATGATGACTTAGCAGGGAAATTTGAAAAAATACTCAACTGTTAGAAAGAGCTCTTTGCGTGATAATTTCTAAGCACATTTCTATTTCAAGAGAAGAGGTGCCCTGATCTTTCTTTTTTTTACAGCTTTCTTGAGGTGTAATTGATATAGAAAAACTGTGCATATTTAATGTATACAATTTGATGAGTTTAGGCATAAGAATATACCATGAAAGTATCATTACAATCAAGGTAATAGACATATCCATGGCCTCTAAAAGTCTCCTTGTTCCTCTTTGCTGTTATTATTGTTGTTTTTTTATGTTGTTGTTGTAAGAACACTTAGCAGGAGATCTACTTTCTAAGAAAATTTTTAAGTGCACAATACGGTATTGTTAACCACATACACTATGTTGTATAGCAGATCTCTAAAACTTATTCATCTTGCATAACTGAAATTTTATACCCACTGAACAAGTCTGCATTTCTCTTTCCACCAGCCCCTGGTAGCACTATTTTATTCTCTGCTTCTATGAGCTTGACTACTTCAGATACCTCATATAAGTGAAATCATGCAGTATTTGTCCTCTGTGACTGGTTTATTTCACCAAGCATAATGCTCTTCACATCCATCCATGTTGTCACAAATGGTAGGATGTCCTTGTCTTTGTAGGGATGAATAATATTGTATTGTATGAATATAACACATTTTCTTTGTTCATTTATCTTTTGGTGAACATTTAGGTTCTTTCCATATGTTAGCTATTGTGAATAATGATGCAATGAACATGAGAGTGCAGATATTTCTTTGAGCTCCTGATTTCAATTTTATTTTTTGGATATATACACAGAAATGGGATTGCTGGATCATATGATAGTTTTAGTTTTAATTCTTTGAGAAACCACCATACTGTTTTTCATAACAGCTGTACCATTTTACATTTCCACCTACAGTGTACAATGATTCCAATTTCTCCACCTCCTCACCAACTCCTCTCTCTCTGTGTCATTTGACAAAACCATCCTAACATGTGTGAGGTGATATTTCATGGTGATTTGATTTGAATTTCCCTGGTGATTAGTGATGTGGAGTGCCTTTTCCTATAACTTTTGGCCATTTGTGTGTATTCTTTGGAGAAATGTCTATTCAAGTCCTTTACCCACTTTTTAATTGGGTTATTTGTTTTTGCTATTGTGCTATAGGAGCTTCTTACATATTTGGAACATTGGCCCTTTATCATACATATGGTTTTCAAATTTTTCATCCCATTTTATACGTTGCCCTGTCATTTTTTTGATTTTTTAATTTGCTGAAGCTTTCTTGCCTCTGCTTTTGATGTTATATCCAAGAAGTCATTGCCAAGATCAATGTAAAGAAATTTTCCCCCTAAAATGGTTAAAATTAATAAATTATTTCAATAAAGTTGCAGTATACAAACTCAATATACAGAAATTTGTTGCATTTCTCTAAAGTAATAATGAACTATCCATATATGAAATTAAAACAATCCTATTTGCAATTGTATCAAGAAGAATAAAATACTTAGGGATAAACTTAACCAAAAAGGTGAAAGACTTGTACACTGAAATCTATAAGACACTGATGAAAGAAATTAAAGAAAACAATAAATTGAATTACATTCTAAGCTCATGGTTTGGAAATCTTAATATTGCTAACATGTATCTACTACCCAAGTGATCTGTTGATTCAGTGTTATTCCCATCAAAATCCCAATGGATTTTTTTTTACAGAAATAGAAGAAATAATCCTAGAATTCACATGGAATCAGGATAACCCAGAATATCCAAGCAACCTTGAGAACAAAGAACATATCTGAGGCCTCACACCTAATTTCAAAATATATTACAAAGCTACAGTAATGAAAACAGTATAGTACTGGCATAAACACAGGCATATAGACAAGAGTGAGCCAAACTCACTTTTTAAACCACCTATTCTCAAGTTAACGAACCCAGTCCTGTGATTATGACATAATCCATTCATGAAGTCAGAGCCCTCATGGCCTAATTATATCTCAACAGTCCTGGTCCCACCTCTTAATACCACTGCAATGGCAATTAAATTTCAGTATGAGTTTTAGAGGGCACATTCAAACCATAGTACACAGTAACAGAAATGAAGAATGCCTTTGAAGAGTTTATTAGTAGACTGTAGAGGGCTGAGGAAAGACTCTCTACACTTGAAGGTAGGTTAGGAGAAACCTTTAAAAGTGAAAAGCAGAGAATAAGGACTGGAAAAAAAATAGGATATCCGAGGACTATAGAACCACTACAAAAGGTATGATATATGTTTAATGGGTATCCAAAAGGAGAAACAAGAAAGAAAGGGAAATAAGCACTATTTGAAAGAATAATTTTTGAGAATTTCCCCAAATTAATGTCAGACACTAAATCATAACCATAGATCCGGAAGCGCAGAGAACATGTAAGTAAGATAAATATATTTTTAAAAAGGCTACACCTAGGCATATCGTTTTCAAACTACAGAAAATCAAAAATAAAGAAAAAATCCTTAATGGTAGTGGGGGGTAGGGGGGAGACTTGCCTATAGAGTAACAAAATTAATCCGACTTCTCAGAAACCATGCAAGCAAGAAGAGAGTAAAGAGAAATATTTAAAGTGTTGAGTGAAAAACTGCACCAACCTAGAATTCTGTACCCTGCAAAATATCCTTCAAATATGAAAAATAGATAAAGATATTTTAGGACAAACAAAAATTGAAGGAATTTATTGCCAGTAGACCTGCCTTGAAAGAAATGTTGAAGGAATTCTTTATAGACAAGGAAAATATTATAGGTCAGAAACTCAGATCTCTATAAAGATAGGAAGAGCTCTGAAGAAGAAATGTTAAGGTAAAATAAAAACTTTCATTTTCTCTTATTCTTAATTGATCTAATAGATCAGAGTTTGTTCAAAACAATAATAGCCATTGGTCCACATGTCTGTTTTTATGCCAGTACCATGCTGTTTTTGTTACTACAGATTCATAACATAGTTTGAAGTCAGGAAGTGTAATGCCTACAGCTTTAATTTTTTTGCTCAGGATTGCTTTGGCTATTCAGTGTCTTTTGTTGTTCTATATGAATGTATCCATATGAATATGAATATTAGGATTGCTTTTTTTATTTTTGTGAAGGATGTCTTTGGTATTTTGATGGGAATCACATTGAGTCGGTAGATGGCTTTGGGTAGTATGGACATTTTTACTACATTGATTTTTGCAATTCATGAACAAGGAATGCATTTCCATTTCTTAGTGTCTTCTTTAATTTCTTTCAGAAGTGATTTGTAGCTCTCATTGTAGAGATCTTTCACCTCTTTGGTTAGATTTATTCCTAGGTATTTTATTTTTTTGGAGACTACTGTAAATAGACTTGCTTTCTTGATATCTTTTTTCTTCTAGTTTGTTGTTGGAGTATAAAAACACTACTTATTTTTGTGTGTTGATTTTGTATCCTGCAACCTTACTGAATACATTTATCAGCTCTAAGAGTTTTTTGGTAGAAAACTCCTAGAAGAAAACATACGGGAAATGCTCTAGGATTTAGGACTGGGCAATGACTTTATGAATAACACCCCCAAAGCACAGGCAACAAAAGAAAAAATAAACAAAAGCTTAAAAGCTTCTGCACAGCAAGGAAACAATCAATAGAGTGAAAAGACATCCTACAGAATGGGAGAAAATATTTGCAAAAATGCATCTGACAAGGGATTGATGTCCAGAATATACAAAGAGCTCAGACAACTTTAATGCAAAAAACCAAATAATCCAATTAAAAAATGGGTGAAGGAGCTGAATAGACATTTCTCAAAGGAAGACATACAAATGGCCAACAGGTATGTGAAAAAATGCTCGATGTCACTAATCATCAGGGAAATGCAATTCAAAACCACTCTGAGATATCACCTCACCCTGATCAGAGTGACTACTATAAAAAAAGACAGAGAATAACAAATGCTGGCGAGGATGTGGAGAGAGAGGAACCCTCCTGCACTGTTGGTGGGACTGTAAATTAGTACAGCCATTATGGAGAACAGTATGGAGGTTCCTTAAACAACTACAGATAGAACTTCCATATGATCCAGCAATCCCACTCCTGGGGATATATCTAGAGGATTGGAAAACATCAGGTTGAAGGCATACCTGCACTCCCATGTTTATTACAGGTCTATTTACAACAGCTAGGCAATGGAACCAACCTAAATGTCCATCAATGGATGACTGGATAAGGAAATTGTGGTATATCTACACGATGGAATACTACTCAGCCATTAAAAAAAATGAAATTCTACCATTTGTAACAACATGGATGAGCCTGGAGAAAATTTTCCTAAGTGAAACAACCCAGGTACAGAAAAAGAAATACCACATGTCCTCACTCATAACTGGGAGCTCACTCCATAAATAAACAAATGAACAATAAAGAGAAACAGAGAGAAAGAAAGAAACAGCAGTCACAGTAATACGTTGAACTTTTAGAAAACTAGAGGTGGAAAAGGGGAAGGGAGTGGGGGAGGGAAGGGGTCTAATAAGGAATTTGGTCAGTGGACACAAAGAGTGATTGCATATTGTAATGATGGGTAAGCTAACTACACTGATCTAACCACCACACATTACACACAATTATTGAAAATCAGTGTTGTACCCCACATGTATGTATAATAAAAAATAAAAATAATAAAAATAAATTTTAAAAAAATAGCAATAATATAATTATGTCTGCTTTTGTAGATTATATAAATATATTCTTATGTATGCTTATATATAAATGAAATGAATGTTAGTGATAGCACAGGAGTAGGAGGGAAAAATTAGGGTTGTTTGCTATTATAAGGTACTCATACTTTCTGTGAAGAGATATAGTGTTATTTGAAAGTGGAGTTGATGAGTCGTAAACATATATTGCAAACTCCAGGGTAACCACTAAAAAAATTTTTTTAAAAAGTATAACTGAGGGCCGGCCCATGGCTCACTCGAGAGAGTGTGGTGCTGATAACACCAAGGCCACGGGTTCAGATCCTGTATAGGGATGGCTGGTTAGCTCACTGGGTGAGCGTGGTGCTGACAACACCAAGTCAAGGTTTAAGATCACTTTACCGGTCATCTTTAAAAAAAAAAAAAAAAAGTATAACTGATGTACTAAGAATGGAGAGAAAATGAAATCATATAAAATGCTCAATTAATACCAGAAAGGGAGAAAAACAGTGAAAGACAAAAATAGAAACAAACAACAAGGGCAACAAATAGAAAATAGTAACAAATAGAGTAGATATTAATCCAACTAGATCAATACCACTTTGAACATCAATGGTATAAATGGACTAGTTAAAAGGAAGAAATTGTCAGAATGGGTCAAAAAATAACCAACTATATGTCGTCTGCAAGAAACCCACTTTAATCATTAAAACATTAAAACATATAGGTTAAAAGTAAATAAATGGAGAAAAATATGCATGCAAACACTAAACAAAAGAAAGCAGAAATAGCTATATTAATTTCAGGCAGAGCAGACTTCAAAGCAAGGAAAAGTTATCAGGAATAAAGAAGGACATTACACATTGATAAAGGGGTCAATATTCAAAGAAGACATAAGAATTCTTAACATGTATATACCTAACTACAGAGTGTCAAACTATGTGAGGTAAAAACAGAACTCAAAAATAGATGAACCTGCTATTATAGTTGGAGATATCAACAGCCCTATATAAGATAAAGGCAGACCCAAGCAGGCAGAAAACCAGTGAGTATGTAGTTGAACTCAACACCATCAATGAATTGAATGTAATTGATATCTATAGACTACTTCATCCAACAACAGCAGAAAAATTCTTCTCAAACTCTCATGAAACATTTTCCAAGATAGACCACATTCTGTACCATAAAAAACACCTTAACAATTAAAAAAACAGAAATTATACAATGTCTGTTCTTAGACCACAGTGGAATTAAACTAGAAATCAATAACAAAAAGACAACTGGAAAATCCCAAAATATGAAGAGATTAAATAACATAATTCTAGGTAACACATGGGTTAAAAAAGAGATCTCAGAAAATTTTTAAAAATATTTTTAACTAAATGAAAATGAAAACACAAGTTATCAAAATTTGTAGGAAGCAGCAAAATTAGTGCTTGGAGGGAAATCTATAGCACTGACTGCATATATTAAAGAAGAAAAATCTAAAAATGAAGCATCTAAGTTTCCACCTTAGAAAACTTGGAAAAGAAGAGCAAATTAAATCCAAAGTAAACAGAAGAAAAGATATAAAAATTAAAGCAGAAATTAATGAAATTGAAAGCAGTTATTCATAGAGAAAATCAATGGAACCAAAACTTGGTTCTTGGAAAATATTAATGAAATTGATAAGCCTCTAGCCAGGCTAACTAAGAAAAAAAGAGGACACAAATTGCTAATCCTAGAAATGAAAGAGAGGACAACACTATAGTTTCCACGGACATTAAAAAGAGAATAAAGAACTACTAAGTAACTCTATGTCTACAAATTTGATAGCCTAGTTGAAATGCACCAATTCCTTGGAAGACAATGTTTGAAAATCCATGCAAGAGTAAATAGACTATTTGAGTGAGCCTACACTAAAAAAAATGAATCCATACGTAATAACTTTTCACAATAGAAAGCACCAAGTCCAGATGGGTTTACTGGTAAATTCTACCATACATTTAAGGAAAAATTATATCAATTCTCTATACTCTCTTTCACAAAAAGCAAGGAAATTCTTCCTAATTCATTGTGTAGAAGCAGAGGGAATTCTTCCTAACTCCTTATATGAGGCCAGAATACCCTACTACCAAAACTGGACAAAGACATTACAAAAAAGGAAACTGCAGGCCAAAATCTGTAAATGACATAGGTGCAAACAATATTTTTTTTAAATATTAACAAATTAAATCCAGCAATGTGCAAACAGTTATATACCCCAACAACCAAGTCATATTTATCCCAGGTAGGCAACATTTGAAAACCAATATTGTAATCCGTCATATTTAACAGGCTAAAAAGAAAAATCAGTACATGCAGAAAAAGCATTTTAAAAAATCCAGTGCTCATTCATGATTAAAACTCTCAGTGAACTAGGAATAGAGAAGAACTTTCTTAATTTGATTAAAAATATCTACAAAAAATCTACAAAAAATATCTACAGCTAACATCATATTTAATGGCGAGACACTCAAAGCTTTCTAAGATCAGGAAGAAGATCAACACTCCTGTCAACACCATACTGGAAGTCCTAGTTAATGCAACAAGATGAGAAAAGAAAATAAAAAATATACAGATAGGGAAGGAAGAAATAAAACTATCTTTGTTCACAGATGAAGTGATATTTTATATAAAACATCCAAAAAATCAACAAAATACTCCTGGAACTAAGCAGATAAAACAAGGTTGCAGAATACAAGGTTAATATACAAAAGTAAATCGTTTTCCCGTATATCAGCAATAAGCAGGTAAAATTTGAAATTCAAAACACAATACTATTTACATTAGCACCTCCCCAAAATGAAAGAATTAGGTATAAATCTAACAGTGTATGTCCAAGATCTCTATGGAGAAAACTACAAAACTATGTTAAAAGAAATCAAAAGAACTAAACAAATGGAGAGATACTCCGTGTTCATGAATAGGAAGAAAACAATATCATCAGGGTGGTAGTTATTCCCAGTTTGATCTATAGATTTAAGGCAATCCCTGTCAAAACCCCAGCGAGTTATTTTGTGGCTATTGATAAACCGATTCTAGGGGTTTATTTGGAGAGGAAAAGGCCCAGAATAGCCAACACAATATAGAAGAACAAAGTTGGAGAACTGACACTACCCAAATTCAAGACTTACTATAAAGCTGCAGTAATCAAGACGATGTGATATTAGCCAAAGAACAGACAAACTGATCAATTGTACAGAACAGAGAGCCCAGAAATAGTCCCACATAGTCAACTGATTTTGGACAATGAGAAAAGACAGTGGAGCAAAGATAGTCTTTACCACAAATGGTGCTGGGACAACTGGACATCAACATACAAAGAAATGAATCTAGACACAGACATTACACCCTTCACAAAAATTAACTTACAATGCATTTTAGACCTAGATGTAAAATGCAAAACTGTAAAACTCATAAAAGATCAAAAAGAAATCCTAGATGGCCTTGGGTAGGGCAACAAATTTTTAGATACAACATCAAAGACATAATTTATGAAAGAAATAATTCACAAGCTGGACTTCATTAAAATCAAAAGCTTCCACTCCACAAAGGACAATGTCAGGAGAATGAGAAGATAAGCCACAGAATGGGAAAAAATATTTGCAAATGATACATCTGATAAAAGACTGTTATCCATAACATATCAAAAACTCTTAAAAATTACCAATAAGATAAACAATCTGATTTTTAAAAAATTGGCCAAAGACCTTAAAAGACATCTCAGCAAAGAAAATATATAGGTGGAAAATAAGCATATGAAAAGATGCTTCATATCACATGTTATCAGAGAAATGTAAATTAAAACAATGAGATACCACTATCCACCTATTAGAACGATCAAAATCCAAAACACTGACAACAACAAATGCTGGTGAGGATTTGGAACAGAGATTCTCATTTGTTATTGATGCGAATGCAAAATTGTAGTGCTGCCTAGGAAGAAGGTTCGGCAGTTTCTTACAAAACTAAACATACTCTTACCATGTGATACAGCAATTACACTCCGTGGTATTTTCCCAAACTAGTTGAAAGCTTATGTCCACAGAAAATCCTGCACGTAGATATTTATAGCAGCATTATTCATAATTGCCAAAACTTGAAAACAATCAAGATATCCTTCAGTAGGTGACTGTATGAATAAATTGTGATACATCCAGACAATGGAATATTGTTTAGCACTAAAAAGAAATGAGCTATCAAGCCATGAAAAGAAATGGAGGAAACTTAAATGCATACTATAAAGTGAAAGAAACCATCTGAAAAAACTACATACTGTATTCTGTAAAATATGAAACTATGGAGATAGTAAAAAGATCAGTGGTTGCCAAGGGTTAGGGGAGTGGGGAGGAAACAAATGAACAGGAGAGACACAGAGGATTTTTAGGACAGTGAAGTTACTTTGTATGATATTATACTGGTGGATACATTTCATTATACATTTGTCCACACCCACAGAATGTACAACACGAAGAGCGAATCCTAAGGTAAACCATGGACTCTGGGCGATTATGATGTGTCAATATAGGTTTGTCAACAATAAGAAATGTACTGCTCTGGGGTGAGATGTTGATAATGTGGGAAGCTGTGCATGTGTGAGGGGAGGGGTGTGTGGGAAATCTCTGTACTTTGAATTTTGCTGTGAACATAAAACTTCTCTTTAAAAAAAAAATCTTAATAAAGCCCCCAAATAATATTTCTTAGAAGGGGTGCATTCTTCTTGAAAATTAAAATATTGTTTTAAAATTGGTGCCTTATAGGCACCATCTCACTGTCTGTCTCTCAACTGTAGTCACTTCTCTCACTTTATGTAGTTAATTTTACCACCCCCTCCCTTTAGTTTCGTCTGCCCTAAAATTTTTGCATTTAACTGGATCACTGTTAAGCTGTGTTGAGGCAATACCTGAAGGAACTTTTCATAGTCATCAACACCAAAGGATCTGCAGTCGTACAAAGCTGGGGTTGGATCCTGGCTGTGCCAGCCACATGACCTTAAGCAAACACTTGAATCTCACTAAATCTCTGTTTTCCCGTTAAGTAATAGGGTTAATAATAGTGCCAAGCTTATGGAGTTGTATGTATGAAATGAGACAACGCATATAAAGTACTTAGCACATAGTAAGTATTCAACAAATTGACATCATTATTTTTTCTCTGATCCTCACCAGCTGACAAATATTAACATTTTAATATAAGGTACTTGATGAAAATCATTTGTTGATAATCACCAAAAAAAATCTTATTTGTGGCATTTCTGATGCCAAGAAAAATTAGCAAAGAAATATTTTTTGTTCATGAGGATTACTGTTTTTTTACTATATAGTACTGCCACTGTCTACACTAAATGCACAGACACTGAATTCATCTGTCTATGAACGTATTTTTGTATGTTTGTATCATTACTCAATAGAAACTTAGAATTTGATCAATTTTTACGTGTTTGCGTTTTAAAATTAATTATTTTATCTCCTATTGAGATTAAAGAACCATATTGACATAGCAAATGTGAATTTTCTGGCCAAATTCTTCCTTTAGCTTGATGATACTTGAAAAAATTTTCCACAGTTCCTATGGACAAGAGATTTAGATCCCCCCCCCCCACACACACAGGCTGCTTCCTGAAATGTAGATCTGAATTTTGGTCTCCTTGCCCAATTTTTTGGAATTTTCTTTGTATCTATTGAGATGGGGTTATTGAGCTAGTTATTGAGTACTGAAGAATATATCTACTCCACGTTATGTTCTGTGAATAACCTGGTGTTTCATTGGAGCCTGCCTTTCTTTTTTCATCCCCAAGACTGGGAGCAAAATGTTATACTACTTTATAATGAAAGAACTGAGGGATTCTATTTCAGTCTTACAGTCCTGTTAAAGGCTTTTGAACATGACTTTATTAATGTTTTCTTCCTTTTAAGACTAGATTCATTTTCAAGACATAGGCTGTTTCATTTCATATCTTAAATCTCTTTAGTGTTTAGGAAATGTTACACTTTATTAAATGTCAATTTCTATAGGATATCTACCACCAAATTTGTTTTAAGCTGAGTTAATGGGTTTGAGCTCATAGGTGAAATTTAACACATAGTCTTAAAAACTATTCAGGTCAGTACACTTCATTAAATATTTACACACATATTTAATTTAAAAGATAATTTGATTAATTACAAAAGGTTTGGTTTTTCGCAGTTGCAGGTGACGTCAAATTTTACAGCGGGGTGAACCTGAGTTGTCTCAAACCTGAGTGAATGCCCCTGTAATAATGGTCCCCCAGACTTTTAATTGCAAGGAAGAAAACAATCTTATATATCCTATAGAGAGAGAGATTGTAGTAGAAGAAAGATTTTGAATATAGACTTTTCCCAAGTCTGTGCACTGAATAGAGTTTATTCAAAGGCCTTCAACATTGAAATATGTAATATAATCAAAAGGAATCACAGTATAATAAAATGTTAAGATCTAATAATGATGAGGTCTTCATTAAGTAATTCCTCCTTCCTTTCGCTTTACATAATAAAAATAATTTAATACCACTTCCTTTATAAGGAGGATCTCCTTGCAATTTTCACAGACTATTTTATTTTTATTGTGGTAAAATATACATCACATGAAATTTACCATTTTAACCATTTTTAAGTGTTCAATTCAATGGCATTAAGTACTTCATTGTGCAACCATCATCACTATCCATCTCCAAAACTTTTTCATCATCCCAGCTGAAATTCCATACCTGTTAAACAATAACTTTTCCCCACACCCATTGTTAACCACCATTCTACTTTCTGTCTCTATGAATTTGGCTATTCTAGATACCTCATATAAAGAAATCATACAGTGTTTGTCCTTTCTTGTCTGGCTTATTTCACTTAGCATAATATTTTGAAGGTTTCTCTATGTTGAATCACGTATCAGAATTTCATTCCTTTAATAGGAATATTCATAGATGAGTATCATTCCGTTGTCTGTATATACCATGTTTTGTTTATCTATTGATGCATCAATAGACATTTGGATGGTTTCCACCTTTGACTATTGTGGGTAATGCTGCTATGAACATTGATGTATTAGACATTTTGATATTTTTTTCAGCATGATGTAGTGTATTTCTGATATTAACAAAGATGTTTCTTTAAAGTTTTTTTTGAAACATGTGCACATGCACACACAGACTCACTCATAAATCCCAATACAATACAGAATTAAGTTAGTTTGGTCATAGACATATATTTAACCTGTGCTATTTTCTGTATTAATTTCTAGTAATTGAGAGCATGACTAAGTTTCTCTTGGTACTTTTGCTCATGATATCCATTTCTTTTGCCAGGCAGCATATTCATAGCAATAATTTCTCTCATGATTGGACTTAAGACAATGAGAGCATTTAGAACTTGGAATATGAGAGTAATGATGTTCCAGAGCACGCCCAGTGTAAGAGGAAGATGGCCCCAGGTGGGACTGTGATGCTTCTGCCTTGTTCTTCATGCATGGATTGCTTTAAAAGAGCTTAGTTCCATTTAGCAGCTCTCTGAACAGTCAGTGGCCTCCACTAGTTACTGTGTTTTGAGGATCTTAACCTGGGAAGAATAAATATAGCCTGTCTCTTATGTTAAGGCTTTCTAAGATTTAATCCAATTGGAACATTTCATCATTATTTCCCTTCACTCAACATTCCTTGCCACTCTCATTCAGCTTATCCTGTTAAACTACATTACCTTTCTGGAATGTGCTTTTAGTCTATGTTGTATGGTTAAATCTGTTTCTTCTTTCTCAAATTTGGTTTCTTCAATTTTCCCACACATAAGTAATTATCTCCTTCTTGTGAAATTCTATAGCAATTTATTTATTTGTTTGTTTTATTAGAAGTGTTTTTTAATCTAACATCTACTTGCACATATTTGGGGATACAGTGTGTTGTTTCAATACATGCATATATTGCATAACGAGTCACTTAGTGTAGATAGCACAGTTTTGTACCCATTAGTCCACCACTTCTCTTACCACCACCACCCCCAATCCCTCTCTCCCCTCCTGGGCTCTGGTAACCATTCTACTCTCTACTTCTATGAGAACCTCATTTTTTTTGTTTTTAGATTCCACATATGACTGATATCATGCAGTATTTGTCTTTCTGTGCCTGACTCACTTCACTTAACATGATAGTTTCCAGTTCCATCCATGTTGCTGTAAGTGATAGGACAGCATTTGGATCCAGAGGATCTATATCAATTTAAATGTACTTTTCTTTTGACTTTAATATTCTTGTTTCCAAATTTAATTATGCAAATGAAATATAACTAAATTCACTCTTCTTTTTTTTTTTTTCTTTTTCGTGACCAGCACTCAGCCAGTGAGTGCACCGGCCATTCCTATATAGGATCCGAACCCGCGGCGGGAGCGTTGCTGCGCTCCCAGCGCCGCACTCTCCCGAGTGCGCCACAGGCTCAGCCCAAACTAAATTCACTCTTTAAAAAATTTAAGCAGAAACAATATAGATTGAAAAGTAATTATTTATTTATCCTAATCCTGTCCCCCTTGGCAGCTACTAAGAAGTTTGGAGTTTATCCTTTTGATGGAATTATACTTCACATAAAATCTGTAACTTTTTTCAGCACTTATTTCTGAGATATTTTTCTGGTTGATCCACTTTATTTTTTAATGATTGCATATTCTGTAATGTGGATGTACCATTTCTTTCTTTATTTCCTTCTAATAAAGATGTTAATAGTCATAAATGATAATCTCAGGAAGTGGCTGCATAATGAAAGCTACCATGAGCAAAATTAAAAGACAAAAGATGAATTGGGAGAAAATATTTTTATTATTTATGACTGATAAGATAAAATGTTCATGATACATAATCAACAAATAGATGAGAAATATGAAAGCATTTCAATACAAAATTTAAGAGTACTGTGATAAACTGAATAAAGCCCCCAAAGATACCCAAGACCTAACGCAGGCCATCTGTGTATTTTACCTTAGATGTCCAGAGAAAAAAAAGTCTTCATATTATGTGGGTAGGACTGTAAACTGGTGTTTCTTTGGGGGTGGGGGATTTTAAAAAATATGTCAAAATGGAAAAATGTGCATTACTCTTTTTTTTTTTTTAATTTTATTTTGTCGATATACATTGTTGCTGATTATTGCTCCCCATCACCAAAACCTCCCTCCCTTCTCCCTCCCCCCCCTCCCCCCCAACAATGTCCTTTCTGTTTGCTTGTCGTATCAACTTCAAATAATTGTAGTTGTTATATCTTCTTCCCCCCCCCGTTTGTGTGTGTGTGTGTGTGTGTGTATGTGTGTGTGTGTGTGAATTTATATGTTAATTTTTAGCTCCCACCAATAAGTGAGAACATGTGGTATTTCTCTTTCTGTGCCTGACTTGTTTCACTTAATATAATTCTCTCAAGGTCCATCCATGTTGTTGCAAATGGCAGTATTTCATTCGTTTTTATAGCTGAGTAGTATTCCATTGTGTAGATGTACCACATTTTCTGTATCCACTCATCCGATGATGGGCATTTGGGCTGGTTCCAACTCTTGGCTATTGTAAAGAGTGCTGCGATGAACATTGGGGAACAGGTATACCTTCGACTTGATGATTTCCATTCCTCTGGGTATATTCCCAACAGTGGGATAGCTGGGTCATATGGTAGATCTATCTGCAATTGTTTGAGGAACCTCCATACCATTTTCCATAGAGGCTGCACCATTTTGCAGTCCCACCAACAATGTATGAGAGTTCCTTTTTCTCCGCAGCCTCGCCAGCATTTATCATTCAGAGTCTTTTGGATTTTAGCCATCCTAACTGGGGTTAGATGGTATCTCAATGTGGTTTTGATTTGCATTTCCCAGATGCTGAGTGATGTTGAGCACTTTTTCATATGTCTGTTAGCCATTTGTATATCTTCCTTAGAGAAATGCCTACTTAGCTCTTTTGCCCATTTTTTAATTGGGTTGCTTGTTTTCTTCCTGTACAGTTGTTTGAGTTCCTTATATATTCTGGATATTAATCCTTTGTCAGATATATATTTTGCAAATATTTTCTCCCACTCTGTTGGTTGTCTTTTAACTCTGTTAATTGTTTCTTTTGCTGTGCAGAAGCTTTTTAGTTTGATATAATCCCATTTGTTTATTTTTCCTTTGGTTGCCCGTGCTTTTGGGGTCGTATTCATGAAGTCTGTGCCCAGTCCTAATTCCTGAAGTGTTTCTCCTATGTTTTCTTTAAGAAGTTTTATTGTTTCAGGGTGTATATTTAAATCCTTAATCCATTTTGAGTTGATTTTAGTATACGGCGAGAGGTATGGATCTAGTTTCATTCTCCTGCATATGGATATCCAGTTATCCCAGCACCATTTGCTGAAGAGGCAGTCCCTTCACCACTGAATAGGCTTGGTGCCTTTGTCAAAGATCAGCTGACAGTAAGTGTGTGGGTTGATTTCTGGATTCTCTATTCTATTCCATTGATCAGTGTGTCTGTTTTTATGCCAGTACCATACTGTTTTGGTTATTATAGCTTTGTAGTATAGCTTAAAGTCAGGTAGTGTTATGCCTCTAGCTTTATTTTTTTTGCTCAGCATTGCTTTGGCTATGCGTGGTCTTTTATTGTTCCATATAAATGTCTGAATAGTTTTTTCCATTTCTGAGAAAAATGTCTTTGGAATTTTGATGGGGATTGCATTGAATTTGTATATCACTTTGGGTAGTATGGACATTTTCACTATGTTGATTCTTCCAATCCAAGAGCATGGGATATCTTTCCATCTTCTTGTATCCTCTCTAATTTCTCTCAGCAGTGGTTTGTAGTTCTCATTATAGAGATTTACTCTTTAGTCAAGTGATTCTACTTGCAAAGATGTCCATTGTGGCATTATTTGTAGTGCCCTAAAACTAAGAACTTTTTTCCTACTCTACACTAATCATACATATTTATAATTAGTTATTATCTTCAGCTTAAGCTAGTCCCCACTATGATTTCTAGGACTCCCTCCCAAAAGTGGGAAAATTAAGAATGATATTTGGAGCTTTTTCAAAGTACCATTTTTATTGCCCCAACCTACCTTCCCTCTAAGACTCTAATACTCCTCACAAGGGACATGAGTCCCCAAATCTTGTGAGAATCACTGCTACAGTAAGTGGCTCAGTGTGAGGAGAATGTGCTGCTTCCCTTGGAGTGTTGCACTAGATGAAAGGATGATATTTATTATCTCATATGGCTTTTCTATGACAGATTTGAGCTACTATATTTTACACACTAACTCATGGAAACCTCATAAAATCTGTAAAGTTCAAGGATATCTTGTATTGGAAGTTGAGGAAGGTAAGCCTCAATATGTTACATAATGTATTGAGGTCACACAGTCAGTAAGTGAGAGAGTGGGATATAAATGCAGGTCTACCGTTTCACTCTATGGGCTTTGATCTGTTTTTTTCACATATTAAAGCCACATTTGGCAGAGGGTTTTGCAAATAAAATGCACAAGGTGAAATGGGATCCATAAGTGAATAGTTTTCAAGTCCTAAATGCAGATCATTAATGTGTTTTCGGTGATTTAACCATGCCAGGCTGAGCTGTTTTTAGGTCAATATAGATTGCCATCCAGTTATTCCTCGTATGGCACTGGGCTTTCAAGCATGCTGGTAGCTCTCCCTTAGGACAGAGTTTGGAGAGAGGCAGAAAATGGACCCTTATTATCCTATTCTAGGAACTGAATACACCAAAAGACTGTGAGATAGAGCCAATATCACCTTTTCTTATTAACTGCAATTTGGTGCTTCTCAGATTGCTTTACAAATTAGTTGGCCTACAATATGTGAACCCATGATATCCTCTCTGCACCTGAGAAATTGGAGCTCTTTTTTGTATGAACACTTCTCTGGAGGTTTTGATGGGAATAGCTCCCATCTATAAAGTCTAAGGATTTAACTTTCACTAAGTACTGTGTCTTCCTAATACCATACTTTCAGTGGTTACTCACTCAAATATATTAAATTTTAGACTGATGAATAATACAGAGCCTGTAGCCAAATTACACATTCCATCAGTAACTTGACTTAGAAATTGAAAGATAGTTTATTCTACCAGAGACAATATAATTTTAGCCCAAATGTTGATGAAGTTAAATATGTCTGTTTTCCTCTCTCATCCCTTAGGGATCTTTCAGATTTTTCAAAACATCTTTGTGTATTTTTTCTTTTGTTTTCTGTAAATAATTAAAATCTAGTGTCTTTGAAATGATATTTTTTGCCTGTATTCTTACTTGTTTTTCTTCTAGCTAATTTTTCTCTCATTGCAATTTATACAGACTGTTTCTAGTTCTTCCTTATAAAAACTTTAAATAACATTTTATCAGAATATAAAATTTTTCATAAAGATACATAAATGGAAATGATCCACACTAATGTAGGTTCTATCGTTCCTCTTCATTTATAAGCAAAAAAAAAATCATTTTCTGTGGGGTAGAATATTTTATTTTTAAAATTTTCTTCAAGTTTATTGTTGTTCCATGTATTTCAATATCCTGAGGTTTACCACCAATATTTGCAAGTGATAATTTATTGATTATGTAGCTAAGAGGTTTGGAAAAGAATTATTGTGACAGTGTATTTCAAAGTTTTTGAACAAACTCAGGATCTAGACTTTAGGTAAAAATTGTCAAACTATTTTTTATTTTTATTTCTCAAAATTAGTAACACATAGTCAAGAGATAAATTTAGGAAATACTCAAAAGTAAAAAAAAAAAAAAGTAAATATCCTTTTGCCCAAAGATTAGTTGACCTTTATTTTACCCTTAACATATTTAGTTCTATTCATTTTTATTACATGTATATTTATTAAAAACCAAGACTTCATTTTCTTTTTCCTTTTTGTAACCAATTTTTTATTCCTTAGAAGAAATTTTTTCATAACCTTAATGATTCATTATTTTTAATTGTGTACTTGCATTTATCAAAATCTTTATCAAATAAGAAATGTAGCTGGTATGATTATGGATGAAATGTTTCTATTTCATGTAATTTTCATTGCTCATGGCTCATTTTGTAAAATTTCTGTCTGATTAAAACAGAACCAGTCTATTTGTTTCAGTTCAGGAATTAGTGCTTTCTCATACACTGTACACTATAAGTTTTTAAAATGCTGAATTCCAGTAATCTCACTTGGCATTATAAATTAAGCTTTCCCTTTCTTTTGCTTTCTCTTCAACAAAATTTACCTCTAGGAAATGAAAATCATTTGCTGTCCACAGGTGATCAACTCTCAATAATTCAAGAGTAGATAGGTCAGTGCTGTTTACTTCTAGGGCTTTCAAAATCAATACTTTTCAAAGAGAAAATAAAACATCTCAGATCCTCACCAAAAAGAATCCCTGTTTTAAAAAATCCCAGCACTTCAGGTTTAAGCCATATAGACGGTTACACAATTATGAGATCTAAATTATTTTTTAATTATGTTTGTTAATAAAATTGTTCTGTTGCTATTTATTTTATAGCAGTTCATTCCATAAGTAATTTGGTGGTTCTTATATACAGATAAGGTATCTTTTTGAATCCTCATGCAATAGGCTTATTCCCAGAAATTATCATATCCTCAGGATATTGATAAGTTCAATGGCAGAATCTTATTCAGAATATTATTTTAAATGCTTATATGATTATATTTTAATATCTTCAAAGATCAATGCTATATTTATATCAAAACAATATTTTATATTGTAACTGTATTCAGTTATCATAATTCTAATGAATGAATTTCTTTATAATCATTACTTTTAAAAATGCTGTATGATATGTCTCTAGAGTTTAGACACTCTAAGGGTTACCAGTTTGAGCATGAGGCCTTTAGTTGTGCAAATGTCTTTCTGAGAGACCCACAAAGAGACCAAATTAAGCTGTGGGTCAGTAGCATACAAGGAAGGAGCAAAACCTTTGACTAATCCTTTCCTAACCTGTCTATTTAAGCCCATTTAATAGTTGATAATCTTTGCTTTGAAAAAGCATGGACATCTATGCAGAGCTTTTGAATATAATGTCCTTTAAACCAGCATGAACAGCTGTCCATTTGGTTATATTGGCCATACTACACTTCAATAAATGGAATTACAGAGCTGCCTCAGTTAATGGTAGAAAGCAGGCATACGTCATCAGCAGGGAAGGATAATTAAGGAGTTCATGAATCAGACTATTTATATTATGAAGACATTGTTTCCTTGTATAAAAAAATTTTCAGTCTTTATTAAGGCTAATACCAACCGTATATGATGTATTTGGATTTTTATATTTAAAATGCCATATTTTAAATCTCCCTGCTGGATATGAGGCTCAATATCTTCAGTCATATAATAGAGACACACAATCTTAAGCTGAATGGCAACTGCTCTGTACCATAGAAACTATAAAAAAACCCCTGCAATTCAATATTTCTTATTTGGACCCTCTGCTGAGGGTACCTAACCTCTGTCTGAGCTTTCGCATGTATCATTCTGTGTTCTCCAGTGCAGTATAGGACGACAGTGCATGCTTGACTCCTCTCTTTCTCCCACACTCATATCCAACCCATCAGTGAATCCTGTGAGTTATACAATCAACACATAACTAGAACTTAACCTCTGCTTCCTCCCTCCTCTACTAGTGCTCTGGTCTAAGCCACCATCAGGTCTTGTCTGGATTATTGAAAGAGCCTCGTACCTAATCTTCCTGCTTCTGCCTTTGCTCCTTCCACACCCAATACTGCTCAAAACACAGAATGAACTTTCTAAAACGAAGTCAGCTCATATCACTCCTTATCTCAAAACCCTCTGCTTCATGTCTCATGGTTCTTACAGCAGCCTCTCCTACAATGTGTGGCCCTTTCAACGTCCTTCACCTCAGGGATTTCACCTGTTCCTTCTGCTCCAGCAATGCTCTTCACTGTGCCTCTGCCGCTCCACATGGCCTCCCAATCTAGGGCCTTTCCTCTTCCCTCTGCCTAAAATGCTCTTCCCGTACATACTTTCATGGCAGGCTCAAATGTCACCTTCTTGTGTGGCCTTGCCAACCACATTTTTTTAAATTGCAGCTGCCCATGACCCACAACACAATCGCCTCTCCCGCACTTGTCTATATCTGACTTACTTTCTCTCTGACATGCAAGGGTACTTCAAAAAGTTCGTGGAAAAACGGAATTAAAAGATAATACAAATCTTTCCGCGAACTTCTTGAAGTACTCTTGTATCGTATGTGTATATGTCTTAGTCCCTCCACTGGAACATAAAGACCTTTGGGGAAAGAGTTATTTTTACAGTTTTGTTTACTACCATAATCCAGTGTACAGAACAGTGCCTAGAACGTTAACTGTGATACTTCTACAAAGGCTTTATGTGCACAGAGAAGTATGTTACACAGCTAATTCCACAGCAGAGAAAAACAATCAGCCTATTAGTTTAGCATCTATATTTCTTTGCTCAAAAGCTAATTTCATGAGAGAGGCCATTGGCTTTGATCTGTAGTTCAGTACATGAAAATGTTGGAAAACCATGTTGATAATGTAAATTAAAACTTATAAAAAGAAATCAGCCTTCAATGAATACTTACCACAAATGGCCCTGTGCTAGACAGTGTGGAGATTTAATAAACTTCAAAGGAAAGTTTCTTTTTATAATTTAATTAGACAAAAAGAGTGCCTAAGACTATAATGCATAATAAATATCAGTGTCCTTCAAGTCATTTATTATCACTGGACCTTAGTTCTTTCAGCTGTCAAATGTATTTCATAAATTAAAAAAAATATATATCAGTGATTTTTAAGATTTTGACTTTGGAGACATTAAACATCCACAAAACTCTCTTAGGGAATCCAGAATGGTCATAGAAAAGGCTGATGCATATCTGGGCTTCAAGCCTCATACCCTGCCTATGTGCCCACACCACCCCCTTCCAGGTAGGAAAGCTCTATATCTATGAGTTTTACCTATTCCACTAAAACCTAAGATTCTGTTTGAACAAAGAGAACCAATCCCAGTGCCTCCAAAATTGATACTACACCAATGTTCTAGCAATCTGTAATTGACATAATACTCTTTTTATAACCCTTAAAAATGAAAACATAACCATTAGCAAAATACAGTTGCTTCCTAAGTAAAATAGGGATAGATAGAAATTTTGAGAGTCCATTTGTCTCAGATCTCCTACTTTGTGATTCTGTTCTTCAAGTACAAGTGGTACAACACCAGCTTATATATGAGGATTTCTAAGTCTAGGTCAATTACAACTATCTATAATGTTAAGGCTTGTTATGATTCTCAGAGGCATTTAAGATGCCATTTTGGGATGCTGACCAGTAATTACTCTTGTGGCCTTGTAATTCCCCATTTTGAATGACAAAAAATAAGGGGGGAAAAAAAAAACCCAAAACTGGTTGTGTGTATGTGTGCATGTATGTATGCATATATATAAATATAAAATATTCAGTTCTAATGCAGCCAGAAAAAAATTAGGACTGATTTACTGATAGTTATTTCTCTCTTCGTTACTAGAGCCCCAGAACCCCCAAGGAAAATGGTCATAAACTGGGAGCTTCAGTAGCATTTAATAAACTAGAGGTGCCTCTTTTTAATTTGAAAACTTCTTGAACATTTGACAAAAGGTTTTATCAGGAATACACTTTGATCACTCACCACTTTTTATATCCAATAAGAAAGATTGTTTTTATGCTTTGTTATTCTACCTGTTTTTTTTTCTTTAAAAGTGAATTCCTCGTAGAAATTTATAGCTGATTTATGCTATTGCTTTCAAAAGACAATACGATAAGCCTGATAATAATATGTTTGTTAGTATCTCAAGGAAGGCCTAAGTTATAGACTTCAGAAGTATCACAAATCATAAAAAGTAATGAATGATTATGCTATTGACAAGCTGTGAGCCTATACTGGCCCATTGGGAGTCAGCTAAAAATTGTTCCTAGCGGTAAGTGAATTTCAAGAACAGAGAATATGCCCTTTTTTTATCCATCTGGGACAGATACATCTTTTAGAAATGAAGTTACACAGGCAGGACACATTAGTTGATGTTTTTCTGACAATGTTGGCAAGGAGGTACCACCAGGGACCCCATTCTTGCCTTCATACATATCTCCCTTGAACTGTGTCATCCTCGAACTGCAGAGGTCACACCATAATGCTGTTATTAGTTGATTGATACTTTAAAATATAGCTTTTTTCTTTATAAATTATGAAGAAAAACCGTAAGTATGTTTTATAGAATCCCAATGTGTATGTATCTGTTTTGTATACCTATATGTTTATTTGTACTAAAGGGAGAAACTGGTACTATTTCTCTAAAATTCATGACTACAGTAGCTTTTGAGAAAAAAAGTATAGAAATGTTGTATAAATGCTTAACATATCTTTAATTACCAATCATATATTTGCCCTCCCTTCATCTATTTGTGATAAAAAGGGGAACAATTTTCCAAGTGACTTAATAATAGGAATTTAATTCCACTCAATCTTCAAAAAAAATTAGAGCCAACATTTGAGCATGTGCTATGTTCTTAGCTAGATTCTCTGTGGTTGGATCAAGAATGACTAATTTTGGCTCTTCCAAAAGGATTTTATGATTTATTATGGTAAATGTGTAAGTACCCAACATATACAAGGAAAATCCAGTAGGGTAGAGGATTTTGACTCTTATTCAGTTGCGTATACCCATTTCTAGAAGAGTGTCTCTCACATGGTTGGCACTCAATAAATAGCTGTGTAATACATAGTTAACATTGTACTTATTTTGCAAACAAAGTACCAAGGGAGAAATCAAATCTTCCATATGGATATGAGGAAAATTTTAAATGTTTGCCTCACATTAAAATTTCTAGACCAGGATTAAATCTGTCAGTGAAGAGAGAAGGTGCACTGTAGAAAACAATATGAATGAAAATAATCAAGTGTAAAATTGAGGAATGCCAGGAAAGGCTGAAATATAAGGCATATAAAAGAATATTAGTTTAAGACTAAATTAAAAGTGGCTTTAAATATTATGATAAGGGATTACTGAATATTAATTAGCAGCAATAAGACATGATCAAATGAATAATTTTGAAAGACATCTCTGATGGTATTGTGGAGGATGAATTGAAGGGAGAGAAGACTGGGCCTTAATAACTGTAAGGATTATATGAAATAATAAATGCTATAATCATTTAAGTCTCTATTTCAATTTAGGTGTAAGCATTTTACCCATAGTGCACCTCAAATTATCTGTGTTTCCTATGAAAAAGACTAAAATGCATTTAAACATTCCATGATTAGCTGTATTTTTCCTGATAATGAGCCCTTTATATAAAATAAATTGAGAATTTCAGGACTAATAGTATTTGGCATGTATCAGAACATTAGCCCGGTCATGTCCATTTGACACTGCAATTCTTTTTAATTATGTCATTTTAGTAGAATTTAAGGTAATTCCAACAATGACTTATGTCCCGCGCAGCTCTCTCGCCAGCAAGAAAGACGCGGTACACACAGGATCCTTCTGCAGTAAAGCTTTAATGCGTCTTGAGAGGCAGAGCACAAGCTTATCGGGGCGGAGACCCCGAACAACGAAAACCCATCCCCTTATATAGCATTCAGTCCCCCGCTTAGGACGTGTCCTTCCCTGATTGGCGTGGCGCCATCAGCCCAGATGACGCCACGGGAGAGGAAGAGATCGGAGGTAGGGGAATTCCCAGCGCGCGCTCTAGTCTAGTGACTTGTCGGAAGTCAGCGCCATGTTGTAATGGCGGTTACAGCATAGTGTGGGCGGCTCCCCACACCTCCCCCTTCTTTATTATAAAGAGGCTGGTACAAGCTTAATGGCCACAAAATTGTTTCACCAGCAGTCCTGTCTTAGGTCGACCCGTCTCAGACTATGACCTTACCCGTCACAGGTTAACCCTATCGCCACCGGGCACCATGTCTTAGGTCGGTACATGTCTGGGGGAAGTTGCCCGTCTCGGGATCTACTGGAGTGGACTTTGAAAGATGAGGCCAATACGAGCAAGGGCGAACTCCGCTGATCAACTTTCAGGGAGGCCAGCCAAAGGAAGAAAAACAAAAAAGGGGGAGTTGGTAAAATTTATTTCCTGAGCATGGATAGCCAAATATCGGGATTGGCTCCCTGCTCTAGAGCTACAAGCGCTTGGGCTATAACCACCTTGTCTCTCCGTATCTGGGTTGTCAATCTGCAGACCAACCATAGTAAGAGCACAATTCCACCACAAAGAAGCATGCCAACCCCAATTACTCCCGCCCACTCCTTGAAGTGGGACACGGCGGCTCCAATCCAGGAGGACAGTCCATCAGCGAAGGAGGCATCCACTCTTGTTGAATTCACGGACACAATGGCAGAACGTAGCTGGTCCATCAGCGCATCAAAGTCTCCTGTCCAATTTCCTGAAAGATACTGAGACAACTGATTAGACAGCGTAGCATTCCAGCATTGTGCATAGAAACAGGTGCAATTTGACTCTCCTCCACCGTTATATTGACTAGAATAAACACAAAGGGGGGATAAAGGCAGACTGGTGTTGGCGGCACAGACACATTTTTCCCAGACTCTATGATGGACACAGAGGATTCAAAGATGTCAGAAGTATTGAATTTAAAGGTAGCATTCCCCCAACTTCCCCCCTTAACAAAGGCAAACGGGGAAAGATCCGTGCAACTACCATTCACCCCACACAACAACCATACATCAAATGGGTTGGTATGGGTCGCCATCAAGGGATTTTGATATGTCCAATTGTAGCCTGGAGAGGTCTCATTATACATAGTACCCATATAAGGTGAAAAGGTAAATTTATCTTTTCTTGCCCACCCCGTCTTTTTAGACTGGCAGCCCGTCCAGGGCGGGGTGTCCCCTGCTACTCTGGATCCCAAGCAATATGGGGCCCATTTTGCCTGTGAGGGAACGCTACTGCTGTTCCCCTTTGGCTCGAAGGCGGGCCAAATTCCTGATATCCAGGTGGCATTGGCTGAGGCTGACTGTGTTGGGAAATCAAACCATGCTGCAGTTTGGTTATACAGTTTTATACAAGGAGCCTCGTCTGTAGATCGGTTAGAAACGATCAAAAAACATAGGCTGCCATCAAGAGTAAAATTCCTATTCCCCCCAATACTAGCTATCTCCTCATCCATAGGTAAATAAGGCAAATCTAAGGTTCTATTGGTACTAAAAAATCGAGGGAACAATTTTGCATCATGGTGAATTGGCATCGGTAGAGGGAACACCGACAGGATTCCCCAGCGTGGTTCCCCCGTCGCAAACAAGGTCAGGGTCAATATCAACAGGATCAGGGGGGGCTCCCATCTCTCTGGTCTTGTCATCCTGTGTCGGTCCCAGAATTGTCCTGGTAAGTCTTTCTGGAACCCAGAAGGGGTTTTCTTCTTCCTGTGGAAAAACACAAACAGCTCCCCTGGATCTTATCAAGATAGGATCCGGTCCTCTCCATTGTCCCGTTAAAACATCCTTCCACTTTACCAGTTCTTTAGGTCGGTCAGGATCTGAACAATGACGATCAGCGGCCGCATGGCCGTGTGCATCAAGATTTAGGAAGTTAAGGGTAAAGAGCGCCATAGAAACAGCGACTCTCGGGACTGGGGGCAATGACTCCTCAAGTCCCCCTTTTTGTTTTATGAGGTAGGATTTGAGCGTGCGGTGAGCACGCTCCACAATGCCTTGTCCTTGAGGATTATAAGGCAAACCAGTCAAGTGGGTCACATTCATTTGATGACAAAACTGTTTAAACTTTTGAGAAGTGTAGGCCGGTCCATTATCTGTTTTTAGCACCCTGGGCTTGCCCCAAGCGCTCCATGCCTCCAGACAATGTTGGATAACATGTGAGGCTTTCTCTCCTGTTAATGGAGTAGCAAAAAGAACACCTGAACATGTGTCTACCGAGACATGCAGATTCTGAAGCCTCCCAAAGGAGGGGACATGTGTCACATCCATCTGCCAAACTTGCAGTGGCTGGATCCCACGTGGATTAATGCCAACATGCGGGGTGGGCAGAAACTGACAACAATTTTGACATTGAGTAACAATCTCCCTAGCCTCTTTTCTGGTTAAGGCAAATCGACGGCGTAAAGTTTCGGCCGTCACATGAAATTTTGAATGAAAATTTGTGGCTGCATCTAGCCTGGATGATAGGGCAACCGCAACCATTCTAGTAGCCCGATCTGCTAGCTCATTTCCCTGAGTCATCGGACCAGGCAGGCCCGAATGAGCTCTAATATGTGTTATAAACACAGGGAATTTTCTGTTGAGAAGAATGTGTTGAATTTGTTGAAAAATTCGGGCAGGCTTGCTGGAGGGCTTAATTAATCCCGCCACCTCAAGAATCTTAACTGCATTAACCACATAGGAGGAATCTGATACAATATTAATCGGGCCTGGGAAGGTGATAAGGACCTCGAGCACCACTAAGCACTCTACAACTTGAGGTGATTTTTCATTATACTGTTTAGAAAAAGCCTCATTATTAACCACATAGGCACCTACGCCCGTCTTTGATCCATCTGTATACACTACAGTCCCATTCGCAAGTGGTTCTTGAGACACTATGCGTGGGAACACAATAGGTTGATTCAAGGCAAACTGTAAAATCGGATGTCGTGGATAATGATTGTCAATCAGCCCAGCAAAGGAAGTGACCAACACCGCCCAGTCGTTAGAAGTGGCAGCTAACACTTGGACCTGATTCATTGTATAAGGCACTATTAAAATTTTGGGTTCCCTTCCAAAATGGGTAAGGGCTACCTTCAACCCACGGAGTGCAAGCTGAGCAATTGCATCTGGGAACCAAGAGATAACTTTGGCTGGCGACACATTGGGATGAACCCATAGCAAGGGTCCATCTTGCCACAAAACTGCAGTGGGCAATTGAAATGTTTTAAAAATGCATAAATCAAAGGGCTTGGCATCATCTATGCGCTGTAATTGAGCATTTTGTAAGGCACTCTCAACAATTTGTAAGGCTTGAATAGCTGCTGGAGTCAAACTCCTCGGAGAGGAAATATGTGGATCCCCCTCCAGGACATCAAATAAAGGTTTTAACTCAGCAGAAGGGATCTTTAAAAATGGCTGCAGCCAATTTATATCTCCCAATAATTTTTGAAAATCATTTAAGGTATGCAAATTATCCCTACGGATTTCCAGCTTCTGAGGAACTATTTTATCAGGGTAGATGACCGTTCCTAGAAACGAGCCAATCTCCGCAAACTGAACCTTTTCTGTGGCAACTTGAAGCCCCCAGCATCCTAAAGTCTTAAAAAGAAGGGGATATGCGGCCTGTAAAACTTCTAAATCCTTATGACACATTAAAAGATCATCCATATAGTGGATTAGAATCAAAGTTGGGAATTGTTTCCTAATGGGTTCAAGTGCCAACTGAACATATAATTGACACATAGTGGGGCTGTTGGCCATGCCTTGTGGCAAAACTCTCCATTGAAATCTTCTATCAGGTTCCAAATGATTAGTGGCTGGCAGAGTAAATGCGAACCTCTGTCTATCTTTTGGACACAAGGGAATGGAAAAGAAACAATCCTTAATATCTATAATTATTGTTCTCCATGACTTTGGCAAGGCGGAGAGTAAGGGCAAACCTCGTTGTACTGAACCAAACAGGCGCATTTGCGAATTAATGGCTCGCAAGTCATGGAGGAGTCTCCACTTCCCTGATTTTTTCTTGATGACAAAAACAGGGGTATTCCAGGGGGAGACAGAAGGCTCTAGATGACCGAGCTGTAATTGTTCCTCCACCAATCTCGTGGCAGCTTCCAGTTTTTCAGAGGACAGAGGCCATTGAGGAACCCACACCGCCTCCTCTGTAAGCCACGGTATGGGCATCGAGCCCTCAATGGCCCCTAGGAAAAACCCAAGCCCTGTCTGCCGGGATTACCGGAGGGGGAAATCGGCTCGATCCTGCCTTGTTCTCTGCGTCCCAAGCCTCCTCCCTGCTTATAACCCATGTTTTGCATCATCTGTTGGGCCTGTGGGGAATATTCATTTGACAATAAAAAGCCCATGTTTTGCAAAACATCTCTTCCCCAGAGATTAACTGGGAGAGGCAATACATAGGGGGTAAACCGTCCCTTTTGTCCTTCTGGCGTCTCCCAAGACAAGGCGGTAGAACTGATTATGGGGCTGGATCGATACCCGAGGCCTTGTAAAGTATGTGAAGATGCTGTGGTGGGCCAGGACCGTGGCCACCAGAAAGAGGACACGATACTCTTGTCAGCCCCCGTATCTAGGATGCCCTCAAATTCTTTCCCGTTTACTTTTAGCTTTAATTTAGGCCTATCTTTGAGGGAGAGAACCAGATAAGCAGAGTCTGTTCCAGAGGAGCCCATCTTCCCCCTATCAATCCCGGGGGGAGTATCATCAGGGAGAAGGACAAGCTGTGCAATTCTGTCTCCCTCACTTATGGAAAAAACCCCCTCTGGACATGAGCACAAGACTTGAACCTCAGAGTGGTCATTGTCGACCACACCTGGATGAACAGCTAAACCTTTTAAGGTAAGTGAGCCTCTGCCAAGTATGAGGCCCATTGTCCCAGTTGGCAAAGGATCAATAGGTTGAACGGGGACCGGCTGAATGCCCATATGGGACATTAATAAGAAGTCGGAGGAGGCGTGCAGGTCCATTCTTGTGTGTCTTCTGACTGGACTTTCTCCCCTTTCCCCTGGCCTCTGTCCACCTTGTTCCCATACTTTTGAGGGCCCTGAGAACGTGGGCCCACCCTCACGTTTTTTGAATCCATCTTGTGTTGGTCCTCATGTGGCGGGAGGAGTCGCCCCTTGATGTCCCTGACGGAGCGGCACTGACTAGCTTTATGATACCCCTTGCTACAACGGGAGCAAAGGGACACCCTGTCCTTATCTGGGGCGGGACAATCTTTCTTTAAATGTCCCACCTGGCCGCACTTGAAGCAGGTTCTCCTGTTCATCCCCTGCCTCAATGGTCTCTGTGACTGTAGGATGGCGGCAGCCAGCCCTGCATTGGTAAGGGGACCTCCAAGTTCTCGGCATGCTCTGAGCCAATCCTGTAACCCTTTATTTTTTCTCGGGGCTATAGCTGCTCGACATTCTTGTGTAGCCTGTTCAAAAATAAGTTGTTCAACAAGAGGTGCAGCTTGGTCAGGGTCTCCAAAAATACGCCCTGCTGCCTCTGTCATGCGAGCTACAAAATCTGAAAATGGTTCTTGAGGTCCCTGGATAATTTTTGTGAGCTGCCCAGAGGCTTCCCCTTTCTTGGGGAGCGTCTTCCAAGCCTTGATGGCAGTGCTAGAAATTTGAACATAAGCACCCCATGGGAAGGCTGTCTGATCAGCGGCAAATTGGCCCTGGCCTGTTAACATATCAAAAGTCCAAGTCTGCTGCTCAGGGGTCAACGCGACAGCGTTTGCCCTGGCTTGAGCCTGTGCCGCCTCATGCCATAGCGCCTTCCATTCCATGTATTGGCCCATTGTAGGAAGGGCAGCTTTAGCCAGCATTTGCCAATCCGCAGGTGTCATGGCGGCGCCGGCAAATCTTTCTAACATTACTACAGTGAAATTGGCATTTACCCCATACTTTCTAACTGCCTCGGCAAGATCTTTGATTTGGCTGTACTCAACAGGGGCATGGATTTGCTCTCCGCCTTCCACCTCAAAAACTGGGAAGGCGGCTTGCACCTTTCTCCTCACTTTATCAGGAAGAAAAGAAAGAGGATTGGAGCGCCCCTCATAGGGAGGAGGTGGAGGTGCTGAAGGCGCAGCTCGTGCGGGAGCCATTGGGGGTGGCCGCTTCTCCTGCTTCCTAAAGGGCCTCCTCCACCCATCGGGGTGATACCTTTCCTCCTCATATCTAGCGGCTTCCTCCTCTAGATCTGATTCCTCACTAGAGTCGAGGGAGTCAGAGTCTGATTCCCCTATGTTCAAGGCCTCTAAATCCTCCACAGGGTAAGGGCCCCCCCTTTTCTTTTGAACCTCACTCGGGTTATAAATCACTCCCTCGTCTGCGGACTTACCGGGAGGTCCTTTTTCCGTTTTCACTCCCTTGTCGGTAGACTCACCGGGAGGGTCCTTTTCCTTGTAGGAGACGTCTCTCCTCTTGCGGGTACCCATCCTCTCACTTCGCTCAGATTCTGACATGCTGTCCTGAACTTCCTCTAAAGTATTTTGTCCCTCCGTCACCACCAGCCTACAGCCCTCATCTTCTAAGCAGTTCTTAACAAACTTCCATATTGTCTTGGTGCCCTGTCTCAGGTCCCCTTCGAGATATTTGCGATCGAGGTCTCTGCCCAGTTTGTTCCAGGAGGTCAGGGTTAGGGAGCCAGAACAAGCATACCATGGAGCTACCCGGTCGACCTCTTTCACAAAATTCTTAAGGACGCAGTTCCCCACCTTAATTCCACGTTGACTCAGTACTGCATCCAAAGCAGAAATAGTGGACTGTGTGGATCCCATAATGCCCCTTTATCTACAGGGGGAACTTAATTTACTGGAGAGGCACCGCGGCTTATCGTAACACAAACCGCTTCTTTCACAGAAGTGACGGGTCCAATCCCAAGCTGGGGACAAGCATACCTTTCTGAGCTTACCTCCCTGCAGTTCTGAATCCTCCTCATTGCCAAGGGGTCTCCGAGGGTGCTGAAGATGACACAAGTTCCCGGGTTTCGGCACCAGATGTCCCGCGCAGCTCTCTCGCCAGCAAGAAAGACGCGGTACACACAGGATCCTTCTGCAGTAAAGCTTTAATGCGTCTTGAGAGGCAGAGCACAAGCTTATCGGGGCGGAGACCCCGAACAACGAAAACCCATCCCCTTATATAGCATTCAGTCCCCCGCTTAGGACGTGTCCTTCCCTGATTGGCGTGGCGCCATCAGCCCAGATGACGCCACGGGAGAGGAAGAGATCGGAGGTAGGGGAATTCCCAGCGCGCGCTCTAGTCTAGTGACTTGTCGGAAGTCAGCGCCATGTTGTAATGGCGGTTACAGCATAGTGTGGGCGGCTCCCCACAGACTTATACATCTCACTTTAGTCCTTTGCCTTAATCTGTATTTCTCTGTCATCAAGTGAAAGGTATTAACAAATAATAGTACTATTGACTTATCAAATCTGCTTCTTCACATAACACAATTGGGAATTTTTTCCTATTAGTATATCTATTATTAAAAATTATAAAGCTATTCATAATCAACCAGTACTTTACAGTAAATAAGAACAATAATAAAAGACTTATACTTGCTAAATAACATTTTATCTTTTTATATGTTTTAATGTCTTAGCTAGATTTTTTTTCCTCATTATAACTTTATCCCTTTATACTCAATCCACATCTTATTTATTAAAATTCACTTTTTTTTCCACATTTTTTTCATTTTCAGGTTTGCTGGTAGATTAATTTCCCAATTTACTTATTTCAGAGATGCAAACAAATATGCATTCACACTCTTGCCAATGTGGACACAAGCTTGGCTTTGTCAAATCAATGATAAGTCCTTCCAATACTAATTTTCAGGAAAGACAGTTTAGTATAAATTTTTCATTTATACCCCCTAGAAAATGGAATCTTACTTGCTTAATCTTGCCTGTGTCCAAGATAAAAATTTCCGTAAGTTCAGACTTTTTTTTCCTTTTATTCTTATTAAACTGAGGTAAAGGAATGTCCTATTTTTACCAATTCTCTCTTGTGGCTTTGCCAGTCATCTTTTATTCTTTCTATCATACAACTGTCAGTCTACAGGAAATAGTCTTCTTCAGCTGTCTGATGCCCAAAATGAAAAATATCAAACTGTCAGATTTTCAGGATCATTTCCATTAAAGGGAAATTTAAAATCTAAACACTGTGCACTTACCATAAATACTAAATTTGAAAACAAAATCGTTTTTGTTGTGAAACTTGTCTCCTACAATGAAAACGCAGAATTTCTAGTTCATAAAATGAACTGTAACTAGGTCACTGGAGCATTCTTACAGGAGACTATCTGCTAAGATATATAAATTTATTTTTTTAAAGTTATAATTATGTCAAAATAGAATTCTTCCTATATTTTCCCTCACCTATAAGAGCTTTGAAAGTAAGGGTCTGGGTTTTTGATTTCCTTCACTTTTTCACTAGAATCCATAATATTGCTTCTACATGGTAGGCACTCAGTATATCTGCTGAATAAATGAATGGATACATGAGAATCAAACTGAGTCAGATGACAATAAAGTCATCAGCATCAACAGGAGTCTGATTAGGAAAGTCATCTGAAGAAAATCGGCTGAAATAAGGTAACACTACAAAAAATAGACTGGGTTCAGGAATTCGGACCACATTTCGATGTGAATATTGACTACATTTAGTGGGTTTCAAGTTCCATTTAATTTTGGAGGGTAGTAATTGTTGCATCCAGCCATGCTGCAGAACTGTTCTTTAGCTATGTCTTTGCCAATTTAGCTACATATTTGCAAACAGTGTTTCTCTGAAAATCAGTACAGATATGAAAAGGGAGATACTGTCAAAAATCTTCACAACCTCTTATCAAGGGCCACTTTTATAGAAATTGAATGTGAAGTCATGCATACCATTAAATCAATTTCTCTGTAGTCCCCAAAGTGTCCTTTTTCTCTCCTTTAGAGAAATCATAAATAGCTTCAGCTAATAAAAATAGCCCAAAGCCACATTTAGACTAATGTGGCTTAAATGAGATTTTAACCCTAGACCTCTCTTTTTAAAAAGCTTACTTTCTAATTGGATAGTGCATTTTATAGAAAACTGAAGGATTTAATGTTGATTAGGTTCATACAATGAAGGAAAAGTTGCCACCCTAAGGTCAACATCTGTTGACTCTGAGAATGACAACCAGTATTCACAGTTTGAGATAATGGTTGTGTATGACAGGGGTCATTAGCCATTCTACTTCATAATTTCCCGAAAATTCATAATAAATGCAAGTGCAGCGAAATCTGAAGGAGACAGTTTTCCTCCCAAAGTGCTTTGTATAAGTCCTGCCCACACAGCTTGTAGGTTAATAGAGGTGCAACAGTAAGGTTGGACGTAATCAACTTTGATTGTGGGCTTCTTGGAGCTCGTTAGTTTTTGCCTTGAGTTCCCTACACAAGAATGCAATTAAGAAACAAGCAGCTTAATGACATTAGTGATTGGTGCTTAGAAAGCATAGGTGTTGGATTTATTACAAAGTCTGAATCTGATTCAGACACAGCCCTTCTCAATATGTACTTTTTCTTTCTACCAGTCTCTCTGGGTCTTTGCAGTGACTCCTGAGATGTAGAATGGTTAAGTTTATGAACAAATCAGTTTTCTGGACCAAGGAAGCCAATCAGTTCTTTTGTGACGGCTGATTAGCAAATGTATACTCAGGGCTGCAACAAGAAAGGTGATATGTGAAGGCAAAAGCACTGACATTCATTTTAATCCTGCGTTCTTTAGTATTCAGAAGTAGCTTTTCAAATTCTTCCCGGATAAACTAAGGCTAAAGTGTTTATAATATTTATTAAAATATTATAGATACAGATATACATATAAACATATCTTTGCATATTCCTTTCTATGGTTTCATTGCATTAAACAATTATATTTTTTAATCCCCCAAAATAATAAATACTGCTTAAAATCAAATCATTTTAGTACCTGGAAAAGTAACAAGGACATAGTATAATATAAATAATTTTGGCCTATCTTTATTTTTAAATAGACAACAGACAATATAACCAGTTCAGAAGGAAATGAAAAATTAAATATGTCCATTTAATGTATTTTTCAAAATGTTACAAATGCCTTTGAGCAACAATGCAAAGAATAGGAGCATATGCTCTTTCAGAAATCTCTTTGGACAATATATCTTCCAATAGATGTGGTCAGAAATGTGTTTTAATTTCTTGTTTGTAAAATGACAAAAATAAATCCTTATAGAAAATCTCATTTTTCTCTGTATGGTCTGTTCACAGGAAGATTGAAGAAGTGAGTTCAGCTGAACACCAAAGAAATAGTTTATCTCTTAGGAAAGTGAAAATTCCAAAGAATCACAGAATAGAAATTTAACAGGAAATAGAGAACAGAGAAGTGATTGTGGTAGGTAAAGAGGTTACCTAAAAAAGGGGGGGGGGGGATACATAAATCTCAAGTTCGATCATAAATATATTTATAATACCCTTATAATGTCAAATATATTCCAATTGCTTGAGACAGGGTCAACCTAAAATAGTCTGCACTATTGCCCTCTTAACTGTGCCATGTTTTTTTTTTTTTTTTTAACTATTGAGCAGCACATCCTCTGATTTAATAATGATATTGCATTACCTTTGGCCGAAAGAACTATATTTAATTGCTTTGCTTCTTTCCCTCCTTCACTTATTACTTAGAGCTGTTCCCTCATTCTTCTACTATCTTAAGATTCTTGGCCACATTTCAGGTCTTCTGGAAGCTGCAAAGGGACCTACCTATATATGATTTCCCAAGCATAGTAACTAAAGCCACTTGAAGCAATTATCTCGGCCTAAGGCTTGCCTCTTTTCAGACCTAATGACAGCATGTAAGTTTGTTCCCCGTGTAACACAAGGTCATAGGAACTCCACAAACCTTTAGGGAAAAAAAAATGGGTAAACTGAAATGAATTTTATCTAGTTTTAAATTCTGAGGTGCATGAGCAAAAGTAGGAACTTACATTTCAATAGAAGAATCGTGTTAGACATCCCCGCAAGTCCCCACTGAAAGAAAACACGTCCTCTATTCCAGGTGTCCATAGAGTCTCACACTCACAATATTTATGGAACCCGATTCTGCAATGTCTAAATCAGCCATTTTCTGGGAAACTGTTAGAGTAAGAAACTTCCTAATTCCAAAGATTTCTCATGTATAATCAGAATGGAATTTAGACACAAGAGAATTGAAGTCAACTGCCTGGTTAGTCCATGAGGCAAAGGAACGAAGGAGAGCAGAAAGGTGCATCTTGTGTTTGAGAACCAAATCCCCTTTGGATGCCTTGACTCTATTGTCGACTCTATTTTGTAGATTTCCTTCCCTCTTATTTCCTGCTGGTTGCCTGTAATTCTGTCTTCCTCACTAGTGGCATGTTGCCAGCTTTTTGTCTTACCTCTTAGTCTTCTGACTCTCAAACTATGTTTCTCAGATGCTTGCTCTGATTCACATAATTAGCTCTCCTGGATATCCACACTTCTCCCCCTCACTGCTCCTTCCAGCACAACTTGTTTTCTCTAAATGTGATTGAAACAGAGAAAATGACATCTTGAAGTTAGTCACGTATAGTAAAATCTATATGCAAAGGGTGGCAAGCACCCATGTGATTCATAATGAAAATACCCTGATGATTTTAAATGTGTGCTTGTATTTCAGTTGGTTTGTTTATTATAAGGACTGTGATGGGTTTGATTAGACATAAAAAATAGGTCCAGTGTTATTATCCAATAAGAATAATCTGTGTTATATTCCCCTCAACTACCTAGTCAAAGATATCACTCAAGCAATTCGCCTTTCTCCTTTACATCAATTTTTCCTTTCTACTAGATTGTTTCTATAAACATGTTGACATGCTGTTATATCTCCAAGATTCAAAAAATACAAAAGTTCCCTTGACCCCATTTTCTCTGCCAGCTACACCCTCCTCATTCCTTGGCTTTTTTTGTTTTTTTTTTTTTCAGCAGAATTCCCTGAAATTGGTGTTTGTACTCATTTTCAGTGATTCCTTTTCTTGTCAATGTCACCAATGCCCTCCATATTGTTAGATCTAATGAATCTTAGAACCTGTTTTATTTAATTTTATTAGTGGCATTTGATACAGTCAATTACTCTGTCCTCTTTAACACATTTCTCTCTTGGCTTCTGTGCTACCACACACTTTGGTTTTCCTTCTATTTGACAGATTTCTCTTTTGACATCTCCTTCACTCATTTTTCATCATCCTTCTTACTTCTTAATGTTGCAATGCTCCGGATGTCTTCTCTTACCTGCCTTGACTCTCTCCCACGTGTTCTTATCCAGTCCCATTGATTTTAAATACCTTCCAGATGCTGACGACTTCCGAATTTACATCTTCAAGCCAATCTCTCTCATGAACTCCAGACTTACATATCCAGTTGCCTATCTGACTTATCCACTTGGATATCAAAAAGTTATATCAAATGAACCTTGTCCAAAAAGTAAGTCGCTGGCTTTTCTTACCTTCCCCATCTCAGATGATAGCAACTCCATGGGTTCAGCCACTTAAACCAAAAACCTTGAAGCTGTTCTTGACTCCTGTCTTTATGTCATACGTCACAGTTCAACACACCAGAAATGGTACTTGTGCTATTTGCTTTTCTTTCAACATACTTTCAAAATCCAACCAATGCTCATTACCTTCATTCCTAAAACCCAGTGCAAACCGTCATCCTCTGTGGTCTGAATTTCAGCAGTAGCCTCATAACAGATCTACCTGCTTCTCTTGCCCCTTTATAATCCATGCTCACTTTTCACTTTTGATAATATATGTGTAGTTTTTCCAGCTTCTTTTCAAATTATAATTACTCTATTAAAAACTGGGCAAAAAGGGAGACACAAAGAAACTTTTGCAGGTTATAAATGTGTTTATCACCTGGATTGTGGTGAGGGCCACACAAACATATACACTTGTCCAAACTCATCAAATTGAATACAAAGCATTCTTAATAAACCTGCAACAGCTTTCCATATCATCCAGACTCTACAATGGAAACACATTATCTTGTACTTCTTGAGCTTGCTTCATTTTATTTTTTGTTTGTTTTGTTTTGTTTTAGGTTTTATTATTTTTTTAAGTTTATTAATTAATATATATATATATTTTTGCATTCTAAGATGTTGCAGAGCAGTTGAGGGGGAGGGGGAGAGAAGAAAGGGAAAGGAAATAGGGTGGGAGAAGGAGGAAGGAAGGGGGCATGGTTGAGGCCCATGGCACCCCCCTCATTCCTTCAGGGGAGACAAGGGGGCTTCCAGGAGTGGCTAGGTCATTGCTGAGCTGGATGCAAATGTCAGGGGGGTGTGGCTGAAGCCCTTGGACCCCCATCACCGCAGCTCAGGAGCCTGGGGCACTTCCTGTGGTGGCTCAGCGGTCGTTGCTGGGCTGGTTGCAGGAGCTGGGGGCACGTGGCCAAGGCTCGAGGCCTCCTACTGCTCCAGTTCAGGAACCTGGGGCACTTTCTGCGGTAGCTCGGTGGTCATCACTGTTGCCTCTTATTTTCTTTTTTGCCCTTACTCCATTATAATCACGTTTCTCCTTTGCTGTTCATTGAAAATGCCAGGTGCAGTCTTACCTTAGGCCCATTGCACTTGTTGTTATCTGTGCCTCAATTATTATTTCCGCAGATATTTTCATGGACAACTCCATCACTTCATGTCTTTGTGCAAATCTCAACTTCTCAATGAGGAACACCTGTGATACTCTCCTTTCTGCTTGCTATCCCACTTACCCACCTCCCTTAGACTCCAAATCCCTCTCACTCTGCTTTCATTCCATAGTACTTTTCACCTCTTAATACGTTAGATAACTTACTTATTGGTGATATTTATCATTTAATATCTGTCACTTCCCACTAGAATGTAAGTTCCACAGGGGAAACTTGTTTTCATCCAGTAATAAATTCTGAGCTAGAAGAGAGCCTAACAAAACAAATATGTGTATTTTTAAATTCATTGAAAAAGCTATTAAATTTTAAAGCATATTTTTTTTAATATTACAAGATTATTGGATGCTCCCCCCGAGCCTTTAGATGAATCACGGCCCTTGTTTTCTGCCTAAGAGAACCCAGCCACACCAGGTCTGAGCTCCTGCCCTATAGAATAGTGAGCTAATAAAAAGGTGTCATTTTAAGCTGTTATCTTTGTGGTACTCCACTGTGTAGCAATAGAAAAGTAATATATTTCTGCTTTTGCTTTGTTTTGCTTTTTATTTCTCTGCTCTTGTTGTTTTGTTTTTTTGTTTTTCTGAGGTTTTGTTGTTGTAGTTGTTGTTTGGCAGCTGGCCATTACAAGGATCTGCTCTGCTCTTAAACTGCAAATTACTTGATGCTCATGTCTTAACAAGCCTAGAAAATCTTTCAGAAGCAAGATTTTTAAAAAAGGCATGAAAACAAGCCTAAAATAAACATGGGTAAATATATTATGTAAAGAAAATAGAAAAAAAACTGAGGCAGAATTAAATGATCACATTTTTCCAGATCACTTGACTTTGCAATATATAGAAGTGTCTAGCACCAGTGCTTTCAATAATTGCTCCTGGCTATATACAAAGCATTTAACCTAACTTGGTCTTATTTTCCTTATTCACTAATGAAGTAGTTTGACTAGATTAACTTTAAGATTTATTTCTGTTATAAAATTCTATGATTCAACAATTCTGAAGCTCAAAAATAATCTATAACTCTGCATTCATATGGAAATATACTTTTCATACAATTTAAACATTGACTTCTGCATGTGAAATATTGCTTTGTGAGTTTGGCCATAGACATTAAAATATTTTGGTGCTTTGTAACCTATCAATTGAATCAAGATACTGTAAATATAGCAATAAAAAATAGATGGCAAGTAAAGTTTTGGAATTTCAAGGAAAGTCTCTTTTCAAGCTGGAACTTCTGTAGTGAAAATTCAATAGCAATATTTTGGCCACTAGAGGGCTCCCACATGATTTCTTCCTGCATTGAAATTTTAAAGAATTATTCAGATTTTACAATTGGAAATGAGAATAATGAAGATACAATAAGATATTACCAAGCAATGAAAATAATAAGTAGTGTTTTCTTTTTTGTATACATCAGAATATTATAAATTTCTTATTTTGTATAAAAACCATTGAGTAAACATGCAAAACATAAGGCAGCAGAGAATCATTTCCTATTGTCCGTATGCATGACTTATTCTCAACCCTTCCCAACAATTTGAAGAAAGATTCTTCTCCCAGACATTTACAGCTATTAAAACCCTGAGAAAAGTCCAGATAGTTCTGTAGATGATGGTACTCTAATGTGAAATAAATAGGCATGATTCATAGTTATCATTAATTCACCATGCTCATAAGAAAGTTCCTACACTCCTATTTGGTCAATTATTCCAAGTTGGCTATATTGTGCTCTGAGTGTGTTAGAAACCTACTGAGATTTACAAATAAAACTTAACCAGCCATTTTGTATGAAGGCAACAAAGTGAAGAATTTGTCTCTTGATTGACTCCAAAAGCCAAAAAAAATACAAAATTTTATGAAAATAAACGAGATTTTATTTAACTTTCAGGAGATTATTTAAAATAAATTTGTCTTATGTATTAAATATAAATTACTGGGGAAATTTAACAGTCTCAAATCTGAAGAATCTGATCCATTGAGAAAGGCACATAAAATATCGCTGCACATGTATTGGCTTTTATTTATATTTGTAATGGTTTAGCATTCTGTAGACAAATTTGGAATTTACTTCACTGAATCTTGAATCTATTCAGCTTCCTTTAAATAATAGCTTTCTGCGGTGATATGCACTGAAGTAGGTGCCCCCTTTTTCTTCACAGTAGAGAACATAGTAGAGTGTGTGTGTGTGTGTGTGTGTGTGTGTGTGTGTGCACGCATGTGTGTGTCTGCATTTATTTCTGTAGTTGTTTCTCTCTGTGTATATATTTACCCTAGAAAGAAAGAAAATATTTTGAAAGTTAAAGAGCATTTTTGGCATTCAAGATGCTCACTGGTTTAGACCACAAAAATATCATAATAGAGGGAAATAATGTCTGAAAATCCTACTGTGGGGAGGAACAAAAACTAATTTTTTAATAAGTACTATTTTTGCCATGATTATGTTTTTACAAAAATAGCAATCATACAATATGTTTTGTTTTAATTGTTTTAATTTGTTATAATTGTTTTCTCATAGGCAACCTAGAAAAATCAAGTAAGCATGTCAATCAGACTTTAATAAACTTTCACATAACCATATTGGCAAAATTTAAAACTTAGATAATTCCCAGGGCAAAACTTTTTAGATGCTGTTAAGAGTGTTGGGTGAGAGGTTAATTGATACTACATCTTTGGAGGGCATTTTCATAATGTCAGGTTTTAAAATATCCATATTTTTAACCCAAATATTATATTGCTAGGAAAATGCCTTGAGAATTTTTCAAAGTAATACTCGAAATAACATATAAATAGATTTTTTGGGAAATATTATCTGTGATTATGAGCTACCTAACAACCTAAATTGCCAACAATATAGAACTGGTTAGATGAAATACCATAAAATTGTTAAAAAGTGAGAGTGCTCTGCATGTGCAGATAGGGAATGCTCACAAAAATATATTAATTATGTAGAGAACAAAAAGCAAGTTACAAAAAAAATGTATCATGGAGAGTATAATTACTTTTGTGTAAATAGTTAAAAGAATATGTAATAGCTATTTACATATTTTTCTAAATATCTCATAAAAACTGAAAATAAGAGGAGGAAATAAAATGAGGAAAAAGAAGCAAAGATGGTTTTTACTTCCATTTTTACCTCAGTGTATGGTTGACATTTTATACCAATTGCATATATTGGACATTTTATTGTCTGGCTGATTGTTTTAGGTAGTTTTTGTTTTCTTCTCAAAGATTATCTTGCTGGTGGGATTATTGGGTATGTTCTATTTTTGCATATGAAAATGAAGATAGCATTCTAATATGAATAACGTGGCTCTCATTATTAATCTCTTACCTTGTGCCGGCTAATTCATTTAAATTCTCACGTAGCCCTTCAAGGTGGGTTTTCACAGCATCTCAGTTGATGGAGACAGAAACGGAGGCACAGAGAGTTTAAGCCGCTAGCCCAAAATGATGGGTAGAGAGCTGTGTCATGAACCCGGGTGACCAACTCCATAGCCTGCACCCCTCACCCTTTTAATCTATTGCACATACATACATTAGAATGCACTTTCGAAATATTAACAGGCCACAAGTTTTTTTTGTTTTTTTCTTAACCGAAAAGAGAAAATAAGACAAGCTCTTCAGTGCTCTATATTCTCAAGTTAACATGTATCTTTCCAAGGTTGCTTGCTTTGCTCTCCTGACGCAGTAATGTCTTCTGTGCCAACGTGCCTAGGCTTTATATTTTGCCTCCCTGATTGATAAAGTCCGCTACCTCGAAAGGTTCACCTGAACCCCTGAAAGGAGGTTCAGATAGAGTGTACTTTGTGATTTGAAGAAATAGAACACATCAAATGCATGGAGTCGTCGTTCTCATCCCCAAGTGGCTGCTTTTCCTCATCTCCTTTCTAGGAAAGCTCCATAAATGGTTACTAGTCACTTCAGATGCTTCTAGTGCATGTCACAGTGCAGGCTATACTCAGACATTCAGGTGCCAGTTATTCTCTGTTCAGTTTACCTTTGTTTTCTCTCTTCATCTTCTGTTTTCTACAAGATATCTTTAGAAATTTCAGCTTCCTTCTCTCATCTTGCAGAAGTGAGGTGAGATACGTCTCAAATCTGTACATTTTGCTTCTTGTTAACAACCCTTCTTAAAAAAGCTTGGTAGTTGGGAATATTGAAAGAATTGACTAAGGGATGTCTCCAAATTTTCAACATGTGTCCATGTAGCCCTACCCCTCATGCTAAGGTAGGTATTTGAGAATTGACTTTAGAGTACCATTGTCCTGGGAACTTTCACAGAAATGTCTTTGCAATCTAAAATAAGACAAACAAACTAAAAAGCCTGCCTAAAGTACTGAAATTGAAAGATCATCAGAGTTCATTTTTAATGACAGCTGGACACTCTCAGTTAGAAAAAGAGGATCTCAAAATATTAAGATTGGCTGACCTAGTTGTCTGAGGGAATATCTCCCTTTTGCTGCTTTAGTATGACATCTATTATTGTCTGAGTTGATGATTTCTATTCAGTCTAAAGTGCACTATAGTGTTTGGTTTGATGTTTCCTTTCAAATCTGATATTTTCAATTCTACATTCAAAATGAAAGAGTAATAATCACAGGGAAGGACAATGCTGATGCCTTTTTAGTCCCTCTCTGAGGAGCATGCCCTGTTTAAAATATATGAGGTGTGTCATCACTAAAGATATTTATGACCAACTTATATTAGAATTAAAATAGAAGAATGATGACCATGACACCTTGTTTAGGAGTCAGAAGAAATGAAACAGTTGACACAAAGGAGGAAGCACATAACTTGAGATTATGTTGTTTACTTGAATCCCAGCTGATTACACAAAGAATGTGGAGAATCTTACAAAAGAGTTCATACAGTACAAAAAGATGTGGCAAACTACCGAGGAAGTCAGATGAAGCAGCCATAAGTATGAAAATAATGCCAAAAACAAAATTAGTAAAGAGAAATCCATATCGTGCACCTCTGCACTTGTAAGAGGTAGTCCACCCATTTGCTTCAGAGCTTTCTAATTGTAGAAAGATCAGGATACTTTGGAATTCATTCTAAGATTTATTATTTCCATATGACAAAAATTAACTGCTTTATCAGCAAAAGTATATTTTTATTACACTAAGACCAAAAAGAGATGTTTTCCACAGATTCTCATAAGGGTGAATATGTTTGTTCCTAGATCAACACAGGATTCCTGACCACTCTGCAGCACACCTCCTGGGCCCCTTTTCATCTCTACCTTTTTGTGCATTGGTATGGCTGAAAAGAGACTTCTGAAAAAAGGGTTGCAAGGAACAAGGTGATATCTACACTGGTGCTGGGTACCCTGAACCTCAGGATACCCCTATAGTTTGAATGTTGAGTATAGACAGCACTGCGTTTTTTATTTTTCTGTGATTATGAACTGGCTTTCTACAATGTGCCAGGGTCTTGGCTAAGTTCTGCAGAAATGCTAAATATGAGACATGTCGCTTCTGTCTCCATAGGTGGTGAGGCACATTTGCAAATAATTATAGCATAAATAAGTATGTGATAGGTGCCACTTAAGTGGTATAAGTGAGTTGATGTAGAAATTAGGAAAGAGAAAGATCATTACAACTGGGGAGATGAGTGTAGGCTCCATGAGAGAAAATGAATTTGAACAGAGCCATGATGCAGAGATTCTCAAACTTTACCATGAAAAAAAAAAAAAAATCAGAGTAATGAAAAAAATCCAGTTTTAGGGCTCAACCCCCAGATAGTTGAATTTACTATGTTTTGAGTGGAGTTCCAAATATAAACAAGTTAGGTAACACATCTATGCTATTCTAACAGTAGCAGCAGTCTTGTTGAGGGGCAAGGGAATTTGTCTTAAAGCTTATTTTCCAAGCTCCCATATTATATAGAGAAGATACCAGTTTATGGTCCACATCCAAGATGAAAGGTGAATGTGAAGTGGCTGATAGTATGCTAGTGCTTTCCCAAATAGGATTAGACGGGTAGACTTTGACCAGCCCTTGACATGTCTTACTATTCTAAGTTAAGAAGTTCCTTGCTATTCTATATTAAGGAGCTCAGGAGATATTTAATGGATGACAGAGAGTTCATTAAGTAAAATATTTAAGTAGAAAAATTATATGATCAGATCTGTGTCTAGAAAAAATGATCTCCTTGAATATTTTTTCATCCCCACTGACCTACTTATTTTTCTGAGTAGATCCCCTCTTTTCAAAGGTACTATGATGTCTCCCCACTGTAATAGTAATTGGCCACAAAATATAGATAATAAATCTGATAGTTAACATGTGCACTTAGACACCAATAATCTCAGACAACACTTTCTTTCAAAATAAGTTTAGTCTCCTGAATTGATTAAAATTCAAAGGGAGCAAAACCTTCACTAACTGTTGGATGAAGAGAGGAAACACACAGATTGTTATATTACAGAAGGACTTTCATGAAGAGAGCACCTTAGTTAGGGTTAGTGAGGAACTTCAGAGGAAATACAAACCATGTGAATCTTCACTACACACAAATGAATAAAAGAAGCCACATGAAGCATCAAATAATGTTGGAGAGTAAATTATATGAGAGTGGATGAAGATGCCATCTAATCAAGAAATTGCTGGAATCTGTACTTTCTAGGCTTCTTTGATGAAGCTCTTTACCCAACCCTTATCCCTAAGCCTCATTGCACAGTGTGCCTGAAGAGAAGAAACCATGTGCTTTTCTCACTACAAATGACGATTAAAGGGGTGATTTTCCCCCACAGTATTTGTTCACCCACCCAGCATACGAAAACACTCTTTCAATCAGCAAGTCCTTTATTCTTAATGTTAGTGTTTTACTTAAGAGATAATGTCAAAGGAATTGAGCATTGTGACTGGATAATGGTCTCCTGCTGCAAGATAAATGCTTAGGCATTTATTGAAAATAAATGTTGGAGGAAAGCCAAGACATTTATTTTTAAAGTAGAAAACTATTTTCTACTTACAACTTTCAGTGCCAGCGACATTATAGCTATCTTACCAAATGATTTTTTAAGTAAATTGAGATCACCTAAAGAGAGCAACAGAATACCTAATTTGTTCCTCACCTATATAAAAAGTAACATTCTGGTTTATTTTCTATAGATACAAAATCAAATTCAAATATGCTATTTGGTGGGGAACATTGAAAGAGTTCATTAACAATATATTCAGTCACCTCTCTGGCTTGATTTTATGAAGTTGGTTTTGCTTTTTTAAACAAAGTAGATTTGTTTGAATGTGCATGCTGAAACAGAAGTAAAAAAATTGGTGATGCTTTCTTTGCTTTTTTTTTTTTTTTTTGTCACTTTATGGGCAGGGATGGTTACTGATATCATTATGGTGTGTCTGAAAGGCACATAAGCAGTAACTCAGGGAGCTTTTAACAGCAATGGTAATGAGCTGTGTTCCAAAGTAATGATGATTTTGATTCTTCCAGTCATCATGCAGTGCCTTTACACAATAAGACCACTATAAGTGAATTTCAACAAACACTACTCATGCTTTTTCTCAGTGCCGAAATTAAAAAGAACACCCATGTAACCTGACTGGTTATTAATGGAGTTTAGATACACCATGAATCAAATTCTCATCCTCTCCCCCAATACCTACTGCTATATATTTAACTTACAGCAATATTTTTCTGGTGATATAAAGTAACTCTGTGAATATTACCTGTTTTTTTTTTTTCCTGGCCACTCTCTATAATAGCTAAAGAATAATGAAAATTTATAGCTGAAACAGAGATAGCCACCTGTGCCTCACCTGTATATAGTAAGGGCCACTCAGCAAATGGTTTTACACTGAAAGATAAAAAGGAAAATAAAAACATAACAATATAACATTGAAGTGAACACAAATTATTATTCTTCATTTTGAAAATTGTTATGAGGTTATCATCTCTAGGATAAACACTTATATGCATGCATATATATATATATAATATATATATATAAACAAACAGAGAGAGGGGAGAGAGATAGTCCTCTGAAATATATGAAGTGTAAGGTTTATAGATAGATAGAGGAATAAATAATACATGAATCAAGACATTATTTGTAAAATCAAATAAAATCTAACAATTTTGTGGGTCCTTTCATGAAGGGAGCTGATGTTAAGATTAAAGAATAAAAATGTATTAAATAAAATATTACAAATAATAAACAAAAAGAGTTAAAGAGCATAGAGTTATAGTTTTTTATATTCACACATATATGTTTAAGAACAATCAGAGTCACATATATATACTGTGCTTTTATAAGTGGCTTTAAAGAAGTCTTCTAGCTTTTCAAATTTTAGAAATAAGCATCAATAATTAATAAGTATTTATAACCATATTTGGACTAGTTTAATGGCATAAGTGTTTTTATAACTATTATGGTAATAACTGTACAGTTTTTGTATGTTCATCTCATTAATTAATTTTTGGTTTCTTTTCCTTAAATTATTTCTTCTGAAGATTGAATTTTATTGTATGTAAGTTATGTGAATATTGACTCACCCATATTGCTAATTTGTTGTAAACTTGTGTCTGCTGTGCAATGACCTTTCTTGATTATTTAGAAACTTTTCTATCATTAAAAATGCCATGTATGTAAATACCATGTTAGCAGAGAACCGGATTCCTCTACCCTCCTTGAAAAGATTATAGCGAAGGAGATATATCATACATTTATGATCTTTTAAAAGGAATTTATCTTCTGTCTGTGTGCTGGCGAGCCAGAGAATTCCACAGCAATGCATGAGGGAGCTTCCAGAAAGTAGCCCCTATTCTGGTCTATTTAATAGCAGATCTTTCTTTGCGTGTTGTTCTTTCACCTGAAATTTTACTTCAAGAGTCTCACTGTTTACAAAATGATGAATAGATTCATGAATAAAGAAATACATCGAAATATTATATAACCACTGTTTAAAGAACTAATAATAGAAATACTTGTGTAATGTTTTATGTACCAAGTATTTTATTAACTAATCTAAACCTTATAATATCCTGAAATTTGCATCATTATTGTTCCCATTTTATAGAAGAGAAAATGAAGGAACATAGAATTTAAATAGTTCACCCAACTTCATACAACTGGAAGTTATCAGAATCAGGATTTGCCTCTAGATAATGTGCCTCCTGTACTCATGATTATTTTAGTCTCAATGCTAATCTAGCCAGATGGGATGACCTTGGGGAAGTTATAAGTATTGGTGTGAATTCTATAATAGAGCGGTGGCTACTAAGGAAGCAATTTTTTAAAAAATCTACTTAATGAAAACATTAGAGAAAATGAAATATTATCTTATGAGTAAGTAAATTTGGAAGTCAAATCACAGCCCAAGGACTATTCCTAGTGTGTGACCTCCCAGCCACCTCTCAGACTTGAGCCATTGCCTCCTCCACGCCTTCTCTGTCTGAATTTTGTAAGTACTAATCAACTTAACAAAGACCTACAGCAACAACCACTGAAGAGAGACATGGCAGAGGTGGGGGCTGAGCTCGGGGTGCTAGCTCGTAAATTAGATAATATTTTTTTGCTGAATTAACTAAATTTAATATTTAAACTTTTGAGAAAGAGGATAGCTGTAAGTGCAAGCTATTATCAGTAAGAAAAACCATCTATATGATAGCCCACATGAATATGGTCCTTTGACCTAAAATGAGCTTTTGTTAAATTCCACTTCAGAAGTCAAAAAATCTCAAGAGATTTCCTTAATGAACCTCTTTCCTGCCTGGAAAATCAGTAGTTGCTTGAAGTTTCTAATAAGTTGTTCCTTAATTTCCCAACTCCAAATATATATGAGTCTGAGACATTATTTTGTCCCTTATCAAGTTTACCCCACCAGTTCCCCAAGTTCTGTAACAAAGGTTTTTCAGAATATCCTCTGGATTTCTAGTTAATTCTTCCAAAGAATTTTCTCATTGATAGAATTAACAATATGCATTCATTGGCCCCTGTAAAGAATAATCATATGTACACCTTATTTTTTTTCCTAATTATAGTGTGTTTCAAGTATAGTTTTTCTCTTTAAATAAGACTGTTTCTTGAATAAGATGTAAAACTTTTAACAAAATTAAAAATATGAGATATATTCAGTTAACTGGCCCTATCTTGGGTTGTGTCTACCATATAAAACGTTTTGACTTTTTAACCTTTTAAAAGTTAAGTATCATTCAACTCTGTATCCCACAGATATGTACAATCAACTATATTACAATAAAAAAAATCAAATTTTTTTTTAAAAGTAGTTAAGTAAGTTGGTTTTCAGGATACAAAAACATCGTGGTGTAGAGCTTATAGATTTCTTCTATCTACATTTGTGAATTTTAGGCAGGAATGAAAATTGAACACAAGTATCACAAATGCATATATGTATATATATGTGTGTGTGTGTATATATATGTATACACATACATATTTCATTTATTAGAGAATTGAGTTAACTTTCTTCATATGTGTTCATATCTGCTGCCAATGTAACAAAATATTCCTCAAGGAATTAATACATTTGTACAATTGAAAGATGGGCATTCTTACCATACTTGGCTCTCTAGAAGATATTTCTAGCACCTATGATGCATGTCATTGATATATACAAGCTCAATTAGGAAGAGAAATAAGTGAGGAGTTTAATTTCCAAGAAAAAGTTAGAATGCCCTCTCAGGAATTTAGATTCCTGTCTCTTCTCATTGATATTAAGCCATAAAGAACTTAACACAGGAAATGCGTTTAGCTGGAAATGTGAAGAAAAGAGATACATCCTTACCCTTCTCATTTCATCTCTATTTTTAGAGAGTGTATATTTGTTTCACTTCATTTCACTGTGGGAATGGACCTGCAGTTCTCAAAGGAGGGGGAAAAAAAAAACTCTTCAGTTTATGATTTTCCAGTGGAATTTTTTTCACAGTATTATTTGATATGTTTTATCTGATTTTGGTGACACTGGAAAAAATAGTTTCTCTGTTGCTTCTTTTAAACTCTGATACTTGCAGTTACTTAAATTGTTAGGTTGTATACAGTCAAACATCATTTGAAAAAAACTCAGAGATGAGCAATTTGTAAGACCACCTTTTTGGATACTCAGGTGAGCAAATTTTGTAAAGATAGCAAATATTGTGTCAAGATTCCTGGGAAGGGTTTTTCATAGAAGTCAGTATCCCCAAAAGAGCTATGCTTTTTTTTAAAGCATCAAGTCCACTTTTCCTCCTGTATGCATGTCACTTTCATTTCTTTGACAAATTAGAAAGCATAGAGCCAAATATGTATTAAACACCTCCCCGAAATACATTTTATTTGCTAATGTTACTTCTGTTAGTATTTTCCCCCTGCTTTTCTTTTTCAACTCTGTATCATCATTCTTAAAAAATTAGTATACAAATTTACTTTTACCATCTTTTCCACCGCTTCTTAGAGTTCAAGTAAAATGGCATAAAATAGAGACCTGAGGAAGCACTATGTAAAAATATGCTATGATACACTCAGTGTGTGAGTTCAACAAGGCAGTTCAGTATTCCTTGACTATCACTTGACCACAACATCTCAATCTTTTCATTATTAAGAAGAATATTGTCCAATATTTCTGTCATCACCATACTACTGAAGGACTGTCTTTTTTTTTTATCTTGAAGTGTTTTCTTGAGAATTCTTTCAGTCTACATATGTTATTATTATTTTCCTTATGCAAGGACAAGGATTGTCCCTTAATCCAGGAAGGCATACGAGAAGTGATCATTTAGGTTCCAAATCAGAAGATTAGTCCAAGGTGAGATGGAATACAAGCACTATTATCCAAGATTGAAACTTAAGATATAAACCAGGATTCAAGTGGGTCAGCAGAGCAGTAAGCAGAAGTCCAAAACCCTGGAATTGGCAGATGCCTGTCCAAGTGCTAGGAAACCAGGCTATGAAGGGCTGTTCCTGGGCATGGGCACTGAATGAAAATGTCATCAATGGGACTTGGGTTTCACAGAAGAGTAGATGGGATAGTAACAGATGCCTAGGCCCTGGATCAGCAACTGAATCCAGAGTTTCTGACAGGAGGCTTCTTTTAAAGCCCATGCGACTAAAGCAACATTCATTTTGGGGCCCCGGGTTAAGCTGAGCCCACAGATGAAGGGTAAATAGAACATCTGTAAGGGGAAAAGGCCATGGGGCCAGGAAGAAAGCCAGAAACACCATTATTTCATTAAATGGCCACAATTACATCTAAAATATATTTTTTGATATATTTATTTACTACAATTTTATTGTCCCTTTCTTGAGTTGAAAAACAATGGGCAAATCATTTTACATATTTCTTTTGAAACATGAGTGCATCCATCCATTTATAAGAAGAAATTTCGTATACATGCCTCATTCTGTGTTGAATAGAATGAAACTTGTAAATTATATATTGCTAGAAGAGTTGTATGTTTTCAGCTTCAAAAATTGCTTCTGATATAACCATTTTTTTCATTAGTGATTTACTTCCATGATTAGCTAGATAAAAGAACTACATTTCTTATCCAAGAATCTACTAGCTCATGCCTTAAACTTATGCCTTAAACTTACAAGAATCTACTAGCTCAAGAAAAATTATTTGTCAATGAAATTAATACTTATTTTAAGTGAATATTTCTTTGTTACTTTGAATGTCTACATGGACTTGTGTTTAGTCTGTTGGTATTAATTCCTATTAGTAAGGAAATATAATTGTTTCCCCATGATATGTCTAGCAACTTTCCAGCTGAGGCCAACTCTATTTAATTCATAGCTCTTTGGTCCTAACAGATATTGAATTCTGTACTATCTATTCACTCACATTGTGATCAAACACCCACCAAGTCTCTAGCTGTAATTAATATATTACATGGGGATAGATCCCATTAACTGAACAACGTTGGATAATGTATTTCAGGTTAACCCCTACTTGCAGCATTCTGTGGCATTCCCAAATCTGAAGAATTTCTTTATGATGTTTTATCCATAATACAAAATAAGTATAATGAAAAGTTTAAAGAAGAGATTTATACAGACACAAAATAACATAACCCCCTTCTAAAGCAATCTTCAATGTTCTGAGAAAAGAAATTAGTTTATTCATATTATAGTCTTGATTTTCATTCATTTTCTTATTTGCACGTAGGATCGTGGACTTTCTGATGACACACATGTTTTCCTCTCTTGAATGGGAGTCATTTATTCGTGTATTGATTATCGGCTGTTAATTTTTTTTTTTTCTTCTTGATCAGTCATCCCTGTCAGTATCAAATTGCTATCTTTAAAGGTTTCTGGAATGCCTTAGCTCATATTAGATGCTGCTATTTTTCACTCCTTACTAGAGTCCCATTTATCTCTCTGTCTTACTGAGACTTTGTATTGCTAATGACTTCTCAGTTATTCCCATCTTGAAATAAATTTGCATACAGCCTACCCAGCCAGGAAGTGTTTGTTGCTGAGTGATAAAGGACTTTCAAAATAGATGAGCAGTTTTTCTTTAAATTTTCATATTTTCATATGATTACATATATTGATGTGAACTTACCTAAAACAAATGGAATTATTATATCCACTGTATTTTACTTTGGTACTAAAAGCTTTCAAGATGTTCCACTGCTATGGCCTCAAAGTGGTTAGCATTTTTCATTCTGGAGTAATCAATTGGGGTGATAAGCAATGTTCCTGAGATTTTTTGAAAACCAATCATACAATTAAGTAAGCAAATATTCATTAGGTGTCTGAGTGCTTCCTACCATTCCAGCTGATACAAATAATTGAGTAAAACTGCTATACAGTTTGATGCATATGTTTAATTTATTCAATAAGCACATATTAAGTAATAGCACCTGGACTATACCAGGCACTTGTAAGATACAGACATGGATAAGACAGTGCTATTCCTTAAGTTAAGTCCAGCTTAATTAATGAGAAAGCATGTGTTCAAAAGAAAAAAACAGTGAGGAGGAGGTGGATGAGAAGGAGAGAGTGAAAAGAAAAAGAATGAAATTATTAGATAATATGGAAGAAATTCTGAGAAGTAGATTCATTAGTGGAATTTGACCAAGTGTTTGCCTTTAAATTATGTTTTTATTGGCAGACCAGTCACATTCTTGGAATAAAAGTTGGTAGTCTAACTAATCAAATGAATTGATGTTGCTTTGCCTCCCACGAATTTGTCACCCCTTTTCCCTGGGATGATGGGGCCACCAAAGATTACTCAAAGCCCATCTCTTCTGAGCAGTGAGAAGCCCCCAAAAGGGGTTAATCTCCCAGAACCCTCAAGAGTGAGGCATTCCTTCCATTTGGGAAATTAACCACGAATTGGGGTTCTCTTCCCACATTTATTCTCCAGACTGGGAAGATACAGGAAGAGAACATGGGTGGGGTTTTTGCTGAGTACAGTTTAACAAGTTTAACAACAGGCATTCTGTAATGCAGTTTTCAAGAAGTTAAGTTGATCCACCAACAAAAGCTTGATCGTAGCAAGCATTCTCTTCTTACACCAATTTCCCAGTATCTTTACATATCAATCAGTAACCTGTCTGTCTTTGAGCCAGCAACCTGTGTTACAATTTTTTATCTTACAACAGAGACTATGTAGCCTGGGGACATTTTCCTGTCCTTTGCTAGGTCAATATTTGAAACTGCAAGTCTTTGGAAAACCAGGCCCTGTGAAGTATATTTGCTTTATGCATACTCCACCGATTGACATGACAATCCTAATATTCTATAAGCCATAATTTCAAAATGAAAACACAATTGTCTAAAATAATATGCATATAGGTTCCTTTAAGGCTTTTTTTGAGCTAAAAGTAAAGTCATAATAAAATTAAAATATTGTTTGAGAAAAAATGAAGAATACCTGAAATTATTTTCAAGTGGCTATACCTTTAAATAATACCTGAAGCAGGAAGCTGTAAAACTCCCTTCTCACTTGATACTATATGCAGTGAGCATTCTGAAGCCAGGGAAGAATCTGTTGCCAATTCATAGCCTGACTACTTTTTCCTCTTTTGTTTAAAGGCATATAAAACACTAAAAAATACTGGTCCTGTAAGTGTAGAAAGTGTTCAGTTTGAAATTATCAAATGAAAACTGCTTATGTGTATAAATTTTTGATATATTCCTGCATATTTCACCACTGATAATCTCATCTAGTTTTTTTTTTTTTACGTACTGTCTCTTTTAGCAAGAAACATTCTTTTCTGTTTGTTTTCAGCTGCATATTATTGTGTTGTTTATGCCTGTGGAAAAGCACTTCCAATGGCACTGGCAAATGGCAAAATTAAACTGTATTTTCTGTTTATAGCTCAATAGAAGAGGTGATCATTTATCATGAGCCTCTTCAGCACAGTACATCATCCTTAAAAGTTACAGGCAACTTGCCATTTTTCTCATTTACATTTTTGACCAACTGCACTTGAATAGGAAATTTTGTAAACAAGTATTCTAATAACAAGGAGACTATAGATTTGAAAAATTGGAAATAAATACTAAATAGCTTAGAAATTTAATTTTATACCAATTATTTTTCTGGGAATCTATAGATAATATAACTTTTCTATAATGTTCTCCCAGTTTCTGTCAAAAGGATATCTTTTAAAATTTTTTAAAAAATCACTAGAATGAAAAAAACTAAAACCTTTTTCTATTAAACTAGAAAAAACTAAAGTCATTTTTTCTAAAATTCTAAAATAGTTTCATTTAGTGTTTAGGTACTAATATGCAAATTGACTCATTGTCTAAAATATACTTTTTTTTTTTTTTTTTTGTCTTTTTCGTGACCGGCACTCAGCCAGTGAGTGCACCGGCCGTTCCTATATAGGATCCGAACCCGCGACGGGAGTGTAGCCGCGCTCCCAGCACCACACTCTCCCGAGTGCGCCACAGGCTCGGCCCTAAAATATACTTTTCTAATACCTATTTTAAATATTTGTCTTGCCACAATCTTAATTAGAACATAGTGCCAAAGGGACAACATATTCTTGAGAATGGAATTCTTAACATAGAATAGTCTGTTTAGCCTATATGCTACTTAACTTTGTCTTCTAAATTTGATGCAGCAAGAAATTGAACATAAGAGTAATTCACTCCACTAGCTCTGAGCATCGCTCTAGAGGCTTTGACAAACACTAAATAAACAGGAAATTAGCAGATTTTCTTTAATAATTCTTTGTTATTGTATGAGGATACTTTTCTGATGTACTTTTTCATTTAAAAGGAGGAATTTGTACATAAAACAAATAGTCTTCTGAATTAATACATAGGATGTTCTTTTGATCAAAGCTATCTACTCTTAATGCATCTGGTTTTGGGGCAAGAAAAAGAATTTATGAAGAAAGTAAAATCCTCCAATTTCAGAATTTCTTATGGCTGCATTTTATTACATCATAACAATGTATAATTATTAAGTACCTGTTAGGGCAGGAATGCAACATATGAGGCAGTCTTAACCTTTGATGGAAAAGCCTATAATATAGTTGACAAGGGATATCCTATATGGAACTGTTTGAATAAAAAGGTACATTGTCCAGGAAGTCTCTTTTCCTTGAGGAAAACCAATTGGCTGTCCAGAAAGCTCCCCAGAGACTGGCATTTTATTGGCAAAGTCACCATAGGACAAGTCTTGACCTTTAAATTTTCAGGTTCAGACACTTGATTTGTCAGATTGTCCATCACTTATGGGCAGATTCGTATAAAGCAAATCCACAAAGACTAATATATATAAAGCCAACACTTTCATTTATTAATCTAAAATGAGAAATATAACTGTAAGAAAAAACATCTCCTGACTACATGAAAAGAAAATTGTAACTGAGAGTTTCCTGTGCATGCATGAAATCAGAAAAAGAGGAATTAGATGATCAGTATGGCTCCTGTTAGTGATCTATAAAACCTCCTTTCTGAAGACAGACTTGCCCCAGAGTACCCGCCACGTGCAGGAAGAGGCGACACACTGCCAAGACCTTCCTCTTGGATTTTCCCTTTACTCTGCTTTCATTGCTGACTAAACTGTGATAGATACATTATTCCTTTAGTTATATTGGTTGGGGGATGATGAATGTATTTTGTCACTTAATGTTGGTGTCACTTATTTTTGTTCTGATCCTTTATTTATTTCATAGTTTCATTCTCAGAAAACATTTCTCCTTCCCTGTTTCCAAGTGTGGGAAAGAGGTAAGGGAAAAGTGCCTTGTACTTACCCCTAAGGCCACCTACACTCTATTGCATTTAGTAGATTTTGGACAATGTATTTTGTTTAAAAAAATCTATAATAAAACAACTCATAGATAAATCTGTCCTCAGAGAACTATTAATTTATATAAAGATATTTATAAAAAAATAGTATAGCTATTATATTCTAAATGTCGAATATTCTAAATGTACATTTTAGGGGCATTTTAAAAGTGAGCTTAATTTTAAAATTAACAGGCATATGAGTATATAAGGTAAGACAATTGTTATATCTCATAGATATTTATTATTTCAGAAATATTGGCATATTTCTGTCTGGACCAAATGTATTTTTGTGTATGCAGCCTGATTACCCTCATTCACTAACAATCATTAACTGCCTGTGAGTGCATAGTATAGTTTGCCTAATACAGGCTGAAACAGTGAACCTTATTCTTTAGGGCTATGGATAAGTCATAAAAATTGGTGCTGAGGTTAAGAATTTTGCTGCCAGCCTATCCACCACCATCACCTGTTTGGACAACAAGGTCAATGTGCAAAATCTCATATGATATGCCTCATGAAAACCTTATGATTCACAGTTTCTACCGACGAATCCAAAAATTGGTAGAGTATCACCCTTCACTGAGTTCCAAACCAAATGGACAGTGTTCTGCTCTTAAGTATGTGTGTCATTCTCATATCTATATGACCAATATCCCCACATTCTTTTTAGAGAAAACATCAAAGCCAAACATTCACAAGATACATGAGGAAGTAGTTTTAGAAAGATACATCAAAATCATGACTTGGTTTCTCTAATGAAGAGGTTATAGTTTATATCTTTACTTTTGTCCTGTGATAATGAAAATCACATAAGGTGTATGTGTATGTATTATATCCTTAATTTGTGCTATATATACAGATAGATATAGATACACATAGAAATATGGATACAGATATGGATGTAGATATATTCCCCTACTAAACACTTGAAAAATAAAATTGCTATGAAGTTCATGCCTTTTCTGGGATTCACTTTAGACGTTCAAATTATCTCGAACTAGATTCCAAGCAAGCCGCCTAGAGTTAAATTGGTAATATTCTTCCATTATTTTTTTTTATCTTGTTTCTGAGTTTGAGAATTTTTTTCTTCCCTAAGTTTGATTCTTTGATTTCTCATTCTCTCTCTTTTTTTTGTTGTTGTTTTTGTTTTTTGGACAGTTTGTACATGCTTATGGGGTACAATCTGATGTTTTGATACATTTGTGCTGTGTAATGATATATTATAATATAAAATGAACCATAACCTCATGCAATTATCATTACTTTGTGCTGAAAGCATTCAAAAGTCTCTTCTTTAGCTATGATGTAATATACAAAACTTAACTGTTAACCATAGTCACTCTACTATGCAATAGAACACCATAACTTATTCTTCGTATCTAATTGTAATTTTGTACTTATTGGCCAACCTTTCTCTGTTTTCCCTTCTTCCTGCCCCTCCCCAGTCTTTGGTGATCACTGTTCTACTATCTGTTTCTATAATATCAACTTTTTTTGTTTCGTTTTAGATTCCACATTGAAGTAAGATCACGTGGTATTTGTCTTTCTATGCCTGCCTGGCATACTTAACATAACGATATCCAAGTCCATTCATGTTGCCACAAATAACAAGATTTCCTTCTTTTTTATGGCTGAGTATTATTCCATTGTGTGTATATATTATGAATTCATCTGTTGTTGGACACTTACATTGATTCCATATCTTAACTATTATAAAGTGCACTGCGATAAATGTGGGAGTGCAGATATCTCTTTGACACACTGACTTCATTTTCTTTGGGTATATACTCAGTAGTAGGATTGCGGGATCGTATTGTAGAACTATTTTTAATTCTTAGAAGGACCTCTATATTCTTTTCCATAATGTCTGTACTAGTGTACACTCCCACCAACAGAGTACAAGTGTTTCCTTTTCCCCATACCCTCACCAACACTTGTTTTCTGTTGTCTTTTTGATAGCCATTCTAACTGGAGTGAGATAGTATCTTATTATTTAGATTTGAATATCCTTGATTATTAGTGATGTAGAAAATTTTTTTCATAGGCCTGAAAATTTTTTTTCATTTGTATGTCTTTTGAGAAATATCTATTAAGATTCTTTACCCATTTCTCAGTTGGGTTATTTGGGGACTTTTGCTGTTGAATTATTTAAGTTTTGTATATATTCTTGATTTTAACCCCTTGTTAGAGGTATAGTTTGCAAATATTTTCTCCCATTCTGTAGGTTGTCTTTTCAATCTGTTAATAGTGTCCTTTGACGTATATGAGCTTTTTAGTTTGGTATAATCCCACTTGTCTATTTTTGCTTATGTTGCTTGTGCTTTTGAGGTCATATCCAAAAAATCCTTGCCTAGTCCAACATCATGAAGTATTTCTCCTATGTTTTCTTCTAGTATTTTCATAGTTTTTAGTTTAACATTTAAGTCTTTAATCCATAGTGTGTTGGTTTTTGTATATGGTGAGAGGTAGGTATCTAGTGTTATTCTTCTGCATGTGGATATTCAATTTTCCCAGCACCATTTATTTAAGAGACTGTCCTTTCCCCAGTCTGTGTTCTTGGCATCTTTGTCAAGAATCAGTTGGCTACAGATATGTGGATTTATTTCTGGGCTCTCTAGTCTGTCCCATTGGTCTATGTCTCTGTTTTTATGCCAGTACCATGCAGTTTTGGTTACTTTAGCTTTGTAGTATAATTTGAAGTCCAGTAGTGTGATGGCTCCAGTTTTATTCATTTTTTTTTCAAGATTGCTTTGACTATTCAGGGTCTTTTGTGGTTCCATACAAATTTTAGGACTTTTTTTTTTCTATTTCAGTGAAGAATGTCATTGGTGTTTTAATAAGGATTGCATTATATCTGTAGACAGCTTTTAGTACAATAGTCATTTTAACAATATTAGTTCTTCCAATCCATGAACATGAGATAGCTTTCCATTCATTTATGTCCTGAATGGAAGGGGTCCTACTCTTCCATTGGTTAAGTTTATTGTAGAGGTCCTACTCTTCCTTGGTTAAGTTTATTTCTAGGAATGTAATTTTATTGTAGTTATTGTAAAATGAATTTTTTTCTTAATTTCTGTTTCAGATAGCTCACTATTAATATATAGAGATACTACTGATTTTTGTATATTGATTTTGTATCCTGCAGTTTTACTGAATTTATTTATTAGTTGTAACAGTTTTTTGGTGAAGTCTTCAGGGTTTTCTATATGTAAGATCATGTCACCTTCAAATAGGGACAGTTTGACTTCTTCCTGTCCAATTTGGATGCCTTTTATTTCTTTCTCTTGACTAATTGCTCTGGCTAAAATTTGCCATACTACATTGAATAGAAGTGGTGAGAGTGAGCATTCTTGTCTTGTACCTGATAAGAGAAAAAGCTTTCATATTTTTCCTATTCAGTATGATGTTAGCTGTGGGTTTGTCATATATTGTCTTTATTGTATTGAGGTACGTACCTTCAATAATTAAAGAGTTTTTCCTGAATGAATGTTGAATGTTGTTAAATGTTTTTTTCTTTTTGCATCTATGGAAATTTTCATATGTTTTTGGTTTTGTTTTGTTTTTTTTCTGTTAATGTGGTGTTTCACATTTAATGATTTACATATGTTAAACCATTCTTGCATCCCTTTTATAAATCCCACTTAATCATAGTGAATGATCTTTTTAATGTGCTGTTGGATTTGGTTTGCTATTATCTTGTTGAGAATTTTTGCATCTGGGTTCATCAGGGGTATTGGCCTGTACTATTCTATTTTTAGTTGTGTCTTTGTCCAGTTCTGGAATCGGAGTAATGCTAGACTCATAAAATGATCTGGGAAGTATTTGATTCTCCTCAATATTTTTAAATAATCAGAAGAGAATTGGTATTAGTTTTTCTTTAAATGTTTGGTAGAATTCAACAGCAAAGCCATTAGGCCCTGGGCTTTTCTTTAATAGAAGATTTTGTATTACTGATTCAATTTCTTCACTTGTTGTTGGTCTGTTCGGATTTTCTATTTTTTCAAAATTTAATCTTGGTAGATTGTATTTGTCCAAGAATTCATATTTTTCTTCTGTGTTATGAAGTTTTTTGACATATGGTTGTTCATAATGGTCTCTTATGATCCTTTGTATTTCTGTGGTAGCAGTTGTAATATCTCTTTTTTCATTTCTGATTTTATTAATTTGAGTTTTCTCTTTTTTTTTCTGGCTAGTCTAGCTAAAGGTTTGTCAATTTGGTTTATCTTTTCACAAAACGAACTCTTCATTTAGCCAATGTTTTTTATTGTGTTTTTTTGTTTGTTTTAGTTTTTATTTCATTTATTTCTGCTCTGGGCTGTATTATTTTTTCCTTCTGCCAATTTTGGGTTTAGTTTGTTGTTGTTTTTCTAGTTCCTTTAGTGACCTCATTAGGTTGATTATTAGAAATATTTCCTCTTTTTTTGATACAGGCATTTATTTCTAATAATTTTCCTCTAAGAACTGCTTTGGCCATATCTCATAGGTTTTGGTATGATGATGTTTCTATTTGCATTAGTCTCAAGGAATGTTTAAATTTCTCTTTTAATTTACTCAAAAACCATTGGTTGTTTAGGAGCATGTTGTTTAATTTCCATGTATTTGTAAAGTTTTTAAAGATTTTCTTATTGATTTCTAGTTTTATACCATTGTGGTCAGAAAATATACATGATATGACCTTTATCTTTTTAGAACTTTGTGTAAACTTGTTTTGTGGCCTAGCATATGATCTATCCTGGAGAGTGTTCCATATGAAGTTCAGAAGAATGTACATTCTACAAATTTTGGATGGAATGTTCTATAAATGTAAGGTCTGTTTGATCTATGGTGCAGTTTAAGTCAGGTTTTTTTGTTGTTCTTTATTTTCTGTCTAGATAATCTGTCTATTGTTGAAAGCAGGTGTTAATATCTGCTACTATTACTGAATTGCAATCTTTCTCCCCCCCTTAAGTCTAATAAGTTCTGCTTTATATATCTGTGTGCTCAAGTGTTGGGTGCAATACAGATTAGCAATTATTATATTCCATTGTTAAATTGAACCTTTTATCATTATATAATGACATTATCTGATAGAAATATGGCTATTCCCACTACTTTTGTTTTCAGTTTAAATGGAATATCTTTTGCCAGCCTTTAATTTCAGTCTATCTTTGTCTTTAATAAGTGACTCTCTCGTAGGCAGTCGTTATTATCTTTTTTTTTTTATCCATTCAGCCACTCTATATCTTTTCATTGGAGACTTGAATCCATAAGGTTTCAAGATTATTACTGATATTTGAGAATGTATTTCTGCCATTTTGTTCATTGTTTTCTGGTTGTTTTGTAGATTCTTAGTTTCTCAATTTTCTTCTGTAATTTATCTTTGTGGCTTCATGACTTTCTCTGGTGATAAGCTTTGTTGTATTTCTCTTTCTCATTTGTGTATCTGCTGTAATTTCTTTCTTCATGGTTACCTTATGGCTAATGTAAAAAGTCTTATAATAAACTACTTTCAGCTGATAAAAACTTAACTTTGGTATCGTGTAAATACTCTAGAATTTCCTACCACCCCAATTAAATTTTGTTGCCTTAATTTATATTTTTATCTATTGTATGTTCCTTAGCCACTAATTGTAGATGTTGCTGTTTTTTGACCATTTTGACTTTAACTTTTCGCACTATAGGGCTGAAGGATTTATATAGCATCATTATCTCACTGGGGTATTCTAAGTTAAAGTTATGAATTTACCTCTCCTGATGAGTTTTGTACATTTTCATGTCTTCATGATAGTAATTATCTATTCATTTCCAGTTGTAGAACTCCCTTAATCATTTCTTGTAAAGCTGGCCTAGAAGTGATGAATTCCCTCAGCATTTGTTGTTGCAGAGGGTCTTTATTTATCCCTTGTTTCTGAAGTACCATTTAAATCCAATATTTCTTTTTTAACTTTTAGTCTAGATGATCTATCCAATGCTGACAGAGGCATGTTGAAGTCCCCAGTTATTATCATATTGAGATCTGCCTCTCCCTTCAGTTCCAATAACATTTGCATTATATTTCTGGGTGCTCCAATGTTGGGTGCATATATATTTATGATTGTTAGATAATCTTGCTGCACTGATTCTTTTATCATTTTATAATGTACTTTTTTCTCTCTTTTTATAGTTCTTGGTTTAAAGTCTATTTTGTCTAATATGAGTATGGCAACTCCTACTTGTTTTGGTTTCCATTTGTGTGGAATATCTTTTTCCATCTCTTCACTATTAGTCTATATGTGTCTTCATTGGTGAAGTGAGTCTCTTGAAGGCAGCATATACTTATGTCCTGTTTTTCTTTTAAGTTCTATTCAGCCTGTCCATATCTTTTAAGTGAGGAATTTAATCCCTCTACATTCAGTGTTGTTATTGAAAGGTATTTCCTTACTCCTGCCATTTTATTAATTTCTATATGGTTATTTTGTATAGCTTTTGTTCCTTTCTTTCCCTTTTATTATCTTTGCTGTTTTTTGTTTGTTTTTTGGTAGTAATAAGATACATGTTTTCTTTCTTTCTCATTTGTGTATCTGCTCTACTAGTGGTTTTTATTCTTTGTCATGTATTCATGGTGATAGTTATTGCTCTTTTGATTCCAGATGTAGAACTCTCTTGAGGATTTCTTGTAGGGCTGATCTTGTGGTGTGAATTCCCACAGTTTTTATTTGAGAAATATACTATTTCTCCTTCATTTCTGAAGGATGGATTTTTAGGGTACAGTATTCTTGGGTGGAAGATTTTTTATTTTATTTTTAGCACTTTGAATATATCATCCCATTCTATCATGGTTGGTAAGGAATCTGTTAAGAAGTGTGCTATTAGTCTGATGGGGATTCCCTTATATGTGACTTGATGATTTTCTCTTGCTGTTTTAAAATTGTTTATTTGTCTTTGATTTTTGAAATTTGACTGTAATGTGTCTTGTGAGGACATTTTGGGGTTGAATCTGTTTGAGAGTCTTTGAGCTTCTCAGATCTGGGAGACCATATCTCTTCCAATAGTTGAGAAGTTTTCAGTTATTATTTCATCAAATAGACTTTCAGTGCCTTTTCCTTTTTCTTCCCCTTCCTATACACCCATAATAATGATGCTTGTATGGTTAATAAGTTGTCTGATAGATCGCATAGACTTTCTTCATTTTTATTCATTTTTTTTTTCGGTACAACTGGGTTAATTCAAAAAGGCTGTCTTCTAGTTCAGAAATTCTTTCTTCTGCTTGTTCTAGCCTGTTCCTTAAGCTCTCAGTTGTATTTTTTATTTTGTTGAGATAATTCTTCAGTTCCTGTATTTCTTTGTTTTTTTTTTTATGATTTCTATCTCTTTCATGAATTTTCATACATATACTGAGTTGTTTCTGTGACTTCACTGTGATTTCTATCTACATTTTTGCATTGTGTTGAACTTTCCTTAAGGTTGCCATTTGGGATTTCTCTTCAGGCATTTCACCAGCTTCCTGTTTTTTGGCATCTGGTATTAGAGAGTTATTTTCTTCTGTTTGTTGTGTCATGTTTCCCTGTTTTTTATTTATTTATTTATTTACTTATTTTTCATGCTTTTCATAGCTCTGCATTGATGTCTGGTCGTCTGGTGGTGTGTTTGCTTCTTTTAATTTTTGGAAAAGCTTTTGAAGGGAAAGACTCTTACCTGTACAAGTGTTCTATATTGATAGTCAGGTTGGCTGTTCTAGGTTTGGTTCTGGACAAGCACAGTAATAGGTACCTGCTTGTTCTCTGTATCCTCTCTGCTGGGGTGGGTGGGCTTGCTCGATTGAGAGAGATTCTGAGCTGCCCTATTCCTATCCCCAAATGGAAACATCCAGCAGCAGCCTGGGATGAAAGGAGGTAGGGGGACTCATTTTTCTTCTGGAAAAATGTGGTTTTGTGGGCTCTGTGCATTTTCCTGTACTGGGCTTACCATCCACAAGGGCTGGACAGTTACTTTGCAGCCTGATTTGCAGGCATCTGTGATGGTATCTGGCACTCCCACTGCAGATCCCCCACCTACCCTGTCCCAGCTCTGCAGGGTCTCTCTAGTCTATGCACCAGTCTTGTTTGGGTAGTTCCCCTGTCTTTCTATGTTTCTGTCTCGAGTTTCCAGTTCTTGAAGGGTTTTTGTCACTGTTTTGCTAGACTCCCTCATTTTCTCCTAGACACTCTATATGTGACTACCTATTTGTTCTTTGGACATTCTTTGTGTTAGTGGCAAAGGTTGGCTGCCTTGCTGCCTCTGGTCAGCAATCTTGCTGAGAATAAAATCTCATTTCTACATAATGCCTTTTCTGGATAAAGTATTCCTTGCTGACTGTTTGTTTGTTTGTTTGTTTCCCAAAACTTTGAATATTTCATCCTATTATCTCTTGGCCTGCAATGTTTCTGTTGAGAGATCTGCTGATGGTCTAATAGAGATTCCCTTATATGTGATGTGATACCTTTCTCTTGCATCTTTTAGAATTCTCTCTTTGTCTTTGACTTTTGACACTTTGACTATGATGTGCCTCAAAGAGTTGACTCTATTCGGGACCTTTGAGCTTCCTGAATCTGAATTCCATATGTTTCCTAACATTTGGGAAGTTTCAGCTACTATTTCATTGCACAGTGTTTTTGTGCCCTTCTCCATCTCTTCTCCCTCTGGAACAACTATTATTCAAACATTTGTTTACTTAGTGGTGTCTAATATGTCTCATAGCCTTTCTTCATTCTTTTCAATTCTTATTTCTTTTTATCTTCTGATTTGGCTATTTCAAAGGACTGTCTTCAAGTTCAGAAATTCTCTCTTCTTCTTTATCTAGTCTGTTGTTGTGCAGCAAGGCCCAGCTGCTCTGCAGAGGGCCACTGGACCAGCTGTTGAGCCTGGAGCAAGCCTGCAAGTATGCAGCCATGCCCAACAGCTCTGTAGAGTCCTGCTGTGGAGGCACAAAACTACTGCCTGATTGTCGTCAGCCAGAGAACAGGTTTACACTAATGCAGCAGGACCCAGCAGCAATGTGGAGGGTCACAAGAGAAGAGAGAGCTAACTATGCACTCTTTCAGGCTGGCACCAGCTCCTATGGACTGGCAGGACAGCAGGTTGTATAGGGCAGGTACACACAAATGTGGTGGCTGCCCACTTATTGACAGTTTCCCCATTGTTCAGGTCTGCCTGTTCTTCTTTGGGGGGTGGGGTCTGTGGGTTCAGCTATTAGGTTCTTGGTCTATCTGTTTGGTCTGGCCCCATGCAGCCATTGCCATGGTCCTGCCAGCACACAGGTGAACATGGTAGAATAAAGGTGCAGCCTCATGGTGTAGGGAGTCAGTTTCCATTGGCCTCCATGGCAAGATGCACTCTAGCAGTGGGTTAGGTTAAAAGATGGTGTGTGTCCTACCTGTTTAAGTTGGGAACATGGGTGTTGCTCCCCTGGGTTTCTACCATATGATTGTGCAATTCACAAACTCCCAGCTACTCTTCAAACTGCATTTGGGGACTGAGAGGACTAGGGGTCTCTCTTATGGCATGGATTGCTTGTAGTGGCAGTGGAAACAGCTGAAGTTTTTCTGGTTTACCTTCTCTCCAACTGACTTTGAAATGGTCCCTTCTGGGAGACAGTTATGCAGAGGCAGGATGCCTTGCTCTGCTCCCTATGGTCTATTCCAGTCTTCCATGCTTGACAAGAACTTAGTCACTCCCCTGGTATTGTGCAGTATATTTCTTCAGTCATTCCACTCAAAATGTAGTTGTTTATTTGTTGTGGTAGATTCTTTTTGTGGGAGGGATGAGCACCAGACAACTCTAGCTGGCTATCTTGCTCCACCCCCTCCCTGGGGCTTTGTTTTATGAAAGGGGTTTTACCCAAGTTTGTAGGTTCCCCCATTGTTGTAATCAAATATTATCACACTCCCTGGTCAGTATTGTTTTGAGCACATTAAATTTTATTGGATACTGAGTTATGTCTTTTGAAACAAAAGTCAAAGTCCAAATTTCCTTCATGTTTAAGAATCTACTCTTTCAATTCTCTGGGGCCTCATTTGTAAAGGAATAGAATTGAATTAAGTTGTCTACAAGGTCCAATTCACCTCCATGCTTCTTGGGCTAAAAATAAATGAGGAAGGAATAAGGAAGTAAAGAAAGAAACAATGAACATGTGATTGCTGTGTATAACATTTGGTCAAAATAATTTATTATTTACTTTAACTCTATTAAATCGCTAGGGCCTCCATATTGATTATTTCATTTAAAATAAATGCTGTTTCAGGGAAGAGAAATTCAAGGAGACTTAATAGGAAAATCTCAATATAATAAGTGAAAAGTTGAGTTTGTTTATATCTATTGTAAACTGTTTTCCCCATTAAAAACTTGTACAGAGGAATAATTTCTATAACTATAAAGCTAAAAACGCCAATGATGAATTCCAAAATTGCCTTCCATCCTGTTCTTTGTTCTAAATCTAGTTTGCTGGTATTAATATTCAGAGTTTATCCTTCACCAAAAGAGTCTAATTATGGAAGAATGATCAAATTGGTAGATGAGTAATTCAACTGGGGATGAAATTCTACAGGTAATGTAATATAAACTGAGATCAGGAATGACAATGACTTTTTAAGGCTTTTTCAAACTGCTTATTTGAATCTAAAATAGCAAAGCTAACACTAAGTATCAGGTAGAAACAAAATTTTAAGTTGATGCAATTTTGTCATTTGGGTAATATTAATATTGGTCTGATCTGCAGTTAGCTACTCCTCACAGAGGTTCTAACCTGGTGGAATGAACAACTTTAAGGATCAAAGGGACTATGAAATATTCTGGTTCATCAACACTTTCTTCTCTTCACCGTTAGGTACTCAGGTACCTAAATAATATATACCATTTATTTTAAAAGATACAGATGGCAAATATACTTAGAATTTTCTAATTATTTCATGTAAAGTAATTATTTTCCAAGCACATCAACAAATTAGTTTTTTCCTTTAGTTTAAGTTTTGAACTCCTATGAGTGCATTATAAAATACTGGTAAATATTAGAGTGGGAAGTTTCCATCAACTGTTAGGAAACCAAGTGACACGTTTGAGATGCTACAGCATGCTAGACATACAACTAGAATCAAGTTCCAGATCTTCTTCATATTTCCAGACCACTGCTTTTTCATTAATTCTGCCAAAGATCCCGCCCCCACCACATGACCATTTATGATTGTAATGCAGATTTTATATACATCTCCAGGTTTCCAAGTAGCTTGTAGAGGAACAAATCTCTCTCTTTAGCTTTTTCCAAGCACAATCCAATGGGATGCCTCAGTTTCTGCCAGGTCAAACTTCTCATTCTCTCCTAAACAAGCCATCCTCTCCCCTTTTTATGCACTTGTCTGCACTCCTGGTACATGGACTTTATATACATTTGCACCCTAACCTGTCTTCCTGCAGCCTTTCTGTTATAAAATGTCCACTATTTCAAGCCCCTTTCCAATGTCTCATACAAAGCCTTTCTTACTATCTCAGACCCCACTGATCATTTTCTTCTGATTATCTGTGTATTCTATATTGTCCCTCTTTCTTTTTTTCTTCATGTTTATGCAATGTAAAATACTTCATTATTTCATCCCTTTTTCAAATGCACTAATCTTACCTTCCCAAGTATATTTCAACTATCTCTGTATCCAGAAAAGTTGTTTTTATGTCTTTTGTTTCCCTCCCCAAGAGCTCACACATTTAATAAATACTTGAAGTGCACTGTGTTGCGTTGATTCAGTGTCTTATTCATGCTTTTATAATACAAAAATATCTTAAAAATTACTTTAGGTCACTGTTGTTTCCTTAAAACTAACATAAGAGAATGACATAACATAAGAATTCTTTCTGGAAATATAGCACATGTACCCACCCAATGAAAGTACAAGGAATTGAATTTCCACATGTAATTTATTTTACTTACAGCAGTTTGGGTTTAATTTGACAACTCTCTCATTACAACTACCAAAAAAAAAAAAAAAAAAAAAACCTCTTCCTCTGTACAAATGTATTTCCATATTTTCATCTCAGTATAAGCACAGCTGTGAACCAATTACTTCAAAGTTCAAGAGCTGGTTGTTTCTATGCTTAGCATCACTAGAAAATGTTGAACGTAATCCTGGGGAGAGACTCCCAGGCTCAGTACAAAGATTTTTTCTTACATCTTATTTTCTTATTTTGTTTCCATAACCATCACAAATGGGACAAACTTTCTTTCCTCTCCTAGAGCATTTATTTCTATATTTGGTACAGAGTGATAATAAGTATCTGTTTTGCATCCTAATTTGAATATATTATGTGGTTGGTTTTTTGACAGCAACTAGATAAAAGGATATATACTAAATGGTATATAGATCACTCAGTTTAAGTATTAAATATTTCCTGAAACCATCTGTGTTGCGTGTATATGCGTGTGAATCTAAAAACAAATATTACATGCTTTGCATGCTCTTTTAGAAATTAATTATTCTCTGACCCTCTCTTCACCTGCTGAATTGGCTTTCACTGTCTCAGAGAAAGAAAAGCTAGTAAATGACTGATACAAACATATATTTGAGATATCCCTATTTTTCCCATTTAGTGTTTTAGCATAAATTTGTTCGTTGTGTATTGCTCTCTGACATTTTCCTTAGTGAACCTTCCCACCTCTACATGTGAGCAGACTAGCTGTCCATGCAAGCACCATAGAGAGGAAACAAATATGTAATTAGCATAGACTTCTATTCCCTCCATTGATAGGCAAAAGTGGCAGGGGGGGGGGGCGGTTCTCCAAGCGACAACTAAAGGTCATATTAATTTTCCCTGAACTTCCCCTCCAGTTTCTCCAGGAGAAGTTGCTATGATGTTGGGCATATCAAAATGAACTAATTACTATGCATGTCTAACCTGATGGATGATCTCCCAAGCCCCAGCACAGCCCCTGTTGTGCATGCCCTTCTTCTGCTGTGTCACTGCACCTACTTATTTAGATGATTTGATTCAGTGACTGACAGTGTGAAAGAGATGGGAGGCAGGGAACAAGAAGAAAATTCTATTCTGTACATGTTAGATAGCCATGGTTATTTGGTACAGTTTAAGAATCTAAGCAAGACGATGTTCTCTGGTGTCTGATTTGTAAAACATACCCCTTTAATCAGTCAGAGATCAATCCATAATCATTTGCTCTCCAGAGAGATGGCTTACTGCCTGTTCTGACAGCATGCCTTTTTAAGAAAAATCTTTCTTCTGGCAAAACATGTGCTCTACTCCTCCAGTCTCAACTGATGGGATTGGCCTAATAGAAAGCCAATCTATACATAGTCCTGCCAGTGACCTATGACCTATGAATTATCCAAAAAAATGAGCCAGACAATCATATTACTATTTAAGAAATTTTAAATTAGAAAACAGAAAACTCTGTCAGTCAGGATATAGATCCTGAGAGACAGTAGCAAACCTAAATCATGTGCAAGCTAAAGTTGTAAAGAGGGAGAAACTTATGAAAGCTGGTTTTAGAGAAAGGAGAATGGAACGCATGTGAAGAAATATCATGTGACCCGTGGGAGATATGAATAGAATAGTTTGTCCTTGGAGCTGTCTCATATATGACTGTATTCTAGCTGAGTTCCTGGTCTTATGTTTTCTTAGACTGTTATCTGAGATAGCTTGGCCTGTTTTTTTATTCCATGAAATCAAATGACCCATCTTATTTCATTCACTAGTATTTACTTAGCACCTAGTACAAGCAAAGCTTTCTGTTTATTGCTACAAAGATATCAAATATTTTTTAAAATCCTCCTCCCCCCTCCAAAAATGCTCCTGTATGAGATTTTTCTATAAATCAATATTACTAGAAATTTCCCATGTCTCTTTCTTTCTAGAAAAAAAAGTGAATTAGTGTTTTTTCAATATTTATATTATGGATAATTTTACCTTTTCCCCTAAGCAAAAATGTAATGACTTTCCTCTCCCTACAAATCAATACCATATACGAGTTTTGTTCCATTTAAGGGTATTGATTATCCTAGGGCAAAATTAATTCTTTGTCAAAATTTAATAAAAATAGATCAATATGTGTTATTAATCGCCTCATCATACATTTATACAATTAAAGATTAAAGATGTACTGACCAGACTTTTAATATAATTATATTGTATTTACTATTTGACTATTAGTTTTCACACTGAATACAAGTTTTCTTCTTAATATGGCCATACATTAACATTGCTTGATGTGAAGTCATAATTCTGCTTACATGTATAGAGTATTAAATCACAAGTCATTACTATATCTGATTTAATTGATGAAAACCTTTCATGTCTGGAGCAGGTGGGGAAATATATATATTCATTTTTTTATACAGCTGCTGTCAAGTGTTTCCTCTTAGAAATTTATTGTTTTTGTTTAAAGAAAGTAGTTTGAAAACAGAAGGTAGACATTGGGCAGGGGTTTGGGAGAAGACAGTAAGAAAATTGTTCTACATAAAAAATGAGCAAGGATTTGGGGTGTCAGAAGATGAAAAGAGTGAAGGAAAAAAGGAAGGAAGGGATGAGGTCAGACAACATGGATACCTGATGCTCAGTTGTGGGTTGTGTTTTTGCGACCTAAACCCACTCCATCATCCTGAATTTTTGATAATGTCTGCTTAGTACACAAATGCTATTTGTGAGAACTGGTGGGGAAATCAAGGAAAAGCCATTTTTCTTTTACCCATAAATGGAATTAGCAGCTAGAATTGACTCCAGGAAGGTAGGGCCCGAGGAATTTTTCAGTGAGGGAATTGGCTTACAGCACATGAATGTTTGATTGGATTCAAAAATTGTTTTTAAATCTCAGAGGCCAAAGGAACCTTACCTAATAATCTATTTGTATTAATGCAGCTTTAGCTTTAAATATGAAGTCGCATCTGAAGATGAAACTTGGAGGACGAAGCCTCCAAGGCTTAAGGGAATACTGGACATGTATCCAGTTTGTTGCAGAAATTGTGTAACGGTATCACTCTGCCCTACTCCCACTTGCTTGTTCCTCACTCATAAGAAGATAGAAGGGCTTTTTTTAAAGCTCAGAAGCAGTCTGTGGGGGTTGAGCTAAGGTGGGGGGGGTGGCTGTAATTATCCCTGCTTCTTGGCTTGGTATATCCATCCAGAGAATAACAACAATGTCATTGTGTTAAATTTATTTTAGTTAAAACCCAATGTCGTCATCTCAAATTTTTTTAAGGACATAATCTACTATCTGCAGTTATCTTCTAGGGAAGGGCATGGAATCTGCATTCTCTAAGTATTAGTAAAGTTTTTGAAAAAAAAAACCCAACTCATGGTTAGGAAAAGATACAGACTGCAGTCAATGAATGAATCTTTGTCTCTTGAGAAAAAATATTTTGCACGTTTTTTTTTTTTTGCTCGTCATGAACTTATAAACAAAGAAGTCATCAGCCAGCCATATTACCTGCCTCTGTGATTCCAAACTGAGAGACTTCTTCCTGTTGTTATCAAGTTTTGCTGTGAGATTTTCTTGTAACAATGGGGGAGGTTTGGGGAAGAGAATAGATAATAGCTGAATTTTCTCAGAGCTACTGTTTATTATTGAGGATAGTCGTAAAAAAACAAAAAGAGAAAAAAAAAAAGAAAAGTGTTCTCATAGTGTCAACTTTTACCCAACCTTCAAGGCTCAGCCTCATCACATTAGCCAAAGTAATCAAAACAAAAATTTGAGCAAGTTTTACTCATAATTTCAACATGAACACATATGCTAAGTTGACAGATTTAAACTAAAGCCATGTTGAACCATCTGGAACATAGAACAGAAATTTAGTCTAAGGAAATATAACTAGAAGATGGAATGGAAACCTTTCCTTTTTACATTAAAATCCATTAAACTGGCTCTCCTTTAAAAGGGCTGATACAAAGCAGCCGCCACAAAGATATCTAAGAACAAACTGTGTAAGTGAAACATCTACCTCCCGTCTTCTCAAAGAAGACTTTAGTGTGTACAATCCCACATCCTATTCTTTGACAGCATCTCTCACTCCTCAAAATTTTACCATTTAATTTATTTATTATTAGCTGTAGTAAATAGAAAGTAAAAATTAAGTTTTAAAAACTCAGCTTTTAAAAGAAACTGCCCAAAACAGAAATAACTCAACTTTTTTGGAGCTAAGTTTTTCGTTTTTGTTTGGTCATGTTAGATTCACGTCCACTTAATCTAAAATTTGCAGACTTTAGAGTAAGGAATATTAAATGAGATTATCAAAATAGAGCTATTTTGACTCAATATAAACCACTGATACTATGTACATACTAGCATATATTCTATGTTGCAAATAGACTTAATGGAAAAATGGTGTTATCTGATGATAAAATACTATTTATCTTGAACCCTATTCTTGAATTATGAACCACATGAAAATCTATTATTATTATTTTTGTTATTGTCCATGTTTCTCATTTTCTGCCTTGTCTTAGAATAAACTTCTTGAAATAGAAACAAAATTAGAGGAAATGCAAGATATTATTACTATGTATCGTGGAAATTACTATTTTAAAGTCCTTCCTTTTATACACTGGGCTTTGCTACATGCGCTTTCATGTTCTTCTTCCAAATTTCTGTGCAAACATTCATAGATTTACTGTTTAGTGTTTTGGGTTGTCCTACGAATGTAAATTTTTTAATGAGAAAAAGCAAGATAGAAAAAAACTACTAGAGCAAAAGTCAAATAACTGTTTCATTTTGATTACTTTAGATACTACAGCAAGCATGTTTAATACTTTGATTGCTTATCAAGAAAAATAGACCAGAACAGGGAATATTCCAAAAGAAGTAACAGCATTGAAGGAACCTGTTAGAGGCAGATTTAATTTACATTCTTGCTGTTTACATAAGGGACTTCTTTAATCTTTTTGCTTCTACTCAATAGAAATGAATCTATGCCAAGTGTTTAATAATTTATCAAGAATTTCAGTAAATGGTAGCCTTTTCTGCCAGGGATTCTATGTAAGATTGTTTTTGTTAGAGTGTATAACAGCTGCATGCTTTGAAATCAATTGACCTCTTCAGTAAACCCAGGCCTAGTCCTTTGTACTGTGTTTAACTTTGTGGCTTGTTCCTGAAGCCATGCACCCCTCCCAACCTAAGAGTGACTAAGCCACTGCTAGTTGGTGACAGGCCTTGATATGAAAGTAATTAGTTTCTAGGACAAGAGAGGTGGGCTGCTTATGACTATTAACTCTTTCTATACTAGAAGGCTTGAATTGAATGGCTTTATAATATGAAACTTTCTTCTCCTGACATTTATTTTTCAATTTACTTTATTTCTGGACTCATTTATCTTTATTTTATCTTCTCGCTTTTTAAAAATACCTCTAATGCTTTCACGTTTGTCCTTTTTATTTAAATATTGATTCTATAGTAATTGATATCCTTTTTATTATTTGTGTTGACTACATTTAGAAGATGAAGGGTGCAAATATCTGGTTTCTAATCTTGATTTTTCCCCCCTCACTAAGTTTTTCAATCTTAAGAAAATTGCTCAATCTCCCTGAACTTCAGTTTCCTAATTACTAAAATGAGGTAAAGGTAGAGTTATATGCATACCAAAGATTTTTATTATTTCAAAAGATTATTGTTCAAAGATTATTTTATTATTTCAAAGATTTCATTATACTTTGTTATATTTTTCATTCAATGCCCTCTCAAAAAATGTTATCTCAACCCATAGATAATTTCAGAATTACATAACCTTGTCCATTCTCTGTTATCCACATGAATTCTTAGATCCTACTGTTGTCATCAAAGAGATTCTTTGAGTGAATGATCACAGTGTCTAAAGCTAAGAGATATGGCCTCCTGGATGGGTTCCTTTATCCAGTCATACTCCCTCTGTGTCTCATTATAGGCAGCCCTAATAATTACATTAGGATTATTATGGGGTTCACTTAAGAGTGTGTGTATGGAATTGACAAATTGAAATCAGATGTTCTCATGCTCACCGTTATAAGTAAGTAATATTAAAGAAGCAGATTTGGGTGAGATAAGATTAGTGCCATGGTTCTTGAATTGGTATCAGACATTCAATACCTGTTTAAAATGTTAGAACAATTCTTAGCAAAGTAGACTGTTAAAATAGAACACAGAATTTGGAGTTAGATGACCTGATCTGAATCAAGTTTCATTAATTAGTACTAAGCATGTTGCTTAACTCCTCTGAGTTTCCATTTTCCAACCTTTAAAATTTGGATAATTGTAATTCTACCTACTTCACATGGTTGATTCAAGAATGAAACCAGGTAATAAATTGAAAAGATCTGGGTAAACTTTAAGTCTCAATGGTGTTTGTAAACATTATTAATATTATTTATTTAACTAATCATATGAGGGTTTTTTCTTATTTTTTTAATAAAACAGATGATCTCGTCTATTTCTGCCAATATACAGAGTAAGCATTTGAATGATAAAATTAGGAAAATCTTATTCAAATTTTGCTCTATAATACAAAAACATCTCCACAAATATATCATTCTGTTATTCTCTGATATTGTCACAATATTCAAAATACCTTAATTAACATTCCCCCAAAATACAGTAAAGAATAACTAAAAAATTTGAATGATTTTTTCAGACCACCATTAGTAATTTATTTTTTTCAATAGAAAAAAACTAATATAATAAAAAAATTTAAAAATCACTTGACCCAAGTAACTATGCACACAGAAATACTGTAGAATAATACATCAAGATGCATATGGATGCTAATTTTATCTAGGTCTCCACACTTTCTAATTGATTTGATCGTACATATTCAAAGTTTCACCTCAACAAAATTACAAATTATTAGATGCCATGGGCCCTTGAAGTCTCTATGAAACAGTTAACATCTAAAATGCTAAATTGTCTCACACCAAGGACCTGGAGTGTCATTTTACATTGTGCTGATTTAGTCATTTAATAAAACAGGGCAGCAATCAAAGTCACATGGCTGAGATCCTGACATGCAAGTGTTGCTCTGAGACCTTTGCTGCTATATACATGTGCCCATTGTTTAAGATAACACCAAAATCGTCTCTAAAAACAAGGCCTAAGTATTTGAGAGTTGGCATGATATAGTGACATATCTAAGGTGTAAACTAAGATCAAATTTCACATTTTGCCACCACCTATGTAACTTGCAAGTATATTATTTAAACTCTCTGGGTGTTAGCATTTTTCTTTGTACAACATGTATTACACTCTTCTCAAAGGAAATTCTAAATTAAATGCAACAATGTACATAAGGCATGAACACAATCCCTGGCCCAAATGAAATGTGCAATAACTAGTAGCTTTTATGATCTCAAATTTTAGTAGGAGAGGAGGGTAACAGATTTCACTAATGAAAGTCATAGGACTCCACTGGTATGCAATGTTTAAAAATATCTTTAAGCTACATACTTTCATATCATTTTGTTGACTGGACTCAGAAGGGTGTCCATTTTCTAGATGATGAATTCACCTGTAAACTTAGAGCCTAGCATAATGCTTAACTATTCAGGCCTTGAAAGGTCAGAACTTCTAGTGATTTGGTAATTATTTATGGCAAACATTTTGCAGATTGTAATACTTACCAGAGTGCCCTGCCAATAAATATTAGATGATGGATTAATGTATATTTTAATGACAGCAATAAAGCACCTCAATCAAAATCAAGTTAATTAGCTATTACCATAAAGTTATTAAAAATAGATGGCATATATTTAGCATTTACTGTGTGCTAAGCACCTTACGTGAATTATCTCATTTAATCCTCTCAACAATCACAAGGAATAGACCCAACTATTATCCCTATTGTACAAATGTATAAACTGAGAAAAAGAGATAATAAATAACTTTGCTCATGTGACATAGCTACTAAATACTAGAAAACTGAATGTGATTATAAATGGTTAGTCTTTGGAGCTAATGATTTTGGCCACTATATTTTCTTATGATGATTTTATGGAAGAATCAGATACACATAGACAGCATTTTAACAAAAACAGAATCCTCCTTTAATTAATTCTGAGCTTTGGAGATATGTTTTAAATTTCTTTAGGGCAAAAATAGTGTATATGTCACATATAATCAGAATCATGAGAAAAATCAAATAAGAAAATACGGTTTGAATTTTATATTTTAATTTTATGCATAGATTTTATGGGAAGATGTCTAATACATTGAGTGATGTCAAGTTGTAACCCAGTGTTGGACTTCTAGAAACTTTCATTAAATCCTTTTCACTAATACTATAATCACTGGCTTCAATTTCTTGAACATTCATTGGTCCATATTGTTTATTCACAGGTATCGAAGTTAGGCAGGGTCTGTTCACTTTCTTGATTAATGGGGAAGCCTGTTTAAGTACTTTGAAGGACAGAAGTCTCACTTGGAACATTTCTGGATTTTAAACAAAGCAAAACTTCTTAGTCACATTAAAACATGGGCCACGGACCTTGATGACACCCCCCTGCCCCCTTCCTCGCTCTCCCACCCTATCCCCACCTTCCCCTCTCTCCCTCCACCCCAAGTGCTCTGCAATGATATCTTAGGATGTAAAATAAATAAATAAATAACAAATTAAAATACGGTTAAAGAGACACCGGAGCCCTCCCATGTCTCCTCCCCAACGTGTCTGATATGGAGGAAACATGAAAGTTTGCCTTATAGGCAAAATGATGTGGTATTACATGGAAATATTTCCCTGAGATGCTGATGGACTAAGAAGGTGAATAATAAAATAAGAGGAGTTTAGGACTCTATATTTTAGCTGTCTTGTTAGGGTCAAACAATGGTATAAACTCTTCCTTCAAAAGCCTTACAGTGAACTCTTTGTGGCATATCTTCAAGCCCATGTATTGTGTGTGTGTGTGTGTGTGTGTGTGTGTGTGTGTGTGTGTGTGTGTGTGTGTATAATGTATAAGTATTTGCTCTCATACACTTTATAAATATTGTCAATAAAGATTTTTCTCCATGAGTTTATTTAAAAACTCTATACTTAGTAACCCCCACATATCCACCACCCTGTTGGAATGTGGCCATGCAAGGATGAATCACATATACTTTCTCATTGGCCAGTAGAAAGTTCTATCCAATCCACACATGTAGAAAGGTAGTACACGAAGGGTGATGATGGAGTCACTCAGAGGGCCAGTGTGAAGGACTAGTGTGCATTACAGATGTCACTGAAGTGTGACCAGAGGCCAGGAGGATTCACCAAACATTTGAGTAATGTTTAGTTTTCTCTCTTGTCTCCTCCCTACTTTAATAACTAGATGGGTGATATATTTCTAAATGAGGATTTTCAGGAATAAATTTAACTTTTAAAATATAAGTTTTATCCCCAGTGGATGGGGCTCTCACCAAACACAGCTTTCAAATAAGAACCCAGAACTCAATCTCAACTTTTTCTTTTTTTTCCAAATTGTCTATGGGTGCTTGCATGTGGGTGAAGAAAAGGAGACCATCAAGAAGTGTCCTTTTTAGTAAGAGAGAGAGAGAGAGAGAGATGAAAGAAAAATAAAGTATGGCATCTATAAATCTAGACTAAATAAAACATTTTTAAGATTTAAAATAATCTTATTTACCTAAATTTGAGTTGATTTCTATTCTATTCTCTTTTAAATAAAATATTATTATTTGAATTAAAAAAAAGATGTCACTTTCTCAAAAGTTTTGAAATATTAGGATTGAACTTCTTAGCTAATATGTTTTAGAAAGTTTCTTTTTTGGAATAAAGTTTCTTTTTTGAAATGAAATTGACATTATTGTTTACCTTAACTTTTTTTTTTAAGAACTTTACAAAACCATGCAGTTACTTAAGTCAAATAGTTTGAGGATGAATTTTGTTATAGAGACTTTGTCAAATTATAAACTATTTTAAAATGCTTAAACTAAACCAACAAATTGTTATGGTGTTCTTTAGTTTCTCTTCTTTTAATTATCACAATGCTAGAAAATTTTAAAGAAATATTTGATGACTCAGGTTAACGTGCCTACTTTCTGGAATTCTTAAGTACTTAAGACAGATTTCTGAGCTTCCTAAGAGCTCCTTGTAAGTAGAGATGTTTACAATATTTAGTAAAGTATAAAGAATAGGCAACATATTGGGAATTGAGTCTATGTGTTTTTAATTTCATTTTTTGGTAGACCTTAGTAAGCTAAATGTTCAATACTTAAATTTCCAAATTTTCTAGTAGTTCTGAATCTAACAAACACTGTGTGTCACTTTGGTGCAAAATGTTTTCCACATCTGTGTGTTTTCACCTTTTATTTTTATCTTTGGCCAGTTATAGAATGTTTGAGTTTGAACTTTCTCATTACGTAATAAGAATTACATTGTTAAAATAGCAGTTATAGCAGACTAAAATTAAATCTCTGACTTGATTTATGGAGAAACCAAGCTAAAATCTTAGGCACTCCCAGGCACTGGAGTTTAACAAGTAATCCAAGCAAAGAAAAAGCACTATTGCAATTTGAGTGTGTTAAAGAAAGGAAGAAAGGCAGCATTAGTTCATTATGCCTTCAAGGGTGAGTCATTCATCCTGTGCCACCGCTGAAGTGAAACATTTTTATTGATTTGCAGATTAAGAATCTATTTAAAAAATGATAAATCAGTCCTCGTCAAGCCTACTGCAGCATGTTCAGGAACATGAAAGCAATCACTGCTGTTTGAGAAAAGCTTACTTAACTTGTGTTTCTTATAATGATAGGGAAAACTATAGTTCATAATGAAGGTACTGTATGTCGAACATCTTGATGAAAAGTCAGAAGATTGAGCCGGCATAAATCAATGCCTGAATCCAGAAGCCTGCAGGTGGGATGAAGAGCAGAGTTTATCCACCTTGATTTTCATGGCATTTGAAACTCAACAAGGAACTCACCTCCCCTGCAAACTTCTGCAAACATAACCATTGTTCATCATTTTAACAAACATTATGATAAAGAGTAGACAAGATTAAAAGTGAAAAACTGTCTGGATATTGTCTGTGCTGTATTTAAAATTAGGCCATAATCAAAGATCAAGATATTTTTATCAAATCTTGAAATTTGAGTCCATACTTATAAAAGGAAAAGTGATTCTACTTCAAATCCTTTAAATTTGTCTGCCAGAATAAATAAAATAAGATAAAAATGCAGTGTTTTCTAAGACAGATATGAAAAATTTAAAAGCTAGTTTTATTACATCTCTGTAATTCTTTGGTCTCTTTGCACAAACTAGAGTTTGAGGGTGAGGAGAAGAGACAAAATGCCATTATTTCACCAAACTATAATTATTTCTTGAGATTTTAGTATCTCACTTGTTAGCTTTTTTGACTCTAGTAAATATAACAGTAAATTAAGATATTACAAAGTCTACTATTCCTTCACCTTTACATAACACATGGAAAGCTGTTCCATGTTTATGTATTTTGATTGTGGCAAACTTTTTTTAACAAATATTGAGGCAAAACCACTTCTCTTTTTTTTAACCACTCATGGATTGCCTCAGGTATAACATGAACCTGATCAAGATTACTGAGCTCAATATTTTTTTTTCTTCCTGAAAGATAATTATTATGAAAATTACATGAGGTTGTTTTTTTTTTTTTTTTTTTTTTCCAGTAAATAGAAATTATTTATAAAGTATCATAGTTTGCTTGGGGAAAAAAAGACGTCATAAATTGTCTTCACTTAATTAAGAAAAAATACTGTCTCTGTGAAGGTGTCTATGTCGTAATCTTTAAAAGTCAGTCTCCTAGAATCAGTCGACCTTCCAACTAGAGATGTATTTACAACTCAGGCTTTTTTCGTGGATCACACGATATTGTCAAGATTCATCTAAATCTTTTCAGCTTTGAACAGCTATCCTACCTAAGGAAATTAGACTATGGAAATTACATACAAGAAGAAAGACATTACTTAAGTTAGCTATTAATCATTGTTTTGCATCATTCTGAAAAGTCTGAAATGTCTGATAAGGAAATGAGTAAATGATGTTCTATACTTTGAGTGTAATATGCTGCTATTAAGATTATATGGGCTTAGATTATGGAAAATCTTCATCCCATAGCTAAATTGAAGGCTTCTAAATGACAGGGATTTCATTTTACTTGTCTCACTTTTATCTCTTATTAGGGTTACACTAGCTGTAATAAATATACCCCAAAATGTCAGTAGTCTACAACAATGGAAGTTTAGGTCTTTCTCAATTAACAGTCCCATAGGGGATAATCCCTATTAGCAGACAGCTCTTCTCCATGCAGTGTCTCAGGAATTCAGGGTGCTTTCATCTAATGGCTTTCCCTTCCCTTAGCAACCCATTGTTCTCCACATCTGGCCCGCAGAAAGGAAAAGAGAAAGAGCATAGAGAAGACACAAATGATTCTTTAATAAATTGACTCAAAAGTGAGACATGCCAATTTTACTTCCAATCCATTGGTGACAACTATGATATGGCCACACTATATGATGCAAAGTGATTTTCTAGTGATGACTCTACACTAGGAAAGGGAAAGCATGTATTTTGTTGGACAGTGAGCTGTTTGTGTCACATTTTCTTCAGCATTTACGAATGTTGATTGAATGCATTTCTTGCAAAGGACTCCTGGGAAAAGGGCATAAAGGCATGAAATAGCTCAGTTCTTTACAGGTCTACAAGTCATTCTTGAGAAATGAGCTAGAGACTGAGGCAGATGCCAAATTATAGAGAGCCTGTGCATCAAGTAAATAAGTTTGCACTTTATCCCATAGAAAATGAGGAGATATTAAAGTGTTTAAGAATGGGAAATAACATGATGAAAATTAAAAATTTTCCAAATAAAGCGTTGGCAGCAATGTGGAGCATAAAGTCTGGAGAGTGAAGACTGAAGTTAGGGAAACCAGTTAGAAGACTGATTAGTGCAGATGACAAAGGTAACAGCAATGGGTTATAAGGGGAAAGCAAATATAAGAGTTAGCAGGAAGGGTAGACTGAAACTTCATTCTTAATTGTGGAAAGGTGTTAAAAGAGACACACAGAGAATTACCTCCCGTTGAAAGCCCGGGGTACATACATTCATCTACATAGGAAATTCAGAAGGAAAAGCAGAATTTTAGGGAAGAATAATAAGTTGTGTTTTAAAATTATTGAATTTGACATGTTTGTATATCTTCTAAGAGAAAGGAGGTATTCAGTAGGTGGTTGACTGCATGGGTTTTTAGCTCAAGCTAGTAGACAGGAAGTTAGTAAAAAGGGCTAGGTTGAAGCATGAACATGAAGATGCATCCTTGAAAAGTTTATGGAGTGAGCAGAGGACAGAACCTGAAAAATGACCAATTCTGAAGGAAAAAGTGAATGAGAGATCTTAGATATTAAAGAGATAAATTGACCAATTGAGTAAGAAATTGAAATTTTCATTGTGATAGAAAATAAACATTGGATCAAGGCTCTAGATTAGTATATGTGGCAGATAAGAGACCAAGAACAGTTGAGAGATTTTTCTTGAAAGAGAAAAGGGCTATCTGTTTTGTCAGCAGTGTAGAGAAGATGAAAGCAGATTTCGATATGTGACTTTATAATTTTAGAGACAGAGAGTTTATTCTTGTTGATCTCAATATTCTCCATAAAGTAAGAGACAAGAATATTTGCAGAAACACAGATCACTCACCAAAGACTCGTAAAAAGATTTTTATATGCTCTGAGATCCCTGGGGATATTGTTGACTATATAGTGACTATAATTTGGTAAATGCACCTTTGATTAATTTTTATTTTCTCTAATATTTTATTTAGTGTTATTTTGTGTAGATACCTGGAATGCTGAGCATCATTCCATACATCCAACTTTGCTCACTTAATTATTTCATGGTACAATTCTTGGGAGATAACTGGTGTAGTTGATTCTGCTATTTTGCTCTTAACATATTCCTCCCCTACAAAACCCCACTGGAAAATTCATGAAAGAGTAAAAACTGGCTTCGTGTATACATGTCAGGAAGAGTTATTTGGTTAATAATGTTCTCAGTTCTTTATTAGGGTCAAGCAATGTCTTGTTTAACTTATCTATAGATCGCCTTAATAAAAGTCTTGTTTTTAACTTGATAATAATTTTGTTTCAGAAGCTCTATGTATATTATAAAAGATTTTTCTAATAGCAGAGTTCCAAAGCTTTCTAACCTGAAAAAATATATCTGCAATTCAGTAAGATGATATTTGGGAAACTGTGGGTCAGATAGCATGCTTCTCTGGAGTAGAAATAGTAAGTATCCAAGAGAGGGAAAAAAAAGCTTTATTTGTGTAGGAATCTCATGGACTAAAAATCTCATTCAAAAATGTAATTTATAGTTACATAAAATGATAAATTAAGGGTATTTCCAAGTAAACACATCTTAATTTACTGTCAATATGTAAAGTTTTCTTCAATATTCTTATGGACTTAAGAGTGTGCACCAAACATAACACTTTATGGTGTATACTGCATATTGGTAAATCTTGTTTTATGTGAACATCCATAAGATTTACATGGGCACAGATACATGTCAATTAATTAAAATATCTATTGAGGAAATTTGAAAATAAACCTTATTTACTTAGGTAAATCTTGCTCACTTATGTTTATCATTTACATATCCTTGAACTAATGTTTATTTTCTATCACAATGATAATTTCAACATCTTACTTACTCTCTATTGGTCCATTTTTCTCTGTATCTTGTATGTGTTTTGATAGTTTGTGGAACTCACATGTAGCAAGAAAAGGGTTATCTGTTTTGTATAATACAGAAAATCATGTGAAGGAGCAAGAAAAACATAAGAATTCAACCCCAGATTCAATTTGTCTCTAGTCTCAGAGGTTTTTTTTGTTTGTTTTTAGATAGTTATGGACTAGAAGGAATACTTTACAGTGATAAATATGTTTATGACTACAACAAGGTGGAGTAAATATACCTATGTTACTTGTAAGTCAACAAAATCAGTGTGTTTGGGGAATCAAAATACACTGGTCAAAAAACATGTATTTCACCAGACTGGGTTTTTACTCATACATACTGCAATTCCAAAACTATATTTGTAATTACTGTGTGGCGTGGAAGAAAGAACACAGACTTTGAAATTGGATGAGTAAGCTCCTAAAATTTCATTTCTCCATTTTTTAATCTGGTGATACTAGACAAGTGTCTAGCCTAGTTTAATTTTCTAGGATAATAATGTCTACCTTGCAGAGATATTGTTAAAAATAAATTTTGTATGTAAAATCACTGCGATATAGTAGCATTCAATAAATCACAGTTCTCCTTCTAATTTGGCTGTGTATCTAAGGTCAGAAATTAATTTAGATTAAAATACAAGAAATTCCAGCAGTTATACCTTATAACACAGCAAGCTTTGTGAAGTCCAGCTTTTACATATTTTGCAGCTAAAAAAAAAAAAAGAACTATAAAGAAAAGGAAAAGGAAAAAGTTGTGTTCACTGTAGAATAATGTGGTATAAAATTAACAAAAACTCTAAAAGTCAACTTCAGCTGACTTTAGCTAAAATTTAGATCTAAAAATACATAAAAACTAGATGAGTTGTATTATAAATATTTAATGGTAAGATTCTACATGGAACTGGAATGAGCAAAAAGAAAAGATCAAGAAGCAGAGATTGACAAAGTAAATTATAGAAATAAATTTGACTGGTATCTAGAGAACCCAAGAACGAAATGAACAATTGTCAGGTCCTTTGTGCTTATTCTATCTCATCAGTCTATTTCAAACACATATAAAAAATAAATAAAACAGAGTAAATGGCTCTAGAGATATTTTAGAATCATTTTGGTAAATTGAAGAATGAAAATAAAAACCATTCATTTGGATACTAGTTCAGAGTTTATGGATAAATTGTTCGGTCACATTGTAACTCAATCCCATTGCATTTTAAATTCTTTTGCTTTAATTGAACAGGCAATTATTACATTTCTAACATAAGCAAAACACTACACCAGGCACTGGAGAAAAAGAGTGAAAAATAGGAAGCTTTTTAAATCTCTCAAATGTTAGCTGCTGCTCTACACTCATTTGATAAAATTTTCTCAAGCTGGGATGTGTGCCATGAAATCATGAACAACCAAAAACTGCAAAAAAAGATCACCTGCATTCTTTGATGGGGCATTTAATACTAATTTATATTCATTTAAATTCCATCCATGTGTTTGACACCATAGAACTGAATTTTTTATACACCACTTCATTACATTAGTGATGTAAGAACAGAACTTGTTTTTTTCAACTCAATCAGTATTCTAATGAACTCAGAATATAAATTTAGTTCCAATAAAAATAAGGGAATCTCACTATCCTACAGCCATTTCAATGCTTTAGAATAGAGCAGTCCTCTTTTTATTCCAGGAGGTGTATACGATAAATCTCATTATGAAAATTACCATATTCAGAGTATCTCAATAACACACATGCCAATATCTCCACCACCTTCAAACAAACAAATAATGGTGAAAATTATGCTAGTACTGACAATTGAGAAACAAACTATTCTGCCCTTATTTTTAGAGTAAAACAGCTTGTTTGCTCATTCAACTAGCTAAAAGACATCTAGATTTCAAACATTCGAATATACTGAGTACACGGGAAGAACCCATAGATAAAGACATTAATAGGTGTCTTCTTTCCATGTATGTGCTTGTGTTTCTGCATACATAGAGAAATCAACACACAAAAAAATCAAATTTCTATAAATTTTGTATGAGGATGAAAGATTTTTATAGGAAGTCCTTTCAGAGATAAGTAATCTGAACACCTCCTAGGCCTGTCTTGCTGTCCAAGCACTCTTCCTGATTACTCCACCTGATAGGTACCTACCACTACTCCCCTAAAGAGAGACAGATTCCATGGTGCATGAGCATTCTCTCTATGAGCTATCAGCAGAAGCAGCTAGAGTCTAGATTGCATCATTGGAGGTTCCTACCAGGGTCTCTCAACCCTTTGCTGGGTGAATCCAGAGGTCAGGTTTCTAGTTCTGTACCTGCTACCTACCTACACTAATGCTTTATTTCCGAGTCAAGACAATACAGAACTGTCTATTATACAGGCGCAATTGTACTACCTCGTAAGAGAGTTTTCTTCTGAATTTGCTCTCCCCTCACTCCTAAATGCTTCAATAGAGAGATAATCTATGTACCCATTTCAACACATTTCTATTAAAGGATCTTGTTGCTCTCCTTTCAAATGCAATGCAGAGACCAATCTCTGGGCTGATTAAGCAAGTTCTAAAATCCTCTGTAATCTGGCATTTTCTTGATCTTATGCATTGAATCCACATGGCTTTGAAGTTAGAGAGATACAAGGTGAAATCCCAGATGCTTCAATAATCTAGCTCAACTCTTCAATCTCTCTGAACCTTAGTTCTTATAATTTTTTAATGGATAAAAAATTTCATCTCATTCAGATGTTTCAAGGATCAAATGAAATCTTTTGATTTAACAAAATCAAATTTAAAGTTTGTGATCTGGGAGGCAATAATTAAATGTAAGAGATTTTAAAAATTGTAATTTGAAAATACATTTTGGGGATATTACATTTACACTTCTTTTGTTGAGAATAAACAGGTCTAGCAAATTGAAATTGCACTCCATTTTACTGCATTTAGCTGTAATTTATAATGTGTCTTAAAACCTATTATTGATTGGTAGAGAAAGTTAATGTGCAAGGTTAGGCATATTGTTTACTGATTGTAGTTTAATTAATTGCTTTATACATTCTATTTTTATCTTCCTAGGATACAGTCAATGAGCACACTTGCTCTCAAAGTACAGGTCAATTGGTTTCAGTGATTTTTCAAATGGAGAATAAGAGTTTTGATTCTGTGTTCTATTTAAAACAATGGTGGATCTACAAATTTTAAATTTCTGTAATGATTACAGCTTAGATTAAGGAACAATTTGGTTGTCAGAGATAGAAGTTTCTAATCTCAATTTTTACAGCTAATTATGGGGTAACTTTAGAAAATCACATGCAAGAAAGAGCATCCTTCTAAATTCTCCTTAAATAAAATGATAATCACCTTTACTTATATAATCTGCAACAGAGGTTTTGGGGTGTATCTTGTTATGTAAGTCAGGATTAGAAAACTTGCAAAACTAAGAATATACATTGGTTCAATAGACTTGTTTAAAAAGTTTGTGAGGCTGATTTTTTCTAGTTTGTTTAACATTTATCAGTGTTATGGGTTTTTGTTTGTTTGTTTTTGAAGTGATGATTCCTGTGCATAGTATTCAGACGTCTCCTGGAATTCTATACATCTTTTATTATATAACAGTGTAACAAAATGATTTGGTGTTTGACATGAATTAAATGTCTGCTCAATCAGTTCCTGGCTTTCTGACCTCACACAAGTTATTTAATCTCATTGAACCTTCAATTTCTCTAAAGAGACTGGAAATGAAAACATTAACTTCATTGTGTTGTTTTGAGATAATTTAATAAAAGCAACTAATACATACAATAAATGACAGTTTATTTACATAGCTTTTGCCTTTTCCTACTTTGCCCTGTGCAAACTTGAATTCAAACAGAGAAGAGATTGAATTTCAGTACTCACATCTGCTTACTAAAGTTACTAAATTATTTACCCTCTTAGAGTATTCATTTTCATATTAAACATGGGCCTACCAACAAGAATTAAATGTGATACCATATGTGAAAGGGCTTTACACAGAGTAGGTGTTCAATAACTTCTCATTACATAGATTTCAAATTGAGGTTTTTTTATTCTGCCTTTCTTGCTAAAGACATGAAGGTCAAATCAAATTTGTTGATTTTTTTTTTTAGAGAAACCTGATCCTGATTGTGTACAATAGAGGATCAGTTACCTTCAGCAAGTTTCACTTGCAGACAATACAGGCCAGAGAAGGGAGAATGGGTAAGGAGCAAGGAGAGAAGCAATAGGCAAGGCCTCATGCTGCTGGTCCGCAGATTGGTGATAGGACAGGTGTGGAAACTAGATAAAGTCTCAGCACTGCAAGGTGTGTGTGCAGTCACGCTATTTCAAAACCTGCCCTCACTATGGAAGGTCCCACCATGCTTCTTCATTAAATCCCTGAATGCTTTCTCTGTCCTCCTACTTTCTTCTCTAAGCATCACTTCACAAACATCAGCAGAACCAAAATAGTAACCACCTGTGCCAGCTTGCTGCCTTGGCATATACAGTCTGTAAGAAATGAGACGCACAGGGACTCCTGGATGAGAGTTTCTTTTCAAAATAATGTCTTGTTTTCCCAATCAGTTTGCAGAATGCTGGGATAGTGGGGAAAGTTTTCAGATAAGCATCCAAACCCCCATAACATGATTCTAAATTAAATCCTATGTACAAAAATGAAATCTACACGTTTCTCTGCTTGAAATGAAACAAAACAAAACATAATGGGGAAATTTATGATCCTTCTGAAGCAGAGATAATCATTTATTTAAGTTATTCTATATTAAAGTTGAGCTAAATTAAAAATAGAAGCCTCTAATCCCAGATTGGAGAAAGAGAATACATTTGGAAATTTTACTTTTTACAAATATACTACTGAAATTCTTATTACATAAGCTGTTGCAGCAAAATGTATGAAAGAGTAGATAAACTGAATAACATTGTGCCATGTTTTGTCTTCAAAGATTCTCTGTAAAAATTTTATGAAACATCATAGATAACATGAAACATTAGACATTCTGCTCTATCTAGTGGAGTAGTATTCTTTTAGTGCTCTTTGATGTGCTTAGGGAGAGAGTTTTCTTTAACTCTGTAGCCTCAGAGTAACGTGTCCTCGCTATATCGAACCAGTAAAGAGGAAATATTTGGTCTGAGGACCCAAAAACTATCTATATTAGAATATGCATTTTGAGGCCGGCACATAAACTTATGAGATAAAGTAAAGTAGATGATTGTAGCAACTGGATAGTTTTTGCTTCATTGCTGGCACCTAATGTTGGCTTGTGACATTCTCCTGGAAGCTTATATTCTGTCTCAAATTTGTGTTTGTTTGTTTGTTTGTTTTTTAAAGCAATGTTAGCAATAGTTTGGAGTATTTGTGCTGGGTCTGGGGTTGAGAACAACAGGGAAAAAGTACAACAGAGATGCAAAATATATGGTACAGGCAGGAACAGGGCACCAAATTATCTTAGGGCATGTCTCAAAAACATGAACTTCATGAGAAAATAATACCTTTCATTTAAAAAAAAAAAGAGCAAAGACTTTCAAATAAATTACTATGTTTTTCTTTTGACGTGTACATTTCAGAAAGACTAAGAAGAAAAATAAGTGCCTTATTTAATGATTTGGTTTAACTTATATCACTTGTATCATGTGATATTAAATGATATATTTTTTTCAATATTAAATGATATTTCTGGAAAATGTGCTAGCACATAAATCTCACCAAAATAGTTTGAAGACTCTATTTTAAATAACATGTAATGGTATTTTGGCTCTCAGATGCTAATTAACCCAGCATGCTTCACAGTGTTTGAGAGTTTTGTAGTTTAAATAAATTCATGTAATAAAAATTCAGCACAAAAATATTATTTCATTTGTAGAATACATTGTTTTAAATTACATCAAAAAATTTGCTTTACTAACTCTTTCATCTATAAAAATAAACTTATAATTATATATGTATTTTAATCAGGTACAGGTAAATAGAGGATAAAGCTACTTTCAATCCATTCTTTGGATTCTTTCCACTGATAAAGCTAAGACAGTAAATAGCAACCCTAGGTAGCAAATACCAGACTGTAATAGATTGGTTCTTACTCCTGGTGAGAGCAGGTGAGGAATCACAAAAAGTGAATCTCCATACAAATTTCATCAATTACTTCTCTTTCCAATGATTTATTCTCAAGAAATGATGCTTCTATAAGCAGTGCAACATTAGACGGTGCTGAGTCCTATTGGTTTTTGGTCATCTATGGATTATTATAATACATATTTAATATGTTACAGGATTATTCTCTCAATTCTTATTATCTGTGATCTGGACTGACTGTATGTATATATATAAGCCTATTCTTTTAAACTATAGTTCTAGGATTTGTGTCATGAAATCATGAATGATCTAAAAATGAATATGAGTCCTGTTCCATCAGCTGGTGATATTACTTAACCATATTTGAGGCTTAGAGAAATATTTGCCCCCAATCACACAACTAGCAAATAGTAGCACTGAAATTTGAACACAAGATGTCTAATTCCAGAGGCCGTGTTCTTAAACACTTAATTACTATGCATTAGGGTTTGCATTAAAAACAGTCTAACATAAATTAGATCATACAGGGTAAGAGCAAAATTCACTTTAAAATACCACAGTCATAAATTCCCTATTTTCCCAATTCGTTCCAAGGCCAAAGTGTCCAATATCAAGCTGGCAGCTAACTGGTAACTAAGGCAAGACTAAAACTAGGGAGCTGACAAACCCACTGAGAAGATGCCATTTGAAAGGAGTTTTGAAGGGTAGTGTAGAGCTCTTGTACCTGCCCATAATCCTGCTGACTATGCCAATTGTAGAGCTAGGGCTGGGTCTGGAGCTCACAGACCCCTTAAGCCCATTGTCCAGACTGGGTCACAAACCCTTCACATGCAGGTCTATGAGCTGGGTAACTGGAAGAAAGGTTCTTGGAGTCTTGGTTGAAGAAAGAGTAGTCTTTATTTCTACACACACATGTCTAGGAGCTAGGCAGTCCAAAGGGAAACTCAGAAACTCAACTGCTACTGGCAAAATCCAAAGAAAAAGCTGAGCAGCTGCCAGCAAAGTAAATATGCTCTCTTTTTAGATATTAGTTCTCTGCCATCCAGCAGCTCAGGGCCGCTGCTCCACACACTCTCCCAAGAATACACACTAGCAACAAAACTAAAAAGATACATTGGCATGCAAGTGCACTAACTCCACCCGCACACACAATTTGTTTAAAAAGAATGTGGTGCACCACACCCAACCAGACCTGAGGAGAGGGGGACCTGACTAAATTATTCTTTTTTCCCAACAGGTAGTTTAATGTCCACCTATTGTAAATGGTGGGGAGGGGTATCCCCAGTTTAAGGGAAGAACATAGGTAAAGGCAAGGTGAAGACAGAACGTGACCCCAAGTTTTGTTTGATCTGGTGGTTTAATACACTCAGAGCAGGCGAGGGAGTATGATGAAGTTTGGGGAAATGATGCTGGACTGTCAAGAAGTGATAGATCATAAAGGGCTTTGTGTGATAAGCTAAGGATTGTGAATTTTATTCTGAAAGTTATGGGGAGCCACTAAAGAATTTTAAGCAAGGCTTAACGACCAGATTTGTAACTCAGAATGATCACTTTGGCAGCAGTGTAGAGAATTATCTAGGAGATACCACTAGGGAGACCATGGGGGTAACTTAGTCAGGAAGTAATGGTATTCTATCTGGAGCAACAACGAATAGAAAGGAAAAAAGAAAAAGACATGAGATCAGTGATTTAGGGACTCAGCCATTGATTGGATGTTAGGAATGAATGATAGCTAAGGAACACTTTGAATTTCCTGTCTTGGCACTTGCATGGTTCAACCTACTAATAAAGGGAATACAGAAGGAGACTGTGAACGTTAATTGTAGATATCAACTTGGTTAGATGAAGGAATGCTGAGAAACCTGGTAAAGCTATCTTTTCAGGTATGTCCATGAGGGTGTTTCCAGCAGAGACTAGTATGAGAGTCTGAGTGGACTGGGTGTGAAAGGCCCACCTCAGTGTGGGTGGGAACCATCCAATCCACTGGGGGTCCAGAGAGAACAAAAGTCAGAGGAAAGAGGTAAAGCTCTCTCTCGATCCACTGGAGCTGGGATACACTCTTCTCTCCTGTCCACGGACTCTTCAGCTTTTGAGTTCCAGGACTTACACCAAGGACACCGTCAGCTTCCCTGGTTCTGAGGCCTTTGGACTTGGACTGAGTCACGCTGCTGGCATCCAGTTTATGGACAGCCTATCGTGGGACTTTTCTTCATAGCCACATGAGCTAATTCCCTAATAAATCCCTCTCATATAATTATACACAAGTTCCTGTTGATTCTGCCTCTCTGGAGAACCCTGACTAATACGGATTTTGGTACCAGGAGTGGTTCTAGAGAAACAGAATCTTAAAGATGAATTTCTTCAATTGGTTTCAGTGTGTTAGACCTAAAATGCTAACAGCTCGATTTCTAATAATACAGAGAGCACTGATAGTCCTTGGCATGAACAGTATAAAGAAATATGCAAGATAAATCCATTTGATGGTCCTGATTCACCGCTTGTAAAAGGCAAGGGATTCAGTGACTCTATACATAATAATTTTGAGTATTTGTGGAAATCCAAGGACTACAATGACATTGGCTGGTTGTTCCTCACAACACTGGATAAACCAAAGAAAGAAAAGGGGGGAGCTCAGTGAAGTGAATTCTCAGCTCAAGTGCCACATAGATGACCTAAAAGTTTCTAGGTGTGCTCTAGGCCAGAATCTTCTCTCCAGTACCCACAGGGCTGAAATTGCCGAAAATCAAACACAAGCCCTCATCATAAGATTGGCTGAACTATAGTGGCAGTTGAATTATCAGCCTAGCGGGGTATCTACTGCTAAAGTGAGAGCATGGGTTGGGAAAGAATGGGATCCCGCAAGTTGGGATGAGGACGTGTGGGAAGACCCTGATGAAGCTGGGGACATGGAACCCCTAACTTGCATTGAGGTTTGTTCACCAGAAATGAACTCCCAACTCTCATCCTCAGAGACAGTGGCTTTTCCACCTCCACTTGAGGGGATTAATTCTGCATTACCTAAGAGAACAGTAATGGCTTCCCCTGAAGCAGTGACTGAGCAAGACAATGCTGATTCTCCTCAGGACCCACCCCCACCTCCTGTCTTTGATTCTAGACCCATAACTAGACTCAAGGCCCAGCAGGCCCCTAAAGGTGAGGTACAAAGTGTGACCTATGAGGAGGTGCCTTACACTCCAAAAGAACTAAATGAATTTTCTGCTTCATACAAGCAGAAACCAGGAGAATATGTATGAGAATGGATATTAAGGTTGTGAGATAGTGATGGAAGGAACATAAAATTGGATCAGGTTGAATTTATTGATATGGTATGTACATGATCGGGCCCGAGCAGGTACTGAAGGCACAAGTAAGTTACATGAAGAAGTGGCCCAAATGCCCCTGGTTCCTACTCCTGCTACACTGTCTTCTCTTCTCCAGCCTGCACTTATGGCCTCATGGGGAGTTCCCTATGATCCGTTGACAGAGGAAGACAAGGCTAGAACCTAGTTTACAGATGGTTCTGCACTATATGCAGGCACCACCCAAAAGTGGAGAGCTGTGGCACTGCACCCCTTTTCTGGGACATCCCTGAAGGACAGCGGTGAGGGCAAATCTTCTCAATGCACAGAACTTCGGGCAGTGCACTTGGTTGTGCACTTTGCCTGGAAGGAGAAATGGACAGATGTGCGATTATATACTGATTCATGGGCTGTAGCCAATGGTTTGGCCAGATGGTCAGGAACATGGAAGGAACATGATTGGAAAATTGGTGAGAAAGAAATTTGGGGAAGAGGTATGTGGATGGACCTCTCAGAGTGGGCAAAGGATGTGAAGATATTTGTTTCCCATGTGAATGCCCATCAAAAGGTGATCTCCGCAGAGGAGGACTTAATAACCAGGTGGATAGGATGACCCATTCTATGGATACTACTTAGCATCTTTGTCCAGCCACCCCTGTCATCGCCCAGTGGGCTTATGAGCAAAGTGGCCATGGTGGCAGGGATGGAGGTTATGCATGGGCTCAGCAACATGGACTTCCGCTCACTAAGGCCACTGGCTACAGCGACTGCTGAGTGCCCAATCTGCCAGCAGCAAAGACCAACACTGAGCCCCCGATAAGGCACCATTCCCCGAGGTGATCAGCCAGCCACCTGGTGGCAGGTTGATTACATCAGACAACTTCCATCATGGAAGGGGCAGTGTTTTGTCCTTACTGGAATAGATACTTACTCTGGATATGGATTTGCCTTCCCAGAATGAAATGCCTCTGCCAAAACTACCATCCGTGGACTCACGGAATGCCTTATTCACCATCATGGCATTCCACACAGCCTTGCTTCTGACCACGGAACTCACTTCACAGCTAAAGAAGTGCGGTAATGTGTTCATGCTCATGGAATTTGCTGGTCTTACCATGTGCCCCATAATCCTGAAGCACCCGGTCTGATAGAATGGTGGAATGGCCTTTTGAAGTCACAGTTACAGTGCCAGCTTGGTGCCAATACCCTGCAGGGCTGGGGCAAAGTTCTCCAGCAGGTTGTATATGCTCTAAATCAGCACCCAATATATGGTACTCTCTCTCCCATAGCCAGGATTCACGGGTCCAGGAATCAAGGGGTGGAAGTGGCACCACTAACCATTACCCCTAGGGACCCATTAGCAAAATTTTTGCTTCTTGTCCCTGCAACTTTATGCTCTGCTGGTCTAGAGGTCTTATTTCCAGAGGGGGGAATGCTTCCATCAGGAGACACAAAAATGATCCCATTGAACTGGAAGTTAAGGCTGCCACCTGGCCACTTTGGGCTCCTCATGCCTCTGAATCAACAGGCTAGGAAAGGAGTTACTGTGTTGGCTGGGGTGATTGCCCAGACCACCAAGGGAAAGTTGGACTACTACTTCGCAATGGAGGTTAGGAAGATTATGTCTGGAATACAGGAGATCCCTTAGGACATCTCTTAGTGCTACCATGCCCTGTGATTAAGGCCAATGGAAAATTACAACAACCAAATCCAGGCAAGACTACAAATGGCCCAGACTCTTCAGGGATGAAGTTTTGGGTCACTCCACCAGGTAAAGAACCACGACCCGCTGAGGTGCTCGCTGAAGGCAAAGGGCATACAGAATGGGTAGTAGAAGAAGGAAGTCATAATACCAGCTTCGACCACATGACCAGTTACAGAAACGAGGATTGTAACTGTTCTCCCTGTTGTGTTAAGAATATGTCTCTATGTATATATATACTGTACACATATTAAGCAATTATCTTTGTCTTTGTTCCTCTTGTTCTCTATCATGTACCATGAGACTTACTGACTTTATACCAGCATTTAAATGTTGTTAACCTTACTTCATAATATTTGCAATTTTAAGTTATGGGATATTGGGAGAAGGGTAAATATCACTTAAGGACTTTACCTTTTTCTTCTTGGAAAGGGATAAATGCATTTCCGGTTGTACACAGGATAATGTATCATGCTAGGTGAAACTATTATGTTATTATATCATTTGAAAATTAAGTGTGATTTAAGGAGATAGTATGGACACCAAGTTGACAAGGGGTGGACTTGTGAAGGTTAATTCTAGATGTCAACTTGGTTAGATGAAGGAATGCTGAGAAACCTGGTAAAGCAATCTTTTCAGGTGTGTCCATGAGGGTGTTTCCAGCAGAGATTATTATGAGAGTCTGAGTGGCCTGGGTGTGAAAGACCCACCTTCAGTGTGGGTGGGAACCATCCAATCCACTGGGGGTCCAGAGAGAACAAAAGACAGAGGAAAGAGGTGAAGCTCTCTCTCTCAATCTGCTGGAACTGAGATACACTCTTCTCTCCTGTCCGCGGACATCAGAGCTCAAGACTCTTCAGCTTTTGAGTTCCAGAACTTACACCAAGAACACCATCAGCTTCCCTGGTTCTGAGGCCTTTGGACTTGGACTGAGCCACGCTACCGGCACCCAGTTTATGGACGGCCTATCATGGGGCTTTTCTTCATAGCCATGTGAGCTAATTCCCCTCATAAATCCCTCTCATATAATTATAACATATCCTATTGATCCTGTTTCTCTGGAGAACCCTGACTAATACAGAGACTTAGGCCTGGAGGTAAGCTAAAATTTAGTCTCAAACAAGGCTGTGGGATTTTAGAAGAAAATAAAGGAAGGATTCTTCACTTTCTAAGCTTGCGAGAAAGCATTGCTAATACATGCCTGGCCTCCAAGAGAAAAACCGAACCAAACGTTTTTAATATATTGTGAGCTATTCAACTGGAAATGTTTGATCTTACAAATGATAAATGAAGTCATTTTCCTGTCTATCCAAACAGTTTTCAGCTAACTGCCATGTGTTTGCAACCATTGCTTGTTTCCCCAGTTTATCTTTCCTAAAGTTTTTGGTTAACTTTTAAAAATTAGTTTGCAAAGCTTACTTGCAATGTCTCAGGAGCATCAATTCTACATTGATGGGCTGGTTAATTCATATGTAACTGCTGAACAAATGTTAACAATTTGAATCTTACATCACCAGCACTTTTCTTTTTCTTGAGAATGCCTTTAGAATTTGTCAAGTAAGATTTGTGTCTTCATAGACTTCAATTCCTTAAACATTTCATCTCCACTTCCAAGACATTCAAATATATATGCCAAAAACCATTACTCTTGCTGTAGCTGAGATAATCTTGGTAACAATTTGGATTATAATAGTAAAATGAAGTACTTTTTAAAAAGTTACTCTCAATGATAATGAAGTTAGAAAACTGACCTCAAAATAATAATGGTATGTGTATTGGTATGAAGGAAATTCATGAGCCAAGAATGTCTTGGAATAGTATTCAATTTTTTTTAGATATATTGATTACATGATGCTAAAAATGTGTACCTTTATTTTCTTAAATATATTCAGAAGGTATGAGTGATTATATTTGAGAAGAGATAGGATTTTAAAATATACATGTGTAGATGTGGTTAAATCCTCATTTCAGCCCTTAAATAATCAAGAGATTCTGCCAAATGGTTTAATAATGTCAAACACATTTTTACTTATAGAATTTCCACTTAACCAAAGATAAGTGCAGAGGTTTTGAAGCTTCCTGTCTTTACATGTCCTGAGCTGTGTTCTATTTGTGTTCTCCTATTACACTTTTTACTGCTGTAACAAAATCCGGCAAATTGGGTGGCTTAAAAAATAGAAATTTATTCTCTCACATTCTGGGGGATAGAAGTTCAAATCAAGGTTTCAGCAAAGCCATGTTCCCTATGAAAGATCTAGGGAAGAATTCTTTCTGGCCTCTTCTAGTTTCTAGTAGCCTCAGAAGTTTCTTATCGTGGAGCTGCTTCACCTTAATCTCTGACTTTGTCATCATATGGCCTTCCCCCTCTCCCTCGCCCCACCCTGTGGTCTCCTCCGTGACTCTATATCCATGGCTGTCTCTCCCTTCTCTTATAAAGATACCAGTCATTGAATGTATGGTCCACCCTAATCCACTATGACCTCATTTCAACTTGATTATATCTGCAAAGATCCTATTTCCAAATAAGGCTCTATTCTGAGATTCTAGGTGGACATAATTTTTTCCTGGAGCTGGGCAGGAAGGAAGGGAGAGACACTACTGAACCCAGTACTCTGCACGGCATTTATCCACCTGATTTGAGTTAGAGTTGTGTAAGGGTTTGGCTTTCTTTCACCCTAAACTCTGAGTCTCTGCAGTATATATAACTTGCCCTACTAATTTTATATTCTCAGTAAGACCTTGTACAGTGCCACACACTAAATAGAGCATAAATAAATATTTATTTAACTGAATTGTTCTAACTTCAGTTTAAACATGGTGGATTGAACACATGTCTATTGCTGCTCCCTCTGGGGACCTTATCAACATTACTATAACAAAAAAAAAAAAAAAGGAAATATCTACAATGATAGAATAGGAAATGAAACTGCAGCTGAACAAGAGATATGAACACCATTTTGGAAGATGGAAGTCAGCCTGAGCTATGTTAACTGAATTCATGAAACAAAAGAAGTTGAAAAGTGCAGAGAGGGGAGATAAAGATAAGGTTCTCCTTGATTTTCCAGCAGATTCCAAGAAAGACTCAAGAATTGAAGAGACTTGAGATTCTGAAATGTGGGAGTGAAACATGGTCCTGCAAAATTAGAGAAGTAAGAGACAAATCTGTTTAAGGCACAGTTAGACTCTTAGGATATACAATCGTATTCCATGCAGCCAAGTGACTATCCCGTCACAGATCCTAAAGTACTAGTAGATTCTCCCTTCCTTCCATGGAGAGATCATTAAGTCCCTGGATGCAAGGGCCCCAGGAATACTGGAGGATGGAGATTAAATAGAAGTCTTTAAATGAACAATAAGACCCTGAGCTCTGTTTCTCCATCCATTAGAAGGACAGCAGCCATGCTAATCCTCCAAGGCAAGGGAATACATACACATATATGTGTATATGTGTGTGTGTGTGTGTGTGTGTGTGTGTATGTATATGCGTGTGTGTGTGTGTATACGTGTGTGTGTGTGTGTGTGTGTGTGTGTGTGTGTGTGTGTGTGTACATATTTTCCCCCCTCTGGAGAAACGGAATCACCCTGAGGAAAATAAATAAGATCCTAATAATTGGGTCTTTCCGGCAGAAATCAATTCATTCCTTTTTCACCCTAGAATGATTCTTAGCAATCAACATTCTTGCCTATGTATATATAGCACCTAAAATGCTTGAATTCCTTAATCTTAAATCCAAATGAATCATCAAGGATCAACGGATATTTAAGTAAAGTCTAAAATAGGAAAAGAAGGTAATAAAAAGCAGGTAGCAAATGCATAAACAGTGCAAGAAGAACTCTAAGGAGACATCCAAGTGGCAACACCTCACCTCCTTCAAGTCTATGCTTAATCGTCATGTTTTTTGAGTGGTTACCCTGATCACTGTACTCAAAATTGCAAGCTGCTTTTTTTCTCCAGTACTCTCCATTCATTTCATTATTTTCTTCTTTTTTAAGAACAGTTATTCTTTACCATGCATATAAATCATGAATTATGATCTACTAATTTGTCAAATCTATTGTTCATAACCTCCATGAAGACAGGAGTCTTTGTTTATTTATTTGCTGATTTATCCCCAGTGCCTAGAACAGTATCTGGCAACTTGAAGACATTCATATGTGTTGAATGAATGAATTGTATTAATTTTAAACCATGGAGGTAAAAATCAGTAGCAATAGTTAAAAGAGTTGACAGAGATTGTCTCCTTGAGCCCAATCAGGGGGTAGAAAGAAATGGGACCAAATTGCCGTAAGACTTTTAGTCTCTGTCTTTTTAACTGTTTACAAGTATTCCTCATAGGAAACTTAAATTGAATTATTAAATCAGAAGAAAATTTGAATTATATGATTAGTACATAATATACAAACAAGGGCAATGAAGTAGTCCATGTTTGTTTATTTGTTTTATAGTAAACAGCATTCTCACTTCTCGTCTGCAGCCATGTAAGTGATTCACATGTGGTTGGTTTACTTTGGGATTCCCTCAGGTACTACGCGCTGGGGAAACACAAATGTGTACTTCCAACTTTTCCGTTTGTGTTTCTGTTAAAATCTCGGATCTAGTTTATATGTTTACTGTTCCCATTTTTCTTTAATCTAATTGCAAATGGTAGACTTATTCAAAACATTTAGCAAAATCCACATAATCACATCACAGCAGGCTTTCTTCATTTTGTAAGATTTCTTTTTAAAATAGTGAAAAATGTATTGAGAAAGTTACTGAAGAGTCATTGTTACTGCTGCATAATTTTGTTACAAGAATTATTTGTTGTGAAAGTGAGAAAAATTGAAAATGTACATATAATGTACATATAGGCTATTTTAATAATCATAGTATACTATTACGGTCAAGTGTATGTTATTTTTTCCCCCACATATGGGTCTTAAAATTTCATCTTATGTGAAACAAATTGCAATATTTAGAGAATCTGAGAATGGCAAACCAAACCAATTATTTTTTCTATTTTAATACACCAATTTATGCTATATTATTATTATCATTAGCACTATAAATTGGTATTTAAAATAGGAAAACAGGGTCCTGGACTGTAGAGAAGAACCTATGAATAGATTGTAGTTTGGATTCTTTTAGAGTTTATTCCCAGATTATCTCCCTAATTGTTTCAGGGGGAATTTGGGGGCTACTGCCTAAAAAATTAGATTTTTAAAAGTCTGCTCTCATAAAGTCAATTAATGTTTAATGCCATCAGTGTAGTAGGACATGCCCTTGAATAGCATATACTCTAAAGAATTCAGGAGATGTGTAAACTGAAAATACCAATTCAGTGTGGTAAGTTCAGCAAAAGTATATGTGCAGGGTGCTAGAGGTTTGTACAGGAATCACTTCATACTGCTGTAAGGAACTATGGATGGTTTCAAAGAAGAAAGGTAATGCCAGAGCTGAATCATGAAGGGGGCATAGGAGTTAACCAGTTTAAAAATAATAATAATAATGGAATCAGTACAAGAACGTTTAAGGCAAAGGACAGACCACCACAAAATATGATGTGGTCAATATTACTGGAACATAAAATGGAAGTTAAAGAGTTAGGAAGGATGAACATGGAAAAATATTCAGAGATCAATTTATAGCGGGCCTTGGATGCAAGATAAAATACATAAACTTTGTCCTGTAAAACATCCATTTTTGCATATGGCTTTCACACACGATTGGAGAAAGGCAAAAGTAAAATACATCATCTCTGTCAAAGAGAGCTGCCTATCAGTGACTGCCATGTTTATGGTATGGGAGAGGGATGCAATAAGAGGGACATCTATCTTGCAAGGTTCTTCCCAACTTACCGAAAGGAATAAGAGATAATTCCTTGCAGATAGGGCCAGACAGCAACCCCATGCATATTTTCGGAAAAAAACAATGGGACCAAAGAAGAATAAATTCCCAGTAATTGCTATAAAAACACTGTATCTCAACTTGATGACTTTTAGAACCCCTAGTTTTGCTTTAACTAATCATATAGATGACCCTTGACATTCATAATTTAGGCATGAGCAATCTCAAAGAGCCACAATATTTAATAATATGCCCACTTGCTAAAGATGGGTTTTGAGTTATGGCTATGGAAGGCTGATATAACGTAGGTAGGCCTTAAATAGTGAATAAATCAACGTAACAAATGAACCAACAAATGCATATCTTAAAGTCAGCTTTTGGTCTTGTTGTTTCCTCCTAGATGTTGCCTAACCATGGGTGAAATTTTTCTGGCATTCACAAATTTAGAGATTTGGGAAACTTCTTAGGACAAATCTCTTATGAACGAGAAGGATCTATTAGACCCATTACAGAAGTTCCTTTCTTCTAAATGACTGATAAACCCATGATTAGTACAATACAGTTTTATAACTAGATGAAATTTCTATCCATAGCAAGCTTTATTTCTCAATGCATTAAACAACTGAGATGAAATAGATTAATGGTTTTAGCACAAGTAAGATTTAATAAAGGCCATTGTCAAGGTATAAAGTAAAATGATGAACTTAAGATTCAAAATGACCAGTTATGTAAATACAGAATAGGAGCAGTAGGAGAATGTTAATTAGTAGTTTGGTCCAGTCCACAAAATTTCCTAGATAACAAAATGCATCCCCACTGCTGTAATCCTCATTGATTAAAGTAAATACTCAGTCTAGCTCTGTGCCACCATCTTTATAATGGACCTTGTTAGAAGAGAATTGCTGAGTATGTTTTCCCTCGCTATCTTACTGCTGTAAGTAAACTGTCTTATGGTTGTTTGAGATGAAAAACATCTCAATTGGCACAGTCTCTGGCTAAAAATATGAGTTAAGATTTCTACTCTGACAGCTCATGACTATGTCACTCAAATTCAATACATCTTCAAAACCTATATCTTGTGTGATCTATATTTTTTTAAGAATATATTGTTTTAAATATAGTTCTGAAATATTTGTAAAATTAGGCATATGATAAGATTAAAGATTAAATAAGTTACTATGAATGATTAATTAGTTAATCACAATAGTCTTAAATTAGGGCCAGCCCGTGGTTCACTCGGGAGAGTGCGGTGCTGATAACACCAAGGCCCCGGGTTCGGATCCCATATACAGATGGCCGGTTCACTCACTGGGTGAGCGTGGTGCTGACCACACCAAGTCAAGGGTTAAGATCCCCTTACCGGTCATCTTTTAAAAAAAAAAAAACAATTGTCTTAAATTATACTAAAGACCTCTGTGTTTATTTAGTGCCTGCTTTGTGCCAGATATGTGTTAGGCTCTGACGAGACATGGATGAACAATATTAACATTATGCTGGCGCCTTAAAGAGTTCACAGTATAGTGGGAAAGGTGTATAATTAAACCACACATGAAACAGATGAATAATTACAGATTGTGATTAAGTGCTATGAATAAAAAAATGCATAGAGATTAAAACAGGGGCCCCTAACTTTATTTTATCTTATTCTAATTCTTTGGTGGTTGTTAAGGGTCCCTAATATTAAATGAGCAAAGTCAGTGTATTAGTCAGCTCTGGCTGATATAACAAAATACCACAAATTGGGTGGCTTATGAACAACAGAAATTTATTTCTCACAGTTCTGGAGCTTAGAAGTCCAAAATCATGGTGCAGCATGGTACAGTTCTTGTGAGGGCCCTTTACCTACCAGGTGGCAACCTGCTTACTTCTCTTTGTATCCTCACATAGCAGATGGAGGACAAGGATGAGAGAGTTCTCTGGGGTCCCTTTTGAAAGTTCATTAGTCCTCTTGATGAGGGTTCAAGGAGGAAACAAGCATTCAGTCCACTGCAGTCAGGTGAAGCTTGTAGGACAAAATGACATCTTGACAGAGTTCATGATGATGGAAAGGAGCTGTCTAGAGAGAGGACTCAGCATATTCAAAGCCTCCAAGGCAGGAAGAGTAAACTTGGTGTCATCATTGATCTGGGAAGAGGAACTCAAGACACAAAATAGTGCTAGAGAAGCAGGGGGCCGATTACATAGGGATCCCGTAGGTCATTTTGAGTATTTTGAATTTTATCCCAAGTACAATAGGATTCACTTGATGAATTTACACAGACAGTGACATGCTCAATTAAGTATTTTTTAAAGTTATTCTAAGTGCTGCGTGGCACATGGATTGGAGGAAGGCAAGAGACAAAGCATGTATAATTAGGAGGACATTGTACAGTGGCCATAAAAGTGAACAGAATTAAACAGATTTGTAAATAAATAGTGCTAAATTAAAAAATTGTGTGCCAGCAACAAAAGACAAGAGGACACTTTATGTTTTACAATTTGAACTACATGCAGAAAATATCATTAGTAAACTATTTGTATATTATGGAGGAATATTCAGGTTTATTGCTGTCAAATAAAAATGAAAAAATGGGTTCAGATTTGGGTTTTCAAGTTAGTTTCATGAATGAGCCATTTTTGTTGCTTGCTATAGTTTGAAATGCTCCCCCCCTCCCAATCTCATGTTGAAGCTTAATCCTCAGTGTGGCAGTGCTAAAAGACAGGGCCTGTAGGAGGTGATTGAATTGTGAGGGCTAGCCCTCATGAATGGACTAATCTGTTCATGGATTCATTGATTAATGGTTTAATGAATTGATGGGTCATCATGAGGGTAGAACTGGTGGCTTTATGAGAAGAGACAGAGAGATCTGAGCTAGCCTCCTGCCAGCCCTGCACCACCTCAGGACTCTGCAGAGAGTTCCCACCAGTAAGAAGACCCTCATCAGATGTGCCCCCTCAACCTTGGACTTCCCAGCCTCCAAAAGTGTAAGAAATAAGTTCCATTTCTTTATAAATTACCTGGTTTCCGGTATTCTGTTACACACAACAGAAAATGGACTAAGACATTGCTCAAGGACATAAAAACATTGTTTTCCTCACCATAGTTATGTGGTTTTTCTCAGCCACCATTCTATCTTGTTGCCAACATGAAATAGAGGAAATAATTAGGTCACACTAATTGGAGATTCACATTTAAGCAAAAATATTTTGGACATCAAGTCACTGATGTCATCATTTTATAATCATTAAGACATTTAGGGATGGTCTTTCCCATGTGACCTTTCAAGAAGAGAATAGGGCCTTTTAAGAGTTTTTCTAAATCATCTGAAGTCCATGGCAATATTTAAATGATCCCAAATAAGAAAAATTTAAAGACAAATAACCGTAAGAACGGCCTGCTGGAAATCAGTTTCTCAATCCCAGCACTATTGACATTTTGGATTGGAAAATTCTGTTATGGAGGTTGACCTGTGTGTTATAGGATATTTAGCATCAACCCTGGGCTCTACGCACCAGATGCCAGAAGAAGCCCCATTCCCCCAAATTGTGAAAATCATCAAATATGTCACCCTACATTGCCAAATGTCCTCTGGGGGGCAAAATCACGCTTGGTGGATAAACACTGCTGTAAATCTACCTTTGTGCATATTTTCTTTTTCACTCATTAACTAATATTGAAATAATAAAATCTTGTGTTCATTACCCAAATTAATACACTATGAAGATGATCAATCAATTTGCTATTTTATTGGATTTACTGCACACCTCCCTACATTTGCTGGAGACACAATTAGTTTTTCTCACCATCCATAATCTTCATTTGCCAATAATCATGATCTACATTATAATTATAGTAGAACCTGAAATGATTAGGGTAATAATGAAATTGGCACAGAAACTGTGAAGCTTAGTCAAAGTATATTAATTAGCAAACACATTTAAGTCTTTTATATTAAGAAAAATAGACTTCTTTCTATTTCATGCTCATTGTAACAGAAACATTATTTTTTTAAGCTGATACTGCTGGCAGGATTAATAAGTGCCTTCTGGTCTAATCATATTTTATAAGTTTTTATTATACACAAATTTATAATGAACTTCTATTGAATAGCTAATGGTTTAGCTTCTAATTATTCAATATGTAAATAATTCAGGATAATTTGGAGAAGAAAAATTAAATATAGACAGCCCATTGCTAAGGGAATTTTCTCCTGCATGCTCTTGTCTTCCTTTCAATAATCCTTATCTTTTTCCTCCTGCTTCAGCTTCTTTATTGCTCCTCTACTGATTTGGTTATCATAATCTTTGCAGCATTGCAAAACACTTCAAGTTCGCTTTGCAACCTTCCAAAAAAGTCAATGAAAATGGCTATTAGACATCTTATAATTAAATGTTCTTTTAACTTTCTTATCCTATTTAAGCCAGTATCATGCCCTATTACAACTTTTGCCTATTGTTTGTTTATTTTTGGGTGGCAGGCCAGTACAGGGATCCAAATCTTTGACCTTGGTTATAACACCAAGCTCTAACCAACTGAGCTAATTAGCCAGCCCCCTTTTAAAGTATATTCTACCTGTTGTGAAAGTTAAAATGCACAGAGAAATTAAATGGAGTTTAATTTAAATGTAGTTTAATTAAATGTAGTTGTTTTGTTTTGTTTTTTTAAAAGTTACAAATCAAAGATATGTCCCTGAAGATAGAAAAAAGCAACCCTGGGAATCAGGATATATCCAAATCTGATCATCTGTGAAGGATGATTAACTTTTACAAGATGCCATAAGAATTAAAAGATCCAAAAGAATTAGAAGATAAAACCCCACTTGTATTTGTTTTTCTTTCAATTCTATTCTGCACCCCTTAAGTTAGTAACATGTTTATGTCAAATTTATCAATAACCCAAGTTCAAACCCTCTTCCTGTTGTATAAGTACCGCGCGCTAACCTATTGCGCCACTGGAGCTCCTAAACCCTCTTCCTTTTCACTGACTTCAGTCCTAGGGACAGTACTGCTACTCTCTCAGTTCCCTAAGATTAAAATCTTGCTGTGTCTTTGATTCATCCAGTGTGTCTCACATTCTAAATCACTAATTTATTTAATCATATTCACTGAGCATCTACTATGTGTCAAGCATTGTGTTAGGAAATATCTGTTCCAAACTTAAAATAGTTCTAAAATTCTGTAAAATAGAAGAGTATTTATCTCATAGTGCTGTGCCAGTGTTATGTGACTTACTATATGTAAAGCCTTAGAACTGCAACTGACATAGAGTTAGCTCTATTTAAATTCCTACTGCCAACATCCTAAGCTAACCTCAGTCATCTGTTACATTGATATCTTATTCTCATCTCTTTACCTTGAATTTTCCAATATCCTTATCTTACTCAGTAATAAAAAGAAACATTCTAAAATTCCCTACCCAATCATCAACAATGAACTTTATTATCATTCATGATAATGAAGTATTCTGGTGATTTATAGTTAGTAATGGTGAATGTCTAACTCTTACCTAAAATATTCTATTGTTAGCATTAATTATTTTTATATATTTCTGGGGAAACTACCCAAAATAACTCTCTTTCCCAATCTATAAGCACATTGGTAGATACTCAATAACATTAAATAAGTATAAATACTTGATTAGCTTTGGTTATATGTGTTTGGATTTTTTGTACATCTTTTGTTTCACCTTTCAAACCCATGTCATGGACTGAAATGGTTCATGTTATGATGGGAGAAGGCAAGATCGTGCCACTCTTCTGATTTTTCATTCATATTCTACTCCATCATGCTGGTAACACCCAAAACTTTATACCTACTTCTGCATTTTCTCTCCTATAAGGAGTGCAAAAAGATGGAAACATTTAAAAAAATTTTTTTTTCAACGATAAATCCTACTCTGACCGTAGGCTTGCAATTGCATTGAATATATGAATCTTGAGTAAGAGACTAGGAAACTCTGGAGATGAAGGGGCAACTTCTGGAGAAATTGGGGAAGACTGTGGCAGCTGACTCTTGTCCACGTCATTCTAGTTTGAAGTGAGAAGGAGCTGTTAACATGCAGTGCATTTTAATTCTTGCAGAACTGTATCAGGAAGAAATACATTCTCAAAGTCAGTCTGCTTAAAGGTGCAAAGGTTTGAACAGTTTTGAAAGTCTTATACACTGCCACTGATTTTGGATCTTAACCCAAATTGCTTTAGATGGAGCTGTCTCATGCTATATTATAGTATCTTCTGGAACCTCCCATATTACATAGTCTAAGCTTTGCTTTAAGACTCCTACTAGGACAATCAAAGGTAATGGAAGATTTGTTTAAATTCATTTCTGCATTGTCTTGATTCATCTACATGAGTCCATTAGGGAACAGTAAGATAACACAAAAACTTCTTCTTTATTTAAAATGTCAAAAGCAATCAGAGCCATATTTGAAAAGCCTTAGTCCTCTTCATTCCATGTTCTCTAGTCACTAACACAGGCATAAACCTCAGAAGATGAATGCAAAATAGATCCATAACACTGATCTGAAACTGACTTAAATAATCACAACTCCACCCTCACCCCATCCTCATCTCCAGCCCAAGGTGGAGGAAGGGGAGGAGAAAAAATGACCATAGTTTGTGTGTGTGTATAAAGTTCTAAATTTAAAAAGTGCATTGTTAATTACATAGATTTGAACATATGGTCAACTAAATTGAAAAAAAAATCTAATTTGTCAGAAGAGAGATATATGATGGAGAAAGAGAAATAATGATGGAGCAATTATCCCTCTGAACTTCTGTCTTAATTATCCAGGCAAGGCTCCTAACGATGTCCGTTTCCTAGGTTCCGCTGGCAGTACAATAAATTAAAGGTCATGTGAAAACATTTGTCCCAAGGAGACATAAAGTCAAAATGGTAAACTCAGAATATAAACCTGAGATCTAATATGAGTACAAGTTCATGGTGCAGAACCAGCAGTCTAGAGATTTTATAGCCTTTGTGTTAATCATAGAATTTATTCTGTTTCATAACTCTAAACCCCATTAACTGGCCATGATTAGTAGTCTAATAATCTAGGTATTGAACTCAAAGCTGAGAATGTGCCTGATGAGATCATCTGAGTCCTCATTACCCAAAACAAAACAAATAAACAAACAAAAAAATCTGAGGTGCTACATAATGTTAGGAAGCTTTTTTAAATTGAATTTCCAGAATCTTAATCCAATCTTGTGAGTAGTAAAGCAATAAATGTCAATATGCTAATAAGAGAGGCTTCACAGCCTGAAAATGGTACCATAATCAGGAACTAGAGAGAAGTGTTGCTTCTGAATCACCCTCTGGAGTCACAATCAAACTTATATCATGCATAAGAGCCACAGACAAGCTTAGGGTTCCAAATTCTGGTTGTGAGAAAATGTTTCAAAGAATAAGCCACGATCTGAAGCAAACCTAGTGCTTCTCTACATTTTATGTCATGACACATGCTACCATGTGGTTATACAATATAATATAACTACTCAAGAGAAAAGTCATTTTTGTCCCTTTAAATGCTCCAATAGCCTCTTAAAAATCTACCTTTGTTGTTTGGGCATAGCTATTCCTATAATAACGTATATATTTCAAATAGTGATTTGATTGTTCCTATACTTCCAAAACAGCTGTTTTCTCCTCAACAACTACCATTTAAAAATACCTAGAACTACATTGTACATTTATGTAACAATGATAGAGTAAATTCTTGTGTGAGAAAACGGACGGTTACATTTCATTTTCAGGAGAAAATCGAGCAGAAAAAAAAAAAGGAAGATTTAAAGATCCACTCATTTTACTTCTAATGTTGTCTCTAGAATACTCACTAAATTTCTGACATAATTTTAACTCCAGCTTTATTAATAAGAAAAAAGATATATATGTTTTCAATAGAAGTTGTTAATTACAATAAGGGCATTTTTTTGCCTTATTTTTGTTTAAATAAAATTTAGAAGCTTCCCCCTAAAATCTGCAGTGAAGGACATATTTCCTTTTTCCTGCCTATCCAGTGTTACATTGTGAACCACAAAGCTTATGTTTAGATAATTAAAGTTTCTGAACACTTTTTGATTAGGATAATAAAGAAATCAAATTTAATTTGAATAATACATTATTTACCTTTTTAATGTTCACTGATACAAGTACTTACTAATTAGAACTTAACTCTTCTTTATTGACTAATATTTCATTTCAAACTTTTGTTTGGCAAATAAAAAAAAAAGAGTATTCAGATTAATGACTGCAGTATTTTAATAGAATTTTAAATCTTATACTTACTCAATAGAGCACAGGGAGTGTATTAGTCTGCTCAGGCTGCCATAACAAAATAAGCCAGATTGGGTGGCTTAAACAACAGAAATTTATTTTCTCACAGTTTTGGAGGCTGAGAAGTCTAAGATCAAGGTGCCAGCAAGGTAGGTCTTATTCTTAGACCATTTTTCTTGGCTTATAGGCAGCCTCCATCTTTCTATCTTTCTGTGTACTCACGTGACCTCTCCTTTGTGCTCACAGAGAAAGAGACAGAGAGAGAGTATTTATCTCTATTCATAAGAGTACTTGTCTCTACTTATAAAAACACTAATCCTATCAGATCAGAGTCCCCACTCTTAGGACCTCATTTAACCTTAATTACTTCTGCAGAGACCCCATTTCCAAATACAGACACACTGGGTGTTAAGAGCTTCAACATATGAATTTGGGGAGGACACACACATTCAGACCATAATAGTGAGCCACATAAAAATGACTTCCTTAAGTATAAACTTACATTTAGCTTAATATAAATATATATGCTTACATATAGGAATATTCATAAGTATGTGTATATACACAGATTAGTATGCACAATATATTTCTTTTTTCTATCAGCTGAGAGGGCTTAGAGACAATAATCCCCAGTAGCAATGAGCACACCTAGCTTTCAGATAATAGCATTATCAAATTAAAAAAAAAAAAAATCTCGTTGGAGAAACGGGTGATTCCAGTACTGGGGCAGGAAATATACTAGATGAGCCTGGTTGGCGAATCTTGAAGTGAAAAAAGGAAGTACAAAAAAGAAACCCATAACGATGGGGGTATATCAGAGGGACACAGGAGATAATTGAAAGAGCTCTCAATGACCAAAGCTAGAACAATTTGTTAAACAAAATAAAGTAGTATTAAATTATAACCCAAAGTATAAAAGAAATATGCATGAATCTGTACTCATATATATATATATATATTTATATATACCTATATATAAACGATTAAATAAATAAATAGAGAATGGACAAATCTCCCAGGGAAAAGGATTTTGAATAATTTACATGGATATTTCACTCACAAAGAAGTAAAGCATAACTCCCCACTTCTTCAGTATGGGCTGACCTAGTGACTTCCTTCCAAAGTGTACATTAAGAAAAAGAGGTATGGGAGAGACTAACTTTATAGTGAAGAAAGGTGACAAACACTACCTCAACCAGGTGATCAAAGTTAAAATCATTAGTGATAAGTCATATTGATAGAATATGACAAGAATGGCACTTCACCTCTTTTTTCCCCCAAAACCCATAACCACATTGTAAACATTGGAAAACATCAAACAAATTTCAAAAGAGGAGCATACTATATTATATCTGATCAGTACTCATCAAAACTGTCAAGGTCTTCAAAAACAAGGTTAGTCCAAGAAACTGTCACAGCCAAAAAGAGCCTAAGGAGATATGACTGCTAAATATAATGTGGTATCTTGGATGAAGTCCTGGAGCAGATAAAGGACATTAGGTAATAACTAAGGCAATCTGAATAAAGTATGGATTTTAGCTAATGATAATTTATCAATATTGGTTCATTAATTGTGACAAATGCACCATACCAATGTAAGATGTTAATAATAAGAAAAAATGGATATGGAATGTGTGGGAACTCTTTGTACTATCTTCAGAATTCTTCTGTAATTCTAGGACTGTTCTAAAACGTAGCTTTTTTTTTTTTTTTTTTTTTTAAATACCCCTTTGGTAAACTAAAAGGAAAAAAAAAAAAACTTGTTATATGTTACTCCTTCTTAGTCACCTAATGGTAAGTCATAAAGCTTTCTGCATCCTGGGAAAAGAGGCAAAATTGACTCTGAACAAAATGATTTAATTTTTGACCTTGAAGTCTTCACTTACAAAGTAGATATAAAGAACAAGTGATGGCTTAGTCCACTTGGAGCAATGTCAAGTGAATGACGTGACATGGAGTAAGGTGTGGAAAAGAGAAGAAAACATTGTGTTCATTACATGGGATCTAAGTAGAAGGAAATGTTTTTTACAGTCTCTCAATTTCATTATATTCTTCAACAAAAGCTTCTCCTCTTATAGATAATACAAACTCCATGAGTCTTCTGTGGAGATAGAGTAGGAATATTAGAGTAATTAATATTATTCTTTCTATTCACTTTACCTGGCAGTTTAAGAAACCTCTACAGAAAAGAAAAATTGTTAGTATAGAAAACAATCAGAGAGCATAGGTTAGGTTATGATTTAAAATGAATTTAAAATCAAGAAATTTATGATACATAATTATTTATTTTATATGTATATATGCATTATACACACACGTTTTATATATACATTATACATGGATGCACACACATGTAATACCCCCATTTGAGATAAGATTTTTCCTGTAGAAACCCTAAGAAGATAGAAACTGAGGGGAAATATTATAAGAATCTTTACCGTTATGAATTTTGCCAAAGAAGAAATATGTGCTGAATATGACATCTGAAAAAAGTAATTAAAGGAAGTAAACTTTTATTCCAAACTACCTTTTAGAGAGCAAACCAATGGAAGATATAGTTCAGATGAAAAGAGTAAACAATATATAAACTTCATAGTTGCTTACTATAATGTAGCCCAAATTTAATAACATGGTATTAACAAATTAATAACATATTACAAAATCAGATCTTCCAAAGAATACTATTTGAGAAGTGCCGTCCTATGTGATTGGTATGTTAAAATCTAATTGAAATCTCTAGTGAATTTCCAGAGCTAAAGGTTAAGTTGTTTTCCAGTAATGATTTAAGAAACCAAGTTATTTGCACCTCTGCTGGAGGCATCTTCTTCAAGGAAATCCTGAAATTTCTTTGTCTGCATTTAATTGTAAGGAAAGCAGTCACTCAAATTTCCCTTTTAAAAGGACCATTTTATAAGTGGTTCCACACTTTGAAGAGAAGTGTAACAAAGGTTTCTCTCTTAAAGACTATTACGACACAGCGAAAAATCACCACTGCTCTTAATTCAGTCCTATGGTAATACTGTCATGAATAATAATCTATATTCAAAAGTTAATGCCTAGGCCTCAGAAACTTCGGCAATGTATATCGTCTTTTCATGTTATTTGTTAAATTTCTTAAGAAATTGGTACCAACCAAATTTTAAGAAGAAATATATATTTTGCAACTGAAAAGAACATTAACTAACATATAATGTTGAGTCATCTTTGCTACTATTTGTGTGATCTTAGGTAACTAAAATCCTGGTTTTCAAATTTTGCTATGTGAAACACACTGAATTAGAAGATTACAACCACTTCATATTTTAAAATTTTAAGCTCACTGGTGGCAGACTTAGTCTCATAGCTATAGAGCAGAGGAGTGCTTGGCACTTGACCACCTAATGATGAATGATGTTATGTTCATTACTGGGAAACTGTTAAACTAATTTACCATGTTTATCAATCATTTTTTCACTTTTATTGTTCATACTAATCATTAAGCTTTGATTCAAGTTGTTTTTGTACAAAATCATTAACTGAGTTTGGCTCCCTTACATGAAAATTAAGACTTGTAGTGGTTAAGCATAATTTTAAAATGTAAGTGGTTAATAAATGGTTAAAAATACCTAGTAGTTTGGATTAAAGACTTAAATATAACACGCGAAACTGTAAAACTCCTAGAAGAAAACATAGGGAAAAACTCCTTGACATTGGTCTTACCAATGACTTTTTGGATTTGATACCAAGTGCACAGGCAACAAAAGCAAAAATAAATAAGTGGGACTACATCAAACTAAAAAGTGTCTGCACAGCAAAGGAAACAATCAACAAAATGAAAAGGCAACCTACAGAATGAGAAAAAAATTTGCAAGCCACGTATTTGGTAAGGGGCTAATATCTGAAATATATTTTAAAAACACACAGTTCAATAGCAACAAACAAACAAAAAACAAATAACCTGATTTTTAAAATGGACAAAGGACTTAGACATTTTTTAAAAGAAGACAGGCATATGAAAAGGTGTTCAACATCACTAAACATCAGAGTAATGCAATGCAGATCAAAACCACAGTGAGATATTACCTCACACTTGTTAGGATAGGTATTGTCAAAAATACATGAGTTGGCAAGGGTGTGGAGAAAAGAGAACCCTTGTGTGCTGTTGGTGAGAATGTAAATTGGTTCAACCATTCTAGAAAACAGTATGGATGTCCCTCAAAAGATGAAAAATAGAGCTACCATATGATTCAGCAATCCCACTTCTGGGTGTATAGCCACAGGATACAGATCTCAAAGAGATATTTGCGCCCCATGTTCATTCAGCATTATTCACAATAGTCAAGATATGGAAACAACCTAAGTGTCCATTGACAGATGAATAGATAAAGAAAAAAATGTGCTATATATACACAATGAAAATCAGCCTTTAAAAAGAAGGAAATTCTGCCATTTGTGACAATACGGATGATCCTAGAGGACATTATGCAAAGGTGAAATAACCCAGACACAAAAAGACAAATACTGATCCCATTATATGTGGAATCTAAAAAAGTTAAACTTATAAAAGCAAAGAGCAGAAGGGTAGTTGCTAGAGGTTGGGGGGTGAGTGAAATGGAGAGATATTGTTCAAAGGATACAAACTTTCAGTTATGAGATGAATAAATTCTAAGTTATAGCATGGTTACTGTAGTTAATTATACTGTGTTGTTTACTTGAGATTTGATGAGAGCAGATTTTAAGAGTCCTCACTACACACACACACACACACACACACACAGACACAAATAGTAACTATGAATCGTGATGATGTGTTAATTAATTTGATTATGATAATTGATATATAATATGCATATATATAAAATCACATTGTACACCTTAAATATATACAATTTTTATTTGGCAATTATGACTCAGTATAGCTGGAAAAAGAGATCTAGTAGTTTTGCAGCTTGATATATAAAAATAAGTTTCCAGCTGTTTAATATGGACTATCAATCAAGTTATTTTACCATGCATATGTATCTGGGTATATATTTTGCATGACAATTTTATAAATTTCTAAAGGAAGGTGTTAGTCTAATTAATAAGAGGAAGTACCTTTCATTTAAAAATTAAAATTCCATTTTTGTATTGGTGTTCATTTTGTATTTGTATTTGGGTAACTATTTCTTAGCCTTCTGTACTTTTTACTGAACTCTACTTCCATGACAATGACTACCAAGAAATTCAAAGCGTGGATTTAATTTACCTATCAACTCTAAATACATTATATCTTACTGTCAGACAATAAATTTTGTAATAAACAAAAGACTCCTTAATTCAATTACAATTAACGATGAAAGTGTAAACATCATATTGTTTGAAAATTTTCTTGTTTATCAGATATTTTCTCAAGTTTTAGCTGACATACACAGATATACCACAGTAAAGACCGAATGCTAGGTGATAACTGTGGAGAAATTAAGATTTGTACATGGTTTTAAAGTATTCATTATGGTAGTTGTATAGGGAATGCTTATATCAAAATGTTTAACAATGTGTAATAGTAGAGACATTTTGACTGGAGAAGGTCCAGAATGGAGGAGCACAGAGTGGTTTTATATATAACATATATAGCATAGCATAATATATATAAAATAAGCATAGCATCATTGAATAAACAAGGTCAAAGTATGTTTAGAAATCACTTCTAGCAATCAAATTTTGAAGTACATGCACAATCTTTGAAGATATAATGAAGAAAATAATACAACTGCATTAAATATTCTCTTTAAAAAACAATACTGTGAAGGAAAGAAACAAATTGGTCTGACTGAGCTCCCTATTTCTCACGTTTGCTCATGTAAAGCCAAGAGTGATGGAGGAATTAAAATCTTAATAGGAAATCTTGTGCTGACTTGAACCATTATAGGTTCCTACTAAGCAGCCTCATTTTGCCTCCCAACATTTTGCTCCAGTGTTTGTAAAGCAGACAAAAAAGTTAAATTGGAAACAAACAAAAAGCCTGTTTTCTAAAGCATCTGAGAACCAATAGACTTATTTTCTCTGGTGCACTAACACCTTCCTACTGCAGAGAAGTGTCAATGTTGTTTCCTAAACTACAGTTTACTGGCTGATTATGAAATACTTATTTTAGCCATATCTTGATGTGAAGGATAGATTTATATAAAAATATTTCTTAGGAATATCTTCAACACTATATCTTATTCTGTTGATATGCCTCAAAAGTACTATAATTAATAATCCTAATAGTTATAAACTTGTTTCACAATAGGCCCTTTGGTTACCCATTTAATTAATATGAATGATTTATTCTTAGCCACCATATCTATCCATGATTATTGGGACTCACAAACTCACTGAGAAAACATTCATGGCTATGAATTTTAAACATAATTCTGCCACAAATGATAACATACTGAATAAGTTTTTCCTACATGGCCACAATAACTAGTCCTCAAAAAGTTTGGCTGGATGGAGAAATTACCAAGTAGTCTATAATCTGGCTAACAGTAATATTGAGGTGTATAATTTAATGCTAAAATATTATAGTTCTGATTATAAATATTATAGCAATTACTGAGGAGAAAAGCGTAATGATGAAATAATAATTTGACACATGGCAATTGGTTCAGTTTTAAATGGGAATATGTCTGCCAAAATCTTCATACTCAAAAGTTTTTCCAATATCAGAAAACTTTTAGTAGATACAGGACTGCGTAGAGGTCCTTTGTCACTAATTCATTCAGAATTTTTCAAGCATTATTTTTTCAAGCACTGTGCTGAGCACAGAGAAATCAAAGAAAAATGAGACACTGTTCCCACCCTTAAGAATTTCACAGTTCAGTAAGGGATGCAAGTGCACAGAATGATAACTACAGTGAAATGTGATTAGGATTAAAATAAGAGATGGACAAGGAGCCAACAGACCACAAAGAAAGGAAAAAACTAAATTGGCCTGGGGGGCATCAGGAAAGGATCTATAGAGCATGATTCATATGAATGATATCAGGAAATGGATAAGTTTTCAAATGAAAAAAGTAATCAGGAAAATACATGCCCATCAAAGGAAGTAATGTATGCAAACACTTAGGGTTGTACATGGGCATCACGAGTCCTGTGATAATTCCAATAAAATGGGAGATTAGGGAATATAGTGGGAAGAGACAGAGGTAAAATTAAAATACTGGTAGTGGCAAAATTATGAAGGGAGGTCCATGCAGATGATGCTAAGAGGTTTCATCTTTGCCCCATTGTTGGTGGTATAATTTATAGCCCACCTGGGGACTCATCTGACACAACGGGAGGGCAATAGCTGAAACAAATCTACGACAAGACTGTCCTGAATAAACCAGAGCATGTGTTCAACTATGCAATGGGGATCAGAACTGTTTAGGTAGGGCAAGAACATAAGATCGGCTTATTTATTATACTAATTCTCATATTAATGCAAGGGAGAACTTGAATAAAATAAAACCATTTTGAAGCTTGTTACAATAATTGCAGTAATGATGTAAGTCAATAACAATGGTGATGACAAGAACAGAGAATTAATTCTATACATCTGAAGTAGAATTAATAGCCTATCGATTGAGAGACAGAAGGGGAGAGAATGTCCAGGTTGTCTCAAAAGAATTTCCCACAGGGAATGTGTGTATACTGGTAACATTTAGAGAATTCTGTAGGAGGAGAAGTATTGCATGGGGGGATGAGAATAAAAATGCGGCTACAAAATGAGCTCAATTTTAAGCCTGTTAAGTTTGAAATGCTTGTAGCAGACCAGGAAATTGAAAGTCTACTTGTGGACAGAGAAGAGAAGTTAATTTACAGTTATATAGTACTTTCAGAGCTATACACATGCAAGGAAGAGTTGAGGCCAGGAGAGTAGACGAGATCACGCATGTTATCTACTGATTTATAGAGAGAAAAAAGGACCAAGTTAGTGTCATAAGAAACACCAACATTTAATAGTTATTTTCAATATCTCATTTAACTTCTAGAAAATATCTTCATGAGGAATGATTACAAGCATCACTTCAAGACTTTTATCTTCAAAAATGTGTCTATGGAATTGATGGTTAAATGATTAAAGATGTTGGATGAATGGGTCTGAGACATTTCTTCCCCAGTGGGAGCAAGAGGCTAACAAATTATGGTACTTAATATTGTTTTATTTGTCCTCTCAAGTGAATCAGATCTGGAGACATCTGACTGTGAAATTAACAGGACATTAGTGAGAGAAGATAAAAGTAAAACTTATAACCAAAGCAGGAGTCTATTTATGACTCCAGAATCATGTTAGGATCAAAAAGTTTTAAAGGTGCATTGAAATCCAGATGATAGAAAGACTAGAACCAAATAAACTTTTATTACTTCAACTATGCTGCTATGGCTAAGCTGAAATTCTAGGTCAAGTGTAACCCCAGCTGCAGAGAACATGAGATGTAAATCTTGAAAGTTAGGATGGAAACCCAACAAGAGGTTATCTTAGGTTTAATTATACTGAATATTTAGTTCCTCTGACTAATCCTGGACATTACTTGGATAACTAAGAATGACAACAATGTTTAGGTTAATTACTGTTAGAAATATTGTATTGATTTTTAAATTACGAGGAATCCTATAGGGCATGCCTTAAGATTATATCATGGTTGAGTTATTTTTCCAGACACAAAACCTAGTTGTTTATGAAAAGTCACAAAACCTAAGAAAGATTGAATATAGTAAAGGAAATTATAATTATTGCTTGATTATCAGTTTCCATCTATGTAAATATATTAAACAAGGAAACATGAGGTACTCAGATTTCTTCAGTATGGGCTATTTATCACACAGGGTCAATATAGTTCGAGCATATTCACGATGATTAATGCAGTACAATTAGAGGCAGATATGTAGGCAGAGGCAAGACTCATTTTACGGTAAAGAGAAACCTTTTTAAAAATTTTTTCCAGTCTCATTCTAACTTTTCTCTTTGTTCAATAACAAATTTCAGAGTTCACTTAATTGCACCAAATGGTCATGAGGAAACAGCAGCTGCAGACTTACACTAAGCAGATAGTTTTGAGGAACACTGTCATTTTTCTATTTGTTCTATCACTAGTGATAATTCGGCTCACTTCCTAGCAGTTGGATACTTTCTGTACAAAAGAAAATATAAAACTAAATTATAGACGTTATGCAGAGCCTGAGAGAGAAAAGAAATGAGAAGATATAATTGAACCTGTAAAGGGTTTACTTGTAGATGGGACATTTCCTCCTGGGAAATGAAAGATCTCACAGTAATACAATGAATATACTTCTGATTTATGGTAATTAATTCTGAATGTGGGTTATCTACCACATTGCTCACTGTACAAGATGAATTGTACAACTGAATTATCAGGGTCCTGGAAGTAAAATTAGCATAACCTTAGCTGAAAGTGAGGATTTGTACCTCGTCGTCACATTGAAAGCATAGATCAAGCCATCCTGTCTTACTTTGCTGCCCGAAGGTCCAATTATAAAAAGGAAATGAGGCAAAGAAGGAACAGCTTTCCTATGTGTTCTTCCATGACATGAGTTTTTTTGGTTATCACACAAAGTTTATGGGAAGATTGAGGTACCTTCACTCCATTAATTCTGACCTCAAGATAAGAGTCAGATGAGGATAGATATTGTCCCCTGTGGAAGAATGTTTCTTCATACCAAATTTGGAAGAGAATAGTGGAGTCCAAAGTATAGCAAGGTATGCGTAATTGCCTCTACTAAAACGGCAAAGCATTAGAATGTGTTCCCAATAGAAATTTTGGAACTGGCTTGCTTGAATTTGTATGCCACTTCCTCTTGGACAGTTTATTTGAGATTTAACCATCATTACTGACTGTATCAATGCTGCAAAACCCAGCCCTAACATTTAGCCTCCAGCTATTTCTAAAGGAAAACAAACAATTAATGGGACATTTTCATTCTCTCTTTGAACTGCTAAGTGGTAAGTTTGTTTAGGCAAAATGCTAGAATCAGTGGGTTTAAAGAGAAAGTTGTAAGGTAATCAATACCATCTATTCAAGAGAACACAATGAGAGGACATTTATATAGTCAGAATCAAATCTAGGGGCTGAATTTACACAAATTTAAATACTCACCTAAAAGCAGAAAAAGGTAAACCATCTAAATTTTTCTTAGGATTCAAGATATAGGATCCAATAGAATAATTTCTGAATTTAAAGTTTTTGAATTTTTTTCATTATGTTTTATTAGACTTTATTTCTTAAAGCAGTTTTAGTTTCACAGCAAAATTGAGAGAAAGATATCGAGATTACCCAACTCCCACATGCACAGCCTCCTCCATTATCAACTCCCCCCACCAGAGTGGGACATGGGGTAGCACTGACACATCATTATCACCCAAAGTCCAAAGCTTACAGTAGTCTTCACTTTTGGTGCTGTACATTCTATTTGTTTTGAAAAATGTATAATGACATGTATCCACCATTACAGTATCATACAGAGTAGTGTCAATGACCTAAAAATCCTCTGTGCTTCACTTCCTTCCAGACGCCTGGTAACCACTGATACTTTTGCTGTCTCCATAGTTTTGCCTTCTCCAGAAGATCATATAGCTAGAATCCTACAGTACACGGTATTTTCAGATTAGCTTCTTTCACTTAATAATATTCATTTAAGTTTTCTACATGTATTTTCATGGCTTGAGAACTCTTTCATTTTTATTGCTGAATAATATTCCATTGTCTGGATATATTACAGCTTATCCATTCCCGTACTGAAGGACATCTTGATTGCTTCCAAGTTTTTGCGATCCTGAATAAAGTTGCAAAAAACATTTATGTGCAGGTTTTTGTGTGGACATAGATTTTCAACTCATTTGGGTAAATGCCACAGAATGCAATTGCTAGATCATATGGCAAGAGCATGTTTAGTTCTATGAAAAACTGCCAAATTGTTTTCCCAAGTGGCTGTACCATTTTGCATTCTTCCCTCAATAAATGAGAATTCCTATTCCATATCTTTGCCAGCAGTTTAGCGGTGTTAGCATTTTGGACTTTGGCTACTCTTAAGGTGTGTAGTAGTATTTTATTGTTTCAGTTTGCAATTCCCTATTGACACATTATGTTGAAAATTGTTTAATATGCTTATTAAAAAGCTTAGCCATTTGCATATCTGCTTCAGTGAGATATCTGTTAAGGTCTTTGGCCCATTTCTTAATCAGGCTCTTTATATTCTTATTGCTGAATTTTAAGAGTTATTTGTATATTTTGGATAATAGTCCTGTATCAGATGTGACTTTTGCATATATGTTCTACCAGTTGGTAGTTTGTCTTATTCTCTTGACAGTGTGTTTTGCAGAGCAGAAGTTTTTAATTTTAAAAAAGCTCAACTTATCAATTATTTCTTTTATGAATCATGCCTTTCGTGTTGTATCTACAAAGTCTTCACCATATCCAAGGTCACCTAGATTTTCTCCTGTGTTATGTTTTAGGCATTTTATAGTTCTGCATTTTACAGTTTGGTCTGTGATCCATATTAAGTTAATGTTTGTGAGGAGTGTAAGGTTTGTGTCTAGATTTTTTCTTTTTTTTTTTTTTTTAGATGAGGATGTCCAGTTGTTCCAGCACTATTTATTGAAAAGACTATCTTTGCTCTTTTTTCAGAAATTAGTTGACCATATGTACGTGGGTCTGCCTCTGAGCTCTCTATTCTGCTCCACTGATCAATGGTGTATTTTTTGGCCAATACCACATTGTCTTGATTACTGTAGCTTTATAGTTAGTCTTGAAGTCTTGAATTTAAGCAGTGTCAGCCTTCCAACTTTGTTCTTCTCCTTCATTATTGTGTTGGCTATTCTGTGTCTTTTGCCTTTCCTTTCTATGCAAACTTTAGAATCCATTTATCGATTCCACAAAATAAGTTGCTGAGATTTTGATCAGGATTGCATTGAATCTGTAGATTAAGTTGGGAAGAATTGACATCTTGACAATGTTGAGTCTTCCTATCCAGGAGCAAGACAAATCCCCCCATTTGATATCTTTCAGTAGAGTTTTTTTTGTTGTTTTTTTGTTTTTTTGTTTTTGTAGTTTTCCTCATGTAGATCTTGTATATATTTTATTAGATTTATACTATTTCATTTTCAGGGGATGCAAATGTAAATGGTAATATGTTTTCAATTTTAAATTCCACTTTTTTAATGGCTGGTGTATAAGAAAGTAACTGACTTTTGTAAACTAACCTTGTATCCTCCAACCTTGCTATAATCATTTATTAGTTTCAGGAGGGTTTTATTTATTTATTTTTTTTTTGTAGATTCTTTTGGATTTTCTGAATTGTTATTCTTAGCCCTTCAGTTATATATTGATATCTTTCCCTATTCCTTATTCCTCTCATATAGGCAATTTAATCAGTATCAGAAAGTAGCATGTTGGGTTTCAGGTTCACACTCTGCAAGTCACGTTCTCCCAGTGCATGCCCCTACAACATGGGTTCCATGCTTAAGCCCCAGCCTCATTCCTACAGAAGTAATTGAGACTCCTAAGTCTCATGGGAATGTTTCTTATTGCGAATTCCTTGGACTCCAAGCAAGAGCACACTGTCCCTACTTACACAGCTCCTTATGGACTACCCTTCCAAAAAGGCTCCTGCCATGTTACAGCTTTGCTTGTGATGGTGGCACATTGAAAACAACCCAATAATCCTTCATTATAGAAACAGTCAGTTAAATCCTTGAGCATCCACACAATAAAAAAAAATATGCAACTTAAAAAAGAATGAAGCAAATCTATATATTCTGTATATTATTTAAAAGTGGAGTGGCAAGAGTGAATTGTAACTGTTATACTGAATGTATAGTATGACCACATTTGAAAAGAAAAAAGCAGTATATTGCCATATATTAAACATCTAAACATCACAGAAAAAAATATCAGAAGAGTAGTATAGCATGTTATATTATGTGATTACTTCAGGGTCAGATAGGAAGAGGCAGAGGGTAAGTGGAGCAATAAGGGGAATTTTAATTGGTATATAAAATAGTAATGATTGGATTTTTAATTGTTCTCTACTCACAAGAAGAAAAAAAATACTGGTCCTTCCCTCTACCCTTTAGTGAAATTCCATTCTTTGTAATAATATCTTTAACAGCAATATTGACTTTTATACAAGGAAAGTTTAAAAAGTAATGTTTAAATGAAGTTTATGAGCATTTTATGCTTTTTAAATTTTCCTAAATTATCAATAAAGGGAAAAGGAAGATGTGCAGCTGGTTTTATCTTCTAGCATCATACCAATAGCATAAAATGCATTCTTTAGAATAAATTCCTTCCTCTGTCTATCTATCCATCCGTCCAACCATCTAGTGCTAGCAGCAGCTATTTATATATGGATATGTATCCTTTTATATATATAATCATATACACACACACACATATATATATATATATATATATATACACAAAATGATCTTAACACCAGCCTGTTATTTGAAAATGGAACCTCCGGCTGCCCTTTTGAGCATGGCCCCAAAATATGGTCAAAGGAAAACTTGTACATTAAACATTAAATTCTTAGGTAACCATCTGGCATGATATATCCCCTTGACTTTATAAGTGAATGAATATATATTTTTCCTGCCGTGTTGTTGTTCAAGTACAAATTGGAGTTAATTTTGTTGTAAAACAAACAAAACAAAACAAACAACAGCAAAAAAAAAAAAAAAAAAAAAGCAGAGCAAAGAGATAGAACAAACAGCATTGACCTGGCAGAATATTTTGCAAAAATGCTGCTCTGCTCTAATAAAAATTCTACGCCTGTGTGTGTGTGTGTGTGTGTGTGTGTGTGTGTCTTTAAGAGTGTGAGAGGAAAAATAATCTTAGATGTATCTACGACAACCCAGGTGGCTATTTAATCCTCCCAATAACACTTTAAGGTAAATGTTATCATCTTCATGTTATAAATGAGAAAATGGAAACTCAGAAAGACCCAAGATCTGATTGATTCTAAAATGTCTAGGATTTTTCATAGTTTTTGTATCACAGTCTTCTACAGAACAACCACTTCCCTTACGCTGCTGTCTATCTGCTCAAGTCCCAACTCTCTACCCTGGGTGAGGTCCTACTTACTTTACAACCATGATCTTGACTTTTCCCAAATCCATCATCTCATTTTAAAATACACGTATCCTTGCTTTGGTGCAATATCCTATTAGGTACTAAGTTTTAATAAAGTAGACTCCTGAAAGTGGGTTAAAACTATTATATCCTTCTCATGCTGTCGTTCTAGGATTATTTTATTTTTCGTAAAATCTTAAAATTTGAACAGGCAGTATAAATGAATTTCCCCCCATGTGTAAGCATACAGTCAGCTGCATCCTGAAAATTAGTACACCATTCATTTTAACAGCCATAATAATAACAATAAAAGTTTAAAGATGCAAAAGCTTTTAAAATGAATAAATACCTAACTGCAAGATTTCAAGCATAAGAGCAAACTGGTTGAACAAATAATTCAGGACATGACCTCTTATTTGGCTGCCCTTGACTCATAGTATAGTGGTTAAATACTTGTTCATTATTTACCATTTATTTATTTATTATTTGTAGAGAACTCCTAATTCTGTGGCCAATTACAGAAAGTATACAACTATTTTTATTGACATACTGTAGCACAAGTATTTAAAAATTTTTATTTATGAACACTTTAGTGAAAGTGAACAAAAATTAATATTATGAATTTGGGCTGAGGTATTTCCTCGGTCTGGTTAACCCAAAAACATGTTTTCAATGAGAAAATATTTTAGCACTGGGCTGAAGCTTGGAAGAAATGTGTTATTAGCATTTTTGTGAAAGATGTAAGTTCTTAAGAAATAAAAATTTCTGGATTTTAGCATTTCTTTGCAGTTTATAAAGATTAGTTGGAGAACCCACAGCAGTAGTTTCAAAAATGCTGGTAATTTAAAGTAATCAAACATGTCTGGGATATCCTTCAAAGGTTGGTTAAACATCTTATAAAATTCATTAGCAAATCCATCTGGACCAGGGTCTTTTCCAGATGGGAAACTTTCATTACTACCATCATTTTTCATGGTTTATTATAGGTATAGTTTTATTTTGGGAGAGTTGCAGATAGATGTGTACAATAAATAAAGTAACACAATTGTTTAATATTCATTCAAGAGATCCTTCTGTACAATCACAAGGAAAAAAGCAATATCATATTTCTGATGAGTCTGAGTTAACACAGACTTTTTTATTTTTATGATTCAGAAATATGTGCATTTTAAAATTTGAACTAGTAAAAATGTTGAGAACCGTACAACCTTTTTAAAAAATGATACAATCTTTCCTTTTACCTTGGCAGCTCCATTAATTCTAGACAGTGAGATGTAACGTCTGAATATATAAAACTTCCCGACAATGCTAAGTTTTTACAAATTGGCACTTTAAGACACATCCGTGGTAAATTAACTGGTGGAGAAAGAAAACATTCAGAAATATATAGAATCAATTACTTGAATATTTGTTCAATTAAATTTGGCAAATATTTGTGAATTGTTATTTTAAGCCAGGAATTGTCATAGGAATAAATTTAAAAATATGTAAAATATAAATAATAGTTTAGGAGGGGAGATAAAAATACAAAGAAATTATAGTTTGATAAGTGAGGCAAAACAGGCATGATTCTGGAATTTTGTAAAAGCCCCACAGATGCAAAGATACTAAAAATGCTCTTCTGGCATTTATGGAAGGAAGAACATTCCAGAGCATGACACATCCAGAAACTTGGAAGTAGTCTCTTTTTCTTTACAATGGCAATAAAATGTTGGTTTGACTAATATAGAATTGGGGATTTACAAAGACTACATCATATCCTCTTACACCATGGAAGAGAACATGCTCCAAAGAAGAGATCAGGCTCTCTCTGCCTTAGCATCATTTGAAACCTCCACTTCATAAGAGTCAAGTAGAGGAAGAAGTGATTGGGGAAGGGGGGAGGGGGAGAGCACAAAAAAAAGAAAGATGAGCAAAGGTCCAAGTAAACCATTGGCTTATGCACCTTTGAAGGCCATAGTAGAAGAATATGGAATTCTGGAGACAAGGGACACTGGTACAAGCTGTTGTTGCACTGCATGCTACTGTCTAGAACTTGTCTGTTAATGAATCTAGAACTTCTATCCCATGGACAAGGCCACCTCTGAGAGACTCACCTTGCTCATTCCAAAATAACCCCGGTTGCTCCTTTGCCTTGTACTTGTGACATTCTGTACTAGTACTCTTCTCAGTTGTGGCAGCGTGTAACATGTGTACAATAAGTCATCGCTTCTGCTGTTTTAGCTGAAGAATCACAGAGAGAGAGAGAGAGGAGAGAGAGAAAGAGAGATCAACACAATGTTAGGGGCATGTGATCTGAAAATGACTGACATGAGTATTCATCAGATAAGTTCAAAAATACATTTAAATCAATGCCCCTGATGAAATTACTAAACAGGCTGAAACATGCCACCAACAGGCTTGAAATGTTAGCTAGGGTCAAACAACCTTAGACAAGGACATTTAGCTGAGCTACAACCCACTTTCCCTGTAGGACTGAGCTGACTTTTATTATCCCAAGAAATTTGTTATACTAAATTAAGTTGAGGTGTTCCCTTCCCCACCTCTTTTCTTCCCCACAGAACATAAGGCACAGTTGCTTTACACAGCTCAATCTCCTTCATGGCCTGGGGACATTCTGGGGTAGTAGGAGAATTCTTCTTTTACAGAAACACACATACACATATACACACAGTAGCACACACCCAGCTGTTTGACTCACTGTTGTCAGAAGCGATTCGTTCTGAAGGGAGGGGGGTGAGTAACGAATGCCTACACTAATTTACACCGTAAAGAGGACACAGATGGGTCACCTGATTACATATTACGATTGACCTTCAACTGGCAGCATACCCAGAGGCAGAGGGACAATATTCCCAGAGGCTGTATTTCCAGGGGCTGCAGCTGTTGTCTTAGGGACCAAATCCATGGTTTACTTGGACCTTTGTCTCATCTTTCTTCTTTTGTGCTCCCTGCCTACCCCCTTCCCTAACCACTTCATTCATGATCTAGACAAACCCAGCCCAGGGAGGGTAACCTAGGCTCTTAGCCTGCATTGGCTAACAGAACCTGGTGAAGAACAGACAGACCTGGGTCCCACAGCTGAGACACGTAAGATTTGGAGAACAGTTTTACCCTTTCCAGGGTTGATCCAGAGAAATTTTCAATCTCATAGCCCTCCTGTACTGAATGCAGGTGACTCTGAGCCATTCTTAATGGAAATACATACACGCACAGAGAACAGTTTACAGCAGATGTTTTCTCTTGAGAACCCCTTTCAACTGACCTTCCCTCATGATTTGAAATTGGCAAAATCAATGACTTCTCAGGTAAATACTTCTCAAATTTAAATTCGAAGAGCATGAAATGTAATAGACATATGTAGGAAACAAAGGCATTTTGATGGTTCAATCAGTTTGAGGGAAGTCTGAGTTAAACGAACCAAATAAGTTAGATTGCAGGAATTCTCAGACTTTCATATGTTCATATAAATCCTAAATCTCTAAAAAAGATATGTAATAGTGAATATTTCCCAAATTACTTAAAAATGGAATTATTTCTGTCTAGCCACCTGTATCTCACTGGAGACTGGTTTTCTGTGGACTGAAAAATGCTGATTTAGTGCAAGCAGTCTTCAAAAGTTCATGGAAAGATTTGTGTTTTCTTTTAATTCCATTTTTCCGTGAACTTTTTGAAGTACTCTGTAATAACAATAATAATAGCTAATATTTACTCACAAGACTAGAATTCTGTGTGTCTTGAATCAACCTCAGGAATATGTATTTTAAGACATTAACTAATCATTCTATTTTCACAAATTATGGATCCACAGTAAGTAAAACCTCTCTAACTAAATAATTTATTAAAGTTCTTTTAAGTTAGGGGCAGAGAGTAGAAAGAGAAAAGTTGGACAAGAACATTCTTGGGGATCTTCCAAAGCTCAAGGGAAGAAAAACAATAATAGTGGCAAAAGTTGGGGTGAATAAGTAAACTCCATAAGAGTCTGTGTTAAAAGACAATTATTTTTGGAGCTCTAACACCTTAAGACTTTGTAATTCACCATCTTAGTTAAGGCATAATCTGTTGTGATTTAATCTAATAAGAATTGGTTAAGTGTCTTCTCTATACAGACATTTACCACAAATGATTTAAAGCTGTGGGTGGGAGAGGGTGTAAGTTCATGCTATATCAGTTTTGGTGAGGTTTAAAAAGATAATTCAAAATAAAGCATCAAAGGAATAGCATGCAGAAAGTCACATGGTGAAGCAAACATAATAAAAAACAGACTGTGTATATATTATACCATGTGCAAGAGGAAGGAATGAAAAGATTTAGAGCCTGACAGGAAGAAAGTGTAAAGGCTTTGCGGGAGAGGTGGGATTTAAGCACAGCTTTGAAGAAGCGGGAAAACAGTGACAGGAGAAGAGCATACTACGTGAAAAAGACAATTTAAAAAAGTAGGGCTGACAAGTAAGCTCAGTTGGTTAGAGTGTAGTGTTATAACACCAGTGGCAAAGGTTCAGATCCCTGTACTGGCCAGCCGCCAAATATATATATTTTTCAGATCCCTGTATCAGCCAGCTGCCAAAACATATATATATATATGTGGCATGTTGGGAAAGAGGTGCAGGACCTGTTCATAAAGAGACAGTTTCATTTTGTTGGATTATGGGATCATATGAGGAGGTGGCAATATATAAAGTAGGAAAAATAGATTGATGTCAAATCATGGAAAATCTTGAATACCATATTGAAGAGTGTGAAATTTGGTACTGACGAACTTCTGAAGTTTTCAAGAATGTGCCTGTAAGGAATAAAATAAGAAAGAGATTTTGGGCAAAGGTGAACAGGAATGGGTTAAAACTCCTGATAAGATTTAGAGCAGAGGATGAGACCACAGTGCAACCTCTTAATTCTGCCTCTGCTTCTGTGAGTCATTAGTAAATGCTCAAGTGCCAATCCGTGTTGGGTCACTCAGAGATATGTTAAGCCACTAGATTATATAGAAATTTAATATGTGAATGGAAGAGAGTCAGCCTGGGTAGACAGTCTTGTTAACATGCGACACATTTTAAAGACCTCTGATATTTGCAGTGATAAAAAATATTAAAGTGTTTTCACAGTTCTAGGTTTTCAAAGAAATTGCATTTGCATAGTAAATAGACCCCAACTTTCTCTTCTATATTCAGTGGACACTGTATAAGAAAGATAAAAATCAGTTTGTATATTTTAAAACTTTACTAAATATATATGTACACACACACACACGTGAGGGTACTTCAAAAGGTTTGTGAAAAAAATAGAATTAAAAGATAATACAAATCTTTCCGTGAACTTTTTGAAGTACCTTTGTATATGAAAAAGTTCATGGTAAGTACCCTCGTATTCAAAGAGATCATGGAAAATTTCATATTATCCTTTAATTCTATTTTTTCACGTACATTTTGAAGTACCCTAGTATATGTATACATAGCTATTTCAAGAAATTATTAGTGCACACCTACACACTTTTAATAATTCTTTTTGCCATACCATAGTGTGAGAATGTCAATTTCATTCCTTGGTGTCTCTGTGATTATTTCACATCACTGCTAGTCCAAAAGAAATACCTAATAGTTCCATTACTTAGTAGTTAGGTCCCAACAACTCAGTATTTACAATTTAGAAACCATTTGCAAAAATAATACCCATATATTGAAAGAATAACATTTCTATTTCATTCTTAAATAAGCACAATTATTTAACCATGGGATGTGTGCAACTGATGGATATTGCCTGTCTTGGAGTATACAAAACTTGGATTCAAGTTCGGCACTGCTACTCGCGCATATCCCCATTCATGGCAATCACAAAAGACTCAGCTTCACAAAATGTATTGACATTATCGAAAGGCATGTAGTGCTATCTAATGCTGAAACTGTGAATTATCTCAGATTTGCTGATTTGTGCAGTGTTGCTGTGTTTTCCTTGAAAATATTAAATATTTCAGGGCCCCTCTGTGAGCTCACTACAGTACCACAGGGTGTCTTTGCACAGTTTGAGGACCCTGGCCATAGTGCTTACTTCTGAACACCTGGCCAAGACATGAAAGTAGCAGGTGATGGTGGGAAAGGAGGAATAACAAGTGTTTCAAAGTACAAGAAAATGACTTTTGATGAGGCAAAATATTTGAAATGATTTGAAGCTCATATACATGCGAGTAATATTTTCTTCTTACTGATCATATAGCAAAGCTAATGGTGTCAGGCAACCAGCTCTCACTCCCATGTAAGTTTCCCCTTAAATACTTCTCTTACTCCACTGAGTTCCGCTCAGTCTCTAGGATCAGGATTAGGGTATTTTTGTTTAAGGAGACTTTGTTAGTTCCCACTAATATTAAGTCAGTACCCAACAATACTGCTTATTAGTAGTATTGTTAAATACTTATTAAATAGTAGTTTTGAAATATTGGAAATATTTTGGATTACCCAAGAGAGGATTTTAACTCTCAAGCTTATTTTTCCTATGGTAGGTTAATTTTCTTTTTGTCCTTACTCAGACATTGGAAATTAAAATGTGCCTGCATACCAGCCTCTCAGTGACTGTCTCCAGGTCTCCAGTGTCTGCCAGAAGAAAATGATTTTTAAAAGCCCACATATTAGGGCAATTTCTTATATTTGCAAAAGAAAACAAAAGCCTCTAGAGTATGCACAGTTTCAAGTACATTTTTCATGGGTACATTGCAGACTTTTAATACCTATGACCAACATTTAATTCTCTGATAGTTTGGGAAAATAGATTTGCTGTCAAGAGAAGTTTTAACTTTAGAAAAACTATATTCTTATCTATATAAAAAAATTCACATATGTTAACCTGCCTCTATCATGACGTGCTATGACATTCATTTTTCTCTTCATGTAATAAATATGAATCTTTTGCCTTTTACATAAAATGCTACAACACTGATGAAATAAATAATAAAGCAAGATAGCTGCTTTATATTTCTCTATTTAATCATGAAGAAATCTTTAAGCAACTGCTACTATTTTTCCAGGTATATTCTATAATTCTTTTGGAGTTTTATTTTTGGAGTTTTATACTCCTTACCTTTAACATTTGAAGATAATAAAATGGAGTAACACAATAAAATCCTAAATTTCTTCCTTTACATAATCTATGAATTCTGTTTAATGTTAGTCTCAGAAACACATTTCACAGATTGAGAAGGTGTTTGATTACAAAAGGTCAAAGCAAAATACTGACATATTTAACCAATACATTTTTTGCAGACTGTTTATAGGAATTCTCTGAGTTGCATAGCAACAGTCTTTTTAATTACTGCTTGCTATCCAGATTTTAATAATTTAATTAGTATTTTTTGCTTCATTAAATTGCTACACCCAATAGATTTAATGAATTCAATTCACATCATGTTTTAAAAGGTTTTTTTCACATGTTGCTGTGCAACTCAGAACATGAACCACATTTATCTTCTATTCAGATGTAGCATAACACAAAGAAAATATTTTTCTTTTAGATATAACTAGTCTATCATCTGAAAGAGAAAGAGAAATTTGGAGATGGACATGCTTGTCCAAATTATACCATGTTCAAAAAAATGAGAAATTTCAGAGATGGGGGGTTTTCTTTTTTTAAGATAAGAAAAATAAATAAATTTGAAAAGAAAAGTACTACTTTAATCCCTTGTAATAAAGCTTTAAAAGTTGCTCTCATGAAATATGCAGTTAGGGTATTGCTATAAATCGAGATGTATGATTAATCTTTAAAGACTGGCTTTCCTTTCTCTTAATTCTAATATCCTTATAATGCTCAATAATTTACAGTCTGAGTTTCATATCAACAGCATTTCTTAGTAGCTCACCCCCCTCGCTCTTTGCATCTCCACCTAGAAGTCTTATTTATATAGCTCCCTAAACTTAACATGGTCAAAATGGAATCCTTATTCCCAACGTTTGCTTTCATCTCAGTCTTCTTTACACTAGTAAATGACTCCAGTGTGCGTGCAAGTGCTCAAGCCAATAATTCAAGACTATTCTTTGATCCTCCCTTTCCCTGCACCCCCTACTATATATTTAATTTAATTAATCAGTTTTATTGATTCTACCTACAAAGCGTGTCAAATCTGTTGACTTCTCTCCATCTTTTCTATCACCTACCTAGACCAAGACATCATCATCTCAAGACTCCATCATCTCAAAGCAGTCTCTCTGATTCCACTTAATCTCTCTACATTCCATTTTGCACACAGTGGCCAATGAAATATTTATATAACATAAATTAGAACATGCAAAGCCCCTGTCAAAACACTGTCTGTGGCTTCTCTTTGCTCCTAGAATCAGTCTTTCTTGAGTCCTTGTCCTAACCTGACCCTTCCTAACTTGTCAGTGTTAGATTACACTTTCTGTAGTTCACCACACTCCAGCCACATCAACCTTCTTTAGTATTCCCCAATATTCCAAGCTCTTCACCACCTTAGGACTTTGGTATATGCATTTCTTGCTGCCCGGAACACTCTTCTCGCCCTTTTTTCCAGCACTGGCTTGTTCTTATCCTTTGTGTCTCCTGCTCAAACGCCACATCTTCAGATGGGCTTTCCCTACCTTCCTTATCTAAATATTTTCACTTTCGTTTCCTTGATTACTCCCTAGCTCATCAATGATTATTTTCTTCACAGCAGTTACCACAAATTATAGTTATCTTGTTTATCTCTTTACTTCTTGCCCCCCCCAACTTTATTGAGGTATAATTGACAAATAAAAATTGTATATATTTAAAGTGTACAATGTGGTGTTTTGACATACATATAACTTGTGAAATGATTACCACAATTAAGCTAATTAACACATCCATTACCTCACATAGTTATCTTTTCATGCATGTGGCGAGAAAACATGAGATTTAATCTCTTAGCAAATTTTCAGTGTACAACACATTATTACTAACTATAATCACCATATTGTACATTAGGTCTCCAGAACTTAACAAATACCTGAAGGTTTGTACCCTTTGACCAACATCTCCTCATTTCCCACACCACCCCCAGCCCAGGTAACCACCCTTCTACTCTTTGTTCCTATGAGTTAGACTTAGTTAGGATTCCAAGTATAAGTGAGATCATACAGTATTTGTCTTTTTGTGTCTGTCTTATTTCACTTAACGCAATGTCCTTCAGGTTCATCCATGTTGGCACAAATAACAAGATCTCCTTCTTACTTAAGGCTGAATAATGTTCTATTTTATATGCATACCACATTTTCTTTATCCATTCATCCACTGATGGACCCTTAGATTATTTCATATCTTGGCTATTGTAAATAATGCTGCAATGGACATGGGAGGGCAGGTATCTCTTTGAAATCCTGGTTTCATTTCCTTTGGATATATACCCAGAAGAGAGAATTATGGATCATATGATAGTGCTATTTTTAATTTTTTGAGAAACCTTCATATTGTTTTTCCATAATGGCTGTACCAATTTACATTTACACCAACAATATATAAGGGTTTCTTTTTTTCCACATCCTTGCCAACACTTACATATAAACTTTTTAATAGCAGCAATCCTAACAAATGTGAAGTGATATCTCATTGTGATTTTGATTTGCATTACCCTGATCACTAGTGATGTTGAGAACCTTTTCATATATCTATTGGTCATTTGCATGTCTTCTCTGGAAAAATATTTATTCAGGTCCTTTGCCAATTTTTAATCAGATTTTTTTTCTTTTCTTTTTCTTCCTTTCTTTTTACTATGTCTTCTTTTTTCTTTTTCTTTCTTTCTTTCTTTTTTTTTTTTTTTTTTTTGCTATTGAGTTGTGTGAGTTTCTAAAATATTTTGGATACTAACCTTTTATTGGATATATGATTTGCAAACATTTTCTCCCATTCTGTAGTTTGCCTTTTCAATATGTTGATTGTTTCTTTTGCTGTGCAAAAACTTTTTAGTTTGGTGTAGTCCCATGTATTTATTTTTGCTTTTGTAGCCTGTGCTTTTGGGGGCACAGCCAAAAAAATCATTGCCAAGACCAGTGTCATGGGAAATTTCCCTGTGTTTTCTTCTAGGAGTTTTATGGTCTCAGGTCTTAGGTTTAAATCTTTAATCTGTTTTGAATTGATTTTTGTGTATGATGTAAGATAAAGATTGATTTCTTTTTTTATTGCATGTGGATGTCAAGTTTTCTGAGCACCATTTATTAAAGAGATTATTTTTTCTTTTTTGTGTATTTTTGGCACATTTGTTGAAGATTAGTTGAATGGTAAACACATGGGTTTATTCCTGCACTCTCTATTCTGCTGCATCGGTCTGTCTGATTTTATGCCCCTACCATACCATTTTGATTGCTGTAGCTTTGTATTATAATTTGAAGTCAAAAAATGTGATCCTTCCAGTTTTGTTCTTCTTGCTCAAGAATGCTTTAGCTATTTGGAGTCTTTTCTTGCTTCCTGAGAATTTTAGGATTCTTCTCTCTATGTCTGTGAAAAGCACCTTTGGAATTTTGATAGGGATTGCATTGAATCTGTTGATTTCTTTGGGTAGTGTAGACATTTTAAAAATAATGATTCTTGAAGTCTATGAACATGGATATCTTTCCATATATTTGTGTCTTCATCAATTTTTTTCACCAATGTCTTACAGTTTTTTTATGTACAGATCTTTTATCTCCTTGGTTAAATTCATTCCTAACTATTTTATTCTTTTAATGCTATTATAAATGAGATTTTTAAAAAATTTCTCTTTTGAGTAGTTCCTGGTTAGTGCATGGAAACACAGCTGATTTTATATGCTGATTTTATATACTCCAACTTTATTGAATGTATTTATTAGTTCTAGCAGTTTTTTTTAGCAGTTTTTAGGGGTTTTTTATATATAAGATTATGTTGTCAGCAAACAGACAATTTCACTTCACTTTAGATTTTCACACATTTTTTTTTCTGTTTCCTGATTGCTCTGGCAAGGACTTTCAGTTTCATGTTAAGTAGAAGTGGTAAGTTGTAAGAGTGGTAAGAGTGGATCTAGGATACTAGGGCTGGGTGATTTGCTCAGTTGGTTAGAGCATGGTGTTCAGATCCCCTTATCAGCCAGCTGCCAAACAAACAAACAAACAAGAATGGACATCCTTGTCATTTCCTGATCTTAGAGAAAAAGCTTTAAACTTTTCATTACTGAGTATGATGTTAGCAAAGGGCTTGTCATTTATGGCTTTTATTGTGTTGAGGTACATTCTTTTTTTTTTTTTTTTTTGTCATTTTTTCATGACCGGCACTCAGCCAGTGAGTGCACCGTTCAGTCCTATATAGGATCCGAACCTGCGGCGGGAGGTCGCCGCGCTCCCAGCGCAGCACTCTACCAAGTGCGCCACGGGCTCGGCCCTTGAGGTACATTCTTTCCATACCTAATTTGTTGCGAGTTTTTATCATAAAAAGATGTTTAATTTTGTCAGATGGTTTTTCTGCATGTATTGGGATGATCATATGATTTTTACCCTTCATTCTGTTAATGTGGTGTATTATATCTATTGTTTTTTATATGTTGAACTATCCTTGCTTCCTAGGGGTAAATCTCACTTGATCATGGTATATGATCTTTTTAATATGCTAATGAATTATGTTTTCTAATATCTTGTTGAATTTTTTTGTATTTGTGAGGTACTTCTGAAGTTCATAACTTCATAAACTTTTTAAAGACCCCTCATATGTCTATCATGCATAATGGTCTATAATTTTCTTTTTTTGTAGTGTTTTTGTCTAGTTTGGTATGAGAGTATTTTTGGTCTCATAAAATGAGTGTTATCTCCTTTTTAATTTTTTGGAACAATATGAGAATGATTGTTATTAATTATTTCTTAAATGTTTGGTACAATTTACTAGTGAGGCCATCGGGTCATCAGCTTCTCTTTGGTGAGAGATCTTTGACTCCTGATTCAATATCTTTATTCATTTATAATCTGTTCAAATTTTGTATTTCTTCTTGATTTAGTCTTTGTAGGCTATATGTTTCTAGGAATTTATTAATTTCCTCCAGATTATTTAATTTGGTAGCATTAATGTTTATCATAGTCTCTTATAAATCATTGTATTCTGGGGTATCTGTTGTAATGTCTCCTCTCTCATTTCTGATTTTATTTATTTGAGTGTTCTCTCTTTTTTTAAATTAGTGTAGCTAAAGGTATGTTGATTTTCTTTATCTTTTCAAGAAGTGAACTCTTCATTTCGTTGATCTTTTCTATTATTTTTCTAGTCTTAATTTCATTTACTTCTGCTCTGATATTTGTTATTTCCTTCTTTCTAACTTTGGGCTTAGTTTGTTCTTCTTTTTCTAGTCCTTTGATGTGTAATGTCAGGTTGTTTATTTGAAAACTTTATTTTTTCTTCATGTAAGCATTTATTGCTGTAAACCTCCAACAATTGCTTTTGCTATATCTTGTAAGTTTTGGTATGTTGTGCTTCCATTTTCATTAGTCTCAAGATATTTTTAATTTTCCTGTGGTGTCTTCTTTGCCTTGCTGGTTGTTCAGGAAGTGTGTTGTTAATTTCCACTTATTTGTGAATTTTTCAGTTTTCCTCCTGTTATTGATTTCTACTTTTATAAAAGTACACTCAGAGAGGATGCTTGATATAATTCCAATCTTCTTAAATTTGTTAAGAGTTATTTTGTGACCCAACATATATTCTATCCTAAAGAATGTTCTGTATGCAATTGAAAAGAATATATATTCTACTGCTGTTGGGTGGAATGTTCTGTATATATCTGTTAGGTCCACTTTGTCTAAAGTTTAATTCAAATAAAATATTGACATTCTGTCTGAATCATCTATGCATCGTTCAAAGTAGGGTATGAAGTCCTCTACTATTATTGTATTGCCATCTATTTCTCCCTTCAGATTAGTTAATATTTGCCTTATATATTTAGGTGCTCCAATGTTGGGTGAGAGCATATTTAAAATCATTACATTCTCTTGATGAATTAACACCATCAATGTTATATAAAGGCCTCCTTGATCTCTTTTTACAGTTTTTGACTGAAAGTCTATTTTTTCTAATACAAGTAAAGCCACTCCAGATAATTTGTGGTTTTCCATTTGCATGGAACATTTTTTTCCAATCCATTCACTTTCACCTTACGTATGTCCTTAAAGCTGATGTGAGTTTCTTGTAGACAACATATAGCTGGGTTATCTTCATTTATCCATTCAGCCACTCTATATCTTTTGGTTGGATAATTTAATCCATTTGCATTTAAAATTATTGTTAATAGATAAGGACTTAGTATTCTAATTTCATTGTTTCCTGGATGTTTTGTAGATACTTTGTTCTTTTCTTCCTTTCTTTCTTATTTTCATACTGTCTTCTCTTGTGTTTAGATGATTTTCTGTAGTGGTTTGCTTTGATTCCTTTCTCTTTATCTTTTATGCATGTACTATAGATTTTTGCTTGTGGTTACCATGAGACATATAAAATATCTTATGGTTATACCAGTCTATTTTAAGCTGAGAACAACATCACTAGCGTACAAAAAATCTACACTTTTACTACCCCATACACATTTTATGTTTTTGATGTCACAATGTACATCATTTTATATTGTGATACAAATTATTTTAGCTATAATTATTTTTAATATGTTTTGCCTTTTAACTTTTATACTAGAGTTAAAAGTGATTTATACATCACCATTACAGTATAAGAGTATTCTGTATTTTACTATATGAGAGTACTTCAAAAAGTTCGTGGAAAAATAAAATTAAAAGATAATAAAAGTCCTTCCCTGCATTTTTTGAAGACCCCACAATACTTACCTTTACCAGTATATTTTATACTTTCATGTGTTTTCATAAATAACATCCTTTTGTTTCAGCTTGGAGAACTCCTTTTAGCATTTCTTGCAAGTTGGGTCTAGTGGTGATGAGCACTCTCAACGTTTATTCATCTGGGAAAGTTTTTATTTCTCCTTCATTTCTGAATGACAGCTTTAAAGTATTCTTGATTGGAGAGGTTTTCTTTGTTTTTTTTTTTTTCTTATCTTTCAGCACTTTGAATATAGCATCCCATTTTCTCCTGAGCTCCTGCAAGGTTACTGCTGATAGCCATATGGGGAAGGGTCCCTTGTGTATAATATCTTGCTTTTCTCTTGCTACTTTCAAAATTATTTGGGAGGTGGCAGGGGGAGGAGCTGGCCAGTATGGAGATCTGAACCCTTGACCTTAGTCTTACAGCACCACTCTCTAACCAAGTGAGTTAACCAGCCAGCCCCAAAATTATGTCTTCGATTTTTTAAAGTTTTATTATAATGTGTCTTGATAAAGTCTTCTTTGCATTGAACCTGTATGGATAACTTGAGTTTCATGTAGGTGGATGTTCATATCTCTCCCTAGATTTTGAAAGGTTTCAGCCACTATATCTTTAAGTAAGCGTTCTGCACTTTTTTCTCTCTCTTTTCCTTCTTAGACCCCTGTGATGTGAAAGTAGCTATCTTGATGGTGTCTCATAAATCCCATACACTTTCTTCATTTCTTGTCATCTGTTTTTATATTTTCTCCTTTGACAGAATATTTTTAAATGGTCTTTATTATGTTTGATTAATTCTGCTATTGATACTTTCTATTGAATTTTTTATTTCATTCATTGTATTCTTCAGCTCCAGAATTTCTGTTTGGTTCTTTTTTATAACTTCTATCTCTTTATTAATGTTCAGTTTTTTTTGAGTTGTTTATCTGTGTTCTCTTGTAGTTCTCTGTTCAAAATAAAACAATTATTTTGAATTGTCAGGCAATTCATAGATCTCATATTCTTTGGGGTTGATTAATAAAATATTATTGTGTTCCTTTGGTGGTGTCATATTTCCTTGATTTTTCATGTTCCTTAGTCTGTGTTGCTATCTTTGCATTTGAAGAAGCAACCACTTCCTTCAGTATTTACTGACTGACTTCATGAGAAAAAAACCTTCACCAAACAGCCTGGCTAGGGTGTCTGAGGCTCTCTCAGACTTCTTCTATGAATATGCTCACACCATAGCTCTTGCTTCTTCTTGGAGGCTAATTTTAAGGTTGTTTGCTTTCTCTAAATCCTGCAAACAGAGGCAGGTGCTGAGAGCCCCCTGTTTGTTCTCCTTAGAATGACGCTTGAAATGCTCAAGTTTGTGGGTCTTCTTCTAATCCTGAAGAGTTAAGCCAACTGTCTGTACATGACACTTGCACTTGCTGTCAGGAGGGTCAGGTTCTGGTATCCAGCCTGGGAGGTTGCAGGCAGGTACATGGAGTGTTTGGGATGACTGAGGGCCAGTTGGGTGGGTTCACAGGAAAAGCAACACAAGTAGCTCATGGGTGGGCTTCCTGAGGGGGTCCATGGAGCAGTTAGTAGGGTCTACAGCCTCTCTTCCTTGCTCCCAGCCTCTCCCAGCCACTCAGCCATGCCAATTATCTCTGTATTCTGAGTAGAATGAGAAAGAAGTGGGCCTTTTGGGCAGCACTCCACATGGCTGTGGCTACTGGGCACTCACCCACTATGCTCTCATTTTCCTGTGGGGGAGAAAGCACAGGTCAAGGGGGTCTCTCTAAGATAAAGCTGTGCCACCTTGGGGGAGGGGTGATGTTGGTCAAGTGAAATTGCTCTTCCCACCCTTTTCAATGAGTCTGTCCTTGGATTTTTCTGCTCCAATGGTGTGCTGGAACTTTCAGACTTCCACAAAGGTAGTTGCCAAAATTGATGCTTCTGTAGGGGAATGATAGTAGAAAGCTCATATTCCACCATCTTGTTCTGGAATAATCTTTTTAGATGGTCATTTGTAAACCACTTTTCTACTGAAAGCCTTTCAATAGCTTATCATTTCAAGTGCAATAAAATCCAAACTCCTCACCATGCCCTACAACCCCTGTAGGATCTGGTAGTTGATGCATGTTTCTACACCACGGCTCATGACCTTCTTTCTTCTCCTTTCCCCTATTTGTATTATGTGTATTACATGCTTCTTTCACTAGAATATAAATATCCTAAACACAGAAGCCTTCACTAATAGGTTTACCAATGTATCTCCAGTACCTAAACAAAGATTGAAAAATGGTAGTTATTACATTTATATTTGTAAAATAAGTTCTTGAAAAACAAAGTGTAGATTCCTTGGGGCAAACAAACCACAAAATTACAGAACTGTAGTTTTCAGATGAGAAGTTCTATATAACAGCTTTAAATAGAAATGGACATTATTTGAAGGGCAATGCATATTACTTATTTCAGGAAAAATTGAATGTTTACTTTGAGCCAGGCACTATGCTAGGTACAAAGAGTAAAATACTTCCATGAAGTTACAGTCCATAAAAAAGTACACAAATGCTTTCCAAGTGTTACTTGAGAATGGAATATGCAATTATCTATTTTAAATGCTTATTTTGCACCATTGATTGAAGGCAGAGAAATGTACTATAATTGTTCATTTACGTTCCTTCAGTTGACCTAAACTCACAAGGTGCTGTTCTGTGTGTTTTAGATGAGAGGAAGCAGAAAAAGACCCTTCCCTCAAGTCTGCTATGGGAAATACATATGCAAAAACAATAACAAAAAAGACAGATAATAATATGTACTTGTAAAATAGAATCAAAGTACATAATAATAGACTGGCCTGTTAGCTCAGCTGGTTATGGCATGGTGTTGAAAACACCAAGGTCTAGGATTCAATCCCTGTACTGGCCAGCAGCCAAAATGAAAGAAAGAACGAAAGAAAGAAAGTACACAGTGATAAAGTGATTAAAGTATTAATTATTAGTGATAATTAATTAGAATGATATATTGGAGTAATTTAAAACAATAAGAATTGTGAGTCCATCAAAGTATAACAGAGGCCTCAGAACTTTTGACTATTCTTTAAGTTTCAGTCTTCAACAGATAATTACTCCTTTTTTCTTTCATGAATACTTCATGATAAATAAATTCTCTTAACATGAACATTAGAGTTTCTGTGAAACCTTGGAATTATATGAAAGTGAAATTACATATAAAGTTTTATATGTATCACATGTATTTGCATTTTCTAGGTAGAGGATAAATTGTTTTAAGTCTGCAACACCAAAACTGTTAAGCACTCTAATTAAGCTTGGATAATTTTTTTAAAAAAACAGAGTCATCACAGTGCAGAAGACAGAAATTAATCAATGGACAGATTTTATTTCAGTAGTCAAAAGGGTATCTATCTTAGTCAATGCTAAAAATAGGTTTTTGTTGTTTGTTTATGAAAAGGGATTGTAATAAGAAACATGCCACTAAAAACAAGCAAATACACATCTAGATTCTGTTGTAAAAGTACGTCTGATTTTTCTGTATATATATCCTAGCTCTAGAAATCATTGACTAAATGAATGATGACACCAGGATTCATTGATTACTACAATAGGGCAATTTTTCACTGAGTTACATTGAGGCCCATTTCACAGCTCATTTCTCTACAAAATGCATTTTTCTGACCATCGAGAGCTGCACTGCTCAACACAGTAGCCACTAGCTACATGTGACTATTGACCACTTGAAATGTGACTAGCCCAAATTGTGATGTGCTTATAAGTGTAAATAAAATAAACAAATTTTGAAGACTTGGTATGAGAAAAAAAAAGCATGTATGTAAATACCACATTGATAATTTTTATATTGATTCCATGTTGAAATGATACTATTCTTGGTATACTGAGTGAAATAAAATATATTAAAGTTAATTGCCCCTGTCTTTTTGCTCTTTCTAATTTGCATGCTAGAAAACTTTAAATTGTATCTGTGACTCTTATTATATTTCTGCTGGACAACACTGATCTAAAAGTTGTCTTAAAAAGCAGTATTTTCTTTTCCTAAAATTATTTTAATGGCCCAGTCATTGTTTAAGTATATATTAAATTATCCTAAGGGAATTACATGTGGGACACCATGGTATATATCTTACCAGTTTTAATATTCCTTTTTCCCATGTCAGTGGATTTCATATCTTCTGCAAGAAGGCTTTGTAGTTCTGCAGTTTGTATTGTCTAAAGTTATTCTTTTTCTTTAGTATGTGATTTGCCTTCCTCTATCTACAAGTCCACACACTTGTAGCATGACATCCCTGGAAAATAATAGAAATAATCATAATTAAATAAACGGCAATATTTAACTTTTTAAAAGCTCATCCTTTCTCATTTCCACCCCTCAAAGAGATAATGAAAATTAGTGAAATAATGGAGCTGCACTTAACCAAAAACAGATACAGCTGGACTTTTCTAATGATTTTACTAAAGCTTTTCAAAATTTAGTTACATCACTTCCATTTCAGTATCTTGATTCATGCCCTTTCTCCCTCCTGAATACACACACTCACACACACATACACAAATAACTCATTATTATTTGAGGTTTGTTTTCCACCAACCACCACATCCCACTTATATTATCGCAGGTAGCCTCTAAAAATGAAAATCATTTATACTATCCTCTGTCAAAGACCAGCTCTTTTCCTCATGCAAAGATAAAGTGTTCACTTTTATTGTTTCTCTCATTATGGCACATTTATCTAAATGGAATTAATAAAACACCTACCACAGGTTTCCTTAGTTGATTGCTTACAAGTTGGAGAATGTTAATATTCAAGGACATTAAAACCAGAATAAAAGAAATTAGATCCTTTCAAATAGGAGATATTTTAACGTGTGGTCCCATAAAATAAAATAAACATTCTAAAAACTGAAGCCTATAAACATCAGGAAGATGGATAAGTTGACACCTCATTCTGCATATCTCTGTTTAATAATATTATATTTCATTTCCCATGCTAAGAAAACAGCCATTACCCAAAGCAGCCACTCGTAAACAGGCCTTGTGAACAGATTGCATCCTTGCTGGTGGTATGATAATTGCAATAAGTTTTCCATTCTTTTATGAGAAAAGACCAGATGTATAAAATACCTATTAATCAACTCTCTCGCTTTTACAAACATAAGATTCAGTACCGATGGCTATTAAGGAATAAAGTCTGCAATGGAAAAGAGAATTGTGAGAAAATACAGAGGAATTAGCTAAGTGATTCATCTGTGGGCTGCTTCGGAGTGTGGGTGAATTGCAGTGTGGGGCAGTATAATCACTGCTTTGGGTCACTTGAGAAAAGACTTATGACCATCATGCCCAGTGTTTCTGCACTGCTTGTACGAAAGTAAAGAGAAAAGTGACTGTCAGTGAGTACTCAAAAAAGTGTCGTCTACCATCCAGTTTTACCCACTGTAGTCTATTCTATTTGTTAAAATTTGCAGTAAGTTTTCTTTTGTCATCTTTTGAAACTGTGATATTTAGGGTCAATATCATTAAACCAAGTCACCCCCATTCCAACAAACCTACCCCTCCCTATTCCACCCTTTCAAGTAGAAATAAGAAAACAAGAAAATTGGGAGGAAAAAAAATAAGGTAATGGGAAGAAAGAAAGAATAGCCCAGAAAGAGAAACATTAAAATGACAAGAGTTTTTCCCCAAAGTGCTATTGTACACATTGGCAATTTTGGCTAAAACTGTCCTAAACTCTCCTTTTCCTCATGGAAAAGATGAAAGAAAATGTATTCCTCGAGGTAGAAATAGGTAATTTTAATAAACATGATATTCTTTTTCTGTCTGAATCATGACTTTCAATATATTCCCTTTACAGCATTCTCCAGAGTCAGGATCACTTGCCTCACTCTGATGGTCTTAATGTTTCTATATTTCAAATTCAGGGTTTTACCTGACGGTGTCTGCTTCTATTCAGCCCAGTGTTCTGGGTTAACTTGCTAGTTTCTTTTACCCTTTTTCAATTTTGAAAATCAGGTGTCAGAAAATGTTACCTACTTACCTCATTTGCGTGTATAGCATTTATATAAAATATATTTTGCAATGTCATCTCAAGCTCAGAATATAATTTTCCTCACAGACTTTTCTGGCATTCCGTCCATTCTCTGACTGCTAAATTCTGAACATTTAGGGCAAACATCAGGGGACCGTTTACGACTTGAGGCCTACTCATCCTTCAAAAGTCACTAAAGCATGATTTAGCCAAGGCTGTAGGGTTGATGCTATTTTTCCTTAAAGTCTCCTCACATCACTTTTCAGAAGTCCACCTTCCTTAGATGCTCAGTAATCTCCGATTGACTGCCTTTTTTTGGGACATTATGCTCTGAACTCCAGCCACCCAAAGTCCACATGGGCTAGTTAGCATACAGTTCTCCAAACCTTTTTTCTCCTCTCCACCTGATCTAAATTTACTGTCACTGTTTGCTTATTGGTGATAATCATCCGGAATTTATACCTTGACTCAAAGAGAGAAGATCTGATGGAAGACTATTAATCTTCCTGGAACACTAATAAATGTGATATGTTCCTAAGATCTTTAGAGTTCTTGTGTTGTTCAATGAGATAATTTGGGTCAGGTGGACTTCCTTTAATTCGGTGATGTAAGGGGTCACCTATTTCAGGCCAGAATGACTTTGAATATGTAGTCCAAGTGCCTCCACTTGAAATTCCAATTTTCTAAGGCTTCACACTTACACAAGTAGATGTATACATTTGTGGGGTGGGGGTGAGGGGTAAACCAAGAGAGCGTAACCTCCAGAAAAGTGTCCTGTTAAGCTCATGTCTAAATCATCTTCTAACCAGAGTTGTATAGCCCTTTCATGTAGCAGATATCTTTTCCTGCTAGCTATGCCTAACTGAATTCCCTCTGTGGGTCTTTCTCTTCCTCACACAGCTCCTTCTAATAGAAAAAAACTTTGGGTTATGAGACAAGAAGCCTAAGTTCCAGTCCCAGTTCTGGCAGTCATTGGTTAAACAATTTTTGCCAAGCCATTTTTATCTCCCTAATCCTCAAGTGTCCTCTTGCAATAAATGAGGAATTTTTATTAGTTCAGTGCCTGGGATTGAGTAAGAGGAGCATAGATCCCTTAGACAAAAACATTAGAATCATTTGGTGAAGGGAGAGGGGATTTTTCAAATTACATGATTCTTTCTCCTACCCGCCACAAGAGATTTTAATAAGCCTCCCAACCCTTGAGAGTCACTGTTAAAATGAAACAAGGTCCACACAATTTTTGGAAAATAAGCCCTTCTGAGAAACTAGATATGAGTTGTAAACTTCTCCATAGAAATTAATTTAAACACAAAATACTGGAAACATTTTTTAGAAGTTCACCAATGCTTACCTCCCCCTCTCTACCTCCCGCAAGAGTCTGAACTTCTCAATACGGTGTATTTGGTTGAGATTGCTGATGCACAATGTAAACTGTCTGCTAAAAGCAGTAGGCTTATTGTTATTCCACCATTGTACAATCTTAGTTAGCTAAGAAACATTTTGGAAAAGAAAGGTGAGTTAGAAAACCTCCCAAAATTATACTTACTGACTATAAAAAAATGTTTAAATTATTATACTGTTCAATATAATTCTGACCTCTTAATGCTTCTCAAATATAAGCTATCATTACTGATTCTAAAATGTGACATCACTGCAACCTGAGGCTTAACAGCTTTTGCATAAAGCAGCATCCACAACTGCTGTTGTCTTTTTTTAAAATAGAAGCCTGCAATGAATTAAATGAAAAACTAACCAGAACAGCAATACAAATTATAAACCATAATAGCCATCTCCAAATGTGTATCCTGGGGTTTCAGATGATGTCATAATCTACTACTGCAAATTTAATAGTATTGTTGCCTGGAAGCTAAGCTATTATAGTATGTTTAATTTCACTAAGATGTAAATTACATGCGTCAGCCTTGTGTAGTATTGGCTACTGTCACTTTCAGTTATTTTAGCAGCTGTCAGGCATTGTAATGTTTGTGGCTGTTTTGTTTATCTAGAAGCCTGATGCAATTATCATTTTTAATTTATATATATATGTATGTATGTTTAAATCTGTATATATATACACATTTTAGTTTTTTCCTCATATTCTGCCTTACTCTTTAAATTCTTTCCTTATTACTGAAACCAAAAGCAAAGTTATTTTAAACTGAGCTTATTTTCCTACTTTTGGAGAGAATTAATTTAAAGATAAGAATAAATGCTCCTGTAATAACATTGCATGTGATTTTTGCCAATACAGAGTCCCAGTGTTTGAAAAAGGGTCAGTTCAAAAAAACTGTTCTTAAGACTCCCTGTCCTTAATGTCCTTGCTAGTTTGGATAAAGTTGACATCTCTTTTGATCTGGCACAGAGACTTTTAAGTGTGGTATATAAAAATTCTGATTTTTTTTCTTGTTAGCTCTCTATCACTCTTCCAATTAAGGAGCAGTTGAGTTTAATGACTAAGAGCTTGGGCTGGGAACATAGGAACCAATTCTGTCATCCCCATATTATGTCTCATACAGTTTTTGTAGCTACCATATATCTTCATTGTCCCCATATGTAAACTGGAATACAACTACATACTATCTGTAAAATTCCTGTCCATATAAAGAAAACATTCCCTCCCTTCTCTTTCTTCCTTCTCGAATTTCCCACAACGCCTGGAAACCTTGGCAAAGTCACTTAACTTGTCCAGAATTTTGTTTTCTACTCCCCCCAAAAGGAGATTTTACTACATCATCTCCAGGTGTCCTGTCAGTATGACAACATATGGTCCACAACTGAGATATGAATAAAATGTCTTACTGGATATTTTATATATCTATTACATTACTAGAGAGAAAGAGAGAGTCTTAAAGGATGAGTCATCTTAGGAAAGTGGGGTATAAGCAAAAATAGAGCTTGTGTGCTCTGAGGATGGTAAATAAAACAGCTTTGTTCCTCAAAGGGAAATACAGAAGGTCCACTAAGTGTAGAAGTCAACAAAAGTTAGGCTAAAAGGACTTAGGGATTTTTCTTATAAACAGAGAGGCAGCTAGGGTCTTAAGTAGAGAAAGAGGGGGCAGGAAGATTGTCAATTTTTATAGAGAGAAATTATTTTTGAAAGTATCATTTTATCCATTTTAGAGATTGTTGTAATTAATCAGGGCATTGTTATTTCTCCCATACCGTCCTATAAAAAACAAACAAACAAAAACAAAACAGATTAGGACACAAGAAACCCAGATTCTTGTCCCATATCTGCTAATCACTGGTGGAAGCATTTTGACAAGTCATTTTCAGTTTGGGATGGATTAGAAGAGCATGAATCTTTTAGAGAAGAACATTAGAATCATCAGGAAAAGAAAAAAGTAAAATAAAAATGGGGGAAAAAAAGTTAAGGGCCTGAATGCAGATGTTATCAAAGAAAAGAGAAAGGTAAAGGTGGGAATAAGAGAAGTGTGAAGGAAGGATAAGGTGATTTGGATATATCTTCAAAGAATTCGTCAATAGCATTTGTTTTGCCACACAGGCGGAGAGCCTTGAGATCTTTCCTCTATGATTTCAAAAGCCAGCAATGTCATTGTCAGTCCTCTTTGTAGTCTTAGAACCAAGGAGCAAGGGAGTTGGATTTACATCTTGGCTCTGTCACTCATTCCCAGAGCCACTACGCACAAGCTGCCTTTCTTCTCTAGACCCAGTTTTTTCTCATTGTTAACAGTGAAGATGTTGATTGGGTGAAGTTTGAGATTCCTTCCTATTCTAAATTTCAATGAAGCTATGTTTTCACCTAGGGGGACTTTGCCCCTGTCAAGAACTTCTTCAATCTATGCAATGCAAAGACTGAAGGAACCAAACACTCCTTCCTTGAACATTGATAAAGTACAAAGGTGTTTGACAGATGGTTTGAACATTTTCTCTGAATCATGGAATTAAACAAGGGACCAAGAATTGTTCCACGTCCAGGAATTGTTCTAAGGGATACAGTCATGGACAAAATGGATGAAGCCCCTGCACTCATGGAATTTTGATGCCAACCATAGACAATTGGACTACATTTTGCAATCAACCGTCATGTTTCCCCTTTACAACAACAAGTTGTAAAACTTTGGTGGTAGTTTACAATATTTTGCAGTATTTATGCCAATAAAGTCCATTGGGCTAATTATTCTGAGCTTCTTTCTATAAACCCATGAATGCTGAGAGGCAGTGGGAACAAAACATTACATTTATGTGATCACTTAAAAGACAGTTTCCCAATGTTACATGCTTTCTCTTTGTTAGAATCACATTGTGAGGTTTCAGTATCAGTGAATAGTTTTAGGGTGGGAGCATTGTCAGTTTATTGAAAATAAATCTTGATCCTTTGAATATACAATGATATTTTTATTATCTATACCTTTCCTCCGTTGAGCTGAGTAGGAGTAGGAGAAAAAACATGACTATCTTCTGGTCAGCAAATGGCTTTTAAAAGAAATGATTGATACAGGATAAGTCAGTCCTTGGGGTGAGTCAAAATAAATCAGCAATAATGAGATCTAAATTTAAATCAAATCATCACTATAATCAAAGCAAACATATTTTTATTCTTCTTGGACACCTAAAAACAAATGAATGCTCCAGTGGCACTGAACTACAAATGTTCATTGTTTTTCTTCTGGATCTGTTTGCACACAGCAAAGCCTAGTCTGTATTTGACTTGAGCTTTGTTTATTTACTTAGTGCAGTTGCATTAGTTAACTGAACTGTGTTTTCTTCTTTATGGAGCCACAAAAACTCATCTGTATCATGGAAGCATCATGATGAAAGAAATCTTTGTCAGAATTTAACAACCTGTTTTCGAGTAATGGATATTTTAGAGTAGATATAAAACTGTAGTAAATCAGAAATATTCTTACAGCAGCCATGGAAAGTGTGGAAGTTATGTTCTCAGGAGTATTTGGTGGCTTGGGATTCTACAACTGGAGGAATTCAAATAAGTGTATACAGGAACAAAGAGTGAAAGGAAAAAGAGTGTGTAGAGTTTTATAATACTGTTTAAAAAATAAGCAGTGAATTCTTTTCAAATGCTTGTATGCTTGTGTGCCTCATCCGTTGAGATTTATCCAATAAGAAACATGTGCTGATATTTCTCCTAAATCACTTCTAAGGCTTCCAGATGTTAATCATGAGTATCAGTGAAACTAACTCCAAATCCTCCATCTCTGGGATTTCCTTTCACTATTGAAAGATATACTATAAAAACTGACACATAATTTATATTTAAATGAAAGAGAATCTTCCCTTATGGCCATCCTTACATGTTAAAAAGGATGTCTGTCTACAAATAATATAATTAATTGTAAATAAAACTTTAACTTCCTTTGGTAGCTAACTTAATAGCCAACAAAAACAACAATAAAAATCTCTTCACTTAAATTACTTTATTTCTAAAACCAATCTCAAATGTAACCCATGAGCATACCCATACAATTCATAATTACAAAGTCTTACCAAATAGAAATGAGAGGAAAATGAAAAATATACAGAAATCTTTTGTTTTTATAGAATTTGTAGGGGCCCAGGGAAGACATTCCCTTCAACCCCCAGAAGGTTCTTTGAAAAATTACATGATAAACATTGATAGATTAATATGAAGTGAAGTCATAACAAATTTTATTATATCAAAGTTTAACGTGACATGGGAGCCTTCAGAATGAAGACCCAAAGATATTAGGGAACATTGTCCATAGTCATGCTTAGGTTCCATGACGCATAGCCATGTAGAAATGTGATTGGACAATAAACGTATGATTTAATGCTAGTAGACTGAGTGGGGAAACCCAGCACAGCCTGTCCATTCAGATTCTTCTTGGCCTCTCTGTACAGCATTCATTTCTCCAGGGTATGGAGAAAGACCCTTTCCAGAATGGGGGTCTTATGACCAAGAGTAAAACAAGGTAGGTCAGAGAATTTCTTTATGGCCAGCTCCAAGACCAAGAGGCAGAGGGGAAGGTTAGAGTATATCTATGATCTGCTTTGGGGAAGAGGGATTCTAGTTTCCATGGCTTGCCTCAGGGGAGAATGAGGCTGAGAGATAAGAAGGCAGGAAAAAGTCAGAGGAAATGATGCCTTCGAAGCTGCTTCTGAAGCCTTCACTTTGGGGTATCACTCTCTGGGCCCCAACAAATTTCTCAAGAAAGGCAGGTGTAGTGGCTAAATAGTGGTCCCAAAAAAGATATGCCCACATCTTACTGTGAACCTATGAATGTTACCTTATCTGGAAAAAGGATCTTTGCAGATGTAATTAATTTAAAAATCTTGAGATGAGGAGAATATCCCAAATTTTCCAGGTAGGCCCTAAATCCGATGACAGATATCCTTATAAGAGACACGGAGTTGAACAGAGACACACGGAAGGCAATATAAAGGTACAAGCAGAGATTGGAGTGACGTGGCCAGAAACTATGAAAGCCAGAAACCACCAGCAGATGAAAGAGTCACAGAACAAATTCTCCCCTAAAGCTTCTGTAGGAAATGTGGCCCAGCTAACACTTCTGGCCTCTAGAACTGTGAAAGAATACTTTTCTGTTGCTTTAACCTACCAAGTTACCAATTTGTTACTGCCGTCCTAGGAAACGAGTAGAGTATGACTTCAACCAATCACGGAAGCTCAACGAAAGTAGGAATATTTCACCAAAAGGAAAGGGGACTATCAAAATTTCAGTTCCTCATTCATAATCACTCAAATCATTTTGAATGCTTTGGCATGTGTTGGGACTCCAGCAGACTTTAAACCCAAGTGAAATTTCAAGCACATCAAAATCACTCAGGCAGAAGCAGTTTGAGGCATATAGATGAGGAAAGAAATAAATAGGGATATATCCATATACATTTTTCAAAGCACATACACACTCAAGCTCAAAAATATGACACGATAAAATAATGATTATACCATCTTTTGTTAATAACTAATTTTAATAAGAGTAATTATTATGTATTAATTGAAAGAATAACATTTCTTTGATAATTCCTATACTCGAAACCAGCAACTTAGAACAATAAAGACTTCAGCTCTTATCAGTTTATAAGTTTGTATTGAATACCCATGGAATTCATAGATACGTTAGATCTTTAGAGAAGAAAAAATCAGATGTCATGATCCTGGTTTTCTAAAAGCATTTACTCTGGCAGGATGCACACCTGAATATTACTAAATCAGTCAGTATTTCATAAATCAATGTAAAAAGTGTGAGTTCCAGGATGTTGCTGGTGGGCATTCTTTTTTTTGGTGGGGGGGGGCTGGCCAGTACAGGGGTTGAACTCTGGACTTGCTGTTGTCAGCACCATGTTCTAACCAGCTAACCAGCCAGCCCTGCTGCTTGACATTCTTGAAACTTTGTCTTACTTTGGAAATCTCAGAATAGTTCCTTTTTAGAAATGTCACAATTATTCTACTTCTTTTCTGTTAAAAAGAAAAAATCCACTTTTTCCTGATGAGCAAATTATGTCAATATTCTTATTTTTGTTTAATATCATATTTATTTCTTAAGTAGTTTCAAATTTGGTTCTGTTACTCTCTTTCTAAAAGAGACTGTAGTAGAAGTAAAATCCTTTTTCCTTTATTCTGTAGGTTCTTTGCTTGGTCTCTGTAATAAAGGACAGATTTACAAGAGAAAAACAAACTGAAGAGTACCCAGAGATGGGTAAATCAAAGTGTCACAGGGCACACTCACCTCTGGCTGAGGCTCCCCAGAATTTGATACCAAACTCACAGATCTGGCTGCCTGTCCCCATACAAAAGCAAACCACTCAAAAGTGAAATGTTAGTGAAAATGGAAGTCAGTTTTTATTCAGGACCTGAGGAGAGATGTTGGTCTAACGCATCTCTCTGGTAAACCTGAAGGGGAACGGCCAGACTACAGCCATCTCAAAGACTCACGTTCACTGAGGGGTTTTTAACAGGGGAATGAGAGAATGGAATGTGGGAAATGAAAAGGAGGAGAGAAGTATGCTATGAGGGGCCCATGTCTATGAGTCAGGTACCAGGTCTCACCAAGGCCTCGTCTGGTTTCTGTTCTAATCTTCACTGTTACCTCAGGACCCTGTAAGATTTTCATTTGCTCTGGAGTAGAATCAACTCTTCTGCAATGTCTTTTTTGTAGTTTTGCTTCGCAGAGCTCTGATTGACTTGGCTGGGGCCCAAGGTCAGTTTCCATTCATTTGGCCTTGATCACTTCTCAAAATTCTACAAGTCTGAAGGAAAGAACTTTTAGCTTTGCAAAGTACTGATTAGCTTCTCAGCCTTGTTTTCCTATTTAGCAAGCAAGATAAGAAAGTCAGGGGGTGGGAAGAAAGAGTGGGAAAAAAAAGAAAACTCTCCTTTTGAAAATCCCTCCCCTATCACCTGCAGCCCAGGCAGTTTTAGGTCCCAACATGGCTTCAGTCCTGCTCATTCCAACAAAAAGGGTGTTTAGAACTTGGGTTTAAATATCATCTTCAGCCAAAACGAAGGAACAAGTTATAAGGAATAAGACAAGCGATGAGAGGGCAAGTAGAAAAAGTATGATAAACAAGTGTTAAGGTTTGTTATGCAGATTTAAGTTCATGCCTTCTCCATTGATAAGAGTCTCTCGTGATTTAACGTCACCCTTCTCCTTCTGGTATAGAAAGGGAGATACCTTTACAAATGAAGATTTCCTTTATAAATGTAAATTTTCTTTACAAAAGGGAAAGCTGTTTTTGGAGCTTATCCTTTGTCTGCTATTTCCCAAAATAACCAGCTCAAAATAATCTTTATACCATGGAGGCTTATTTAGGGATGGCATATTCTGCTCTCCTACAGTCATATTTGGGGGTGGCCTATTCCGGTCTCCTACAATAGGGTCCCCCAAAGAGAAATGTGATACCATATAAAATATCCTGGGGAAGCAAGGAATTCCATGGCAAAAGTAGATTTCAGGAAATAAAATTCATGCTAAAATAGATGGCAACAAGCATTATATAGGCTGTAAAGGCAATAGAAAGGTCAGATCAGTAGTTTTTGGTGAAGGCATTTGAGTAGAACTTGTATCTCGTGGGAGAAAGGAAGACAAGCGGCATCAAGGTGGCCCCAGGTGCAGTTGAGACTGCAGCAGCATCTAAACCTAAATGATATTTCAAAGGTACTATAAGCAATAATTCTAGAGCACTTATCTCCCAAACCTTTCATTTCTTTAACCCATTATTATTCAACAATCACTTTTTGAGTGCTTAAAATGTATAAAGTACCCCATTATGCTATTTATCGAGAATACAGATGAAGAGGACATACTTCTAACCTCAAAGAACTCTCAGGGTAAGAGAAGAAAAATAGTAACAGGCCTGGCCAGTTAGCTCAATCTTTTAGAGTGTGGTAGAGTGTGGTGCTGATAACACCAAGGTCCAGGGTTCTAACCCTGTACCAACCAAACACACACACACACACACACACACACACAAAAGAAAAAGAAAAAGAAAAAAAAAAGTAAAAGAATAACAGCAATATAGTGTAACAAAGTCTATAATGACAGAATACACAAGAATACTACCAGAAACTGTAGAGACAAAAAGAACTTTTCTTCCAGCCCTGAAGATTCAAGAATTTAATTCTACAAAACAAACCAACAATAGACAGATTAATCAGAAAACAGGCATACAGATTTATTTATGTACAAATGCATGGGAGCCACACAAAATTTGAGACTCAAAGAAGGGCCAAATGGCTGAAACTTAAATATTCTCTTCATAGGGAAGGAGAAAGTGGGTGTATAGGCAATTTCAGTGAAAGAGTAAATGATTTGGGGGGAAGATTAATAGGTCTGAAGAATAGACAACAGCCTGAGAGAAAGTTCATTTGGGCTGTAAGTGTGGCGTCAACTCTAGTTTTCTTTCCTGGGGGTTAATCTTCCCTGTTTGATGAGATTACAGGGAGGGGGCTTAAGACAGTTGCTTTCCTTCTATAGGAGTCTCCATTAGTTGGGTAAGGGAACTTCAGAGAAACCCCCTCCCTAGGCTTCCAGAAAGGCAGAAAGGCCAGATTCAGGTGAGTTGGAGAAGGTCAAAGAGACTTTGGTTTTGATGCTGTTTCTTTAGTTCAAAATACTCAGTATGTGAAAAACGCCATGTTCAGGGGTATTGTTTTTCTGAGCCCCAGTAATACCACATTGGCCCAAAGGAGAGTACATTTAACTGCAGTTCAATTTACAGAGAAACATATCCTTGTGCTACCTCTTAAAAAAAAAAAATAGTAGCAGTTCTCAAAATATAAAAGGAAAAGAGGGAATTACCAAATAAAAGAAATAGCATGTACAAAGGCATAGAGCTGTAAAACTTGCTGGTGAGTAGCTGTTCATGCCTGAATGATGTGTGACTATGTACTGAAATAGTAAGGGAGATATTGCTAGAAAAGTAGGCAAAGATCAAGTAGTAAGATAATTTTTATATCATGGAAAGATTTTGAATTTTATCCTGTGGGTAATGAATAATCACTGGAGGTTCTTTTACATTCTGATGAATTCAGTTGCTAATCATTCTGTCTTAGTCCATTTTCTGTTAAGATAACAGAATACCACAGACTGGGAAACTTATAAAGAAAATACATTTATTTCTTCCAGTTCTACAGGCTGAGAAGTCCAAGGTTGAGGGGCCACATCTGGTGAGGGCCTTCTTATTGCATGATAACATGACAGTGGACATCCCATGGATGGAGGCCAGGAGCATGTCATCTCAGTTTCTCTTCCTCTTCTAATAAAGTCACCAGTCCCATCCTGGGTCCCCACCCTGATAACCTTATTTAATCCTAATTACTTCCCAAAGGCCCCACCATCAAGTGCCATCAACACATAAAATTGGGGATTAATTTTCCAACACATGAAATTTGGGAAACATATTCAAATCCTAGCACCTCTCACAGTGATGTTCAGCAGGGCAATCTGACATGGATTCAGAACACAAAGAACCACAACCATGGAATCCATGGTTAACAACACCCAGCTGATATATCTCTGGTGGGCCCTAGCCCCAAATCTGGCCTTGGTTTTCCAATTCTGGATTTCCATTTCTTTTCCTATCATAAAATTATAAAGGATAAATTAGGAAGGACATCAGAGTTTTGTGGCCATGGTGAGGGGAGGGAAAAAGAGATCAATTTCAAAGTAATTCATCTCTTAAGCAGGTTCACACTTTTTGACCAGGAAACCTGAACATTTCTCTCCTACCTTGCTGAGTTAGCATATATGTGTGGATCAAATAAATAAACAAATAAAAAGACTTTTCACAGGCTGCTGTCATAGGAATGCACAAGGAAAATGAGCATGTTGGTGTTACTGGGCACAGGTCAGGCTGCCTGACCCTTTTAAAAGCAAACCACTCAAAAGTAAAATGTTGGTGAAAATGAAAGTCAGCTTTTATTCAGGAATACCAGTGACCTGAGGAGAGATGTTGTGCTAACCCATCTCTCTGGTAAACCTGAAGGATAATGGCCAGACAAAAGCCATCTCAAAGACTCAGATTTACTGAGGGGTTTTTAAAGAGGAGTTTGAGGGAATGGAATGTGTGAAATGAAAAGCAGGAGGGAGGGGGACATGAGCTGGGGGGGCTCTGTGCAAAGAGCCAGGTACAAAGTCTCACCAAGACTCCACCCGGTTTCTGCTCCCACCCCTGGTATTATCTTATGTTCCTGCTGGAGGGGTGGAACCAGTATAGCTTTACTGATGTCATCCTCGGTTTCCTTCGGATAGTATGTGCACGTCTGCAGCTCCAGGCGGATCGGAAAACAACTGTACATTCATGTTAAATAATGTCATCTTGCTTCATAACCAAGGTTCAGAATATCAAATAACCATGGGAAAAGAGAGAACGCAGTGAAATGCATGCCAAGAAAAAAAACTGTGTTCTTTTAAAAATCTTTTGGGGCCCATGCAGTTTTAGGCTCCAACATGGCTTCAGTCCTGCTCACTCCATTTGGACTCATTTTATTGCCAATAATGTATTTGTTGTTATTATTGTTATTTTCTTTTTTGGTTTTGTTTTAGTTTGGTTTTTGCTGTTTTTTTAAGTTTCCATTTCCCCAAATGGAGAGTCCCCCGAAAACCAAAGGCTTCTGAGTCCAATCCAGGAGGTGGGCCTAGTTTTCTGACATTGAAATGCAAATCATGTTATCAGTTTAGCTTGTATTAGAAAAACTTTAAACAAATGTAAAGAAAATGAAAATCTCTTCCACCTGCTGTTTAAAGAGACATCAGGTCATAAATGTCATAAATGGTCAGTTGGGGGTATTTGTTAAAAGACGAAGAGTCGAGAAACACGGATAATGGCAGAATGTTTGCATTCCTCATCTGACTAATTATAACAGCTGTGGTCAAACTGCCTGACTTACACCCTCTGAGAGATTTACTGGGCTAAATAAGGTAGGACACGTATTAGTATTTATAAGCAAACCATTCAAGCAGCACCTATAGTCCTTCGCAGGTGAGGTGTTTTCACTCCGGGGTCAGCAAGCTCTATTTGTACCTGTACATGATGGATGAAAACAGCCCTTCAGGAAAGAAAAATATAAAGCCAAATGTTCATATGCTGTGGCCAATGCTCTGGAGCTTTCTATAATTGTAAAGATGTCAACTCAACATTGTGGCCATTTATTGAAGAATTTGTTTATACAATTGTTAACAGTGCGCGTGGCATTTCTTTCAGGAGAAGACTAGTTGCAAAGTAAAACATTGGTGATGATATAAATTATTTCCCCATACTTTACTGTGGTTATTCAAATAGGATTTAATTTAAAGTGAATACAAAACATTTAGAGGGATTTTTTTCAAATATGTTTTTCCTCCCAATTTCTTCCTATTTGTTTATCTATATTTATTAAAATGAAATATGTTTAAGATTCTAAAAAAACTATAATTTGTTACCTGAGACCATTGATGTTTAAAAGAATATTTGCTCTGTTGCTGGGCACATGCAGCTCCTGGCTGAGGCTCCCCAAAATTTGTCATACAGGTCCAGCTGCCTGCCTCCTTTCAATTATAAACCACTTAAAAGTCAAATGTTGGTAGAAATGGAAGTCAGCTTTTATTCAGTAATATTGGCAATCTGAGGAGAGATGTCGGGCTAACCCATCTCTCTGGTAAACCTGAAGGATAACGGCCAGACTAAATCCATCTCAAAGACTCAGATTTACTGAGGAGTTTTTTAAGAGGGGGCTGAGGGAATGGAATGTGGGAAATGAAAAGCAGGAGGGAAGGGGATGTGAGCTGTGGGGGCTCTGCAAAGAACCAGGTACAAGGTCCCTCCAAGACTCCGTCTGGTTTCTGCTCCGGTCCTTATCTCAGGGTCCTGCTGGATCGTACATGCCTCATTGTGAGTCTGCATCTTCAGGCTGGCTGGAAAACAATTTTACATTCATATAAATAATGTCATCTTACCAAGGTTCAACACATCAAATAAGCATGGGAAAAGAGGGAACTCAGAGAAATGCATGCCAAGAAAAAAAAATGTGCCTTTTTGAAATTTGCCTACAGCCCATGCAGTTTTAGGTCCCAACATGACTTCAGTCCTGCTCACTCCAACAAATTGTTTCCTTTGATCTTCCAGTTTACTCTTTTCCATACGCAGATCTTTGCAAGGTATCACGTTCAAACAAGATAGACAACAAAGGGCTGTTTGAAGCTGCCTTTTCTGTGACACAGACAGTGAAAGAAATCCACCGTGGAGACTCGTCTCTACAAAGAATGCACAATTGCAAGTTCAGCAATTGATTCTAACTGTTCAAATCAATTTGGATAATACAGGGAGGAAGTAGGGGGAGAGTGGATGAGAGAGAGAGAGACAGAGAGGCAGGCAGGCAGAGAGATAAATGCAGAGACAAAGAGAAAATCCAAACAAGTTTACAAGGTTCAATAAACACATATATTTTACTTGTCCTAGACAATATTTTTTGAAAATTGAATTTATTGTCGACATTTAGAAATCAGGAGACTTAGCCATAGAAATCCTACTTTCTGACTTCTATTAAAAAGGAGGAAGATCGGATAACACTGGACCTACAGATTTTCAATACAATTGCCTCCCCAGTGTTGAGTGCTTGATGGTTCTTTAGAGTGGAAATCTCTCCAGTTAGCCCACTCCCCTCCTGAGCTACTTTATTTGCTTGTGTTTACCTGCATATCCCTGCAGGCATCTGATGGAATCATGCCTTTTTGCAAGACCCAGAGGACTCTCTTACTTTTCAAAAATAATAAGGTATAGCACATTCCCAGTGCACATGCCATGACTTCTCATTCCCCTAGCTATAGCGTGCATGTTTCACGGTACCCAGGACTATTCTGTGTAACCTCAGAATCCTTTTTAACACAGAGCACCAGGTAGCCAGTAACAATCAGAGATTACACAGAAAATAAACTATCCCTGCTGTAATTAGTCTGGACCAAATACTATTAGTAGCATTGGTCAGTAGGTGGGTGTTAACTAATATCTGTCTTCACCACTGCTTACTAACTATTGCCCTAGCATTAGAAAAATTCTGAGTGATTTATAAAATATTTGATAAGAAGATAATTGTAAATGTTATTAAATAACTTTGATGTTATTAAAAATCACGCAGGAGCACTTACTCAACAGCTTTATTCAGCACATTTAGTCAGTACCTACTATGCACCAAAAGAAATGTAGGAAGCATAATGAACACAGATTCCACCCTTAAGAGCTACCTTTAATAGGAGATCAGAGATACTATGAATAACTGTAAAACAAAGCTGAGAGTAATAAGTGAGATAGCAGAGATGCGAATAAAATGTATGGCACTTGTTCACAAACTTCAATGTTGTCGGGGGTGAAAGGGTACGACACCTTTCCTCATCTATCATAAGGGTCACAGACGACACTCAGATATCAAAAGACAGGTTAACAAGAAAAAAGCCTAACAAATTTATTTAATTAAATTTTATGTGACACAGGAATCCTCAGAAATGAAGATCCAAAGACCCAGGGAAAACTGTCAATTTTTATGCGTAGATTTCATTAAGAATGAACAGCCGTGTAGAAATGTGATTGGACAAAATGGGTATTATCTAATGGGAGTAGACCGGGGGGGAAACCAGCAAGGCCTGTCTGTTCAGAACCGTCTTAGCCTCTCTGTGTAGTATTCCTCTCTCCTAGATGTAGGGCAGAACTACTTTGGAATGAAGGTTTTATGACCTGCCATCAGAAAATGTAGGTCAGAGAATTTCTCTATGGCCAACTACTACACAGAAAGGCAGTGGAATGTTAGAATAATATTTCTAGATTTTTTGGTTTGCTTTGGGGTTCTAGTTTCTATGACCCATCTTGGAGAAGGGAAATTCTGGTTTCTATGATCCTCTTCAAAGGAGAAAGAGAGGTGGGAGACAGGAGGACAGAGACAGACTTTGCTTTCGAGGCTGCTTCTGAGGTCTTCCAATCTCCTTAGTTCAAAGTACTCAGCATGCCAAAGCAGCATATTTTAGGAAATCATTTTTTGAGCCCCAGCAATGTGCATGAGAATCACTTTGAGAACTTGCAAAACTTTAGCTGCCTTCATAGACTGTGATTTCGTAGATCCAGGATGTACCTCTGACATCTATATTTTTAGTTTTCCACCCAAAATGGAAAACTACTATTGTGTGGGATTTGAGGGTCTGTAGAGATAACTTCCTGCTACATGGAGATCAGCAAACTTCCTAGAAGAGACAGCATTTGAATTTGACCTTACATTGGAGATGACTTAGCAATATAGAGTTGAGAGAGGGGTGTATTATGAGAAGAAAGATGAGGAACTGTATACAGGAAAAAATTGAAAAATATATTTTGATCTAATAATATTGATAATAAATATATAAAACTACACAAAGGACATTGTGAAAACACAGTCACACATATGAAAATACAATTTATTGGCTAGTGTATCTGTATTATGTATTTGTTCAGAAAGAAATTGTATTATTATTACTTCCAGAATAAACCTCATAATGTAGTAAAATTTGTATTTTACCATGTAATGATCTTTTGACAATAAATAAAAAGTTGCACTTATATTGAATTGGTTATACCTTAATAAAATTGAATTAGATTTATATATTAGCTAATTGAATATCACTAGCTTGAATGGAAATATTTATAATAATGGCACATAACAGCAGAAGATTCATAGTTCTCTAGCACTTGAGTTTTCTAATACTTGATAGTTTCATAGCAAGTTCATTTTTAATAGTTGATGGACATAATGCACTATATATGCTAAAGAATTTAATTTTGCAAGCTCAGCATACAAGAGGATCTCTACTTATTTTTTCTGTACAGTAACTTTTGTTCCATTGCAAAAGTAAATAGTGACATTGCAGAGACAGTACTTTTTAAAATTTTTTTAAGTGTGAAATAGAACTCTCAAGAGTGTGAAATTATGGGCCGAGCCCATGGCGCACTTGGGAGAGTGCGGCGCTGGGAGCGCAGCGTCGCTCCTGCCGCGGGTTCGGATCCTTCATAGGACTGGCCAGTGCACTCACTGGCTGAGTGCCGGTCACGAAAAAAAAGACCAAAAAAAAAAAAAAAAAAAGAGTGTGAAATTATGAACAGTGGAGATGCATCTTAACACAGTCACATGTTATTCTATACCATCAGTTTCCTGGTCAGAGAGGGACAAAAAAATGAAATGGGAAGAGAGAAGTAATGCCAGATTATCAGAAAAAGGAAGTATTTCTTAGGTATTCATTTAAATCTCATATGTGTTACTGTTCTCTACATTTAATAGAGATAACAAGTCACAAAAATTGCATCCAGGAATAACAAAACCAAGCTAACTTTGGCACATACCCAATAGTATATATTGCATAAAGTATTATTATTTGGCAAATTTGGTAATTTCAAAAATGCTTAGTAGTATTTTGGCAGAAAGTCTTACTATTTTTATTATGCATAGTTATAATTTATATATATATATATATATATATATATATATATATAAATACACAAAATCAAATTTTATTAAACCCTTTATTCCCTATTTATTTTATCACTTCCAGGAGTTCCACTTGTAAAATTCTAGGCTATATCTAAAATCCATGTCACAGTCAATAACAGAGTCTAACTAGTTGTTCATAAGAGAGTATTATATCTCTAATTTGTCTCTTCTTGCCAAAGAGTTAAGAATGTAAAACTAGATAAATTTAATTCCTTTTGTTAAAATGTTTTGTGGGGGTATGAGGAATGGAATTCTGTGTTTGTGTGTTTAAGTACAACTAATTAACATCTGTACTGAAACTATACTTTTTACTCATTTTCTCACCAATATCAGCAGACAGTGCAGATATAAGCCTATTACCAAAACAACAAGAAAAGTAGGCATCGTAACTATATGCCTAACTTGTTAGAACACAACCCCCTTCCCCCACCTCTCACATCACAAATAAGAGTCAAAGAGATATGGATTTTCAGACTTAAGCTGACTTGGTAGATTAAGCAAGTGTGAGACTGGCTATTTGGAATGCTTACATTTGGGATTGCACACTGTATAGTGATAAAAACTCTGTTTGTTTTAGCTCCCAGGATTAATTATTTGAGAGTGGATTGTTGTGAGATTATTCAACAAAAGATAGTCATCTCAGACAAAATTTCTGAGGTCATAATCTTTTTTAAGAGAAAAATACAGATGTCCCCTTATTATCTTCAGCCAGTTGCTAATAGCTTCTCAACCTGGGAAAACACTGTTCTCTACACACACACAACACTTCTGACACCAACTATGTGAGTGTTTTCCACACCAAGCAATTCTCTAGCTCTCCAGACACCAGCTGGGTGTCCTACAGATTTAATCCAATTCTGACGCTATCTACCTGTGGTTAGTGTCACATTCCACAAGTTAAAGGACTCAGTCCCACAAGACTGCCACTAATTTAGATGTCAATTGCAAGTCCAGACCTCTCATACTTCTGATGGACCAGCTATAAATTGGGGGTTACTGCAACCCCCTCCTCAGGTTTTACAATTTGCTAGAATGGCTCACAGAACTCAGGGAAACACTTTACTAAAGCTTTCCAACTTATTATAAAGAACACAACTCAAGAACAGCCAGATGGAAGAGATGAATGGGGCAAGGTATTGAAGGGAGCAGGGCATCGAGCTTCCATGCCCTTTCTGGGTACACCACCCTCCCAGAACTTTGATGTGTTTACCAACCTGGAAGCTCATTAAATCTTGTAGTTCAAGAGTTTTTACAGAGCTTAATCTTCATTCCCTACCCCTCTCCTCTTCAGCAACCCTCTAATCACTTAGTCTTTCTAGTGAGCAGCCCATCCTGAAGCTCCCTGGGGGCCTCACCCTGAATCATCTCATTAGCATAAGCTCAAATTTGATCAAAAGGACTCCTTATGGATAACAAAAGACACTCTTTTCACTTAGAAAATTCCAAGCTTTTTACAAGCCTTGTGCCAGGAACAGAGAATAAAGACCACGTTACATTTTTTTTTTATACCACACTTAGTTAATTATGATTTCACATGCAAAGTAGATTAATATTTTGCCATTACTTATGTAATGTTTTCATTTACATTACAATAATAATTTTTTTAACAGACTAAGGTAAATCTCAATAATGATTCTAGTATTTTCTAATCATTCTTTATTCTCTTTTTCTATCTTAATTCAGAAATATCTATAATTTCTATATGTAATGTTTTCAATGTTCTTAAATATGTGGTATCAATACTCATATAATTATAAAATTTTATTCTCACATCTCATCTTGCCGCCTTCCCAACTCTCCAGCCTCACTGACATGTGTAGTTTCTCTTCCCTTCAAAAGAGTCAGTCAAGACATTATTAGTTGGAAAAAAAAGTTTCATTTTTGTCAGTCCAGCTACCCTTGTCTATCCTAATATAGTGTCATTTGCTTTGAGGGACTTGCTTTCTCCACCATGTATAATTGCGGTGTGAGAGTAAACCCAGTTATTTGCCAGCAATTGTAATAGTCAGAGGGGCCATATGCATCCTCTTACCACCCTGGTACAGCCAGGAGAGAACACATGACCTAATCATGGCCAATCAGATGGTGTTTTGAGGGCTTTGCATCTTTGGTGACAGGTGCAATAACAGAAAAAAAGATCACAAATTATTCATCACAAAGGAACACACTGATTAGTCTTTCTTCCACGAGCCATTGCTGTTCTTCCTGTTCTTATCTCACATGGTCTTCAAATCTCCATTAAATCTCTGATCCCCAGTAGCCTTCCAATCATTTTTTTTTTTTTTTACTTAAGACAGCTAGAGAGACTCTTGCTTGCAATCCAGAATCTTATTAATGATATGTTACTTTGCTTTATCCAATGTAAGCAAATACCACTTTTAAAAATAAAAGGACAGTACCTTCATGTTGGATATAAATGTTTTTAAAATGCCTGTATGTAAACCAAGAATATATCAATAACATGTGGTATCATTCTGCTGGAACAATTTGGTAGGATATGAATGATACAGGAAAACAAAGGTCAACCCATGTTAGCATTTCAGTTCTAGCCTTGAAGACCTACATTATGAAGTTACTTCTATCAAGAAAAAAGTATGTATGGTTAAAGATCAGTCTTACATTTAAAGATAAAACCCTCTATGTTTTTCCCTAAATGTAAAAACATTTGTGATAGTGTTGTTGACCTGAGGAAGGAAACTGAGGCAAGGTTTAAACAACGAAGAGTTTATTTGAGCCAATATGAGTGACTGCAGCTCAGGAAAACACCTCCAAGTTACCATGGGAAGTGATCTGCGATACAAACAGAGCTTCAGTATTTTTATAATCATAGAAAGGGGAAGCAAAAGGGTAGGAGAGGGGACAACTCCCTGGATCAGGCTTTACATTGGTTGAAATGAGTTACTCTAGCATGACATGAGTTAGTGATTGGTTTATGGCTACATCTTGCTTTTTCAAACAATTGCTAAATCCATAAGTAAGAGTTACATCATGCATTTCAACAGTCTTTAGGTTAATTTATAGCTCTATGAGCCAACACTACCTTTGGACTCTAGGCCTAAAGTAAACTATTTAGAAATGTTCTAGGATGTAGGGGATGTGACTACTGCCACATAGCTGGCATCCCAGGGATTTAGGAATTCAACTGACCTCAGTTATCAGTGCTATAGCAATTTTCAATTTATCAGTGTGCATATATAAAACTATCTACCCTTCACATACTTTTCAACCACTGTGGAGCTTGGCTATTAGAACTCTGCTTTTTTCAATCCAATTTATTTATGTAACCATAAATAAAAAACAAACTCACAAAGGTAGGGGAAAAGAAAATGAAATGAATACTTTATGTGTTCTTCCTATGAACCAGGCATTATGCTAGGCATTTGACATACATAATAACATTTACTCTTCATAAGAACTCTGTGACATAGTAATATTTTATTCATTTTACAAATGCAAGAACAGCAGCAATGATCAAGTAAGTTTTTTGAAGGTCATTTAGCTGGTAAGGCATCAAAATGAGAATCGAACCTGTTTTCTCTAGTCCATGTACTTACTGCCAGAGAGAAAAAGTGATACAGTAGTAGTAGATTAATTAATTATACATATAATCACACACATATAGATACACACTATAAATATATATCTACATAAATACATAGGCACACGGATGTGCATGTTTGTGTGTGATTCAATAATTAAATAAGATGTATTTATAAAAAGAATGAGTTTTAATTTTTCATTTATCTTTATTCCATCTGGGAGTTTCTCAAGTGACACTTTCTGAAAAAAACCTGACCACATCCTATTTAACTAGATTCAATGTAGTCATGAGCCACATAATGACGTTTTGGTCAATGGCAGACGCATATATAACAGTGGTTGGACCAATAGGCTATATCTAGGAGTGTAGTAGGCTGTGCCATCTAGGTTTGTGTAAGTACACTATGATGTCTGCACAATGACGAAATCACCTAATGACACATCTCAGAATGTATCCCTGTCATTAAGCAATGTTATGATTGTACTTATGAGTATTCTTACACGAAGAATCAATGTCTTCTTTTAAACATTCAAAGTGGTATGAGTAGCAACCGTTTGATATATGCAAATGATACATTAGAAATACAGGCATATATATGTAAAAAGTAATTGAGCTATACATTTATGACTTATTTTATTGTGTAGTCTATTATGCCCAGCAATTTCAGCTAGCATGACCAACTGACATGACATAGACCACCTGCATTCTCCCATACAGAAACATAGAAATGCTTTTTTTAAATGACATAGTTGTCTGTTGCTGAGTAACAAATTACCACAAAATATTATCTCATCATATCTGTGGGCCAGAAATTCAAGAACAGCTAAGTGTGATGGTTCTGGCTCAGGGCTTCTCATTAGACTACAATAAAATGTTAGCTTGGGCTGCAGTCATCTGAAGGCTTGAGTAGGGCTGGAGGATGTATTTCCAAAATGGCTATGGGCAGGAGGCCTCAGTTCCTCAATGTCTATTGGCTGTAGGCTTTAGTATTTTGCCATGTGGGCCTCTCCATTGGTGAGCTAGCTTACCCCAGAGCAAATAATTCGAGAAAGAATGACCAAGAAGGAAGCTGAGGTCATGATTTTACAGCCTGTTCTTCACGTCACATGTGACCACTTGTGTTTTATTCTATTCATTAGAAGCAAGTCCCTAAGTTCTGCTCAAATTCAAGCCGCCATCTCTTGCAGAGAGGAGTGTCAAAGAGATTGTGGACATAATATTTTTAAACCACCACAATTACAAGAAAAAGTAAAATGACAAATCAATAGGGACAGAGAGCCAGTGGGATTTCAGAGAGCCAATGGAATTTCAGACCAGACCAGGATATATGTCTCCAGCCTGCAGGCTGAGGGTATTTTTTTTTTTTTTTTTGGTGGTTGGCTGGTACAGGGATTCAAACCCTTAACCTTAGTATTAGTGGCTGAGGTTTTAATTTTCACATTGGAGGAAAAAATAAACAAACAATCTTGGTCTTCTTGCATACCGTCCAAATACTATTGCAGACACCACTACATAAAATTAGGATTTTAGAAGGGTTGTGACATACATGAAATGAGAATATTAAAAAAATTACCCAAGAACCCGATAAGTACATAAGGAAACTCGATGTATGACCATTGATTGTACTGCAGGGAGTGGTGGGAAGGAGAATGTCTTTGATCAAGTTACTTTCCCTCATTTGTAAGCCTCATTTCCTATAAAATGTGGATAATATTAGTTTCCTAATCTACTTTACAAAAGTACTATAAGAGTGAAGGAAATTATGATGATGTTATTTTGGAAAAAAAGATAAAATGCTGTATAAATATGAGACATGTCTAAGAGTATCACCTTTTTGGTTGTGAAGTTCTCCTTTAGTATCCTAGAAACAAACTTTAGATACAACTATTATCTGGTATAGCTCTCCATGCAAAATAGTTCACAATTGTATCCTCATTTGATTGTGAAATATGTCTTTCATTCACTAAACATTTATTAACATATGATATGCCTAAAATATGATATCCATGTTAAGTGGAAGATACAGTGATGACCAGGACAGATAAAGAGGTCACCTCCATCATGCAGCTTAGGGTTTAACTCTTCTGTATGACGACCATGTGATATAATCAAAGTACATACAATCTCCACAGGTAAGGAAACTGTGGCTCATTCCAACTGACTTACCTAAAATCCAAGATCTAATTACTCCATATAAATGAAAGACAAAGCCTTGAAACAGTACAATGCTCTCTCATCTTTGCCAGACTTTTCCTTTTTTACCACCAACTTACTCAACCAACCTCTCTCCACTTGTCACCCTCTGCTCTTACCTCTCACTCTCCGTTTAATTCCCTTTGCTGAGCTTCATCCTCCTGACTGATTTGATACCATCAGTAATATGAGTAAACATGTGTGAGCCAAATAACAATAATAATAATAATAATGATAGTAAAGCAAAGGTGAGTCTTCAAGATAGCTAGGGATTCCAAAAGAGATATCTTTATTAAATAGATAGGCCTTACAGAAATGTAAAATTTGCCTTACTACCCTGATATTAGATTTCTCATCCAAACCATAGCTTTGCTCTGAGACGAACAAGCATTTCCCACTAGACGTGCTCTTTGCACAGAGAAACAGACTTGCCTGCTGGATTTCTCTGGTGTCTTCTAATCCCAAAATAGAGCTGCCTAGGCACCTACAATGACCATCATTTTCCCCCAACTTTAATTGTTTCACATAAAGAAGCTGTTAAAATGCAAATAATGTCTGGGAGATATTATGTCAGTTCATTTTTACAGAATTTTTATTGATTGATTTATTTTGGTGGCTGGCCAGAACAGGGATGGAAGCCTGGACCTTGGTGTTATCAGCACCACATGCTAACCAACTGAGCTAACCGGCCAGTCCCAATTTATTTTTAGATATAGATAAATTTCACCTAATTGGTTTCTCATTTTCTTGTGTAGGGTACAATCCTAGAATTCCAGAAAATGGAACCATACATTTTTGTCAGCAGCCAGCCTCTGAGGTAGAAGGAAATATCAGGAGTGCTTTCTGTGGTCTAGGCCTGTGAAGAAGAGGTGTTAATACCCATTTTAACATGGCAGGCCTTGAGTGAGGTGCACCAATGTGCTACTCTATTGTGACCTTCCTAAATATCCACTATTCAAACCTTCTAGTTCTTTCCTCTCCTTCCCTCCTTGTGATCTGCATTTTATATTCTAAACAGCAAAATTTCTGTTGATTTTCTTCCAGGCTATCATTTTTTTCCATTTTCCCTTTGTGCAAACTATTCAAAGCCCAGAATCTAGAATCTTAAATGCCCTATTATCTAAATAAAAAGATTACTTCTCAAAGTAAGTTTCTGAGTTAGTGATATGTCAGTGAGGCTTTGTAGGAAGCACCGTGTTTGGTGCAGACACAGACAACACTGGATGAAGCACAGAGAGGTGAGCTCTGCGTGGATGGATGGTCCAGGAAACCCACCTTTGCATTAGTAAATTTGCCACAAAGCAACTGACATGAGTTGATTTCTCCTAGGTGTGAGGGATTTTTCATTAATGTTCATCCTTATACCAGGGTACCTCAAAAAGTTTGTGAAAAAATAGAATTATAAAATAATACAAATCTTTCCATGAACTTTTTGAACACCTCTCATGTAGTGTTCCCTGTAAGAAATGCTCTGTATTTCTTAAAGTAGCTGGTCTTTGATAAGGATGTAAAAGCTCATCCAGTGTGTGTTTTATTTAACCTCTTCAGGTGATTTCTCTCTGGTTGTCTCCCATGACATATTTTCCACGCTCTAACACTGGTGTGTAAATGAATCAGATGAGCTAATCACAGTCATAATTAAAAAATGGTTTCCCTAGAAACTATTTGAGAGAATTCTGGAAAGCTTCATCTCAGTTCAGCTTTTCGCTTCTTTTGCTGTCTGATAATAATTTAATAAAAGTATGTTCATTGTATTAATCATGGCCCTCCATAGAAAAAAAACAAAACATGAACAATTTTTCTCTATGGATTTAAGATAACATGGATATCAGTATACACTGATTTAACTGATTCCTAGATCAAGTCAGTGTTAAATTAACAAGCAGTCAATCAAATTTACCAAACTGATTTTTTGGGGAAAAAAATGTCTGAGGATTTTCAGTTCATAGGTAGGGATCAACAATTAGCAAATGTATCAATTTCAATCCTATTTGTCTTTTTATTGTGAAGTATGAGATTATCTTTTAGTTTAAGAAAAATCTTATGCATTCCAGAAACTTTTATGCTGTAAAACAGTGGTAAGCTTTTTTTTTAGAAAGCATAGGAAAGTCAGTTGTTACACAGAAAATTTAAGTGCCATATCTGTTAAAATAGTCATTAATGAATGTTATAAATTAGATAAGCAATTTAAGTTGTCATAATAAACTATAAATATAGCCATAATTATGCATTTACCCTAATCATTAGTAATGACTTAGTTCAAATTTCCAAATTTTCACTGTAAAGTAGACCATTGGAATATCTGAACCAGAGCAGAGATACTTGATTTCTCCCATTTCCAACTTTTCTTTCAAAGTTACAAATACAAACCATACGTAATTTTCAGTAACTGAGCCAAACCAGAAGCAGCCCTGGAAAGGAGGTGCCAAATGAGAATAAACGTGTTGGAAATAACCTTTGCGCAATGAGAGCCACCTATTTAAAACTGAAAAATTCACCTATATGTCCCTTTCTTCTCTCCCGTCCCTCACAAAAAATGTTCATCAACCACAGTATCTTTTTTCTTTGATACTGATCTGTAAACCTCACTGAAATTGGAGTCAAGTGCCTTGGCTTCTGATTCTGTCACCAATTATGTGTGAGATCTGGGGTAGTCACTGACTATGGCTGCCCATCCCCCCTCTCCACTTCCTTATCTGTAAGAGTGAGAGTCTTGAGGGAGTCTTCAACACTCTTTTTCCAAATCTAATTTTTGAACAATCTTTCTAGAATGTTCTGGCCTTATACAAAACCAAGACCATCTGCTAATCAAATGAAAGTATGCAGATTAGTAGTTATATCTCATACTCAGTTGTTTTGCCTTTTTACATATAAACATGGTCTTCTGAATTCAAAATATTCATTTCAGTCATGAAGGTATAATATCAGGTTTGTAGGAGAGAGGACCGGACATTTAGTGAATTAAAATGGAAAGCAATGAATATTTATTGTACTCAGCCATACTCTTCACCAGAGACACATCATTTATAATCCCCAGTTCTTCAGTTAATACACAATTATAATTAAGCCATGTGCATTTGATTTGCATTGTCAGTGCACTTTGCCTGATAATGTTTTGGTTTTATCCTGTTCTCCTCAAGTACCAAGTTTTTCAATAATACCAATTTTGCATTAGTGGGATGACGTCTGCCTGCTTTCATAGAGAGATGTTCTTTGATAGTAACAGAATCCATAAAACACTTTAAAAAAATAATGAAGGCATTTTCTAGGCATAGGCTGTTTCATCAGAATGTACCTAGTTTATTTTACAATGGTAAAATTGCCGAGACTTAGAGAGCATTCTGATTGAATCATGAATATTCCAACGGGGTAGATTAATCTATGTGAGCTACAGAACTCTGCTGAAACTGCTGTTTAACATTCTAAAGTGTGGAATTCATCTTCTTACAGCACAAAAGAGCTTCCCATAATAAAGATTTTTTTATAACAGCAATAAGGCAGCTCAGTGGGGTGTGGTTTCATGAAATAATCACACTTCTGAGGGATTGGACATTGTGCCTCATGCTGTACAATACTCTCATGCATATGATGATATGTTGATGCCACCTCCCCCATACAGCTCTATTCCTCTGTCACTCAATGGACCTTTCCAAAAATATCTGCCTACTTAGAGCTCTGTCACAAACTAGGAGGTCTATAATATAGTATTGATGCTTTATCACATCACAGTATTCTTTATGTTTCTTATAAATAGTAATCACTATAACTTTGCACTGTAGCTTGGTTTAAAACACGCAAACCAAAAATATAGTTAAATTCAGAAAAAGTCATAGTTTAGCAACATGGACTATATACTTGTTGCAGAGTAGCTAGTAATTTTTTATGCAAGTCATACCATTATTAATCTACATTTCATTTTAAATGCAACATTCATTTAAAGTTTAAGCATTAATTTGAATATCGTACTGTGAAGTTAACCTAGAATATATGCTGACATTAAAATGCAGTATATTCCTTCAAATTCTCATAAATTATTGTTACACAGGGATTATGCCACTTTTATTTGCAGTTTACTTCAAACTATAATCTAAAATATGTGTATTGATGTTTTCAGTGATTTTCTAATGCTGATATTTTAAATACTGATAGTAGAGTGTATCTTTTGTTTTTCATTGGCAAAGAGAATTGCATTCTCTTGCATATTTCATCTGTTTTAGTTGTTTAGACAGAATATTAAGAAAATATATGGTAGGGACCTATAAATGTCAATTGTGAGAAGGGTTTTTGATTTATTAAATACTTTTCTAGGACTGTGCCAAAATATTGAGCTTTGTGGGCATAATTCTACATTTTTGACATTGTGGAATAAATGTTTAAAAGTTGCTTTGAAATGCTACCTAATTGAAAATTCCATTATAAGTAATGTCACACTCCCTGTGTTGTCGAAAATATATGCCTAGTTTAAAGTGTTATTTATTTCGAAAATAATGCCATTTTTAACCACAGAATACTTGTAAAAGATGAATAGCATGTTTTAAGCTAATGGTACAATTAACCAAGTTTTAATTTATGTCCAGGCTTAGAGTTTTTTCCCTAAACTTTCTGGGCAAGGGATCTAATAGTCTATCATAGGTTATGTTAACAAAATGCCAATGTATGAAATTCAATCAATAAATTACTTTTGCCTACAACAACAAAAATAATACTAATGAATTTTCTGACCAAGTTTTTCCTGAGAATATTAATGTTGTTACAATGAGTAATTTTGGCAGTTCCAGTTATGGGAGAAAGTTTCAACACAATGGACAGAATTAATCCTTGCTTTTATTATGAATTCTACAACAGTATTTCACAATCTTTAATGCACATAAAAATCACCTCAGGATCGTGTTTAAATTCAGATTCTGATTCAGTAGATCTAGGGTGGAGCTGGAGAGTCTGCATTTCTAAGAAGTTCCCAAGAGATGACCATATTTCTCGTTCAACGATAGCCTCTGTGCAGCATTGTGCTAGAATCTATCATTCTTTTGATTTGCTTTCTACTGCTACACATGACAGATTTTTTACAGGTTTTGGTTGTTACTATGGATTGAATATGTCCCTCCAAAATTTGTATGTTAAAGTTCCAACTCCCAACATGACTGTATTTGGAGATAGGGTTTTTATCAACATAATTAAGGTTAAGTAAGGTTATGAGCGAAGTCCTGGTCCTTATAAGAAGAGACAGCAGAGAGCTCACTCTGTCTGTATCCACCATGGAGGAAACATAAGCCAGGAGGAAAGCCTTCACCAGAAGCCCAATCTGCCAGCAATCTTGATCTCAGACTTCACAGCCTCCAGATATGTAAGAAAATAAATTTCTGTTGTTTATGCCACCCAGTCTATGGTATTTTGTTGCGGCAGCTCAAGCAAACTAATACAGTTATCATTGTTTTTGTTTTGTCTTATTTTTTTTTTCTTCCCTCCCACGTATCACCTGAAGAAATAAAGTTAACCAGGTTAGGAGTCTGGTATAACCAGAAGTAAGTTTTCACTGTTACTCTAAACCCCATCCTGACTATATCATGCATTAATGTCATATTGGACAAGAAGCATGGTGCTTTTCTCACCTTACCAAAAAAAGCATTTAATTTTCCTTTGTTACTACATTATTTCTATTAAAAAAGTAAGTAGTTGAGACAGTATTTTAAAGCCATAGAGTAGAGATTCCGAGCTGATTAATTGAAACTCGTACCTCATTGATTTCAACGCAAAAGCCTCTGCCATATCCTCCCACCCTGTATTTCGACTAGGGTGAGGGATGTAACTGGAGGCGGTTGTCGTGGCTCTTTTGGTTCTTGAAATATGCAGACAACCACCTGGGCTGCTGCCAATCAGTTAGCCTCCTCCTTCTTTCCTTCTCATAGAACAGGTTATCAATCTGCAAGTGTCAGGGAGATAAATTGTGGTACCTCCTTGGAGAGAGCTGGAGGGATCTATTAAATAACATGACTATAAAGAATATCTTATGAATTATAAAGGTACAAAATGGCCATGGGAAAAAGCTTATTTTGTAAAATAGAAATTTGTTTAAATTACCCATTTCTTACATAGAGTCAAACTCTATTTTGCAGTATTTGTCAAAATGTGGTTGACTCTGCTCTAGAAACACTAAATACATCAATATCTGAATTCAACTAAACATATACATAAATGGATACTAATGACTGATTCAAAACGCTTCTTTTACCTTATGGGAAGATTTGCCATTATATTCTATCATGAAATATTTTCCTCTTTTTTTTTTTTTAATCCATATATTTTCAGAAAGTTTAGAAACGGGGGAAGATAAGGGGTGAACTAATGGGTACAAAACTATGCTATCTACCCTAAGTGAATCTGTACAAGATATAGATTATTGAAACAATACACTGTACCTTACAAAAATAAATATAAATAACATCGAATAAAAAAATAAGCAGCAGCACAGACTACATCTTCACTATAGCAGCACCACCATTACAATAAATTGTATCATCAAAAAGAAGAAGAAGAAAGTTTAGAACCAGGTTTATAAAGAACATGTACACAATGCACAAAGGAGGCAAATTAAAACAGGGTTATTGAGACCAAACATGCCAACCACAAGAGCTAATTTTAGTTGTTGTATTGGCTTCCACTTGGCAAGATTTATCAGTAAAATTTTCAAGCTCCAAACTCAGAAAATTTGTCATGGAGTTCAAATTTATTTGGAATATGAAGACTTGTGGAAAGTGTTCTCAAGAAGAAGTACAGGAATTACGTGTATGAATATGTCTTATACTGCTCTAAAAACAGTCACAGTCATGAGCTTATGTTGTTTTCTATTTATCTATCTTTGTACAAATATTGAATTTGAGTTACCTAAAGGAAAGAGTGCAGAGCATGATTTTCTTCCATTTTTCACTACCTGAATTTCTTACAGCTGAGTCCTTCAAATTCTAAGCTTTTTAAGAGTATTTCAAATAGAATTCCCTTTATTTCAATACAACTTTGTATGTCACTGTGAAAAGTCCATATTAAATGGATGAAAAAAACCCAAACTACTGAATGCCAATTTAATTGAGCTAATGGAGAAAAAAAAAAAACTTCTCTTTACCATAGTCCCAATCTTTTGCTGAAAATGGGGCAGATGCCTGTTTCCTGCAGAGAATTGCAGAACTGAAACATGCAGCTGCCAGTTTTGATTCTCTGCCTGGTGCAGAACTGTCATGTCCCTTGGGATGAAAGTTAGAATTCTGATTCACCTTCCACCTTAACGCCTCAGAACATTTTTCCATAGGTTTACTTGTGCTCAGGGTCCAATCCTACCATCAGACAATAAAGTTTGATGTTCATATAGGTTTTACATTTAAAAGGTTTTCCTTTTCTTCATAGTGTGTATCTTCTGCCTGGTTCAATATAAACAGGATTATTCTATAGAAAAAAAAAGTCACTGGGAAGGATTTTTTAATTTATTTCTATAATTTCTTCAAATATGAACTGAACAGCTGCTTTAAAACTTTTAAAAATTTGGCTTTTGGCCAAATATTTAAAGACATGTTTTTGGTATTAGCTTTCTGGTAATCAGGTTCTTTAATTTAATAAACATTAGAAGATGCATTATCATTGTGTAGTAAAATATGCATTATCATTCTGGAATAAATCATCTGTGAAATTTGGTATTTTGAACAAAACATTTCCTGAAATATAATCATTTTTATTTCTTTTTAAACTAAAATCATCTCTGAAAACACAATCAGCTGTACTATGTCAAGCTGTACATCTAGAGACATTGTTTTTCTGAAAATGTTTTTGGACAGTGTTTTAAAATCTATAAAAGTTTGTAAGTGCCTATATCAGCTCCAAAACTTTTATTTTAACAATTCTATTTTTCTAATATTTAAACATCTATTAATTGACATCTAAGCAGTAAATTGAAATCACAATCTTATGCATATGTAATAATGCAATATATTTTAGTTGGCACATGAGATGTGAAAAGAGAAATTCTGTTTAGTGGAAAAATCGTGTACCAAAGTATTCCTTCCCTTCCTTGTAGTATTTTCATTTGATGTTTATGCTTTTTATTTTGCTGTAACAGCTGGACTACGCAAATGAAACACAGCTAACAGGCCTATTTTGGCTTCTTGTATTCAGGCATGCCAAGATGCTGCCTGAGGGAGGTTGCAGTGGTGCCTCTCAAGAAGGAGGGGTGTGATAGTCTGCTGGGGTTTTTTATCACCTCACATGTGATTAGCTGGCATTCATGACAGTGGAGAAAGCTGCTCTTTGCTTGTATTTCTGGAGCAGAAGAAGAGATGCTGATAACAGCACCACAAACAAAATTCCTGGACTGATTTATTTACTCGTCTTCCCTATCCCATTATACATATTACCAGAGGACTTAGCTTTAGTTTCTCTGACTTAGCAGCCTTCCATAGAGGAAGAAAAACACCAATGTGCTTTTTGTACCTAAGTTCAACAGAACAGACCTGTTCATATTGGAAAGACACTCCATTTGATCCTTCTTGTCAGAGTGAGAATGAAATATATTTTGTTTCTGAGAAAGAGAGATGCAGGATTAAATGTCCCAATGAGATTTTAAGCTGATGGCCACTACTCTTGCCTTAGCCCTGAAACATCTTTAAATATGAAGTACAACAGGGAGAAAGAAGCTAAAGTGAGCCTCAAGCAGTGTTCAAGGCCTATCTGCACATGGATCTATGAGTCTCACAGGCATGATCAAAAAGGGAAGTAGAAAAATTGAAGCCAAAAAGAGACAGAAATTTGACATTCTGAGAAGCATATTGAGGATGGCCAACAGGGCTAGAAAATGAAAGGAGCCATCTCCCAAAGATGCTTTATTTTCTTTATTCAGTCCAATGCATCATTTATTAATCTCTTGCTGTGTTCCAAGCCTGAAGGTCAGGTGTTCCTTAAACAGGTAGGTCTATGTTACACTTTTAGACCTCAGAGGTCTCAGATATGAACAGAGCAAATGTGCAAGTAATAACCATCATACAGTAGAACACATGCTTTGTTAGCAACATGAAGAAAGAGCTATTGCACCCAAGAGATAAAAACACATTTATGTATTAATTCTATCAGAGAGGAAGGGACAGGAAGACTTCAGAAAGGAAGCCTCTGCTTCTGAAGTATTTCATCAGAAAACATATGGAGAAGACACCACAGGCCAAACAAAGGCAGAGGAATTTGGCTGGAATACTGGGGTGGAGTTTTGGTGGGGATGAAGTTTTATAACGAAGTGGAAATGACTCCAAAGAAAATTGTGCTAAGATTGGCTGGGGCTAGATTTTGAAGAGCCTTGAATATAGACTAGGTGGTATGGACTTTATTCTATAAGGTCCCTAAAAGCAGAGAAAGGTTTTTTTTAAATATACTCAAGTTTGTGTTTTAGAAAGGTAACTGTGTAGATAGAGACTTGAATGGATAAAAGAGAAATAGGAAGCTGCCATCATATTCCCAGAATAGAGGATGATGGTTGTGCCAGGGCAGTGGCTGTTTTAGGAAAGAGGACATAATGAACTTGAGTGTTGCCCAGGGTTTATTCCCAGGAACACTAGTCTATAGTAATAGGCCTTAAAAAGAGATTTTGTAAATTAATAATCTTGGGAAATGCTGAATCCTATTTTATTTTATTTGTAGCCCATATAAAGCACTTACTAGTTGCCAGGTATTCCTCTTAAGTATTCTACAAATATTGACTCATTTAATTATCAGACAAAATTCTAATAATTTAGATACTATTATCATCCCCATTTTGCAGATGATAGACATCTTGCCTACCCAGGAGCCCAATATTAAGGAGACAGAGTTGGAATAGGAGCTAGTGGGTTCTAAACTACGAAACCTACAGTCTCCCAGTAGAATCTCTTTGGCCAAGGAGGCGCTTAGTTCTCATTTGCATATTAATTCATCTGAGTAGCCTTAAAGATTAAAAAAAAAATAGAAAGAAAAGAAAGAAAAACCTCTTAGCAATAGCATTTCCTAAGCACATGGGTTCATAGAAACTTTTTTCACTTTTTAAAATCTTACAGAACTAATAACCCATTGTTGGTTCTGCATAGGATATGAAGTTTAAAATTCCTAAACCCAGGATAACATAATTGGTCCTGACTCTATGAGATAGGTATTATTATTATTAGCCCTATATCACAGAGGAGGAAACTGAGGTAGAGAGAGGTAAGTGGCTAGGAGTTGGCAGCAGGTGACTGTCATTAGCATTGACACCATTATCATATTAGATAACATTTTTGAATGCTTCTATATTCCAGGAATTGTAGTAGGTAAAAGTACATGCATAAGCCTATGCAATTTTTACAACTCTGTGAGGTAGATCCTATTACAATACCCATTTGGGAGATGAATAAGCAGGTTAGTAACTATCCCAATATCACACAGCTAGCAAGGAGTGTAATCTAATCAGGCAGGTAGATATCAGAGCACACGTCCTTAACCACTCCATCAAGTACTGCTAATATGTTATGAAGGTAACACTCAACGCAGAGGAAAGGATGTCACAAAACAAAACAGTCGTGGAAGTGTCTGCCCCCAACCCAGCAGAGTGTACAGTATTTCTCCATTTACTCTTCTGTCTCTTCCACAAGACCATTGGCTCCACCAATGGGTAGATACTGTGCTATTTTATTGTTGGGATGTTTTGACACCCTAGCACAGATCTTGATACTTAGGGGATTTTATGAAAAATTCTTGAATTAGTCAATGAATGATTGAAGGAAAGCAGTTAAGAGCAGCTACATGTGTTAGTCATAAAGAAGGAATTTAACCCAATTACAGTAAATTAACTTTCTGGTTTCTGCAGACCCCTGCACATACCAACTCTCCTTCACTGTGCCTCTGCTCCACATTCTCGTGCCTAGTTCCTACAGTAAGGCAGGAAATTCCTGCTAAAACAGGGGCCACTGTCCCCCCACGGCTCCAGGTCTCCCCCAACCTGTCTAGCCCGTGGAGCAGTGGAATTTCCCACTCATTGTATTTTGTAATTTATTTTAGTGTTTGTTATATTTGATTCTTATAGCAACTCTGTGTAGTAGTCAGGGTATATTTATTTTCTCTCTAGAACTCAGGGAAGAGATGTTTGGTAGGTGGCAGAGTAGCAAATCCAGTTCTCTGGTAGCTCTATACCTTCCCCTCTGAATAATATGTAACTGCTCCACTGAGTAAACTGGATTGAACTACTATCAGGCATGACTTCCACAAGTGAGTCAATGAGGAGACAAATGAAAACAGGCATTAAACATTTCCCACCAGCAGATGATGTTTAAAGGAACTCTCTTTACAAGTATAAATGGACAAATTTTGCTAGGTTGTAGTTTGCACTGATTAATAAATGAGTTGTCAAACTGATTCTGCACTGAAAGTATTATTTCCATGGAATAAGGCCAGACATTAACTCTGCATAACAAAGTAGTGAGTGTTCAAGAGACAGACGAATGTAGTGATTAATAGCACAAACTCTGAACCCAGAAGGGCTTGTTCAAATCCTGGTTCTGCTATTTACTAGCTCTGTGATCTTGGTTAAAATACTTAACCTCTCTGGCCCTTAGTTCCTTCATCGGTAAAAAGTAACAGTATATGTATATATCACACAGGCTTGCCGAGAGTTGAATGAGTTAACATATGTAAATAGTGCCAACCACACAGTAGGCACAATGTGAGTGTATCTATCAATATTACTCATATTTGTTTGTCATGTGTCTTTGCACAGGGTTTTGAAGAACATTGGAAGTGCCAGATAACAATACTGGGGATATTTTTTATCTCCTGCTCTACAAGTTAAAAATAAAAAATGTGCAAAGAAAGTCATGGAGAGGTCTCATTGACAGTTTTCACCCTGAAGATGCTAAATGGCCTTTTTTTGCTTTCTCCTATTTGAGCAGCTCTAATAAGCTTGATCAGCTTTCTCTCCCCAACCTCCTGCTTTGTAGTAGAAGCTTAAGAAAAAAAAAAAAAAAAACTTCTCCCTTAACTGCTTTAACATTTAACAGTCACCAAGAGAAACTGTTCCATCATGATGTCTTCCGAGTTAGTGGACTAGAACAAATTCAGCCCGTTTAATCGTATGGCATCAGGCAGCACTGAAAATGCAATTTGTTGTGAAATTTGTTTTTGCATTTGCTATTAGAAGCCAAGTGTTCAGCTCTTTTGCAACTCTCCACTGGACCTTATCAGGGAACACAGTAGCTAGAGGGCATCTGTAGCACTGATCACTCAGAAGGAAACTGAACAGCTGTGTTTTTGACAGCTGGAGCAGGCCTGATGTCCATCAACAAATATTCCAGATACCTCGCACTTCTTAGCTAGTAGGAGACAGGCAACACTCTGTTGATTTGGAAATGAGAGAGAGTTCTTTTATGATTGCCATTTTGTTTGGGTGTGAGAGGGTGGGTGTTAAGGACTTAATGTGTTTACATTTATCTATTGCTCTGCCAAATATTTGCTGTCATTCTTTTGATAACCTAGATAAGAAATAGAGAAAGATGAAGATACCCCAGGACAGAGACTGGGCCTTTAGCAAATAAAAGAAAAAAGCAAAAAGCAAACACACAAAAAAACAAAGCTAAACAACAGCTAAGCTTTGCTATAGAAAAAAAAAAAGAGAGAGATCCTTGGAAGCCGTTGCATATACATGACAATAAATAGGCAGGATATGTATATATATCTTTTTTTTTTTTTTTAATCCACAGGTGTGCTGTGAAGGGAAGAATGAGTAGTTCTCCTTTAGTGTCCCCCAACTCAGCACTTCACCTTCATCTGCTTGTCTTGCGTGAATGTAGACTTCACGCTAACATGAACAGGCATATTTAGCTCAAACAGTGTCACTAGTGGAAACACTAGTGGAAACACTAGTGACACTGTTTGATGCTAATTGTGCCTGTTTGCATGACCCATCAGTATATTTGAATAAGAGGGACTAAAATTTATACCTTTATGACATTGTATATAGTAAATACAACTAAATCCCCAAATCATATGAACCTGACCAATGGTGGTCTCTTTCAAAAAGAGAAAAACAGGGGCATGTGGTTTTTCAAGTATGGTTTTAAATGAAACGTTTTAAGTTTAATTAAAAGGTAATTTATTTAATTTAGCACAGAGTACTTTCAGATACCCGTAACTGTGCCCAAATAATAAGGCGACACTGTGTTTTGTGTTAACTTTTGTCCATATCTCTGCACCAAAATGGAGAAATCTTCCCTGTTGCCCCAAAACCACCAAGCTTCTGAAAGTCCCTCCACACTTCCAATCCCTTCTTAGTTAATCATACTTTAAAGTATTTACTCCTTTTAGTTAATGAGTTTGGCTAAAGAGATATAAAGTTAATCCTCTGTAATAAAATCTCTAACAGAATCTGAAACCAGTAAATACAGTAGTTCATAAGACCACCTTGAGAATATGTTTTAGAACTCTCACTTAAGAGCCCATTTTAAGACTTCGTGCACATTATTTCATCTTCACTTAATAAATAATATTGTTATACCAATTAAAATTTTAATCAGCATTTTACTCTTAACCCAACCTAACAGAATAGGTCATAGTCACAGAAGTTAGAACCTATGGAATCTTACAGATCTCCAGGCCATCCCCCATTTAACAGGTGGTAAACCAAGTCAAAGGAGATGAAGTGACTTATCTCAGGTCTAAGGAAAGCCAGATCTAACTCCTGCTCCAGTATTTTTTTTTAACCATACACACTGCAAAGTAGAAACTTTGTCATGTCAAAAATGTAATGTTTGAAATGTGGCACACAAGAGAGACACACCAACTGTTTTCTCAGTGGGACTAATCTTGACACCAATAACTTGTATGTGTATCGGTTCCATAAATGGCAGTCAAATTGGGTTCATTAAATCTGTGAGTGTCCTTGGCTGTGTATGGAAAATAATTCTATTTCAATATGCCAGGTTTCTTGATCCTTTTTACATTTTTCTCCCAACTTTCCATTTATTAGCTATGTAGAGTATTTTTTAAATGGGATAAGCAAACAATTAAAAGAAGTTAACTTGCTTTGCTGCTCAATTGATTTGGCCTAAGTACTTTTGCAAAACTATGCCATCAATAGCATTAAACTCACAAATTGTAAATGGACAGACTAAACTATTGTCAGGTCCGCCACCAGCCAACCCGAACAGCCCTAGCCTCATTATCAGTCTCTCCCTTGGTGGGCCAGCGAATTGCCCGAATTCCTCTTTCCCTCCGGTCCCTGTTGGGAGGAGACGGGGAAGAGAGCTGTAAAGAGAGGTGAGCACAGCTGCCGGCCCCAACCAGCCCATTAAAGGACACTCAGATGCGGCAGGGGTTCTGTCCAGCAGTTCTGTTTATTATCACACAGGCACTTGCTTTTAAAGGCAAATGGGGAAGGGAGGTTTTTTACATCCTCCAATCAGCTTAAAGGTTACGAGAGCATGCATCCTGTCTCAATGCCTAGCTATTGCCAATAAGGGCTAAGGCAAGGTTCCCGCAGACACTCCCACCCTACTTCCTCCCGGCACCATCTTAGGCTGCCACGTTAATACGCCCTTGTGGGCCCATAATGGCGCCTCTTGTAATGTCACTTAAGGTGGCATTAGTTTTTTTTTGTTTGTTTGTTTTTTTAAAGATGACTGGTAAGGGGATCTTAACCCTTGACTTGGTGTTGTCAGCACCACGCTCACCCAGTGAGCAACCGGCCATCCCTATATGGGATCCAAACCCGTGGCCTTGGTGTTATCAGCACCACACTCTCCCGAGTGAGCCACGGGCCAGCCCCAAGGTGGCATTAGCTTTTAAGGCCCAACATCTCCCCCTTTTTGTTTTAATAAGGCAGCTGGAGGTGGCTAACCTTCCCAGCCTCGCCTCCATTCCCTCTGGTGGCTGTGCCTGTCTTAGGTTGTTTCCCTCTGGAAATCTTACCCATCATTGACTATCCAGCCAAGTGGTGGGCGGGGCAGAGCCTTACAGATTGACGCTGATTTTTTAAAGGGCCATATTGACCCAAGGGCTGTCAGGGCTTTCATTATGGGCCACCTTCTCTACCACCTGGGTGAGCATTACGAGAGAAGTGGTGTTGCGCCTTAGAAGGGACACAACCTGGCGAATGGCGTAAGGCCCCAAGATGATTAAGACAAGGAAAATGGCTAGGGGGCCCGCCAGGGAGGACAGCAGGGTGGTGAGCCACAGGGAACTTGAAAGCCAGCTTTGGAACCAATTACTATTGGCTTCTCGCTCTTTTTTTGTGCTTTTCTAGCCCTTCTCTAAGCTTAGCTAGGGAATCTTTGACCACTCCAGAGTGGTCGGCATAGAAGCAACACTCTTCTTTGAGGGCAGCGCATAATCCTCCTTGCTGTAAGAACAACAGGAGGTCTAGTCTGCGTCAATTCTGTAAAACAACTTCAAAAAGTGATGTTAGCGATTTTTTAAAATGTGATACAGACACCACCAAGCGGCCAAAATCTATGCCCACTGCCTCCCTGAGGGAAGCTACCTGTTGATGTGCCAAGGTTATTCCGGCAGTCCCAGTACCTGCTCCAATAATTCCCAAGAGGGAGCTGATGGCCACCGCAGCTGCCTCTGTGGCTCGCTTGTTTCAGGTCCGCTTATTTCAGGTTTTGGGGGCGGTGAGATTTGCCACAGTGCTGCAAAAGGGTTTGTTGGCACCTCCGCAGGAACCTTTGCCAAGGACCCGCGGGAAGGTGAGTCCGGGGTTGGTGGCATTGGGCAACGCTACTGCTTGATTTATCTCTGCCTGCACATGGCACTCTTCTTTAAAGAAGGCAAAACAAGTTTGGGAGGAGGACAGCCTTACAGAGCATTTTCCAATCTTGGGTCACGCAGGGTTGATGCACTAAGCCCTGGAGGATGGTTTCTGCCCATGGGGAATTGGGCCCATCCTCTGTGACAGCCTTTTTCAGCTCTTTAAGGTCATGAGCTTCCCAAGGGTACCAAGAGGCCGGCCTATTTCCACCGGGGGCTTTGTCAAATTTGGACCTACAGTCCTTTTTCCAATGTAATCCTTTTATACATGGGGGGGGGGCAAGGTGTGGTAGGGGGTTTTTTGCCTTTAGCCTTGGGACATTGGCTTTTAAACTGACCTTGTCTTCTGCAACCAAAACATTGTCCCTTGAAGGGTGGGGAAGTATTGTTTCCTGAGGGGATCAGGGCAGTAAATGCCTTGAAGTCTTCAGTTAAGTTTTGTGTCTGAGCCTGTAAGGCTGAGGATAAAGTCCTGGCCTCGGCAACCGCCTTTTTTAGTTCTTTTACAACGTTGACCAGATAGGCCTGAGGGACCGCTTCCTCCCTCTGGCTGCGGACAGCTGGGGGTTCCCAGCGAGCCATGACAGGAAAAACCTGCGGCTCTGCCGGGGGTGTTTTTAAAGGTGGGCTAGCCTCCTCCACTTCTTCAGGTGCCGCTTTCTCTCCTTCGGCTAAACTTTGGTGGGGTGAGTATGCCGGGAGAGGAGGGTACAGGGTAGGGGCATAGGTATCACTCAGTGGCTCAGGGCCTGGCATTGGCAGCTTTGTTTCCTTTTTTCTCCCCTCATCGAACTGCGCCCAATCCCTTTCTGCCCCTTCCTGATGTTCAGGACGGAAGCAAAGCTTTAGGGCAGAGATGGTTGGGTAGAACCCTAAGGGGGGGTCTAGCCCGCGACTAATCTCGTTCTTTCTGGCCAGGATCTGAACCCGGTCCCAAGTCTCATATGAGAACAAGTTGGACGAAGGTGCCCAAGGGGCCACCTTCACCACATGACGCCAGGCACTGGTGACCGTGGAGTCAGATATTTCTAGGCCTCTGCTTTTTAACATGTACTTTAGAGCCTTGCAGGCTGTCTCGTCACTCTTTCCACACACACACATCCCATGTTGCCCCGTGAGGAAGAGACAAAAGGAGCAACAGGGCAGAGAAGTGCAGGGACCTCCCCCTGTTCTGGTACTCACCCTGACACGCAAGCAGATTACTTCACGGCGACTACCGCGGTTGCGGGGGCCACTCCTCTGGTTGATCACCCTTCGTCGACCTTCTTTCAGGACCGAGCAGCCGGGGGCCTCACTCGCTCGCCTTTCACCCATGAGTTTTAAAAAACGCCTCACACGGGGCACCACTCTGCCGGGTCCGCCGCCAGCCGACCCGAACAGCCCTTAGCTTCACTATCAGTCTCTCCCTTAGTGGGCGAGCGAATTGCCCGGATTCCTCTTTCCCTCCGGTCCCCTTGGAAGGAGACGGGGAAGAATAGTAATGTGCAGAGAGTGGCTGGGAGAAACCAAGAACTAGCATAAAATAACTGGTTCAGCAGAGAGGAAAATCACAAAGATGCCTAGGGGTGGCAAGACATTTGATTCGTATTAGTAATATGGCTATGATTTTCCTTGGTCTTATGGCAATAATTTTATGGAAGTTGTTAACTTTAATTTTTTTTCTACAGAATGTGCTAGTAGTATATTTTAAACAATAAGAACACTGCTAAGAACATGGAGTTCACCAATGAATAGTTATAGATACCATTAAAGCACAAACATCTTTATCCCTCTCGGCAGTAGGTGTTGCCCTTATTAGCTCAAAACAGTAAAATAATTACCCTGTTTCCAGGCAGAATCCAACTTTGCTGCTATTGTTTTTATAAGGAATCAGAATTGACTAGTATATTTAAGAATCAAAAATGTTTGCTTCTAAAATTGTATGATCCATTAAGCTTGGAGAAGCAGCATAGAACATTAAAATGAGCTCAGATATTAAAATTTTTTTCAACTGGTTTCAAGTCCTGGCTGGCTGAAACACTGAAATAGTTGTGTAACCTAAGGTAAGTTACTTAGCTTGTCTGAGAATAAGGTTCTTAAATTTCAGAAGAAAAAAAAATTATTACCTACTTTTTAGGGCAGTTGTGAGAATTAAATGAGACGATATTTGCAAAATACAGCAAAGAGCCTTTGACAAAGATAGCACCAAATAATTGATGGTTACTGTTACTCTCCAGAACATGTTAGATGTAAATTATTTATTAAGAATCTAATTATTAAGATTGGTACATGTAAATATTTTGTAGCTTAAAGGCCTTTGTAATTCAACTTCTTAATATCAGTGATGAGGAAATTTAGTTCTGGAGAGTTACGTGATTAGTTAGTGTTGGGGGGTGGGGAGGAGAAAGGAGAGAAGGAAGGAAGAAAACCATCAGTGTTTTTCATGACATAAACTGATACATATAGTGCTTAAAATATGCCAAACTCTCTTCTAAGTGCTTATATATATATATTAACTCCTAAATTCCTTACAAGGAACTGAGTCATTTTAAAGATGAGGAAACTGAGATTAAAAAAAGTTAGATAACTTAGCTGAGGTACCAAAACTAATAAGTACCTAGGCTAGGTTTGAACTGACATAGTTGTACTTCAGAGTCTATATGGTTAAATACTAGGCAATATGGCCTTTTGTAAGTAAATAAGAAAAGAGGGAAAGGTGGGTTTGTAGATATGACTTACGAGTATACAGAAAACGCCAGAATTTACACAATGATGTGCATACATGTATTGCTTGATATTTGCAAGAATAAGAAAATAATTCACTTTAAGCAACCATTAATAAGGAAGTATGATTACATTTATTTTCAATTTCAAAGGAGAGGAAGAAAAATAAGAAACTTCAGAAATATAAAAAAAATAATAATTAAGGAGTAGGAAAACTGAACCTTTGAGAAATGATAAAAGCCTGGTTTCTACTGAGGAGGGAAAGAAACAAAATTAACACCTATGCATATTGAAACCAAAGATAAATTTGTGCCAGGGAACAAAAATTGTAGGGTCACAAGAAAAAAAAAAAAAATTGCTTTGCTTGCTGGCCAAAGAAAAGAGGGGTTGGTTTAGGAAAATTTACTCCAACCTGAAAATCCTTCCCAACAGAAGGAAAAATAAAATCCTACAGTATGTGGCAAGTCATTTGTAAATAAGAAATAGTCCAAGTCCATAAAAATTAATTCCAGAAATATTTTGCAAGGGTTCTCAGGCAAAAAAAATGATAAGAAGTATTTCACATATTATTAAAAAAGTAGCCAGCAAGAAGAAAAGTGGAACTACTTTATAATAAAGGTTCAAAAGTTAGGTCTCTTGGTGAGAACAAGAAAACAAGGGAGCAAGTATTAAAATTAATTAATTATATGAATGTGTGAAGATAAGAAATTTTCAGCTCCCAAAATATCTTTGGAAAGAGCAAATTGAATTGGAAAATACACCAGTTCTCAATTCTGTAGATCCATATGTATACAGATCAGACTCACCTGGGTTATTTTTAAAATACCCAATTCCTAAGATTCGGATTCATTCTGGGGAGTTAGAGCCACAGTATGTAATTTCTGGGGACAGTTATCCATGGCCTCTTGCATTTTGGCATGCCTTGTGAGCAGAGGCACTGGTTTTTTCCAGACTTTTCAAGGTTGTGAGGATCCTTGGAAGACAGAAATAGTTTGTCCCTCTAGAGCAAAGGGCAGATTTGTTACTGTTCAGTATAACAATGAAAGTATCTTCCTTTGGGGCAAAAGTTAGGCAGACTAATTACAAAAGATTTGTGTTCCCTAAACTAGGATGCAAATCAACTGAGTGCACATCATCTGCCTGAGCCATTCTGCACCATCCAATGGGATCTGGTGTCCAAGAGGAACCAATGTAAACTCATTCGTGCTGCTTGCTGTACAGAGAGTAATAAAGTCATTTGTATCTGATACAGGAGTCTCTTGTCTTCTGTCAGCACCCATGAAACCGTGGTAGGCTAACATCAGTGGCAAATAAGGTAGAATCCCAGACAGGGTATATTTTTAACTTTATGCTTTTGAAAATTTTGAACATATGCAAAAATCAACAGAATAGTAGAATGAATCCCCCCTGAAGCCATCACCCATTTCAACAATAATCAACCCATGAACAATCTTCTTTCATTTATAGTCCCCTCTCATTTTCATCCATCTCCTATTATTTTAGAGCAAACTCTAGACATTGTATTATTTGATACACAAATATTTGAGTAGTTATCTCTAAAATTAAAAAAAAAAATCACCATTATACCATTAACCTAACCTAAGATTAACAATAATTCTTTACTGAAATCAAATGTCCAGTCAATATCTAATTTCAATTATCTTGTGAATGTCTTTTAAAAAATTACTTGTACCTGGATAAAAGATGAATTTGACAAGGTGAGATTGGTTGATATGACCCTTTTCTGATCTCTAGGATCTGCCTCTAATTTTTCCTTTTTATAACTTGCAATTTATTTATTGAAGAAACATAGTTACCTGTCTCACAGACCAGATTTCGTGGATTGCTTACCAATGGTATGTTTAATATGTATTTCAATCCTCTCTGTTTTCTGTAAATTGCTAGTTGGGAATAGAGGCTTAATAATATTAAGATTCTTTTTGTTTTTGTTATTGTTTTTTCTCTTTCAACTACATCATAGGTGGCAGTGTACTTTTCCATCAGGAATTATGTTGTCTGTCAGTTTCTCTCCTCTTTGTGATTTGATGCTTAATTTCTAAATCCATTAATTCATCAGGGTCTATAAAGAAATGATATTCCAATTTTATCATAAGTTCTCCATTTGTTACCATTAATTAATCAATGTAAAGAAATTTTCCTCAGTTCTAATTGGTTCATGTAAGAAATATAGGATAAGTGCTTGGTATATTCTCTTTATTTTCTGGCCTTCAGAATACTTTTAAAGAGTATTAAATTTAATTTAGTTTTATATTTATGCTTTTATTTTATTTTTTAATTCAAACTTCTTAGTTTTTTTATTTATACATAATTTACATATTTATTGGGTAAAATGATATTTTGATACATATATACATTGAGTAATAATCAAAGCAGGGTAATTAGCATATTCATCATCTCATACATTTATCATTTCTTTGTGGTGAGAACATTCAACAACTTCTAGCTATTTTTTAAAAATTAAATACCATGTTTTTGTTTTTAATCAAATGTTTGTATCATTGGGCTTTCTCAATATACTATTTTTGCATTTTCATGTATATGAATACTGGATGAGTTTTGTTGGAATCAGTGGAAATCCCGGATATGCAGGTGATGCTGCGATGTAAGAATGTGGTGGGAAGACTGGTTTGTATTGAATCTGATAAATGTCTGGAGTTGGTATTTATGCCCACTGGGACTTGGTGAACTATAGCCATTTTGACATATGCAATACTCTATTGTTAACTATCGTCACCCTACTGTGCATTAGAAACTAGAATTATTCCTCCTTTCTAATTGTAACTTTATGCCCATTGACTAACCTCTTCACATTCTCCCCTACCCCTTCCATCTCCAGTCTGTAATAACCACTGTTCTGTTGCCTACTTCTATGAGATCAACTCTTTTAGATTCCACATGAGTAAGATGATACGGTATTTGTCTGTGTCTGGCTTATTTTGCTTAATGTAATGTTCTCCAGATTCATCCATGTTGTCTCTTATCACAGGATTTCATTATTTTTCTGTTATGTATACATACCACATTTTCTTTATCCATTCATTTATTGTTTTATTGTTGGACATTTAGAAAATATGGGGTACAGATATCCCTTCAATGTACTAATTTCTTTCCTTTGGATATATACCCAGCATTGTAATTGCTGGATTATATGGTAATCTATTTTTACACTTGATCTTAGCCAAAAGGCCGAGAAGCGATATGGTAATCTATTTTTAATTTTTGAGGAACCTCCATACTGTTTTTCATAATGGCTGTACTAATTTACATTTCTACCAACAGTGTGTAAGAGTTCCCTTTTCCCCAAATCCTTGCCAACACTTGCTATTTTTTTTCCCAATTGATAATAGCCATTCTAACGAGTGTGAGGTGGTATGTCATTGTGGTTTTGATTTGTATTTCCCTGATGATTAGTAATGTTGAGTATTTATATATATATGTATATATTTATATATATATGTTATATATATTTACATATATTTACATATATTTATATATATGTGTGTATATATATATATATGTTAGCCATTTGTATGTCTTATTTGGAGAAACATCTGTTAAGGTCTTTTGTCCATTTTTCAATCAGTTTATTTGTTTGCTGTTGACTTGTTTCAGTATCTTTTATATTCTGGGTATTAACCTCTTGTCAGATGTGTAGACTACAAACATTTTCTCTCATTCTGTAGGTTGTCTCTTCACTTTGTTTATTATTTCCTTTGCTGTTTGAAAGCTTTTCAGTTTGGTTTAATCCCATTTCTCTATTTTTGCTTTTGTTGCCTGTGTTTTTGAAGCCTTATCCAAAATATTCCTCCCCCAGTTCAATGTTGTGAAGTGTTCAACTATATTTTCTTCTAGTAGTTTCATCATTTTGAGTTAAACATTTAAGCCTTTAATCCATTATGCGTTGGTTTTTGTATATGGTAAAAGGTAGGGGTTTAGTGTTATTTTTCTGCATGTGGGTATTCAATTTTCCCAGCACCATTTATTGAAGAGACTGTCCTTTCCCCAATCTGTGTTCTTGGCACCTTTGCCAAAAATCAGTTGGCTATAGCTTTATGGATTTATTTCTGAGCTCTCTATTCTGTTCCATTGGTCTGTGTGCTTGTTTTACTGCCAGTAGCATGCTGTTTGGGTTACTCTAGTTTGCAGTGTATTTTGAAGTCAGGTAGTGTGATGTCTCCAGATTTTGTTTGTTTCTTTGTTTGTTTTTTTGATTAAGATTGCTTTGGCTATTCAGGGTCTTTTTTGATTCCATGCGAATTTTAGGATTATGTAAAATATTCACTTAGTTCCAAAGTAAAATCTACAAAACAAACTATTAAATAAAGGGGACAGATCAAACATTCATCCTATCTTTTCTATGTGAATTAAAATATGAAAATAAATTTTAACTTCTATTGCTCTACCCTCTACCCTACCTTTTCTCTATAAATAACTTTTTTTTTTTAAAGATGACCAGTAAGGGGATCTTAACCCTTGACTTGGTGTTGTCAGCACCACGCTCACCCAGTGAGCTAACCGGCCATCCCTATATGGGATCCGAACCCGTGGCCTTGATGTTATCAGCACTGCACTCTCCTGAGTGAGCCACGGGCCAGCCCCTATAAATAACTTTTAAAAACCTAATTTGTGGTTTGTCCTCTGAGTTTTTTTTTAATATAAGCAGATGTACACCTATAGTCGTACAACCTTCTTTCTTAGCTAAATAATGGCATACTATGTATTTGTCTCTTCCTTGCCTTTTTCACTGAAAAATATGCCGTGAAGATTGCTCCATAGAAGTTTATAGAAATATTCCTCACTTCTTTTCACAGTTACATGGTTCTCTGTTATATAGATGCACCATAATTTATTCAATCACCCATCAATTATAATTTATTCAATCACCTATTGATGAATACTTTAGCTTTTAAAAAATTTTTGCTATTACAAGTAGTCTTACAATGAATAACTTTGTGCATATATTTTTAGGTATTTTCTGCCAGTGTATTTTTGGAATAGACTTCTGAAACTGGGATTTCCAGGTCAAGAGGAAAATGCATATATATTTTGGCTAGATGTTGCCAAATTATCCTCTGTAGTAGTTATGCCATTTTGCATACCTACCAGCAATGTAAGAAAGAGCATATTTCTCACAAAACTGATCTTTACAATGTTTCACCAACATTGTATGTTATCAGATTTTTGGATATTTGTCAATCTAATAGTTTTAGTTTGCATTTCTTACTGTTAGCAATGTTGAGCAACTTTACATAAAGAGCCATTTGCATTTCTTTTTCTATGAACTGTTTATTTCTCTAACCCTTTTCCTGTAGGTGTTTTTTGTTTGTTTGATTGTTTGTTTTCTGTTTTTAGAAACTCTTTATATTGTAGGGAAATATAGTCTATTTTACTGACATCTCCCAAAGTAATATCCCCAACTCTGATTTCCACATGTAAATCAAGACTCATGTATCCAACTATCTAGTTCATGTCTTCACATGGTTGTCTATTAATTATCTAAAATTTAGCAAGCTCAAATGTAATCACTGATTTCTCACCACACACTAACTCTTCCCTCTAGCTTCCCCCAACTCACTAACAGCCCCTCCATCATTCTAGGTTTTTGGTCCAAAAAGTCATCCTTGACTCCTCTTTTTTTTTCTTTTACCACTTCACCTCCATCAGAAATTTCTCTTGGCTCTGCAGTCAAAACATATTAAGAATCTTACTACTTCTCTTCAAATCCATTACTTCAACTCTTATCTGAGTCACTGCTAACTCTCTCCTGGATTATTACAATGACCACCTAACTAGTCTCTCCTGACTTCCCCAACTCTCACCCCAGTATAGTCTTCACGTAATAGCCATTTTATTCTTTTAAAAATGTGTTCATGTTCCCCCTATTGTATAGTATAATGTCTTTTGAATGGTCTCTGAAGCTGTATGTCATGTCCCACCACTACTTCTCTGACCACCTCCTTCCCTAGTGTTCACTCAGCTCCAACAATGCTGGTCACCTTGTTATTCTTTGAGCAAACTCATCTTGTTCTAACCATACAGCTTCTAATTTACCAATCCCTATATCTGAAATGGTCCTCCTCCAGATATCTCTATGACTCACTCCCTCATTTTCTTCTAATTTGTGTTAATAGTGTGTATAATTACATCACTAAGGCCTTCCTTGAAAACCCAAGGTAAAATAAAATAACCCCACGCTCTGTCACACTCACTGTTCCGCTTTATTATGCTCCTGCCTTCAAGGCAGTTAATGACCACTGATATGCTGATTTGTTTGTTGTGTTGATTGCTTTCCCCACCAAGCAACAGCTAGGAGAGTGTGAACTTTGTTTTGTTCCCTTCTGTATGTTCAAGCTTCTAATAAGGCAGTGCCTAACACAAAGTAAACATTCTAAATGAATATGCAGTTATATTGTATTGACTTGGCAATTATATCAGACAGAAATATCTGTGAACCAGCATAATCATAGAAAGTAAAGGCCATAAAAAATATATAAAAATGCATACTTGGTGTTAGAAAAACTTTGGTCCATGTCACATTGGATACTGCAAAGAAAAGAAGACTCTCTTAATGATGCATTGTTTTTCAAGTTGCTATGGAAAAACGTTTTATGTAGAATCTGAATTTTCGAACAGCTTTATGGTTTGGGATCTATATTATAATTTTTGTTGTTGTTGTTTAGAAGTAATTGAGCATGAATTCTGAGCAATGCATCCCCATGTGTTTAGAACTAGATACACATGATCATGATCCCCAGTCATGAAAAATATGAAATGGAGGTCTGTGTGTAGTTCAGTATAAACTGGTGAGGTACGTAGTTCATAGTTACAGTATTATGTGATTACATGAAAGGCACTGGTTTGAGTTGTCTGAATTAAGTGTTTACTTAATGTTCCAACATGAATACAAAACTTGATTGGAATTCATTTGGAAACAACAAGGATTCTTCCTACCTGCTGTTTCTTAGTTAAGAGAAGATTCAAATTTAATTCAAGAAGATATTCTTTTTTCTTTCTTAAGTGATTTATAATTTTACTGGTTCTAATTTACTGTAAGCAATGCATCAGATTAGTAATGTGTTTAATATGAGTTATTAAGTTCCCATTAGACTAAATTACCACCCCTAGAGATCTGCAAAGCTACTCTGAATTAATTTGCTGGCTATTAATTCTAATTTGTGGCTATTAATTCTTCAATAGCCACAGACTTCACCTTTTCTTAAATGCCACAGATACTTTAGGATATATATCCTATATACTCCTCCAAGAACAGATAGTCATTTCATGAGCACTGATAAAATTCCTAGCTCTGTATGTTGTTTTGCAATAATAATGATAATAATTTGAAACATTTAGAAGTAATTCTTGAAGGTTTCTTTTGGTTGTTTTTAATGCATGTGAATGTATGGGTGTGTGTGTGTGTGTGTGTGTGTGTGTGTGTGCATGTGTGTGTGTGTATACACAATTTCTGGGTAATCCATGTCAAAATCCATTTTTACTAAACTATATCAGAGCAAAATCTTTATTGACTATTATTGTTCTTTCCAATTGCATTTAAGAAGACCATGAATTTAAGACCAGCTTATAATTGACTGGTTTAATATTTGTTTTTAAATATTTTACATAAATATGTACAATCTAAATAGTTCATCTGTGAATCTTATTAAAACTGAGACTGAATTATATGGGTTTACCTACTCTATAGTTGGAAGCAAGGGGGCTTGTGTGTGTTGTTAATGGAATTTGAGACCACAGTAATGCCTGGAGGCTAGGTAACTTTCTAAAGTGTCTGATCTAGGCTTGGTCCAAACATGAATGAATTAAGCTATCTAACTTAGTCTTCTTAATAGTAGATTAACATCATCAATTAATTTATGAAATTGATTTTTTGGTGATAATTAAGAGAACTTCAAAGAGGAAGAGAGGGAGAAAAAAATCAGTAAATGTATATAAAGAGACGTGTTTGCAGTGAAAAATGTGGTCACTGGAAGCATCAGATGTATTAACTAATGAAACAGGACTGTGCATATTTATTAACCACGTTTCTGCAAAGCAGATTTACCAACTCAATTCCCCAAAGCTAAAGAGGATATCAGGCTGGATTAGAAATCAGAAGTCCCTATTCTTGAACTCACATGACGAACTCACATCTGTTCCCTGGTGCAAGCATTAATTTTAGGAGTAATGCAACCAGAATTAGTCTGAGTTGACCCAGAAAGGCACTTGATCATTCAGGGCAAAATTCTCAGTGTTCCCAATCTAATCTGATCCCCACATCAGAGACATACCATTGCTGTCTTTATCCAAACTCTAAATACTAAGAGTACAGTGAGCAGAAAAAGCCAGGTTCTATGGTTTTGTTTTCTTGTTTTTCCGATCCTTCTTATACTCTACTGCCAAATTAATCTTTCTAGATCATTTCCCTGAAACAGCTATTTTTCTACGTAGAAAACTTCAATATTGCTAGATACCATCTTCTTCATTTTAAAGCATGTATTGTTTTTCTGAATCCATAAAAATACCTGCTTGCTATATCAAAAACTGCAAAAACATGTGAAGAAGAAAATTAAAATGACCTGTTACCAATTTGATTTTTTTTTTTTTTTTAAGGAACGTGACTGGCAGAGATGAAGAGAAAGGGTTAGAGGGAGGAAAATCTTGGGGATAGAAAAAATGGCTGGAAGGCTTTTGCAGCATCCCAGGAAAGATGCAATAAAAACCTTAACTATAACAGGGGTACTGAGAGAAGATTAAAATGATGCATAAGGGACTGAGTTAATGACATAGAGAGAGAGGAAGAAGTGACTCCAAGTTTTCTAATTTGAGAAAATTGATAGATGATGATGCGAAAAACAGTCACTGAGATTCCTGTGGGGTGTATGAGAAAGCACAATAAAGAAAAAAGTATGGGTTTCAATGGGTCAGATTTTAGAATGGAATCAAATCGAAGTTGTACCATATGCCTGCTGTGTGACTTTGAGCAAATAACTTAGCTTCTCTGAATTTCAAACTAAAGGGGAAACTTATATCTGATTTTTCAGAATTGTTTTGAAGTCAAACTTGATAAAGTATCTAAAGTGTTTGGGCAGTACCTCGTACATGGCACGTGCTTAACAAATAATGACTGTTCATATGATTATTATCTCTAGAATGAGATGATAAATAGGCAGCAGGGAATAGATGTCTGAAGCTCAAGAAAGGGATGAAGACTGGAAATGTGAGAATCAACAGTATATTAGTGTGATATATGAAAAGTATATGAGGCCATCTAGGACTTAGAAGAGAACATGACTGAGGACAGTGGCCTTAAGAAACAACATTTAAGGGGTAGACTAAAGAAGAGTTAGAAAAGGACTTGATTAATTGGCAGTAAGAAAGCCAAGCTTCAAAGGTCAACAGCAGAGTGGCTATAAAGTCCCCATGCAGTTTTGTTCTGTGCTAAATGACCATGTCCTCCTCAGGTTATGACATGTGCAGCAATTCAGAAGATCACTTGACAGGAGCATATTTTATCAATAAAAGTGTGAGTTGTGCTGCTAATTGACAATTGCAAAACAGAAATTTCAAGGCAACAACTAATGGTGTACCATTTATACCCTGCCAATTAGAGGAGATGCTGATAAAAGAGTTAGGAGACTGTTGATCGAGCTTGTATTTGATGTAATGTGACCTCCTCAAAGTCTAGATCTAACAACTTGTGACAGTTTGCTCTGGAGCATTTTGAAAGAAAAAAAAATGAATTTGACCTAACAATAGCAGAAGGCTGAAAAACAGGCATGAGGAAAGCTTTAATGTCTTCTACCCAATATGAAAGACGTTAAGAGGAAAACAAAAACATTTTAAATATGTAGGGATGTTAAAGGGAAGTATACAGTTAATTTGTAATCATCTTGTGTAGGGTCTTTGGCTAATCTGTAGAAAGATGAGAGCAATAGATCTGACAATAAGATTTGTGTTATATTAGAGAACAATTTTTAGCAGAATGAAGAGATTCCACCAATCTTCATAACTGTTGCTGACAAACTATCTAGGATTTCCAAAGCCTGACTTCTTCTCAACTGTGTTCTCCACCTGTGCATGTCCTGCCCAACACATTATTCAAACTCCCTCTAAATAGAATCTCTTCCATGAAACCTTTTCTGGTCTTCCCATTGAAAATGAGAACTTGTACTGGATGCTACCAAAAATTTGTGTATATCTCTCTTATTCAACATGCTCTGCTTCTTTTTTTTATAATTATTAGTGTTTCATAGCCTAAAAACTCCTTGAGGGTAAAGATCACACCTCACTAAGGTCTTTTTGCTGTACTCCACAGCTTCCAGTTTCATGTTTTCTACATAGTTAATGCAGGTAAATATTTGGTGACTATCATTAAAATCTTTTAATGACTGAGCTATGACTATTACTTCAAAATTAGTCCCCTGCCCTAAATAATCAGTTTGTTTATATTAAATTAATAGGAATATTTTTGTACAGTATTTTGTAATGAATGAAACATTGTTTTCACCTTTTAAATGCATTGCTAATATGAAACATTGTTTACTCTTTTTATGGCAAAGATATTTTAAAAAATAAGTCTCTTAGAGAAGTTCGATATTTGGGTTGAACCATAATCCTAAAACAGCAAATCAATGTTTTCTTAAAAAAATCACTAAGTCTACAATATTGTGCTCGATTCACCACTGGTTTTTCTATCCTATTGCCCTTTTGATTAAAAGCATACTAATGTTTACATTTTTCTTAAGAAGACTGATCAAAGTACACTTGCAATCAACAGAATTATTGATTTTAAAATTTGCTGCACTCACCATTGCCAAATATAAGTTGTGTAGATACACATTCCATGATTTTCTTCTATCTGAGAAAATATGAAAGACCTTGCCACGAAAATGCAAATACAACAGTTCCTTTATATTTTCTATCTTCTCGTTTCCTTCCACTTAAGTCAGCATTGCTTCTTAATGCTGCCTGTTTTCAACATTTATTTTAGTTTTTTTTCTTGCTCCTGACATGTGTGTGGTAATATCTGGCAATTTTATATGTTGCTTACAAAAAAGAGAAAAATGCTTTTTTGAAGATGTCACTGTTTGTAGTCAAATAAGCCACTTTTCTTGATAAGAATTTCTCTATATTTATTCAGAGGTGTCTGTTCTTTTCTCTTATGACTTGATAATAGTGTTGCTACTCTAACCCTTCAGTGAAATCGTGTTTAGAACACAATTTGAGATATTTGTAGCACACACTGTTCTTCATATAAGAAGACATCAGCTTTTTAATAATAGCTTCTTTTGAATTAGGAAAGAATTTCTACAATAGAGAGGAAAACTACATGGCAAAATGTAATCAATGACAGTTTTGTGTAGGCTTTAATACTTTCTTTGTTCTGAAGATTTTTGCAGTTTTTGGTTAAAAGGATAAAGGAACTGCCCCTACTATCCAGCCAATATTTTGTTCACTGCAAAAGCATTTGTGACTATCCAGGGTATTTCTTGAAACCTTTTAAAGAATTTATTTTTAGCAGATCTCTGCTAACCAGAGAATCTTCCGTAAAGATTTACAATTGCTTTGCTGAGTGGTGTAATAAAAAAAAATTATGAAATCTGCAACCAGACAGTCCCAGTTGGAATTCTGTGTTACCTTAGGCAAATTGCTTCATTCTCTGAGCCTTGGTTTCCTATTCTGTAAAGTGAGGAAGTTGTAGGATTAAATAAGATTACTTGTATAAAATATCAATACAATGCCTTGCCCATTGGTGGACGCACAAGTATAAACTGTCTTCACTCTTAGAAATTTAATACCTGCATGATTCAGATAAAGAGGATAATTTCCCTGAAGTGCTCTTTGTGAAGATGTAAGAAGAAGCTACAAATAAAACGGATCATATTTAAACTGGATTAAGTGATAGGGATATGCTTCGTCTTGCATAACAACAAGTCCAGAGGCCAGGAGAAATCCCAGTGTAGGCTGTCAGAGTTTCAGCTAAAATTTTCTATGATTCTTCTTCCTGTCCTCCTGTTCATGTTGTTTTTGTTGTCGTTGTTGTGAACCTGGCTCTCTTATAGTCACAGGACCAGGTGGGATAAGGACAACTTGTTTCCTTGCTCACAAGCAGTGGGAATCAAAACTGTTCCTCAACCATGGTCTGATTAGTCTGTCCCTTCGGTCTGATTAAGACATCAGATCTCATGTCCACCACTGGACCAAAGCAATTTGGTGTAGGTAAATATGCATTGCCGATTTATAATCAGAAACTAAGTTTCAAAGACTTGCTAGACCACACTGCTAGGAAGTAGAAAACCTAGAATCATAATGCAAGTTCTGCGATGCTAAATCTGGTGATTATAGCAAGGCCATTCTCTTTTATTAATAAGATTTGAAATATATATATTATATATAGACAGAATAAATATAATGTGTATAATTTTATATCAATTACTTTAGCATCATTTTAAAATAATTTTGGAGAACTTAAATCTTATTTTTTATTTTTATTTTATTTTATTCAAGATATTTTAACATTTATTTGTACATATTTGTGGGGTACAGTACGATGTTTCAGTGCATACTTATACTGCACAATGATTCACTGAGGGTAGATAGCATAGTTTTGTATCCATTAGTCCACCACTTTTTCTCCTGCTCGTCAATCCCCTGCCTCTACCACTTTTTTCCTTTTTTTTAGATTCCACATGTGAGTGATACCATGCAGTATTTGTCTTTTTGTGCCTGACTTACTTCACTTAACATAATGGTTTCCAGTTCTATCCATGCTGTTGCAAATGAAAGAGCATCAATTATTTTTTTAAATACCTGAGTAGTATTCAATTGTGTACATATACCACAGTTTTTTTACGCATTCAGCCATTGATGGACATTTAGATTGATTCCATCTCTTGGCTATTGTGAATAGTGCTGCAATGAACATGGGAGAGCAGGTGTCTTTTTGATAAATTGATTTCATTTCCTTTCAGTATATACCCAGTAGTGGGATAGGTGAGTCATAGGATAGATCTATTCTCTGAGGAACCTCCATATTGTTTTCATGGTGGCTGTATTTACACTCCCACCAGCAGTGTAAGAGAGTTCCTTTTTCCCCACATCTTCTCCAGCATTTGTTCTTTTTTGTCTTATTGATAATAGCCATTCTAGCTGGAGTTAAATGATACTTCATTGTGGTTTTAATTTGCATTTTCCTGATAATTAGTGATGTTGAGTATTTTTTCATGTGCCTATTGGCCATTTTAGTATGGCTTCTTTTGAAAAATGTCTGTTCAGGTCATTTGACCACTTTTTAATCGGGTTATTTGATTTTGCTGTTGAGTCATTTAAGTTCCTTATATATTCTGCATATTAGTTCCTTGTCTGATGTATAGTTGGTAAACACTTTCTCCCAGTCTGTAGGTTATCTCTTCACTTTGTTGACAGTATCCTTTGCTGTGCAGAAGCTTTTTAGTTTGATGCAGTCCCATTTATGTGTTTTTGCCTTAGTTGCCTGTGTCTTTGTAGTCTAGCTCAGAAAAGCATTGCTCACTACCATTTCTTATAGCATGTCCCCTACATTTTCTTGTGGTATTTTCATAGTTTTGGGTCGTAAGTTCAGGTCTTTGATACATTTTGAGTTGATTTTTGTGTATAAGTAAGAGATAGGGATCTAGCTTCAGTCTTCTGCATGTGGATATCCAGTTTTCCCAGCACCATTTGTTGAAGATGCTATCCTTTCCCCATTGCATATTTTTGGCACCTTTGTCGAAAATCAGTTGGCTGTAAATGCGTGGGTTTGTTTCAGGGCTCTTTATTCTATTCTTTAGTCAATTTGTCTGTTTTTATGCTGATACCATGCTGTTTTGGTTATGATAGCTTTATAGTATATTTTGAAGTCAGGAAGTGTGATGCCTCCAATTTTGTTCTTTTGGTTCAAGATTGCTTTAGCTGTATGGGGTCTTTTGTGATTCTGTACAAATTTTAAGATTGTCTTTTCTATTTCTGTGAAGAATCTCCTTAGTATTTTGATAGGGATTGAACTGAATGTGTAGATGGCTTTGGGTAGTATAGATATCTTGATGATGTTAATTCTTCCAACCCATGAACATGGGATATCTTTCCATTTATTTGTGTCCACTTCAAATTTTTTTCACCAATGTTTTATAGTTTTCATTATAGAGATCTTTCACCTCCTTGGTTAAATTTCCTCCTAGGTATTTCATTTTTCTGTAGCTATCCTGAAATCCTGAATGAGATTACTTTCTTGATTTCTTCTTCAGCTATATGTTGTTGCCATGAAAGAAGGCTGTTCATTTCTATGTGTTGATTTTGTATCTTGCCACTATACTGAATTCATTTATTAGTTCTAGCAATTTTTTTGAGTAGTCTTTAGGGTTTTCTATATGTAGGATCATGTCATCTGCAAGTAGGGATAGCTTGACTTCCTCCTATCTGATTTGAATGCCCTTTATTGCTTTCTTTTGCCTTATTAAATTTTAATTTACTTTCTTTCCCTTAAGAAGTTGCCTTGTGTATTTTAAATATTCTGTAACTGTAGTCTTGGCATATTTCTGAAAACTTTTTTCTAATGCTATTTAACCCATTTGTGTTCATCTTTCCAAATATGGTGATCTGTGGTTAAAACTTTCCTGATATTTAAATTGATCCAGGAGTTATTCATGGCACTTTTATCAGTTGTCACCATTTGTCTTTTGGGCTTGTCTTGTTGTCATTCCTTTAATTTGTGCTTTATAGCAGCAAAATACTGCAGGCAAATTCCACAAGTGTGGATGTATTTTACAGACTGAGTTTTCTGGTTACAGACCATAGGTGTCTGCCAAAAATATAAAGGACGGCAATTGCATTAGTGATTTTACTTAAAGTAACTAATGGGTGTTTTTCTTTTTTTCTTTTCTTTTCTTCTTTTTTTTAAAAAAATTTTCCACAGCTGGCCAGTACCAGGATCTGAACCATTGACCTTGGTTATAACACCATGCTCTAACCAACTGAGCTAATAGGCCAGCCCACTAATAGGTATTTTTCATAATAGAACTGTACTAAGACCCTGAATAAAGGAATGTGCTTAAAGGTATTGCACATTTTCTGAAATCAGCTCCTATCCTAGCAGTAATACATACACAGCACACAGAGCCCGTCCTTAGGTGATCAACTCAGTTTTACATATATTGCAAAGTACTTTAGGTACAATAACCAATCATCCGCTACTCTTTCTTTTCTTACCTAAAGGGATGATATTGTCCCTCTTTGTGCATTTATTATCAGGGAGCCCTTCAGGTCTTACTCATCTTTCGATCTAAGCCTTGTAGATAACACTTAAACTGCTGCCCATATATCTTTACTGCTATACAAATAATTAATCTTAAGTTACATCTCCTGCCACGTCTAAGAAATTCTCTATATAACACCCAAGCTATGCTGAATCTGGAAGCTGGAGGCTGCACCTTAGAATCAAAGGTGAACCTCCCGTAATGAAATGCAGATAGGAAACGATTAAGAAGTTCTATCCATCTACCTTCATTTATTTGAAGTTATACTATATCCAGTCATCTAAAGGGCAAATCAGATATTTTCTATTAAGATAAGACACTGATTATGGACACCTTCAACTCAATAGAATCACAAGGTCCAGTTCATTTTTATTATTATTATTATCGTTGTTGTTGTTGTTGTTGGCAACTGGTGGGTATGAGGATCTGAACCCATGACCTTGGTGTTATAAGGCTATGCTCTAACCAACTGAACCAACTGGGCAGCCCTCATTTTTATTTTAGAATATGTGGCAATTTGAGATCAGGTTAAAACTAACTCCATATGCTTGCATTCGGGCTCATGTCTCTCAGTAACTCTATCCTATTGAAATTAAAAATCTTAGGCATTCCAAACTGAGTCACTAAAAATATTCATGGAGAAGAAATTAACTAAAATTCTCAAGACAGACTTAATTCAGAGCAAGAAGAAACTAAAATGATATGCTTCCATATTGCATGTGCTCACCAGCAGATTTGTCTGTCCTAAAAGATCTTTAAATTCTAAGTGGTTCCATGTTGAGTAAGTGAAGAAAATACAAGCAAAAGAAAAAATAATTTAAAACTGTTTGACAGAAGGCTACAAAACTGCCCACACGAGAGCTAATTTCCATTGAAACTTTAGCTGGACACTTAGGGTAGAAGAATTAACAAAATTTATGTTTTAAGCTTGCTTTGATTTTTATGGTATGTTTTCAACACAGTTAATTGCATGTATGTGTTTATAACCTAAAAATCTCCCAGTGGAAACTCTGAAAGATTGAACAAATACAAAGCCACAGAGCTAAGTGAAATCAAAATAATAACTGAGTTCAACAAGATATAAGGAAAACAAGACTAAAATATAAAACATATTTTATTACTAAAAATCTAAGTAAAACTAAATGCATGCTTTTATTCCTTTGTGCAAAGTTGAAAATTCCTAGTAGTCTTCTTGTGTTCTTTCACTGCACAACACAGCTGAAATTATTCTTTTCCTAGATTAGTCCTGCCCGGGTCCTGAAAGACTTCAATATCAGAAAGCTTGATGCTATCCGGTTCCGGGCTCACTGTCTGATATTGCGGTGAGACAATTTTTTCCTGAAGCTTGCCTGGGCTGGAGCGAAGAAAAAGAAAAAAGTTAAAAAGGAGAAGTTTAGAAAGGCAACATTCATTCATTCAAAAATTATTTATTGAGTATCTGAAAGATGAAAGGAGTGGTGACAGGAAAAGGAATCCAGTGTAGACTGAGAGATAGTTCAGCAGAGAAGAAAAGTAGTGAAATGTAGAGACAATAGAAGATGGCACATGGTTAGGAGTGTCAATGCACTCCAACCAAAAACCACCAGTGGTTGAAAAAGTTGGTTTATTGCTCATTGCAGAATGGGAGAACACACACCATGCAAAATTATGAGGATCTTAGTAGAAGATGGTAGGATTTATTATAGAATTTGGATTTGTGTTAAGTGTTTTTGAGGAGGGTATAAGGATGTGGGGCTTGCTAGGGACTAGATGCTGCCAGAAAGTGGAGGTAACTGTACAAGTAGGTATCGTAACCTTATCTAGAGGGAGGAAAGACTGAGTGAGGTTAAAACTGAAACTGGTAAAGAAGCAACAATCACTCATATGAGCTAGGATAGGAGATGTTTGGTCATTTTTTGGTTTTGACAATGTTCATGTTTTTATCTATCTTCATAAATGATTATGGAGTGTCTAGATCTAACATGGGTCAAAGATTGACCTCTGAAGTTGATGATCTATGAAATTGTTTATGTTCAACAGATGAATATCAAGACCTAGCTGTGAGGTCCAGACTAGCTGGTAGCAGCACCAATACCTGAAGGATAGTAGCAGGCCAGCTCCTGGATACCAGGTGTTGTCTTTCTCTTTCTTAGGTAGAGGCATATAAAGATCAGGGTAAGAAAAACCACAGAGAAAAATAATTAATATTTATTTATTGCAAACATATTACATGTCAGGAATTATGCTAAATGGTGTATGTGCATTATTTCATTTAATATTCACAACAACTCTACGACTCAAATACTATTTTAGTACACATGTGACTAGTGAGAAAAATAAGGCTTAGAAAAATAAAGTTATTTGTTTCAGATGGCATAACCTGTACAAGGTAGAGAAGGGATTAGAATCCTAGATTTGTCTGACTTTAGAATGTGCTTAATCATTACTTATACAAGAAAGTGGGTATGAACACAACATTGGTACATTAAGAGATGAGCTTCCCCATTAAACTGTAAACTACATGAGGGCCAAGGTAATGAATTGTTCATTTCTGGATTTTTAAGAGCAAAAAGATTAGTGCTTTGCCTACAGTCATGCTTAATAAAGATTAAATGATCCATTAGTTGTATGATGGATGGAATCAAAAATTCACACTTGATCAGGATCATGACTATTTGATATAATTTCACTCTGTGTCCCAGAAAGTAGGAGGAAACTTTAAAATATTAATAATATCAATTATTTAGCTCTTTGATCACATGATTTTTACAACAAACTTTCACATATATGTTGTTAAGAGTAGGTCATTTTCTTTTTTTTTCTTTTAATTTTTTTTATTGGTGATAAATATTCATGGAGTACAAAGCTAATTCTCACCGCTCATGCCCAAGATGTGATGGCTAGATCCATACTAGCAGAATGCCCATTACCACAAATTGTGATTATACCCTGTGTCCCCCACCCAATTATCCCTGTCCTCACCCCCCTTCCCTCTTTCCCTCATTCCACTTTGTATCCCTAGGTATGTTCTCTCCCTCTGCAAGTCCAATGCACCACTGTGGCCTTTCTTTCCTTCCTTCTTTCGCTCTTAGCTCCCACTTAAGAGTGAGTATATGCGGTATTTTTCCCTCTGTGCTTTGCTTATTTCACTCAGCATAAGTTTCTCCAAGCTCATCCATGTTGTTGCAAATGGGAGAATTTCATTCTTTTTTTATGGCAGAGTAGTATTCCATGGTCTACAAATACCACAGTTTCCTTATCCAGTCGTCCATCATGGACATTCAGGTTGGTTCCATATCTTGGCTGTTGTAAACAGGGCTGTGATGAACATGGGAGTGCAGGTATCCCTTCAACATGATGATTTCTATTCCTTTGGGTGTATACCCAGAAGTGGAATTGCTAGATTATATGGAAGATCTATCTGCAGTTGTTTGAGAAACCACCATACTGTTTTCCATAGTGGTTGTACTAATTTACAGTCCCACCAAGGGTAGATCATTTTCTTAGTTTTAACATGAAAATGTTGAAATTTAGGTATGTGGAGTTCCCAACCCAAATCACATAATGAACACGTGGCCAAACATGTGCTAGAATCTTAGGGCCTCTCCACCTTGTCCAGTGGACTATCCTCAAAACTGTACAGCCTTTTTTCTTATAGTTCTTCAGAATAATTTAGGTAAAGGAATGAAAGTTCAGAATGCTCAGAATGTTCTTCTTTTTTTCTAGATTTGTAATTAATCATGAAAAAACTATGACCAACCCACAATTCTGTTTTCAACACTATTTTTTCGGTAACTGCCTCTCTCTTATCCTTGACAGCCTGTAGCTGTCTCAGTAAATAATTTAAAGTACTTGTGTGTTTTTTCAAACTGTCTTTGTGTACACACTTATTTTCATTTAAGTAATGTTGATGACTGAGGAAAAATGCTAATATCTTGCTAAAAGCCACAATACTACAAACCCTTTGAAGGAAGCGAATTTTCCCGTTCAGATGAACGGTGTCAAGATGTGTTGAGAAAAACAAAACAAATGTTTTAATGAAAAATGCCAAGATTGCAAAAATTTCTATTAATATCAGCACACTGAGAAACACACTGAAACAGAGACCAACGTAGTTCTTATGTCGTCTCCCCAAAATATGTCTTTTCATTGGCTCACTAGGAATATGACCCACTGGCCTGTATTTAGACTAAGGTAGATATTCTATTGATAGAGGACACTGAACTCCTATCACCCAAAACATTTTCCATCTTTCAAAAGATCAGTTATGCATTCCACACACAGAATTTTTCTGATCCATTTTGCAAACATAGGTTTTAAACTAAAAGTTCTTTGTGAATTACTTGAATAGCATTGTGAAATTGAGCTTCAGTTACCTTTTTTTTTTTTTTTTTTTTTACCTTAAAGGCAATGCACCTTTATTCAAGGGGAAACCTTTTTATAGTTTTATTTGAGTTTAACACTCCCATTTGATTGATATTTAAATAATAGTTAATTAGAAAATGCCTCTGAGGAAAGAATGCCCTAGTTTTAGCATTACTCCTATATTAATTTATAGGTCTCATATTAACATTGCGCATAGGATAAAGTCTAAATTTCTCAGCTCCACAAGCTGTCCTCAGTCTTTGCAGTATCTTCTGCTCCATCTCTACTGTCATCCTACCTCTATTACTTCTTTTCAGAAGTCAGTGCATCTATATATAAGGCACACTCATCCCTCCATATCTTTCCTACTGTTGTTTTCTCGGTTTTCTTTCTTTTTTTAAAGTATTTTATTTTATTTTTTTATTGGTTATGAATATTTATGGGGTACAAAGCTGACTGTCACCACTCGTGTCGAAGATGTGATGGCCAGATCCATACTGGCAGCATGCCCATTACCACAAATTACGATTATACCTCATATCCCCCACCCAATTAATCCCTGACCTCCCTCCCCATCCCCGTTTCCCCAACTCCACTTTGTATCCCTAGGTGTGCTCTCTCCCTCTGCAATCCAATGCACTACTGTGGTCTTTCTTTCCTTCCTTCTTTCTTAGCTCCACTTATGAGTGAGTACATGCTGTATTTTTCACTCTGTGCTTCGTTTATTTCACTCAGTGTAAGTTTCTCCAAGCTCATCCATGTTGTTGTGAATGGGAGAATTTCATTCTTTTTTATGGCAGAGTAGTATTCCATGGTGTATATATACCACATTTTCCTTATCCAATTTTCCATCAGTTACAAAGCTTTAGTAAACAAAAGAGCATGGTACTGATATAAAAATAGACACTTGGACAAGTAAAGCAGAGTAGAGAATCCAGAAATCACCCCTCAGGCTTATAGCCATCTGATATTTGACAAAAGCAACAAAAACATACATTGAGGAAAAGACAGACTCTTCAATTAGCGGTGCTGGGAAAATTGGATATCCATCTGCAGAAGAATGAAACTAGATATGTACCTCTCACCATATACTAACATCAACTGAAAATGGACTAAAAACTTAAGTACAAGACCTGAAACTGTAAAATTACTAAGGGAAAATATAGGTGAAACACTTCAGGAACTAGGTCTGGGCACAGACTTTATGAACAAGAGCCCGAAAACACAAGCAACAAAAGAAAAAATCAACAAATGGGGTTATATCAATCTAAAAAAGCTCTGCACAGCAAAGGAAGCAATCAATAGAGTGAAACAACCTACAGAGTGGGAGAAAGTTTTTGATAACTATGCATCTGACAAGGGATTAATATCCAGAATATACAAGGAACTCAAGAAATTACACAGTAAAAAACCCCCAAATAACCCAATTAAAAAAATGGGCAAAGGAGATGAATAGACATTTTTCAAAAGAAGACACACAAATGGCCAACAAGTACATGAAAAAAGGTTCAACAGCACTAGTCATCAGGTTAAAACTACACTGAGATATCACCTCCCTCTAGTTAGACTGGCTATAATCAAAAAGGCAGAGAATAACAAATGCTGGTGCAGATGTGCTTTTACCTTTCTGTATCCTAGACTTACATTAACTTTTCCAGAGCTTTGCATGCTATTACCATGCCAGCCTCATGATTTGTTGGTTTATTTTTTAAAGTATGCATACACACATACATACATACATATTATTCTAAATTATCATAGTATCTAGTGTTATTATGATACATAGGACTCACAGAGTTAGATTGGCCCTTGATGCTATTACTTAATGCTTTCACTTAGAATGAGAAAACTAAATCAAAATAGTCTCATTGATTTACTAAAGATACAAATTTTATAAGCCACAAAATCCATACTAGAACCCAAATGTTTAGAAGCCCCGGTAAGCATTTTGTTCCCTATTCCCTTTCAGTAATAAGCAACATGTGTATGATACTGGGAAATATACAAACGGTTTTGGAACTACTGCCCTGCTGTGACTCTGGATCCCAGCCCCCGACTTCAATAAGTGAAATCAAACCAATATAAATCAGCTGACTAGCTGCTCACTTCTTGTTTGTCTGTACATATTCCTCTTGCCTATCTCTACTTGATAGAGCAATATTTAAACATTTATACTATGTGTTATGTTTTTCCTCCTTTAAACTAAGCTTCAAATAGCATAATTCTCATTTTCATGTGCAGCTTTTTCCTCTGGATTTGATTTTTAAAGATTGTATCTGACCTTGAATAAAGCAATATTCATGACCTCAATCCATTACCACAAATATCAGTCGTATTTATCAGGCTGTGGATTTTAATTTAGCATAATTGGGTAGCAAAAATAATAATAATAAAAAACATGTGCTGGTCACTCATTAGTATTTATTTACATTTAACTAAAGGTTTGTATATGAAATTTTATAGTCAGGTCATTTACCTTTAAATAGGCAAAACAGAGGAATGGAACATTCTGTTGACAGGTAAATGTGAATCAATCTGGTTTCATTCAAAGGAAAATAATCAAGCTCTTTTCAAATAATATAAAATGCAAAATGATTGCGTGTTGGAAAGGAGGCGGCCTTATCAGCTTCTCTTCTCAGAGATATAATTGCCGTTTTCTAGCTGGAGAAACATATGCTGTGGCTTATCTTGTGACTCCTCTGCTGTCTCCCATATTTATTAACAGTTGATTTTCTGTAGTGTCCCTTCTTCCCCTTCTTCTTTCTGGTGTAAATTAGTTTCCCCAAATCTACATCTGGCCTTCATTTTCTTATCAGTAGTGGAAAAACGATGATTATTTCATTATTGGTTTTGAAGAGTCGTTCATATTAAGTGGTGCGGCTCTGGTTTCAGGCAGACATTTAATGGACTTTCTATTTGTTTTATTCTTTGTCTCATTTTCTTAATCCAAGCCCCCTGAGACAGAGTCTTTTGTAGTAACAAACAAGAATAAAGGGAAATTATGAATTATTGCTTGCACTGAAAATGCAGCATTTGTTAGGAATTCTTGGTGGGATTGAAAACCCTGTTGACTTCAAACGTGAAAACAATTGAACTCACCTAGGAAAAGCCTTTTAATAACTGAGATACCTGTCTTCTGAGTCTCTTATTTGCATAGTATCTAAGCAGCGTCCCTCCTTTGGGGCACAAGCTTTACTGCGTTGTCTCAAGGTAGCTGGTGGAAAATGTTCAGCTTTTGTTTTTATTTTTCATATGAGAACTACACTCCCACTTTCTCACAGTTTGCAACTTTTTTCTTACAGTTTTTTTTTTTTTTTCATCTTTGCTATTTAAAATTTAACATTAACTCTCTGAGTTACTAAACAGACTCTGTCCTGGATTCTTCGTATATAACAACTATGGAAATAGTGTAGGTGTCATGCCCTCATTTTTAGATTCAGATGATTCAAAATAGCCTGAAAATCCCAGTCTCACACTGTCCCTGCACTCCTTTGATCATATTTTGATAAATTTTTCAGAAGCAGTATAAGAATTGGGTTAGCTCTATAAGTAGAAATCAGCTTATTTTGGGGAGACATAAAAATGGTCTAATAAAAATCTATGTTTCTCCTTAATGGGCAAATTAATTTTTTTCTGTTATTTGCAAGAGTCAAAGAGATCCAAAAAACCCAACTTCCCAGTATCCTAAATGCTGATCATGATTATATGTTCAATTATATTTTCTTTACATTTAGAAATGCTTGTGTACCCCTTTATATCTTTTATATAATTAACTGATCCAAGGAACTAAAGTATGAATTTGATTCGTATGTGGCTTTGGGTTTATGCATTCACTAATAAAGTATAACCAAATTGCAATCCTGCAATAAATAAAGAGTTAAGACATCACTTTCAACTTCAGATATGCCATTATCAGGCATCTCTCATGTAATGTTAAATGTTTGTTCTATTGAGATAGTGTACTTACACAGAAAAATACTCACAAAATTTGTTCGTTGCCTATTGCTGTGCAACAAATTATCCCAAAACATAGCAACATGAATCAAACTTTTATTACTCACAGTTTTTGTGGATCACCAGTGGAGGTACCAATGAGTAACTCTGGCTCAACATCTCTCAAAAAACCATAATCAAGGTGTCAGCTGGGGCTGGCATCATTTCAAGGCCCAAGTGGAGGAAGCTCCACTTCCAAGTTTATTAACATGGCTTTGGCAGGGCTCATAAGATCCACTTCTAAGCTCATTCACGCAGTTGTTAACATGCCTCCCATACTCTCTGACGTAAGCCAGAGAAATTAATTCCCTTCTAGGTGGGCCTTTCTGTAAGGCTACTCACCACACAGTAGTTGGCTTTCCCCAGACCAAAAGGTCAAAGAGAAGGTGAGACAGGGTAATCAAGAAAGAAACCAAAGTCTTTTTATAATTGAATCTCATAAGCAACATCCCATCACCTTTGCAGCATTCTTTTTGTTAGAAACAAGTCTAACCCACATTCAAGGGGAGGAGATTACACATGTGTAAGAATGTGAGGAGATGGGAATCTTTAGAATTCATTTTAGAAGGTATGTACCACATACTACCCTCTGGTCCCCAGTGGTTCAAGTTCCTCCCACATGCAAAATAGGCTCTCCCTCTCCTACAGACCCAAACTCTCATTTCATTACAATTAGTCAGGACATGCTAGGTTATAAGGTGGGAGCAACACTAAAATCTTGGTCACATAAAACAACATAGTTTTATTTCTTAATCATACTGCATGTCCATCATGGGTTGGTGTCTTAGTCTGTTTTGTGCTGCTGTAACAAAATACCACATACTGCGTAATTTATAAAGAACAAACATTGTCTCACAGTTCTGGGGACTGGGAAATCCAATATCAAGGTGCCAGCATCTTGCAATGGCCTTTGTGCTTCATCATCTCATGGTAGGAGGTGGAAAGACAAGAGAGTGTGTATATACACGCAAGAGAGAGAGAAAGGGGGGTACAAGAGTAAGGGGGCAAACCTATCCTTATATCAAGAACCACTCCCAAAATAGAGACATTAATCCACTCATGAGTGAAGAGGACCCAACCATCTCTTAAATGTCCACCTCTCAATACTGTTCATTAGCGATTAAGTTTCCAACACATGAAAATTTGGGGACACATTCAAATTATAGCATTGGGTAAGGATTCTTTGCATGTTGTCCTCACTCAGGTGTCTCCAACAAAATTGGAGAGCTGGGAGGGAAGTAAGAGCAAATTGATCACTGGCTATTAATGGCTTCTACATGGAAGTAATGTGTTACTTCTGCTCCAATGAAAAGGCTGCACTAATTTCAAAAGCACAAGAAAGATTACTCCTACTATGTTCCTGGAAAGAAGAGAAATAGAAATATCAATGAACAGCTCAAAAGACTAACATAGTGGGTAAAGTCACATATTTCACCTCCACCTAAATGCATAACAATATGATCAAGGGCCAGATGATGACTCATTTTTTCATTCCCAAAGTACTCATTATTGTACACTGGGCTTATACAAAATGCTAAGCACTAAAAGCATATTAAAAAGCAGGTTCTACCTTCTAGTTTCTCAATAGAGTAGAAAAAGAGATAATACAGGCAATTTCAAAATAGAAGTCATTAAAAAAAGGTTAAAACATAGTAGAGGCATCTAATGTAGACTTGAGAGAGAGGATCAGAGAAGACATCATGGAGTATTTGGAGGAGATGAATCTGATGAGTTCTGATAGATGTGTGGGTATAGGCCAGGTAAGTAAAGTGAAGAAAGAAATTTTTCAATGTTTCTTTAATAAAATGAATTTATAATGAATGTCTTCTGGATTAAAAGGCCTGGATTCTTCTGTATTTGCAGTTAACTACTGTCTTAGCCTGATCAAGTAAATGAGCAACTGTGCACCTCGACTTCCTCATCTGTGAAAAGAGTAGGTTTAATTTGATGTTGTACAAGACCTCTTCCAACTATAAAATTTTATGATTCTTCCTGACTCTAGAGGATATTTTTTCAAAAAACCTTTGATATGATAATTATAAAATAATTACCTTATAAAGCAATTACTAAACTAAAACAGTTCAGTAAACACCTATGGAGAAATTCCCTCCACCCCAAAATAGTGGAATTATATTTGCATCCCTTCTGAGACTCAAAATGTTCAAAAGTAATCACAAAAATAAGACTAAGGTATTGTTTAGAAAAGACTGATATGAAGTAGTTCTTCATGGCAAACTTCTACTCTTGCGGCCTTTATCATCTTTAATTCGCCACCTGAGGGATTTCTAACAATTCTCATATGTAGAGACTCTTTTATGTGTTGGTTTTATTTATTTGCTTGTGATAAGACTTCGAGATATGCACAAACACAATGTAGTTTTCACTAAAATTCTGTGGCCAGGTTGATTTGCACTCAGAATTCCACAGAATACCACTTTCTTCATGAGACTCCAAGCCCTTCAAGGATCCTCCTCCTTCCAGGGGAAATCCGTGGTAGTGATTTTCAAGTCTTCACCACTCACAGGATGCCTTGGATTGAATGTCTCCCCAAAACTTAATTCCAGGTCTAACTGTTGAGGGTGAGAAATCCTATTATCATAATTGAAAGGTGGGACCTTGAAGAGATGATTAGATTGTAGGACCATGCCTTAGTGAATGGTTTAAACATGATGGTCATGGGCATGGTTTGGAAGACTTTAAAAGGAGAATAAATGAGGAGGTTAGTCTCTTTCTTTCTCTCTGTTCCACCATTTTTGTGATGTGATACTTTGCTGTCACTGTCGCCACCACTAAGGCTCTCACCCGATGTGTTCCCTGAACTTCAGACTTCCCAGCATCAGAAACTATAGGCAATAAAATTTGTTTTCTCTATAAATTACCCAATTTCATGTATTTTATTATAAGCAACAGAAACAGACTAATACACAGGATAACCATCATTATCCCACCAGTCAACTGGATCCTAGGTAAGGAGTTTTCCCTTTTCCATCACAAGCCTTCATTCTCTCACTCTATATACCCTAACTTAACCCACACTTTAAAAACAAATACTTCTACCAAGTATTGGCAAAGATGTTATGCAGCAGTCTAACTCTCATATATTGCAGGGGAGTATAATTGCTATAACCACTTTGGAAAACAGTTTGGCATTATCTATTGAAATGAACATATGTGTACCAGATGATCCAGCAATTCCAGTCCTCATTATATACAGCATGTGTACCAAGAAATATCTACAATGTTTATTGCAGCATTGATTGTAATTGCTCTAAACTTGAAATGACACAATGTCCACCAGCAGTAGAATAGATACATAAAGTGTGGTATGGTCAGATGATATCTGACAAATTATAACATAAATGCAACTGACAACCATAATGTTAAGGAAATAAACAAGACAAAATAACATGTAATACATGATTGTTTTTAATATAACATTCAAGGCAGCTCTAAACTATAAGGGAGAAGTGAGATTGGGAGAGGACAGAGGTCTGTTGTGCTAGAAATGTTCTGTATCTTGACCTGGTGTTTGCTTTCGTATGATTCATTGTTTATGTACTTTTCTATAAGTATATTATACTTTGATTTTATTTTTATTTTTCTGTTTTCATTCTTTACTTTTTTATCAATTTTTCAAGGATATGCAAATTTATTTGTTGAAATAACAAATACATAAACTGAATAATAGATGAATAACAAAATATTCTGTAGAAAGTAGGGCTTCACATTTTCACAAAAACTGGAGATGTCAAACTTATTAAAATTTACATGTTTCATTTTATAATCTGTACAGTTATTTGAAATTGCTCTCTAAAGTCTTCCAAAAGAATGCAAATATCAAATTAATTTCAACAGAGGAAGATGAATAAACTTTTCAAAGGCAAATTAATTTCTAAGCAGATCAACAAGTCGACTTAATACAGAGAAATCAAGAATAGAAATTAAATATATTTAGCAACATGAATTACATTAAAAAATAATAAAACAGAATATAAACACAAGGGCACTTCAAAAAGTTCATGGAAAAATAGAATTGAAAGATAATAGCAATTTTTCCATGAACATTTTGTTTGTTTAAATTTTCCTTTAAAAAATAACTAGATCACAGAAAATATGTTCTCTGATCACAATAACAGAACAAAATTTAGAAAGCACCAATGTGTGGAAATCAAACAACACTCTCCTAAGTGAACAATGGTTAAAAAGAAAAATCAATGGGAGATTGGAGAGTACTTTGAGATAAAGATCAAAGTGCAACATATCAAAAGTTATAGGATGCAGGCCTCATGCAGTGCTTAGAAGAAAATTCATACTTGTAATCACCTTTGTTAAAAATTAGAAAAATCCCAAATCAGTAATGTAGACTTCTACCTTAAGAATATAGAAAGGTAGAGCAAACTAAACCAAAAGCAAATATAAGTAGGAAATAACAAAGGTTACAATAGAAATATATGAAATAGGGAATTAAAAAACAATAGGGAATTCAATAGGGATAAAAAAGATCTCTATTCTCAAATCAACAAAACCAAAAGTTGATTATTTAAAAAGTTCCACAAAATACACAAACCTTTATCTAGACTGACCAAGAAAAAAGAGAGAAAGCAGAAATTACTAAAATCAGAAATAAAGTAGGGGCATTATTACATTGTCATTATGGCTTTTTATGATGGCAAGATTTAGTTTCTTTCTCTTTCTCATTTTCATTTTTGTCCTACTAGTGGGTTTTGTTCTTTCTTGTGTATCTGTGGTAGTGATTATCATTTTTCAGATTCCAGATGCAGGAATTCCTTGAGGATTTCTTGTAGGGCTGGTCTTGTAGTGGTAAACTCCTGCAGTATTGTTTGTCTGGAAAATACACTATTTTCCTCTCATTTCTAAAGGATAGCCTTGTTGGATATAGTATTCTTGGCTGGCAGTATTTTTCTTTTAGTATTTTGAATATATCATCCTATTTTCTTCTGGCCTGTAGAGTTTCTGTTGAGAAGTCTGCTGTGAATTTGATAGGGGCTCCATTATATGTGACTTGGTGCTTTTCTCTTGCTTTTTTTAAGATTCTCTCTTTGTCTTTGAGCTTTGACAGTTTCACTATATAATGTGTCTTGTGGAGGATTTTTTTGGGGTGAATCTATTTGGGGATCTTTGATCCTCCTTGATCAGAAGGTTTGTGTCCTCCCTATACCTGGGAAGTTTTCCATTATTATTTCATTGAATAGGTTTTCCATGCATTTTCCTTTCTCCTCCCCTTCTGGAACACCCATGATTCAAATGTTTGTGCACTTAAGGTTATCTGCTAGCTCTCTTAAATTTTCTTCATTTTGTAAAATTCTTTTTCATTTTTCTTTCTTTCTTTCTTTCTTTTTTTTGTCTGTCTGGGTTATTTCGAAAAGACCATCTTCAAGATCAGAAATTCTTTCTTCTGCTTGTTCTAGCCTGCTGCTTAAGCTATCAGTTGTGTTTTTTATTTCATTGAGTGAATATTTTAGTTCCATGAGTTATGCTACATTCTTTTTTAAGGTATTAATCTCTGTAAACTTCCTCCTTCATATCCTGGATTTTTTTTTCTCATTTCATTGTGTTGTCTAACTGAGTTTTCTCATATCTCGGTGAGTTTCCTTATGATTGTTGCTCAGAATTCCTTCTCAGCCATGTCAAGGGTTTTGTGCTTGATAGAGTTTGGTATTTGAGAATTACTGTATTCTTTTGGTGATGTCATATTTTCTTGGGTTTTATATTTCTAGTATCTCTACATTGAGGTCTGATCATGCAGAGAAGCAGTTGCTTCTTCTATTACTCCAGATTGGGCTTTGAGTAGAGAGATATCCTCTTTTTCCAGTCTCCACTAGTAACTCTTCTTGTGTCAGTTCAGTCGAGTGTCCAGCAGACCACCTGCTTGGTGGCTGTGGCCACTGCTGTGGCTGTGGTGGGCCACCTGCATGGAAGTGGTATTGTTGGCATGCCCCCTTGCCTGCTTTTTGGCAGGGGGTCCTTCCCTCAGCTCTTTGCCTAGGACCCTGGGTGTGCTCTTTTGTCTGCTTCTGGGTGGAAGGAGTTGTTGTATACTTTGATTTAAAAAAAAATAGTTTAAATTACCTCTTAATTTTCTTGGCAAAAACGACTCAGGCTTCCAAGAAGTCCTGCTTATTCTTTGACCATGTGAAAACACACACACATACAAACAATACAAAACAATCTGTCATTATGTAGTGATGAGAGGTGCAATTATTTTCCAGTTTACATATCCTGCCAAATGTGTTATAAAAATCTTGTACCCTAGTAATCTTTATCATTGTAGAATATTTTTCCTAAGTTTGAAATCTCATGATTGAAATGTATTAGTATTGAATAAATTAGTTGCAATGTGGGGTAAGGTGGTATTTGTTGTTGTTGTTCAGTCAACAAAGCTCCAAATCACTCAATCTATTTTATAACAAACACATAAGGGAATAGGAAATGACTCTAGAACAATTATGAGAGAAAGGAAGGAAGGAGAAAAGCTATGCCTCTTGAGTCTAACATGTTTGACAAAGCAAAACTTAAAAACATAAGTAGAAAGCTTAGACACATGGCTTTCTACTATACAATATGCACATGAAATAGGGACATAACAATTTTGCAAGATGGGTACCTTTAGGTAATTCAAATTTTACTTTTTTGCTGGAATTTGCTTACCTGGTACATAATGTAATGCAAGTGTCTATCTATGTACGTGAATCTATAAATATGTGAGAACAAGGACCAAAGAAAAATATGTGCAAATAATTCTAAATAAAAGAGAATGAAAGCTTCCTAATGAAATCTCTTTAATAAGTCATTTTAAGCTACTTTAAAAGATCATAGCTGCTTGTGCTAATATAGAATCTGTTTTAAAGTTGCATGCTATTTTGATAATCAGGATTTTTTTGGTGATTTAGAATAGGATTAGCAGCAGAAATAAACCTTATAGGAAGCAAACTTTTCTAACTTAAATAGAGGCGTAAAAAGCATCACACTGTAGCATATAAAATAAAACTCAGGGCTGACCCCGTGGCTCACTCGGGAAAGTGCGGCGCTGGGAGCGCAGCAGCTCTGGGAGCAACCGAGGCCATGGGTTCGGCCTATATAGGGATGGCCGGTGCACTCACTGGCTGAGCGCAGTGTGGGCAACATCAAGCCAAGGGTTATGATCCCCTTACCAGTCACAAAAAAAAAAGAAAAGAAAAGAAAAGAAAAAATAAAATTCAGCATTTCTGTAGAAATGCCTATTTTTAGGTGTAAAGTGTTTTAATTGTTATATTTTATGTAGTAGAGTCATGAGTCATCAATAAAACTTGGAATTTGCAGATAATAACAGAAGGGCTACCATATAGGAGAGATAAAATATTATATTAAACAAATCCAAAGTATTTTTTTATGTGTCAGAATGTAAAATATAGATGATTTAACTCCAATAAACTCCATTGAAAAAAATCAAAGTTTATAGTCTTCTGACACAAAATACACTACATGAAAGGCTATTTCTGAGATGTTAATGTCTATGGGTAAGGAGAACTGGGTTTATGACCAAAGTAAATTGAAGCCTTCAAAACTTCCCATGCATGTATGTAAATACAAATACTATAAACTGTATCTAGGTAGATTATACCTCACCATGGACAGATCTACCCTTGAAAATTATGGACTTTACCTCTTATTATTTTCTCAGCCACAACAATCAGTCTGAACTTTGGCAGAAAGCAGGGAAATGAAAGAACCCTTGCCCATTAAAAGTTTCCTACTTTTTCATTTCAGTCTCTCACCCACACTGGGTATGTTTTATGAGCTAGAGCCTGCCCACTTGGGGAGAATCAATTGCTGAAAAGGCATTTTCACCTGCTTATGAGAATTTGTAATCTGTTTCTTTTCTCAATCTCCAGAAAAGAAAACAAAATTAGGACTTCTTAATACTTTGCCATTTTGATCACAGTGGGGAGCTCAGTTGACCTAAACATTAAGCATGACTTAGAGAGGATGAAATTTTTTTTTTATGTTTCTGGCTGGTGTTAAATACTTTCTGTTGCCTCCTCTACCAGATTGACAGGTCATTAGACTGATATTTGTACTCTGAAAATGAAAGGTAGCTTTGTGATGATCTGAGAAGCAGAAAAGTTGCCATAAATTTCTATAAAAACTTGTAAGAAACGCCCTCAACTGGCAAATCCAGTGTGTAGTTGCCTGACGTTAAAGAGAGAAATGCTTTACCAAGATAAATTATATATTAATACTGATGTGAGTGAACTACAAATTTATGAAGGCTCCTATAAAATCTAGCCTAAAGGTGCCAGTCAGTAATTATCTAAATAAGTTGTGAAACAGAGCTTGAGGATTTTCTACTTCAGGTCAAAAGGCAGCTGCACGTCTGGCAGCAAAAGCTTCCTCTTCATTCCTCAGAAAGGAAACAAGGAAATCTGACCATCTTCTCTTTAGTTCCTTTTCTAAAATAGGGCTGAAAGTAAAGGAAGCGTGTTTCTGAAAGTAGTTCTGCCAAAAAAAGACTAAATTTAACCAGCAAGTGGATGATAGTAAGGAGACAGATGGGTGAGATTTATGCAGAGACCTTTTGGAAGTGGCCTCAGACAGGTGGTTGCCTAAAAGAACTCAGTGGAAATGGTGTTTTTGATAGTAGGAGCAAGGGAGAGAAAGATATGTGCTGGTAATAAATACATGTGGGCATGCTGGCTGATACTTGATATTGCTTGTCAGTATGTCTCTATTTTTGTCTAAACTTTAAAGCTATTTCATTGTAATATGTGAAGAGCAGAAGGTCTTGAGTTGTGTGATTGGTTATTGTTTTGAAAAGACAAGAAAATTACCTTCCATTTTCTTTCCATTGGCATTAAATCCCCAGTGGAGATTGGAAGGACATTCCAAATCATTTCAACTGCAGTAAGGAGCCTCTGAGCCTGTTACTTCTGACTAAGGTTGTGCAGTGCTCTCACCACATACCATGAAACTGCAAATAGAAGCCTACAAAAACAGTTGTGCAAAAACGTTTTCATTTGTCCACTTGCTTTCAGCTTCTAAGCAAAATCAAAGTTTTTACCTTGAAGGTATTTACCTAAAGGTATTTTGAAGGCTGAGCTAAATGAAGCCTTGTAATTCCCCCCAAAGGAATAACTATTTAGAATAATATTTCCTATAAATTTTTCATGCTACATTTTATCATATAAAATGCAAGTTATTAAAAAAATAGAGAGAGAGCTAGTCATTATGTGCCATTTATTATGTCAAGGGCTTAGCTAAAACCTCAAACAAGACAAAACTAGTTGCTGTGGGGTATTATAGTTTACAATCTAATGGAGGAGATCAAACGAACAATCATAGTCCGGGTAAGCTAACTGTTGTAACAAAAAAATAATATTTTAATGGCTTAAAAACTGAAATTTTATTTTCATTTTCATAAATAGCCAATACATATTGGCCCAATGCCAATAGATGTTCCTAGTCAGAGTGAGGTGATGGATGGCCATCTATAGAACATGCTAATGTGAGTAGACCTTATTGGTGGAAGTGACGGGTGATCCTGAAAGCTATGGTTTAAAGACCATGCTCTTTTCGTCTTATGAGTCATCCCTCTTCTAGGTCCTCAGGGATTCAATTTGTGGCTAGGGAACATAGAATGAAGGATCATGTAGGAGTATGAGATGGTTCTAAGTCTGTATTTCATTGTGAAGAATACAGTCACACAGTCACATCTAACTGCAAAATGTAGTCTGGCTATGTAAGAGGAGGAAAGAGAAATGTTTTGGTGAACAACTAGCCAGTTTCTATGATTCAAGGTAAGTGATAAGATGCAATAGGGAAGAATACGGAGCTGTTAGAGCATCTAGGAGATTAATCTAATTGAAACTTGGAGGGGGCTAGATGTCAAAGAAGATTTTCTGCACAAGGTGACAACTTCCATGGGAAATGAAGGAGGAATAAGACTTGAACATGTTAAAAAGAGTTGAGAAGAAAGAGTTCTAGACAGAAGCAGGATATTCTGAAAACAAACAAACATGAATCATTAGGGTAGACTTTAAATCCTGTAAAATTATTCTGTTGATGAATGAAGACGTGCCTTTTTCTGTTTCAGAGGTGTGTATTTAAAAAAATTAATGATGAGATTATTTTACATAAATATAATGCTTCTAAGATTTGGTATTCTTCCAAGCTGACTAGTCTCAGGATGAGTAGGACAGACAAGGATTTTCTTCAGCTCAGCTGTCAGGGTTTTAGTGATCCCCTTAATAACTTAGGGGTCATCAGTTCTATAAAAATCAAAGAATGGATATTTTGAAACAAATTATATAATTTTAGAAAGTAACAAACCAAGACATTCAGTGGACTTGATGATGTAAGAAGGCAATTTAGCCATTTTATGTTAGACATGATTGTCTCAATTCAACATTTTAAGGAATCGTCGATATTCACTGCTTCATAGCCTGTGGACAAGACGGGTTTCCATGTCAGTTTCTGGCATGTTACTATTTCAATTAAAGATTGTGTTTCATGAACTGATACCAGCTTCTTATTAATACTCTTGCTTTTTCCTCCTCTCTGTCTCAATCTCCTCCCCCCCAAAAAATGGGATGACAGAAATATATCTTGAATACAATTTAGGGTTTGAAATATTTTTTAAATAATTATTGATTTCTATCTTTCTAATTAGGTTCTGAACTTCCTGAGGCCAGGGACTGTATCTGAAAACACATACAGTGGCTAACACAAGGTGAGCCCACATCACATCTTAACCCCTTCCCTTCTTTGGGTCCTAGAACCTGATGTAGTACCTGATATATATATATATATATATATATATATATATATATATATATATATATATATATATATATATATATATATATATAGTTGGCACTCAACAAATATTGGTTAGGATGGATGTGTAGGTAAAATATTCAAACATTTTATTTTAGTCACCTAATATTTCTCATATAAAATACACAAAGATTGACGTATTCTTTACTATAGATGATAGTTTTTCTTTTATAAATAAAATTACAACATACTCTTAACAGTGGAGCAATTATAAAATGATCTGTCAATGAGGGATTTATTTTTTAGTTCTGAATCATGAACGATGTTAGGCATGAATGTGGGGAAAATCTAACAAGGGGTTAAAGTTTTGAATTGGAACAGCAGATGCCTATAGATTTAAATGCTGATTGAATTTAGCTGCTGCTGCTATGAAATTATTAGCCCTCGGCAGTGGTCTCACCTCCATGTTTTATTTTGGGTTCTCTGGAAGCTACAAAGCTATTTATTGTTAATGAGGGAATAAAGTGAGAAAACAGATTAGCAAATAGATTAGCAAATTTTTTAAATATCTTTGTTAAACAATAACAATTTATCATATATTGCATTCAGTTCTCACTACTTTGTGACACAAACTTTTGCTATTAACAGACTTTTGTTACCTTAAATATCTTCTCTAATATAAACATTTCGTCTATCATAATACTTTTCATGAAAATCCTCTGCCAAGTAGTTTTTTCTCACCCATTGAAGCTTAACAGTGTGTTTCTAATCTTTAAAGATGACTCTGAAATAAACAACTCCCATGCTCTTTCTCTAAGATATTTGAACCATTGGCTTACTATTCAAATACTGTTATATAGTAATAAGCCTGTGATAAACTATAAAACAAGCTCAAATAATTTTTAATCAATGTTTCTAAATACAAACTTTGTAAATAAATTTTACAAAGTTTAAAAGTTCCTTACTATGCTCAAATACTCTAATCTGCTAAAATTTTGCATTCCTGGTGTAAAGAAAAGAATATCACCTTCCATGTTTCCCTGTTACGCTTATTTCCCTGTTAAGTTCTATTTCTATCTGGTTGTCGTTTCTTACAAATCTAAGAAAAAGGAAACATCTACATATAGAGAAAGACAAAGGTCCTTCAGACACTAAGGTGCCACTGAAGTCAAATAATATGAGAATTAAACAAACAAGAGAGATGACGATTGTAGTAAGTTTATTTCAGGCCATTATCCTTTTTCCTTTTTGGTTCCTCGTTGTTTTGGTTTTATATATTGAGATTCAGCTCACCAGAGGCTGGCTGGTTAGCTCAGTTGATCAGAGTGTGGTGCTGTAACACTAAGGTCAACGGTTCAGATTCCCACACCAGCCAGACATCAGGAAAAAGAAAAAAAAAAAAAAAAAAAGGTTCAGCTCACCTAACCTATAAGGTTTTTTGGGATAGCTCCAGTCAAAATTGATGTCTTCTTCTTCTGAACTCCTACATGTCTTTGTTCATGACTCTCTTATGATCATTCTGTTTTATGGTTCAGCTATTTGTATATAATCAATTCCCATTTTCTCAGTACATTATGTTCCAGAGTTCATTTAAAAACCAGTTGTTTGTGAGTCTAAAGAAGTTATTGTCATAGAACTAATACTACAAATGACACTTCTGTTTTCTTTTTAGTTCTATTTCTATCTGATCTAGTGCTACTAGAAATATTTGAAATATACCTCCATTTATGACATTGCTTCTTCAGGACAAATCCATTCTGTTATAAAAGACAAATTTCATGGATTCTTGACCTTGACTTGCCTGGATTCTCTGCTACTTACTAGCTCTCTGACCTTAAGCAAACTATTTGTGCTTGAGATTTCTCATTTGTAAGATGGAGATAATAATAGTATGTACTTTTTATGGCTATCATGAAGACTAAATGAGTTCACATATGAAAAGTGCTTAGAACAATACTTGACACATAGTAGGAAGTACATAAATTAATCTGTAGATGTTATCATTATTATTTTTATTGGAACTTGAAATATCAGGAACCTACTGCACATGTATAGGCATATTAGAAAGAGGAAATAAACAATATGTTTCAGCAGTTCATCTTCCAGAGACAGGATAGATACTTGAATCATAGAACACAGTCTCTCAGGGTTGGAAAGAACATAACCACCTAGATCAAATGCTTTTTCATCTACCTTATTTCCAAGGTGAGTAAAAATGGAAACGAAATACCATAACCACTTTCATCTCATCACAAAAATGAAATTAAAGTAAAAATAATAATGATTATTATGGATACCATTTGTTGAGCCCTTAGTATAAAGTGCCCAGCGTAAAGTGAATGGCTTTACATATTATCCCCACATCATCCATTATAGAAACAGAAACTGGTGGTTAAGGAGGCAAAGATCTCTCACACTTAATGATTTAGAGCAAGAATCCCATCCTAAACCTTTCTGACTTTCAAGTCCTATAGTAATTCCACTCTCCCAAACACAGCACGCTGAGCCAGATCCAAAAGTGCTTTTCAAATTAGTATTTATTCATCCCAATGTCTTTTCATGTGGCTGTTCTGCAACTTAACAAATCTGCCTAGCTCTTTCTTATCCTGTCTTTTCCTTATTATCTACAAAAAAAAATTGTAAGACGTGTTGTCAAACAATTGGATAAAGCCCAGTATACACTTTATTTAGGGCATTATATTTGATCAGTATTTCCCAAATTGTGTTCTCCACCAGTTGTCTAAGATTACAAGCTCATTAGCTTGTGTGGTTTGGGGACATTGCATTAAATTTTTTTCTTTTCCTTTATAGTACATGAATGTTCCAAATCAGTCCTGAATGCAGGCATTTAACTCTAACACCTTAAACAATATTTAACATTTTACTCTTGCAAAAAGAAGACAGCTTTCTTTTTTGATGTATTGTTTATCCCTTAAATATATTTAACTTGTATTTTTGATATGCATGTTATGTGCAAAGTGCATTGTACACATATCCCATTTACTCTTCATTGCAAACCTCTGAGGTTTATACTTTAATTATCTCCATGTTAGGATGAAGGACCTGAGAACTAGAGGAACAGTATCTTGTCCAGTCACACAAGTAGTAGTAGTATCAAAATTTGAACCCCCGGGGGAACTCCAGAGATATCAATCACTGCTATATTTTGATATGATCCCTAATTGATTTGAGTTAAGGAAATCAAAACCATCTAACTGGATGGCAAAAGCATCAGGCATCCGCTCTCCTGCCAGTTCCTCTCCGAGCGTCTATGATTGTGAACTTTTTAAAAGGAGGATCTATGTCTTCTTACACCTATATATATTTCCCACAATGTCTAAAAGAGTACCTTGACACCATGGATACTTAACCAATGACTGGCTGAGAACATCATGGCATGTTTAAAATGCTATCAATGCTGAATATACTATTCTATAGTTAAGAGTTCACAACATTTTGCCTTATGGCCATTGACCAAGTTTACTCAATTTAATTTAAATGAGCTTTCTTCTTCATGGAATTGTCAGTGGCACTTTTCATAATTGGATCAAGCTAATGCTAGCCAGAAGCTGTTAAAATGTCTGAATTTGGATATACACAAATATGTGGGGTAAACACAGTAATACTGTGGGTTCTATAGCCAAGTGCTTTGCTTATTTTGACAAGAGCAATTTAATTTGTTGTGAATGACAACATTTTGTTATATGCTACGCAGTATCATGTTATAATATAAGAACCAATGCCAATGTCCATAAATGTTTTCACAAAACTAGGGGTAACTTTCTGGAATTTTACTTAATTCTCGGAATTTCATCAATTAAGAAAGTCAGAAATACTACGGTTTGTTTAGGTCATTTTAAGACATGTTTATAAAGTTTTGACTAGCACTATTTTGGAGACATAAACCAGATCTTCTAACTAAGGCATCCTATTAAATGAGCTTGGTTTCAGTTATTTTTAGTAAAGAAGTAATTAACATTACACATAGCAGAAACATATTCAGGATTCTAATAGAGATCTTTGATGACAGTATTAATTTGACAATCCCAGGTAAAGGACAAGTTAATCTAATTAAGGGAAGGTTAATTGTGTATGCAGGCTATGTGGCCAGAAGAAAAAGGCTCAGCAGGATGTTCTCTGAGCATTTCTGCTTGAGACAGTTGTATTTGTTCATTCAAGTGTAGTAATAAAAACTTTCACACTGTACACATAGCATTTAAAGAAAGACCTATTAAAGTGATTTACTAGCAATTTGATGTAGGAACAGTAATATGTATCATCTAGTGACTTGTTTGGAGGTTGACTAAATGCTTTCCAGCTCCAAAAGTCTGTAATAGCGATGTTTCTTCTCCATGAGTAGACTTAGAGTTTGGTTCAATATGTCTACATTCCTATGGTCAGAAAACATCAGAACTAAAATAGACTTTAAAGACTCCAGGCCATGATTTGTACATGACAAATTTAGATTCAGGGAAGGTAAATGGCCTACCCAAAATCCAAAAGGTATTTGATAATATATATGTGACTCAAATACTTTTTACTCTTCTTTTAAAACCACACCATCATTGGATGGAAAGAAAGGAAAGAAGGGAGGGAGGGAGAAAGAAGGAGGGAGGAAGGGATGGCAGGAAGGAAGAAAAATAACACATAAGAACTAAGGAAGGTCACATAGTTCAATCTCTTGCTCTATAGAAAACTTCCCCATGACACACAGTCAGCCAGTCTTTGATTAAAACTATATGTGAACCTCACTTTTATTATGGAGCAGCTTTAATTTCAAGAAAGGTCTTCCTTATATTGATACAAATCTACCTGCCCTTATTTCTTCCCTTAGTCTTCTATTTCCTTTGCAAAGTATCCATAGCTCCTTCAACCATTTCTCTCATGACATGGGTTACAGATATTTCATCATCTGATGCCTTTTCTAGCACATCAATAAAATGCTTCATGTTTCATGTTGATGACTAGAATTAAACACCATGTGTCAAGTGCTGTCTGGATACCACCATAAGTATGTGGAAAGGCTACTATCTCTTATCAGGCCACTTTACTATTGGCTTTTAAAATTAACTGTGCCTTTTACATGGTTGAAGTTTCCCTTACAAAACAACCAAAGTGCAAAGTTATTTTTCACATGGGCTATTATAAATAAGGGCTTCTATGCTGATTTTTAAATTGATTTGGTTATATTTCTCATTTTAAAGTCATGATTGACATAATTAACCATTACCTATTTGCTGTCATCATTATCATAATCATCAAAAAAAAAAACCGTTGGTTGAAATTGTTGTATTGATCAAGAAAGCCATAAAGATAAGAAAAAAAAAATTGTCTAATATGAGTTTATAATGACACAAAATAAAAGAAGTAGTATAAAACAACTTATAAGCTGGTTATATTACGCATATCAGTTTCCAATAATTTTTCTCTCTGTTTATGCAATATATTAATAAATACAAAGTGTAAATATTTCACACTAGTTTAGTCAATACTCATCAATTCAATTCTAGAAATAGGAGCTAAAAAATAGGGTGACCTTTAAGATAGATAGACAGATAACTATAGGATATATTTTGACCATTTTACCATCTGGAATTGAATTCCATTAACATGGGCCTACTTTTAAAATCTATCTGGCCTTAGTTTCACTGGCTACATCTAAATTTCCTGAGAAATGGACACGAAGGAAGGAGATGCCTTGGGTAAAGAAGGTGAGGAGAAATTGAATGGTTTTTAAGCCTGAATAAAGCTATGGATAGAGGCTGACTTTGAATTCCTCCTAAGAGTGACCTTAATGGTCAAATCATTTATGATTATATTCAAGAAAAGGTAGATGCTCCTTTCTAAAAACAAATGACTGAATAAATACACTGAATAATTTTCAAATTCAATCATAGATTATGGAATGTCGGACCAGAACAATCAGACTGGCATTCTCAGAACTTTATTAAATGTCAAACCCTTAAGTTTATTTGTCTCATTCTCTTCCACCATTTTCCTATTTAACAAGCTGTAGGAAGATGGGGGGTGAAATATCAAGGTAGCAACCTGAAGTTGCTGAATTATTTAATTTTGGTGCTTGGTAGCTGGACATTTGCTTAGCCAAAGGAAGGGACTTGGAGACTCAGCTATAGATGATAATCTAGGAGTTGAATTCAAGAATGATATATAGAAGACTTTGTGTGCTTTCTTTGTGTGGTTTTTTTTTTGGGGGGGGTGTTTGTTTGTTTTTTAAGATCTACATATTTGGGGAATTAAGCTATACCCATTGCATATGACTCTGCTGTTCTAAATAATATGCTTTTTGCTATTTTTTGCTGACACATTTTTTAAAATACTCAATACACATTTCTAAAAATACTCAATGGGATATGCTGTGTTGAACATGGGGAGAATTGCGTGGGCCAGAGAGAATATATAAGAAGGATGGTAATAAATCAGGATCATGTAAGAAGGAAGTTCTCCTCAAACAGGAAGCAAGTATCTTTTAGAATCCTAAGTTTATAAGAATTGTTAAAACTCTCTATTACACATTTTGCAAACATGTCCTGTATGATCTTATATAGTTTATTAACAAAGATTTTAGGGGTTAATTGTTTTTGTGGTGAATTGGGTAGACCTAAAGATAAATATCTTATAAAAATCTTAGTCCACTTGGCTGTTGTAACAAAATATCTTACACAGGGTGGCTTATAAACAACAAAATTGATTTCTCATGGTTCTGGAGCTGGGAAGTCCAAGATCAAGGCATCAGCAGTTTTGGTGTCTGACTGGGCCCGGATTTGGGGCCCATTTCCTGGTTCATAGATATACCTTCTCTCTGAGTCCTCACATAGTAGAAGGGGCAAGGGCAGCTTTCCGGGGTACCTTTTATAATGAACAGCACTAATTCCATTCATGAGGACTCCATCCTTATTACCTAATCACCTTCTAATGGCCCCATCTCCTAATTCCGTTTCATTGGTGACTAGGTTTCAAATTATAAATTTTGTGCAGGACGCAAACATTCAGACCAAAGAAAATCTCATTTTTTAAAAAATTCTGAGCATATCAAATGATTTCAAACATTACAAAAATTATCATTTAAAAAAAGATTTCTGACTCCGATCCCAGACTTTTCTATGCAGAATCATATTTTTTAAATCACATTTTAAAATATCAGAAATCATCTGTAGTTATTGAATAAAATTATGGAACCATCTATGTAATATGTTGTATTGAAAACAGCTGTTTATAATTTACTTAAGAGCTCTTCATATTATTTCAATTTAAAACCATAATAATGCCAAGATATTTTATATATATATATATATATATATATATATATTATTTTCTCCTTGATTATAACGATTATGCTCCTGAAAATCCCTGAGGCAAATAAATTTACACATTGGGAATAATTTATAACTTATAAGGTTATATTTGAGCCAATAAAAGTTTGTAAAGATAACTTTTTCTTGATTTAAATAAAAGTAAATATAATAAAAGCATCACTGTGATAATTTGTAGATCTTAAATGAGTTAATTGTGAGTATGCACAAAGTCCTTTTTTGCATCCATCTCTTTATTGAATATTTATTAACAAGTCTACCCTAGATCATTAAGACACAAAGATGAAAAAAAAAAAATGGTATCTGCCCTCAGAGTTCACAATCTGTTACACAAAAACAACATGAAAGCAAATAAATATAACAATGTGTTGTACTATGTTTTTTAAAAATTGGTAATATTTTATATTTTGAGCTGTATGGTATGAACAAAGATATTTACTGTTTCATAGTTCAAACCTTTTTTGCCTATATTAAGCTTGTCGTAGTATTTTTTAAAAGATTCTTAACCTCCCTTGTTATTACAGAGATTTAATTATCTAGAAAATACATTTATGTGAAATCTCCCATTCTCTGAGAAATAGATGCACGATAGGCTGTCTCCAAACTGGATGCCAATAGCGTGGCTCAGTCGAAGTCCAGAAGCCTCAAAACCAGGGAAGCTGATGAAATATAAACATAGTGATGTAAACTTGCTTTTTCTGCTGATATTTGGGCATTCTTTGATCCAATTTTATATAATCAAAGATTAGCATATTTATTGGTTGGATAAATAACCACCTTTTAAGTTGCAAAATTTTAGAATGATTTCCAGGAAAACTTTATGAACTTTGTCTTTTTTAATCCCACAATAAAATAAATAAATAAAAATGCAAAAACACACAAGATCTGTGGTGCTTGTGAAATGACATCAAATACCAACTGCTCCCGATCCCTTCTGGCAGAGCCATCAAATCTTGCATCTCTTATTGGCAGGTCAGGGGTTTCCTTAAAACCACTGAATGCACATTTATAATGTCATTAACCTTGCCAGGAAGGTAGTGCCTTTGCTGTGGCTGTGGCTGTGCTATTGTTTCAGTTTTCTTTGGATTGGGCAGAGACCGAGGCTCTGAGCCCTCAGAAAACAGATAACTTTTTAGAACAAAATCTCAGGAGTGTTACACAGGATAATAGATTTTTGTTTTTCAACCAGAAAGCAAAATACAGGAGAATCTTCTTTAAATTTGGCAGAAATAGGAAAGGGGAGTAACAAAGCTGCACATTTTATATCACCATATATATATGAGGGGTATGATTTGACTGGCAATATAATAAAATCCATATAGAGAGACTCTCCTTATAACAGGGGCTTACACCATTATTTTAAATTGGAAAGTTCAGAATGAAATTATCTCCCTGTAATCTCCTAATTTTATTATGGCAAACTGATGAAAAGCACTTGAGATATAATCCTGGAATTTATATTTTCTTTCCAAATACTTGCTATCTATTTATAACCAAAAGGGCATCGGAAACATAAAAGTCCTCTTAGCATTGAGTAAGCGGCACTGAATTTAGGAACGTTAGTATGGTCTAGAGTTGGTTAGAAGAAAAGATAGCGATCTTTGTACTGTGACCTTTATATATATAATCTGTGCTGTTTAGTTTTTTTTTTAATCTTATAAAATGAAATAAAACTTTAACAATACCGTGAAAGTTTTGGATGAGAAAGTTAAAGCAAAAGAAAAAAAGGCTCAATAAGATTTGCTAAGAAAGCCGTGTACTAGACATGTGGGAATATTCAGTTAGAAGGCCAATATAATTTAATTTTTATTAGTTTCCACTGATGATAATTTATAGCACCCAGTAGTCGTTTCCATAACAGAAGCATATAGTCTAAATAAGTGGAATTACATAAAATGAAGAGCACACATTCAATTTAATATATCATTCTTTATTATAGAAAGACACATGACCGTGTTTTCATTCTACTCACCTACACAAAATTAATAAATAAATGAAAAAAATAAATAGAAATTAAATTTAAACTTTAAAAGGTAGTATTTAATACTTTAACAGATAACTCATTTTGTCTTATTCAATTTTACCCTATAATAAATACATTGTTACCCTCCTTTCAGATAATAAAGCATAAAATTTAAAGTGAAATGATTATATTTTTTGTTTGTTATTTTTTGTTCCGTTAAAAAATAACCAGTGCTTACAAAGCTTACAAAGTTGAAAAGCGAAGTATGGCAGGGTCTCATAAAAATAAAACAATGAAAGAGTCAAATAAGTCCAAAAAGACAATTTTGTTTTTAGTTTGATTATTTGTATTCAACTTCATTTTAAGCAGAAACACTTTCGGACGACTTGCAAAACTCTATATAATACAATGAAATATTTCATTTTTATCTTATTTTTATTCCATTTTATTCCAAAAAGAATTGAAGGTAGCTTTTGAAGGTTTATGCAATACAGTAAAATAAAATAAATTTAAATTTGCTAAAAATATGGATTATTTTCCTGAAACCCATACCTAAAATATTCATTAGAGTTCTTATTCAAAATCACTCTCATGAGTAAGACTTTTTGTTCTTAAAAGTCTTACTTACATTAGTTTTCAGTGTGGTATTGATGAATAGGAAAAAAAAAATAACTTTTTTTTTATTTGATTTGATTTTAGGGGAAAAAGTCCTTAAATGAATCTTTGGTTTTCCTGCTCTTGCTACCTCATTAATCCTAAATGGTGGCAGTGAGTTGCGTCTAATAGCTGTGAGTGTTACTACCATGGCCAGTTCCAAATTATAGTATTGATTAATTGATTGTCCTCTTCCAGTTGTGAATTATATTAGTGCTGGCTCAGGCAGCTTGGCCTGGGGCCAAAGCCTAATTTTCAATGGAAGGCAACAAGCAGTTTCACTGTTTCACTGCTGTGGTTAAGTGGATGCCCAGAAAACAAAAAAGCTTTGAAAAGATGATTTGACACAAAGGAATGTACTAAATATAATAAATATGCACTTATTGATTGATCCAACCTAGAGAAACAAATAGGAAGCGAGTAAGTCAAGAACTCATCATTTCTCAACCTCAGACTTCCAAAACAGTCTTCATAAAACAATTGACTGGAGGATGAGAGTAGAGGAAAGCAAGATGGTCCAGAATGATAAGGAGCCACAATCTGGACTGTGGAATAAAGTCCATTCAGGATAAAAATGTGGCGACTGTGGTACTTTCAAACTAAGTGGAACTAAAAGTGGGTTAGGGCTCCCCTAACATCACAGGCACAGTTGTCCAGGAAAGCATAGAAGCACCTGCCACATCGTGATACCACTGAGGTGGGGGAGCATCTTCTTAGAATAATATAACATGACCAAGTTGAGAGACAAAACAGGAGGGGCTGGTTTCTTGTGAACTCTCTGCTTTAATGAGGAACATAAAATGAATGGATGTGTTTATCATTGATTCTTGCGAAATGGGAAAAACTCAACGGGGCATTGGGAGGTTAATAACTTTCACAGATCCATGACTTTGACTTTGTTTTGCTGCCAGATCAATTCCTTTTCCCCACAAAATGTGAAGAAAAGTCATTATGGGATGGAGTAACTCTGATTATAAAATTATACTTACATTAAAATATATTTATAGTCATTGGTTTTATACTTGATTTTACAGGGAATTAGAAAGAAAATCCTTTCTTTTACAAGGAAGAGGAGGGAGCATGAAAAAGATGAGAAGAGTGATTCAAGTCATCTTAAATTTGAAAGCATTGAAATCAAATCACAAGGGTGGTAAATAAAAAGTTATGGAAAAACAATTGTGAATATGTGGAGAGCAGTCACGAGGTCAGATACGTTGCTGGGAATTAAAATTTTGTGTGAATATTTGGTATAAGATAGAGGAGACTGTAAGTAGACATATTGATGGGGAAAAAATAATCAGTCTTCTATAAGTAATGATCGATTGTATATATATGAAGAACTCTTAACAGAAGCAATGATGTAAGAGCCTCTTGTCATTGATTCTGTAAGAAAAATTCACAGAATAAATCTCCACAAAATACAAAAGTATATTAATTCTTCACAGCTGTCTCAATGATCTGCAACAAAAATAAGGTTAGAATTGGGCAAGATATATTCATCATTTAACAAGTATTATAAGCTAGAGTGTTTGATAGGTGCTAAGGATACCATGAGAGGGAGGGGATGAAAACAAAGAGCCTGACTTTAGAGTAATCTGCTGAGCAGTTACTAACTCAGGTAACTTACACCATGGATGCTATAACAAATCTAGTGCACCAGCAACCTGAAAAAATTAATGCGTATCTTTGCGAACTTTATTAAGTACTTAGGTTTTAACATGGAAGATAAAACATGCCCTTAGTTCCTGGAGGAAAGGATTCAAATATAATTCATCCTAGTACACTCCTCAGCACTCAGCACAGAGACCCTGCACAAAATCGGTGCTCCAGGAATATTTTTTTAAAAGAAGGAATGCGTAAGAATATAGCCTTTGAATTAACTTCCTGCCAGTGGCAAAACATAGTTTTTCAGGAATATACCTTTCCTAAAGAGACATAGCAATAAAATCATCAATGAGCTATTAGCAAATTAAAAGTGCTCGGGATATATACACATAAATATAGCTATTTTTCTCTCTCTCACACCTGCTCTCCTCACCTGAATAAATTTGATTAATCCTTTAGACTCAGACATGACTTTCATCCCTGGAGAAGTGTTCCCTTGCCTATTTGGACGAGATTAAGCACCCTTATATGAACCCCTGTGCTTCCCTATGCTAATATCTTGGGAATATTTGCACTCTCCTGTAATTGTTTATTTAACTGGCTATCCATCCTAGACTGTTTCCCAGCTCCAGCAGAAATAGAGCAAGAGATTTTCCCTTTCCTCTGTTTCTGTTCTCTGTAGCCTTCAGTGGATTGGATGGTGCCCACCATATTGATGGCAGATCTTTCCCACCCAGTCCACTCAGGCCCACATGGTAACGTCTTCTGGAGATATAGACACTCCCCAAAATAATACTTTACCAGGTTTCTATGTATTCCTTAATCTAGTCAAGTTGACACCTAAAATTAAGCATCACAGGGCTTATGTAAAGGCAAATGCCAATCTAAGCTTTCTATAAAAAGATAAGAAAGTTTTTACTGTAAAGGTCCATATCAGAAATATTTTAGACCTTGTGGGCTATGCAAACTCTTTGGCAACTTGTCAGTTCTGCCACTTGCACATGAAATGAGCCATACACAAAACATAAATAAATGGACATGGTGGGGTTCCAATAAAACTTTATGTACAAGACAGACAGTGGGCCAGATTTAGGCCCATGAGCCATAGTTTGCCCAACCCTCTTTAAGAGACAGAAGCAGAGTTGAAAAGAGTCGATTACCTGATTAAAATTAAAGTCTATTCCACTGAAGAACTCCACTGAAGGATAACTTTTCTTGACTAAAGTAGGGTAACTGAAGAGGGATAACTAAGCTTGAGAGGAAGCTTACTAAAGGAGGCTGGACAGTGGGCCATGGCAGTTACATCTCTCCGCTAAATAAAATAGTATGTTCCGTGAAGCAGCTGGTCATGGCTTCATGAACATCTGTAAAATAAGTTTAAAATTCAGTATGAAATCTAATTTTTTTTAATGTGGACAAAAACTGTGGACTATTCTCTTTATTTTTTAATTGGGTATTATAGCAGTAATATTTTCTTTGGAAACTTTTTTTCTTCTTAAGTTGGCTTTGCTTTGCTTCTTTTGTTTATCATTGTCATTAAATAGAAAAACAACCCTCCCCCTGCCAACACACAGACATAGCATATGAAGCAACTGTATTGCATTAAAAAAACCAAGAAGCACATCAGTGTTAAGACATGGGTGAGCATTTCTATGGGAATTGTGATGAGAATATAAAAGAAATTACAGTCTGATTGGGAAGATGGGCATTTAAATAAAGAAAGTGTGATGCAGATTATTATACAAGGAGACATAAGTTCTGGATTTGGACTTCTTGGTTTTGAATATCGGGTCCATTATTTATCAGCAATGTGACCTTTAGCATATTCCTTAACCTCTCTGAGCTTTGTTTCTTCATCTCCAGAATGAGGATGATATTAATGCCTTTCTCACTGAGTTAAAATGACTGAATAAGACAAGACTTAGTAGCACATAGCACTTAATATTTAACTCACCTGGAGCATATATTCCAAAGTAAGATTCTAGGTTGTTGTGGAAGTTTTCAAAAATAAGTGGCTGTGATCCAGCTATAGGACTCTTATACCTCTCACAACCATTGGTAAATTTTGGGATTTTTTGAAGGACAGGTTTTGAAGAGGATTTCTTTGAGAGGTGTTTTGTGAATGTCTTCTTTCTCCCAACACACACATAAGTGAAATAATTTTTTAGGAGACTACTTAGGGAGCATAATATTTATCTCTTTGATTTACAGAACATAGTAAACTGAGCTAAGCCTAAAAGGTCTACAGGCAAGATGCTGGCTAACGTGGTTATTGCGTCAGAGGAGGTCTATTGGTTTGAGGATATTAATGGCACCGCCACAGTCTGTAGGCACAATGGATTTATGAGCATTTCCTTAAGACCACTTGTGAGGCACTTTAAAAAGGAAGCTGCAGTGGGATGATCTTAGCCTTCCTAAGCAGGTCAGCTGAAGGGGTGAGGTGAGGGGAATTCGACAGAAGGCAGAGGCCACTTCTAAGAGCCTTGGGGTTGCAGAAGAGAGCTCTCCAGGGATGGAGTGGGAGGGGTATTACCCAATATCCCATGAACAAACACAGAGAGACAGCCTTGAGCATCTGCCAAGTCCAGAGAGAATGGAAATTGCATCTCCCCCACAGATTCTTCTAACTAATGTCTTTTTAACTCTCCTCCATTCCCCTGTCCCAACACTGAAAGTGTCAGAAAACACAGTAAGCAGGATGGGGAGGACAAGTGATTCAACTTATAATTAAGCCCAGAGTTTTGGCATATTCATGAGATGGGACATTTTAATTACTTCATTATGTTTTGTGATGTAAAGTCACCATAGGTTGTTTTAATACCTAAAAATGGACAGAGAAGTAATTTTGCCTGTCTGAATTTATATTCAGGGACTGGATAAGAGCTAGTCCCTACGAAAAAAATTAAAGGAGCTATAGAATAGGTGAGAAAAAGTTTTTTTGTGTGTGTGTAGTTATATTTGCCTGTTTTATGATTACACTTCATAATGTGTACTCATTCAATATTGCATATTTGACTATAGCTACATCTATATATACATCAATTGATGTAAATCAAGTCTAGGACTCTGTGTTTCTTCATGATAAATATGTATTGAACACCTCTCATGGATAAGGCACTGTGCTAGGCATTGGGAATAAAGAGAGGAATAAAGGATATTTCATGCAATCCAATAGTGAAGATAGACACATAAACATGTGAGAAAGGCACTATAATGCTACCCTCCAAAGTATTTGCATCCTAATTCCTGAAACTTGTGAATATGTTAGCTTATGTGGCAAAAATAACTTTGCAGATGTGATTAAGTTAAGAATGTTGAGATGGGGAAATTATCCTGAATTATCCAGGTGAGCCCAATTCAATCACAAGGGTCCTTTTAAGGGAAAGAGAGAGGCAGAAGAGTCAGCCTGAGAAGGCAATGCAACAACAGAAGCAAGGTCAGAGAGAAAAATTTAAAGATGCTACACTGCTGGATTTGAAGGTAAAGGAAGGGGCCAAAAACCAAGGGATGGAGGCCACTTCTAGAAGCTGCAAAAAATAAGGAAATAGATTCTCTTCTAAAGCCTCCTGAAGGAAAACAGCACTGCTAGCCCACTTTAGACTTCTGAGCTCCAGAAAGTATTATAATAAATTTGTGCTGTTTTAAGTGACACATTTTGTAGTAATTTGTTACAGCAGCAATAGGAAACTAATACAACAGGCAACAATAATAAAGCATGATAAATGTTATGATAATGAAGTAGGTAAATGCTGAAGCCACATTTCAGTAGGATTTATTAGGCTAATCCACAAATCTGACAAAGACTCCCTGAGGAAATAATATGTAATCTAAGACTTGAAGGATGAACAGGATCAAACAGGAAAGAAGAGTGCTAAAGAGAATTCTAGAAAAGGGAAAAATGAGAAGGTTTAGAGGTGGGCAAGTGCAAGTTATGTTTTGAAGACTTGGAGGAAGTCCAGTATGTCTGGACAATGGACTTTAATGATCATGTCAAGTGATAAGGCTGGGGAATGTAGTGAGGTCAGATCGTGAAGGGTCTAGTCAGTTATGAGATGTTTAGAAGTTGAAACTTTCTCATCAGGGAAATAGGAAGGTTCTAAAAGATTTTAAGCCAGAGGATGACAAAATCACATTCTCACAGGTACACTGTGGAGAACAGATTAGAGGAGAAAGATGATGAGAAGAGAAAGGCCAATTAGGAAGAGTTGGCAACCATGCAGAAAGGAGATCATATTTGCTTGGACCTGGGTGTTGGCTGAAGGAATAAAGAGAAATATCTACGAAGCAATTTGGCATTATAATCTAAATGACTTGGTGATTTACTAGATGTGAGAGGTGTCCTGGGTAGATGGTGGTGGCATTTCTGAGGTACAGGACAGAAAGAAGAATTACGTGTGGAAGTATGGAAAAAAGACAAAGCGATCATAAGTGCATCTCTTGATACATTAGGCATAAGATGTCTATGAAACATCCATATGGATATTTAGGCTTAGAGACCCAGGAAAGAGGTCTGAGCTGGGGGAATAGATTTGGTAGTCATCAGTTTAAAACAGTCTTTTAAACTTTGGAAATGGATGAACTTACCAAGGGGTTCTTAGCTTCATTTAACAAGTCCTTGGAGTGAGGTAGAGAAAAATGTAAGAACTGAACCTTGAAGGTCATCAATATTTTAAGTGAGAGGAGTAAAAGGAACATTCAAAGGAAAACAAGGAGAGGCTAGAGGGGAAGGAGGCAAATCAGCGGAGAGTTGTACCATAGAGTGCAAGGAAACAGAGACTTACGAAGAAAAGATTTCCACAGTACCAACTGCTTTCAAGAAGTCAAACAAAACAGTTGAAAAATGTCCCTAGTTTGCAAAGAGGAAACATTAATAACCTGTGTGAGAGCAAGGTCAGTGGTATATTGCAGGAAAAACTAACATTGGACGAGTTCAGGAAGTTGAAACAGAAAATAGAGATACTGTCTGTTTTAGTCTGTTTTGTGTTGCTATAACAGAAATACCTGAGACTGGATAATTTATAAAGGAAAGAGGTTTATTTGGCTTACGATTCTGGGACAGCTGCATCTGGCACGGGCCTCAGGCTGCTTCTACTCGTGGTGGAAAGTGGCAGGCAGCCGGTGGGTACAAGCAGAGCACATGGCGAGAGGAAGCAAGAGAGAGAGAGAGAAGGTGCCAGGGTCTTTTTAAGCAACTACCTCTTGTGGGAACTAATAGAGTGAGAACTCACTCATTACTCCCCCCTCCCCCAGGGAGAGCATTACTCCATTCATGAGGGACCCGCCCCCATGACTCAATCAGTTTCCAACACTGCCACATTGGGGATCAGATTTCCACGAGTTTTGGAGGGGACAACACATCCAAACTCCATCAATGTCTTCAAAAATTTTGACTGTGAAGTCCCAGGAGAGGAGAAAGAATAGTATTTTCAAAGTTTAGGATGAAGAAAGTTTCTTTACTTTTCATTTTCTACTTTTATAATGCTAAAAAACCATGCATGATGAAATTTTTTGAGACTCGTTCTGAAATGAAGGAGAAAATTAAGATACAAGCAGGTGGAGGGTGGGGAATTTACTATGTTTCTAAGGAATCCAGAGGGGAAGGATTTCAGAGTGCAGATAGATGCTAGATCAGTTATGTAGCTGGAAGGTCAACTCTTCCTCGTCCCAGTAGGAAGAAAAAAAAGGCAGATGCTGGTTGTGGCCTGGTCAGGGAGAAGTCCAAAGGGTTTCTTCCAATGGCTTTAAGTAATCTTCTGGATCGGAGGGAGAAGATGGATGAGCTGAAGATTTTAGGAGAGTTGGGAAAGTTTGAAATAGTATCTGTGAGGAATAAAAATTAAGTTGTATAAAGGAAAGCTAATAGGATTACCAGTCAATGTTGAAAGCCTGGGTAAAATGAGCAACGTGAATACGTATTGGCACACTGGCCCTTTTTGTGACATTCTGTAGCAGTGTTCAGAAAGGTTTAGCAGCCTGGGTTCATGCATAAGGAAAAATCTCACTGTGGGGAATTTTCTAGGCACAAATGACCAAAGGCCAGTAGGGCATGGGATATTCAGACATTCGCAAAAAAGCAGTTGAAGATCTTCTAAGTGATGGGCCTTCATCTGTCCTCCTTTGGCGATTGATGCTGAGTCATTCCATGTTATCCTACCACTCTTTTACGATTCAGGAATCTCAACATGAAATGCCTTTTAAGGCTTTTCTATAAACTAATGAGTTCAGTCCTATTTCATGAAGGTATGGGCTAACTGATAAATTGAGCTAATTATGATGTATACGTATATGTGTAGCATATGTAGTAATGTTACCGTTACTGTTATATAATGCATTACATAGTTTACCATTTAGAGATAAAAGTGTAGTATGATACACAAGTGTATATGTATTTATATAAAACATATTTTAAATGTATCTGTAATTTTGCCACAGATGTCAATGTACAGCTGTGTCTTTATCACCAGGAGACGTGTGGAGAATAATGTGGAATGCTGGTATTTTCATTCAGAAGCCAGCATGAATCTTTAAATGTGTGCTCCCCCAGGATTTTATTTTATTTTTTTAAATTTCCATTTCTTGAATTTTGTTACATCTCTAGCTTCTCATTTTAATTAAAATTAAATTTAAAAATTAAAACTCTACTGCAAAGCTGTCTGGCATGAGCCCAAATAAGAACCACATATTCTCTTCTCTCCATCTCATGATCACTTTATCAAATTAAATATAAATAGAAGAAAAAGTTCCCTATGTATGAAAAAGAAGAGTCATTCTTCCAATTACATCTTCTGACCACTAGTTCTTGTTTTTATTATTTTTAATTAAATCATAATAGTATTCATTTATGGAGTACAATGTGATGTTTTGATATATGTGTACAATGTGAAATGATTAAATCAAGCTAATTAACATACCTATCACCTCTTATCATTTTTCATGGTGAGACATTTGAAATTTATTCTCTTAGTTATTCTGAAGCATGCAGTAAGTTGTAATTGACTATAGTCACCCTGCTGTGTAATAAACTTATTCCTCCTGTCTAACTAAACTTTGTGCCCTTTTACCAACAACTCCCATTCCCTCCTCTCAACCACCCCGGTCTCTGAAATCCATCATTCTCCTCTGTACTTCTAGAATTTCAAGTTTTTTAGATTCCACATATAAATGATATAAGTGACATTGTGTGGTATTTGTCTTTCAGTGCCTGGTTTATTTCACTTAGCATAATGTCCTCCAGGTTCATCCACTTTGTCACAAATGACAAAATTTCCTTCTCTTTCAAAGCGTAATAGTATTCCATTGTGTATATACACCACATTTTCTTTATCCATTCATCTGTTGATAAAGACTTCAATTGGTTATATCTTGGCTGTTGTGAATAATGCTACAATGAACATGGGAGAACAGATGTCTCTTTGACGTATTGTTTTCAATTGTGTTGCATATATACCCAGAAGTGGCATTGCTAAATCATATAATAGTTCTATTTTTAGTTTTTTGAGGAATCGCTATACCATTTTCCATAATGGCTGCACTAATTTACATTCCCACGAACAGTGTACAAGCTCCCTTTTCTTTGCATCTTCACCAACACTTATCTTTCATTTTTTTGATAAAAGCTGTTTTAACAGGTGTGAGGTGATATTCCAATGTGGTTTTAATTTGCTTTTCCCTAATGATTAGTGATTCTAAGCATGTTTTTATGTATCTGTTGGCCATTTGTATGTCTTCTTTTGAGAAATGTTTACTCAGATCCTTTACTTGTTTTTTAATCAGCCTGTTTGTTTTCTTGCTATTGAATTGTTTGAATTTCTTATATATTTTGGATATTAATCCTTTATCAGATATATGTTTTGCAAGTATTTTCTCCCATTCTGTGAGTTGTCTCCTCACTTTGTTATTTGTTTCCTTTGCTGTGCAGAAGCTTTTTGTTTGATGCCATCCCATTTGTTTGTTTTTGCTTTTGTTACATGGGCTTGCAGGGTCAAATCCCCCCCAAAAATATCATTGCTCAGATTACTGTCATGAAATTTTCCCTTTATGGTTTCTTCTAGTAGTTTTACAGTTTCAGTTCTTATATTTTAAGTCTTTCATCCATTTTTGGGTTGATTTTTGTGACAGTGTGAGATAAGGACCCAGTTTCATTTTTCTGTGTGGGATAACCAGTCTTCCCAACACCACTGATTGAAGAGCCTGTAAGACCTGTTCTTGACACTTTCATCAAAAATCAACTGACTATAATGTATGGGATTATTTCTGGGCTTTATATTCTGTTCCATTGGTCGATGTTTCTGTTTTTATGCTGGTGACATGCTCTTTTGATTTGATACAATTGCTTTATATTTTGAAATCAGTGAGTGTGATGCCTCCTGCTTTGTTCTTTTTGCTCATTTTGGTTATTAGGGGTCATTCAAGGTTCCACACAAATTTAAGAATTTTTTTTTTTCTGTTTTGGTGAAAAATGACACTGGAAGAATCTGTAGATGGCTTTGGTTAGTATGGACATTTTAACAATATTAGCTCTTCCAATTCCTGAGCATGGGATATCTTTCAACGTACATGTGTTTTCTTCAATTTCTTTCACCAGCGTTTTACAGTTTTCAGTGTACAGATCTTTCATGTCCTTGGTTAAATTAAAACCTAAGTATTTTATATTTTTTGTTGTTGTTACTAAATTAAATAGATTTGTATTCTTGATTTCCTTTTTAGATGGTTTGTTATTAATATATATAGAAACACTACAGATTTTTAATATTGATTTTGTATCCCACGACTGTACTGAATTTGTTTATCAGTTGAAACAGTTTTTTGGTGGAGTCTTTAAAGTTTTATGGATACAAGATTATGTCACCAGCAAATGGAAACAATTTTACTTCTTTCTTTCCTATTGGGAAGCCTTTTATTTCTTTCTCTTGCTTAATTGTTCTGGCTAGGACTTCCAATACTATGTCAAAAAGAAGTGAGAATGGGCATCTCTGTCTTGTCTCTAATTTTAAAGAAAAAGCCTTCTGTTTGTTACTGTTGAATGTGATGTTAGCTATGGGTTTGTCATATATGGTTTTTATTATGTTGAGGTACATTCTCTCTATACCTAATCTATTGAGAGTTTTCGATCATGAAAGGGTGTTGAATTTTGTCAAATGCTTTTTCTGCATCAATTGAAATGATCATATGGCTTTTGTCCTTCATTTTGTTAATGAGGTGTATCACATTTGCTGATTTGTGTGTGTTGAATCACCCTTGCATTCCAGGGATAAATCCTGCTTGATCGTGGTAAATGATTCTTTTACTCTGTTGTTGAATTCAGTTTAATAATATTTTTGTTGAATATTTCTGCATTTATATTCATCGGGGATATTTGCCTGTAATTTTTTTTCTTGCAGTGCCTTTGTTTGGCTTTAATATCAGGGTAATGCTAGCCTTATACAGTGAGTTTCAAAGTACTTCCTACACTTCAACTTTTTGGAAGAGTTTGAGAAAAATTGGAATAATTTTTTCTTCATGTTTTTGATACAATTCAGCAGTGAAACCACCTGGCTTAGGGCTTTTCTTTGATAGGAGACTTTATTACTGATTCAATCTCCTTACTATTGATCTGTTCAACTTTCTATTTCTCCATGATTCAGTCTTGGTAGGTTATGTGCCTAGGAATTTATCCATTTCTTCTGTATTATCAATTTTTTTGGTGTGTAATTGTTCATGGTGGTTTCTTATGAAACTTTGTACTTCTCTGGTAGCAATTGTAATGTCTTATTTTTTCACTTCTGATTTTTACTTGAATCTTCTTTTTTCCTGGTTAGTCTAGCTAAGGGTTTGTTGATTTTATCTTTTCAAAAAAGAAAACAGCTTTTGATTTTATTGATATTTTTCTGATGTTTTTCTAGTCTTTATTTCATTTGTTTCTGGTGATCTTTGTTATTGCTTTCCTTCTGCTATCTTTGGGCTTAGTTTGTTCTCCTTTTTCTAGTTCTTTGAGATGTAATTTTAAATTATTTATTTGGGATCTTTCATCTTTTTTTCATATAGGCATTTATTGCTATAAATTTTCCTCTTAAGGCTACTTTTGCTAAATCTCATAAGTTTAGGTACATTGTGTTTCTGACCTAATTCTTTATGCTCTCACAGAGAGGAGACTAATAGATGAATATCTTTGCTACTCATCCTTGTCTAAAAACAGAAAATGAGAGTGTGGAGTGGTTCTTAAGAAGCATCTGTCCAGGCAGGGTTTATATATTTCCCAGCTCCTTCGCATCTAGGTGATTTACTTATATGCACCAATGAAATAGCAGTAGAAGAGCTGAGTGACACTTCCCAGCCAAGGTGATTAAAAATTGGGTATTTCTTTCTGTGGTTCCTTTCCGGATCCATCAGCTAAATGGAGAAGATTCTAAGATTCTTGACAAGGGGGAGCCATAAGATAGGAGGAGTCTGAGTCCAAGTTGAAGATGAACTAATCTGAAATAGATAATTTTGATTTTGATATGAGCAAAAATATGTCAAGCCACTGCAAATCATTAAAATGGATGCCCCCAAATCTCTCAGCCACATATTTGTGGATAATCTCTTGGTTATTCCTCTGGACAACATAGTCTAATCAATTACATGCTGGTTATAACTAGTTTCCAAAACTACATTTATTTCTAACTTCTAGATGCCTTTAAATTAATGCATACTTATATAAAGGTGTTTTTATAACAGATATAAATCTACTGTCTTTTAAACATTTTGGGGTCTGTACCATAAAAATGTTAAGATAAATGTAAATATCTCAGAAGGTAGAGAATAATAATTTCAGCCTGAAAAATAAGAACATTACTTTTCTTGCATTATAAAATTTATTGAAGGTATTTTTATTTGGAAATAAGTCTAAAAGCTTGAGAATATAACCATGTCGTTTGCCAAAACTATGTCAAGACATATACATATTTGGCACAGAGATTGCTTTTCTCAGAGCCCTTTCAAAATGAAGTATTTGATTTTCATGCTGCCTCAAGTAAAAGAGATATCTGTTTTACAAGTAAATAAACAAGAACTGTGAATAAATTTTATCCTTTTCTGAAACAGAAGTCTAAGGCTAAGAAAGCTGTTACAGGGTTTTAATAAGTAAGAATGACCAAGTTACAAGGTTTAAGGTGGAAGCTAATTCTGAAGTTTCTCTTCAAGGAAGCTGAAGCAGAAGAGAAGACATGAGGTAGGGTCCAGGGATCTGACTTCTTGCATCACTGTGCTAAAAGCAAGCGTCCCAGTTTTAGATGGTTCTGAACCAATGAGTTCAAATTGTACTTGTTAAGATAAATTAGTGGCTTATGCACTATGTCCAAGGGATACCAACCACCAGAACTACAGTGTTACCTCTGCCTCTGATTATCCAAGAATCACAGCCACCAGTACCAGGCAGTGCCTTTATGTGAGACAAAAAATGGTTTCTTATCAGGATGAATGCAGCCCCGAGAGTACTGTCTTAGCTTGTAGCATCTGGGGCCAGAACTAAACCATTGTACTGAGAGGTCCTGCACTAATAAGCAATCCTGACTCCAGGTTGATCTCTCAGATGTATCCAATCAATCTCATGATTCTGGTCACTTTGGTAGGCCAGAATCTTCTTTCTAAGAACATTAACTTCCAGTGACCCTTCATCTGCCCCTTGCTCAATAAGTGTAAGCATTCCCTAAACTCTTATGTTCTAGAGTTGCTTTTCCTATTTAGATGGTATGTCTGCATGATGTTCTTATTCATCATATGCGATCCAATCCTACAAAGAAGGCAATCTGTGATGGGAACACACAATTTACATTTTTTAAATAGTAGCATTCTAGTTACTAGATTTCTATGTTAAAAACATAAAAGTAAAAAGGCCGATGAATTATCCACTTCTAAAATCAAAAGAGAAAAACACCCTTCGGTGCATCTGAGAATTGGCATATATATTAAAACAACAATCATTTCAAACTATATAATAAATGATATTGTTTCTATGTTTCTTGATTCTATTATTTGATTTTGAATATCCCCCTATTGCATTTCTGCATTCATCGGACAGTACCCAACAGGGCAGACTTTTAAAAATTCTATGAAATCTCACATTGCAACCATTCACAAACACACAAGACAGAAAATCAGAGTATGTCTTTTCAACAGTAAAGAAATTATATGTATCCCAATGCAGCAAATGTAATAATTTTACCTAATAAAAATATTTTTTACTGGTAAAAAATGTTCATGTTGGTATAAAATATAGAAAGTGATATAATAATGAAAATAGCCACATGAACAAAAGGTGTTTTTTGTTGTTTTCACTGTCCATACCAGAATACACTCTTCTTTTATTTTTCTGGTTTATCTGTTGCTGTTTTTGGAGAGAACTGATACAAAGAGCAGGGGCAGGCTTTAGTAACATAGGTATATCATTGAGGTTGTACTATAATGATGCTGTGTAACTGTTATCAGCTGAATATATCCTTCCAAAATTCAGCTGGTGATTCGGAGATTGGGCCTTTATAGATTTGGTTTGGGTTAAATGGGGTCATAAGGGTACAGCACTGATCCAATAGGGTTAGTGTCCTTATAAGAAGAGACAGAAGATAGCTAGCTCTCTTACTCCCCGACAGTGTGAGCATACAGCGAGAAGGCAACCTTCTGCAAGCCATAAAGAGGGAATTCACTAGGAAACAAACCCTGCCAGAACCTTGTTTTTGGGCTTTACAGCCTCCAGAACTGTGAGAAAATAAATTTCTGTGGATTAAGCCACCCAGTTTATAGTATTTTGTTATGAGACAGACAGCCTGAGCAGACTAAGACATTGATAAATAACTATCTAATCTCATCTTATTACAATAAAAATATTTACTTGTTACTCACAAGTCTGTGATCCACTGTGGCATTGAGTTCCAGTCTCAGCATAAGCATTAGTTCATCCTTTTGGTCTGAAGGAGCAGCAGCCACCAGGATCATGCTCTTCTCATTGTGACAGCAAGAGTGCAAGCAGAAAAATCAAGCTGCACAAAATTCTTCTCAGATGTGCCTAGATCACATCTGCTCACATTCCATGGCCAAAGCAAGAGATGTTAAATTCAGTATCAAGAGGAAAGTATACTCATCCAGGCGGAATTGGGGTGGGAGCAGTGAATATTTGCTGAACAATAATATTATCTGCTTCAATAGTCAACGACTTAAATTGGATAAGATTGTTTTTTACTAGTTCCTGGACACTTAAAATTGCATGGGAAGGTGTGGTCTGAGGAGACAGATTTATATCTCCTCTGCCCAAATTGCATTGGGTTTTTCCTCTGGAACACTGTGGTAAATGAATGCTAATATTTTTTATATTATAATTGGCTATAAAAGTGTATTAAAAATCTGCCACCTATTTATCAAATGTTATTTCATATTAGGAAGAAGAATTTTGTGAAGACCTAGACATTTTTGTTAAAATTAACAAAATACTAATCTTTAAGTGTGTAGTTAATACTGCTGTTTACCACTAATAAGTTAAGTAAATCAAATTGATCTGCAAAAGTTAATTGACATTAATTTCTGTATCTTATGGCATATGGAGAAACTAAGCTCTCACATTTTAAAAGTTTGGTAATTTTTATAAAAATTTTTAATTCCAAACTATGAAATACTTGAGAAGAAAAAAGTGTGCTATTTCTCGCTTTATCACCTTTAAGACATACATTCAGACAAGATACACACACATATACACACAGAGACCTGTTACATTGTCTATAGTGCCAAGAATGTAAGTTTATTTCATTTTGACTAAATATAGCTTGACCTTTTAGAAAACTATAGAGTCTATCCTTTATTTTTCATCCCATCTAGCAGTTAAGGAAAATTTATATTTACTAAGTTTGTTTGTTAATTATGATCATAGAAACTGATGCTGTTGAAGAAATAATCATCCAGCTGACTTAAAAACTGGCTGAGTTATAGTTTGATTCCCTCCTTTGTGTTTCTTGAAAGCACAGAGGGAGGGTCAATGCTCCTCTAACCAGAAGCCATTTGTAGACTAGCATGAAGCTTGCATGGTCAATATTCAAGCACCATACATAGTGATTCAAAAATTCTGAAATATGAATAAGCCAGGATTTGCGATTATTGAACAGCACACAGTGGGGAGGATATAAACGTGTGTTAACATCAGGCTCTAGAAAAATGTATTTGGTTCCTAAGTCACAAGTAAATGTGTGCCCCTCTCATCAGTTCTGGTTCATGAAGATTTCAATCAAGCAATTTATCTGGTTCATTTCTCATATGCCCTCATCAACTAAAGTGCAAAGTCTACTCCATAGCCAGAAAAGATGAGGTCAGCCTTGAAAATAAGTGTTGGCCCAATTGCCCAAGACCCCCCCCAAAACCAGGGGGAGACAAATGAGATCAGCCTTTTTTAGACTAGTCTTCATAGTGCCACAGCAATATGTGAGAGGTGAAATTTACAATCAAGCCATTCATTTGGCACCACTTATAGCCTTACCACCATCCCCCAGTGATAAAGATAGTTGACAACTCCATTTTTCTTTTTTGCATATTTGTCTTTACCATTAATCTTGCACAGTTACTCTCATTGGAATCCTGGAGTCTTCCTGAACAAGTATGTGAACATCATAATTTCCCCCTTGAGACATAAAAACAAATTGAGGAGTAAAGGGGCTAAATAATTACTTGAGAATTGACGTTTAGTCATGGAATGGGAAAATATTTTACCTGGGTATAGAGGATAGATTATTGTATTACACACATCAAATGCAGATAAGTAGAGGATCACAAAGGGAAATTTGACATCAGAGGTAATGTCTTTACATGCACATTCAAATTGATGCCTATGAAAGATGCCATGGTTCTGATTTGCCAGAAAACTTGGTTAAGGTGTTAGACATGGACTAGTCAAAATTAGCTGGTGCATGCACGTGAACAAGAGTAAATTGGTAACCAGCTCTTCATTCATACCCAACGCTATCACACAGAAAGCTCAACTCAAGGTATGAAGGCAGGAAAAAAAAAAAATCCGTAAGTCATTTCCTTTTAAAGAGGTGTCTGGCTGTCTGTGTTACCTCTCATCGATCCATTTATAAGCAGCAAGATCCAAATCAAATTCAGTCCGTAAGTGTTTGATGAAAAAGTTACTCTCACAGGTGGATCAGAAAACAGCAAATACACTGATAGCAGTGAGAGCCCTTCCTGATTCTCAGCGACACAGCGAGTGCCATCACCAAACCTGCCCTGGTGTGATCTCGAGTACCGCTTCATTTGCCTCTTCATAACACATTGTGATGAAAACTGTCACAATGTGCCTCTTTAGGCACTGAGCAATCTGTGATTTATCAAAGTGCCATCTTGCTGATGAACTGAAAAATAAACCCTGTCTCATCAACAACCAAAGCATTTTACATTAAAATGTATTCTCTAATAGCCTCTAAAATTAATCTCCCAAGATGGTTTCCTCAAAGAAAAATAGTGGGAGAATATCTTTCAGAGAATTTTCCAGTTGGTATTTGACCCTTAAGCTTTTGTAATCTATCTCATTTAAAGAAAACAAACTATTTTAACTCTTTTATCTCAAGTTCAAGTCCAACTCTCTTGGGAGACATTGTACACCCATCTCCATTCCCACCCAGGAACATAGGCCTCAACACTTCCATGGCTACTAATTATTTAATTTAGAGACCCAGGCTGAGTTCCTGGTACCTGGGAAACCTGGGAGGTTAAGAGGATGTGAGATGTTATCTGCTTCCGAGTTGTTAAGCTTGGGAGTGAGAAAGGGAAAGCAGAGATATTATAGCATCAAGAGATGCTCAAACAAAAGTCCCAGACTCCCCAAAGCAATCCTGACTCTGAAGGACTAGAATTCATTGAGATCAAAGCTAACAGTGCAGGAGAGAGAATGAGAAAGTTTAAGGGGATGACAGGAAAGGAGGCTAGACCATTCCTATACCTAAAAGAGAGTGATTGTCTTTGATTTGGGAAGGGACATTTGATGATAATGAATGCATAAAGGTGAAGTATTAATCTAGTGATAACATTTAAAATGTGATCTCACATGATTTTGTTTGTAAAGTGTATCAGCAGGTACTTCTAACTCAGTAAACTTCTGCTGTTCAGTTTTCTCCACTAAGGTGTCCCCTAAGGCAGAGGGGCATAAACAGGTTCCCCAGCAAGAATTTAGTTGGACTTACTTATTTTGTCAAACACACATTCAAAATTTCCATTCTATGCCGTAGCATATCTGCCACTGTATGTTTTACTATAAAAATATGGATTTAATTAGATGATGAAGCTCTATGACATAAGAAACTGTGTTTATTTACCACCATATCCCCAAAACCTACGCTAGCACAGAGTACATACCCTTAGTAAATATTCACTGCTTTTATGTTAAGATTTTAGGAAGATGCAGAACTAACTGTACCCTCTGATGGTAAGAAGCATATGACAGGACATATCTACAGTCACAATTACTTCTTATGATTAGGCATAAAAAAACAACCATTTATTTTTTTTAAAAAATAGATGGCTTTCTGGATCTGTCACTTCAATCGTGTCATGAATTGGGGGCTCAAGTGGCAATTGCTCTGGGTGTGGGCAGCAGCACGTGTTCCAAAACTACCACTCATGTTTGTAAAATGGGTCTCGTGTAGCTTTATACACAGCCTGTACATAAAGTTTTTCCAGTGTTTACTTTTTATACTAACCATATGTCCTCAGACACTTAAATAGAAATACCCTCTCACACATGAAGACTTAGGTCAGCCATTAGAGCTGCCTCTGTAATACGCCCTTAGGAAGGAACAGCACAGTCAGCCGGCTGCCAGCATCCAGATGCCTCTCACCCCAAGGTAGAAACAGATTTGGAATTTACAGGTCAAGGCATAAGGACAAGAGTGCTCTTATTGATTATGGTTTCATTAGTAAATTTCAGTAAAAACATCTGAAAGAGAGAATTTTACTTCTCATAGAAAAGTGAAAGTTGTCACCCACTTGGATTAGGATAGAGCCTGCATTTTTTTATCTGGATGAGCAGTATTTGATGAAGATGTTACTAAAGCTGATTACCAGGTGTAGCTGTGAACTTTCTCTGTGGAATCAGCATGCCTACATTGCCAGAACAGCTCCTACAGAAGGGCACCATGAAACTTTTCAAAGCTGATTCAGAAGGCAATTCTAGTAAATAACTTGGTAAGATTTATGAGAGATCTCTGAGTTTTTGTAGAACTGAATTATCTTTCTCAGCATAGCTCTGCTACGACCATAGCTAACACTTTTGTGTGTTCACTATGTGCCAAGCACAGGGCTAAGAGCTTTATGTGGTTTAACTCATGTCATTCTCACAGTGACTATGAAGTAGATAATGTTATTATTGTCTTCATTTGGTAGTCAGGAAACTGAGGTGTAGATATGATTTTGTATCATGTCCAAAGTTACCCAGGTAGTAACGAGTGGTACTATGACTCTAATCTAAATTGTCAGACTGTAGAAGCTGAGCCCTTAAGTACTCCAACTGAGATCATCTTTCCATGTCTCATAACTGAAAATGAAGCCTCTTATATCAGTTTACAATGCTCTTTGGAAAACTAAATTTGTTGTCTAATTTGCTTACTGCTTCCACAGGCAGTGTTAGCTAGCCTACTAACACCTTAGCCCTCAATTACAATCTTCATTTTTAACTGCAACATTTTGTTCTAGCATTAGCACCATATCATTTTCTTATTTTTATCACCCCAGGTTTTATTGTACTGGTAAATAGAACTGAAATTAAATATTCATTAATATCCTGAAATAAATATCGCTGAATGAAGATGGAATGGTACATTGAGCCATTCATTGGCTTTGAGTGGAAATGTTAAGAGCCATTAAAGGGTTTTCTTTAGTGTGCTTTTTAAAGCAACCGCCTCACTTAGACTGGATTATTTTTATTATATTTTATTTTTAAATGATTAGTCTTCAGGCCTCCTTTCGTCCTCATCTGTCCCCGCAGTTTCAGTTCTGATTGGGACCAAGCAGTCTCGTCTTCAGTAGTAGATGCAAAAATGTCAGCCATATGGGAGTGAGAACTTGGTGTTCGTGACATGGATGCGTCAAATGACAGGATATCAGGATCAGGTTCTTCTGCAAAAAGAAGCTGTACTTTTTTTTTTTTTTTTTTACCTCCCTTCTGTTGAAGTCAATTTTATCTCCACATATGATTACAGGCTGAGTTCTTTAACTTCATAGGTAAATAACTGAAACATATTGTATTTTTTTCTTGATAAAACAAGTGGTAAGCCCTTTTAAGAACCATTGAGAATCAGCTTCCAGAAAGGTTGCCATTTCACTTTCTTGATTTACCAAAGCTACTCTGAAGTAATTTTATAAAGCCTGTTAAAATTAAAGTAACTTCTAAAGCAAGACATACATTTTTTTTTTTTTTTTCCCCTCTAGCAAAAGCTTTCACTCTGGCAATGAAGAGTGGTCACCCGTGCTTACCATTTTCTTCTATTTTTTTTGTATGTTTTCCTTGCAAATGCAATATAAAAGGTAAATAAACTGTAATACTTACAAATGCATGTTAACTTATATTTTCATGTCATTTTTGCTTATTGCATTCTCAAAAGAAGCCATCCAGGTGATAATGGTTCTCAACCTGCAGCGTGCATCAAAATCAAATGGAAAGTTTACTAAAGCACAGTGTTGAGACCACCTCCCACAACAGACTCCCCTCCATAATTCCTTATTCTACATGTCTAGAGAGAGGTCCGAACTTCTAACAACAAATTCCCTGGTGATGCTGATGTTGCTGGTCCAGGAAATACACTTTGAAACCACTACTGTATAAAGGGGATATGCAAACATTTTCTGTAAAGGCTCAGATAATAAATATTTTAGACTTTGTGAGACATATGGTCTCTCATGAGCAATTGCTCAACTCTGCAGTTGTTGTGTGAAAGCAGTCATAGACAATAAGGTAAACAAATGAGCATGGCTGTGTTCCAATAAAACTTTATTTATGAGCAGTGAAATTTGAGTATATTATAATTTTTACATGACACAACATATTCTTTTTTTGATTTTTCTTTTCCCAACCACTTTTTTAAAAATGTAAAAAACATTTTTATCTTGTAGGTCCTAGTGCAAAATCTGGCCATGGGCTGGATCTTATTCTCAGGCTGTGGTTTGCCAACACCTGTCCGAAAAGGAGCAGAGAATTAGCAGAATCTTCAGTAGCAAAATTCATGCAAGTGCCAAATAAGGGCCTCCCACTAAAATGAGATTGATAACAATATTAATTCCTCCAGGAAGCTCATTTCTACTGCAAAAGGAACAAATTGGAAGTTTCAGAGTCACAGGGATTACTCCAAAGAATAATTTTGCCAGTTGATGTATTGGTTCATTCATCATGATACAGACTTCTAGATCTCTGTAAGTAATAGAGTCTGAGAGGACTTCTTAGGTGGGGCAATCAATTTTAAAACTTATAGTTTCAAATGACAGAAAATAAGGATCATTGCTATTAAAAAGGTATAGTCTCTTACTTGTTATGTGCTAACTTAATATTCCAGGTTGATGGTAGTTAAATGTACCAAAGAATTTCAAAATCTGTCCATTTTTTAGAATCTATCAGAAAATATTTTTAAAAAGGCAAGTCAAAATATTTTTGAATGACCATATTATTACTGCAGCTGTTCCACATGTGTGTTTAGTTGTTATTGCTCTAAAGACCACCTGGAGTTAGTGACCACAGTGGTAGAAATGGCCCACGTATTTATAAACTATGTTTCCTAAATCACCCTTCTATGTCTGAGGGTCATTTTTATTAGTAAAAATGCTATATTATTTGCCAAGCATATTTTTGGTCCCTTATAAATGGCAGTTATTGTTATTTTTACTTATGTCAGAAGTAGTATTTAAGGCTGGCTTCTCATAGAAATAATCAAATATTTTTGGAATTTCAAACACATCTTCATTTAATCATGTGGATGCTGCATAATGTGATGTCCAAGGTCCCTTTGAGCTCTAAAATAAATTAGTAGTGAGGATCTGTTCATTGTGACTATAAAGGAACATGTCATCATGGTAGTGCTAAAATTTCAGTGTGCATAAGAATCATCTGTGTTCTTATTAAAAATGCAGAGACTCCTGAGCCTCACCCCAGAGATTCTAACTGAAGAGGTCCAGGACCCCAAATTTTGCGTTTAAAACAATACCCTACATAATTCTGACATAGTTGGCCTATGAATCACTCTTTGAGAGACACTGAATTACTACAATCAAATATATAATTCAGCTTGACAGTAGAATTAAATATGCGGAAAATAAACAGATTTGCTTTTGGCCATGCACAGCAATGATCTAATATTGGTACTACAGAATAAACTGTCTAAACCATAGAATTGTACAGCCATGATGTTTTGAATCACTTCTTCTGTTCAGCACAGGGAATTATGACTGGTGAAAACTGCTTATCAAAATCCCTCTTTCAGCCACATTCGTGGTCTGACATAGCTGAACAATCATAAGTCTGGGTACTTTTTGGGAGAGAAGAGTCTGTTTGGTGGGTGTAATGAACAAAGAAGTAGTTAGATGAAAGTGGCATTAAGCCCTTGCTACCTTGTTTGCCATGGTGATCCCAGGGCAGGATAGCCTCAGTTAGGGGGGTTTCCTTGGGTTGCATTGGTTGGTGACACATGCCTATGTTAATTACCTTTCCTTAGATGTGATTTGATTGTTGCTGGGCTCCATTGTCAAGTGCCTGCTTCCTGAGGAAAATCACAGTCAGGTGTCAGAGCATCCTATGAACTTGAACAAGGAGAAAGTCTATGGCTACAGTCCCAATCGTTGACCGGTTCTGTGATCTTGTGATCCGTCCTTGCTTTACAACAAGCAAAATCCAGTTAACTCCATGTAGCCTAGCTCAGACATGAAGACAAGTTTCTCTTTACCTCATTTCTTTCTTAGACCTACTCCAAAAAGTGAGATTCATGGTATTATTAGCTTGGCAGCTTTTTCAAATTCAGGAGGGGTGGCTAAAGTGTAATTGTTTTATAATACTTATATTTAATTTAGAAATTAAAATATTGTGATGACCAGGTATTGTTGACTAATACAAACTTGTCTTTGATTATTATATATTCTAAATTAAAAACACACTCCATATCTAAACCTATACACAGTATACCTTTCTTTTTTTCCCTGAGGAGAATTACCATAAGCAATAATCATAAGAAATTCTCTGTACACAGCTTGTTACCCACTATCCTATACTCAACTTTCTAGAGACAGCGGTCCCAAAGAGAACTTTAAGAAACTCTGTCCATATTTAATAGCACACATAAATTATCTGGTTAATTAAGTTGCATGATAACTAAATTGGAAAGTGTTCATAGTGGCCAACATAGATATGTTGCATAGCAACACATACTTAAATTAAGGAAAAACAGAATATGAACTACATCTTTAAACTAATTACATTAGTAATATGTTCTGGAATTTAAGCTATCAGACCTATGATTTTCAATAATATTAAATGATGCAAATCACAATCATCCCCTTCAGTTTAGCAATATTTGTTAAAAAATTATTTGTTAAACTTTTAGAGTATCTTTAAAATGACATTTTCCAAGTGGTGAAATGATGCAGATAGGGCAAAATGTAATATGAATACTTTTAAGATGTGATGAAAAGATTTTCTTATGCTTTTAATGACAATATTGCTTTTGTGGTATACCAAATCGCCATTAAATGGTATTTTAAATCACTTCAATAAATCTTACAGTGATTTTCAGATATCACTTAATGTTTCCAGTTGACATAACAAATGAACTATTTCAGATTTCATTGAAAGCTCTTTAGTATATGTCAGCAGACTATTTTGGAACAGTTTCAAAAAGTGACAAATTGCAGTAAATCATTACAAGGCAGCTCACCACTGTAGCCATTGCAAGGTGGAATGCAGGGCTTTGTAATTCACAGATCACTTATCAATTCAGGGTTTTGTCACAGAGCAGAAATAGCAAATAAAAATCTGTCAGGGTGGGATGTTCCCTTTCCTAATACCTCACATTATTAATATTTTTTTAATGTTGAACATTATATAGATTTTTAAAGAATGAAGGGAAATACTCCCTATATTCATTTATCAGACATTTGGTTGGGTTGCCAAGATATCACTGTCATAATGAAAGACTTGACCTTAGAATTGTGTCATCTAGTTCTATACTCAGAACATCTGCTCCTAGAAGAGGGAAAAAATCTTAACATCTCCTGATGAACTATCACTTGAGAAAAACTCACAAAACATTTACTGTACTAAGATGTTACAAGTAATAAGAAATCTTTTTGAAAATCTTTCAGATTGCTTAACTAGCCAAGTTACGTACTTTCTATAAATGAGCATGTTATTGTTCAAACCATAATGATTTATTTTCGGCACAAGTATCAAATCTTCCCTCCTCTGAGGATGGATGGGTCAATTGTGCACTCAAAATTTATGATCAAATTACTGGACAAATCAGTTTTCCATCACATACAGTTTGTGAATGCCTGGTATACTAAATTTTTAATATTAAAGATATTTGAAGAGACCCATGTTGTGATGATCTACCGTAATTGTAAATTCTACCATAATAAAACATTCATTCTTTAAAAATTACCATGATTAAAATCCGCATTACCATAAATGACTTGCATCAATGATTTTCGCTTAGAAGGGCTCCCTTTCAATGTCTGATCTTTACTTGGAAAATATAATAGAAAGTGCTAACGAGTTAAATGTCTATTCAGTATAATGTGGTTAACATGATTAAATAATTGTAGTAAATGAAGGCAGTGCAGGTTGTGGAAAAAATATTGTAACAAGAGTCAAAACTGCTGAATTTTAACCGCTGACTGACTACCTTGGTGACCTTAAGCAAAACATTTTCTTTTTGTGTGTATCAAATCCTTCCATTACCACACGGGGCAAATATTTTGTAGAGTCAGCGTAAACGTAAGAAGAGATGGCTGATCCAGCAGCATCTCAGAGGTGAACAAAGAGCATGCTCCAATTAAGTATTTGAGGAGAATTTAATAGAGCCTATTTATAAAGGTGAGAGAAGTAGAAGAGTAAAAGACAGTCAAGTGTTACCACCTGTAGGGATGCGGGAAGGGAATGGGTTCTGGAACCCACAGAAAGAAAGAGCTGTGTGGGGAGAAACAGAAATCCCCAGGAGCTCTCTGACCTTCTTTGCAGGGATGCAGCCAGTCCCTGGCAAGCATCCTCTGCCCGTCCCAGTGCTCTCAGTGGTTGAACTCAACAGGGAGCCAGAAGGCCAGGAAGGCCAACAATGTGGTCCCTATAAGTCTATCTCCCAGGACACAGAGCAGGCTAAAAGAGAAGACCAAACCTAGAGAAGCAAATGCAAGATATTCAGGACAGATGAGGCATATGTAAATACTTTAACAATATAAATCACCAGAGAAATAAAATCCAATTCCAGGAGTCAGAAATTCTGAATTCTTTCCTTCCCTCTGCTGCTATGTAACCTCAGATAAAAGTTGCAGTTGTTTTTTGTATCAAGTGATATATAGAAGTTACAAGCATCTTTAGACAAGCTTAAAACATGCAAAGATTATTAGTAGAAAACGTTAAAATACAACAGCTATTTTAGAGACTACCAGGTGCAGAAAAGTCCCTGCTAACTATGGCAAAATTTCTGAGCACCGATGTCATAGCCAAAGAAGTACATACATTTTGAAGCTTCTGGGCAAACGCTTACGCATCATTGCTTCAGTAAGATTATAAAGTTCAAGGAGTAATGAAGAAAGCTTATTTTCAGGATAAAGGAGGGGTGGGGAGAAAAAGAGAAAGAAAGAGAGAGAATATGAATGGAGTACTCACAGGATTTAAGCACCAGATCTGAATGATACATAATTTTGTTTACATTTCATTGGGATTCAGCCACATGGCACAATCTAACTTCTAACTACAGGGGAAGTTGGGAAATGTAGTCCAGCTACATTTCCATAACGTAAAGGAGATGGGAGATGATGAACATGCAGCACTGTCCCAGTCACAGTGGCTTTCAAAACATTATTGTTTGTACATGTCTTCTTTGTAACACAGAATTGAAAAAGAGACTAAAGAATGACAGATGTAACCTTTGAAAAGGTTATATCTGAGAGTCTTCTAGTTCAAAAGCTCAGCAGTCCAAGCAACAGCAACATTCAAATAACAATTGGGGCTCTGGACTCTTCCAAGACTCTGGAGACAACATGCTGTACAGGTTCTTAGTGGGGATTTGAATGTGTGTATCTATGGACGCATATACCCAGAGTTTAGTAACACAGGGGAAGATAAGGTGGGGTGTAATCTACCAAAATAAAACACTGAATTTAGTCACATGCTGCAAAAAAGGAAAAGGGCTTTTTTGCATATACAAGCAGAATTACATAGTTACTCACTCCTATGAAGAGACTTTTTTTTTTTTTTTGCTTCTTATAGTAACTTCATTCCAGAAATATTAGACTGTACCTTGATCTTACAAACTGCTCATTGACTTTGGTTTTATGACTTTAATATTTTTTTTCTTTAAACAAAGTAGTCTATGCTTTTTATCAAGAGCAGGAGGACCGAGGCATAAAATTACATTAGATATTCCCACCATTTTCTTAAAAAAATAAAAAACATGAGACAACCAGGGTATTAGGACCCTACAGATTTATCCTTTTCATCTTTTTTTTTCATGAATTAGTCAGAATTATCAAATATGCATCTCCCTAGGTGTAGAATAGTTTATCAAAACCTCAAAGAAATCCTCTGTTGCCAGTATAGACTGGTCAAAATGGAAGATCGCCAAAGTTAGATTTGAGATCCATGGGTGGCTCTCCTAGCTCTGCTATTTACTGTCTATATGTTATTAAGCAAGTAAATTAGTAAATATAATAACTTAATAGATATTACTATTTTTGTTATTATTATGCTACTACTTAATGCCTAGGATAGTTATAAACAAATCTGATGTTGAATATATAAGAACTATAACTTCAGCCTAATTTGTACATTATTTCAACCTCCTTTGTACATTTTTTCAGCAGATATTTATCAGTGCTTGTTAATTCCAAACATTGTTCTAGATAAACAGGTTTATGTTGAAATACAGAACTGTTTAATATAGTTCTATATTAAAATATATAACATAAATTCAGTTGCTCCTCATGATACTCAGATGGTTAAAAACAAGCTAAGGAATTCGCCTTAAAATTATTGTCTTTCACTCCCCACACAAACATCAATGTAATAGTCCTTTAGCACAATGAATACACTATAACTCTAAAAAGTCACAACATTTATTAAAAGTAAAAAATATGGAGAATGGTTACATGTCACTGTTAAAACAATTACAAAGACTTATTCTATGATATTTATGGAATTTCTAGCAGAGCCATCTTAAAAGTAAAAACTGCCTCTGCTTCAAGATATGTTTGAGTTTTATGAGCAAATAGTACTAAAACATAATAACAATAATAACAATTTTATGTAACAGTCAGTGAGAACTCCTCTGTGCCAGGCACATAAGTGATTTCACATCACATAAATAAGTCCAGTTAATTCTTATCACACCTGAATATGAGGTCTCCATGTGGGAGAAGATAAAGCTGAGGCTTACTTTTGCTTCATTTTTTTTTTCAAATAGTGCTCAGATAAAATGGTCACATTTGGGGAAGTTTTTAGGTACAGTGTTTCCAGAAGAAAAAAAAAAACTTGCATTTGTCTCAACGGGTGTTATTCATCTGTTCTGAAGTATCAAAGCCTATCACAGTAGAAGGATATTGAGCTTTAACATCAGAGAGATCTATGTAGTATCCCAGCTCCACCCCTTACCAGATGTGTTATTTTCAGCAAGTAACTAAATCTGAGCCTCAGTTTTCTCAACTGCAACGTGGGATTTAAAAAAATCGGCTTCATGAATTCTTTTGGAGGAAGTCAATAAATTATATACCGGGAACAATACTCACGAAATGGAAGATGGTATTATTTAGACCTGAGTTGAGGCTGGAAGTAAAAGAGTTAAAGAACAACTCCTTAATTCCCTGCTCTTCGTGACTTTTCGACAGACAGATTGGTGTACCAGGAATCCAGCTGTAATGCACAACTGCCAGAGAAATACTTTTTTTAACAGAAGCACAATGTACTGTGAGAGCACAGAAAGATTAATTCTGACTTGATTAACATTTCTGTTTAATTCTTTTGTTACAGTAAATCAATTAAACTGGTTAGAAAATAATCCCAGTTCTTCCCCATAATATTTTACAAAGAAAGTGAAGGGTAGGAGGGAGTGGGGATAGGGAGATGTTTGTCTACTGATACAAATTTACAGCTAGATAGGAAGAATGAATTCTAGTGTTCTATAGTAGAGCTAGGTGACTATAAGTAACAATGATTTATTGTATATTTTCAAATGGCTAGAAGAGAGGAGTTAAAATGTTCTCAACACAAAGATACATGTTTGCAGCGATGGATATGCTAATTACCCTGATTTGATCGTTACACATTGTATTCATGTATCGAAATATCACTTTGTATGCCATAAATATGTACAAGTATTACGTGTCAATTAAAAAATGATATTTAAAAAAAGAAAGTCAGCCTCAGATTTCAATATGCACCCTTGATTATTCTATAGAGAGTTAAGAAAATAATATAACCTCAGAGATATTAGGGCTAAGAGAGAATTACATAGCCATTTATTCCGTCTCCTGCATAGTCAGACAGGAAAACGGAGGACAAGATAAAACTTACTGCAAAAGTTTGCCAAGCACATTATTGGTAGCTTTATAACTTCTCAAACCCAGATTTGATAGCATTTACTCAATTAAAGTTTTCAAGAGGGACCAAGAGAATGGGAAGGTCAGGCAAAATTGTCATATCCGGTTTAAAACAACATAGCATAAGGAAGGTAACACGGAAAACTTGAGGCTTAAATATAAATTATTGCTACAATAGAAATAAAATTCCATGTATCAAAGCTCAAATGCACCTATTATTACAAGAGAATCAATAATTCCTCTTCAATAGCAATTTGCCTTACTTACTTGACTCTGCATTCCATAAACTGTAGAAACATTTTTCTGTGATTCCATTAACAATACATTACATTTTGCACAAGTAAAATCATGTAATTGGGTTTTTGAGACTATTTGTTGAAAAAGCTGGTGCTTTATACTTAAAGACCAAACAATAAACAAGAAGAAAATATCATCATCCTCTCACTGCACTGCCAGTGGAGATCTAGTTTATCCCTGAGCAAGCCAGAGAAAGAATAAATCCTCTATCAAGTGACAAACCTTAAAAGCAATCCCAAATGGACATTTCACAAATTGCAAATATACAACTCCAATACTGGCAGTATTCTTTATTTTACTTCTAAAATTCTTCAACAGTTCCATTTTCTTTTTATGTTTATATTAAACTCATCATATAGACAAGGACCATAAAGATTGATTTTTTGGTCATTTTTTTCAAAGAATTTATCTGCAGGGGCAAATACATACAGTTAACCTACTGACTTTTCTTTGAAAATCTTAGACAAGTAAATGGAGACAATCAAGTTGCAAAATTTTTAACTCTTAGACTTTTTTTTTTTTTTACCAAAGAATTATCATTTTCTGTAAAATTAAATCACACTTGATTTCACATATTATTATTTGATTTGTTAGTCTTTCTCCTCATCTTTTCTTCCTAGAACCCAACTAGTGATCATATTTAGAGTGTTCCATTAACTGAGTTTTCAACATCTTTACATTTATGCAAAGGAATCCACATGATTTTAAAGTGGTCTTATTTCATTCAGTGAGAATCTATATTTTTTTTCATTAACTTGTAGAAGTAAATAATCAAGAGAAAAATGTTTTATAGAAAAAATGTTTTATAATATCTCATAGTAATAAAGTAGTTAGGCCACTTTAATCTAAAAACTATCATAACCAAAAGAAGATGTTAATAGGAGATTTAAAAATCAAGTTGGAACTAAAATCCTTTAGCTCCTAGTGCTTTCCCATTTGTTTCTCCTTAATATGAACGTAATACTCCCTGCCTCTCTGTTCAGTATTTGATGAGGTTGTGGAAACTGAGAATTCACTTTCAGATATCACAACATTACCTTAGGGGGTTAATAGAGATGTTTCATTAACAAAACAAACAGTTGTTCTATCAGATTACTGTGTATGTGTGTCTTTGTGTGCGTGTGTGTGTACCTGTGTGTATTGTGTGCACACTGACATGCATGTACATAATGATCACATATAAGACAATTTCATATTAAAAAATTAAATTTTGTTATTTTCTCATTAATATTTGAAAGTCTGTCATAAACTGAAACATTTATTTTAAAATATCTACTCAACCTTTGAAGAACAATAGAGAAGCTAGGAATTGTTTTTTTCTTCAATTTGAATGTTTCTACTTGTGACCAGAGATAGCTAATATTTTATCTTTAAACTATTAAAAAGTATTTAATAAAATAATTTCTTTCATTGTAAACTTGTTATCAATAGCCAATGTTTTACCATATGAAATATGTTCACAATATTTTCACCCACATAATTCTGCATAAAGTGAGTTCAGTGTTGGATTAATGTCAGTATTTCCTTGGCAATTAGGTCCAAACCCAATTGTTTTCCTAAATCTTTAGTGTCTTTTATTATGCTTCGCCTCCATCTGGGAATGTAATAAAGAAATAAAGCATTGGAAGCCTTTTTCTCTTTCTCCAACACTGTCACTTGCAGTGAGAGTAAGTCAACAGCAATGGGGAAAAGCCAGGATGGCAGTCGTTGCAGGGAAAGTGATCCAGTCGTCTTGAACGTCTTTAGACTCTGTGCACACACACATTGATTTTGGCTATTTTGCTCAAACAATTCAATCCAGAACTAAAGAAGTCAAATGTTTCTCTGAACCAAAAGATTACACAGGAAGCAATAAATCAAGAAATATTTAATGTGTTTTTCTACTCTGTACAAAACATTGTACTAGGTGTCAGAGGGGTAATGTGAAGTGTAAAATCTTCTGAGTCGAAAGTATAAGAGCAGAGTGGAGACACATGAGTTCCCTCTCAGCTCTGCTGCAAATTTGGCCAAAACACAGTAAAATTACAGGTAAACATAGGTAAAATTATAATTCCAGACACAACTCAATTCCCCTACCCTCAAGGAATTTACAATTTTGCTACACTGATATGAATCTCAAATGAATATAATTCAAGGTAAAGCACAATGAGGCATATATGAGTGATTTGCCATGGCATTGAACAGGAAGAGCCTAAAATAATGTTTATATTGTGAACTTGTTCCTTACCTCTGTCTTCGGAGAGAACACCCTGTGTTGTGTCTACAGATTTTCATTTAACTTTCTAAAATTATTGAAACCATCAATGTACCTGGCAGTATTTTAATAGTGAATACAGACACCACACACACACACACACACACACACACACACACACACACACACACACACACACACACACACACACACGCACACACACGCACACACAAATCCCTGATTTCATGGAGCACGTGGTCTGTGAGAGGAATCAGGCAATAAATAAATAAATAAATAAAACATATAGCATGTCAGATAACACATGCTCTAAATAAGAACAAAGTAGCCAGAGCAAGACAGGAGTGCCCCAGGAGAAGAGAGTAGGGTTGCTGTTGCGCCTCGTAGGCCATTTCAAATACATGAGCCTTTACTCTGCATAATTAGGGCAATCACTGAATTTTGTGTGGAAAGGGATATGGTACAATTTAAAACTATCCCTTTGGCCAGGTCAGAATCAGGGAGACCTGTTTGGAGGCTGTTCCTGTATTCCAGGTATGCAAGCGTGGACAAGGGGAGGTGGGCATAGTGGGGATATGTTTTAAAGGTGAAGCCAGCAGCATTGCTGATGGACTGGCTGATTGGAATAGAGATAAGAGAGTCAAGAATAACGCTATATGGACTATTGGAAATTGCCAAAGCCTGCAGGAGTAGTAGGATCTGGGGATGGAGATAAAGAGTGGGGCTATAGAAATGTTAAGTTTTAGAGCTGTTAAATCAAACTAAAAAGTTTTGGCCCCTGAAAGCCTCCGTACTCACTCTTGAGCTCTTCTGTACAAACTGAAACCTAACTTGGCACATAAACACCTGGGCAAATTGAAAACCTAACTTACAAGTGTGCTTCTGTGAGGACTGCTGAATCTCAGCCAATTGCAGGAGCTCAACTATCTGTACCTACCTTCCGTTTTCAGTACCATCACTTCCCTTTTCCTGTCTATAAATCTAACTGACCATGCATTTTGGAGTAGTCAGTCCTTTTTAATCTGTGCTGACTCCAACTAGGGACTGCAGGATTTTTAAACTGTTTTATTTATTTATTTTATTTTTTTCTTTTCTTGCTCACGTTAAACTTTGTTACATTCAATTTTTCTCAATTTATTATTTTAACAGAGTCCTATTGGAATATGAAAATCTCCTTCTTGCCCAAGTTGTACATAGCCTCATCCAGTTTCCTTTTCAGCGCTATTGTGGCTTGGGTACACTGGGACTGTGCCAATGCCCTCAGGAGGGAGCAGGACCCTTTCTCATTCTGCACATGCACAAGCAGCTCAACCCCTGTGCCTTAAAGCCCTGTGCTATGTTTCTACTGATAATAAACAATTGGAATATCTGTGTGCAATATCATTACAGACTCAGTGACCACACTTGAGCACTGTTGTCCAGAAGCAAAACAATGATTCTTTCTGATACCTAGTGTAGTCCAATTGTGATTTTGACACAGTACTTACAACTCATATTCCTATGTATACATATCTTCAAAAATGAGTTTTCTTATAGCAACTCATGATTAGAAAGCTTCCCTTCACACACACATCTTTTTGTCGTTGTTTATGAGAAACTCCCTCTGCTTTTCTTTTAGTTCATACACTCTAATTTTTAATGCTTTAGAATGAATTGATCATCCTATATTAAATGGATACTAAGTTAGTATTATTCATTTGAAGATAATGTTGATTAATATTTAGAGAGCTTCATATTATGCAAAATAAATGTCCTCGGGGAGCAAGTTGTTAGTGAAATAAATTGGAGGAAACTTGCCAAGCCCGGAACATCATCAGAATAACCTAGGAAGAAGTCTTTAAATATTCAGATTCCGTTCCTATCTATTTGTCAGCCAACCCCCAGACTACCTCAGTGCAACTCTCTTTTGGTGGTTCTTGGATAAGCTCTGGAATCTATACTTAACATACGTTTTTTTTATTTGTTCTGATCAACCAAATACAAAAACCACTAGACAAAGAAATCCTTTATGCTTCTAAAAATAACCTTGATTGCATAATATAAAATGGACCAGAAACTAATTAGTAAAATATTTTCTGTTGAAATCACCACTCTTAGAGTAACTTTATTAAAAAAAAAAAACTAGTATCTTTTGTCTTCTATACTGAACTTTATTATATATAAAAACAAATATAACTCAATTTATATAACACATGCAATCTATTCTCATCATCAACAAATTATCATCTTTATATGGTAGTTTTTAATCATACATTACTCTTTGGTAAAGAAAAAAAGATGATTATTTAGCCTTATATATTTGCACACAAATATTAATGTTCTATAGTGTATTCATTCCCTCAAGCTTGGGAAGGAGAGTATTTGGAATCTGCAACATTGCCTACAGTTCATTTAATTATGATTGCATATTTGATTAGGGACAAAGTAAATCCAATGAAGCATTAAAATCAAACATCCCTTTAATTAAACTGGAAAAGAGACTGACTTTGTCTTAGATATTGTTTATTTTTATTAATAGAGTGAGAATACTATGTCTCCAAAGAAGGTATCATAATTTCTTTGAAATGAAGATACTTCTATCCAGCTGCATTGCCTGTAAGCTCGAGTTTGACCTGTGTCTCATCTAGTTTAATATTTTCTGAAAGACTTCAAAGCATGAAATGCTATACAAATTATTATTGTTACTGATATTTTATGCAGTAATTTTCACAGTTGCAGATGGTACAAATGGACTGTATCTAATTCATGAAGGATTTAGGAAAATGTACAACCTTCAAAACTAGTGGCCCTTACTTAAGCTTAGTAGACTAAACAAGTCCTGCCCAAATGAGAGAAATAGTACAGCTGCTTATCATATTAATTAAAGCAAAACTTGAAAAGCTTTTCTCTCACTGATACCCTGGCCAAAGTTTTATATTTTTAATGTCATATTGAGAAATATAGTTTGCTATATGAACAAGTATATGCATTCATCCTCATCCTATCAAACTCTTATAATTAAGTCACCCATCTATTCTGGTAAATATTTGAAATGGATATTCAAACATTATATTTGCATTAGAATTTTTTTTACAAAGTCTTAATAAAAGAACAATAAATAGGTGAAGGAAAATCTGTGAGAACTTTGTGTGCAGTATTTTCACTTTGGTTCCTAAGTACTGATTTTTTTCCCCTAAAATTTGCTGGAACACTTTGTCTCCACAAAGAATACATGACCTCTGTTTTGCTTGAGTTGTAAACCATTAAATTAGCAACACTGAAGACTCTTCTGCTGTGTTTCAGTAAACTCTTATATTGTCTACTTGCGAAATATTCATTTATTGTGACTTCCTCAATGCCATTTGGAATTAGAGAAATGATGTTACATTTAACATTTTTTAAGGCTTAAGATTCATAATTTTTAAATTATGCTCAGACTACAATGAAAAATACCATGATCCTTATATGGTAAACCATGCTAACTTCTCTGCTCTGATGTGGGCAATGTTACCCACAGGAACACAGGTAAAAAGACAGTTTAATTAGTCTTGTCTTTTCTATTAAGACTGAACTCCTTTTTTATTTAATTGTACTGAGTTCTTCAAAACATTTGGTAGAAATGAATCTCATTGCATACATTATATACATGAACAGTCAAAAAATCATGTAATAGTTAGAAAACTGATGTATGTTTTAAAAAGCAGCTACATGTGTAGATTATCACACTTAGAACCCTAAGATATTTTCATGCTAACTAGATTCCTGAACATGTTAGCATTTATAAATAATTAAATCATTTGGCGTAAAAGTAAATGAGATAATGGGCCATGATGCTACTGTACATGCATATGTAAGTGAATGTATGTTTCAAAGAATATGCATTAGAATACAGTTATTTGACATGTAATCCTGAATTAGGAACCCTAACACATTAATAATTACACAGTGCATGCATGTCTATGTGTTAATATGTGTGTGTTATGTCTCTGAGCTTAAATATGTAAGTTGGAAAGGTAAAAGGAAGCATAACAAGCTGAAATATTTTGAAATATGGATATATCTCATATTCAGAAAGATCTAATAACAGCAGTAAAATACTTGTGAGTTTCATAAAAAAGTGAAATAGCAAAGCAACATGGCCAGCCACATGCTTTAAGCTAATGATCCAACATCTATTTTGTTCATGTAGTGAAAGCATCTAGGATTAAATAAACGCATATAAAATGCTTGTCATGCCCACTTCTAATAACATATTATATTGTTAAATTTATGGATCTTTAGATCTGGAATAAAATTGGCAACCAATTTGGAAGTTGCCACAGTAAATGGAGGCAAAGGAAGTAGGAGCACAGAGGGCTTAGGGTACCTTGTTGACCAGATATTCTGGCAGTACCAAATTCTGGCAAACTTAGGAGACAGATGAAGTTTAACCAGCATGCTTCCTCTTACTAAATCCCTGCCCCTGAAGCATTCCTTCCAGGTGTCCTTCTTGGTTCATTTTCTCTGAGCTTATTCTCTTTACTCTCTGCCAGTGTAATCTCATCCAGACACTTGACTGAAGACTGATAAATGTATATCTAAATGTACATCTCTAGCCTTGACCACTACCTTCACCAGCAGAAACCCCGTCGCTTATTTAAACAATCCTAACTATTCAGCTTACATTCAAATATTATGGCCTATCGGCCAGCGTCCATTCTAATAGTTTGACAACTATTTTAATTACGTGCCAAAGATATAGAAGTTATTAAATGTTTTGAATCCCATCCCTGTTTTCCCTAATTCTTTCCTTCTTACCTTCAATTTATTTTCTACATCACTGACAAAAGCATTATCTATTTAAAATAAATAATGGCTTATATCACTCTCTTGCTTAAAACCTTACAAAGAGTTCCCATTTCACAGAATAAACGCTGAACTCTAAGCTTTGGTTTAAAAGCTCTGTATAATCTTGCACTGCCTACCTTGTAAATCTCATCTCTTACTATTCCTCCCTGCATTCTCAGTGTTAACAGGCATAACAGCCTCCTTTCCACAGGTAAAGCACTCCAAGCTCTTACCCATCCTTACACAACTGTCCCTTCTGTCTGGACCGTTTCCCCCTTGCTGTTCACTTGGCTAGCTCCATCTCTTTCAGGTTTCAGCTCAATTGTCACCTCCTCCAAGAAGCCTTCGTAGACTAAAACAGCCCTTCCCCATTCAGTTTTTATTTTACTGTGTTCTTTAGTTTTTCATTGCTGTTAACACAGTTTATTCATTGTTTATTTGTTATGTATCCCTTCTCTTGGAGTGTAGTTCTGTGAGGGCAGGGATCTTTTTTTTTTTTTTTTTTTTTTGCTATACAGCATTGTACCTAGTGCTCGCAGTATAGTACATGCCCAGTAAATATCTGTTGAATACTTTGGATCAGTGATTCCCACCCAGGGCTATACTTTCTAATAAACTCATTCAAGAAGTATTTGAGTACTCATTTTGTGCCAGGTATTTTGCTAACTGTTGGAAAACTGAAATAAAAGGCAAAGTCCCTGCCCTGAGGGCTTTCATAATCTAAAGTGGAGCTATCACTTTTGTCAATTACAGTGCTGTTAGGGAAATAGTAACTTAGAGGTAAGCATAGGTGCTATGGGAGGAAAGAAAGTCAAACTAAACAAGAATGGTAATATGGAGACAGCAAATTAGAGAAAGCCTCTGCATGAGGTCATTCCTGCAGAGTCTTGATGGTGAAATAGGAATTGTTCTAATGGTAGACGTATCAGCCTTTCCCATGACTGGCAGTATGACTGGACAATTTAAAGTCAAGCAGGGCTTTGTGATACCTTCTGATCATACTACTTAGGAGTGGCCCACGTGTTCTAAGTAAGGAGCCATTTCTGCTAATGATAGCTGCTATACTGTTGAGAAACCTGGGCTTAAGCAAGTTTGTACTGTAATGGTTTCTTTAGATGTCTCTTACTTTTAGACTGTGAGAAGCGTAAGAAAGCCTGCCACACAGAATGAACTAGAAGTCATGCTGGCTAGACAGATAGGAGGAGGAAGAAAGGAAGAAAGGTAACAGAGGAGGGAGGAACCAGGGGAACTAATTGCTCAATACAGCAGTTTCTTGTTATAAGGAGTTAACAAAATAGTGACAGGGATTTTCACCGTTTGGTTATTTTCTGCTGTCACGTATGCCCAAGTGATTGGCAACTTTTTCAACAATTCTGAAATCTGTATAAAACAGGGAAGATTGCCCAGATTTGTGACTTCTTCGTGGTTTTTCTCCTATAACATTTTTGATGCAAACAGAAAGCCTTATAAACTGGCAAACAGCACAATAAGGCTGAATGGAAACTGGCTGACTTCAACTTTATTATTCGAGGTCAAAAAGAAATGAGGCTTGAAATAGCAGCCACCAGGTCTAAACTCAACAGGAATCAAATGATTCAGGTTTGGTATGAGCAGAACAGTTTGGTTTCGTTAGTTTTTCTATTAGAAAAAAAGGAGATAATTTTAGAGCAAAGGTTCTGTAATTGCTTGATTTTTTCAGTCTTATAATTACCTTGAAAGCAATTATGGCCGTTTTGCCATTTCTGCTCTGGTCTAATTTCAGTCTGTATTTGACCAACCATATTAGAAATGCATCAATAAATATATTGATTACGAGGTGATATTTTCTGTGTCTGTTTCAAGATTGTTATTTAGAGAAATGTGAGGATTCTTATTTTGGCACAAGGAAATAGACTAGATAGGGAGATAGAATCTTACTGGTGTGGGTAAATAACACTTAATGAGGATTAGTTTAAAAGTCTACCTCTTTTTTCCAGACCGGCTTACAATATTTATTAATATCCAATACTTCTCCCAAGAAAATGTTTATCGTTTTATCAAAGGCATCAATGCCATAATACGTTATCATGCCTGATGTGTCCTTAAATTTGGTCTGACTAATGTCCTTGTTTCTTATACATAGATACATGGATAAAATATCATTTTCTCCATGCTTGTCGTATGCTTTGCTTACAAGTCATAATAACGTCCTAGGCAATTTACCAAAACTACTTTGGCCTCCCTCCTCCACACCACCTTTTGGACATCATGCCCATGTAAACCAATAGTAATCCATTGGTCAAATTACTTTTTCCAAGTTGTTCTTTAGCTTCGATAAACTCCATTTCTTCTGTTTGTCTGATTTTATATCACCATTCCCCACATCACCCTCTGCTCACACAATTTAGTTGACCATGATTCATTGTGGATAGTCCTGTTGAACCCATGTCAAAATAATTTTTTATTTGTTCTAAATTTGTATTTGATAACTTTACAGCTTACCCTGTCAACAAATATTATGTTCCTTTCATTCTGGAAATATTATAATTTTTATATAATATAATAATATATTTTAGACAATAATAGTATAATTTGACCTAAAATAAAGCAAGCTGCATATTCTTTTGTTGTAAAAGCGAACCTACTATCTAGGTTTCACTCTAGAAAGTATAATTGCTTTTTAACCTTTAATTTTGGTAAGAAATAATCTGTTCATTGTTTAGCTATCTGTGGGCTGATTACTTAGCTAACAATGTATAGCTTTCTTGATGCCACTGGAAAATTTCAGGACGTATCTGATTGTATGTAGCTGAGGCAGCAGAGTTCTATATCAGCTTTCCAGTTTGTACTACAGTAAGGCTGGTGATTTTACATAGCATGTAGCGAGCAGTTTCCTTCAAGTTGATAGTTGATATATGACTTATTCTAATGAGGAGTTAAATTAATAACACACTTTATATCATGCCTGAGGAACATTGGAAAGGACACGCACAGCCTGCTGAAGAGGAAATCAGGCTAGCATTTCAGAGATAGTGTCCTAGCACCAGAACCCAAGTTTCTAATACCAGAACTGTATTTTTATATCTGAATAGGAGCTATGGGGCACAGATAGCATGAGGTTATGACTCATGATTGTCTAAAAATCTAACTGCAAATGATAATGTTAGTGTTTTAGTGTTCATTAAATGGCAGACACTTTAATACTAAAAATGGAGGATTCTTCTGCACAAAGAAGTCCTGCTTTGGCTCTCATCTCTCCTTCTCTCCAAGGATCTCAGACTTGCTAAAAAAAAAATACAGTGAATTTGAATGACTTATAGATATAACACTGCCTTTGCCTACATGTTACAACCTCTGAAAGTGCATTTCTTTTAAAATAAATGGCAGTAACTGTATTAATGGTCACATGTTATCTTTTTCTACCAAAATTCTTTTTATCATCATTAAGAATGGGGTAGTGATTGTATTGTTTATCCAGGGGAGAGATGAGTTTTCCCAAAGTTGTTCATACTCTTGCACATTATCCCATGCACTGGCATAAACATTTGTTGAATGTAATCTGTGTCTGTGAAACAGAACGTAGCTGAATGGGAAACAGGATTTCCATCCAAGGTTCTCCGGACAGCTGAGCCAACTAACCATATGTTCATGCCATGTACTATAGCAAGTGTCATATCATTTCAAGATGAGAGGGCATTTAGAAATTGTCAAGCTTAAAATCTTCATAAACATTTAGCTAAAACTATGTTTGGGGTGCAGAGGACACCAAAATAAAACCCAAGATGGAGATTTGACTAAAAAGAAAAAAAAAAAAAAAAAAGAGCAATGTCTTTTGATGTTTTTCAGCTTAAAGCCTAACTCTGCATTCATTAATTTAGGACATTTACTGACTCAACCATTTTTATTATGTATTAAGATTCTTTTAAATATTTATTATTGATTTTTTTGGAGTTATGTAGATAGGAATAAAAAAAATAAAAATTCTTCTTGTTTTTAAAGGCTACATAGCCCATATAGGTATATCTTTCCAAAGACTAGACCCTCCACCTTTTGTATAAGTGTTGCTTCTCTTTATCAGCAAAGCTAGAAATAATATCTGACAGGTAACAATAACTCTTTTGTAACATGTCATTTCATTGCAAGATCTCAGGAAACCAAATGTCATCCATGTATACATGAGTGAATAATAATTGAGGGTAATAAGACAGATTGCCTGAGCACTATTCGTTTTTTTGGAAGATGTTTTCTACAGCTTTCTAAAGCACCACAAGTCCCTGATAGCATCATGGTCTCCGTGTAATTACTGATTCAGCGTTTCCCAGGCTGATGTTTCCCTGGACACTGTTCAGCAAGATGTTATTAAGAAGCACATAAACGAGGTCTTTCTTCAAATAAATTTGGGGAACAGATTCTTCAATTTAGTACATCTCTTCTCTTTGACTTCCCAAAGACTTCAAGTTGCCAGTGTGCACAGTGAATCTCCAGGAGATGGGGTGTAATCAGGCACATCACAAGCTATTTAGATCATGGGCTTTTCACTTGATGTCTACCTGTTGGCATCCTTCAAAGGAAGAATGTTTTACAGAATGCAGTTTGGAAAATGATATGACTTCAATCATTATGTCCCAAACACGAATTCAAAATGCTGTATAACTTCAGATATCAAGCATGACAGAGACTGATTCAGTAATCATCTAACCTTGCAAAGTAAATATTTCTGTGATTCTGAAAATGTATCGAGGTTTCCATATGAATCTCTTCAACTTCGTCCTGAAAATGGAGATAAATACACTACAACCCAGAGAGTTATCTCTTCATCATTTTTACTAAACCAAATTTCTGAGACATTAGAGGGGAAACTCAGCTTTTATTATTAAGAGGCAACAGGTTGAGACTAGGCCAGCTGGTTTTGGGAAGATAACTAACTGGTTTCTGCAGTAATTTATATTTCATGAAGTGATAGGCAGTCATAATAAGATAAATTCTAAAATGTTAAACCAATTCATTTCACTTCTGTAGAGAACCCAAGATGCCACACTGAAGAACATACAGAATGAGCAGAGTATTTTTCATATTGCTAAAGAGAAGAATACAGATATCCCTATTAATTTGTGTGTCTTGGTCTTTTCATGTGACATAGAAATACATGAACCTTGATAATGTTTTAGACCCTCTAACTTTCCTTTGTAATTGTGGAATAAAATATAGTGTGATTCCATGTGCATAACTTTTGTCAGAAGTAATGGGAGTGTTGGGTTTGTATTTTATTAAAAAATAAAGTGCTCTCATCGGTTACTTTAAGGTAAAATGGGCACTTCATCCTTCATTGATCACATGGAATTGAAATTACAAAAATGAAAAAAATTAAAATGACATATTCTATTGAGCTCACTGTTTTCTAATCTTATTTGTTCCATTATCAGCTGTCCGTGCTTGCAAGTAACTTCTAGACCACCAGTAAGACCCAGTCATCTTAAAAGAGGAAGCCTGCATCTTTATGCATTTGAGAACTTTATTTTCAACTTTAGAAAAGAGAGTGGTGCATGAGCAAAGCTGGAAGATTCTATTCTCTTTGCATTGTGCAGGCTAGCAGAATAGCTGTCCAGATTCTGGACATAAAGAATAAAAGTAGACCTTCTTAGAACATAGATAGAAGGCCAGGGTGTGACTAAAAAGTTGCTGGGTACTAAATCACTGTGCATATAGTGTGAAATTAGGCAGGATTTTTCTATTCCCACTTTAACTTCTGCAGAAAATGGTCAGTTAAATGGGGCTAAATGGATTGTATCTGTTCACTCAACATGTGCATCTTTATAGTTTTGGAATCAAGCTTACCATATATTCTCAGGTCGATCATGCTAATAATTGAGACAGTATTGTTTTTGCAGTTTGTAAAACCTATAAGCATATTTAAATACTTTCATTGTGTTATTTAGCTTTTAATTCCTGCAGAGCCACTGCTGAGAGTTGTAACAATTATTGTTTGGGTTCTGCAATGACCAAAAACCCAAGTGTGGATAATTCTCTGTCCTAGATGACAGGGGCAGATTTGGCCTGGAGCTAATGAAGTTTGTGCTTCAGGTTCCTCTCTTGCATCTAAGGACACGTACTGAAATTTATACTACTAATATTTTAAATTATCTTTCTGAAAAAAGGTTACCCATGTTGTATAAGCATCAGATGCCACAAAACCTGGATCTATCCCTTCTTGTTTCTTTCTGTTCTTTACCTCTACCATATATTCAAAGTGATACATCAATCTACTTTTACAAGCAATGGAACAAATGACAGTTTCATTATTTTCAAAAATATCACTATTCATGACATTACAGTTAGTTTCATGCTGTGAAAGATTTTTTTCTTGACACATTAACATTAAAGTTAAGCTTCTCAAGTTCAGTTTATTCTAAGAGAGACTAGGGAGTCATTCATTCATTCCTTTATTCATTTAGTAAACTTTTATTCAATAATGCTGCTGCAGCATGGTTCTTGGCTTGTACAGAGATAAAGAGTATGTGAATAAGAAAAGATCTTTCTCCTCGATTTGCTCACCAATTCAGCATTTGGGGTAGGGAAAGTACTTAGTGAAAATCCCAATTATAAAATAATTTTAAAATAGCTTGCTTGCAGTGTCTTGTAGGGTGTAGTCATTTCACATGTATTATCTCATTTGAATCATTTTATTATGCTCAAATTCAATACGTGTTTTAAGTTATTAAAATGGTAAGCTAATAAGTAAAACAAGATGTTAATGAAAATATTAAGGCACAATGGAGCTACATTTTACAAATCCAACAGTCCTTTTATACTCAAGAATTAATTACTTGAGTATAAGTTGAGCACACCCTGAAAGAAAAAAAAAAAAACTTAATTTCCTGAGCTCTCAATTGAAAAAAGACACTAATTTTAGATCAGATTCCACTTACTTATAACATATTAAATATTCACAAAGCACAGAATTACTTGAGTATCTGTTCGCTGTCCAGATATAATCCTTCTTCTTTGAAGAGTCATCTTCCTTTAATGTATTTGGGAAGGAAGACAAAAGGCCACATCTGTCTTCTTTCTCCCATCTCAAGCTCTTCTCTACCACTCGACCCCCCCTTCCCCCCCCCGTGGCATTTATCATTTATTTGACAAATATTTAATGAATCCTTACTATGCATCAGGCATTGTGGTAAGCATTGGGGAGCAAAGAGTGAGCAAGCTATGCTTCTGGATTAATTAAATACTCACAAACTTATAATTACAAGCTACAGGAAGTGATATGAATAAAAATCACAAGGTATCAGGAGAAGATGTTATTGAAGAACCTGACCCTCTGGGTGTAGGGGAGCCTTTTATGCACATAAAGGTAACATTTTAGGTCAAAAGAAAGGTAACTTGAAAATAATCACACCCCCCAAAAATTATATAAATAAAAGGTTTTCAGGTACATCAGACTTTGCTAAATAGGTTTCAATATGGAAATAATTATTCTCCATATAAAATTGTTTCCAAAATCTAAGGGAAAAGCATCCCAAACGAAACCCTCTGCATATACAAACACACCCCAATCTCTATACCTCCTTCCCTCCCCTGAACGTCTCCTTCTTCAAATCTCACGACCAGCATACCTCTTCCCTTCAGGGAATCTGTAGAACAGAATAACCACCAGCAATACATTTGCCAAAGTCAAAAAGTTATTTCACCTGCAACAACATCACAGATTGTGAGCAAGTCAAGTGATCTTTCTGCATTCCAGTCGAGGACCGCAACCCAAGCTTGCTTTGGATGCCTTAAATCTGGTTCTCTCTAATGTCTACTCACCACCATGAGATGTAAACAGACACTGATTCTTGAGCTCACTACAGTTTAAATTAAAATTCAGGAGGAGAACGTTCCTCTGAATGTCCCATAATCTGCACAAGAACCTTCACCCTAGACAGAGGCAGCCCTTCACGTGGTCATTCAGGGCACAGCTTTTGGACTGTGTCCAAGGCCAATAAAAGTATAAGAACTGGGACCCATATCAAAGCCATCTATCTCCCCCTAATGCCAGCTACCTACCTAGCTATAGAAAGATAAGGCAAAAGCGTACATTGATTTTCTCCTGTTTCCTAGAGCAGGTAAAATTCTTGATCCAGGAGTACCTAGAAATCTTTGTGGGAGGAAGGGAGGCAGTTCAAGCATCTTCTGTCTTTGTGACCCTATAGTTCCCAGGAATGGAAGGTAAGAGGTTGCTCTAACACTTACACTTAGATTGTGGACTAGAATTCGGGTTAATGTCTATATTCATACTGCTGATGTGGTTAAGAAATGTTTAGCCAAGATAAAATCTTACTTCTCTCCTTTGACCAAATATCTTTGTATTTTTGCCTACCTGCAAAACAAAATTCTCCCACTGAGTTTTCCCATCTCCAGCAAGCCGTGAATAGGATTCTCTCTGTGTAAGGGGCCTTTCCCAGGCTAAGCCTCCTAAGGACAGTCCCTATCATTTTACAACTCAGCACATTCATTGTTTCATTAGAGAGCTATTAAATAACAGGACACACAAGCAGACACAATTGCACTTGTTCCAACTGTTTCGTCATCAATAATCCCCATCCCTATTTGCACCTAAAACTACTCTGTAGAAACCCAAGTAATCTGCATCAGACCTTACAGGCCACATGATTGGCCTGCTGTTTCCTTTTTGGTTTGCCTTGACTAAGCTTTAAATAGCAGTTTTTTATGTTTTAAAATTCAGGTCAAAAGAGTGGGTTGCCAACTCTCCTGTTTGCTTTCTTTCTATGATACTCAACATTTTGTTCCACTGTCCTGAAGCAGCCCACTCATAAAATATAGAGTAAACCTGAGAAAGAAACCTGCTAGCTCCCACCCTGAATAGTCTTTTCTTCTTATAGATTCTTGCTCCAAATATTAGACCATCATTTGGTGAATACTAAGTGAATCGATACTTAACCATAGCATATTCCCATCTATAAAGAAAGCTGGGGCTTTGTTTTATTTTATTTTACTGTCTTAGAATTCCTTAAAGTGTAAAAGAATGGTTATAAAATAGTCCCCCTTATCCCATGAGGGATGTGCTTCAAAACCCCCAGTGGATGCCTGGAACCACAGATAGTATTGAAACACACACACACACACACACACACATACACATACACACACACACACACACACACACACACACACACACTGTTTATTCCTATACATACATGCCTATGATAAAGTTTAATTTATGAAGTAGGCATAGTTAGAGATTAACAACAACAACTAATAATAAAATAGAACAATTAAAACAATACTCAGAATGGCACACAGTTTAAAATGTATGAATTGTTTCTGTCTGGAACTTTCGATTTAATATTTTCAGGCCGTGGTTGACTGCGGATCACTGAAACTGCAGAAAGTGAAACCACAAAGAAGGGGGAACTACTTACCACATTGTGAATATGCTTGGAAAATAATTTACTATTTCTTGCTGGAACCCTGACAGCATCAGTAAGAATCTTGTAGTGTCATCCTACACGTTACCCCTAATACAGAGTATCAGATGGAGAGGTAAGATTTATAACACTTCCAATCCACGGAAGCCTGGTCAACTACTAATTACCCAAGTCTGGGACTGGAGTCCTAGATATCACCACTTCAAACTACATCCCTTTCCTTACCATGTTTTCTTTCTCCTATTACCGTAGGAAGACTGAGTCAGGAAAGACTGACTTTGATTCTCTTAGCTTCACCTAGTTTTCTGGCCCTAGATTAGAATGACTCCATCCATCCTTACCATAACAATACTGGAAACTCCCTCAGGACAAGACCCTTTCCCTTTGTTACAAATATTTGTTAGTGTGTGTGATCACTGCACACTAAATATCTAATAAATTTAATATAGGCATCAAATAGAGAGAGAAGTGCAATGAAGAATTCCACATGTAAAAAGAGAAGACATAGGAACTCAGACAGGGAAAGTTTGTTCTATGGTGATCTTATCAGAGGAAAAAAAAAAAAAAACACTTTTTTCCCGTCATCAAAGATTTGTAATCTGAGCACCTGCTAAAGTAATTCAAAAGGTACAAAACGTATTTGCTATGGTCCCATGGATTTTATCTGCTTTCAAGTTATCTCATTGGAAACAGGATTCAGAACCCTGATTTCCTCATAATTTCTTTCACAATTTTATTAAGACTAAAATTCCATGTGAGTTTAAGCCTACACGTTTATTCTCTTTCTTAAAAGCTTTTCATTTTGCCATTTGATGAATATTGGAAGCGAGTGGATTATCTGGATAAAGAGAATTAGTTGAGGTTTGCATCAGTCAAGAGAGTAAAGCCACCAGAGGCTTTAAGGGAGTGCCTTACAATATAAATAGTCCTAATCTCTTTCAAGCATTGACTTTCAAGAAAGAGAATTTTCTCAAGGCCAGTGTTTTTAATCAGCTAGATCTGCAACAAGATTGAAAGTAATGCTGGTGATAACGGAAGCAAGCTGTGCGGGAGAAAAAGCAGCCAGCGGTCAATGATCTGATTCGCGAGGAATGTTAGAGGCTGGAGAGGAGGGAGAAATTAAGAAGTCTCTCAGATCCCCTAACTACTTCCACCTCTAAGACAGCCATCCAAAGACATCCCCTCCTGAAGTGAAAATGCACCATTTGCACAGGGGCGAGTTATTACCTGGAGGAGGGCACCCAGAGAGATGCTGGGAATGCAGACAGTGCTTTAACAGTCCCAGTGTTTCCATTTGTCATGCCAAGAAGGATAAGTGCCAGCTACAAAACAGGTGGAATTATTCTAGAATGGCTTTGTAGGCAGAAAAGAGAATGGGATATGTGTTTTAGCTGAGATAGGGGTGGAGCAGTTAAAGCAAATAAGATTACAGCAAAATGAGAAGAGAGATGGCTCTGGCCACAAATTTGGGGAGCCTGCATTCTCAGTGTCAGTGGCCTGGACCCATGTTTTTGCACCTTCTTTTCTCCTAGAAGAAAGAAGGAAAGTGTTTTAGAAGTGGCCATCTTTGGTGAGGAGAGGAAAGATTGTTTTGTTCAGTTATCATGCGATTAAAAAGGAAAACAATAAAGGAAGTAAATGCCTCTATAATTATTACAGATATATTTTCTTGAATGTGTGGGATTTTTAAAAAATGTTTTCCTTGAGCGTCTCCACAAAAAGGAAAAGAATTTTCACTGGGAAAAGAGGAACACATAGACAAAATCACTTCAGATCCTGCATGTGATTTGCCTTTGAAAACACCTAAGGAATAAGCCACAGACCCTCGGGCAAGATTGTTACACAAATATTCCTCTATCCAGGTCACTTGTTAGCAGATGTAAAATGCACCCTGATAGTCACTACTTTTGACAATTCCTAACTTATGTTTTGGGCTTTCAGGAAGAAATTTGTTCAGAGTCTTAACATGGAATGTCTTGAGTGTATAGAAGCAGTTCCCACTGCAGTGTCGCCACTGCTCCCTGGGTCATGCTAACCACAACAGAGTCACCATGCCCAGGGGAGCCACCAAGGAAGGCGACAGTCTGAAGGCTCCTGCCCTAAAGACTTGGAGTCAGTGGATTTCAAGAAATGATTATTGGACAGGAAACTGCATTGAAAAACCAGAATGTACTGAGGACTATTCCAAGCACTGAGAGATGTTATCAAAAAAAAAGTTATTTCCTCTGGTTGGAACACTTTTCTCTTTTTTTTTCTTTGTTTTGTGAATTTTTATCTATCCTTCGAAGTGCACCTTCACCTCACTTTCCCTGCCAAGACTTTCCCATTCCCCATTGGCTAGGTCAGATGCTTCTGACCTGGGTAACTAGCTAGCTACTCATTTTACTTTCTGATCTTCCCTGCTGCACTGTAAGTTCCATGAGGACATGGATGGAGTCTTTATTTCCATGTATGCCAAGTGCCTAGCAGAAGAGTCAGCAAACTTTTTTTGTACAGGGCCAGATAGTAAATATTTTAGACTTTGTGGCCATACGGTGTCTGTCGCAACTATTCAACTTGGTTGTAGTACAAAAGAAGCCATAGGTAACGTGAGCAAATGACTGTGGCTATATTCCAGTAAAACCTTATTACAGAAACAGGCCATGAGCTGGATTTGTTCTGTAGTCTATAGTCTGCTCACTCTGGCTTAACACAACGCCTGGCAAAAATAATAATAATAATAATGCTTTAGCAAGAAACCTTTTTAAAAATATACTCTGAGTTGATGGTTGTCTATGGAGAGAGAGAAAAGAGGATGTGTTTGAGAGCTTTTTGGTGATTTGATATAAGAGAGTAAGGAGTAGAAAGCAAGGCCAAATTCCTGGCTTAAACAACTGGCCTTACAGAGAAGACCTTTCTGTAAAAACAGTGGAGCTGGGTATGATCAGCAGGAGAGGAGAAGGAGAGATGAGTTACATTTGGAGCATACAGAATTTGAGAAATCCATGATGTACTCTATAGCAATGGCTCTCAAAGTTTGCGTGCATCAGAATCACCTAGAGTACTGGTGAAAACACAGATTCCCGGGCCTCAGCTCCAGAGTTTCTGATTCTGAGTTACGGCTCAAGAATTTGTGTTTCTGTCATATTTCCAGATGCTGCTGAAGTTGCTGGTCTAGGGATAATCCTTTGGGAACAACTTTCCTAGAGAGATGTGCCTGGGTTTTTATTTTGGTGTCAACAATTTTGAGAGTGAAGGAAATAGAGAGAGAGCCAAGAACAGAATCTGGGGATACCACAGATGTGACAAAACGCATACTATTATCCCTCCAGCAAATGATGTAGAGCCCTTTGAGACTAAAGCAAAATTCCTTTTGTTCTCCTCCTGCCAGACCTGCTGTGATGAGGAGCCGTGTTGTCGGTTCTGCCTTCATCCAAACCTTGACTCCTATAGTGTCTCCTTGGATCTCCTGGTGTAGAACCAAGCTCATTTGGTTCAATCCTACCAGGTCCATCTCACATTGTTTTTCTCTCTCCCTGTGGCCCCCACACAAATCTACATATTGATTTTCAACATCTGAGCCTTCTTTATAGCTGGCCCAGCATTCCTGGCACACCCCAGGCTTTCCCACTCAGCCCAGGAAGGCCACCATCTATAGGCAGAATTAAGAAGAAATAGACATTGGTTTAAACAGCTCCATTCCCACCCAGTAGCAGAAAGATGAAGAAAAAATATTGGAAAGATGTCAACCTAGAGGAATATAAGAAAAGGTCTCAAGTCTCTGAAACTTCAAGCTCTGTGGTTAATATTTGCGGGAGAAGTTTCTTGCAAATCTTTTTTCTACTAAAATCAGGGACATCTCTCAGGCCTAGACTTTCCTCCATATTTTCCTTCCTTTCCTTGTAGCATTTCCCCCTACTCTCCTTATTGTAACTATTACGGTTGTTAGTACTCACAATTATATTGATAGTCACTATTCATTGAATGCTTACTGTAAAATACTTTATGTACATTTTCTTGTTTTGTCCTCAGAACCACCACTGAGGAAGGCGTTTCTATCTCCATTTCAGAGAAATACAGAGAAGCTAATTAACTCTCTCAGGATCAAATTTTTAATAGGCAAATAGTGAGAAAATTTAATTGCAGACTTGACTGACACCAGAGCCTATCTTCATGACCACTTCAGTACCCCAGATTTCCATTTTTCTTCCTGCAGTCCTCAAAGAAAAATGCACTGATATGTCATTTTTAAGGACTTTGCTGCTGTTGTGGATATAGATAGGGTATGACAAGTTTTGCAAGGTTTAAAAATTGGAAAAAAAAAAAAAAAAAAAAGGCTTTTTTCCAAGATAGCTCACCAGAGAGTTTTGGTGCTAGTCCTCCTCATAAAAAGAGACCAGAACAACAGACAAATATATTTTGACTGGAATGACTGAGGAAATACACTGCGGAGCACCAGGAGGGTGATGCGATCCTTGTGAGGTGCAGAAGACAGGAACAGCACCATAGAGAGCAGAGCAGAGCATCCAGCCTCTGCCCCACTGTAAGTACTGGCTTGGAATCAGACAGAGAGAAGGAAAGCTGAAAAAGAACCCAGCTGTCTCCAAGGCTGCCACAAACACCAGTGATCCCCACCACAAGAGAGTCCCCCAGTCTTTTTGGGACCCAGGCTCAGTCAGAGAGTAGCTGGGAAGTTAGAGTAGCTGCACAGTCTCATAGTGGAAGCCCAAGGAGATTAAAACTCCTCTTGCCCTAAGTAGTTGAGATGCAGCACTGTCTTGGAACTAAACACATGGCAGCAGTGTGCCCTGCCCCAGAACCAGTGAGACTGACTTCCTTTGTGCAGAAACTCTGCCCACATTCTACTGTGTTCACACGGGTGCTGGTGGGATCATGGTGCAGGCTGCCTGGAGCCTAGGACAGACAGAAAGACCAAGCCCCCAGCATCTGAACCCACAAAGAACCCCCTCCCCCACAGGCAGGCAGGCTGACCAGCTGACTGGAAGAGCTGCCAAGATGCAGTTGTTCCCCACATTTGCAACTCACCCTGTGCAGCTCATGGAGCCACCAAACCCACGGGTGCTCATACCAGCCCATAATCAGCTCAGGGGCAGCCCACCTCCCCCTGTGACCTTCCATATGTTTGCAGGAGGGCTGGAAGGACCACAACCCTGGCTGCCTGGAGCCTAGGTCAGAAAGAGGGACCAAGACCCTCGCATCTGAGCCCACAAGACACTCCTTTCCCTCCCCTCCCAGGGCAGTCAGGCAAACCAGTTGGGCAGAGAAGCCACCAGTAAGTGATTATTCCCTGCATCCACGTGCACCAGCACCACACATCCCATCAATAGCCAGCCTAGCAGTGGTTATTCCTCCACCCACAGCCCTCCACAGTTCTAAACAGCTGCTGGGTCCTGAGGCATCCATGCAGGCTTGCTCAAGACTCAACAGCCAATCCAATGGCCCTCTACAGAGCTGCCAGGACCTGCTGCAACAGTCTACACTTGCTCACTGACTGACAGTATATCACCCCCCCCCCCAACAAGAAACCCACACCAACAATAAACTGCAAAGGGCCGACCACCTAGGCCACAAAGATACCCACAGACAATTCCAAGATTGAATATAGTTGAAGAAGTGGCAAGAAGGCTTCACTACTGCATGCACCCAAATCCAAACTTAAAATGGCAATCCCAACTGTCAATATGGAACACTTCTACAAGGAAAGAGTCTCTCTCTTCAAAAACCACTCCTAGAATAAAGGAAGTGATTAAACCACTGGATGTCCAGACATCAATGCAGAGTTACAAGAAGCGTGAAAAAACAGGGAAATATGACTGCCCCAAAAGAAGACCACGACTCTCCAATACCAGACCTCCTACCACAGGAAACCACAAATCACATGAAGAGGAATCTCAAACAGCAATACTAAGGAAACTCAAAGTACTGGATGAAAAGATAGGTAGAAATCACAGTGAAGTAAAAAAGAAAATCCAGGACATGTCTAAGAATTTCAATCAAAAGAAACAATTAAAAAAAAAAAAAAAAAAAAAAACAGGCAGAAATATATACACACCCAACTTCTAAGGGGAGAGATAGACCCCAATACAGTAATAGTTAGGGAATTTCACAGGCTACTCTCAGCAATAGATAGATCATCTAGACAAAGAATTAGCAGAGAAATATTGGATTTAAATGCACTTTAGACCAAATGGACTTGACAGACATATACAGAACATCTCATCCATTCTCCTCAATAGCACATGGATCATTCTCCAGAATAGGCCATACATTAGGCCACAAATTAAGTATCAACAAATTGACGATTGTAATCATATCAATTATATTATCAGACCACAATGGAATAAAGTTAAAAATTAATAGCAAACAAAACTTTGGAAACTATACAAGTACATGGAAATTAAACAACATTCTCCTGAAGAACCAATGGGTCAAAGAAAGAATAAAGTAGAAAATAAAAAATTGCTTGAAACAAATAAAAATACAAGCACATATTACCAAAACCTATGGGATAGTGCAAAAGCAGTACTAAGAGGAAAGTTTATTGCAAGAAGTGCTTACATCGAAAGAATAGAAAGACTTCAAATAAATGACCTAATGCTATACCTCAAAGAACTAGAAAAACAAGAACAATCCAATCCCAAAACTAGTACATGAAAAGAAACAATTAAGATCAGAGCAGAACGAAATGAAATAGAGACCAAAAGAATGATACAAAAAATCAACAAAACAAAAAGGTTTTTTTTTTTTTTGAGAAGATAAATAATACAGACAAACCACTGGCCAAACTAAAACAAAGAAAAGACCCACATAACAAAAATCAGAAATGAAAAAGGAGACATTACAACCAATATCAGAGAAAAGCAATAAATCCTAAGAGATTATTATGAACAACTATATGTCAACAAATTTGAAAACCTGGAGGAAATGGACAAATTTCTGGACACATACAAACTACCCAGACTGATCCAAGAAGAAATACAAAACATGAAGAGACCAATTAATGAGCAATGAGATTCAAGCAATAAACAGCAGTCTCCCAACAAATAAAAGCCCAGGACCAGATGTCTTCACTGCTGAATTCTACCAAACCTTTAAAGAAGAATTAATTTTGATCCTTTTCAAACTATTCTAAAAAAATGAAACAGAGGCCATTCTTCCAAACTCATTCTATGAGGCCAGAATCACCCTGATAGGAATATCAGACAAAGACACAACAAAAAGAAAAAAAGCTACATAACAACATCCTTGATAAACATAGTTGCAAAAAGCCTCCACAAAATATTAGCAAACAGAATACAACAGCACATCAACAAAACTGTACACCATGATCAAGTGGGATTCATCCCAGGGATGCAAGGATGGCTCAACACATGCAAATCAATAAATGTGATACACTGATACACCACATCAACAAAAGCAAGAACAAAAACCATATGATTATTTCAACAGATGCAAAAAAAGCATTTGACAAAATTCAGCATCCCTTCATAATAAAGACTCTCAACAAATTAGGTATAGAAGCTGTATTAGTCCATTTCTGTTGCTTGTAACAAAATAACTGGAACTGGGTTATTTATAAAGAAAACAAAATTTGTTGCTTATAGTTTCTGAGGCTGGGAAGTCCAAAGTCCATCTGGTGGTGGTGGCAACAGTGACCCAGGAGTCTCACATTGCAACATGGTGAAAGCAGAGAGAACAGAGAGAGAGATAGACTCTCCTTGTCCTTAAAAGCTCTCAGAACCATACCCCTGACCACCATTTTTAATCCATTCACTACTGCATGGTCCTACAATCCAATCACCTCTTCAAGGCTCCACCTTTCAATTACCAAAATAGGATTTCCCACCCTCTTAACAGTCACAGTGGGGGCTGAGTTCCCCATGAAATTTGGGGAACACAATTCAAGCTTCAATGAGTTTTGGATGGACATAATTCAATCCACTACCTTCTGCCCCTGGCATCCCCAAAATCATGTCTTTTCACACGCAAATACTTTCATTTCATTCCCAAAGTCTTAACTTGTTTCAACTCAAAAGTCCAAAGTTCAAAGTTTGATCTGTGAAATCAATATAAGTTACCAACCTCCAAGATACAATGGTGGGACAAACATAGGGTACATTTTCCCATTCAAAAAGGGAGAAATAGGCCAAAATAAAGATGTATAAGGTCCCAAACAAGTACAAAACCCAGCAAGGCAGGTATTAAATCTCAGAGCTACTGAATCAGGTACTTTGATTCCATGTTTTACCTCCTCTGCACACTGGTGTGGGGGGTCAGGTCCCCAAGTCCTTGGGGAGCTCTGCTCCTATGGCTTTCCTGGTCTCAAGCTACACTTTAGCTCTCCCAGGCTGGTGTTCCACTCTGGTAGCTCCACAGGTCTGAAGTCTCCATGGCAGTCCTGCTCTCATGGCTACACTAGGCATGGCGCTTTGGGGTTTCTCTGCTGCAACTCTGACCCCACATTTCCACTCAGCATTGCTTTAGTGAAGGCTGTCTGTGGTGACTCCACTCCTGTGACAGATCACTTCCTGGGCCTCCAAATTTTTCCATACATCCTTTGAAATCAGGATGGAGGCTCCCAAGCTTTCAGAGATCTGGCATTCTGTGAGTCTGCAGACCTAACACCACATGGAAACTGCCAAGTCTTCCAGCTTGTATTTTCCCAAGCAGCATATCCAGCCACATCTTGGGCCAATTTAGCCACAGCTTGAGCAGCTGAAGCAGCTGAAGTGCTAGTGCTGGAAGCAGCTTCCTGAGGTGGCCCTGGGGAGTATGCCTGTGGAGGGCACCTCAGCCCTGTTCCCCAAGATCATTCTGTCTCCCTAGGCCTTTGGACCTAAAATGGAAGGGTGGGCCTCAGAGCTTCTGCAATGCCTTCAGGGCCTTTTTCTCTTTCTCTTGATAATCCCTTATTTTTGTACTAATCTTCTTAGTACCACTGAATTTTTCTTCTGAAAATTCTCTCTACTTCTCTACCACATGGCCAGGCTACAAATTTTCCAAATCTTCACACTCTGCTTCCCTTTTAAATTCTGGCTTTATGTCATGCCTTTGCTGCCATAACTCAGTGTAGGCTATTACAAGTAGCCATGCAGCTTCCTTAATGCTTTGCTGCTTAGAAATTTCCTCTACCAAATACTCTCATTCACAACTCCTAAGTTCCAACTTCCACAAAGTCCTAGGGCTTGGGCAGAATGAAACCAAGTTCTTTGCCAGTTCACAGCAAGGGTGATCATTGCCCCAGTTTCCAATAAACTCCTTCTTATTTCTGAGACCTAATTAGAATGGTCTTTACAGTCCATATTTCTCTCAGAATTCTGCTCACCAACAGGTAACCAGTCTCTAAGACATTCCAAACTTTCCTTCATCATTTTGTCTTCTAAGTCTTCCAAACTCTTCCAACCTTTGCCTGACAACCAGTTCCAAAGCTGCTTCCACATTTTCAAGTATTTGTTATTGGCAACATACCACTTCTCTGGTAAAAATTTTCTATATTAGTCTATTTCTTATAACAGAATACCTGGAAATGGGTTGTTTATAAAGAAAATGAAATTTATTGCTTACAGTTTCTGAAACTGGAAAGTCCAAAATTCATCTGGTGGTGTTGGCAACAATGACCCAGGGGTCTCATATTGCAAGATGGTGGAAGCAGAGAGAAAGAAAGATGCTACTCTCTCTTCGTTTAAAACCCTCAGAACCATGCCCCTGACTACCATTTTTAATCCATTCACTACTGCACAGTCCTACAATCCAATCACCTCTTCAAGGCTCCACCTTTCAATTACCATAATAGGATTTCCCACCCTCTTAACAGTCATAGTAGGGGCTAAGTTTCTAATACATGAAATTTGAGGAACACAATTCAAGTTTCAGTGAGTATTGTGGGAACATAATTCAATCCACTACAAAAGGAAAGTATCTCAACACAATAAAGCAATACATGACAAACCCACCCCCAAGATCATCTTGAATGGGGAAAAACTGAAAGCTTTTCCCTGAAGAATGGGAACAAGACAAGGATGTCCAGTCTCACCACTCCTATTCCACATAGTATTGGAAGTATTAGCCAGAGCAATCAGGCAAGAAAAAGAAATAAAGGGCATCCAAACTGAAAAAGGTAAAGTCAAATTGTCCCTGTTCACAGATGATATGCTCCTAAATATATAAAAACCTAAAAACTCTACCAAAAAATTCTTAGAGCTGATAAATGAATTTAGTAAAGTTGTAGGATACAAAATAAATACACAAAAATCAGTAGCATTTTTACACACCAACAACAAACAAGCAGAAAAAGAAATCAAGAATGCAAACCCATTTTCAATAGCTACCAAAGGAATAAAATACGTAAGAATAAATTTAACCAAGGAGGTAAAAGATCTCTACAATGAGAGTTACAAAAACTGCTGAAAGAAATTAAGGAAGACATGAAAACATGGAAAGACATTCCATGTTCATGGTTTGGAAGAATTAACATTATGAAAATGTCTATACTATCTAAAGCAAGGTACAGATTCAATGCAATCCCCATCAAGATAACAATGACATTCTTCACAGAAATAGAAAAAACAATCCTAACATTCATATGGAACAACAAAGCACCCCAAATAGTCAAAACAATCCCAAGCCAAAAAAAAAAAAAAAATCCCAGAGACATTACACTACCTTACCTCAAATTATGCTATGCAGCTATAGTAACCAAAACAGCATGGTACTGGCATAAACACAGACACATGGACCAATGAATGTAACATAATAGAGAACCCAGAAATCAACCTACTACTTACAGCCAACTGATCTTTGACAAAGGCATTAAGAACATATATTAGGGAAAGAACTGCCTCTTAAGCAAATGGAAAACTAGATATCCATTTGCAGAAGAATGAAACTAGATCCATACATCTCACCATATGCCAAAATCAACTCAAAATGGGTTAAAGATTTACATATAGGACCTGAAACTAGAAAATTTCTAGAAGAAAACATAAGGAAAAGACTGCAGGATGTAGGAATGGGCAAAGATTTTATGAATAAGACCCCAAAAGTACAGGAAACAAAAGGAAAAATAAACAAATGGGATTATATCAAACTAAAAACCTCTGCACAGCAAAGGTAACAATCAACAGAGTGGAAAGACAACCTACAGAATGGGAGAACATATTTGCAAGCTATAAATCTGACAAGAGATTAATATCCAGAACACACAAGAAATTCAAACAACTTAACAACAAAATAAATAAATTAATAATAATAATAATAATAATCCAATTAAAAACTTGCAAAGGAGGAGCTGAAAGATATTTCTCAAAAGAAGATATACAAGTGGCCAACCAACATATGAAAAAATGCTCAACATCACTAATCATCAGGGAAATACAAATCAAAACCACATTGAGATACCATCTCACCCCAATTAGACTGGCTATTATCAAAAATACAAAGAATAACAAATGCTGGCATAGATGTGGGGAAAGGCAAACACTTATACTCTGCTTGTGGAACTGTAAAGTATTACAGCTGTTATGGAACACAGTATGGAGGTTTCTCAAACAGCTACAGGTAGAACTACCATACGATCCAGTAACCCTACTGCTGTATATATATACACAAAGGAATGGAAATTACCATGTCAAAGAGATACCTGCACTCCTATGTTTATCACAGCTCCATTTACAATAGCCAAGATATGGAATCAACCTAAACGTCCATTGATGAATGACTGGATAAGGAAAATGTGGTATATGTACATAATGGAATACTACTCAGCCATAAAACAGAATGAAATTCTGCCATTCACAGCTACATGGATGAGCTTGGAGAAACTTATGTTAAGTGAAACAAGCCAGGCACAGAAAGAGAAATACTACATGTCCTCTCTCATAAGTGGGAGTGAAAAAAAAAGAAAGAGAGAAAGAAGGAGAAAGGAAAGAAGTTAGAAAGGAAGGGAGAAAGGAGGGAAGGAATGACAATCACAATGATGTGTTGAACTTTCAAAAGGAAAGAACAGAGATGTGGTTGCTAGAGGTGGGAAAGGGTGAAGGGGAGAGGGGCTAGCAAGAAATTGGTTCATAGACACAAGGAATGGTTATATTTTGTACTGATGAACACACTAATTATCCTGATTTCATCATCATACATTGGACCAGGTATTAATATTCAACTCTGAACCTCACACATATGTTTAATAAATAATCTTTCAATTAAAAAGAAATAAAAGCAGGTTAGACTTTCTCAAGTACATTATTAAATTACTAAGCTCTTCTTTCTCTTACTGCATCAATTAAAAAAAATTTTTTTTCTGTATATCTTGGAGCTATCCAAAGCCATTTTAAGAATATTTATCTCATCTTATCCATTCATTCATTAATAGAAATTTATGTTGGCTTCATGTCTTATCCGATTGTGAATAACTCTTCAATAAACTTGGGAGTGCAGGTATGTCTTTGGGGAAAAAAAGTTGAGAAACTATTTTAAAGTATTCAAGATCCTGATTAATAGCAGGATGCAATCTTATAGATATGGAGGTACAGTTAGAAGTCTTACCTTATGGTTTATTGCTAAGGAAGGACTTCACCAAAACTTCTCCACCCCATCACCACATCATTATGATTCTTGCCTAAAAGAGAGGAACAGGCTGACTACATCATAAAAGAGTCCTTCTCTTAGCACTTTGAAAATAGGGGTTGGAAAGGGGAATTGCGTTCAGTTTGATGAGATGCCAGTCATATCTATAAGTGATGATGCCAGTTCATTACAAGGACAACTATGAACAATAGATGCATGGTCATCTTAAGTATTTATCAGCATTCCAGCACTTCCCACCCCAGAGTGAATAACATTCACGCCAGGGAGCCTGAGCAGTCACACAGCACTTCCTCTGTGAAAACAATAGGCAGAGAAAATTATTGCTCACCTGGTATTTATAGACCCCATGCAGTTAGGCAGACATCGGTGACTAGGTCTAGGCAATGTGCTGTGTTCTGGGAAAAGCACCTAAGATACAGCAGACAACCATCCAGCTGCCTCTTTTATTGCCTTTGGGACCATAGAAGTCACATGCTGTAAGTGGCATAACCCCAACGTAGAGTAGCCTGGATCCCTGAGTCACTACAAGGAGGAGAGCTGTCCTGGAGGGTCCCTCAATCGTGGGTGGACTTTGTATGAGTGAGAAATAATTTTGTTGTTATTTGTTAGTGTGGATTATTTGTTATTGTAGCATAGCACAGCCATCTAAACTAACGTCAGTGCTCTTATTAGTACTGAATGTATTTATTGTGCTGGGTCAAATGAAGTTTTCTGTTTGCTCCACAATATATCGTTACTCTTAGTTGAAAGAGATTGTAGGTAAGTCCAGAGAAGGAAATAAAACCCAAAAGTAAGAAGGAAAATGTTTTAAGAAATATCATTCTAACATGCTAATAATATTAATTTGATCATCACAGACTGTACACAAATACTGAGAGTCAACTCCATACCCTATAAATATGTATAAATAAAAATAAAAAAGAGTTACCATTCTGAAGAGAGAATGCTTAATTCATATAGACAAACGCAAAGAATATAAATTTTAAATGAAAAACTGTAACTCAAAAAAAACCATGATATGAAAGGCCTGGGAGCAGTATTGGATGATGTAAGCCCTGAGGGTTCAGAGAAGTATGCATTGCGTCGTTTACTAAATGGCTTTCTTATTTTAAACACATCAGGAAGAAGCACGGCAACACTTGAACAAAGGCAAAAAGTGGTAATGGTGGAGATTTGGAGGAGAAAAGTGGCTTAAACATTTGTCACACATAAAAACTAAAATAATGCATTTAAGAGAGATTTTTCCGTGAAATATATGCAGCACGGGCTTTCAAAGACCAGATGAAGGCATGCAAGCTGAAGAGGGGAGACTGAAGCAGAGTGCATTTTAGCCATCAGTCTTGAAGGTGACAGAGATATGAACAACGGTAGTTAAGTGTGTATCATAAAGAATGTGTTACCATCTCTGTAGCAAAAGACAAATGGCCTGATCACCGGTAAGAAATTCAGGAGAATTTGTGGATGAAAAACTTTCCAACCTAAGGGACAAGGACAGTGAGCCCATATATAAACAGTTGGCAGCCCTATTCTGTCTCCTTCTCCATCCGTCCTGTTTCACCATTCTGTGTGTGTGTGTACATGCACACATAAATTCCTGTTGCCAACTGATATAAGACAATTGATCATTCACAATTAGTAGGTTCCATATGGTAAAAAAAAAAAAAGTTCCAATAGTAGAGGCAGGTCAGATTACACTACATACAAGGCTAACGAATGAAATTTGGTTGTACATAAAAACATTTATTGGCAAATAAGCATGCAACTTATTCTGTAAGTTTCATGTTAGTATTTTAATCCCACCTGTGTGAAAAATTTGATTGAGGCAAATGGAACCAATATTCTAGCAGCAGGATTCAGTGTGGCAACAAGTATGCTCAAAATCAGTGGGTATATAACAGACCATTTCAAAATCTGGTCTCATTCCCCTTTACAAAAGTTAAACACCACCTGATTTCTGCATTCTTACAGCCCATGCCTGCAAAAGCAGGAAAGCCTGAACACTACTTCTATTATGACTCCTGTCAGCGACAAAAAATAATTTCTAATACCCAGTATGCTAGTCAGCAAAGTCTCTGATGTTAATCAGACATAGGAACATTACAGATAAAGACAATATATATATATATATATATGTATATATATATATATTTATACACACATACACACATACACATGTATATAAAAGTCTGTTTAGCTCAGTTGGTTAGAGCTCAGCCTTATAACACCAAGGTCACGTGTTCGGATTCCAATACAATCCAGATGCAAAAAAGATAGATAGATAGATAGATAGATAGATAGATAGATAGATAGATAGATAGATAAGATAAAGACAACTGAAGTGCATGCCTTTGGAAACTGATTAGAAGTTTTAAGATGCTAGCTATCCCTGTAGTATGCTTTCTCAGTTAGGCCAACTGGTCTCTACGTTAATACAACACACACATTCATATATTCACGCTGTCTGTGCTGAAGTATTTTAAAGGATCATAAGAGATACAACATAACAATTCCAATACATGGAGATGGATAAGGGGTACATTTCAGGAAAAAATATGGAGAGAGAGTAACTATCGCATATTGAAAAAAAATTTTTAATGAACATTTAAACCACCAATCACCACGTTTTCTCAATTTTTTAAAAATCCTATTGGCAAATGGTACCCCTATTGAAGTTAGATAGAACCCTGCAGGCTAGACTTCTTTTGCCTATGGAATATAGGTTGAGAGAAAAGATAAACACCCCTCCATTGGCTGCCTTCTCTGTCGTGTAGTAGTGTGTGTATGTGACCTCCAGGGTCAGTGCATCAGTCAAACTCTTGTTCTGCTACTTATTAGTTAGGACTCTGGGTATATTAATTAACTGTAGTTTACAATTTCGAGATGGGGATAATAACTTTCATGGATCCTGGGAAGATTAAATAAATTAACACATGTAAAGTATTTAGAAGAATACCTGAAACATAGTAAGTAGCGCATACCTATTGTTATTGATATTATTATCATAACCTTAGCATCCAAATTCTTTATATTTTCCTTCACTATAGATGTGACTGAGAATCCTGGGGATAATAATGACTATTTCATAGAATTCAGTGTAAATCCTACTTCATAGAATTTCATGTAAATTAAATGAAATAATGTACCTGGAGCCCTGGAATACAGTGACCCACTAAGGGAGAACAAAATGATGATGAGTAAGGTTACCCACAGAACTGTTTAAGTTGTAGTTGCTCTATCCAATCCCTGGAAATTCACCAGCAGGCCACAAACCCCACTTTCCTAAATGATGATGTCCTAGAGAAAAGCATCATAACCTGAAGGTACACAGAGATTCTGCCTTAGGAAACTGCATGCCTCCCCCACTTCCCCACCCCCAGTGTACCAAAATGAGCACTGGTGGAGTGGGGGCTAAGGGAAGAGTGTGCTCCTTAGCATTAAAAGTGGTAGAAGCTTTAAATAGCCGGAAGTGAGAAATGTAAAAGTTTAAACCCCAAAATGGTACTGATACTTAAGTAGAGCCACATCAATTTCACTTTAGTTGAATGCATTTGAAAAGCTAAACTGATAATCCCCTGAATATTTTCAGTGCGTGCTCTCTCATTCAGAATTTTTAATCCACTCTCCTAGATCATTATGCAAGTGTTTTGTGCCATGGGAAATTCTGATCTTAGTTGATGAAGTATTCAGTCACCTATAATCTTGTGAGAGCCACATTTGATGGTAATTGCAATTTATGGAGTAACCTGGAATGAAGGACACAATATGCTGAGTCTGAGAGCTGAGGTAATTGTGTTTTTACTTCAGATCAGCAGAAAATTCGAAAATGGGAATGTCTTTTGAGCATTTTTTCCAATTTCATTTTCTCGGTTTTTATCAACTATAGTCATTAGGGAATCACTGAAAAAAAAGATAAGAGCTCTGCAAGTTGACTTAGAGAATCTGCATAGAAAAGAGAGAATAAACAATGTATAATTAGTAAAAAGCTATGAATAAAGCAAGGCAGGCTTAGCATAGTCGAAACAATGCTGAATTGGCATGGAGGAGCTTTAAAGTTTAAAAAGGCCACCCCTAAAGTGTTGGGAGACCTTCCTTAAATTTCTCACTTCTCTCAGGGACGCTTTTTCTTAATCAGTTAAAATTTGAGAATCCAAACAAGTTACCATTGAGATGTCTTTCATCCCTATAATTCTATTACTATAGAATATGCAGGCAATTGGTACACTGCTAATACAATAGTACATGAATTATGTAAGGCTGTTGGCAATAAGTGTTCAATTCTTTAAATGTCTTAAAACATTTGTTTCTCTGAAGCATTAATTATACTTTCTGTCTTGCCCAAAGTATCCTTTTTCTGCATGGTGTCCTGCAATTCTCTTTCCACATCTCACACTTATCACATTGAAATCCAGAGATCAGTTTGTCTTACGCACAACTATTATCAGTTCTTGCAATTTGTGGATCATACCTATCTCACCTGTTTTCCCAGTGCTCAGGAAAGTTCTTGGCATTTAAAGTGATGTGGAATGATAGACTGAACAAAGGAATGACCAAGTGCATAAATGGATGAATGAGTGATTTAATATCAATGAGGAAGGAAGTAAACAAAGAGAAACTGAACACCAAATAATTCACTACAATTCAGCATGAAAACTTATCTTCAAGCTCCTATTTCATGAGGCGCTAGCAAGATACTGTGCAGCATGGTTTGTACAGCACTTGTTTTAACTGACAGCACCAGCATTCAGTGAAAATGACAGTGAGCTTCATTATCTTTCAGACGTAACTGTTTTGCAAAGCTTATTACCATTAAACAGCCTTTTAAAAACACCTACCTGAGTAGGAATGGAGTGTACACGTAAACCAAGACTTTATCATCCATCTCAGGGATCAGAACACTATTTTCCATTGGCCAAATCCACCTTACGGTCTGCTTACCTTATTATTTTTGTAGAGTCTGTAATCTAAGAATGGTTTTTACATTTTTAAATGTTTGGGAATAAATGCAAAAAAATAATATTTCATGGCACATGGAAATGATCCAGTGTCCATAAATAAAGTTTTACTGAAACACAGCCATGCTCATTTATTTACTATTATATGGCTGCTTTACTGTCAGAACAAACTGTATGACCCACTAATCCTAAAATACCTACTATTTAGTCCTTTATAGAAAAAATTGGCCAGACCTGCCTTATCTGATGGTCAAAATTCCCTTTGTACTATCTTTTTTTTTTTTTTTTTTTTTTTTTTTTTGTCTTTTTCGTGACCAGCACTCAGCCAGTGAGTGTACCGGCCATTCCTATATAGGATCCAAACCTGCGGCAGGAGCGTCGCCGCGCTCCCAGCGCAGCACTCTACCAAGTGCGCCACGGGCTCGGCCCCCTTTGTACTATCATAATTTACATACAGAGATGGCATTGTGTTCAGGAGAGCTGCTTCAACTTCCAGTGGACAGTTGAGGTACCTGCAAAAAGTTGGAGCAGTTTCAGTGTCACTTCTTTCATCTTTTTTTTCTTGTGGAAGCAGAGAATGTGCTAAAGAAGATGATAATTACTCTAACAAAGTTTATTTTTTCCAAGTCATTTTTATGACATTTAAACGGCAAACAATTGTGAGCAATTACTTTCTTTAAAATAATACATTTTCACTTAACACATATAAGTTTATCACATTTTTACTTATTCATTCTACATTTTCTTTTAATCCACAATGACTTACCAAGATCTTTCCATTCTTAAGCAAAAATCTGATAGATATGTTTTTTTTTTAATTCATAAATTATCAGAAAATTCATAAAGTATCATTACACTGCCTGTGAATTTTGCATAATGATAAAACAATGACCAAAAAGAAAAAGAAAAAGAAAAAACCTATTCTCTAAAGGAAGAAGGTAACTAAAGAGTTAGTTCCCTTAAGCCCTTTTTCTCAAATTGTATCTTGGGGGTAAACTATTAAAAAATTATATTGATTAGACTTTTTTTTTTTAATTAGCTGAACTTGCCAATAAAAAGTTATTACTTGCAATGCAAGTCAATGGCAAGACAAGTACAGAAGAGATAGGACATTCCAAATGAGAAAATCACTACTGAAAAAAGAAATTTAGTTTAGATCTATTTGATTATTAGAACCTTCCACAAATAAAAGCCAGGACAATGCAGTATCAAGGACACAGGGACCATAAGAGCTGAATGAAGACAGAAATAATTACCTTCTTGTGTTCTATTTTGGAAGGAAAAAAAAAAAATCACTTTGCTTAAATCATAGCATTAATTCCTTAGAATTCAAACCAACAATTCACAAATTTTGCTTTTGTTGTTATTTTGTTTGTGTCTTTATATATATATATATATTTTTTTTTTTTTCTCATAGTTCTGTGTCTCAAAAATGAGAAGAAATCTCCACCACCTTAATTTTCTAAGAATGTTAATTTATTCAGTGGGATCAGAATCACTTATAATAAGTAACTTCCATAAATGATCACACAGTAGAACAACTGTAGTCTGTATATTTAAGAAAATGTTGGCACTGGTAAATGTTTTTGCACATGGGCTAAATTATCTATGTAATGAGCAACGATGATGGGAAAGCAAACCCTTCCCTCCATTTCAAAGAGAGGGTGAGTTGTTATCTTCCTGATTGATGGTGATTAGGCTCTTGGAGCAGATCTGGCTTACATGCTGGTGAATGCCAAATGGCAGAAGGCCATCTCTCTCTACACCCCTTTGCTGGCAGCTGTCTTTGAATGACTTGGAATAAGCCACAGTTTTAGCAGCATGATTCTGGTTCGGTGGCTCAAATTGGTCATTTTCTTACACTTAGATCATCACCCCTACCCAGGCACTAACCTGTCAGTGGTCATAGAATGGTAAATTCAAAAGAAAATAGAGACACATCATGATTTCCTTATTCTTGCTTTCATATCTGGTTGGTAGAAAGCACTCTATTTTAAGACTGTCTTAAAAATTAAAAGCTATTAAAAATAAAGTAGTAGCTACAACCAAGGTATTTATAAAATGTATGCAATAAAAACTCTAACTGTGGTTTTCAATAATTGTATAAAAGTCCAGGTAAATACTTAAATTTAAAAGGAAATTCAATGTGCTTGTCTATGAAACACTGATCAGTACATTTTTATCTTGACAAATGGTTCATTTTTAATTATTTATGATATACACTAATTTGAATCAACCCCAAAAGAATCGTGTGTTTTTTTTAAATACCATGCAAATATAGTCTTAAATCTTGTCAGCATGTCAGGGTGGTGTCAATATTTAACTTGCATTCATTACTCAGAACAATGGATTTAGGAAAAAATATTAAAATGTTAAGTAATCCTAGAACTCTGGAATATTTGGAACAAGAATATTCATATGTATGGTTAAAGAATAATTTCCTTCCACATCAAGTTTTAAAAATTTTCCCACTTACTATACATGTAGGTTAATCATATGGTTATTTAGGAATAACTCACTGGAGCAGCATGCATAAGTGACAGACACATGTCATGTCTCGAGTCTTTAGTTCCTCAGGTTGTTTGTGGATAATGACATGGTTTTAATGCTTCAGGGTTTTTTTTGGGGGGTGGGGGTTAATCAGGTGCTACAAAAGATAATAATTTTCTTATTAGTTTTCCTATTTTGTAAATGTCAATCATGACAATCTTGTGCAAGCACTTGGGTTTTATCATCATGCCCTTCTCTGCTACCTCATTAAGGCATCAGGGATATCTTCAGCATCGCCTTCCATTCTCATTCTTGATTTCATGGGAGGTGAGGATGCTAATCATATCTGTGCAGGTGCATTTTTATAGAGCTGCCAGCAAAATCATTCTGCCCATTCAAGAATATCATCTGTTTATATTTAATGTTCTGTCTTCTTAAAAATAAGAAGTGAGTATCTACCCAATATTCCAAATCTCACCCAGTGATAAATTCTCCAGCACCTTTGTAAGCTCAGGTCTTTCTGAAGGATGCTTTATTATGTCTGTAATGATAGTTGTTTATTTGTTGACCATCACTTTTGTTCACTTGTTGAAGCTCCTATTCTCTTGCTCTCTATTTTTTCCTCTTCTTTTATGTTGGCAGTTGGTTTGAATTACATTACATCTTGTATACTCTTTGATTTTTAAACCTTTTTTTCTCCTTTATTCTTTCTGAATAACCAGGTATAACAAAAATTAACAAAATAAATCTGCTTTCACATCAAGATGTCTATATTTATGTGAAATCAAATTCATGCATTAGAAATTCTTAAGCAATCAACTTTCTGTACATGATTACACACAGTGCAAATGAGAATTTGAAATCAAAGTTAATAGTAATATAACATGAGATCAGCAACTACTTAAGATTAGGAACTATACATTACATCACTGCTAGTTCACTACAGATTCTTATATCTAAGACTGTCAATACATAATTTTGAAGGTGGAAATGGACCTGCCTAGAACTATTCCTAATACAGGAATGTTTTCTTCAGAATGTGGCTACTGTTTTCCCAGGATTTTTTGTATTACCTGTAAACATACTAACAGTGTCTCCTTTTGTCATCAAATTTTTGTGCTTTTGTTGTTGTTCTTTTCAATTTCTGGTACAAACAAATAAATGATAAATGTAGTAATCACCTTCCTCAACAATGTTCTGTGTACCTGTTCATCCCAATGGGATGTTAAGTTTTCTGGGTCATGTCATCCTGTCCCAACATAGATGAAGAATTGTGGGGGTGGTGTTCCCCAAAAGAAACAGTGATGTTTGACGCCAGCCAGCTATTTATACAACTCTGTGTCACTACAGATACATTTTGAAGGCACTTTTCAGAAATCAGTGTATCTTAGGACAGCATGCTCTTCCCCATAAATTCTGGTGCCAAAATGGAAGAGTTACAGGGTTGCAGACATATTTGGGAGCAGATGGTAATACCTACTGCTGTGTCCAAATAGGCTGCTAGGCATATTTATCTGATATGTTTTTGAGCTATGGTAAGAAGCCAACTATCTCTCTTTATTCACCACTCAGGAACACATGCTTTCAAGTAAAGATAACCCTTTCTGTAGAGCCTGCTTGCCAGTTAAAAATAAATAACTAATATACTTTCTGAATTTTTATGTCCCTTCAATTTCAGTCATCACAAAAAGAAGCTATGTTTTGTGGCCCTTTTAATGTTTTCTTCTAAAAGAGTTTCTTTAAAACACATGTATATAAATAAGACCATTGCATATTAACATTATACACTAATTGGAACACATTTTCCCCTGAGTTGCTTAAAATATAGACTTTTCAAATTTGCACTGCTTCCTAACCCTTCGGTATAGCTCTCTCCAACTCTAATTAATTCGCATTGCAAAAGCAATGAGTTTGATCTCAGCTGTAGATGTCACAGTGACTTATCTTTTCAATGAGGTGATAATTGGTGTCTGGTTAATTCTATTCATAGACTGCATGGGCCATAAAAAAAAATAATCCTCACTTCCATTACACAGCATGAAGCTTCCAGTAACATCTATGTTGTTTCCTAGTATAGAATATTTTTATTCTTAAAAACATAATTACAGTTGTAGTAGAAATGTGTCCTATAAGCAAATATCTGCTACCTGCCCGATAGTAACTCAAGTAGACATTGTCCTCCTGCTTTATACATAATCAGTATGGGCTTTGACACAGAAGAAAATGATGTTATTCACCTCCAGAAACCTGCAACCCACCCAGGCAGGCAGAAGTTAAGGTATCACCTTGCGAAATAACTTCTAAAACCTAAGACACATACAGTCCCTAGACGTTTATTCAAGACAGAGATTATTGGCAATACACCGGCAATTTCACGTATTCCAGTTTTTAATTTTTAATATTTTAACACACATGAAAGTACATACACAATCTTTCTCTATGTATTTGTGTATTATGAAGCAAATTTTAAAAAATAGTCATGAACCAGCACCCAAGTAACTAACTACAATATTCCCAACATGGCTGCAAACCACTTGAGTTACTTCTTCCATTACCTGTCCCCAACAAACAGGTACATGACCTGGCTTGTGTTTATCATTTTATTGTCTTTTAAAAATTTTTTTTATCACATTTATACACACATACAATTTTTTCCTTCTTTTCATTTTTATTAAAATGTCATCATATTCTGTATTATTTCACTTGCTCTTTCCAATCAATATTTCTGAGAATTACCCATGCTATGTATGAACAGCATGGTTTGTTCTTTTTTACTGTTACATAAATACTCTGTAGTGTGACTATACCACAGTGTATGTACCCATTCCTTGGTCTATAGACATCACACTTGTTCCCAACTTTTTACTAATATGGATAATACCAACCCTAACATGTTTGTGTATTTCTACTGGTGAACATGAGTAAGAGTCTAGAAGTAGAATTGCTGGCTTGTACAACATTCAAATGATTAATTTTACAAAATATGTCAAAATTTTTTACAGGAAACTTGTCATCGATTTATATTTTCTCCAATAGTATGTAATATCCACATAATTGCCGGGAGTTTATATAAATTATTGGGGACACAATAAACATTATTGCAATGATCATTCTTTTTATCATTAGTAACTTTGCTGATTACATTGCAGATTCTCAGAATTATAATAATAATAATAAGTCTAAGTAATAATAACTAAAAATAAATAATGATGCTGACAATAATAAATCTATTCATGGGACAAAAGAATAGAAGTCACAAGAAAGCACACTGGAATTTTGAGGAAGAGAAAGAAATACAATTTGCAGAGCAGGAGTCATCATGAATGAGTGACCTTGGGGGATAAAAGGTTAATGAGTGTTTGTTAATATTTTTATAATTGCACAAATCTATATAAATATATTTACTTTGATATATATAAATATATTGATATTGATAAAAATTCAACCAATTCTGATAAATAAAAGCCCTTGACCACTGCGTTATCAATTCCCAATTGCAGTTCCCTCCCCAGTGGTAACCTGTTAACAGTTTGGTGGGTAATCTTTCTGAATTTCTACATGTATAATGTTGTATTGTGTTTTTATATACATGGTTTTACACCAAAAGAATCATTAAAGTTTGCTTTCTTTATCTAATAGAGTCCCCCAAATTTTTCCACCTAAGTGCACATAGCTTGACCTCATTTCAAATAACTGATGGATGTACCATAATTTAACTAATCAACAGTTATCCTGTGGGTATTTATGTTCAAACACTGCTGCAAAAAATACACGTGTGCCTTCATGCCTATGAGAAAATATGGCTATAAATTAGATACCTGTAAATAAAATTTCCTGGTCAAATTGGATATGCATTGAATGTTAATAGTTGCTGTCAAATGTTCTTTAAAAAGGATAGACCTGTGAGGATTCAGACATTTATCCTTCTTGCAAACTAGTAATTTAGCCTGTCACACCTTCATAGATGCTGGCAGAAGATACAAAACTCTTGGGTCAGAAATAAAGGACTTTCTCAGTCACAACAGCAGCAGTAGCCAGAGGATCAGCATTTTCTTGTCCCAGTTTTCTAGGTCCAAGTTCCCATAGGGACCTATGAAGAGGGCCAGGAATTACTTAAACATTAGTGGGCTGTTTGACAGAAACCTTGAATTTAGGGAATCTGAATCTTTTATGATTGTCAGCAAGCATGCCTGCCCTACAATCCAAAGGGAAATATCTTTATTATATAAGATAGTACACAAAGCCAACCTTTACTCCTTAGGGAAACACTATCTCTATCTTCAAGTCTCCTCACTATACAAACATCCTTGAAAAGATAGTTCACAACAAAGACAGGACTTCTGCTGACAAGATCTGCAGGAACACAAGACCCCTAGAGAATGGTTTCCCAACAATTTTCTTCAGAGAGGATTTGCACTTACTTCCATAAGGAGCCATGTTGTGCTACTAACCTTTGGTCATTTTAAATCCTTTTGGGGGTTCTTGGCTTAATTCAGGAGTAACAGGTTCAGTCCCCCCAAACTCTTACTTCAGGCCTCAATCTGAATCTCCTAATTGCAGTGCTGATAATACTTTAGCTTTCAAGATAAACCAGTTTTTGCCAAGTTCTTAGTCTCCACGGCAGAGATCAAAAATATGAAATGCCGAGTATGTTTACAAATCAGAGAGCACATCTTTTATGTCTAGCGATCAAGCTCTGCTTGGATCCAGCCAATTGTGCCTTGCATACATGCAAACCAAGTGTTTCCTTATGTTCTGATATTTGGAGAGAAGAGAGAAATCTGTATTTTGATGAGAAGTCACCCAAATTCTAAATATTGCTGAATTAATTCAAGTTGATTAGTAATATTTTCAGCAATATAAGATGCAACAGAGAAACCATGGAGGATAAGTAAAGAGCAGTGGCTTTGACATTTAGAAGGTCTTTGGTGATCTCACTCATCAAAGCTTACCTCAGACATCACCTTAATCTTACAATAAAGGCTTCCATGACATGCCTTCCTACACCCCATTTGTGGTCCCATTCACAAAACTTCCAAAGCATTTTATATACCTCCCCTATTATAGCACAGCACATTGGTTCATAATTTTTTGCCAATTGAGGTAAAATATATTTACTGTCCAAGAGGCAATTAAACCAAAGCTTTTGGGATTAATTCTCCCTACCAACAGAAATCATTTGTATCTTCACCTGAAAAATATAATTTATATTTTATACAGTTTTCTAAAAGTTAAAACTAATTGGGAAAAGAGTCATGGTGCGTAACAATTTCTAATCAATGTAGAAATTAATGCTTGGAAATAATTTTCAACTCTTTGACTTTAACCATACTGTCACATTTTATTCATTAGGTCCACAGTTGTCTCTGGAGGAGTGTTTCTGTTTGTTTTAATAAATTGTATTGTGTATATTTAAGGTATACAACATGATGATATGGGATACATATAGACAGTAAAAAGGTTACTGTAGGAAAGCAAATTAACATATTCATCTCAGAGTTACCCTTTCTGTTTCGTTTTGTTTTTGTAGCAAATGTAGCTAAAATCTACTAATTTAGCATGAATCCCATATACAGTACAATTTTATTACTTGTTGCATTCATGTTGTACATTGGATCCCTAGACTTATTCATCCTACATGTCTGCTACTTTGTATCCTCTGACCTACATCTTCTCATTTCCTGCTCCCTTCATCACCTCTGGTAACCACTGTTTTGTTCTCTATCTCCGTACGTTTGAAATTTTTTCTTAGATTCTGTATATAAGTGATATCATGCAATGTTTTTCTTTCTGTGTCTGTCTTATTTCACTTAGCATAATAATGTCCTCTGGACTCATCTACATTGTGGCAAATGGCAAGATCTCATTCTTTTATAGGGCTGTACAATTTTCTGTTTTGTATATGTACCACAGTTTCTTTTGCATTTGTCCATTGAAGGACTTTTAGGTTGTTTTCATGTCTTGGCTGTTGTGAATAGTGTTGCAATGAACGTGGGAGTGCAGATATCTATACAAGGTGGTGATTTTATTTCCTTTGGACATATGCCCAAAGCAGGATTGCTGAGTCATGTAGTAGTTCTCTTTTTTAATTTCTTTAGAAACCTTCCTACTATCTCCATAATGACTGTACCAATTTACATTTCCACCAACTGGATATTAAAGACTCTTTCCAGAAGGAGGTCACATGTAGGAAAATCACAGAACATTCTGGGTGTCTACACTAGAAATGTTCCTCATCACAAGGAGACCAAGACTTCCTTGGGCCTTGTCTGTGACAAGGTGTGTTTTTTTTTATTACACCACAAATGTTAGTTCTATAGATCAGTTTGGGAAGGATTGACATTTAAACAATAGAAATACATTTTATTTTTGTATGTTGACCTTGTATTCTGCAACCTTAGTTCAAGTAGGTTTTTTATAGATTTCTTCAGATTTTCCATGTAGAGAGTCACATTATAAAGAAAGGCCAATTCATTTCTTCCTTTCCGTTTGTATGCTTTTCATTGTTGTTGTTATTGTTATGAGTTAAGACTTCCAGTATGTTGAATAGGAGTGGTGAGAACAGACATCTTGCCTTATTCCTGATCTGAGAAAAAAATCTTTCAGTCTTTGAACATTTAGTGTGAAGTTAGCTATAGATTTTTTTGTAAGTACCATTTATTTGCAAAAGTATTTTTTTCTATGCCTGGTTGGCTGTAGGTTTTTACCATAAATGGATGTTGATATCAATTGCTAGTTGGTTTTCAAATGTTGAGCCAGCCTTGCATTCTTGATATAATTCTCATTTGGTCACAATGTATTATCAGTTTTATATATGTGATATATTTGATTTGCTATTATTTTGTTGAGGATTTTTACATCTATCATGAGAGACGATGGTTTATAGTTTTCTTTTCCTGTTACGTCTTTAGTTGATTTGGGTGTCAGGGTTAAATTTCCTCTTCTATTTTTAGGAAGAATTTGTATGGAATTGGTATTTTTGTTGTTGTTGTTTTTAGATGTTTCAATTTACTAGGGAAGCCAACTGTGCCTGAAATTTTCTTTGCTTGAAGGCTTCAACGTATAATTCAATTTCTTTAACTAACATATGACTTTCCAGGTGATCTATTTCCTTTTGCATGAACATTGGTACTTTCATGTCTTAAAAAAGGATTAGTCCATATTATCTAGGTTTTTAAATTTATGGCCATTAAGTTGAGCTTAATATTTTTATTATCTTTTTAATGTCTAAGACCTGAGGTAATGTTCTTTCATTCTTGATACTGTGGCTCATATTTTTTTATAGAACTGGCTTTTGGTTTTATTAATTTGTGCATTGTTTTTCTGCTTTCGATATCATTTATTTCTGCTCTTGTCTTTATTATTTCCTTTCTTCAGTTTGTTCTTCTCTTTACAGTTTCTTCAGATGGAAGGTTAGATCATTGATTTGAGACCTTTCTTCTTTTTAATATAAGTATTTTGTCGGGTCCGCCGCCAGCCGACCCAAACAGCCCTTGCCTCGCTATCAGTCTCTCCCTTGGTGTTCCTTCTGGTGGGTGAGTGAATTGCCCGGATTCCTCTTTCCCTCCAGTTCCCGTTGGAAGGAGATGGGGGAAGAGAGCCATGAAGAGAAGTGAGCACAGCCACTGGCCCCAACCAGCCCATTAAAAGACACTCAGACATGGCGGGGGTTCTGTCGAGCAGTTCCGTTTATTATCACACAAGCACTTGCTTTTAAAGGCGAATGGGGAAGAGAGGTTTTTACATCCTCCAATCAGCTTAAAGGTTACGGGAGCATGCATCCTGTCTCAATGCCTAGCTATTGCAATCACGCAGTGTTCACGAGCGCGGAAGCGTGTATTTGGCCAGTAAAGGCTAAGGCAAGGTTCCCACAGATACTCCCACCCTACTTCCTCCTGGCGCCATCTTAGGCTGCCACATTAATACGCCCTTGTGGGCCCATAATTGTGCTGCTTGTAATGTCACTTAAGGTGGCATTAGTTTTTAAGGCCTGACAGTATTTAATGCTATAAATTTACCTCCACATACTTCTTTAGCTACATCTCACAAATTCTGATATGTTGTGCTTTTATTTTTATTCAATTCAAAATGCTTCTAATTTCCCTTGTAAATTCCTGTTTCACCCATAGGTGTTGTTTAATTTTTCAGATACTGGGAAATTTTCTAGATATCTTTTTTATTATTAATTTCTCTTTAAACATGTAATGGTCAGAAAACATTCTTTACATCATTTTAGTTCTTTTTAATTTGTTAAGACTTGTTTTATGGCCCCAAATATGATCTATCATGGGGGAACATTCCTTACGCATTTGAAAAGAGCATGTATTCTACTGCTATTGGAAAGAGTGTCATATTAATACCAATTAGGTCAAGCTGGTTAATACTGTTGTTCAGATTTCCTATGTCTCTACTGATGTTCTGTCTATTCATTCTATCAATTGCTGAACAAAGAGCGTTGAAGTCTCCAACTATAATTTTGGATTTGCTAATTCTTCTTTTGGTTCTGTTAGTTTTTGCTTCATGTATTTTAAAGCTCTGTTGTTAAGTACATGTATACACATTTAGGATTGTTATGACTTCTTGGTGAATTGGCACATTTATCACTATGCAATGTCCCTCTTTATCTCTGTTCTGAAGCCTCCTTTGATATTAATATAGCCATTTCAACTTTTTTTGATTGCTGTTTACACTTCTGCTTCACATTGGTGTTTTTTGCATATTTAATTTGGATCTAGCTATATCCTTATATTTAAAGTTGGTTTTTTGTTAATAACATACAGTAGAGTCAGAGTTTTCTAAAAAAAATACAATCTAAACATTTCTGTATTTTAATTGGGGTGTTTTAGGACATTTACATTTGATGAAATTATCGGTATGGTTGGTTATCATAATTTTTAATTTGTCTCTCTAAACTTCTAAACTATTAATCATCTTTAATACTTAAAGCACATTACATGCAATATGAACTCAGTAGATGTTTATTAATTTTATGTGTCTTAAATGATAATGCTTTTCAGATCCATCATCTTTTTCACTCTACTATGGATTTACTTTAAATATAGTATCTCTAATATTTTCAAATTACAACTTTTTCATATGTTATAAGTGAATAGAATACCTATTACACTTAATTTCTAAATTACATTTTATTTACTTATTTTATGAATACATTTTACTTGTCCATGCAGAATAAGAGTATATCGACCTGTGAATATTAGATTACTTATAATTTACTTGCTTATTACGTATTATAATTTTAACAATAATAATATGAATCAGTTGAAAAAGAGGGGAAAAAGCATACATTTATAAATACCTTGGTTCAGAAATCAGTAGCAGCATAAGGTCATAAATAAAGAATCACCATTTCAATATCTGTGTCTGCTGTAGTTCCCAGTAGTATTATCTGTAGAGAAGAACTTTGCCCTACTATAGAGAATTCTCTCAGCATTTGAAAAGGCACATTATTTCTGAGATGTAGGAGAACATGATAGTGGGTTAACATTAGCATGTTTATGACAAAAGTGAGCCTGGGGTTTTGTTTTCATTCAAAACACTATTAACCTTCCCCATGGCAAATAAAAGTTTAATTTAAGAGTAAATGTTCTAAAGAGGCGTTACTTTCTAACTGGAGGAGAATCACAGAGGTAAATTGAGAGGAAAGAGAGTTGCAGAGACAGTAACCATTGTACAATATTGGCAGATAGAAGGTGACATTAGAAAGATAAGAATTTTTTTTTTTTTTTTTTTTTACCATGGGTTTTTCTCTAGGTCTTATTCCCACACTCCACACAAAACTCAATTCAGTTTTAAGTGTGATGGTAAATAATAACCAGACTAATCCCAAAAGTGAGAAATATCGTTTACTCCAAATCTCAGTTCTTCAATGGATCGTAGACTTTATTCCAATGGCTGGCTATATTAGGTTTCGTTTAGTTTCTTAGTGACTGGGAATTTGTGCAAATTTAGTACTTGTTACAGGGAGCTATATATCTGAAACATTTTCTGTGACTGTTTACTTATTCACTTCAAAAATATTTATTGAGTGGGTTTGGAGGTATCTGAAGTGCCAAATAGGCTTATTGCTATGAAAAGATGTTGATACTGGAGATGGGAACCATTATTAATCACTGAAAGACAAATGTCCATACTGAAGGTACCTAGAATTTCTATAAGCCTACTGAAGTCTTAGAAACAATTTGCAAGACCACCAATATATTTTTTAAGAATTAAAGCTTTAATAAGAATGAGAATTATATGGTGATTGGCAATTTACCAGAAATGTACACTTCCAGAAAAATATGCAGATAGTAATAGAAAAAATAATCTTTAACTTCTCATCAATGTCAATGAAAATAAAATGTAATCTAGATATCATTAAGGGCCATTTAAAGTGTGTAGCGAATCAACTGGGAAGGATGCAACTTGAAATTAGTGATGTTCTGAGCAAGGATGTGGTCTTTGCTCAAGAGTCATCATTAGTATTACCCTACCTAGGAAGATGGAAATGTTTTCCAAGTGCATGTAAAGTGTCAGTCAGCTAGCTATTATTGTTATCTGAAGCTTCTGCCCCTCAACCAAAAATTAGCCTAATAAAAATCACAGTTATAGCCACCGCAGACCTAAATAACATGAGATCTTTGCTGCTTATTATAAATGCGTAATATGTACGAAACCATCACCCATATGGTCCAATCTTAGAATTATGTTCTGATTAAAACACACAGCTCACTCACATTCTAAAACCAATTCAAAATAAACTTTTCTCTTTGCATTTTTCAGATGCAATGAAAGGAATAAATATGTCACGGCATCACTGCTTTATTTTCCTTACACTTTTCTGACATTATAGATGTTCCCTTATTTCTCACTTTGGAACCTTTCACAAAACTATTTCCCACAGCCCTGGCCAGCTTGTCCATGTTATCCTCTTACGCTGACCATTTTGTACTTACACTTTGCATTATAAAATCTCAAAGTCACCAGTCAAGCAAAGTGAGAGTGGAGAAACTAAGTAGGCAAAGCAGGATTCCATTCAGAAGAAAGGGAGAGGAAAGTTTAGGAATCTTAATAGAATGGCAATTTTAGTTTTGCTACATATGATTTCTAAGCCCTAGTCAGAGGTAGTAGAGTCACAATCTTAAAGGAACTTCAGGGAACATTTATCCCAACTCACAAATGAGAAACTTTGGTCAAAAGGTTAAATAGCCTGCCTCTCATCAAATGTTAATATGCAAGATGCATCTGGGAAGCAATCATCCCTGCTACATACTCATTATCTGACCACTGTGCTTATCATTGTCTATAGCAGAAGTCAGCAAACTACAGCCCTTGCCACCACCTTTCTTTGTCATAAAGTTTTGTTGGAACACAATCACACTCACTTTTTTACCTGCTGTCTGTGACTGTTTTCACTCTACAACAGCAGAGTTGAATAGTTGTGATGAGACTGTATGGCTTACAAAGCCTAAAATATTTATTTTCTTGTAATTCATAGAATGGCCCTTCTCAAAAGTAGGAGAGCTGTCAATTGTGTCAGGTCCTTCAAGATGAGGATACCCTCACCCACACTCTCCCCAACCCTCACCGCCCCCCCCACTCCACACATGAACGCAGCTACATTACAGGGTTTTATTGACTGTTCTGGTAAGTCAAAAACGATCTGTGAAAGGCCTTCCCCTCACTAGGGGGTAAAGAAGAGGATTAATATTGAGAGAAACACCCCCTACCCCCACCCCGGTCTCTTCAAAATAGCCCACATTTGTTGAGTGCTTATTGTCCTGGTTGCGGTTCTAAGTACTTCACAACATTAATTCATTTAATACTCACACCAAACATATCACTATCTATTATTAACTCATATATTAACTCATATTACAATTGAGGAAAATGGAGACTACAGAGGTTGAGTAACTTGCTGAAGGCAACACAGCTATGAAGTGACAGAGTTAGGTTTCAAATCCAGACACTGAGTCCGGAGCTTAAGTTCTCAAACAGTCTGCATCTCCACAAGCACTAAGAAAACCTTTGGTTTTTGCAAACTTGGCAAGCCAAGCAAGGCTGCATTTTTATAGCCAGGGCTGATCTGGGGTAGTCTGTGGTAATGTTTGCAAAGTATAAAGCCCCTTTTAGGCATTTGTTCCACAGATATTTCTTGACTTGCTTACTGCATGCCAAACCTCATTTTATTAGCTGTCTTCAGTCCCTTCCTGAATAGCACGTGCCATATACTAAGAATTTTCTTTCTGGAAGTTTCAGAGAAAGAGTGAGGACATGAATGAAGAGTTTAGGGCTATGATGGGAACAAGAGTATTATGGTGTATTTGACATCAGATTGTGTTGAATAAAGCACAGGCATATCGTTAAAATAAAAGAAATGTGGGTGAAGAGCCAGGAAGTAATGAATTTAAATTTCACAGTTAACTTTGGAAAAGTTATTGCGAAGTCCCTGAGCCTCAAACTCCTTATTTTTTTCAGTTTGGGATACTCAATTTCCAGACTTTTCTGTAAGAATTAATTGAGATCATATGTGATGAACTCTAGAGCAAGGTCAGCCACTTAGCTGGCACTCAATTAACAATCTATTTTCCTCGAAAGCATTTATCTATAAGTTTCTCATATTTCAGTCCTGGCTCTGGGTTCTTTGAAATGCCACCCACATTTCTTTGTGGGAAGACATATTGACCCCTTGGCATGCAGGGTGAGAGTTGCTGCATTCAGGACAGTATCACAATGATCCTCATTCTTGAATTTACTTTTAGATTCTTGAATAATGGTCAAACATGGATTATGTGTATACGTATAGGTTTCTTATTTGTGATTTATTTTCTCCTTTATGTTCATCTATGAACATTCTCTTTTTTTACTATGGTGATACAAACTCTTCAGGGTCAAGGACTGAACCTCTGTTTTGGTAACTCATTGGGGCAATTTGTAGATGTTTTGTACATTTGTAGTGCTGAAATATTTTAAACTTTTTCAACTGAAAAGGACAAGGACTCACTAAGTTCACCTTAAATAATGGATATGTAGTAGAAGACTATAGTGGAGAAATAACAGAGAGAGAAATCCAAGAACAGCTGCATAGCCAACTCAGAGTCAATAGTAGTCAGTTTCTTTTGCTTTTCTAAGAGCAGGAATTGCAGCTCTGACACAATTAGAAAAATTCAGTTGTCTATCTCTCTCCCTCTGTGTATCACTTCAGCCACAATAACTGCACATAATTATTTCTTTTTTCTTCTCTGCTTTATGGCATCTGTTTATTCAGAGCTTTTGCTAGCAACCCCGTAGTACCTAATACTCTGTCATTCATTCCTTTGTATCTCTGTTTGCTTCCACTTGCTACAGTCAACTTTTTACTTGTGACTGACCTAACCAATCGCCTTTGTCCATATTTGCACAAAGCTTTTGCTCAAAGCAATGCTGTTATCCAGTCTAAATATTGTCAGCCCTTAAAATAGGTGTCCATTCTTAGTCATTTCAGGTGTGACCAAGAAGGTGGGATTCCAATATACAGAATTTGGCCACCTATATTTTCTAAGAGCAGTCTAAGAACACTTTCCACAGCCGAGAGTACAAGTGAAGACAGGAAAGCTGTGGCTTCAGTAGAGGACACCATGGGAAAGGAGGCTGAATATTTAGAATGCACTCTGGAGCTTGCAATGGTTTATAAAGGTGTTAATCTAATAGAAAAGAGAAAGGCAAATCAGTATATAAAGAGTGACATGTGAGACAGAAATCAGTTTTTAGGCTCCTAGTCTTCTTGAGAGAAGCAACTTTTTTCTTTGTTTCCCCCAGTAACTAACCCAGTATGTGATACATAGTAGGTTATCAGTATATGTTTGTTGAATGGGTAATGAACAGCGTGGGTTCTAGATTAAACTGAACATTTCAATGTTAGAACCACCCTCATTCGATGCTTTTCATGATGATGTCAGTTAGCAAGATGTTCAATGTTCCATGTCCATAGATCTAGCACATTTTTGTATTTCAGACCTCTTCAGTGGAGAGTGTGTAGAGGTCACAGTTCAGTTCATTCAGCGCCGTTCTGGAAGTGATCCTTATTTATAAAGAAAAGTTAGGTCCCAGTTATGCCAGTCAGTTAATCTTTAATAACGTCACCTTGAAAATGTATTCAATTTCTTATATAACAGCGGGCTGTCATGTGTTGGCTGCATTCATATATGCTTTTGTAAGAGTAGCCCAAAATGTGTCCACTGGTCTAGGAAAAAAAATAAAATAAAAACCCACAAGCATCTGCTAAAAAGTGAGCAGTTTATAGTGAGAATTAAGTAACTGACAATCCTGGCAGGGGGCAATTTTGGCCTGAGCAGAAGACCTCTTTAGATTGAAAAGGTTTAAACTAGTTTAGAGCTTGGAAAAGTCTGTAACCCACAATACGTGAAATATTTAAGATTTTTGGACTTTATATCTTATGGCAATGCACAAAAGGAATGCATTTGACCTTAAATCCCTGTTTATGGCAATGAGGCAGCAAACAGACAATTAAGGAGAAAAATCTGAAGGCCAAATGTCAAAAGTAAGAGCATTAACCCTGAGTTGTGACATTTTAAAAATGTCTTTGGCTCACATTGAAGTGCAAGTGATAATGCGGTCATTTATTTGTCTATTTATAAGAGAAAAAGTGCCCTGAGTTTTCTAAAATGTTTGAAAATGGATCTTAGTCTTCCAGAAAAATAACAACAAGCTGCTATTTTGAACCTGAGGGTCAAAACTAAGAAATGTCCATTAGTACCCATCAAAGCTTACATATGCATTTTGTGTATCTCAAAGCAAGAATTAGCATGCTGTATTTTTTACCTTGGCAAATACTAATATTTTCTCTAAGACATAAGGAAATAATCATTATAAAATGTTTTCACTTAGTGGTAAGAGTAGAGTATTTATTCTAGGAATCCTAGCTGTGTAGTTATAAAATAATTTAGAAGGTAGTAGATGCATGTTTCCATCTTTCTTCTCAGTTTTGATCACTAGCACAATGCCACTACAGTGGTAGAAAGTCCCTCTAGACTAAGTGTTGATCAAAAAATCACTAAATACGTATTTCTCAGTCTTGTAAGCAGCCACAAAAATTTTTTTCTAATTAAATAACTAAAAATTACTCAGTCACTCAGTTTAATCAATATTCATTTTTTGTGCTTGACTATACAGTAGAAAGGAGAGAAGCTTTAAGAGAAATCTTTTCAGGGAAAGAATAATCTTCTCCTGTATGTGCTAGAAGTGGTTGATTAAAAGCATCCTTCATCCTCCTGTAGTCTTAAAAATATCTATGAGATGGTGGCTAAGAAATACTTAAGTATTAGAGAAGGTAAAACGTTGATATTTTGGTAGATGTAAAGATATTTTTGGATGGCTCTTATGATGAGAGATCAGAACAACAGTCCTTGAGCTATGAAGCTTTCTCCTCTTGCTTTCTCATCGAGTGTCCTCCTTCAAACACCTTACCCACATTTGCCTACAGTGTGTTACATTTGGAGTACAGTAGTACCCTCTTATCCATGGGTTTGCTTTCCTTGTTTCAGTTACCCTCAGTAGATTACAAGATATTTTGAGACAGAGTGACCACATTCACCTAACTTTTATGACAGTATGTTGTTATAATTGTTCTATTTTATTACCAGTTCTTGTTGTAAATCTCTTTCTGTTCCTAATTAATAAATTAAACTTTATCATAGTTATGTATGTATAGGAGAAAACATAGTACATATAGGGTTCAGTACTGTCCATGGTTTCAGGCAACCACTGGGAGTCTTGGCACATATCCCCCATGGAAAGGGGGGGACTACTGTACAATTTTACTACTATTGTTAGAGACAAAGTCTGATGCATTACCTCTGTTTAAAAATAAAATTATCATATCATATTCATTTGTAATCCTTGAAATTTTCTGGATGCTATATACATTGATTTTGGCTCCCAGAAATTGTGTCGATGAGAACACGTCTTTTTTCCATTCCTGTGGGTATATTCCCAGCAGTGGGATAGCTGGGTCATATGGTAGATCTATCTGTAATTGTTTGAGGAACCTCCATACCATTTCCCATAAAGGCTACACCATTTTGCAGTCCCACCAACAATGTAGGAGGGTTCCTTTTTCTCTGCATCCTCGCCAGCATTTATCATTCTCAGTCCTTTGGATATTAGCCATCCTAACTGGAGTGAGATGGTATCTCAAAGTGGTTTTGATTTGCATTTCCCGAATGCTGAGTGATGTTGAGCATTTTTTCATGTGTCTGTTGGCCATTTGTATATCTTCCTTTGAGAAATGCCTATTTAGCTCCTTTGCCCATTTTTTTCATTGAGTTACTTTTTTTCTTTCTTTTTTTTTTTTTTTTTGCTGTTAAGTTTTTTGAGTTCCTTGTATATTCTGTATATTAATTCTTTGTGGTGGAGGGGGGAAGAGGGATTGGTAAAGGGACACGAAAATCAACTACACTGTATCTTGATAAATTATAATAATTAAAAAATAAAATGTCTTTTTTAAAACAATGTTGTACACTGGCATGTAATGCATTCAGTAGATGATAACTATGGATTATGATTTGATTAAATTAGACTAAATCCAGAGTTCTACATACCTTACAATTAGTACCACTAGTTCTGAATTTAGAGTGTCTAGGAAGTCTTTGGCCATTTAATATTGTATTGATAGCTTCATCAACCACACTGTGTAACTTTAATATTAAACTTCAGTAGAAACTAAAGGCACCCTTGATCCAGAAATACATCATTACCTAATATATTGATCTGTTAAACTCGTGAACTGGAGTAAATCCTAGCTCTCCCTAATTTACCTTTGTGTATAATTGCCACATATGGGCTGAACGTTGGTGTGAGTAATCTGATACTCACTAGAGTAAATAAGTGCATACATACTGTATCCCCTGTGTCCTGATCCTCTCCCTAAAGTGTTTCCCTCAGCTGTCAAGAGCTGTCTGCCAAAGGTTATGCCCCCTCCCAAGGGAGTCAAGTGACCAATAACTGGCTGATGCAGGGTTTTAAAGGCCCCACACCCTCCCCCAATTTGGCACAACTCTGAAGGGCTTGTTCCAGCTCTGGAGCTCAGTGTAGGATCAACTGAGACTTCTGTTGTAACCGTATTGCAAGCAGCTTCTTCAGCTGCCTTCTACACTTCCCTACAGGTGTATCTCCTGAGAACACACCCCGATAAACCTTCTGCACAGAACTCCTTTCCAGAGCTTGCTTTTAGAAAGCACAATCTAAGGCCTCCTCTGTTTTGAAAGATTTTAAAGAAGTGAAACATTAGCCAAATATTTATTTCTTATCTATCGCGGAACAGCAGGCATGGATAAATTCAAAGTGGAGCTGCTTTAAGAACTTGGTCGGTCCTTTGGAAGACACAGCATACTTATAGTAGACATATGGAAGCACACCCACATTCAACATTAATTATTTGCTGTAAAATTTTTGGAAAGGAATGCTATAATTTTGCATTTGAAATTATTTAGCTATGATATGATTAATGTAATTTATGATTGGCTATAATTTTTTCAACATTGCATAGACTCAGAAATTCTTGCAAACTGGGAAAAATTTATACCCCAAACTGTTTTCAAATGTAATGAAACTTTTATGAATATTAAATTTAATAATTAATGACGTTGACATAGTGTTATGTCTTTCAGACATTTAATTATACATTTATTCATTTTGATTTTTTGGTATCCTTTTTGTATGCTAAAGCCAATAAATTTAGTTTCAAGGACTCAAATTTTTGAAAATCTCATAGGCCACTGAAAATCTCAAAGCCCTTGAAAATATCTAAGTAGAAATCTAGTATGCGTTTACAAAAGGCAAAGCATAAGGTTTTCCCTTTTTCATATTAACTCTTCTTCCTTGGCTAATGCCAGGTAGACACATTTTCAATTGGCTTGAATATAAATAGATTGTTATTCAGAGCTTATTCAAGTTTGAGAGAGAGGAGAAAACGTACATGGAGGTAGTATTTGAACACAACAGTAACTCAGGTTAAGCTAGGGTTATTCCCTTTCACTTTCCCAAGGAAATGTCCCCTTTCCTTTACTTTTATCTTGTCTGTATAGCCATATCCATATTTTTATCTGAGGCCAATCAGATGGGATTAGTTTCCTCTCCCCGAGTAAAGTGGTATTTCACATAGCTCCCCCGATCATGGCACATTAAAGTTGCATATAGGTGTCATGATGGTTAATTTTAGATGTCAACGTGACTGGATTAATGAATACCTAGAGAAGTAGTAGAGCATTACTTCTGGGTGTTTCTAAGAGGGTGTTTCCAGCGGAGATTGATGTGTAAGTCTGTGGACTGAGTGGGGAAGATCTGTCCTCACTGTGGGTGGCACCATCCAATCAGCTGAAGACCTGACTAGAAAGAAAAAGGACAGAAAAGGATTTTCCTCTGTCTCCTGGAGCTGGGACATTCTACTCCTCTTGCCCTTGTACATCAGAACTTTAGGCACTCTGACCCTGGGACTCCAGGACTTACACCAGCATCCCCTCCAGGTCTCATGCATTAGTCTTCAGCATCTCATTGGCTGCAAGACATGGACTAAGCCACTTACCGGCATCCTAGGGTATCCAGCTTGCTGACAACCTGTTGTGGGACTTCTCTTTGTGTGTGTGTGTCTGTGTTAATCAAGTCAGCCAACCACCCCTTATATTCAGTTTGTTCAATTGCAATATCACCAAAGTTAGCAATGGAGAGGATTTACTATATTAGAAAATAGGTTCATCAAGTTTATGCAAAATAGTAACATTTTTAGTCATCAGGACTCAGTCCCACTCTGTTTCTAGAAACTATGGAGAAATATGTGCCCATATTTTTTCGTTAGGAAGATAATCTTTGTTCTATATTATGAATATCTCTGAGAGGGTATGTGATAGGACAATATTGAACTTTTTTTTTTAACCCAAAATACCCCCTAAACTAAATTACCATTGTAATTCCTCAAAATTAAACCTAAATTTGATCTAAAATTGTTTTGCTAAAGATTGCTTTGGCTATTTGGGGTCTTTTGTTGTTCCATATGAGTGTTAGGAAATTTTTTTTCTGTTTCTGTGAAGAATGTTATTGGTATTTTGATATAGATTGCATTGAACCTGTAGATCGCTTTGGGTAGTATGTGCATTTTCACAATGTTAGTTCTTCCAATCTAAAACATGGTGTCTTTCCATCTTTTGTGTCCTCTTTCATTTCTTTCAGTTGTGTTTTGTAGTTCTCATTATAGAGATATTTCACCTCCTTGATTAAATGGATTCCTAGGGGGTTATTTTGTTTGTTCGTTTGTTTGTTTTTGGTGACTATTGTAAATAGTCTTGCTTTCTTGATTTCTTTTTCTGCTAATTTGTTATTGGAGTATAAAAATGCTACTGATTTTTGGGTGTTGATTTTGTATTCTGTAACATTATTGAAATTGTTAATCAGCTCTAAGAGTTTTCTGGTAGAGTTTTTAGGTTTTTCTATATATATTTTCATGTGGTCCACAAACAGGCACAGTTTGACTTCATCTTTTCCAATCTGGATGCCCTTTATTTCTTTCTCCTGCCTGATTACTCTGGCTAATACTTCCAATACTGTATTGAATAGGAGTGGTGAGAGTGGGCATCCTTGTCTTGTTCCTATTCTTAAAGGAAAGGCTTTCAGCTTTTCTCTATTTGGAATGATATTAGCAATTGAGTTGTTGTATATGGCTTTTACTGTCTTGAGATAATGTCCTTCTAGATCTAATTTGCTGAAAGGATACTGAACGTATCATGAAGGGATGTGGAATTTTGTCAAATGCTTTTTTTATTGTGTTGAGACAATTTCCTTCTGTACCTACTTTTCTGAAGGGATACCTAACTTATTATGAACAGATGTTGAATTTTGTCAAATGCTTTTTCTGCATCAATTGAGATAATCATATGGTGTTTATCCTTGGTTTTGTTGATGTGGGGTATCACATTTATTGATTTGTGTGTGTTGCACCATTCTTGCATCCCTGGGATAAATCCTACTTGATCATGGTGTATACTTTTTTAAATGTATTGCTGTATTCCGATTTCTAATATTTTGTTGAGGATTTTTGCATCTAGGTTCATCAAGGATATTTGCCTGTAATTTTCTTTTTCTGTTGTATCTTTGACTGATTTTGGTATCAGGGTGATGCTGGCCTCATAGAATGAGTTTGGCAGAATGGCTTTTGTTTCAATTTTTTGAAATAGTTTGTAAAGAATTGGTGTCAATTCCTCTTTGAATGTTTGGTAAAATTTTTTGGAATAGTTTGAAGACAATTGGTATTAATTCCTCTTTAAAGGCTTGATAGAACCAGAGGCATAACACTGCCCAATTTCCAATTATATTACAAAGCTATTGTAACCAAATCAGAATGAAACTGGCATAAAAAACAGACATTTGAACCAATGGTACAAAGTAAAAAACCCAGGAAGCAACCCACATACTTACGACCAACTGATCTTTAATGAAGGCAACAAGAACATAAACTGGGAAAAAGACTGCCTCTTCAATAAATGGTGTTGGGGAAATTAGACATCCATATGTGCAAAAATGAAACTGGACCTGTACCTCTCACCATATACTAAAATCAACTCAAAATGGATTAAAGATTTAAATATAAGACCGCAAGCCATAAAATTACTAAAAGCAAATATAGGGGAACACTTCAAGAAGTAGGATTGGGCAAATACTTTATGAATAAGACCCCAAAAGTATAAGCAACAAAATAAAAAATAAACAAATGAGATTGTATCAAACTAAAAACTTCTTCACAGCAAAGGAAACAATCAACAGAGCAGAAAGACAACCTACAAAATGGGAGAAAATATTTGCAAACTATACATCTGACAAGGGATTAATATCCAGAATGTATAAGGAACTCAAACAACTTCGCAATAAAAAAAATTTTTTAAGTCCAATTAAAAAATGGGCATGAATAGATATTTTGCAAAGGAAGACATACAGATGGCCAACAGGTACGTTAAAAAATGCTTGACATTACTAATCATCAGGGAAATGCAAATCAAAACCACTTTGAGATATTATCTCACCCCAGTTAGACTGGCCATTATTAAAAAGTCCAAGAATAACAAAGGCTGGCAAGGATGCAGGGAAAGGGAAACTTCTACACTACTCGTGGGACTGTAAATTGGCACAGTCATTATGAAAAACAGTATGGAGTTTTCTCAAACAACTACAGATAGAACTACCATATGATCCAGCAATACCACTTCTGGGTATATACCCAAATAAATAGAACTTATCATGTCAAAGGGATACCTGCACTCCCACATTCATCTCAGTTCTATTTACAATAGCCAAAATATGGAACCAACCTAAATGTCCATCGACAGATGACTGGATAAGGAAGATATTCATTGTGGTATAAATACACAGTGGAATACTACTCAGCCATAATAAAAAAAATTTTTTTAATTAAATTCTGCTATTTACAGCAACATGGATGAGCCTGAAGAACTTTATATTAAGTGAAATAAGCCAGATACAGAAAGAGAAATACTGCCTATTTTCACTCATAACTGGATGCTAAGAAAAAAGGAAGGAAGAAAGGATGGAAGGAAGGAAGGAAGGAAGGAAGGAAGGAAGGAAGGAAGGAAGGAAGGAAGAAGGAAAGAAGGACCAAAATAATACATTGAACTTTCAGAAGGAGACATTAAACCTAAGGATACTAGAGATGGCAGGGGGCAGAGAGGGGCTTGGGATGTGATTGGTCAGGTAAGGGATATAAAGAATAATTACAAATTGTAATAATAAACATGCCAATAAAAATAAAGTTAAAGAATAATTCTAAAAAATTGATTATTTTAGATATTATATTTCATTTATATATAAGTATTAAGTAAAATATTAGCCAGATTGAGAGTATATAACTAGTGTTGATCTATATTTCACTGAACACAAATTCTGCCAAATATATATAAAACACAAGAGCAGGTGGAAAAAACTGACTAAACCTAAACTTATGATTACTTTTCAGAATTCTACAAGGCTCCTTATATCAATCCTAATATCTGCTAGATGTTGAAAGTCTGTTTAAGTGAGTGTTACACCAATATTTGCATATATGTGAATTACTTCTAAAGAATTTTCAGTAACAGTGACCACTTTTGCAAATTTTATTGTAGTTTTCTTATACTCAGTGCCAATCTTTTCTTTATTTAAACTGGTGTTTCAGCCATCAACACATTTTTTCCATTGAAATATCGATAAAACCCAGGAGAAAGGAAGCTATAGTCTGAAATGTAGCCATCAGTTCACTGTCAAAAGAAATGGCTTAATGTCTTAAGAGTCACTTAATCTCTCTCAGCCTCAGTTTTCTCATTTGTAAATAATAGCTATTTATACAATTATTTTCAGAACAATAAACAGCTCATATTTAATGAGGTCTTAAGTGTGTCAGGCACTGTGCTACACACTTGACATAGATTATCTAACTTAATTCTCATGATTTTTCTGGAAGGTAATACTATAGTCCTCATTTTAGAGGTGAGGAAACTGATGAGACTAGGTACTTAATATTAAATTCAATATAGTATATACTACATATGGACTATTACATCCAAAATGATCAGTGAAGATATTTAATAGATTTTGAAGAATTAGAACTAGGATTTAGCTTAGTTGGTACATGTATTAGTTGGATTCTCCAGAGAAACTGAGTCAATAGGCTATACAGTCATGTGCTGCATAATGATGTTTCAGTCAACAATGGACCACATGTACGTAAGATTATAATGGCTATACCATATAGCCTAGGTGTGTAGTAGGCTATACCATCTGGGTTTGTGTAAGTACACTCTATGATGTTTGCACAATGACAAAATCACCTAACAAAGCATTTCTCAGAACATATCCCCATCAGTAAGCAATGTGTGACTGTCTGTATAAAAAGAGGTTTATTTTAAGGAATTGATTCACATAATTGTGAGGACTGGCACATCCAAAATCCTTAGTTCAAGCAGGCAGGCTGGAGACTCAGGTCAGAGTTGATGTTGCAGTACTAAGTCTGAAGCCTAGAAATTCACACAGAATTTCTATGTTGCAGTATGGAGGCAGAATTCCTTCTCTTTTGGGACTTCTCGGTCTTTGTTTTTAAGGCATTCAACTAATTGGATGAGATCCACTCACATTATGGAGGATAATTTGCTTTATTTAAAGTCAGTTGGTGGTAAATATTAATTGCATCTAAAAATATAACCTTATAGGAACATATAGATTAGTGTTTGACCAAACAACTTCACACCATAATATAACCAAGTTGATAAATAAAGTTAACCATCACAGTATATTTGGTTTTTTAAAAGTCCCATTTTGTATAATTACATACAGTTACAGAGATATTAATCAATGTCAGGCCACCTGACTCCAGAGCCCATAAATCTGTGACTCTGCTACGTAACTAGAAAATGTGAAAATGCTTTGTACACTCCTTGTCACAATATGAGCAGTAAATAAGTCTTGGTTGAATCTGAGTTCAAGTTAGATTCTGGGTACTTCCCAAGAGGAACCTCAGCCCCTCTATTCCTAATTAATGTTTCCCTCAACATTTCCTCCTCTTGTTTCACCCTTTTAAAATTTCTCTTCTATATTTTTTTCCATTGATTTTACCATTATATTGTTGAAAATTGTCTTTTTATATCTTATTCTGAGCTTCCATACATAAGGTCTTCAAATCAAAAATATCCCAAATATGCTGTCAGTAGACATCTGTTCAGGATGGCTAGTGTTTCTTATACCTTCATACCTTTCTTATTTCCTCTTTTCCATGAAATACCCAATCATTTTTTGGTTTAATCTTTATGTAGAATCAATGTTGGAAAGAAGGAATCTACACAAAGCCAAATGTAACTCCATGTAACAGTCTAATATAGTGTCTAAAAGTGTGGGCTTAATAACCTAAGACCACTTTGGGAAAGTTAATTAAGCTCTTTCCTAAGATTCCCTATGTGTGAAATGAAGATAATCATTGTCATAAATCTTAAATCATAAATCTTAGGACTGTAATGGAGATTCAGTGATATAATACACATCGAGTGTATAGAATAGTGCCTAGCAAATAAGAGGTTCTTAGTAGATAAAGAGATTTTTTTATAAGAGTATAATTAATGGAGTATAAAAAGACAACTTATACATTTCTAGTTCACTCCTTCCGAAAAAAAAAAAACAGCATTAATTTAGAAAGATAGTAAGCAGCTTGAATGAATTAGAAGAGAGTGCCATATGCTCTGCCCAGTGGTTTTTAAAACTTCTTACAAGGGTGGCTTCCAAATGACAGCCTATATAGTCTGCTACCAATCTGTGACAATGTTCTGTCTGTTCTGGTAGAAGGCAAAATGGGAAAATTAAGGAGTGAGTGAATGTGTGTGTGTGTGTGTGTGTGTGTGTATGCGTGTGTGCGTGCACGCATGAACACACCCCTAAGTTGCCAACTCCTCTTTCTTGGGGAAGAATCTCATTCTGAAACTATAACTATACTCAACTTTTTGATTTTATAGTTTATTTCTTTAATGATAATATGATTAGATACTAGTCATTATTTTTAAAATATCATTATGTAGTAAAATTAAAGGTTGACAACACCATGTCTGTCCCCAAAACGTATATTTAAATTATCCTGGTTTGCAAAATCACGTGTCTGGGAACCACTGCCTGAAGAAAGCCATTTCTTTAGTCTGGCCAGAGCTCTGACATAAGTGTGCAGTGATGTTGAAGAAGGGTGTGAAGTATGAAGTAAGACAACAGAGCAGCAGAACATTCTTCTGTTACACAAAATAGGTTAAAAACATATTTTACTCTCAAACAGGAGGGAGAAAGACTACCTTTAGAGCACGTTAGTTTTCTATAGCAGAGTAACAAATTACCACAAAATTAGCAACTTAAAATTACACACTTATTAAAAAACACACCTATTACACCTGTTTCTGTGGATCAGGAGTCATTGGTATGGCTTAGCGGAGTCTTCTTTTCAAGATCTCACTAGGTTGCAAACTATCAGCTGAGCTGTGTTTTCATCTGTAGGTTTAATTGCGGAAGAATTTTCTTCCAATCTCATTTAGGTTGTTGTCAGAATTCATGCTATTTTTGTTTGTTTTGTTTTGTTTTTTGGCTGGGTGACTGAGAGCCCCCACCTTTTGCTGGTTGTAGGGTGGAGGCCAACCTCAGGTGCTAGAGGTGATCTGTAGTGGCTAGGGGACACCTGCAGTCCCTGGCCACTTATGCTTCCTCAACGTGACTGCTTATTCATCAGCCAATAAGCAGAACCTCCCCTGCTTGGAGTCTCTAACATCAGATAGAGCCTAGAGCCTCTTTTAAGGGCTTTTACCTGATTAAGTCAGGCCAGCCCTTTTGATTAACTTAGAGTCAACTGATTTGGAACCTAAATTACATGTATGCAATATCCCTTCACCTCTGCCATATCTACTGATTAGAAGCAAGTCACATGTCTTGTCCCCACTCAAGGTGAGAAGATGATACATGGCATGAACACAAGGGATGGGAGTAGAGGGAGAAGAGTCAAGGGGGTGACCCCTGTGTCTGTCTGCCACAGAAAGGATTAACTGTGTTTTGTCAATCTCTTTAAGGGTAGGACCATTGGTGTGGGGAAAGGAGCACTACTGTTGAGCTGGTTAAACTGAAACAGTTGCTCAGCACATTAAGTGTTTCAACTACAAAATAAAGATTCAAAACAAATCTTGAACTAAAAAAATCTTGAAGTTTTCACAGAATGCCATAATGCAATGATGATAGGATCTTCAACTGAAGCTTCAGTCAGTGAGAGCAGAAAATGTGTTCCTAGGGCTGAACCCAAAGATTAAGTAAACTGCTATTTTACTTAAAGTGCTATTGCTCTTATTTTAAAAAGTTAAAAAAAGACTACAACTAATCAAGAAAAACTATATAGAGCAATACGGGTTTTGTCTCCTTTTTTTAAAATGCAAAATAAAAAGGAATCTACCCTTGACTTTCAACTTCTTGCATATCAGTCTCTTCAAAATTTGGATAAAGTCGAATGGGTCAACTCGAAATCTTTGAACCATTTGGATCAATGTCAATACCTATGCTCAAAAAAAAAAATGAGAATCGGAACATGTGGTAATTTATATAACTATATTTTTATAGTTCTATAAAGGAATGAAAGGAAAATGGCATATTATTTTGTGTAGAAGTACAAAACCCCTTATATAAAACTGGCTTTATGAAAATCACCTTGATTTACTCCTTGACAAGTTGGCGTCTTTGAATTGCATAAATTGCTTCTCTAACCCCTATGTAAATCTAGATAATCAAGTGAAGCCAAGACAGAATCCAGCTAATTTAAGTCAAGATTTCCTTGTGAATAAATAAAATGCTGAGAGTTATGAAGTTCAGCTGCTCTCCTAAGCTCTGCTGCTACTTGAAATACATGACTGATTCCTCAAGGACTTTGTCCATAGAAAAAACAACTAGGGAAATATTTTACAATAAAGTGTTGATTTACTTTAAATTGTATTTTCTGGCAGACAACCGGCTTTTTTTTTTTTTTTTTTTTAATTTTACAGCTTCTTTTTCTCCAGTGGTGAAATAATAAGCAATAAAGGATCCTCAAGCTGACATTACACAATAGCTAGATGATTGAACCTGGCACTACTGGAGTGAACTTACTTTTATACTGTTCCTCTTCCAGTACTACTAGAATTAGTATTGGATAATACCCGAGCTTTCTATGTTAACTTAAGAGGTGTACACATTTCTTCCATCTTCATACTCTAGCACTACCTTTGTAAACTCAATTCAGAATGGTCAAGTTTAGAAGAAGTGAGTCAGGTACTACATTAAGCACTACAAGAAACTAAATGACTGCCATTTAATAAAAGAGTTGATAATTTCCTGATTGAAATCCTTAAAAAAGGTTGGAGCTGGCAATCTATGGTTGTAATTTAACAGCTAAGGTAGCATCATGATAACTTTTCTCACTCTGAGTCTGTGCCCACTACATTCTATACATAACATTTTAAACATATTCCTTTCACTTCAATCCCATTTCTTAAAATTGATCAAATTTCTTTTATTCTCAAACAGTCTACTCTAGTCACAAAGACCTGTTAAGTGGTGAATTGATGAAATTCGATTCTTTGTAAATACTACTGTGGCTCCTTTTATTTTCTTCTTTATACTTTTCTGTATTTTCTGCTCTTTTAATAAATATTTACTTATAAATAACAATTATGCAATTTCCTTTTTGAAAAACTTAGATTTGAAGGCATTTATTTTATTTAGCAATAGTATTTAAATATCTTAATATTTCACCTAAATTAGTTTTTGTCTTGGGAATTTAGAGTTCAACCTTAAGAAACCTTTTTTTTTTTAATACATCAGTGTTTTTGTACCTTCCATCATGTTTTCCCATGTACTATAGTCTTATTTATTATAGAATAAAAGCATATTCTTTATTTGTTTTTTCTTAAGTAGGTGCTTTCTGTTTTTCTTTGTATATATGAAATTATATTACAAAATTGGAGATAATAAAGCTCTTTGCCTATTACCCTGAAACTACTTTTAAATGACTAATATCTTCTTATAAAGAAATTTGATGTAAAACAAATGTTGCAAGGTAAAGATGAGAAAGCATTTAGCCTGGTGTCCCAGCAATAAAATGTAAAAAGTGTCATGAAAGCAGTTATTAAAATAGTGCATGATAGTGAATGTCAGAAGTTTTAAAACAAGTCCAAGGATCACTTGTACATTGCTGGTGGGAATGTAAAATGGCATAGCCTCTCAAAAAAAACAGCATTTTAAAAAATAAAACTAAAATACAATTACCATACAATCCAGTAATTACACAAATGGGCATATATCTTAGGGAAATAAAAATGTATGTTTACATAAATAGACACTTTTTTGTAATAGCCAAAAACTGGACATAACCTAAATGTCTACTTCATTGGGTAAGTAGTTAAACATAATGTTGTATACCCATTTCATGGACTAGTACTCAGTAATAAAAAGGAGCAAACCACTGATACATTCAACAACTTGGATGGATTTTGAGGAAATTATGCTGAGTGAAGAAGAGGAAGAAAATAACAACTCCAAAAGAATACACATTAAATGAATCTATTACAGTGGGTATTTAAGCTACAATGATGTTTGTGGAATATCCAATCTATAGCAAAAAGATTGAGAGGAAAAGGTGCAGTTGAATAAACCTCATAGGATGCTCATATCTAAGCAAAATTTTATACACAACATCAAAACTAAGCAAAATAGCAAAATAAACAAAAATAAGTCCAATGACTCAGAAGGGCAGAAACATAATAGCACAAAGATTCAAATATAAGCACTATTTTTAAAACTTGGTTATTAAATTATACGATACATGCAAAATGTAGTTGGAAATCTTTGTATGATTAAGACAAGTTTTGATAATAATTACACAGAGTTATTTATTTTTTATTAGAAATGTAACTTTAAAAAAGGAAATAAGGAGAACGAATGATTCCTCATTTTCATTACGAGGTTGAGTTGAAATAATGTCAAAGCTTTGTAAAGTTATCAGGACATACTCTTTAGTTCTGGAATCAATGGTTGCTCAGCATTATTCTTACCTAAATCACCTATATGTAGGGGTAGATATCCTCAATACATAAACTATTCTAAGGTGACCCATTAACCTGAAAATGTCTTTTAATGATTGTGTAAGATGTTTTACAAAGGTGATAATTGAAACAGTTTTTTACAATAAGTCATTGAAGAATAAATAAAAATATGTTTGCAGACTATGGGTATATTTTAGTGAATTTAGTGTAGGTAAATGGTATTTAAGTTTTCACTTAATTATATTTTTTAAAAGCTGTCAAAGCACAGGAAAAATAGCTTATTTTGATGAATTCTACCACTAAACAAATATAGGGACCCAGAGAGCAACCAAGGAAGCTGAAAACTGAATGACCAGCATTCCTGAGTGATATGCAAAAATGAATCCTTTCTAAATAATATAATATCAGCCTCAAATTATCTCTATAATATTTTTAGATACATGGTTCATATTCAATAAATAATTACCAGACATACCAGAAACCAAGATCAAATAACCAAAAACGACTTGAATTTTTTTAAAAAAGGAAAAGACAATAAGAACAGAACCACAAACAATCTACATATTACAGTTAACAGTAAAACACTTTAAATTTAATGTAATTAATATGTTTAAGGAAATAGATGACAGGAAGAAGAATTTAGCCAGAGGAACCAAATTAAAGTAAAGAAAACAAAGAAGTAAATAAAAATTCTAGAAATTAAAAAAATAAAAATCAAGAACTTATTAGATGGGTTTAATGGTTAAACGTAGCAGAAGAGAAAATTAATAAACTGAATGTAGTTTAATAGAAAATATCTAATCTACAGCATAGAGAAAAAATGTGACAAATGAAAAAACATATTAAGGTCATATGGGATAGGGTAAAAAGATCTAGTATATATATATTATTAGAGACGCACAAAAAAGAGGAAAATAGAATGGTGAAGAAATGATAATGTAAGTGATAAAGGCCCAGTGATAAAGACCAAAAGATGTCAAACTACAGGTTCACTTAGAATTCCAAGCAGCATAAATGCAAAGACTAGTATGCATTCACTAGCCATAGCGCCTCCCACAGCTCAGTGCAAAATGAGTAGGAAAACAACAACAACACATCCAAAATTCCCTATGGAGGGAATGAGTTGAAGCACTTGTCCAATGTTCTTGCATTCTGAGTAGTGCCTGAGGGACTGGCTTCTGAATCACTTGTCTTGGAGTACCGATAGGACCTGGCATATTGTGGATGCCTGTGGGCACTGAGAACAAAGGCAATGGTTTGGACTAGTAAGCATTCACTGCTACAGTTCCTTCCTCCATCTTAGCACGATGCAACATAATCAGGTAAACTTCCAGTGCCCAGCTTCATCCTGGGAAGGTAAAGAAAAGACTGAAACATACATCTGATATTCAGACTTTTGGCGGGCTGCACAGACAGGACCCAGCATACTCTAGATGCCTGGGGGCCACTGAGGGGGAAAAAAAAGAGATGGGCAGTGTTCTGCTGCTCCAGAGGACACATCATACAGCAGATAGACACTAGAGGGAGCAAGAGATTATGAATGCCTGAAAAAAGATATTAGCAAATCCCTCCAACTAAAATTTGCACACATAACTCCAGAGAACATCAACAGGAAAGTTCTGAGAGACCACAGGAATCTCTAGTGAGGCTGATTGGTGAATGACTTCCCCTGTACAAAGCCAGTTTGTAAAGTCTGGAAGAAGTAGTAGGTTTTTTGTTTTCTTTTGTTTCCAAATGCACAGACACCAACACAAAGTGTCAAGGAACAACAAGAAACAGGAAACATGACCCCCCAAAATGGACAAAACAAATCTCTAGAAAATAGCTCTGAAGAAGTTAAAGGCATATGAATTGTCTGATAAGGTATTCAAAATAACTATATGGAAAATGCTCGATGAAATCCAGCAAACTATACATGAACAAAATGGATATTTAAACAAAGAGACAGAAGAGTTTTATTTAAAAAGAAAAACAAAACAGAAGTGTAGGAGCTGAAGAATACCATAACTGAACTCTAAAATTCATAGGAGGAGCTCAACAGCAGAATTAATCAAACACAGGAAAGAACTGGAAAACTCAAAGATAAATTATTTTATATTATCCAGAGGAATAGAAAGAAAAAAAGAACAAAAAGAGCAAAGAAAGCTTAAGGGACTCATCAGACATCATCAAGCAAACCAATATAGGTACTATGGGAATCACAGAAGGGGAAGATGGAAAGAAAGCATATTGAAAGAAATAACAGCGGGGAAGAAGATATAACAACCACAATTACTTGAAGTTGATACGACAAGCAAACAGAAAGGACATTGTTGGGGGGGGAGGGAGAAGGGAGGGAGGTTTTGGTGACGGGGAGCAATAATCAGCCACAATGTATATCGACAAAATAAAATTAAAAAAAAAAAAAGAAAGAAAGAAATAACAGCAAAAACCTTCCCAAATATGGGGGAATAAGTAGATATCCAGGTTTAAGAAGCATAAAGTCTTAAAATAGGATAACCCCAAAAAGTCCATGAAAAAACTAATTTTAATCAAAGTGTCAAAAATCAAAGACAGAAAGAGTTCTGAAAACTACTTATCACATACAAAAGAATCTTGAGAAAACTATCAGTGAATATCTCAGCAAAAATTTTGCAGGCCAGCAGCAAGGGGAATGATATATTCAAAGTACTGAAAGAAAAAAAAAAAAAACCTCAAAAATGAAAACTAAGAATACTCTATCCAGCAAAACTACTATTCAAAAATAAAGGAGAAATAAAGACATTCCCCAATAAAAAAAAGCTAAGGGAGTTTATCACCATTGCAACTGCTTTACAAGAAATGCTATAGCTAGTCCTTCAAGTTGAATTGAAAGGACACTAAACAACAACATAAAAGCATACAAAAGTATAAAGCTCACTTGTAAAGATAAATGTATAAACAAATAAAGAATACTGTTATACCATAAATAGTAGTGCAGAAATCACTGTTGATTCTGAAAGTTAGAAAAGTATAAAAATAACTATAACTATAAAAATATGTTAATAGATACACAATATAAAAAGATGTAATTTGTGACATCAATAATAAAGGTTTTGGGGAAGTAAAAATGCAGTTTGTATAAGTCATCGAAGGTAAGTAGTTATCAGCTTAAAATAGATGGGTAAAGCCATAAGATGCTTCATGTAAGCCCCATGGTAACCAAAAAGAAAATACGTATAGAAGATACACAGAAGAAATGAGAAAAAAATAAAAACATGTCACTACCAAAAGAGTCAATGAAACAAAAGGGCAGACAGTAAAGAGGCAAAGAGACAGCTGTAAGATAGAAAGAAAACAATTAACAAAATGGCAGTAGTTAGTTCTTCCCTATCAATAATTACTTTAAATGAAAATAGATTAACTAAACTTCCCAATCAAAAGCCATAGACTTACTGAATGGACTTTAAAAACCAAACAACAAACAAAAAGACTCAACTGCATGCTGCCTACAGAGACTCACGTTAGACTTAAAGACACACATAGGTGAAAGTGAAAGGATGGAAAAAGACTTTCTATGCAAATGGTAACCAAAAGAGAGCAAGAACAACCATACTTTTGTCAGACAAAATAGACCTTAAATTTAAACAAGCCAAAAGAGACAAAGAAGGATATCACGTAATTATAGATACATCAGTTCACCAAGAAGATATAATAAATATATATTCGCTCAATATTAGAGCATAGTATATTGGAAGTCCTGGCCAAAGCAATTTGCCAAGAAAAGGATAAAATGCATCCAAATTGGAAAGGAAGAAGTAAAATTATCTATGTACACAGATAAAATGATCTTATATGTGGGAAATACTAAAGATTCTACACACAAAAAACTGTTAGAATTAATAAACAAATTCAGTACAGTGGCAGGATACAAAATCAACATACAAAAATCACTTGCATTTATATATACTAACAATGAACAATCCAAAAAGGAAATTAAGAAAACAATTCTTTTTACAGTGAAATCAAAAAGAATAATCTTTGGGGGAATGAATTTAACCAAAGAGGTGAAAGATATCTACACTGAAAACTAAATTGAAACAATGATTAAAGAAATGAAAGACACAAATAAAAGGAAAGACATCCTTGTCCATGTATTACAAAACTATTAAGAATGTCCATACTTCTCAAAATGATCCACATATTAAATGCAAGCCCTATAAAAATCTCAGTGACGTGTTTTTACATAAATAGAAAAAAAAAAAAAACAATACTAAAATACTTATGGAACCACAGCCCTGATTCCTCAAAACAATCTTGAGAAAGAAGAACAAAGCTGAAGGACTCACACATCCTGACTTTGAAATGTACTACAAAATTATAGTAATTCAAACATTATAGCATTGATATACAGGTAAATATATAAACCAATGAAACAGAATAGAGAGCCCCACAATAAACTCACACATATATGATCAACTGATTTTCAACAAGAGTGCTATGAATACACAATGAGGAAAGGATAGCTTCTTCAACAATTGGTTGTGGGAAAACTGGATATCCACATTTTATTTATTTATATTTTTAATTTATTTTTTATATATATATTTTTTAACTTTTATTTTGTCAATATACATTGTGCTTGATTATTGTTGCCCGATACCAAAACCTCTCGCCCACCTCCCTCTCCTCCCTCCCCCCCCAACAATGTCCTTTCTGTTTGCTTGTCGTATCAACTTCAAGTAATTGTGGTGTTATATCTTCTCCCCCCCCCGCCGGGGTTGTGTGTGTGTGTGTGTGTGTGTGTGTGTGTGTGTGTGTGTGTGTGTGAATTTATATATTAATTTTTAGCTCCCACCAATAAGTGAGAACATGTGGTATTTCTCTTTCCGTGCCTGACTCCTTTCACTTAATATAATTCTCTCAAGGTCCATCCATGTTGTTGCATGGCAAGATTTCATTCGTTTTCATAGCTGAGTAGTATTCCATTGTGTAGATGTACCACATTTTCTGTATCCATCATCCGATGATGGACATTTGGGCTGGTTCCAACTCTTGGCTATTGTAAAGAGTGCCCAATGGAACAGGTATACCTTCGACTTGATGATTTCCATTCCTCTGGGTATATTCCCAACAGTGGGATAGCTGGGTCATACGGTAGATCTATCTGCAATTGTTTGAGGAACCTCCATACCATTTTCCATAGAGGCTGCACCATTTTGCAGTCCCACCAACAATGTATGATAGTTCCTTTTTCTCCGCAACCTCGCCAGCATTTATCGTTCAGAGTCTTTTGGATTTTAGCCATCCTAACTGGGCTGAGATGGTATCTCAGTGTGGTTTTGATTTGCATTTCCTGGATGCTGAGTGATGTTGAGCATTTTTTCATATGTCTGTTGGCCATTCGTATATCTTCCTTAGAGAAATGCCTACTTAGCTCTTTTGCCCATTTTTTAATTGGGTTCCTTGGTTTTTCATGTAAAGTTGTTTGAGTCCTTATATATTCTGGATATTAATCCTTTGTCAGATATATATTTTGCAAATATTTTCTCCCACTCTGTTGGTTGTCTTTTAACTCTGTTAATTGTTTCTTTTGCTGTGCAGAAGCTTTTTAGTTTGATATAATCCCATTTGTTTATTTTTCCTTTGGCTGCCCGTGCTTTTGGGGTCGTATTCCTGAAGCCTGTGCCCAGTCCTATTTCCTAAAGTGTTTCTCCTATGTTTTCTTTAAGAAGTTTTATTGGTTCAGGGTGTATATTTAAATTCTTAGTCCATTTTGAGTTGATTTTAGTATGTGGTGAGAGGTATGGGTCTAGATTCATTCTCTTGCATATGGCTATCCAGTTATCCCAGCACCATTTGCTGAAGAGGCAGTCCCTTCCCCAGTGAATAGGCTTGGTGCCCTTGTCAAAGATCAGATGGCAGTAAGTGTGTGGGTTGATTTCTGGATTCTCTATTCTATTCCATTGATCAGTGTGTCTGGTTTTATGCCAGTACCATACTGTTTTGGTTATTATACCTTTGTAGTATAGCTTAAAGTCGGGTAGGGTTATGCCTCCAGCTTTATGTTTTTTGCTCAGCATTGCTTTGGCTACGTGTGGTCTTTTATTATTCCATATAAATGGCTGGATAGTCCTTCCATTTCTGAGAAAAATGTCTTTGGAATTTTGATGGGGATTGCATTGAATTTGTATATCACTTTGGGTAGTATGGACATTTTCACTATGTTGATTTTTCCAATCCAAGAGCATGAGATATCTTTCCATCTTCTTGTATCCCTCTAATTTCTCTCAGCAGTGGTTTGTAGTTCTCATTATAGAGATTTTTCACCTCCTTGGTTAACTCAATTCCTAAGTATTTTATTGTTTTGGTGGCTATTGTAAATGGGCAGGCTTTCTTGATTTCTCCTTCTGCATGTTCACTATTGGAGAAAAGAAATGCTACTGATTTTTGTGTGTTGATTTTGTATCCTGCTACTGTGTTGAAATCATTTATCAATTCGAAGAGTTTTTTTGCAGAGGTTTCAGGCTGTTTGATATATAGGATCATGTCATCTGCAAACAGGGACAGTTTGACTTCATCTTTTCCAATCTGGATGCCCTTTATTTCCTTCTCTTCTCTGATTGCTCTGGCTAGTACTTCCAACACTATGTTGAACAGGAGTGGTGAGAGTGGGCATCCTTGTCTAGTTCCTGTTCTTAAAGGAAATGCTTTCAGCTTTTCCCCGCTCAGGATGATATTGGCAGTGGGTTTGTCATATATGGCTTTAATTGTGTTGAGATACTTTCCCTCTATACCTAACTTATAGATTGTCATGAATGAGTGCTGAATTTTATCAAATGCTTTTTCAGCATCTATAGAGATGATCATATGGTCCTTGTGTTTGACTTTATTAATATGGTGTATCACATTTATTGATTTGCGTTATGTTGAACCAACCTTGCATCCCTGGGATGAATCCCACTTGATCGTGGTGAATAATTTTACATATGTGTTGCTGTATTCTGTTTGATAGTATTTTAGTGAGGATTTTTGCATCTATATTCATCAAGGATATCGGCCTGTAGTTTTCTTTTTTGGTTATATCCTTACCTGGTTTGGGTATCAGGATGATGTTTGCTTCATAGAATGAATTTGGGAGATTTGCGTCTATTTCAATCTTTTGGAATAGTTTGTAAAGAATCGGTGTCAATTCTTCTTTGAATGTTTGGTAAAATTCTGCTGTGAATCCATCTGGTCCTGGGCTTTTCTTTGTTGGGAGCCTTCTGATAACAGCTTCAATCTCCTTTATTGTTATTGGTCTGTTCAAATTTTCTACATCTTCATGGTTCAATTTTGGGAGCTTGTGTGTGTCCAGAAATTTATCCTTTTCCTCCAGATTTTCAAATTTGTTGGCGTATAGTTGTTTATAGTAGTCTCGAATGATTCGTTTTATTTCAGATGGATCAGTTGTAATATCGCCTTTTTCATTTCTAATTTTTGTTATTTGGATCTTCTCTCTTCTTTTTTTTGTTAGCCATGCTAATGGTTTGTCAATTTTATTTATCTTTCCAAAAACCAACTTTTTGATTCATTGATCTTTTGTATTGTTTTTTGGGTTTCAATTTCATTCAGTTCTGCTCTGATCTTAATGATTTCTTTCCATCTGCTAACTTTAGGTTTGGATTGTTCTTGTTTTTCTAGTTCTTTAAGGTGAAGTGTTAGGTTGTTCACTTGCCATCTTTCCATTCTTCTGAGGTGAGCATTTAATGCAATAAATTTCCCCCTTAATACTGCTTTTGCAGTATCCCACAGGTTTTGGTATGATGTATCATTATTTTCATTAGTTTCAATAAATTTTTTGATTTCCTGCTTGATTTAATACCATAATAACAGGGGACCTGAACACCCCACTGTCAATATTAGACAGATCATCTAGGCTAAGAATCAGTAGAGAAACACAAGATCTAAACAATACTCTAGACCAATCGGAATTGGCAGATATCTACAGAACATTCCATCCAACAACCTCAGAATATTCATTCTTCTCATCAGCACATGGATCATTCTCCAGGATAGATCACATATTAGGTCACAAATCAAGTCTCAATAAATTCAAAAAATTGGAATTATCCCATGTATTTTCTCAGACCACAATGGATTAAAACTAGAAATTAATAACAAACGAAACTCTGGAAACTATACAAACACATGGAAATTAAACAGCATTCTACTTAATGACATATGGATATCCACATTTTTAAAAGGAGATTGGACAATTATAAGATATAATAAAATTAACTCAAAATGAATTAAAAACTTAAATGTAAGATCTGACACTAGAACTCCTAGGAAACTGTATACAATTACTTTGGTCTTGGCAATGATTTCTTGGATTATGACACCAAAAACATAGGTAACAAAACCAAAAATAAACATGCAGGACTACTTTAAACTAATAAGCTTCTTCACAGCAAAGGAAAACAATCAATGGAGTGAAAAGGCAACCTATGTAATGGGAAAAAAATACTTGTAAACTGCATGTCTGATAAAGAGTTAATATCCAAAATATGCAAGGAACTCTTACAACTCAATTAAAAAAAACCAAATTTTAAAATGTTCAAAGAACTTGATATGATATCCTGTCATATACAACAATATGGATGATCATTAAGGGCATTATGCTAGGTGAATTAAGCTAATCACAGAAGAAGAAATGCTACATGAGTCCACTTATATGAGGTATCTAAAGTAGGCAAACTCATAGAAGCAGAAAGTAGAATGCTGATTACCAGGGGATGGGGGAAGGGGGAAATGAGGAGTTGCTGCTCAATGGGTATAAAGTTTCAATTATGCAAGATGAAAAAATTCTAAAGATCCACTGTACAACATTGTGCATAGAGTTAACAATACTGGGCTGGCAGGTTGGCTCAGTTGGTTAGAGCACTGCCATGTAACACCAAGGTAAAGGGTTTGGATCCATACCCACCAGCCACCAAAATTAAAAATAAAAACAAACAATAAATTAAAATTAAAACAAACAACAAAAAAATGTACTCTATACATTAAAAATTGTTAAAAAGATAGATCTCATGTGACATGTTTATTTCAATTTTTTAAAAAGACAGAGCTAATCAGACAAGAGCAAAGACTTTAATGCTCAACTCTGTGCTGTATACAAGAGACTCCACTTAAGTAAAAGGAAATATAGATGCAGGTAGATTGAAAGCAAAGGGATAAAAGAATATACTACACAAGAATTATCCAAAAGTAATTTGGATTAAGTACATAAATACCAGGCAAAGCTGACTTTGAGACAAGAGTGATTACTAGAAATAAAGAGAGACATAGTGACTAATATGTAGACAAAATATGTAGACAAAAATAATAAATTGTGGAGAATATTTGAATTGCAGTTATGAAACTTGTCTTAATTGAAATATATAAAATATCACACCTAACACTTGCAGAATAGACATTCTTTTCAATTGTATGGGGAACATTTACAAAAAGACATACTAGATGACCATGAAGTAAGTCTCAATGCATTTCACAGGACTGAAATCATAACAAAGCATACTTAAGGATCATTGCTGAATTAAGTTTGAGATCAACATACAGATGCTCCTCAAAGTATGATGGAGTTACATCTTGATAACATCATTGTAAGTTGAAAATATCGTAAGTCAAAACTGCATTTAATACACCTACCCTACAGAACATTACAGCTTGGCTTAGCCTACCTTAAACGTGCTAAGAACAAATACATTAGCCTACAGTTGGGCAAAATCATCTGGAGACACAGTACACTGTAGTGTATCAGTTGTTTACCCTAGTGACTGTGTGACTAACTGGAAGTGGTGGCTCGCTGCCACTGCCCAGCATTTCTGGAGAGTATCTTAACCACTTTCTACTGAATGCTTATAATTTTCACACCATCATAAAAAATAATAATAAGTCAAACCATCATAAATTGGGAACCATCTGGGTAAAAATAATGAGCTTAACCTGAAAACTAAACACAATATGTATAAATAACCTGTTAAGTTACAGAAGATTAATATTAGAAAATGTATTTTATGGATAATAATAAAATTATTTATGGGATAAATTGTGTGGGATACAGATAAAGTGAAAATGGAAACTTGTAGCTTTAAATGCAATGGAGAACTATCAATGACCTAACATCTAACTTGTGAAATTAGAAACGAATAGAATGTTGAACACAAAGAAAGTAGAAGAAAGGAAATAATAAAGATAAGAGCATAAATAAATGAGATGGAAAACAACTGTAAAACAGAGCAAAGGAACAAATTCAAATGCTAGTTGTTTGAAGAAACTAATGAAATTGATAAACCCCTGGCAAGACTAATCAGGAAAGAGAGAGAAACAGAGAGAGACAGAGAGACAGGACACAAATTATCAATATTAGAAACGCAAAAATAGGACATCACTACAGGTTCTGAAACAATTCTAATAAAAATAAGAGGATACTTGTATTAATTTCCTGAAGCTACTGTAACAAATTACCATAAAACCGATGGCTTAAAACAGCAGAAATTTATTCTCTTACAGTCCTGGAAGTTCTGGCTAGACGTCCAAAATCAATGTCACTGAACCAAAGTCAAGGTGACAGCAAAGCCACACTTCCTTCAGAAACTCTAGGAGATCTGTTTGTTTTTTTTTTCCTCTTCCAGCTTCAGGGAGCAGCTTCCATCCTTGGGCTCTGGCTGCCATCACTTCAATCTCTGCCTCTGTGGTCCTTCTGACTTTTTTTTTCTTCTGCCTGTGAAATCTTCCTCTGCCTCCCTCTTACAATGATACATGTGATTGCATTTAAAAAGCCCACCCAATAATCCAGAATAATCTTCCTATCTCAAAATCTTTCATTTAGTCATATCTGCAAAGACCTTTTTTTGCCATATAAGGTCACATTCATAGGTTCTAGGGATTAAGGCATGAATATCTTTTAGGAGACCATTTTTCAGCCTACCACAATAAGTATTTTATTTTAATTAATTTGAAAATTTAGTTAAAAGATGGAGAAATTTTTAGAAAAACATAATATATCAAAACTAACACAAGAAGAGATAGAAATTGATGTTTCCTATATTTATTAGAGATTAAATCTGTTTTTAAAATCTTTCCACAAAGAAAATTTCTGGCTAATGTGGCTTTCCCAGTGATTTCTTCCAAATATAAGAAGTAATACCAATGTTACACAAACTTTTCCAGGTAATATATTAAGAAAGGACACTTCCCAATTGATTTTGTAAGGATGGAATAACATTAATACCAAAACCTTGATACAAATACCAAAAAAACTGAATATTAACTTCAGTCTCTCTAGTGAATGCAAGTGCAACAATCATAAATGAAACATTTGTAAATTTAATTCCTTCAATCATATATATACATATATCCCTAATATGTATTGAAACTTTACTGTGTACTAAGTGCCAATTCTGTTGTGCTTTACACACATATTCTTATCTAATTCTTACTACTAACTTATGAATTAGGCACTATTTTTAAAGCCATGTAACAAATAAGACAACTGACATATGGTGAGGTTAAATGGATTACATTTTATCTATTACATTAATTAGTTGCATAAATCGAAAAACTCTGGAAGCCTTCCAGAGACATGAAGGTATGATTTCAAGAAGAGAGAATGTGGCTATGGGGGATGGGAGGGGGGACAGTTTGTGGTTTAAAACTCTGGTCCAAGCTACCATCATCTCACTCCTAACTGAATGTCCTTCTTTTATCATAGCCTGAAATCCCATAATTTATTTTTCTCCCATGGTGAAAAGAGTAAGTCAGTTAAACTACAAACCAGATATTGTCACTTTTCTGCTCAAAACCTTATCAGCTTCATATTGCATTTTGAGTAAAAGACAATGTCTTTATGATAGTCTACAAGGTCCTACACAATTGACATTATATCTTCCTCCTACTTTCCTGTTTCTCTGCACTCCAGCCACGCTGACCTCTTTATGGTTCCTCTCACACACTAGAACAGTTCAGCCTCCTAGCCTGTGTGCTGGCTATTCAATCTGCATGGAACAGACCTCCACAGATATCACAGATCTCCTCCCTTTCAATGGGACCTTATCAATCTCTCCCATTGTCACTTCCCAACAAAGTCTATACCCTGATCTACTTTAAACACAAACCCCAACCCCAAGGCATCCCCCATTCACCCTATCCTGCTTTCTTTCCATAGCATTATTAATTTCTAATACACTATTTAATTAATTTGCTTAATATGTTTACCTATCTCTGCCCAGTAGAATTGAAACTCCAATAGGAATGAGATTTTGTCTAACTTATGTGCTGCTATGTCCCCAGCTCCTAGGCGAGTGCCTATTCCATAGTAAATACTCGATGTATCTGTTGGATAAATGTTTCAGCCAAAAGCTCTGGCATATAAAAAACTAAATCTGAATTTGAGACTGATTGTTCAGAGGACAAGAAATTCAAAGGCTCCTCCAAAGTTCTGTGCATTTGTTTTGAAACACGTGAAATTGGATGGCATTTTGTATCTCTGTGCTTGCTGTCAGGATTCATGTTATGTGCCCATTTCAGTATTAGACAATTTCTTCCAAATCCTATATTCAGGTCACTTTTCTGAACACAAAACTGTAGTTCTTTAATGAATCATTATTACCATAATTATTTTCATCAATTTGACTGAGTGTCCACACTAACTGAGCAACTCCATACCAAAGACTGCTGTCAAATGAAATCATTGAGCTAACAGTATTCAGCAAAGCAATGGAAATGTATTTGGTGTGGGATAGTTTTGGGATACAATAGACTTTCTTTTAGCCCTTGATGTTGTATGCCATGTCCATCAATGTCAGACAGAAATAGCCTGACCTTGAAATGTTTGGTCCAGATACCATGGATGAAGTGAATCAGATCAATCACACAGCTGATTGGATCATTGTGTGACAATCAGTTCTCAAGATGGCCTGAGAAAAGACATCATGGAACAGTGAATTTTCTGACTACATAAAATATAACTATAGATTCCCTTTAAAAAGTCCTGATGACCTATATACAAATTACTCAACAGAGTATTCTATGATAGAGTGGTCGGGAGCAATGCAGATGATATCCATATTTTTAATTCTGCTAAACTTGGGATCTTTAAAAATAGATGCATACAATAAATAGCAATAACAAGTAGTTTCTACATGTTGAAACTACAGATGCTGAGAAAACTTATAAAAGCGATTTTGTATGCCCTAAATTTTCTTTTAAGCTCAGTCACATGGATTATTTTTCTAAAACATAACATAAAATAATTTGCATATAATGGCATATTATTAGCACAAAATGAAACTGATTCAAGTGCTCAGCTGATATTTTTGTTAAAATTTTCATCTGTCTTGTATGTAGTTTAAAACAATGCCACAGTCAACAAAAGTAATTACTCCAGGATTAAGCAAAGCTTTTATTGACTTAATGCCGTGTCATATAAAACAGAAGACTATTCTCCTTGAATTACTACAAAACCTCATCCTCCTTAAGCCATGTACTTCTCCAGTGACCTGGTGAAAGTGATTTAGGCTGGGAATACTTCCAGATACTTTTTATTGGTATTGGTCTGATTCCAGCACAATGTCTTTCCATTTGGCATATCTGAGGAAAACAGTCTTTCACATACTAGTGTTCATTAACCATCTTACTATTAAATAGATCTAGCCATATACTACACTTGATTAAATGGTTTTGACATGTATTCAGTTTTTCACTCAACATATGTTTTTGAGCCCTACTGTATGCTAGGCATTACTCTGGGCACTAAGGATTCAGCAGTAAACAAGACAGCCTATATTCTCTCTGAGGAGAAAAATGATTTTTAAAAGTCAGAGAAAAAAGAAAATGACATTATGGTGAGTTGAAGGAAGTAAATATGATGATGTGCTAGAGTAATTGGAAACCAGCTTGGATAGCATAAGGAAGGCTTTTCTCATACCTGAATCACCTGTGAGGGCTAAATCCTAATTATTTTATGAGAGTAGGCATTTCAGTGAAGGTAGAACCTTAACGCCTAAATCACCATTCTGGTACTTACTTTCAAAAACAACTTCTTACCCTCTTCAGTATGAAGGATTACACTGAATCACAGAATTACAGAATGCTAGATCTGGAAGCCACCTTCAAGTTCATCTAGTGTCTAGTTTTACCTCATTTTAAAGATGAGGTACCTAGTGGCCAGAGAGAGAAAGAGTTTTACAAAAATTTACTCATGCTAGTTGGAAGTAGATTCATGACAAATGTCGGGGTTTCTGATTCCTAGCTGAATGTTCATTCCAGTATACCCCTCTCTCCTAGAACCTAGGTGTCAAACCTGGTATTTCATTGATAGGAAAGCCTGAGATATACTTCCCAGAAAAGGTAAGGCTGAGGATCACCATGTGAAATCCGTAGCCATTGTAATATCACATTTTTTTTTTTACATGGTATCTTTTCTCCAATGAACTCAAATGCTTTCTGGCAAGGGATCACATTCACAATTAAACACCCCTGTGAGATAAGCAGAAGTCCTTTTTTCCTGAAGCTTAAGACCTGCCTGAGATGGGGACATAAGCCTCATGGTGCCTACTAAAATCAAGTCAGGAAATTCATTGTGGATAAAAGTAGAAATCAAATGATAGATATAGCAGTCATATGATATTTACACGTGAGCATGACATTTTACATTGCTTGTGCTGTTTTCACTGTTGGCCTATTCACCAACTGAAACATACATTCAATCCTGCCCGCTACATCAACTAAATGTTGGGCCACATTTTCTCAAGCATAATTAGATAGATAGATTGATAGATAGATGACAGATTATGCCTGTTTTCCTGTGGGGGTGGAGTGCATGGAGATACAGGGAAAAACTGTGGTGCCTGACAAGAAACTGAGAAACATATTTCCAAATCTTGAAAACATAATCAGTTTCTTCTACCAGTCACAGGGTATATAGATGAATTATTAGTTGTACAAGTTGTTTATGGCTAATTAGTTGTTTATGAATTAGTGAGTGTGCATGCAGTATTTGTGCCTTATCTGTTGTTTAATATTTTTTATATCTCCCCTGATTATTAAAATGAGAGTCTATGTTTTGACATGTAATCCCACCTGCTTTGTGTTATGATTTTGTTACACTGTGTTCAAGTCCATTTATGCAGTTGGAAAAGAGTATAAGTAAAATTTTATGCTACTAAGTAAACTTGAACTTCAACTGGTGGAATATGAAATGCAGTAGAAAAGTGGGGACTGAGGCACAGGGGATTGGGGTTGACTTTATGAAAAAGGGAATCGGACGGGGGAGAAACATTTATAATAATGCGTGGTTTGTTAATGTCTTATTTTCAGAGGCATTTTTTTTATTTCTACTCCTGCAGTCACTTTTTGGTGTCTTTTATCCCCCAGAGCAGTGGGGTTTGGCATGTTTTCTTTGAACTTGCCAGGAACTCTGTTTGAAGGGGATAATTTGAGTTTGACAACTGGGAGCAACCCTGCCTCTCTACAGAAGGAGAGAGGAATTGTTTATTTGACCAGCTGAGAGAAATGTACACAGAGGCAGACTTGCTAGTGCCACTGGGTCCCAAGGCCCTCAGTAGGATACAAAATGACAGCTGTTTGCTACAGTGAACAGATCAGAGGATTTACATTTAATAAATTGGTGCACTTCTTTTATTAATATTTTTAATGGATCCTGGCTACATCATGTCCTTCTGTGACTCTTTCCACCTGCATTTTAGGGGTAGTCAAACTGACCAATAATCTAAGCCACTAATAAACAGCATTGGTGTGTTTTAGAAATATTAGCAGGCCCAGGCTATTCCTGGACAAATAAGAAAAGGAGGGAGGCACCTAGAGCAACTGCTCTAAAGCTGAAGAATTATAATATATGCAATAGTTTTTTTGTTGTTTTTAGTTTTTCCTGATCCTCACTTTCTTGTTTGTCATTGTTATTACTAAACAAGTTTCTATAAGGTAAGGCTACACGTCCAAAAAGATTATTAATGGCAATAGATATGAAACATTGCATTAAAATTTTATTGTTTTGATTACAAGAAATTCACTATCAACAATACTATTCATATGTTTTGTTTGTTTTTCACTTTTTTGATGCAATAGAAGATACATATAGAAAAGTATGCCAAACAAATTTACAGCTGAAGAATTTTTGCAAAATGAGTGATCCACAGAGTCACCATTCAAATCAAGAAATAGAACAGTCGGTACCTTGAAAGCCTGCCCTTTGAACTCTTCCAAGTAGTAACCCTTTCCTTCCTCTCTAAAAGTAACCACTTTTCTAACTTCTAACACCAAACTTCAGTTATGCTTGCTTTTGAACTTTATATAAATGAAGTTATTTCAGTATGTATATTTTTGTAGCTGACTTATAAAATTATCTTTGTGAGATTCCACATTGATGCAAGTATCTGTAGTTTGCTAATCTTTCTTGCTGACTAGGATTCTGTTAAAGGACTATACTGCAATTTTTTTCTTTTGTAATGTCATTAGACACTGGAATTATTCCACATACTCACCAATACATGAAACACATGACATTGTCAACGATTTTAATTTAGGCCATTTTAGGTCATTTCATTGTGATTTTGCTGATTATTAATAAGATTGAGTGTCTTTTCCCATGTTTATTAGCCATTTGGACATTCTCTTTTAATTGCCTGTTCAAATATCTTGTCCTTTCTTTTTTATTGGATGGACTGTCTTTTTCTTAGTGATTCCTAGGAGATCTCTACATACTCTGTTCATTATATGTGTTAAAACTATCTTCTGCTAGCTCATGTCTTGCCCTTTTTCTTTCTTAACTTCTTTCAATGAACAGAAATTCATAACATTAATAAGTCTAATTTACCTAAGTTTTTATGGTTAATGCATTTTGTGTCTATTTTAGAAATTTTTCTTCTATCTTCTATCCTAAGATTATGAAATTATTTTCAGATATTATTTTCTGGATTTATTTTGTCTATAACATTATAATGTAAAATTCTCCCGGAAGTGACTGTTTTATGATGTGAGATAGAAATCAAAATTTATTTGTTAAGAAGACTTTCCACTTTTCACTGCTCTGCTAAACACTTTTGTCATAAATTAAGTGTCTATACAGGTATGGGTCTTTTACTGGCCTCTGCTATGTTCCATTGGTCAATTTTCTTATGCATGAGGCAATGTCAAAAGTTTTAGCTAATGTAGCTTTAAAATAACCCTTGATATGTGATAAAGTTTTTCCCCCTTCTTATTCTTCCTCAAAAATAGCCTATTCATAGCCGATGGCATGAAGTTCCAACAGTACACACAAACAAATAAAAATTTAGATTTATTGAGATTGTATTAAACTTATAAAACAACTTGAGGAGAGTTGGCATTTTTACAATATTGAATCTTTCAATTCATAAGCATGGTATACCTTTTCACTTATTTAAGGATTCAGGCTTCCGGTCAAGATGGTGGAATAGATGGTCCCCAGTGTCACTGTCTCCCACAAATAAACTAATTTACAACTATTAAAAAGCAACTACAGCCAAGCTAGGGCTGCTAGAGCTCCAGGGAAGAGGAGGAGAGACCTACAGAGTGCATGAAGGACAGAGAAGCCACAATGAAAGAAAGAAAATACCTCTCTGACCAAATCAAGCCCTGACCGCTTCCGGGCAGGAGCTGCTGAGCACACAGAGCAGGAGCCAGCAAAAACCACAGCTGTGCTCTTCAGATGAAGTTGCATGGAGGTGGCAGGGGAGAAGGGGACCTTGGTGGCCCTAAGGACAGCAAGACCACTAACAGGGTTCCCGTAGACCCACATAGGAGTAAGGAGCCACAACAACTGATAAAAAGGAGCCACTCAGAGGCCAGTGAGTCATCGCAAGGGACTTGCATACAGCCTGTGCCATGGGAAGTGTTTGCAGCGCAGGTGGTGGGGAAGACAGGCCCACCAGAAGAACACTGGGACACAGCAAGGACAGCTGATCTTCCCCCCAATCAGCACAGGACCACTCAGAGGAGACTGGTCAGGAATATAGAATTGCATGGGGTGAAGTTTGATGAAAAGACTCAGACTCAGACCAGTGTTTCTACGAAACCCAGGTGCACTGGATTTCACTAAACCTGGAAGTCCTATAAAGTCAACCATTAAAAACTAAGCTGCACAAAAAGCCTTCCCCCAGGGAATCAACAGCAAATCAGCAATTTAGCTCAACCACACAGCTCAAGTACTGGTCCCCACAGGAAGTTCCCCCACTTCAGAAGTAAGCAAAGGACAACAAATTAGTTCCAGCACAGAGTTTAAGTGGTGGGAACAGCAGATAATCCAATACAGAATTGAAAAATAAAACAGAGTACCCACAACCAGTGACAAAGTTTGATATTAACTAGTAAAGGTCTCATTTCACCAAAGAAGACCATGCTCCCACAACCAGGCACACCGCCAGTGCCATGGGGCCCGCCTGGGGTCCTGAGGCTTTGAGCCAGGGACTGGACCCCCTCCCACAACCAGGTACACCACCATCACCACCACCGACTAGGTAAGGAGCATGCCAAAAACATCACCTCCTTGTGGGTGGCCCACCACAGTCACTACAATAACCATGGCTGCTGTGAAAGCAGCTGGATGCCACAACTACTGTGCAGATGGTCCACCAGCCACTGGAGTGCATTGACACAAGAAGAGTCACCAGCAGAGACCAAAGAAAAGAAGAGGATATCTCTGTCCACAAAGCTTTTTCCAGAGTGACAGAAGAAGCATCTGTTCTATGATAATATTGGGGGACCTGAACACACCTCTCAGCATTGGACTGACCGTCTAGGCAACAAATCAACAGAGTAACCATTACTCTTTCAGAAGGAGAGAAGAAATCTAGGGTAATTAGAGGGGGGAGGGGGGAGGGAATGAGGGATGGGGAGAGATTGGATAAGGGGCATAAAGAATAAGAATGATTTGTAACAATATATATGCTAGTAATATTGATTTGATCAACATATGTCAACATTGAACCCCCAAAATATATATAATCAATTGTGATTCAATAAAAAATTTTTTAAAAATAAATAAAAATAAATGGATTCAGTTTCTCTCCAAAATGTTTTATACTTTATATATAAAAACAAAATATGTAAAACAAAATGTTTTATAATTTATGTATACATTTATGTATACTTTATTTATACATTTATTTATATATACATTTTTATACATATGTATACATATTTATACTTTTTCATTAAACTTGTTTTTATGCATTTAAAAAATGTCTGCTACTCAAATAGTTTTGTATTATTTTATTTTTTAATATTTGTGTGACATATAACTGACTTTCATATACTTACCTTGTATCCAAGAACCTTGCTAAATTCATTTATTAATATTTCATCTTCATATATAAGAATCATATTATATTCTCCTGTTTAATTTGATAACTTTTTTCTATCTCCTTGGCATCATTAATTTTCAACCTTTTCTATCATATGCATTTAAGGACACATTTTCTTCTAAGAATGGTTTTAACTGCATTGAACAAGTTTTGATATTTTTATTGTCATTCTGTTTCCAACTATGTTCCATTAAGAGTTCTTTGTTATGGGGCCGACCCCGTGGCTCACTCGGGGGAGTGTGACGCTGGAAGCGCAGTGGCGCTCCGGCCGTGGGTTCAGATCCTATATAGGGATGGCATGGGCAACACCAAGCCAAGGGTTGTGATCCCCTTACCGGTCACAAAAAAGGAAAAAAAAAAAAAAAGAGTTCTTTGTTATGCATGCATTATTTTCTGATTTTTTTTTTTCTTTTGGTTATCAATTTATAAGTTAATTTACCATGGCTAAGCCCCCTCTTCTCTGTCTACATACTTAGCCTGAACTGGCCTAGGCCCTGAGGGTTCCCATCCCTTCCAATACTTTTCTCTGAGGCTTTTTCTGGAGTAACTTATTTCTTATCTGGTTTGAGCTTTATTATGAATCATTTCAATGCTTCCCACACTAGGACATTGTAGTTGACTGACTGCCTGCCCTGAGCTACTTGCAATGCATGTTTTCTTTCCTCTCTGATCAGGTCTAATGGAAAACACACTGACTGTCTCTACCACGATTTCTAACCTCAGCTAGTCCTCAGAGCTGCCCAGCACTTCTTTTGTCTCCATATATTTCCTCCATGTAGTATGACTCACAGCCACTGTTCCAAACTGTCTCAATAACTAGGGCCATCAGCCTTCCCTCTCTTTTTCCTATGCATAAGACCTACCCTGCTTTACAGAGAAGATTAAAGCTCTCTAGCATAAGTTTCTTTAAATCCCATCTGCTCCAACTGAAAATGTTTTGGCCATGCACCTTTATTTCCACTATAAATATATTATGTATCCTTCCTCATTCTCTCTTCCTTTGCTCCATCTTCAGAGGAAGCACACTGTCTTCTTTCTTCAAAGCTAACCTCACTATCACCCATCACTTCATGACCTGTCGTTTCACAACCCCTCAAACTTTAAGTTCTCTTTTCCCTGGCTTAAAAGAACACCCCTTATACAATGTCTCTGACCCATTTTATTATACAGACCTTATCTTCTAAGCCAGCTCTCTAGGAGATTTAGCCAGTCTAATCCAAATACACACCAACCAGAAACAAAACAGATTATTACTGCTCCTGTTATACTTCATGGAACATAGCTTTGCATAGGACATTGCTTTATACTAATTTACTTCTCTCAGATGATGGTGAAATTGTGACTCCATCATACACCATGTTGCTAAAAAGCTAGTCATAGGTACAAGCCTAGTTACCTCCTTATATTCTGTTCTTAATCGTTAAATACTTATTTGCTTGCAAGATTTGTTTCCAAACATGGTAAAAGTACATGGTATGTGTTTAGGGAGTCATGTGAATTATTTTTTTTTTCTGTAACCCCTTTTTAGAATAGTCTTTGTAAATAGTAGAGAATTGACATCTTTGTAAATACTAGGAAATCCTGTAATAAAAGAGGGTATGAATAGTAGATATTTTTGCCTCAAGAATGTGGTCTATGTTTATTTTTATAAAATATTTACAGTCCTAATTATTTCATTTTTAGGTTACTATTATAATTATTTTCCATTCTTTGCACACACCTTGACTAATTATGGGGAACAGCAACTTAGAACCATGCTTGGCATCAGTGGGAAAAGGTTGGACTTAAGCATTTAAACTATACATAGTAGGCTCATGGAAAACAGAGAATGAGAAATTTCTTTGATGTTCTCCACATTTTCTGCAGATTCACCCACCCTCACTCCTTTCTGATGTTATTTGATAGTAGCCATGTATCTCTTTATGTGGGCACAGTTTACCAGGCATTATTATGATAACATGTCAGATATACCCAACAACTTTCTATTTGAATCCTTTTTCATTCTTTACTTACCAAAAAATCCCTTAGGAAATCTGATTCTTATTCTTGAATCTAAAATCTCAGGGTTCATTTGTGTCCTAGTAGAATCTAAATCCATTTTAACATATAGTTTTCAAAGTTAAATCTATTTAAACCATCCAAAAAGTTTTGTTTTATGTTTACGTTTAATTTTACATTATGATAAAATGGGGTGAGGGGGAATTAAGGGCATTTAACTGGATGTTCTCCAAGGTTCCTTTCAGTTTAAATGTACTGTGATTCTGAGAAAAAAACCATTGCTGTCACTGACAGCCCCTACAAAGAATAGACTGCGCTTAACTCTATGGCAGAATAATCTTTTGAATGCATTTTAACTTGTTCATTGATTTACTGAGGCAAAAAGTATCTTTATATGTTAGAATATGTGATCCTCTGTTTCCTGTAATCAGATTATTATCCGTAATGCCAACTATATTTGTATAGCTATTTAAGTTTTACAAAGAGCTTTCCATGAGCATTTAATCATACAAAAACCCTATAACAGACTTCCCCTGAGAAAAGAGAAAAAATGAAACTGCAAAACTATAAGTGATCCAGCCAAGATCACCAAGTCACTAAATGGTGGAGTCAGTGCACAAAGAACTCTCTGAGAAGGGTTATTATTGCAGTCTTAATGAAACATCATCCTGATGTATTATTTTTCTGCTTCTAACATACACACTAGAAATTTATTTACCTTAAAATACTACGATATATATAAAAATATGCATAGTAAATAAAATATATATTTTCATATATATAACTTTATCAGATTTTTAAAAATCACTATTAAATCAGCTAAAAGTAACAAATATGTACTCAACTTTTACTTTGTTTTGAGGCCCTGAATTAAATATGATTTAATATATAAATTTGCATTGTCAAATAAATAACAATGAAGAAAATAATTCAACAAAGTATATAGGTCTACCCTAAACATTGAAGACATGGCAATGGTGGTAGAAAAAACTGGGTGTCATTGAATTGCTTATAAGCATAATCTTATTCAGCCTAAAATCCCAAGAGCATTAACTGTCCTGTAAGAAAGTAAAATGGTCTTTGGAAGTGGCATGCCATTCTCTTAAGAGATGAAATGATTATTGGCATAAATTTCCCTTAAAGAATAATTTAATCCGCAATTAGGAAATAAACATTGAAAATGACCGTGTTAACCTTGCCCTTGAGGAGAGGAGGAATCCAAAACTCTGAGATAGGTGGTCAGCATGCTGATAACACTTGTGCTGTGTCTGAACTTCTAGGTCAAGCACAGCTATCTCATAATGTTTTGGTGGCTCCTTTGCTTCATTCAATGGTGTGATTTTCTTTCTTTTTCTCTTTTTTTTGGAGGCTATAGGGATCAAACCCTGGATCTTGGTGTTATCGGTACCACACTCTAACCAATTGAGTTAACTGGCTAAGGGTGTGATTTAAGATGGCTTTTTGTACTTCACATAATATTTCTGATCATCCATAAATTTAGTAATAGATTTTCATATTCTCTGACATGCACGTTATTCCTTGAACAGTTAGGTGTGCAGTGGTCAGTACAGATTTATAGGTCTAGAGAACAACTAATGTCTGTTTGGTACTCTCAATAACTGGTCTTCCTTTGTGGCAAGAGCAGCATTACCCTAGTATATTTGCCAGACGTTATGAATCAAAACTCTTCACCAGAGCACAGAATAGATGATACAGAGAGAAATCCAGAAGAACAAACAGTTTGCAGAGTATTTTCAGAATGATGCTGATGAGCATCATTGACTGAGAATACATAGTCTGCCACACTAATTCTCATGGTGCACGTGCGCGCGCACACACACACACACACACACAAACATACACACACACACAAACATACACACACACACACACCACCCACATACACACACATACACACACATACACACACACACACCACACACACACCACACACACACCACACACACTACACACACCACACACACACATACACATACACACCACACACATACCACACACACACATACACATACACACACACATACACACACACACACACCACACACACACATACACACACACACACCACACACACACATACACATACACACACACACACACATACACGCACATACACGCACACACACACCACACACCACACACACACACCACACACACACCACACACACACATACACACACACACACACACATACACACACATACACACACACATACACACACAAACACACACCACACACACATACACACACACACACATACACACACACATACACACACATACACACACACATACACACACACACACACACACACACACACACACACATGAGGGTACGTCAAGAAGTTTATGGAAAGATTCATACCATCTTTTAATTCTATTTTTCCGCAAACTTTTTGAAGTACCCTCCTATATAAAGGACATATAAAATATAAAATAGATATATCAAATTATAGACATATATTATATATTTTATAAATATGCATTATATTAAATATAGAACATGTTTAAATATATTTAATATATTATACTAAAATATTTATTATATTACATATTTCCCAGATTTATTTAAAAATACATAAAAATATACATAATAAATAAAATATGTATTTGTATATACACAAATTTCTCTGGTTTTATTAAATCAGCTAAAATTAACAAATATGTACTCAACTTTTACTTTGCTTTGAGGGCCTGAATCAGGAGCCTGAGTTACTGCAATCATTTTTCCTAACTAATCTCCTCTCTCCACTCTTGCAATAGCTAATTTAATGTGTCAAATTGGCTGGGCCACAGTGCTCAGATGTTTGGTCAAACAATATTCTGAATGTTTTTGTGAGATCATTTTTGGATGAGATTAACATTTTAAAATTAATTAATTAAAATTGGTAGACAAAATTGTATGGATTCACTGTGTACAATATATTATTTGTGGAATGACTAAATCTAGCTAGTAAACATATGCATTACCTCACACAGTTATCATTTTTATGGTGAAAACATTTTACATCCACTGTTTTGTCATTCATTATGAATGCAATATGTTATACAATAGAATTTTTTAATTTGGTCCTCCTGTCTAACCAAAACTTTGATTCCTTTGGAAAACACCTCTTCAACCACACCATACCTCCTGCCCTGCCAATCACCCAAGCTTCTTTAACCACCATTCTATTCTCTACTACGAGATCAACTTCATTAGTTTCCACATTTAAGTGATATCATGCAGTATTTGCCTTTCTGTGCCTGGCTTGTTTCACTTAATATAATATCCTACAGGTTTATCCATGTTGTTACAAATGACAGGATTTCCTTCTTTGTTGTCTGAATAGTATTCCATTATGTATATATAATACATTTTATCTATCTGTTCATCAATTGATGGACACAATGAAATATCATCTCACATTTGTTAGAATGGCTGTTATCAAAAAGACACAAGACAACAAGTATTGGTGAGAATCTGGAGAAAAGGCAACACTTGCACACTGTTAGTGGAAATGTAAATTAGTACAGCCATTATGGAAAACAGTATAAGATTCCTCAAAAAATTAAAACTAGAACTACCATATAATCCAGCAATCCCACTACTGGGTATATATAAAAAAGAGCTGAAATCAATATGTTGAAAAGATACCTGCACTCCTATGTTTATTGTAGCATTATTCACAATTGCCAGGATATGGAATCAACCTAAATGTCTGTCAATAGATATTAACATTTAAATCAGTGCACTTTAAGTAAAGCAGATTGCTCTCCTTAATGTGGGTGGGACTCATCCAGTCAGTTGAAGTCCTTTATAGAACAAAAAGACACCTCCTCTGAGCAAGAAGGAATTCTGCCAACAGATGACCTTCAGATCTGAACTATAACATTGGCTTTTCCGTATGCTCTACACTGATGGCCCACCCTACAGATTTTGGACTTGCCAGTCTCCATAATCACATGGGCCAGTCCATAAAATAAATCTCTTTATATATACATACACATATCCTATTGGTTCTGTTTCTTTGGAGAACACTAATTAATACAATTCTTATACCCACAAAACCATTCCCTCAACAGTCCATCTTTGTGATCTACCAGAAACGTATATCTAATCATCATTTCCCTCCTAAACATCCTCCATAGGCTTCCCAACAGATAAAATCCAAGTGCCTTACCTTGGCTTGTAAGGCCTTCCATGGTCTATCCCTCTATTTACCTATCAAATTTTATCTTCTACTACTTCCTACCTACTTCATACTTCATACTCATATAATGATCATGTGTCTCCTAAACACACCAGCCTATTTCACACCTCCATATGTTTGCCCAGACTATTCCCACTGCCTGGATACCTTCCCTTTCCCAATTTCAACTCTTTGTAACACTTCAAACATCCTGTTCTTGGCTCATTCCATTTTTTTGTTTATTTTATTTCATTTCATTTTGATGTATATATTTATAAACACACAATATGGGATTTTGAAATGACAAATTTACAAATTTTACCTTTTTTAGATTCTCTCTCTTTTTTTTTTATAAAGGAGAAAACACAAATAATATTGACATTCCCTTTGAACCCCATTTGTCATCCTCTTGCCCTTCCTCCTCCCCAGAGGTAACTGTGGTGATAAAGTTGTCCATTCTCGCATACAGTTTTTATTCCTTTAACTATATACACACACACACACACACATACAGACACATATACATGCATATATACAAATCCATTATTATACAAAATTGCTATTTGGTTTGGATTTTACATAAATAGTATTACACAGTATTTATATTTTGCAGGGTTTTTTTGCTCAATATTATGTTTTTGATATTTGTCTATATTGGCATATATAGACCTCACTACTTCAATGCTTTGAAATTGAATTTTGTGTTAGACAGTATGGATACACCACATTTTATTTATCTGTCTATTTACTGATGAACACTGATATTGTTTCTAATGTGAGGCTGTTAAAAAACGATACTACAGAGGAATGGAAATCCTCATGTCAAAGAGATACCTGCACTCTCATGTTCATCATAGCTCTGTTTATGATAGACAAGACACTGAACCAACCTAAATGTCTGTCAATGGATGACTGGATAAGGAAACTGTGGTATATACACACCATGGAATATTACTCTGCCATAAAAAAGAATGAAATCCTCCCATTTGCAACAACATGGATGAGCCTGGAGAAACTTATGTTGAGTGAAATAAGCAAAGCTCAGAGGGATAAATACTGCGTGTACTCACTTATAAGTGGGAGCTAAGAGAGAAAGAAGGAAGGAAAGACAGACCACAGTAGTGCATTGGACTTGCAGAGGGAGAGAACATACCTTGAGATACAAAGTGGAGTGGGGGAGGAAAAGGAGAGGGGGAGGGAGGTTGGAGATAATTGGGGGGGGACACGGGGTACAAATGTAATCTGTGGTAATGGGCATGCTGCCAGTATGGATCTGGCCTTCACATCTTGGGCACAAGGGGTAACAATCAGCTTTGTATCTCATGAATATTCATAACCAATAAAAAATGTTACAATAAATACCTTTACACTTGATTTCTTGGACATTCATGTGAAAGTTTGTCTATGTATATGTCTAAAAAATATGATCACATATTTGCATTAGCAGTTTTGTTGGATATTGACAAATTGCTCACCAAAATGGATACACCAATATCTATTGTCACCAGCAATCTATGACAGTCTTGTTCCTGGCAATCACCTGATATTTTCAACTCCTTCATTTTCATAATTTGTGCCTAATAGTTGAGGTTGAATATCATGTTGTATAAGCATCCTCCTGCTGGTATGTCAAAACTCAGCTCAGGGATCATTTTTAGGACACTTTCACCAGTCTCCTCCTTTTCATTCCCTTGCACAAGTCTAACAGAATATGTAAAACACTATTTTGAAATCACCTGTTTTCCCTTCTGCCTGCTTGAGAAGACTATGGCCTCTTTAATGGATGGGATTTATTCTTGTTTACCTTTGTGTTACCAGATCACACAACAATAACAAACACCCGAGTATATCATCAATAAATTTTTGTACAAGTGAACTAAAATATAATGGTAAATATTTTCAAATTCAAAACAGGTTTGAAGCATACTCCATGGAGATTCCTGAATGACAGGTATTAAGAGAACTTCAGGATTGGCCATTAGATCCTTGGCCTTGTGTGGTCCAGGCCATAGCATAGACTCTTTCCTCATACTTGTGAAGAAGCTTGACTTAGTCATGAAGTAATGAAAGCCTAGATGATGAAAAGACCAAAAGTATTACTTTTACCAGTAATCTTTTCCCTTTACTAATTTTACATCTACTAGTTCAAATTTTCATTTATTCAGAAAGAAGCACTTACTGAATATTATCAAAGAATTGTAAGGTTCCCATAGAGACCTCATATATTTTGATACATACTTTGGCTAAACTCTTCAAAGTTGAACAAGGTGCAGTATCTCAATATATTAACTTCCTCTTTTATTAGCTTCATGACGGTGAGAATGTGATTTAACTCCTGTGAGCCTTAATTTTCCATTATGTAAGATTGAGATTGACAGAATTCCCTTATAGGTTTGTTTGAGGATTAAATGAGATGATGCATGTAAATGCTTCACATAATGTCTGGGACGTTTAACACATGTACCAGGTTCTCAGTATGTGATACAGTAAGTTTAATTGTTGTCATTGTTATTGTTGTTTGACTTTGATCTTAAAGGGGAAAAGAAAAAGAAAAATTCTGCTTTCTCATATATATTACCAAATTGATTCTTAATTTTTAAGGAATCTTTTAATAAGGAAATAAACAAAGGATATTTTCTGATATCACATACTTTATAGAAATTGTCTAGCTATCCAGTTAGATTTTGGCTTCAATCCATAACAACCTCGCCTGCTAATCAACATTTTCAGTAGCCTCCAATTTTCATTAACAACACAACCCAAGCTAATTTTTTTTTGTATTCAACAATATTTATTTAAGTACTGTACTAGTATCTTATAGCTGTTGTAAAAAAAAAAAAAAGACCACACACTTGGTGCCTTAAAACAATAGAAATTTAATCTCTCACATTTCTGGAAGGTAGAAGTCCAAAGTCAAGGTATCCACCAGGCCATGCTCTCTGAAGCCTCTACCGGAAGATACTTTCCAAGCTAATGTGTACATGTATCTTCCTTTTTCTATAATCATGGTAGGCAGGACATTCAAAATGCATCAACTCTCCAAACCCATTCACTCAAACAGGATGAGTTAGTTGTATACAACAGACATCATCAGTCATCATAATAATTAGCATTTCTTCAGCATTTACTGTATGCCGAGTACAAGGATTCAAATTTTATAAGGACTATCTCTTAACAGCCCTATTCATATCATGTAACAATTTTATAATTAATAAGTTTCATATCTTTGGTATATGTGTACAACCTAAATATATTAATGTTTGTTTCCTAAAGAATAGTATCATGTATCAGGTTGAATATTTTGCAAAAATGTTTGAATATCAGCAATTTTATAATGCTTAACATAATAGTATAATGTAGTTGCTCAGATCGTGGCATCTGGTCACAGAGGTTTCAGGGTCAAAATCTAGTTCTACCACTTGAAATTGTTCTATAGGAAATATCTTTTGATAGTATATTTTTCCAATTGGAAAATGTCATTCACTATCCAAAATTACTTAAAATTAAAAGGACATTTAGCTCATCACACAGTAAATTAGCCAGAAATTTCCAATAAGTAAAATTATTTGCTATAGACAGTTAGTAGAGAGACGGCAGGCATACTCAGCCTGTTGGCCAAGATGGCCCAATTCCTTTTCAATATTTTTTCTTTCTGCCTAATAAGGTTTTATTTTGTATTGCCACCAAAGAAACATATGCCTCAAGTAGCATAAAATTGCTAATGCAGCTTACAAAGGAAGTGTAAGTTTACCCATTGTGAATCAATGACTCCTTTAGAGCTTATGTACTTATGTGTGCCATATAATCCAGTGAATTGGGACACCGTTAATTATCTTTGATTGTTGGGAAACTATGTAATGGAATGGGGGAGGGGAACAGTTCATGGTGCAAGTCCAGGCCCTGTTATTTTCTGTTAACTGAGTGACAACATTTCTGGACGTCACTGCCTATATTTTCCTTCATTGTACTAACATACCTTACCATGTTACCACCAAATGATTTCATTGATACATTGAACAATGCTTTACCTCAGGGAGATAATGATACAGGGAGGAAGTTTGGGACACCAGAGGTATGGGTTCTTATCTTGGATTCAATATACTCTTAGGGTCACAGACAAGTCATTTAGCCTTACTAGATTTCAATATTCTTATTCATAAAATGAAGTTATGTACTGAATGTTTGTGTTCTTCCAATATACATATTGAAATCTCAGTCCACAAGGTAATAGCAGAAGGCAGGGCCTTTGGGAGGTCATTAGGTCATGAGGGTAGAGGCCAAGTGAATGGGATTGATACCCTTATAAAAGAGACCCCAAATAGCTTTCTCACCCCTTCTGACGTGTGAGGGCACAGGGAGAAGTTACCATCTATGTAGCAGGAAGCTGGCCCTCGCCAGATACTAAGTCTGCTCACTCCTTAATCATAGACTTCCTAGGCTCCAAAACTATGAGAAATAAATGTTTGTTGCTTTTAAGCTTGAATAGGGTTATTTAAAATAGGGCCCATTTTATTAAATGGGATGCTTTCAAACTGGGCAACATGCATTACCTGAAATATTTCATTATGCAGTTCAGCATGTTTATTCAGGTAAAAGTACACAGAATATTGCATATCTCTAAATGCATTTTGCTAGAACAAAAAATTATTTTTGTTGTAGAAGTCCAAATGGACTAAGACAAATGAAATAGTAGTTGTATTTAATCCCTATAACCAGATTGCAAATTCAATGCATTTATGTTAGGTTCATTATGATGCTGTTTTGTGGCAATAGAGCAATATAGATGGAATATAGAATTGAGAATATAGAATTTTGACAAGGTAGGATTAGAAGAGAAAGAAGACCTGTTACCTTGAAGGCTGCATACAATTTGCCCTGAAACCATTCAACTTAAATGAATTCGGTAGAAAGCAACTTGGTCAGTCCTACAACTGAGTGAAATAAAAACCTAAAGCCACTTGCCCTTCTCTTACTTTTAAATTCTCTGTGATTGTGGTTTCTAGAAGCTATCAAACTTTTTTTTAATGACTAAGTCCCAACCTAAACACTAATTTGTTTTCTATACCTGCAAGAAAGCTTTCTAAATAGTTTGGTCATATGAATTTCAAATGTTCTACCTCTGGTTTTGCAAGATTTTCCTAGAATTGCTGTTGATTTCTGGATTACTATGTTTAGAATGAAGAGAGAATGCCTCTAAATTTTGATGGCAGAATGTAACATCAAATGACACCAGGGTCGGATTTTACATTTAACTGCATTTGCATTTAGAAATATGCAATATTCTGTATACTTTCACCTGAATAAACATGCTGTACTGCATAATAAAATATTTCTGGTAATACATTTTGTTCAATTTGAAAGCACCCCACTTATGAAAGGCAGCTATGCTCACCACTATACCACCAACGCCTACTGTCGAAAGCACCCCACTTAATAAAATAGGCCCTATTTTAAATAACCTCCTTCAAGCATAAAAACAAACAAAATGACAAAACTATTAAGCTGCATATTCATAACAATATTTCAGAATAATTTTTATTTTTTTCAATTGGCAGGTGTAATTGTATATATTTATCCTGTACAACACGATGTTTTGAAATCTATAGTAATTTTTATTTATTCTTTGTATTTGTTAAATATCGAATATGTACAGAGAATGACTTTGATAGCTAAGAGACTTATAATAGCATAAAAAAAATCCCTAGTTAGGAGTCAGAAGGCTAGATCTTCATTATTGGAAAAAATAAAAAGTAGTGCTCATAAAAGAATTATGTGTAACTGATCTAATTTTTGTGTTCATATATTAAAATGGTAAGCTTTTTATTCTTGGTATGTAAGGACAATGAACACATTAATTGTCTTCGATTTTGGGGAGACTCTATAATAGAACCGGGAAAGAGAAAAGCCCATGGTACAAGATCAGGCCCTCTCATTTTCAGTTAACAGCGTGGTAACATTTCTGGACTTCACTGCCTTTATTTTTTTTCATTGCACTAACATGCCGTTCAGTGCCACCACCCCTATGACTTGGTTGACATGTTCAACAATGCTTTATGTTTGGTGAGGCAATAAACTGCACGAACACACACAGATGCTAAGAGATGGAGCTAGAAGCCATCTCCTCAGCTCCCAGCTCAGTGTCATGTGATCGCATTGTGGGCTCTCACCACACCTCGCTTCCTCCTAGACCAAAATGGGAAGTGATTCAGGAACCATTAGTTTCACTGTGGCTTCACAAAGTTATTTCCAACCCCAAGATATTGGAAACTAAATTGTTTCTAATCCCAAAGTTGAGGTCTTTTCAGTGTTGTTTGAGTAGAGGCAATGTTAATGATTGGCAGCCACAATCTCTAATAGGATAATTGTTCTAAATTCATCCAGAGCTGGACTCAGATGACCACAGGGCACTCTTGGAATAGGAGTGCAGCTACATAACATGATTAGGCTCTCTTCCCCTCTTACTAGGGAGGAAGTGCCCGCATGGAAGTTTCTGAGGCGTGCCTCTAAAACCCCACAACACTTCATTGCCCCTCACCTCCACACTGCTGTCCAACTGCCCACTCATCATAGTCCTAACTACCAGTCAATCAACTTTGGAATCTTTTATTAAGAAACAATCACTTTTTAGAAAAGCACTTGTTCTCCTTAGCCACCCCCACATCCCATAAGATCCACTTTGGAGTTATGTTTTTTTTTACATTTAATATCTCTGTTAAATCAGGTGAGATGGCAAATCTGTGAACCAAAAGTGAAAAACACATATTTATATTTATTTTGTCCTGTCTTCACATAAAGAGGTTGGTTGACTGAATATGTCAGTACTGGTACTTCTAGGAGCCACTACAAACCAAAAGTGCATTTTTTGAGAAGCATCCATTTCTCAACTATGGTTCCATGAGAAAATTAAGCCTAACAGAAAATTATTTGAGTAATGCTTTGCTCAGTCCTTTCAAGGATAGTACAAACCTACTACCAATCTAGAGGCACAGGAGAGAAGTTTTCCATTCCTTCCACTGAATGCACTAGGGCAATAAAGCTTAATTCTCTAGCAGCAGTTTCCTGGAGAAGGGCTGCTAGACCTTAGTTTTTGAAAAAAAGCAAAAAACTTAAACTGTTTTGAAGATAGTAATAATGACTAGTGTTACTTTCCAGGTCATTAGACACTTGGTGTAGAGCCATGGGCCACCTATTTTTGTAACTGGTTTTATTGAAACACACTCATGCTCATGCTTTACGTACTGCCTATGGCTGCTTTCCCAACTACAAAGACAAAGTTGCTTGCACAGTTGCAGAAGAGATCTTACGTCCTGCAAAGCCTAAAATAGTTACTATCTAGTTCTTTTTAAGAGAGTCTATGACCCCTATTGTAGAGTAATATCATCTATTTGATTGGTTTTCATTCCCCATTAAAAATGATCAACAAAAGGAATAGAAAGACATTAGTAACAGAATGTGCATAAACGCTCTTCTATTTAAACTACTTGGAATGTAGATATGAGTTATCTTTCCAGATATATCCTGAATTAAGTCTCCAAATGGAAACAGTATTTATTCAGTTCTCAATAACAACTACCAATTTCTTTTTAGAAAATTTTACAAAAGCGATTGAAAAACCTTCCCATTATAATCACCACATCTCCTACTTTGACCTAATGTTTAAATCACATGTTTTTGGATATCTTTCCTTGGAGGATGGCAAGAGACTGGCATTTTAGTTAAGTAATTAGCTACAGTTTATATAAACGGTGTCTTTATATAACTTCTAATTACAACAAATAGCTTTCCTGTGTATTTGAGGCATGAAGTGTGCATTCAAGTAATTAGAGAGACATTATCAAGTGACTTCCACTTTCCTTTTGAAGCTGAAATATAGAGATAATACAGTTTGTGGCATTTTTACACAAAAACAAAGGACGAGTGCTAAGTTAAGATAATTATATCTTTGTTCATATTTTAAGCTTGGAGTTTATCCTTTCTCTAGCATATAACAAACAAAACTGTATTAGTTTACAGACTGTGTGGAACAGAGGCAGCAGAGGAGTGTCTGGATAAACCGATCTCAGCAGAGTGTTCAGCAGAGCAATGATTGATGGAAGCCTAATCATTTCTTTTATGCAGGTCAAATATGCACCACCCTAAAAAGTCTGCGTATCTCAAGCATTTTGCAGTTTTTACAGCTTTCTGATCATCTATTTTTTTTTTTTTCTTTAACATAAAATGTTTCCAGGACCCAACAGCTGGTGCTTGCTGGCTGAAGGAATGAACAGGAAGACAATGTGTTCACAGGATTATGGAACAGGCTGAGAAGAGAATTTATGCAGAGTTTTAGAAGCTTAGTCAGGCAGAAAATAGATTGGGGTGCACAGAGGAAATAATGTGTCATTCAAAGCTCAGCTTAGAGACAGAGCCTCCATAACATAGGAGCAACAATGGGCTCTTCTTGTTCCTGCAACTTCACCTGTCACCTTCAAGTTTGTGTGAAACAGCAGAAACGGGCTACAATGAGGTCTTAACTCTTCAATGGCTTTTACTGCTTACCTAAGAAACTCAATCAAATCACAACCTCCACCTCCACCTCCACCCTGCCTCCCCGCCCCCCATGCACACACATAATCACAGCTTAGAAACTTGCAGTAATGGCCCACACTCAGCACAGTGATCACTAAGAAGTGCTAAAGTGAAATGGACCATCTTTAAGAATTAAGAGCATCCTCTAAGCAGTATGACCAACCCTTGAAGCCTGTTTTAAAAAAGCAGACTCCCCTGGCGCTCCTAACTTCACCTCCCTTTAATGAGTTCCCATAAGTCTCTTGTGATTTGTCTAAGTGCTCTAAAATCCCCTGGGTTGTAGACTGTGTTTCATGCTCCCAACTTGGACCATAACAGAACATGTCCAGTTTGTTGGTTGGAAATGATAATCATGTTTCTTTAGCGTCATTCTTTTGAATGGTTTGGCTGAGTTTCTGTCACCAAGAACCATCACTGGATTCATTTGTTCCTTGTTTCTGTTTGTTATCTTCATTCTGTTCTATAAGACAAATTATTGTCCTACATGCTCCTTAGCAAATGGGCTGAATGACACTATCCTGGATCATGTTTATTTATAATCTAGTATGGCAATATAGTCAAAGGAACTATTTTATTGGTATTCTCGAGGCTCAAAGATACATGTCATTCCTTATAAAAGGTGATCAATTCCAGAAAAACTAATGTGGGGAAAAAGCAAAAGAGAAGGAGCTGGGAGAAAATATTTAAAAGGTATTTACTGTATATTCTCCTTAAGCAGAAAATGACTTGACATTCCTAGTACAGCCAGTTTGTAATGACTTGATAGGTACCGATTAATGCAAGTTAAGATCTACTTCTCTAAAGTGCAGCATTTGTTTAACAATGGCACTGTTATTTAGTTAGAAAACCACTCTTTTTACACTTGGCCCTGCCCTGGAAAAGACAGGAATACCTAAATTAGTTAGTGTTACAAATGAGTGAACAACCAATGCACCTACAGTTTATGTACTGCTAGGAGATGATGAGAAATTCTCTCGTACCACCAGTTTGATGCAAAAGTGTCCTCAGCAGCACTGAACCAAGCAGCATGTTTAGATATTTTTGGCAATGATGGGCCACTCACAGGGGTCAATAACATTTGTCTTTAGCAACCATGTTTATATGTGTTCTTTTTCCAAACAAAGCCTAGAGAGAAGATAGATTAATAAGACCTTTGATGACATGTTGAATATTTTCAGATGGGACTTAGCCTTAGCAACACTTTCTTATCATTCCTTAGCAACTGCAGTTTAAATTTTACTTCCCATCTAAAACTGTAAAAACAGAGTTTGGAATCTCATGTTGTCATGTTAAAAACAGCATTTAAAATCTTCCTTGTTTTTTGTGGCAATTTAAGGTACACAGTCACACCACTAATATATCACGCTTCCTAAGGGACATATTAGCTCTTATTTAAACTAATACTGACTGCATTAAAAGTCTATCATTGAAGTTTTAGCTTTTCTACTTGCTCATTTTCCTTTCAACTTCTGAGGTATTGGGAGTCAGACCATTTTTCTTTCAAGGGTGGGATGGCACATTCTGCTTAAGAGTTTAGTCGAGCTTCTTGTTGGCATCCTGACTTTAGCAGAACTGAAGGTGAAAAACAGAGAAGGTTATGGTGACCTTGAAGTCATCCTGAGAATAAAATCATAGAGAAATACTAAACTCTGTATTGTTTAATAATGATGACACCTCTCTATGGATGGGTGACATAGACTAACAAAGGTACTTTTAGAATTCTTTGATACATATTAGTGTAACATCAAGTATTAAAAATAACCTACAATTAATATGAGGCAAGTTGTTAATCAAAACTTCTCAAAGAGGAGAGATAATAATTTCCCAACAACACATAACACTGCAGTTTTCTTCTGCTGGGATACAAAAGTGTGTGAGATTTCTGTATCTTAGTTGTGAGCCACAGAAACTAACTTTAGATTGATTAAGCAGAGAACCAATTTCTTGTAAAGTTATGGGAGCTTACAGTGTCACCGACAGAGCTAGAGAACCAGGCTCAAAAATGTGCAGGAACCAACATAGTTGTGTAACAGGCAGGATCAACTTCAAATCCAAACTCCCATTTCAGTCCCGTTGTGACACCGCTGTCACTACCCCTGAGAACTAGATACCCGTCTTGTATCCACCGCTGCTGTTCCTGGCCCCCAGGCTGGACATTGCAACTGTTATTGCCTAGGTACTGAATACTGGTGTCACTAACTCCTGACTCAAAGTTCGGGAGACTGGCTGAGTTTAGGTCATGTTTATGTGCCTTAGTGATAAGGAAGGCTGGGAAATCGAGTCTCTAGTATTTTCAATTTTCCTAGAAAATGGAGAGTAGAAACTGGGCTGTGCCTCCCACCAAGGTTCATAAGATGCATAATTCCCCAAAAGAAGGAAGGATGTCCAATGTGGGGACACACACACACACACACACACACACAGTTGCCGAGTGGCAAGTATATTCTCTAGGGACAAATCAAGTCTTCAGTGGCTCTCGCTTCTCATCTGGCACCTGCTGATTTGCCTGCCACTTACCAACTTCTCAGCCACAGTAGTCGATCCAAAGTCATTCATTTGCTCTTATCAGAACCCATACGCATTTTCCCATAGGATTTTCCTCAGGGAAACTGGTAGGGAGGAGCTCTCTTTCCTCTGCAGTTTTGGGACAGTAAGGATGAAGTCTAAAGCCACCTGAAGGTCTGGTTCCAGCCTCACTGAGACAACCAGCCTGAGAGAATAAAACCAGCACATAGAAAAGAACAAAAGATGTGATATGTGGAAAGACAGATTCTAATGGTGTTTGAGTCTTAGGTCTACTCACCCATGGCCAGAACCAGGCACAGTTTGGTTTAAAAAGTCAACAAACTCCCCTTTTCATACTCAAGCCAGAACGAACTGGATTTCTGTCACATCAACAGCCTTCTAAGAAATATATTGTCCCATTTCTGCCAAGACTAAGGAGACCTAAAATAACTTCTTGCATTTTAGAGACTTCTTGTTCAAACAATTCTAAAGAAAATGTAAATTTTTATTTTTCCTAGAGAGCCAGCCCACTTGAGTAGATTAACTAGGATTTAGGAGTCCTTGCCGTTACTCCCAGCTCCGCTACCAGTAAGCTCTGTGGCATTGAGCATATCACTTAAATCTTTTCTCAGGTTGATGAACTCCATTTGTATAATGAGTTGAATTAGGTGGTCTTAGAAGTACATTCCAGTGATAACTTCCTGTCACTAGAATTTTCCAAGTAACTTCTAAGTTGTGAATGTATTTACTCATTTGAGTTTGTCTCCTCAGGGTATAGTTCTATTTCCTTATTTAAGAAAATAAAGGAAAGATCTAAAAAAAAAAAAAAAAAGAAATTCTTTGTGGATTAGAGATTTTTAAAAATATTTTTGCTCTGAACGATAAATGCTGGCGAGGTTGCGGAGAAAAAGGAACTCTCATACATTGTTGGTGGGACTGCAAAATGGTGCAGCCTCTATGGAAAATGGTATGGAGGTTCCTCAAACAATTGCAGATAGATCTACCATACGACCCAGCTATCCCACTGTTGGGAATATACCCCGAGGAATGGAAATCATCAAGTCGAAGGTATACCGGTTCCCCAATGTTCATCGCAGCACTCTTTACAATAGCCAAGAGTTGGAACCAGCCCAAATGTCCATCATCAGAGGAGTGGATACGGAAAATGTGGTACATCTCTACACAATGGTACACTCAGCTATAAAAACGAATGAAATACTGCCATTTGCAACAACAGGGATGGACCTTGAGAGAATTATATTAAGTGAAACAAGTCAGGCACAGAAAGAGAAATACCACATGTTCTCACTTATTGGTGGGAGCTAAAAATTGATATATAAATTCACACACACACACACACACACACACACACACACACACACACACAAAACCTGGGGGGGGGGAGATATAGCAACCACAATTACTTGAAGTTGATACAACAAGCAAACAGTAAGGACATTGTTAGGAGGGAGGTGGGGAGGGAGAAGGGAGGGAGGTTTTGGTGATGGGGAGCAACAATCAGCCACAATGTATATCGACAAAATAAAATTTAAAAAATAAAAATAAAAATAAAAATATTTTTGTATATTTCCATTTATCATTTATTGGTTAAAAGTCTTATAACAGTATGTCCTATCTTGTAACACAAGTCCTATCTTATGACAATCAACACATTTTGATGAAACAGCCATCATCTGCATGGCAGTAAATTAAGTGCCATGGAGCTACGCTTTGTCAATGAATGGTTTTCAGTCTAGATAAGAAGACAGGAAGTATAATCACTTAGAACATTTACAAATCAAAATCAGGGAAGGGCACAAGCCACTGTGTGAGAAGATCAGACTAACTCGAAGGGCTGGGAAATATTTCCTTCAGCACTGAAAAAATAATAAGCTAAAGCAAGAGGTTCTAAATACCTAAAGAATGGGTTTCAGCAAACAACCTTAACTGCAAGTTTACAGTTGATTTTATGTTGAAATTTCTTGAGTTTGGCTTGAAGGGAACATTTAATTCTTTTCAGTGTTTTATTTTAAACAGATATTATGGCTGTGATCATGCCTGTGTTATAGATAACCTTCCATTCTGTTCAGCTTTTAGAAATTCTAAAATATGTTCTTGCTCCAATGAATTCAAAGTAAAACATTTAAGTCACTTTAAGAACAAAACCAATTTTGAAAAAAAATTGTCTTCAGGAACTGTTATTTATGTACACCAGGCCATGGTGGCACCAATTTCTTATGCAAGAGTACGGTTGGATACGTAAAGTAGCTGGCTGAGATTCTATACTCCAGCATAAATGTTCATAATTTGTTTTTAAATTTTACACCTTTAAAATCCCTAGGATTTTCTAACTTAATTCGTGTTTATTAAAGAACAACAGTACACCTTGGTGGGAGGAAGAGACTGAGGCATATGGTGTTGCTTTCTTAAGCCTCACACCAGAGGACTCTGCCAGGCAGTATATGTCATGTGAAAACACCATAGGGTAAAATAAGTTGAGTCTGTGCACCTTCTCTCCAATCCTGGATTTGCTAACAAATTACTCTGGCCTTATTCTTTCCAAGCCTCTAATTCCACATCGGTGAAAATATGAACTTGAGTTTTATATCCCTTGCATGAACTTGTACAGATCAAATGGCATTACATGGGAAACATCTGTGAGCTGAGTACAGAGTAGAAGCTCAGTAGATGTTACCTATCTTTCTTTTTCTCTCTGAATTTTAGCTTTGTTCCCATAAGGTAGAAATTGATAAAATGCTGTCAGAAAGAAAAGATGCACTAAAAGTTCCAATGTTACTCAGAAAAGATGGGCTAACCTTAAAACAGACCCAGGTGACAATTCATTCAGGCTGGGCACCACAGTCAACAGGTGAACCCACCAGCTTGAGCATTTATTATATTATAAATGTTAGTCTACCCAGAGTCTACTATAACACATAAACAATAACACTCTCAACAGGTGGGCTTATTACTGTTCTGCAAGTTCTCACTCTCCCAGTACAAAGTATGCACAGGAATAAACAAACAATACTGAATCAAAAGTTTGTTTGGTGAACATGAAATCAAGGCAAGTTGGCTGAATTATCAGGGGTTAGCCAACATTTTCCGTAAAGGGCCAGATGATAAATATTTTCAGCTTTGCATACCATGCAGTTTCTATCATGACTGTGCCTACTCTGCTCTTTTGCTGTAGCAGAAAGCAAACACAGATATATGTAAACAAATGGCTCTGGCTGTGTTCCAAAAACTTTATTTACAAAAAACAGGCTGGTGGGCTGGATTTGGCCCCACAGGCTTTAGTTTGTGGGTCCCTGTATTAGATGGTGACAGTCATCAAGATAAGCATGCATGGTGCATCTGCCTTCACTGCAGTATTAGATTTGCAGAATTTGATACCTGTGTCTGGAGCTAGTGAACCCCACCCCTTAAGTACTGTGCTATCAGCATTTGTTTCTTGGCATCTATCTTTCCATTGCTAGCTAACACTCCTTCTGATGAACACATTCTCTATGTATATGTAAATAACTTCAATTATGTTCCAGGTTAGGCCTTAGCCCAGAGGCCATCCAGTCTGTTTAAGGTATAACTTTGTATAGCTAGATATTTGTATAGCTCATTGTGTAGAATTTATATAGCTATGCTCGGATTCTTTGTTTGCCTTGTAGCTTAACTCTCAAAAAAGCAATCTTACTTTATTATTTTCTGCTTTAATATTTTGGGGGAGGTAGGGGCTCTGACATCACCATGTGCTATTTGTAAGTAATACCCATGAAGATATGGCAAAGCCTTCTAAAAAGTATGCGGTACTCAGTAGGGAGCCAATAAATAAATAAATAAATAAATAAATAAATAAATCCTTCTGGCAGGGAGAACTTTTAAAACAAAAATAAGAACAGTGGTAATAGATCTGCAACATAACCAGTACCATTTTAGACAAGCCCAAGTACAAAATCGTGCTGCCCACCTCCTCCCCTCCCCTCCCCTGTTCTCTTTTACAAGAAGCCTCATGGTTTCAGAGAAAATGAAACTTTAGGCTTTTCTGCATGTGCAGAACTCTCCATTCCATGACCTAACTCAGTCCCCACCCCGGAATTACATCACCCAGCTCTTGGCGCCAACATACCTATATAAGCTTGCACCACCCCCACAGCTGGGGCTGTCCCCCATTTTCAGGGCAGCCCTGGGCTGTTCTCCATTTTGAATACAGCCCTGCAGATTTCTTTCTTTATTAAAGCTTGAACGGTATCCGGCATCTTGGCTCACTTTCTTTCAAATGGATATCACACACATTGAACAGACATTGCATTAGCCCCAGTTGAAGTGAAGAATCGTGATAGAGTAGTCTGTGTATATTTTCAGTTCTATTGAGCTCTGTTATTTCCATTTGGGTGTGTTTAAAAGTACAGCTGAAGGGAAGAACAGTGCTGAAAAAGTAAGATCTCTTCAAATGGGAGTAAGGAAAGAAGATGGACCAGCTAGCTTAGACCGAAGTGTCCCACAGTTGGTCCCTAGCTGGCTGGCCCCCCTCCCATGCCATCAAATGTACATTGCCTCCCCACTTTTTCCCTCCTTTTCCACCCTAACTCTTTTCTGATCTCTTATTCACTCTACATTGTGTGACTGTTTGGAAATATTACACATCCTAGAGGATTTTATGTCCAGACATGAAAGAGGGAATGGGAATGTAAAAAGGGAAAGAAACGAATATGTATTTAGCGTTTGCTAGGGATGCCATTTTCTGAGCCAACAAAGAACTTTCAGTGCCTGGTACTCCCTGAAGTCTTGGCCAGTTATTCAGATTTCTCACCTCTTTGCAGGAGAAACTTCTGAGGACCTGCAAAAGGACATGACATTGCAGCTTATTCATGGGGTCTGGATTCCTAGATGGTGCGCTCCTGGTGTATGGGGTTAGATTTTTTGCATCTCACCAAATATGCATATTCACACTGCCTAGCATAGATCTGGCTGCTCAGTGAACACTTTTGCCTGAATGAGAAAAGAAATCTTTTGCTTGTTTAAGGATATAAAAGAATGAAAAACAGGAGGCTTAATTCCTTCCATTGAAAATAAGGAAAGAGATTTCCCTCTCCCTTTTTGTCAGAACATTTACCTTAGAATACTTTAAAGTAAGTACTTTTTCTGTCTTTTTGAAATGGATCTTTTTAGAAACTAGCTTTTGTCAGCTTTATTATCGAGGAATATCTTCCTCAAAGACCTGGAAACCATCTCTTTGAAATGTAAATATCAAGGGAGAATTTCTCCTCTGTCTCCCAATTTCTATGGGAGGATAGGAGCCTAACTACAGTGGGCCCTGTGCTCCAAGTTGTAAAACTCCTTTCTGTTCCAAAGATAAGAGTTTGTCCCCCACTGCACCCCACCCTTCTGGATAAAGTCAATTAGCTAACATAGATGATCACCTCAATTATCAGGTAAAGCTAGAAGGAACTATGTGTGACCAATGGTGCTATCGAGTCCTCTTACTTGAGGACTAGTTATCGTTTACCTTGGAAACATATATGTAATGGGGTGTTTCTACCTGCTATATAAAAAAGTGAGATTTCTTTGTCTGTGCAATCTCTTAGCAGGTTGCCTGTGAAACACCACATTGTGGTTTAACGCTTATTCATGAATAAGGGTATTTCTTTCTCTACTATCTTCATGGAGAGGATTTCTGGGATAAGAGTTTTTTTAAGTATATATTATATTTCTCCAACACTTAGTAAGCAGAGCACCATGATTCCCAGTCTAAATGCTATCTGATGACTCTGGAGTTAAAGAATGGCCTGCATGAATTCATATCAACCTGCCGATGCTCTAGAGTAGACAACAAGCTGCATTTTTTAGGATCTTTCATTCAGAAGCTGCCAAGAGCTTTATGATTAAATTATGCATAGACATCACTGGAGTTCCTGGTCCTTCTATCTGAAATAGATACAAGCCCAATCTCATAAATAGTTTAATAAATCTGTTGAATACGTTGAAGTAGAAACACTGAGAAGGTGTGAATTGTCCTTACTTTTCTGAAAGAGGTAAGATTTTTGAAGACTGATGGTGGAAGTTTAAATGTTAATGTTCTTAACTCTTTCTTTGTATAACTATAAACATTCGACTAATGTGTTAACCTCCTCTGAAACTTAACTAGTTAGTCTTCAATTGAATAAGATTTAAGAGCTTCAATCAATGGACTCATTAATAAAGATTTTTCCCCTTCTGCCATCCAAGTAAAGTCTTGACTCACTTAATCACAAATTCTCTCCTTGGCCTCTCGCTAGGATTGTCCTCATTATTTACAAGTTTTCTGGAAAAAGAAATTGGCAGTTTGTATGGAAAATGGGGATTTCCAGAACATTTTCTAAACAATGGAGTAAATAATGCTCTGCCAAATAGAGACAGACAGAAGACAGCTTACACAAATAAAATAAAATAAGTAAGGGAAGATATTGAGATAAAAGTAAAATGATTGTTTAAAGAAAGGGTCAACAGTTATAGCCAAGAGGAGCCTGTGAATACATGACTACTAAGTGTAATGTGAAATCCTAAGTGGGATTCTGGAATAGAAAAGAACATTAAGTAAAAACTAAGGAAATCTAAATTAGAGCATGGAATTTAGTTAATAATAACTAAATCAGGAGTGGTTCATTAATTGTAATGTAATCAAATGTAACATTCTAATGTTAGATGTTAGTAATACAAGAAACCGAGTATGAGGTATAAGGTAGCTCTGTGGCAATGGGGGAGAATAGCTTAGCAAAGACCCTCATTGAAAGTCCTAAAATGTCTTATTTGTCTTTATTACCCTAGTGTATATTGAATGAAAACTATGTTTTATAGTTTCCCTTACTCCTCTGCCATTAATCCCTATTTGCTACTTTTCTCCTCCCACACATATGTATCCACTCTGTTGAGCAAGCCTCTTGGTTGAGCCTACTCAAGTTTTTACAAGAACAAAGCAACAGAACACACACAGTCTACACCACAGTTTGGTCAGAAAAATATTTTCTCATAGTTCAGTGAACTGGGATGCTTCTAACTCTCCTTAAAAATGAAAATTAAATTGGTTGAACACTAATCCACAAAGACTTAAGCCCCACAGTGCAATCTACAAGATCGTGAACTGGGTTAAAAACAAAATGTCATCTACACAACGCTATGTCCCTTGAATAAACCTATAAATATCAGGAAGTAACTCATTCTGTGCCTTGTATCTGGAATTAAACCTAGGTCAAGTCCAAACTAGAGAGACTAACAATGTGTCTCTCAGGGTTAAACAAATCCAGAATGTCAGAGCTAGAAAGGATCTTAGAGACTACTTAGTCCACTCCTTCTTTTATGGATGAGGAAACTGAAGTCCAGTGAAGTTACCTGGTTTGTTAAACGTTCTCCAAGTTGTGTGTTTATATGTCACTTCATCCCATAAAGAGTGTAATGAAAGACTAAAATAGAAAGAAAAAGAATATATAGACAATAGTTTGTGCTAGTGAACTTGAGCTTACTGATTCGACCATTAAGATGAACTTCTTCAAGGATAACTTTTCAGAAGTACTGAACTTTACAAGTATAATAGACAGCAGGACTAGTTTGCTCAAGGATAGAACATGCTTACATGGTGTAACTTCAGAGCCCTGAAGAGGACTCCCTGCTTTAAAAAGTACTCACTCCACTGTTAATAGAACCTGGAAATTTCTTTTTTCAAGAGATATCCATTTTATTCCATAATTAAGGACTTGAGATAAAAAGTCCCTTGGAATGATTCCCTTTGTTTTTCCCTTCTTTGAAAGATTTATGAGGTAGTAGAGGGAGGCCGACTAGCAAAAATGGCCACTATAGGTTCAGAAAAAAAGCACCATATGAATATTTTGCTGATTCTCACAGTAGTCATGTAAGATAGGTATTCTTCCTATTCCCATTTTACAAGTGAGTCTTAGCAGTTTAATACCTCAACCCTGGGCACAGAGCCAGCAAATGGGCAGCTCTGATGTGAACACAGATTTATCTGACTCCAGTGTCTGACTACACGGAAGCCACTGTGTATGAGTTTAGGACAGGAGAAGGTCAACCTCACCACTGGCTGAGCTCTTTGTCTTATAGATTTGTTCAAGAGCTTAGTAAAAAGACTGTCTCAGATAAAAATAATCCCCCACATTTGCAATACACCTAACTGTTTACACATCACTTTCTGTGCCTAGTTTCATTTGATCCTCACAACAATATTGGGAGACAGGTAGGGTAGGTATTTTAAACCCAGGTCAGGCATTAGAAATCTGAGTTTGAGAAATGTTAAATAACTTGCCCAACATGAAAGTGCTAGTAAGTGGAAGGGATGGGACTTCCTTCCTGAGCTCCCAACAACTAGTTATGTGCAGCTTGAAATTAGAAATTCCAATTTGGAGATTTACCCTATGTATGGATTTCTAACAGAGCTGTAGAGGATCCAGGATTCACCCAGAGTCTACTACTGTGCCACAAGGGCCAAGCTAGAATAAGTGTTAGTCCTGCCAGTTCTGGGGCACCAAGCAATACTCACATTAGCATGCATTTGTTTTCCTCCATGTGACTTGTAAATAAAATTCTGTTTGCTTGATATTCCCTAGGGCTAAAGAGTAGTGTTTAAGCTTTTTCAAGCTTCTTTCTACTGTGCTTCCTGGAGAATTTTGTACACTATTTACCCCAAATTGGGCCCTGTTCTGCAGTTTTTATTCAGGTAAAACTAATGGAGTTTCCCCCAGAGTGAGGAATGTGTAATCAATCCCATTGTTTGATTTCAATGGGTTATTACTGGTGGGAGAATTGTTATAGCAGAGGCAATTTAGAAAATCAGGTACGATTGACTCCAGTCAATTTGCATGCTGCAGTCCCAACAGCAAAAAGTCATGGTGTTTCATGCCAGAGATAGTGCAGTTATTAAATGAAACCACCTGGGCCACTAACTAAACCCAAGAGAGAACAGAAGAATGAGAGGGAGAGAGATGTTTAGACAAGGGTGCATTTAGAACTGTAGCCAATTAATGAAGAGGAAAACAATCTTCCTAGTGGCTCTCTTTAGTATTTTCCAAAATATATTCACAATCAGAACCACCTAATGATGAATCCCTTTACAGATTCTCATGTGGCTGCCTTGCATGTGACACTGGGATTTACTGTGGTTGTATGTTCTTCTGACAAAGCTGGAAAGAGGCCTCTTACTGAGAGGTATGAGAATCATTGGAAAGCTCTCTAGCTGAGTAGCAGAAATCATGATTCTAATCTTAACCCAGTCATTAACTTTCCTTATGTCTTGGACAAGTCAGCTAATTCTTAGGCCTCTGTTTCCTCATCTGTATGCAGAGTTTGAATCAGATCTTTTCCAAAGCCTTCTCCAGCAATAAAATTTAGTGTTTCTAACCCTGTCACATCCTTGGAAAAGAAATGCATTGTATGAAAACACTGGCTTGGTTACTGCCAAATTGCATGTCATGTCTATAGACTATACCCCATGAGCCAAATGAGAAATGAAGGTCAAGGAAGAACAGAGGGAAAGAGCCCAGCTGCCCATCGCAGCACACAAAAGCATCTCCACTAGGAAAGGATAAGTACCCGCGTGAACACTACAGATGGTGGGTGATTAGTACCATCTTTGCAGTGAAAGATAGTGCAGCTCACATTCCAATAATATGAAGTGAATTTGCTGGTCTAGAAAGTCCCTTACAGAGAGGTTTTCCCTAGTGCATATGGGGAAGGGGAAGGAAGGCAGGCTGAAAGAGAAGACACCAACATTTGTTACAAACAGACTAAGTTTACAGACATTATCTCAGTATCTTCATGGCAACCCTAAGAAGTAGTTAATAAAAGCTCCATGTTTGCAGGAACCTGAACTTGGAGAGATTAAGCAATTTTGCAAAGTGAAAAAAAAAAAAAAAAAAAAAAAAGCCCTGGTAAGGGGCACAGCTGGGAAGCAAACCTTGTCCTAACTCCCCAAGCTCTTCCCAGCATAGCACATTGTATCTGCGGATAATGTCACATCATTTCAATCACGTCTATTTTTTTCTAGTATCCATTCCTCACTCCTACTTGTGCATATCTTTTCAGAGCATCACCCAGAGATACAGAACCTTGCCTACAGCGCCAGAGGCCAGGGGAGCGAGGGGCAATCATTATGTCTCCATTTCTCTCTCTTGTAATCATTTTTGCTTCCTGACTGCTCATTTTGTCCATTTCAGCTTATTAAAAGCCAGGCCTCTCTGTTTTTGTGTAATGCTCTTTATATGGTTGGGAATGAAGTATCTTTAATGGTTCAAAGGCAGGCTGGTGCTGGGCTGGGCGCTGCGTCAGCACAAGGACTGCAACGCCGCACCGTGAAAGGCAGTTGCAGTTTTGAGAAGCTGCAGCTATTTGCAATCCTTGTTACAAAAAGATCACTTTCAGAACGTGGTGTTGGGTGGAAATGGAAGCAGTCATCATTTTCAGGGGCTTTGTTAGGATGTGGCAGCTGGGAACTCTCTTTTCTCATCTCCTACAACCCACAGACCCTTACACAAAACAGGAGGTAAAAATGCCATTGTCCTTAAAATAAAACTCGGCTGTGTGGCTACATCTTGTAAGGAATTTTTTTTGGGGGGGGGGGAGCTTTTCGTAAAAGAAAAAAGGTTATAGGAGTTTGAATAAAAACTAACCAAACACGGAAATTAGGTGTTTTCCTTTACTAAGTAAAAAAGAATAAAAATCTTTAGATAAGACCGATGGAGGGTGGCCAACTAGCTCCGTTGGTTAGAGCACAGCCTTGGCCGAGGGTTCGGATCCCCACATCAGCCAGCCACTTAGAAAAAGGAAAAAAAAGGAAAAGACCAATAGGTACTTTTTCCTTTGGTAAAATGTCCCATTTTCACTCTCCAGTTTTATTTACCATCTGTCTGGTCTTGCTCAAATACCAGCTTCTCCAGGAAGCCTTCTCCTGTCTCCTGTATGAGACATTTTTGTTCCTTCACTTAACTCCTATATTTTCATCTAAGTACTTCTTTTGTCAGGCACCTCTTTCCTATTTATGGTCTGGTTATTTGTGCACACATTTTGTCCTTGGTACTCAGTCCATAAGTCCTTCAAATAGGAATTCACACTCTCATTAATTTACATATCCATTAGACAAGTGTGACTTGATGGTCTGCTGGGTGCCAAGAACTTTCTAGGCATTAAGAATAGGAATATTGATAAGGTGAATAATAACCAGTTCCTTCCTCAAGGATCTTACATTTACATATGGAAGATAGACATGTAAACATGTATATAAATTGCAATCTAGGGTATGCAAGATGCATATTGGATTCATTTTTATAACCTTCTAAATATCTTAGTACTTTGTAGAATGAATAAATGTAGGTTCCACCCTTAACAACAGTAAAGGCCCTAAAGAGAAACAATGGATGAAAACTGGTGGAGCAATGAAAAACTAGTGATGACGTATGGGCTGCTGAGAGCACCATGATTCTTAGCAGTCCAGATCGATTATTCTTACTAGCCTTAGCCCTGAATCTTTCTTTATTGGCTTTGTTTCCTCTGTGTATGGTATATTTTAAACATTAAGGGCAATCCTAGAGAGGCAGCCAGATGGAAAACAAGAAACACAGCTTTTGAGTCAGAAGACTTGATATGTACAAAAAAGATAATAATATTAGTCTGTGATAAGTGCTGATTGAGGATGCAGATATTAAATGTTACAGGAAACAGTAAATCTTACACTCTTTAGGAGAAAGTTTATGCAATAGGCATACTTACCAAAGAATGAGGAAAGAACGCATCTGGAGAAAAGCCCGACCATGGCCCATGTGATCCAAAAGCAGTAAGACAGATCATGGAACATCTGGTGTTTCTTAGATTTCATGGTTGAGGGTTGTATTCCTGCCAGGTAATATTTTGATGCTAAATAGTAAAATACCATCTACATTTTTTCCATATATTTCTTAAGACATTTTCTCCTGTTGGCTGGTGCTTCCCCCTTAATATTTTTGTTTTCCTCCTTAGACTCCATGATCCTCTTGGTTCTCTTCCCATTTCCATGACTGATCAATTTGTCTTTGCAGAACATCCTCCTCCAACCATCAAATGTCAGTGTTCCCCATGGTTCAGTTCTTGGCTCTGCATCTGAACTGTTCACAAATCACCACCTGAAATTGTACTGTCACCCTTGAATTTCACATTCAATTCTACCAAGATAGTTACCAAATCTCTATCATCAATTTGACACTTTCTCCCTGAATTTTATTTCCATTTTACCGAAGACTTAAGCACATTTATTCATGGATGTCCCACTTTCCTTACATTCTTCATTCCATTGAGAGATTAATCATCATCAGAATTTCATCACTACAATACAATTCCAGGGCTTAAAACTCTCTCCCAACAAAACAAGTTCTTCTATCAAATTCCATCATCATTCTCCCTGTCTCATCAATTTACAATATCAGGCATATTCGATTCCTCCCACTTCCTATCTCCATGCCAAGTCACTGGAGTTAATTATTCCAAAAGTTTTCTTTTATACTGTTTCTGGCACTAGGAACAACCTAGAATAATATTTTGTTGAATGAAAGCAGCTAGATACAAAAAAGTGTATATTGCCATGACATCTCTCCCCAACCCCACCTGCTTCATTCAGCCCTTGTCACCTCCTGTGGTCCTTTGGGTAGGCTGTCGTTCTCCATGTTTCTAGCCTCTCACTTTCCCAATCAGTCAGCACATTTTAGTCAGACTACTTTTCTTAAAAATACATATTTAATAACCTCAGCCTCCTTATAATTATTCAATAGGTTGATGCTGTCCAATAGAAATATGCAAGTCTCAAATGTAAGCCATGTAATTTAAATTTTCTAGTAGCCACATTATAAAATGTAAAAAGAAATATATGAAATTAATTTTAATAATAACATTGTTGTATTTAATCCATATATCACAAATATTATTATTTTAATATGTAATAATTAATATTAATAAAACACTTCACTTTTTTCACACTGAGTTTTTGAAATCACACATTTCAATTCAGACTAGCCACAGCTGAAATGCTCAGTAGCCATAGGAGGCTAGTGGTTACCATATTGGACAATGCAGCTCTACTATGTACCTTGTTATTCTTGCTTCCATTCCTTGCTCATGCTCTTACCTTTGTATCTCTCCTTTCAATATAATTGAATCCTAATAATATCTCAAGGCTCTCCCAGCTTAAATTCTAACTCTCCTGGGCAACCTTCCCTAACCACCACAAGGCTATGATCTCATCTTGTGAGATGCATTAGTTGTACTACTCAGCTGGCATTTCCCATGAGCTACTTTTTGTAATCAATACATGAGGACCACACCCTAGCCAGATTGTCAATATCTTGAAGATGGATACTTCTCTCTGTTCCTAATATCACTTAGCAGAATGTCTTTCATAGAGAAGACACAGTAAATATTTGTTGATAAAGCGATGATAATATGGAATTACTATAATATAAAAAATAAGTAGACTATTAATCAACAGTTATATAACTTAACAACTGGCTGTGATACCACACTATACTATCCCTAATTTCTTTGTAACTTTAACTTGATAGGTTTTAGTAAAAATTTATTTTCCCAAATCTAATCCTTATTCTTGTTTTAGAAGGATAGATGAAGTATCAGAACACTCCCACACAGTAAATGGAAAGTCAAGTGAAACTAGTATAATTTTAGCTCTGTGATTTATTTCTATATAGAATGATAAGACTATTGATATCTGAAATGTAGTGAGCGTAATATTATAGAAAGTATAATTTAGTGGTTCCAACAAATATTGTGTGATTATCTTATCAGTATGAAGGAATTCTCAGACACATATTTAGAAGATTTAATAAAGGAATGTGTTGGAAAAAGTGATTTGGTAAGGGATCTCTAACATAAACTCATGATAGGGAAGTTTTGCACAATTACTCTGTGGATATATTTAAAACCTGCAGCAAATGCTTTGTCAGGGAATGGTAAATTCAATGGCGGGTTACATGTTTACATACACAAGGAGCCCTTGATGGGATTTCACACAAGAATTACACATTAAAGTAATGAGTCCTGGTGTGGAGGTTGAAGAAGCTGAATGGGGCTAATATTTCCTTTATCATAGGGGATTTGTTTATACGTTACTATCATTTTATATAAGATAGAAACTGTTAGTAGGGCAAATAATGGTTAGTTTGAAGGACATGACTCAACAGCATATTACAAAAATATGGGGCAAGTTTGACAAAGCAGAACTTACATAAAATTCTAAAATAAGTGAAATCTGTTCTTAAGGACCCCCAAACTCCACCATCAACAAATCCCTAATTCTTCCTGCAGGCTTATGCATTTCCTATTACAGTCCACATCACCCTCATGATATGTGATAAGACTTTTCAGATGTATTCTGTTTTTACTGAGAGCTTTTGAAGCCTGAAAATGTATGATACAAATATACAATACACTGATGGGCATTAAAAACTAATTTGGTTGAACGTTCCATGTTTTCTCTTAAAATTATACTTCAATCTTCCTGTTAATAAGACTAATGCTAAAGTCCAAAAGTTATAATGTTTACAAAAGTAATTTAGAAGAAAATGCTTCTTAACCTCCATCAATATTGTTTTAAAACTTCTGGATGACAGCAAACAAAATTAGAGTGTGCTGGTAGTGTGCATATGCATTTTTAAGGATTTGCTTTTCATGTAACAGCTGTTGTCAAAGACAAAAACTGACCTGCAAAGGCTTGAGTTGTATATCAATATTCTTCTTATAATTAAGATTATTGTTAATTTAAATGCAGACAAAGAATGTCATGTGGGGGAGCAAAGCCCATCCTGGTTGATAGTTACATTTGGCAAATCCAGCTGGAAAAGTGGAGGGGGCGGGTAGGATGCGGGCTGGACAAGATTCAGGCTGTATGCCAGTGTTGTGCAGGAAAGCTGAGGTTCAATCTGAAGCACTAATGAAAAGAACACCTGACCTAGCAGGTGAGAGAGCCATGGACAGAGAGTGGGGTATCCCGTCAAGGAGGAGGGGGAAAGCCCTACTGGGAAAAAGAAGCAGGTGCTCAAGCAGAGGAGGCTCAAACAGGCAAAAAGGAGTAGTTCAGGAGTCAAAGCTTTGGAAGGGGCGATCCCTCCTAGAATTAACTGCAGCTAGGTTTTTCTTTGGCTGGTGAGGCTAAAATATGTGAGCAGGAGAGTCCAGTTTAACAAGATGTTTGGAGCATAGGGTAGGTAAAGAATGAGAAAGCTATGAAGGTGTCTGTTAATTATAGCTCTGATTAAAATAAAAGAGTTTGAATTTCAGAAATCTAATTCCTAAATAAAGCTGTTGAGTCTTGTAAATGCTTCTCCAGCATTAAAGCAATGCAGAAAACTGGCAAATACCTTAAGAAAAGCAATAAAAACAAAAAACAAGCAAAAAAAACCCAAGAGTAATAATCAAACTTTGGGCTTAAAAGATGAAAAACCATTACATATGGGCAGCAATGAAGCACAGAGAAATTAAAACTGAACAGTCTAAACAGGAAGCCAGACTCAATGACTAGTTTGCTGTGTAATATTTACACACAAAAAAGACACAGTTTCCGGAGCTATGGAATAAGAAACCAAGGTAATCTTTATTGCCTTCATCATCACCATCATCATGGTAGCTCCTTGTTACCTTCTCACTACCGACTCCTTGCCATGACTTACAAGGTCTTCTGTATTCCAGTATCTGGCCTGCACCTTCTCTTCCACCTCTCTCATACCAGGCTTTTCCTGGCTCATTGTGCTCTGACCACACTGGGCACATTTGTGTTCTTCAAGCACTAAGGATTGTCCCTGTGTCAGAGCCTTGCACTTACATGCTTTTTCTAGAAGTCTCTACCCCTTCCTCTTGGCATAGCTGTTCTTTCTGTTATTCAGGTCTCAGCTCAAGTTATCACCTTTCAACAAGACCTTAGTAGAGCATTACCCAACTCTGCCCATTCACTACCACATTACTCTGTTTTATTTTCTTCATGGCACTTAATTCTGTTTGAAATTATCCATCCGTCCACTTGTCTGTCTGTCCGTTTAACTGTCATCTACCTATCTATCATCTACCTATCCCTGTTGTTTATTACCTGTGTTCCCATTTCTATATGATCTTTATCAGAGCAGAAGCATTGACTACATTGCTTCAAATTGTCATCGTTCCTAGTGTCTGGACACGAACTCATGGTAGATGCTCAAATGTATGATTGAATAAATGGATGATGAGGTGAGCATTAAGTGCTATACATCCATTAAATTTTTCTAAACTCACAGCAGTTTGGGAAGAGAAGTATTCTTTTCCTTTTTATGTCTATTTTATTGAAAAGGAGACTGACTCTTTTGAGAGGTTGACGTGCCCAAGATCATGTGGCTAGTAAATGTCTACAAAGCTCATTCTTTTTTCACTATAGTATCTTTCTTACCCACTTCAAAAGTATCGTGAGATCTCATAAGAGAGTTAGATTATAAAGCACGATAGTGATGTGAGATATTTTATATCAGCTCTCCTCACTTTTGGTCTGACACACTTATTTGTTAACCACTAGTGAACATCAGCTGGTTTATAATCTTTGAAGCTACATGAGTTTCTAATTTTTTGGTTTTATTAAGTAGTAAGAATGCCTAAGTCAGAGTCTAGAGCAGTATATGTAGGAATACATCTGAGAATGAATTCCCTTGATATTACATTTGTGATTTGCTGCTGATCTAAAGGAAGTCACATTCTATGTAATGGCATCAACATCAGGATAAAGCGATAGGCAACCTGGCTGAGCACAGGGAAACCTTCCACAAAAATGGTGCTGCAGGCTGGCTCTTGTTTCAACCTTAGCTAGAACAGTAAGGCCTCCCTCTTTGGAGAAAATGTCAAGAAAAATTTAGTTACACCATCTTGCTCTTTCAGGATAATAAAGGAAAAACATGTTCACACAGTTTCAAGGGAAAGAAATAGTAAAACATAGCTGATATAATAGTGAATAAAAATATATTGATGTAAGCAATCCAAAAAAATTTTGTGAGGAACTCAACAGCAATAAACTAAAAGCAACATTAATTCGAATTTGAATGAAAATGGGATAATAAAAATAAGACATAAAACTTTACATACTTAAATTCATTTATCTACTTATAATCACTTTTGCATCTAGCTGAACTAAGCAAGGAACTAAGGAAGCCGTTTAACTTTCTCTTGGGTTTTAGAATGAATCTTTGCATACATTAATCCTGGAAATGTTGAAGTCATCATTGGTTTTCTTAAGTAAATCTTTATGTTTATAATTGATATCCATAATATATACAAAGTTATTATAAGCAATTGTAGAAAAGATATATGTTCTAATAGGTAGTCAATAAAAACATAAATGAGCGCTTTAGAAATTAACAAACACAAATAAAAAACAAAAAATCTTTTCTACATAAATGGTAACCAAAGAAATGCATAATAAAAAATAAAAGATACAATTTTATTTATCAAGTTGGCAAAGATTTAAAAATTGAAAAATGATATTATCTACTGTTATCTACAGTATGGAGAAGTAGGCACTCTCAAATCTTGCTGGTAGAAATGTTAAATGTTATAAGCTTTTTGGAGTGCAATTTGGCAATAGGCATTATAATTTTTGTAATTTAATATGCATGCTTGAGTGAGTCCAGCAATTTATCCTAAGGAATTAATCATGATTCATGCAAATATATAGCCTAAACGATGTTTATCACGGGGCTGTTTATACAAGAAAATAGAACTGACAACAGCTTTTGTGACTGGTCTAACAAATTATGTTTCCACCCATAAAATCAAAATTTAAAATAACTATGCAGCACCTAACAATGATGTAGAAAAACAATTCACATCATTTAAAAATATTCATGGAAAAGTAAGTAAAAGATAGGAAAAATATGATACCATTGCTTAACTTATAAAATATATATTAATGCATAGAAAAGAGACTGGGTGGCTATATACCAAAAAGTCAATAGTGGTTATCTCTTAGTGGTAAGATTATGGATGACTTCACTTTTTTTTTCTTTTTTCCCCAGTGTATTTTGTAAATTTTTAACAGTGAATATTAAATTATTTTGTTAAAGTGAAAATGTGTATAATTTTTATAAAAAGGAAAATAAAAACCAGTTATAAAATGATGACTAGTGATTTACTCTTGAGCAAAGGTGAGTTAATGAAAAGTGTGCAATATAATAGAGAAAAGGAACAGGAAGTAACTTACAAGATTTTAAAAAGCAACTTAATATAAAGGGAGGAATGGAAAAGATGGAAGAACTATATTCTGAAATTATTTCAATCCAAGTAATGCACCATAAGAACTGACCTTTCTTTTTTATTGTGTGCCAAAAATTCACAGTAACAAAGTAAAACAAACAAGCAAAAATGCATGTTTATTTCATTTATTTTCTTTCACCAACATATGAAGAGAATGTTATTTATTACCGGGGCTTATTAACAACTTGGAAAATTCTAAGTGAAATTAAATACAGTACACAAATTCACTTCATGGAATATTTCTTTTGAATAATATCAGGTGCCACCCTTAGTTATGATGTCCTATTATTTTTGTTGTGTTGGTATTATTTCTGCAGTCTATAGTACTTTGTATTGTACAGGGCATTTTTATGTACTTTATCCCATTTACTCCCACCAAAACCCTATGAAGTTATCTGTTGAATTTCCGTTTTACAAATTAAAAAATAAAACTCTAGGTTACATGACTTCCCAACATCCCAGCAATGCTCAAAGCCAATGGCCACTAACAAAACGAAGTCTACCATGGATTATTCTCAAACTGAACATTACCTTGAAGAACACCATTCATACCAGCCATGAAACTCCTGTTTTACTTTCCTTCCATAATAATAAACTATAATTTCAATATTGTTTGCTCTGTTTCTGTAATTGATCTCTGTGAGTATGTAAGAGCAGCTGATTTTGGAGCATCACAGTATAGATTTTACAGCTCCCTTCAGAAGGCCATATCCGAGTTTTTTCCTCATTCTGTGCACATGTTGCAAAGAAAGAATGTTCAGCTTCTTCAAATTATGTTAACTTCTTTGAAAATTTTAGCAAAGCTTTTATTTCGCTTCTAATTTGATTTTAAAAGTATGTATGTAACAGAAGATATATGAAGTTTAACAGATGTACTTTAGGTAGGGTGATTTAAAAATATCTTTTAAATAATTAATTAGACATCCAGGAGCCTCTGAGGAGAATTTGAAGGTTAAACTAGAGCCAAATTAGGTTAATTGCTGGAATATCATATTTTTGTTTCCTACCTATATTGTGAATATTTAAACACAAACATTAGAAAGTAGTCCCCAAGGAATATAAAAAATAGTTAAAATTAGCTTCTGACTCATAGAACTCCTTTTCACCCACATTCTGGTTATTTAGGGAATGAGGGGATGTGAACATCCAAGTAGATAAGTCATCCAGCATCCTGACTCTGGGTTCCTTTGTCTCTTCCTATTCAGTGACCTTTGTCTCCCTTCCATAGCTGTCACTCAGTCTCATCTGTATGCTGGAAATTCTCAAAATTATTTGGGTAACTTAAACTTTTTTTCTGAGTTCTAGAAACCTTTACCCAACTTAATACTTTTATTTAATTGTCTCAGAGGCACTTCAAACATAATATGTCCAAAGTGGAACTCTTCTGTTCTCCTCAAATTTTATTATATTCCTAATCTTTACCATCTCAGGAAATGGCAGCACCGTACATCCAGATGCTCAAGCCAGAAACCTGGACATCATCCTTGGTTCTTTATTCTGCCCCACTTTCTCATCCAGTGCCTCAGCCAGCCTTTTCTTTGTACCTACTAACTATACGATGAATCAACCCTGCATCCTTTACCTCCAGTGCCAATGTGGTGGTCCAAGCCTCCTTACGGAATTGCACCTCCACTTCCAAGCACTGTCTCCTTAACCTGATCATCACACAGCAACCAGATAACTTTTTAAAACAAAAATTGCAAAAATACCAACACTCATTAATTTCTTCAGTGTTTTATCCATACATTTCATGCTCTATATTAAATATATATTTCACATCCTTTAACTTTGTAGAGCTTTCTTAAGATATAATTGGCATGTAATATACTTCACATGTTAAAGCATGCAATTTGATGAGATTGGATGCATGTACAAGAGTGCTTCAAAAGTGTGTGGAAAATAGAATTGAAAGATAACATGAATCTTTCCATGAACTTTTTGAAGACCCCTTGTACAATACCTATAAAATCATCACCACAAGCAAGATAATAAACATATCTGTTACCTCTAAAAGTTTATTTATGACCCTTTTATTGCCTCCCTCCTCTCTTTCCCTTCCATATCTGCAGACAACCACTGATCTGCTTTATGTCACTCAAGATCAGTTGGTATTTCTTAGAAATTTATAGAAATGGATTAATACCTCCACTTGCCTAAGCTACTCATGTAGAGTCCAAGTTAATTTTTCTATTTCCACTCTTCCAATAAGAAAAAGAAAAACAACCCAGAGTGAAAGAGTTTAATGAAAAACATTGGGAAAATGCCAGCATGATTGCCCACTTTTTAGAGTGACTTATAAATTATAAAACTTCTGAACTATTACAACACTTTCTTGGACTTGTATCTTTCTCAATCCTAAAATTATATTAACAGTAAGCTCCCAGGTTTTTAATGAAAATTTTAACAAGCCTTTTCCTCAGCCCAGTTTTAAAATGTAGATCTCACCCCCACCACACCCCACACCCCTTTTTTTAACATTATCATCAATGTTTCGGAGATTCTGTCTTTCTAGAGATCTTGTGATGTTATTCAAAGCAACACAGTGGGTTTTATGTGTATTTACCAAAGCACTAAATCTTAACAAAAGTATATAATAATGCAAGGAATATTGTCTTTTGTAAGAATTTTTATAGACTTTTCCAACACGAATTTGTTTTTATTTAGTAATACTTGATTATTCTATAAATTCTTTCATATTACATATAATTTTGATTATGAAGTATATTGAATATTCTAAATCTATCATTCCTCTTCCCATAATAATCATAGCATGTTTTGCTTCTTGCTGCTTTAAAAGGAACACTTTAAATAGCAGTTTACAACAATAAGTAAGAAGGAAAATGGCAAAATACAAGTAACTTCACTTCAAGTTGGAATTTGACATTTTCTACTAGCTAAGTGATATAAACATGCATCATCTAAATAAGCAGAATTTTAATAGCATCATTTTCACATTTTAATTGTTGTCACATTTCTTCTTTTTAGGGAGACGTCTGGCAAGTACCCGTGGGATCTAAAGAACAAGTAAGATTTAAAACATGTGGGTTTTTTGCCTGACTTTCAAATCTTCTTCGTTTTATTACTGAATAGTGTTTCTTTACTACTGTAGGTTGTAATTTCTTTTAAAAGATGTTAGCAATTTTATTATGGAGTATTTGGAATGAAAGTGAACTTTCAACACTTTCAGATTATTTAGAGTCTAAAAAAACCTACATGAATTTTCCGAATATAGTACACAAACATAGAGACATTGTAGATGGACTAAAATTGCAAGTCCTAGTTAATGGGTATGTTTTCATGGTAAAGAGTGAATATGAATCTTTAATTTTTACAAGATTTTCTTTTTACAGGATACACATTGCTATAATTGCCTTATTCTGACCTCTAGTTTATAAGTGGACTAGGTCAGTGAATGGTTGATTTGTTTCCCAAACTCTATCTCATGTGCAACCATGACTTTGTTAGCACCAGACAGTCTGAACAACATGATATCCACCCAACATTGGAATAAGATGTCTTGGGATGATGAGGGGAAAGCCTTAAGTTAATAGAGTAGGAAATAGAAAATATGGAATAATGGTCAAAAAGAAAACAAATAAGTAAGGGAAGAACTGAAAATAATAAAAAGGAAGAAAGAAGGTAAATCTTCATAAAAATAAGAAGAGTAAACAAATAGTGTATGCAGATAGATTACATATACTTCATTGTCAACATTTGGAAGAAAGGAAATAGAGGTAGAATAAATTAATAGTAGAAAGTAGAGACTGGGAACTAAAAAGAGGTTGAGACAGAATATGCAATAAGTTGTGTTTGAGAGAAAGGAAGAAAGGAAAGAGTACTAAAGCTTGTAGAGGAGAAAGTTCTATTTTTGATTTTTGCTATTTAGCTTATTTGAGAATTTAGTTATTTGAAACTAGAACTTGAATGGTTTAAAAAATAGAAGCATTGGATATTTTTATCTATTTCGTTGAAGAAGAAAAAATTCTAGTCATCAAGCAATTATTTGATGTTTCTGAGAATCTTGCTTTATGCTCAATTTAAGCTACATTTAAATGGAGGCACTGTTTTTTGATTTATTCCAACTTTTCTTACTAGTATTTTAAACTTTCTAAACTCATGAAATTACTTGACTTCTAAAAGTATTTAGAAGAGGTGCATTTAGGGAGGTGAAATAAATCATTAAAATGTACTTCTAATCTGCAGAAAGCATATGTTAAACAATTCAAATTTATAGTCAGAACATTTCAAATTACTCCTGCATTCAGGAACACAAAGCCCTAGAATTACCCTGTAGTTATTCTGTAATTGCTATTCGCTGGCAAAGGAAAGGTTAAGAGTAGTGCTGATCTCAATTTTTTAACGTACAGATACACCAAGGAACCTGTGGAATTGAGTTTTTCCATTCCAAAGTGTAAACTATAAAAATTCAAGGAAACCTCCCTTTCCATTGGCATAAAGATGCAGATATGTAAAAATTCTGTTTTAGCAGCACTTGGGCAAATGTGTCTCTAGGTTTATGGTTTTTGCTATTGTTCATTGATTCTTGGTGGCTATTGTGAGTTAATCATTTATTGTGACAACAACAGACTCTTACTAATAGTTGAAGTGTCTTGGGGAAAATTTTTTTGGTTATTTATGATCCATAAGGCATAATGCTATCACTACTAGTCCCCCATCCATTATTTTTCATAATCATAGAGCAGAGGTCAAAGGGGACAGAGTCTTAGCACCACCGTTAAGAGCCACCTCATTTTTCTGGGCCTCAGTGTTTTCATGTGTGAGATGGGGAAATACTACCCACTCATAGGATTGCTATGGCATTTGAACAAATTGTCAGTCTCAAAGTATTTGGAACTTAGTCAACATTACTGGATGACATAATTGGGGAGACTTGGGTTCTAGCTTCCTACAGACTCATGTCCAAAATTCTATGAGCCACATAAATGACTTTGCAAGAATTGTTGCAGATATTTGTACTTGTGATCCAACTTTATCATTTTAAAAATAAGTTATTTAGAGTTAGATTAACCTATCATTTAAAAAGCTTTACTCATCAGCTTTACGGTTCCAGATCTGAAGTGCAGGAAACATTTTTCAACCTTATAAAAATCCATACCTGCTGCTGGTGTCTTACATTCCTCTAATGGTATAAAACTAAGACCTTTTTCCCAATTTTATTACTACTAGGCTAGGTGGTTTTATATACACTATCTCATATAGTCCTCAAATCGATCATGTAAGGAATATATGATTGTTCCCAATTTTTAGGTAATTTTCAGAGAAGTTTAGTCACATGGCTGAGGTGATAGAGATAGAAAAGAGAAGGAGCTGGAATAGGAACCAGAACTCTTTCACAGCTCATGAACATTACAAAGGTATCTTACTAACTTCCTTAGTAAAATGTAATATTTTCAGTGCAAATATTTGGGGAAGAATTATAACAATGATTATATCCACAAAGGTGGATGTTATCCACCTTTAAAATGTTATTTTAAAGAAAAAATGTTTAATGGAAGAGGTACATCTTTAAGGGCGAGCAAAAGTTATTGCTACTTCCCAAGGAGGGTGAGGACTGTTGAAAGGGGGCGTTGTGAGATGGTCTCAGAGTTGTGACTTAGACAAGCCCTGTAGGAAGGCATTAGTAAACATTTAAAAAAAAAAAAAAAAAACAACCCTACAATGCTTTTCTCCTTGGCCAGATAACAGCAGATTCCTCAAGTCCTCCTACATGTGTATTTAAGACCCAATTCTTCTGCATTCTTAGGATAGTTTATCAAGGAGGAGGCCAGATCTTATATTTCTTTCTACTTATTGGTGTTCCTCTCCTCCATAACAAAATAAAAAAACAAAAACAAAGATCTTATTTTCTTGGTTTCCCTGCTTTTCTGCTGATGGTGTGAAATCTGTGGTTCATCCGAGTTGGTCTAAGTACACTTGGTGAAGTCAAGGAAGAAGGTGATTATTATATCCAAATGCACATTGAACAGTCTCTTTGAGACTCCAGTCTTTTCAACTTCTTTAAGAAAAAAGAAAAGAAGCTGCTAGAAAAAATTTAAAATAGGCTCTTTCACGATTGTTTAGTTGTTTAATTAAAAAAATGGTTTCTGATTAACTTTATTAAAATAAATCTGCTGCTGGCCAGTTAGTTCAGTTTGTTAGAGTGTGGCATTATAACAGCAAGGTCAAGGGTTCAAATCCCCATACCAGCTAGCCACAAAAAAAAAAAAAAAAAACTGTTTTATTCTTTTTTTAGGCAAATTGATCCTAAGTAATTAGAATGTTGAACAAAAATCAACAAGTAATCCTCTTTCTACTCCTTCATACACACATTCTCATTTGTACACAAACAAACATGCACACACAGTTACACACATGTACACACAGAATATTGCAAGATCTTTTTTCCCCTTTCAATGAAGTATTCTATTTTATATTTTTTTAGACTAAGTAATGCTGAACAAGTGATTTTAGAGAAAAGTTGAAATGATTGATCCTTAAATGTGTTATGACATCTCTAAACCTCAAATAATCTACATCTATCTAAACACTGCATTTTAAGTAGTCATCTTCCTTGAGGAATAGAGACTGAATGTGTTTAGCAATATGCTTTCATTGTGTTAACATCACAATATAGATTTCTCCTTCCTCAGATTGTCTCTAGTGTAAACACACTGCTTGATAAAGATGACAGTAAAGTTAACTTGACTGCTAGACAGCTGTATTGTTATTACCATAGATAAACACAGTTATTTCCTCTTTGGATTATTTCTGGTAAGGAATTTCTGGGCAAACACATTACTTTCTTTGGATTGATTGTGATCTTATTCATTCTAGGTAATCACATATATATCCTTCATATTTTTATAAAACTGGACTTAATGCATAAAAAAATTCAGAGGAAAAATATGGGCTATTAGATAGCATTTTTCAGGGCTTGACTAAAAGCAGGGATGTTATTATTGAGAAACATTTGAAGTCTTATACAAGAGAAAAAAACCCTAATTTTACAACACAGCCATGTTTCTATCTAGATTGTGAGAACTAAATGTTATCTTGGGATCATGAAAGAATTTTATTTTAAAATTTCAGTTTTGCTTATGAAACTTAAATAATAAATGCTTCCAGAAAGAAATGAGGTCAGAGCAATGGACCAGTTGCTTAGTTTGCATTGCTATCTGTTTATTTCCAAAGAGAGGTATTGCTGTTCTGAGTTTTAGAGCTTACAATTTACTTGATATAGAAAAATGTTCATTATCTGCAACAGTTACTGATGGTGAGGCTTAGAATCCATCTAGAGGGCAAAAATGCAGCAATCAAGAACTCATGAGTGAAGGAGTGACACTGGTTAACCTGCAAGATGCACCTAACAAAGGATTCATTTTACATGTGAACCCTAGTTGCACATTGAACTTTCAGGCCAGTAGAGGTCTTTTAGTGAAAGGAAGAAATGGTTTAATTAGTGAGACCTTGATGATAGAACAAATATTGACAAGGCATCACCACTACCACCATTAGAAAAAACACGGTGGACACCTCCCCATGCTTGTTACACCCAAATGTTCCCTAATTTTTGATGTCACTTTGGGTACCTGGCTCAGGGGAGAGTTGCTACTGTCCTGCAACCTATACATTTGGTAATGGCACAAGAGTTCTTTTATGCTCTCTCAGACCCATATATTTACATCTGGAAAAAAATCGGTTCCCAAAAGGGCTATTTCACGATAGTGAATTAACTGACCTTCAACATTGCCTACAGTGCAGCAAGAAAAGGAAGAGAAGGAGGATTGTTGCTTCTGCCCTTTGTGACAGAATAAAACTGTTATTCATTAAACAAAGACTGTTACCAAACACAGAAGAGAGTAAGGATCCTTCCATATTTGAAGACTATTTATCAGGTTTGCCTTGTGAGTGATTGCTTCTTTGCTATCAGCAATGATCAATGATAGGACCCAACAATGTCGGTGCAGCACTGTGGGGTACTCCCATGGCACATTTATTTTCCCCATCACCTTGAGAGTGGTTTCCAAGATTAATTCTGGTGTCAGTGGCCCCATATATTAATTATTGCTACAGAAGCTCCTTTATAATACATCAGAGTTTAGCCACTCTTTTGTTACTTCAATATAAACCATTAAAGTTTCAGATGCTGGGAAAAAAACATAAGAACTGGCAAGAGTTTTCAAATATTATTGACAATCTAAAAAAATTAATATCGGTGCTATCCGCATCCCTCTTTAACTCCCTTTCTTTCCACCCATTAGTGTGATCTGTTGTGTTTATCTGTTTCATTCAAAAAATTCAGACACCCAAAACTGTGCTGAAAACTTCACCTAAGACAATGACCAACTATCTGATACAGATTTGCTATACATTTCTGGCAATGTAGACTATTGGATAGTGAATACAAAGGCGAGTCACAGATTTTCTTTTAGTATTTCTGAGTTTTATGAAGTTTTGTGAAGTTTTATCTCTATCTGATGTTACAGGATGTAATGACAAGGACATGCAACCTCACATGGCAGAGAATTGCAATTCCCTATCCTGGATATGACATTTAACTTCAATTGCTGGAGCTTGACAAAAATTTCAGTAGTGTTCTATAAATCTCCTTTAAAATCTGTTTTGTTCTAATATCCACTTCAAGTAGAATAGTCACTAGACATTGTAAATAATTTTCCTTGTCTGCAAGTGAAATGAAAGCATCTTACCTGTTTATTTTAGCCACTCGTATTAAAAATTGCCTAGTATAACTTTCTTGAGTGCATGGATTTATCACTTCTGTAGTCTTAAATACTATGGATAATGATTTGCCCACAGTATTCACTCAGTCAATGTTTTTTGCATATGTGTTAAGCAGGTGTGTCAGTTTTCTATGCCATGTAATAAATTACCACAAACTCAGCAGCATTAACACACATATATTTATTATCCAAAGTTTCTATGGGTAGATGTGGAAATAGCTTCATTGGATCCTCTGCAAGAATGCAGTGTGTCAATCAAGGCTTAGTTCTCATCTGGAGGCTTGAGTGGTGATGGATCCATTTCCAAGTTCACTCAGGTTGTTGGCAGAATTCATTTCCTCATGGCTATGAGACTAAAGGCTCCTGTTTCTTGTTGGCTGTTCACTAGAGGCTTCTCCCTGCTCCAGAAGTTGTCTGAAGTCCCTTTCCTGTGGCCCTGCCCATAGGCCCTCTCACAATATGGCACACTGCTTCTTTAAAGCCAGCAAGGGACAGGGAGAGCTTCTATCATCAGTCTGATAGCAAGGTGAGGTCTTATATAATGATTCATAACCAGGGGAGTAAAATCCTATCATCTTTGCCAAATCCTATTGGTTAGAAGCATGTCACAGGTCCTGCCCACACTCAGTGGGGCAGTATTATACAAGGAGGATACCAGGAAGAAGAGACCATGGGAACCACCTGAAAGTCTCTCTGCCACAACAGGTATCATCATAAGAACCAGTGGTGGGGGCAGCCCTGAACTCCCAACTTTGAACTAGAATTTAAAATCACATTCAAGAAATACTATGTTAGTTTGGTCTTACTAAAGAAAATGTAAAATGGCTGTTAAAATAGCTGTAGGGTGTAGACTTGTCACTACACTAGATTTACTACAGTGTCATATGCACGGTGTTTCCCAATGCAAGAGGTTGAATCTTCAGAGAATGGGAATGTATTCTTACGCACTCCAGCAGTGAATAGCATGTGAACCTCTTTCTTTGCTGAGTACATTCTGAGTCTTAGGACTTTGAATAACACAGTCTGTTCTTAATGTACACTTCACTTGTCTGCTATTGTTTGGCCTGTAACACCTGCAGAGGTGTTTGAATTCTATGTAATTATGTGCTGCAGTTAATATGTATTTTGCCACCTACTTATCCATAGGTCTGTTTTCTCAAATAACCACGTAATTCTATGATATTTAAATCAAAAGCTCCAGGCGTACAAGTATTCTAAGATGTGAGAGTAATGGATCAATTACAAGATATTTTCCAAAGAACAGTGTATTGAAATATGCAGGACCACGTAACATAGGAGAGTCTGATGATCTCTGGGAAAACTACCCACCTTCGTATCTTCCTGAGGTTCAAAAACAAATGCTATTTCTGATTGCCCCTGCAGACCATAATTGCCACTTTCTACTCAAGAGAAGCAATCTCTAAGGTAGCCAGGATGCACACTCCATAGCAATTTATAACTAGGGCAATCTAAATCATAAGCGTGCTGCATATGAACCCTTATACAAAGAAGATTTTTTTCTGTACCAAAAGAATCAATATAAACCATTGAAATTTAAAAATAATTGTATTTATTCATGTTAATCCTTCATATGTGTCTATTATGCAATAAGCATGTGATATTTTTTGGCCCACTACTAAATCTTCTCACATGTAGCATGTGACAATCCAGTGCATGTGTATCAGTCAGGATCCTGTCAAGAAACTGATGGCACATTCAAAAGAAGTTGAGAAAAGCTTAATAAACTGCCTATTTACAGAGGGATAGACAAGGTTAAAGGTAGTGAAGAATCCTGGGTTAGCTGGCAGCTACTTCCACACCTTGGGTTGATGGGACATCAGTGTTATCAAAACCCAGGAAGACCTGTACTGATAAAGAGGGCCACCCAACAAGAACATGACATCAAGTAAAGAGAAGCAACATATGAAAACACATGCCCTGGCAGGTAGAGAATCAGGGAAATAAATACCACATCTCCTCTTTTCTTTTACTATCTAATATTCTGCTGGTGTCCCCCATTGCCTGAACCAACAAGAAATCACAAGGCAAGAGAGCCTAGTCGAAGTGGCCATAAATGTCCAACTCACCAGGCACAGAGCAGGGGGAAAATAGGTGAGAATGGATCAGGAGAGGCAAGCAGGGAACATCCTCTAGCACATCAATCCATAACAACTAAGTGTTATGGATAATTTTGTCCCATTTGTATTAAAATTCTAACTTTTTTCCATAGTCTGATTTATATCAGTTATGTCTTACTTCTTTTTATGCTTGGGGAATACTGGTTATAGATACGTTGAATCTGTTACATTTTAACATTGCTTCAGGAACTACATCAATCATCTACTTCATTTATTCCGATTTTTGCTTCTTTTCAAAAATCACGAGACGTCTAAAATGTTAGGGTGGTTACAAGCACGTTGCTGAAATGCTGAATGTACTTCTAACCATTCACAACTGGAGTTTCTCCCAAGGCAGTTCCTAAGAATTTACATCTTCTTACAGGTCGGCCAAGTTTAGGACATTTCCTGTAGCTCCAAATCTTTAAAGGAAGACCCAAGGGCTATATAAGGAGCAAGAAATTACCCAAGACCCTTCCAAACAGGCTCCTAAAGTCAGTCTAAAATTCTCAGAACTCCCAAAAACCAGGCTAGCCAAAATCTGGAGAAAATTTCTGAAAGTTTCCGTAAATTATACCTTATCATCCAGTATCTTTGCAATCTGCCCTTGCATCCTTTATGTGGTTACAGCTTTATGCCTAGATTTGAACCAGAATACAAGTATTTCAAAATTGGCACATACATACATCACAGAATAAAATCCTCCAGTTTTATCCATGGAGAGACAAATATCTACTACATGTAAATTATTTTAACCATAACTCAAATCATCATTCTACTTTTTTTTTTTATTTCTAAGCACCCATACAAATTTTTACAAATCATTTCTATTTTTTCCTCCATACCAACTGACTTCTTATCTTCATACAATCTTTTTCCCTTCCACTTTTAAATTAAAATTAACCACTGAAATTTGTGGATCTGTTAGACATTCATGTTAGGACTGCAACAGTATGCAATTCAATATTTTAATTCTATTGGGGTTAAGTCTAGCCTTTGTATCACTTAGGACAGGTTGACTATTTTTTTTAATAAATTTTATTGTGTATATTTGAAGTTTCCAACATGATGTCGTGGGATATAGAGAGAGAGTAAAATGGTTACTATAGTAAAGCAGATTAACATTCCTATCATCTCACATAGTTACTTGTGTGTGTAACAAGAGCAACTAAAATCTAATTATTTAACACAAATCTCTAATACAATACAATTTTATCAGCTTTAGTCGTCACGTTGTACATTGACTCTCTGCCATTTGCCACAACATAGTTGGACCCGGAGGACATTATACTAAGTGAAATAAACCAGACACAGAAAGTAAAATATTACATAATCACACTTATATGTGGCATTAAAAAGGGGGAAAAAAGAGCTCAAATATGCAGAGATAGAGAATAAAACAGTAGTTGCCATGAGTGGGGGTCGGAGAAGAAAATGGGGAGATGTAGGTGTAAGGATACAAAATAGCAGATATGTTAAAATGAACTAGTCAACTTTTATTAATTCCCAATTTTCTTGCTTATTAAACAGATTATAGTCCTGGTAATCTCTTGTTGTGATTTAGATGCTGTGTACATAAAGTGTATTTTAAATGTCAAGCAAAATATTGAGGATAATGGAAAAAATTTCCTAAATGAAAATTGGGTGAATGAGAGAATTATTTGTACTTTTAGAGAAAGGTATATTTATGCATATATTAGCTTGATTTCATGTTCTTTGTCTGTTTGTTTTACTTTTCAAATAGATTTCCTCTGAAGGCAACATGCCAAGAACTACTTTGGTTTCTTATTTAACTACAACTATACAATTTAAGATTTTTGCCTTTAAGCTCAAGACTAATGTAAAATTTATCTTAAGCAAAATTGTCTTTATACTTTACCTGACGTGATACTTCCTCAATTAATATTATGGCAAAAGAGAGGGAAAAAGTAGAATTTTACATAGGTTCCCAAAAACCACTTATAGTAGTAGAGTATTTTTGAAATCTTATTACCAGCAAATCTCGGTATATTACTAACCAGGCTAGCTAAGAACCATTGCAAAATATCAAAAATCATGTTAAATAGTGGTTGAAATATTTTAACCCAGAATTCTACTGTTTGATTTTTTTTAGTGCTTCCTTTCTTTCATCAAAAACAAAGGCCAAAAGTATAACAGCTGCAGAGTTCACACCCTCCCATTTTCCATTGAATTGCAAAATTAGAGACACTAGAATGAACTCTTACTAAGTTACCTAAGAGAAACGGCATGGGTTACTTAGTCCATCATGGGCTGTGTCTTTCTCAGCTAGAACATAAGCTATATAGGCATCCTAAAATGGTTAAAAATATTAAAAGGTGTCATCTTGTAACCTTGTCTCTCCACTTATCAATTTTTCATATTTTTTCCAGTAGATTTATTCAAATTCCTGCTTTTAAAATGATGCTTGTTTTCCATTTTCAAAAGTTATTTTAATTAGCCTTCTCTTCCATGACTTTGGATAAGAAACTTTAGCCAGAGGTCAATAAGAGTGCAATGGCTTTCTCTAGCTCTTCTGTAAGGATCGTGTGTGTTTGCATAACCGGGTCCCTTTGTTTGACTGGATAGATTTGTCTTTATGAAACAAAGACTTGAGCCCCATTTATGATTTTTATACTGCTAGACAGGTGATTCTAAAATGCAGGCTAGTTGTGTGTTGTTCTTGCTCAGGTCCAAGCTTTTCACACAGAATCCAAAGCTATTTATGAACTGATTCCTTTCTGTGTCTAGCCCCGTGTCTCTTCCCTACCCTAACTTCCATGTGTCCCATGCTTTGACCCTACTACACATTTCATATCGCTTGCTCAAAGCCTGGGTTCTCTCACGGTACCAAGACTTGTGCATGTGTCTCATTCAGTTAATTCTACGGCACTCTGAATAAACTTTTAATGGTCTTTACTGTACTTATAGTAATATGTTTATATGTCTATACTTTCCAAATGATGGAGAACAATTATTCTTTTTATCACCAGTGTCGTATCTAGTAGGTTCCAAATAAATGTTATGAATAAATAAATGGTGCCACCGAAAAACATGAGAGATCTAGAAGAATTATCCCCAATGCAGCTGCAAGCATTTATCAACACTTTATCAAGCAGAAGGAATCACTGTAATAATTCTTATCACAATCACACTGATGCATGTGGGAAAGTGGGTAAACACTGGGGTCAGTTGATAGGACTTAGATCTTTCTGTTTGAAATCAGAGAGGCTGTATCTCTGCCCGGTCTTATGTCTAACTTTCAATAGTTTTATAGGTTTCAGCTGATGTCTATATTAGTCACAGAAGGAGATAGCCCCAGAATGCAAAATTATGCTTCATTTTTGTAACAGAGACAAAAATTACCATCTATTTTGTCAATTCAGTCATAACTTGTAGTTTGCAATTGTTGAAAATATAATTAGTAAAAAGAATATAAAAGCCATATTGATTTAATGTCATTATTGTAGCTAGAGCCTGTTAGAACAAATCCATAAGGGTCCTTATGCATGTCACATACTCACTGTAGATTTATTATCACACACACACAGCATACATCTATACACACATGTACATAGGACACTTACAGTACTCTCCGCACCTTTGGGAGAATACACAGTTTAATACAAATATATGTGATAAAATAGTTTAAAAGAAAATATATAAGGAAAATAAAATAAATAAACAAAATTTAGTTTTAAAGAAGGGAAGTTCAACTAGAATAGTTTCTCTTGTATTTTTTCCTTGTAAATTCTTCGGTCATTCATATATTAGTATAATTATCATTTTAAATACTTTTTTCAAAAAAGAAATATTAAATGACATGATTGTGGAGTTGTTTCTTTTAGTTAGTAGAAAGGATGTCATCATTTTTTAGAAACTCGGCTTTTCTGCTAACTCATTTCCAACCCCCTTCTAATATCACATGGCCAATGAAACCACACCATTTCTTATTTTTGAGTCTGTTATTCAAATTAAACATTATCTTCTATTATGTAACTTATCAAGAAACATTTCTGTCTGGGTGGTACACTAATATTAGAAGTTAATTATGATACTAAATCTCATACTAATACAAATCTCATGATTAACATGTGTTTAAATATAGTCTACAGTCTTCAGGTAAAACATGGCATATGGAACTCAAAATATTCTGCCACCTACAAAAACACCTCTATAATATCAGTTAAGAAAATTTAAAACCACAATGCAAAGGCACATTGAACAGGATGAAGATAAAAATAGCTAAGAGATGTCAATAAAGTTCTGGAAGATGAAAAGTAGATATATTGGCAATGTAGAGAAATCTGAAATCTATGTGCCCAGGACTTACGTAATGGTAACAAGTGTGCCAATTCACTCCCACAACTCTGAAACCTGGAAAAGATCAGGACTTGGACTTACCAGGTATATGGAAGTAAAAGAAAGGGCTGACACTGAGAACGGGATGATTGTTTGAAAGTCTCTAGAATATGCTTAGATCACCAAATCGCTTTTCATGTCCATAATATAGCTATGGGACCACCCCTCCCCTATTCTCATAGGAGATCTGAGGTATAAAACATCAGAGAAATTGAACTAAAAACTAAGGCTATCAAAACAAAGATGTGCCAGGAAGAGGCACTGGTCAAAAATTATGAAAAATGGAACTCAAATATTCTCCTAGACATGAGCCCCCTACTTCCAGGGTACCAAAACAAGGAATAAAAATGGAGTATTCTGGGCCGAGCCCGTGGCGCACTCAGGAGAGTGCTGCGCTGGGAGCGCAGTGACGCTCCCACCGCGGGTTCGGATCCTATATAGGAATGGTCGGTGCACTCACTGGCTGAGCACCGGTCACGAAAAGGACAAAAAAAAAAAAAAAAAAAAAATGGAGTATTCTTCTTTGGAGAAACAGAATGGTCTTTGAGAAAATATCCACATATTACTATACAAAGAGGTTGGTATTCCAATGTACAGCTATGTAATTATCCAATTACTCTGTCATAAAGCCCCTGAACCAACAAGCATCTCCACCACACACATACTGGCACATAACTTAAGAGGGTCTTATGGCACCACTCAGATAATCAAGGATGACCAGATATATGAGGAACAGTTAGTTGCAACATAAAAAAGAATAAAACAAAAGAGATACAAATCAGGGAGGAGAATTTTAAAATAATAGATTCATGAAACTAGACCAGGATGCCATTAAAGAACAGAACATTCAGAGAAAAATTTAGGGATCCTGGATTTTTAAAACATTATAGCAAATAGACAAAATACAAAAAGAGGGATGAAAGATAACATTGAGAAAAACTCCTAGAAAATTTAGCAAAAAGAAAAAAAGTGATAGTCAATAAGCAAATATTTTTTTAAATAAGAATTAATTTAAGATATCTAGCATGTGGCTAAAATGACTTCCAGAAAGCACCACAGAAAATCTAAAAAATGAAAATAAGAAAAATACAACAAAAGAAAATTTTCCTAAAACTAGAGGACATGAGTTTCCAGATTGAAAGGATCCAATGGCTGCTTAACATATGAATTTTTTAAGTCCTACTGTGAGGCACATCATGGGAAAATTACAAAATAACCAAGCTAGAGATTCTAAACTCAAGGGGTGTAAGCTATGAGGTGAGTGGTGGTAATCACAGGTCATATGCTTGGGAGAGGGAATAAGATTGACATTGTAATTCTCAAAATAGCATTAAACACTTGTATGCTTGAAGACAGAAAACCTTCAAAATTCTAGGGGAAAAGGATTTCCAACTTAGAATTCTATATATTCACCCTATCAATAAAGTGTGAAGGCAGAATAAAGGCAATTTCAGATACACAAAGTATTTTTTAAATCACTTCCCATCTAGTCTTTCATAAGAAACAACTGGAGGATATGCTTAAGCAACACTTGGAAGTAAACCACATAACATAAAACAAAGATCCAAGAAACAGGAGGCCAAACGCAGGAAACGGGTGAAGAGCATTCACAGGAAACTAACCATACAGAAACATCTAAAGCAACAGGTCCAGATGGGTGTAGGAAGGTAAAGGTGTGAAGGTCTCTGAGAAGGCAATGGAACTGATGAAAAGTTTTAGTTGTTTCTGAGCATTTAGAAAGCAACATTGATAGGCTTGTGTTAGGTCTACCGGGGCATTTTAGAAAAGAGAATAAGGCTAAGCATATAAAAAGCAGTAAAATTTTAAAAATTAGTCAGAGACTTGTAATAGTATAATATTCACATTATTTTCCCTTAGATTTTATTATTTCAGAGGCTTTGGAGTATGATGGAGATTACGCTCTCTCTTCCTCTGCCACCCTGAGAGCTGTCTTTGGAGCTGCCTGTTAGCACAAAGTACTCTGTGGTGGAAAACAAATGTATGTGGTTGAGAGTAGGAGGGGAGAGCTGGAAAGGTATGCTGGAATTAAAGTTTTGTATTTTCTTTAAATGGAATCCCATATATTTATATGTATACCTCTCCTCACAACCTTACCCATGGTTTGAAATGAAAATAAATGTACCTTTCCATTTTACTTTCCTTAAGGTGTGTGGATAGGAGCATACACAGATTTTTAATTTTATGCTATAAAACAACCATGCAGTGAGAAGAGGTTAACATAAGCTGAACTTACTTTTTCCTTGTTATAAACAGACAAATCATTAAATGTTACAAATATTTTTCTCTACCCCAGCTTGCTATAGCCTGGAGTAGAGGAAAAGAAAGTCATTAGATTTACTTGCCTTCCATTTTCTAGCTGTACTAAATCTTTCCAAAAATCATTTCTGTCATTTTTTTTTCTTATAGATAAGTACTGCTTCGTTAAATAGAGTTTTTTCCTCCACTGTAAAAGAGAAATTATATATTGAAAAGTCTGTGGGGTCATTTAAATTCCAATTAATAGTATCCTTGATTTTTTACTATGCTAAAGTAAAAATAGAACTCAAATATCCTCCTTTACATGGTTTTCTTCAAATCTTAGAGAAACAGATTTATACCATCCATAATGCTCCCTAAAATTAATGGTTAGACCAGTGGGCAGATGCTTACATATCTTTTTCCCATTCCAAAGTAAAAATAACAGGTAGATTGTGTGAATAAATATGGTAATTGCAGCCCAATGAGAATTGCAAATTTAGAGTTCAATCTCCATTTTAACAAGAAGAAGTCACTTACAGCGAGAACTCTGGGGATCAGTGACTCTTCAGAATAACGTTAGCCATTAAAATTAAATTCATAAATATCAGAAGAATGGATGCTTCTTACTTTGTCTACTTCCAACATAAATAGACTTCCTTTTTAAAATTGTGTGTTTTGCTCATTCTTAAGAAAAGCACAAGAAGAAGAGAGGAGGAGGAAAACACAAATTCATAAATTATACATCATTATATTTGCCTTCATAGTCTTTCTAATGTAGGAGGACCTAGAATGGTAGAGTCAGATTTTAGTGTTGAAAATCATATTACATTGTCAGTTAGATACACCTCCAGTCTTTCTTTTGACAGCTAAATTCATGTGCTTCAGACACAAAAGTGAAAGAAGTCTTCATTGAATCAGCTGTACTATGCTTCATTCTAAACCAGGCAGCAGCTATCTTATGGTTCATTGGTGCATTTCGTTCTATGAAGACTAAAAGTTATTTAATTTATGATGAGAAAAAAAAAAAAAGAAGGCCAGGACAGAATTCCCAGAAGCTCAAAGCTTTCTGGTAAAGGAAATTCCAGAGCTCCATATTTCCCAAGTAAGAATTGTATATATGACTTTATTTTTCTATAGCAACTCCTTTAGCTTAATAAAGCTAGTTAACTGGTCTAGAATAGTAGCCCAGCCACTGAATAGTGAGACGTATGAATTTGTCTTCCAGACATTCCCAATTATGATAAGAAATCTTGATTTACTCCTCTGAAAAGAAAAGGCATCTCTCATTTAAGAAAGTCATGGTTATAGCCAGTGAAGCTTTCTGAATAAAATGTATTAGAGAATAATAAAGTGAACGTTATTAAAAGGCACCCTTGAGAGCAATCCCATCATCCTCTACAGCTGAGAGCAGCAGAAATTGTTAGCTGGTTGTTTTAGTCCTCTTACACTTAGCTTTCTATAGAATGCCTTTTCACCAAAAGGGTTGGGGGAGTGTAATTGCAGTCCCTTTTTAAAATAATCTGTGAAAGCTGTGTGTGGTTCACTCGGGATACAGATTAATTTCATACTTTCTTGTTTTCTTCAATTATTTCATGCTGATATTCCTCTCATTTATGAGAATTATAAATTAATTACTGTTAATAAGTCATTTGTTAAGCACCTACTATGCACCATTCACCATGCTACTTTCTTTTACACATGCTAACTCTTCTCACAGCAGTTAGGCAAGGTAGTTGCTACCTTATTACCACTATATAGAGGAGAAAATGGGGATTCAGGCCACGTATTAGTCCGTTTTTATTGCCTACAACAAAATACATGGAACGGGGTAATTTGTAAGAAAAAAAGATTTATTGCTCACAGTTTCAGAGGCTAGGAAGTCCAAAGTCCAGGGATCACATCTGGTGAAGGCTTTCTTTAGTGGTGACTTCAGTGACGGCAGAATATCACATTATAAAAAAATGAGGGAGCAGAGAGAGAGCAAGAGGACAACTTCCTCATTCAGTGTCCTTTGAAAGCCCTCCAAACCATGCCCATGACCACCATTTTTAATCCATTCACTACAGCATGGTCCTTTTCAGTTACCATAATAGGATTTCCCACCCTCAACAGTTACAGTGGGGATTAAGCTTCTAATATATGAAACTTGGAAACACAATTCAAGCTCCAGTGAGTTTGGGGGAGACATAATTCAATCCACGACAGGCCAAGTTTTCCTTTTCTTCTACAACATTTAAAATATCTAGCAACGAACTGAGCAGGCAGGAAGTGGTCAATACATGTTGTTGGCTGGCTTGTTATTAGGGTCCTCTAGCTGGTTGAACTTGTGTCCATTTCAACCAATTGAAACAGACTGTAGCCATAACAAAACTATTTGGATCCTTCCTCCTGAAGGTCCAGTCAAAATGTGTGTACTGGAGGGCATAAAGAGAGCGTGGCTAATGAAGGAATGGATGTTTCCAGCAAATGATGCTATGGTCTATAAAGAGTTTAACACCTGGCAGATAGTGCAAATGGCACTAAAAATTAGCTCATTTTTGGCTTCCCCATGCCCTGTGAAATTGAACAAAACTTGCATTGAAAACATGGCTCAGTTTTCAGTTTTTTGTCTTTGTTTCTCCTATACACACGTGTTTTGAATCTGAGCTATGGCTCAGTGTTGTGTAATTCCTAGTTCCTCTCCTCTTGCTCCACCAAAAAAGATGAGTTTTATGGGTTCCAGAAGAGGTTTGATTTTCAGTCTTACATCTTGTACACGGACAATTTTGCCTTCTCTCCCTTAGTTTGCAGTATGGTTATGTCATCCAAATGTAAATTTATTTTCTCTCTGGCACTTTTTCACCTTTTGAAAATGGGAGTGATCCATATGGCTAAAGAATGTCAGGAAGGGAAACATTTGGGGAGAATTATATGGTATGCAGTCATTCCAGATCTTGATCACCTTAGCCAAGAGCCAAGTAAGAAAACAGCCACAGAGTGTTATGTGCCAAAAGTTTAGAATTCCAGAGTGTTTATAGCAGATAGGTAATTTTAAAATGCCATGATTATACAGCATCAACAAGACTTGTATGGAGATGACTGAAATGTAGGAGGAGAATAAGGGTATGAGGTCTTAGTTTTATATGATAATTTGTTTAAAATATTTCATGTATAACCTGGAGTTATTTCAGATCTCTTTGTAGCATATTCGTAAACTTTAAAATGTATTAAAATAATGTGGATGCTCCTCAAATTATAGATTACATTAATAAAATGATATTGAATATCAAAACATAAATAATTTGGAGTTTTGGTTGACAAAACCTGTTTACCTTAAATTCTTTTAAACAACAAAACCGTGGAGTGTAAGGGGTCAGAGTCTATAAGAACACACAAAGATTTATCAAAAGGAGAAATATAAGTGTATGTGTACTCAAAATTGGTCTTTACAGTGCAGTCAATAATTTATAATGGATTAAGACCTAGTCCAAAGATTGGGTCTGCTTAGAGATGCAATGGCCATAATACTGTAAGTAAAAGACTTGTTTGAAAAGCAACAAAATCATTGATGAATTATCATGTCCCTATGTGTTATAATGTGATCAGGCATTCTCATATAGTGATTTTTCTGATTTTACTAATAGAGATAAATCTTTAATAATCTTGGTAGGAAGAGAAGAGCCTTTTACTAGCTATCAAAGGCAAGTTCAAAATCACGGAGTGGGCATTAAGGAGATTCAGCAGGAAGCAGCAAGTAATCAACCAACTTTCTTGCCAATGATGATATCAAAGCCCAGCTCAGCCTGTCATCCACAATGTACTCACTGTTCACTCATAAAAACACCAAAAGGTCGTGTTGTTTAACTGGCATTAAACAAGGGCATCCATAATGAACACTTAGATGCAGCTGACAGTCGCCATCATAAGACCAGTCAGGTCTTAGCTGACTTCCTTCGAAGTGTGCACTTCCATAACCACAGTCAAAATGTACTTATATTAAAAGACAGTAGACATTTCATAGCCTTATACCACATCTTGGTACTTGAGAGGCTACAATACAAAGAGGTGTATTTTAATAGTTGGGGTCAGCAGAGGGAGGCTTTGTGTTACAGAAGGGCAGCCCAGATGCAAGAGACAGATTGCCTAGAGTACTGAGAGGGTCAGAGTTTTAGATTCAGCTGTTCGTGTCTCTATTGCTCATAAAACTATAGAGAAAAAACTGAAGGAACCAAAATCCAGAACCACACTGTCTTACTGGGGAGAGGCAGTAACTTTAAAGTAATGCCAGATCAAAGTCTTGGGACAAAGTCCAGTAGAATATGACATAAAATAAATATTTCAGTAATAATTCATGGTCAGGGGGTCCAAACAGGACTGTCTAACATAACTGAAAGGCACAATGATTCAGTAGTGTGTTGATAAGCCATTTCTCCAGGGGTAAAAAGCATCTAATGATTTGTTTGGTTTAAATACTTGCACTGTGACTGATTTCCACCTATGGCCCTACTCACAAAATTCTTGAGTATTTGACAAGCTCTTGCAAGCCAGTAAGAGCTGGGCCCAACATACCATTGAAATTAACATGAAAAATCTTAGGAGGAAGGTAACGCAAGGAAGTCTTACAGGCACATAGTACATAGAGTGACCCTTCCTTGATGGAGTGCAGGAGTGGAGCTCTAATCTCTTGGAAAGAGCCTGTCAAGCAAGAACAACTTCTTCAAGTCCTAGAGGGAGCAGGATATTAACTCAGATTTCCAAGACATAGATTTGGGTACAAAGAAGTAGGCAGAATCCCAGATTGAGGCCAAAAAGTAAGTTGTCGAGACTGGAAAAAAAGAAGTTTAATTATATATAAAATGTTAAGTAATAAAATTTGACATCATACCGAACCTTATTGCTGGTGTAGAAAATTCTGTATATAAAGGTATACCTCTGAACTACAAATTTTCTGCCTCTACAGGCATATAATTAATTATAATAGGACCAGGCACAGCTTTCAAAGATGGTAAAAAATATATTTAAATAATAGAATAATTACTTTTATTTTTTCACTGTTGTTGATGTAGCCTTCCTTTGAATTTTGATTCTGCAGGTTGGTCTTTAGTATGGGCTAAGTAATGACTTCATTATTCCTCAGCTTTCTTTTAATTCTTTTTGGTATATTAATTTATGCATAGCAATTTTAATATACTTTAGTGCCTCATTAATATTAAAATCCACAAATGTTATTTTTCTGAAAAATTTTGTGGTAAATACTTCTTTATAATGACTATTTTGTTTCCCTTTTTACCCTACCATTTCCCTGGTCATTTAAAAAGGATTGGTATCATATGTTATATTGAATATATGGTATGAGATTTTATGAATCAAGCTTTGTTTACAATTCTTGTAAAACAAGAAAAAATCTTTAGTTACAATGATTAGAATAATTTGATTAGAGTTTCACAATGTTGTGGTATAGGGACTTGAACTCTCCCCCAGCCCCCGCACATACACATACACAAGGTACTAGTGATAGTAATTAATTATTGCATACCAGAAGCTAAGCAGGCAGAAACTAGACAGGTGCTCCTTGGAGGAAAATAAGTCTGAAAGGAATAGGAAGAATGGAAAAAGAAAAAATGTGCCTTGTTCCTTTTTCACTCAGAATGGCATTTGCTCAAAACTAAGATGAAAAAGTGATTTTTTAAAAAATTTTAACATTTACTCGTACATATTTCAGGGGTACAGGGTGTTGTTTCAATACATGCAGATACTGCATAATGATTAACTTAGGGTAGATAGCATAGCTTTATACCCATCTAGTACAAAGTCTACCACTTCTGCTCTGGAAAAGCAGATTTTAAAAACCAGAGAGTTATGAATCAGAAGAGCAGGTTGGTATACTCCAAAAGTTGATTTGTAAATCACTCATTTAAAACTCTAGTGTGTTTTTCCTATGACAGTAATGTAATCCAGAATGGTAGTCCAAAAATCCTGTCAAAGTCCAAAAATAGCTGAAATTAAACTGATGGAAGTGCTGGTCCCTGAGTTCCCCTAATTTCTCCTAAAGCTCCGATTTTTGAACCCTGATCCAGAGCTTTAAATGTCAAGCCTGAATAAACGTATGGTCCTCATTATTTTGAGGTGCTTGAAGTAAACAAGGCAGGAGGTGCTTACCTGAAGCAAGCTCCCTGATTATGCAAAAAAAGTGATATGTTGGATGTATTAGTCCGTTTTTGTTGCGTAAAACAAAATTCTTGGAATTTGGTAATTTGTAAGAAAACTAAATTTATTGCTTACAGTTTTAGAGGCTGGGAAGTCCAAAGTCCAAGGAACACCTCTGGTGAGAGCTTTCTTTGGTTGTGACTTCATTGACACAGGGCATCACATTGTGAAATGGCAAAGCAAAGAGAAAGACTTTCAGGTGCTCTCCTTTTAAAGCCCTCAGAACCATACCCATAACCACCATTATTAATCCATTCATTAGGCATGGTCCTCAGAGTCTAATCACCTCTTCAAGGCCCCATCTTTCAATTACCATAATAAGATTTCCCATCTTCAGCAGTTACAATGAAGATTAAGCTTCAGAGATTTAAAATTTGAGGAACACAATTCAGTCCCTTATATTGGAGTCCTAGATCTTAATGCCATTTCTATGACTTGCTACTTGTGTAACTTGTATGAGTTACTCAGTTTTTCTGAGTCATAGTTTCCTGATCTGTGAAAAGGAAAAATAATATCTAACTCACAAATTCAGAGATAGTTTAAATGCTCCAACCTTCTGTCAGCCCTCTCTCCCAGGCCCGAAGTGGAACTTAAACTTCAAAGATTAAGGATATTATCTGACTTGCTTATTGCTGCAACTCCAGGTCTAGAGAGTACTTTGCATATATCATTGACCCTCAGTATCTGTAGGGAATTAGATCAAGGATGCCTTCAATACCAAAATATGCAGGTGCACAAGTCACTTATATAAAATGGCTTAATATTAAATGTTTGTGTTGTTATTCTTTCACTTCTAGATGTAGGACTCCTCTAGGCATTTCTTGTAAGGCCCGTATACTAGTGATGAATTCGCTTAGTTTTTGCTTGTCTGAAAGTGTTTATTTCTCCTTCATTTCTGAAAGATAGCCTTCCTGGGTATAGAATTCTTGGCTGCAAGGTTTTTTTCTTTCAGCGCTTTGAATGTATCATCCCGTTCTCTCCTGTACTATAATGTTTCTTTTGGGAAATCTGCCATTAGCCTAACTACCACAGGATCCAGCAATCACTCTTCTGGGTATATGTCCAAAGGATAGGAAATTAACATGTTAAAAGGATATCTGCACTCCCATGTTTATTGCAGCTCTATTCACAATAGCTAAGATATGGAACCAACCTAGGTGGTCATCAACAGATGACAGGATAAAGAAAATGTGGTATGTATACATGGCGAAATACTATTCAGCCATAGAAAAGAATGAAATCCTGCCACTTGCAGCAACATGGATGGGGAAAATTATGTTAAGTGAAATAAGGCAAGCACAGAAAGAGAAATACTGCATGTCCTCATTCATATGTGGAAGCTAAAAAAAAAGTTTACCTTAAAGAAATAGAAAGTAGAATAGTGGTTATTAGAGACTGATAAAGGGAAGGGGCAGGGGTATGGGGAGAAGGTTCTCAGTGGATATAAAATTTCAGATAGATAGGAAGAATAAGTTCTAGCATTCTCTAGCACCGTAGGGAGACTACAGTTAACAAAACTTTATTGTATTTCAAGTACCTGGTAGACAGGATTTTTAATGTTCCCAACACAAAGAAATGGTGAACGTTTGAGGTGATGAATATTGTAATTACCCTGATTTGATCATTGTACATTGTATACATGTACTAAATATCACAATGTACCCCATAAATATATGCAATTATTATGTGTCAATTAAGAAAAAGTAAATTTAATAAAATGGAAAAAAATGTAATGAAATGGCATAGTATTTGTATATAACCCATGCACATCCTCTCATATACTGTAAATCATCTCTAGATTTCTTACAATATTGAATAAAATGGAAAAGCCACATAAATAATTGTTATCCTGTTTTATTTGTATTATTTTACATTGGTTTTTCTTTGTTGTTATTTCTCATTTTTTAAAAATATTCCTGAGTATTTTTGATCTGTGCTTGATTGAATCCATGAGTTCTAAATCTGCAGATATGAAGGACTTACTGTAGTTGTAAGGATACATTGCTGTTGACTATGTTAAATGGATAGATGCATAAATTATAAACAACAAGATGCTTCATATATAACAAGATGGCTTTTAGAATTAATTCCCCCACCTTTCTCCATAATTTAAGGCAGTTTAAGGGAGTATTAGCAAAGGGTATATTCTCTTGTAGCAGAAAGCCAGATAATCATGATTGTTCAATGGATGGGTCATTTGTTAGCTGAGCATTCTTTGCTGCAGCTGTTTGTATGGATACAGCCCACCTGCAGTACTGACATCTCCCTGTGACCTTTGCATTGTGAGCATGCTCTGGCCAAATTCCACCAGCTTATTGCTCATGGTCTGTGTTCGTGGGTCCATCACTTTTATTTTATAGAGGACCTCTTCAGGTTAAGCTTTCTTTACAATACACCCATGCTAATTTGCTCAATGTAATATTTCTGCTCAGCAAAGTTTAATTTGTGGAAGGAGGGCTGCCTGTATGTTTAGCAGTCAGACCTTCATAATGGCCATCTAAGGTAGAATTCATCAATTATGCTGAAATGCTTGTTTTTAAAATGTCAGGTGTCCAGATGGCGCCATGGTGATGGAGGTCACTAAAAATGCTTAGACACACAGAGAGTCTTAATAAAGAAATGTTCCCACTAGTGATACAGGTCTATAGCAGAGGCAGAATTTTTTTTTCTGAAAGGTTTAATATGTTAAAGTTTCATAAAGTGAAGTTAAAACAAACACCTTCAGATAAACCACAATATGACTGCTTTTATTTATTTATTTATTTTCAATTTCTGTCTCCTCTCTCCATTCCTACCTGCGCATCTTCATCCAGAGATTCCCCCCTCTTATACATTGAAACAGCTTTGCAGAAGAGAGGTTTTATATTGACAAAATAAGACGATGGTGCTGTTACTGTTCAGGGATTCCCTAATTAAAGACCTTTACCATGTCTTGGATGGCAGCAGGACTGCTGTTCTAAAAAGGGTGTGCATCAGGAGTGATTCAGAACATAGCTCCACATGCAGAGCTAATGGTGAAATTTAAAACAATCAATAAAGACATCTATACTTTCAACCTTGCTTAACACATCTCTTATACAAAGTCATTATTACAGATCTTGAAGTTACACACCGCGCCGGCAGTTTTCCATAAAAGCAGCATTTGGCCAGAGGACAAATTAGCCACCAGCACTCTGGCATATATGAACTAATATTTCTTATCAGGAAATGAAACCCACTAAAAGTCTTACTCGTTTCTCCGATATTTCAACCCTAGTGTTGCCAGGCTTTTTGAATATTGTTGGGAGGATCTTTTTCTTTAACTATCTATACTCTGCCCCCTTGTTTCCTCTACAAAGCTCAATTTACAAACTTTGACCATCAAAACAGAAATCTACAACATCCCTGAAAATTAAGAAGATAATTTTGAGCATATTTTTCTTGTTTCTGTAGAATCCACTAGGCCTAGTTCATAAGCAAAGTAGCAATATAAATTACAAAGAACTGTTGAAATGTTCCCAGCTATGTTACCACATTTGTAGAGATATACTGTTGATCATTTATTTTTATGTTCAACTTTTGTTTATAATAGTGGAAGTGAAAAGATAGCTTAAATGCTCAATTAGATGAATTGTTACGCCAGTGACAGTTTGTCCAAATGATAGAATATTATGCAGCCGTAAGGTTTTTTACAAATAAAGAAACAAGGAAAGAAATGAGAACATAGTGCAGGAAACTGAGGAAGAATTCTCCAAGTTTTTTTATGCCTATTTTTGGTCAGGTTAATTGAGGTATAAATTACATAAATAAAATCCACCCTTTTTATTGTGCAGTTCTGAGTATTGACAAACACATAGAATCACACCACCACTACCACAATCACGATATAAAACAATTCCATCATCCCTGCTATGGTCTGAATGTTTGTGTCCCTCAAAATATGCTGAAAGCTAACCCCCAAGGTGGTAGTATTAGGAGGTGGGGTCTTTGGGAGATCATTAGATCGTGAGGGTATTGCTTGTTTGCCTGATGGGATTAATGCCCTTATAAAAGAGGTTTGAGGGAGCCCGTCTGTCCCTTTGGGCATGTGAGGACACAGATAGATGGTGCCACTATACGTGCTCTCACTGGACACCAAATCAGTTGTATTCCTGATTTTGAACTTCCCAGCCTTACTGTGAGCAATAACCATTGTCTATAAACTACCCAGTCTAAGGTATTTTGTTACAGCAGCCTGAATGGACTACAACACGCCAAAATTCCTTCATTCCTCTTTGTCGTCAACGTCTCCCTTCACCTCTGTCCCCTGGCAACAACTGCTTTGTTTGCTGTCCTGTAGTGGATTGAATTATCTCCCTTCAAACTCCCTGAAGCTTGAATTTTGTCCCCAAGTTTTATGTATTAGAAACTTACCCCCCACTGTGACTGTTAAAAGGGTGGGAAATCCTATTATGGTCATTGAAAGGTGGAGCCTTGAAGAGGTGATTGGATTGTAGGACCGTGCCATAGTGCATGATTAAAAATGGTGGTCAGGGGCGTGGTTCCAAGGGCTTTAAAAGAGGGAAGTGCATGAGGAGGTTACTCTCTCTCTGCTTTCTCTACTCCACCATTTTCACAATGTGATACCCTGCCATCACTGTCACCACCACCAAGACCTTCACCAGCTGTGTTCCCTGGACTTTGGACTTCCCAGCCTCAGAAACTGCAAGCAATAAATTTTGTTTTTCTTTATAAATCACCCAGTTCTGTGTATTTTGTTATAAACAACAGAAACATACTAATACATGTCCCTATGGATTTTCCTATTACCATAATGCCTTTGAGATCCATCCTTGCTGTGTGTGTATCGGTAGTTTGTTTTTCTTTTTCTTTATAACTAAGTGGTATTCCACTTACTTATATATATGTATGTAAAGTATGAATTGGACATACCACAATTCATTTATTGATTTATTAGCTAAAAGTCTTTTGGGTTATTTTCAGTTTGGGGGAATTATGAATTAAAGTCACTATAATTATTTGAATGCAGATTTTTGTGAGAACATACATTTTCTTTTCTCTTAGATAAACACCTTCTCTAGGAGTGTTAGGAGTAGCATAACTGGGTTGTATGTTAAGTGTATGTTTAACTTTATAAAAAATTGCCGAAGTAGTCACACTATTAATTCCTATCAGCAGTTCTTGACAGTTCAGTCATTCTGTATCTTTACTAGTAGTTTGTATTGTTCTTTTTATTTTTTTTTAATTTTAGCCATTGTGACAAGTGTGTAGGGGGTCTTTCATTGTGATCCTTTATTAACCAATATAACTGCATTGAATCCATGTCTAAAAGTACATGTTTAATAAAAGGAAGAGATTTGCTTTTTTTGAAACCTCTCTATAATGTCACATTGTGTCAGTTTGTCCTCTTATTTCATGAAAATAGCTTTTTATACTTCACAATATTATAAAATAAACTAGTATTATGCATCCTAAAGAGAATTTTCAGTATATATCACTGCAAAATCTGAAACTTCTGTGAATTAGCTCTGCTCTGATTCTCTAGTAAGAAAGCAGAAGCCAGTAGCACCCTCTGTGTTAGAGGAATCAAATTTCAACTATTTATGTGAATGTTCTGGGTATTAAAAGATATGGAAACACTCTCTTCAATAATATACATCCAAGAGGGTCAAATCCCTAGATTCTATATGAGCCTCATACAACTTCATGTGTGAAATTGATGAACACTCAGCCCACTATGGAAAGTTTCAAACATCCTCATACGAAGAGAGAATAATGAAAATTAGTATCCCAACAGCAAGTTTCAACATGATCAATATATTGCCAATATTTTGTTCTTAATACCAATTTGGGGGTCAAGGGGAATGTGATCCCTTACAGTATATTTCAAACATCATATAACTTCATTTTTAAATATGTTAACTTGTATCTCTAACAGGTAATGATGTTTAAACATAACATAATACCGTTATTTAATGTTAACTAATTCCTAGTACAAGTTCAAATTTCACTGTCTAAAATATTGCATTTGGTCGTATGTCTCTTTTATCTTTTAAGTTGCCTCTCTTTTCTTTATAGTGCCAGTTATTTATTTAACACATTGAAAATTTATAAATTTCATCCTTCCAGTTTTGTTAAACATGCTCCTCTACCCCCATGTCTCCTACGTCTCTCTTACTTGTTCTAACTAATTATAGGGATAGAAGGAAGGCAGATTTGGGGAGATTTGGAAATTATACCAACCACTGCCATTTTTCTCCAAACACAGAATATCAGCAAGGTGTTTCCTTTAGCTTAATTTTGAGCAGTGGGGTATAAGTACAGAAAGAATATTTTCAATTGCATTTAAGGCAAAATCTAAATTCTTCAACACGATGCTCGACAGTTCAGCACAGAGCAGTGCCATCTTTCCAAATTTATCTCTCAATATTACCCAACACGAATCCTTAACTCTTACTTATTCATGCCTTTGTCTTGCTTTCCCTCATTGTATCACTTGGTACAAAGAAACCTAATTATTTTGGTCTTCAGTATCTGCTCAGCACCATGTCTGTCCTGATCTATTCTTGGCAAAATTCTTTCCTGCTTTTCAGGCAAATACTACATTCCTGCTACCCTTTACTTAGCTGAAATTCCCAAATTTGATACCTCATCCAAGCTCTCTAACCACCTAATTACTCCATACTCTTAAATTTCTTGTTTTCTGTTTCCTTCCATTATTTGAGTAATTGTCCTAATGATCTCAGTAACCTGTTAGATTAAAAAATTATCTGATTAAATAAACCAAATAAAAGAACCCACTTTTCATTGACATCCACTGCCTACCAAGCATTGTGCTAGGCATTGTTGAAAGGAACTAACATGGCGATTGTTCTTAAAGAACTAAATAGACCACATCACAGTGTGAGAAGCTGATTACGATATCCCCTCCAAGTTCATTTCTACTTGGTAGAATTTCAGTGAAGATGCAAAGTGAAGCAAGTAATTTAAAGCAACAGGTAAGTTGATGGAGAGAGAGAGACAGGGAGCTGTTTCTAGAGCAGAGATCCTCAAGTTCATTAAACTTCATCCCCATCTAGCCCTACTCAGCACCTCTCTGAATCCTATATATTCCTCAAAGTGTTGCTCAAATCCTACTTGGTGAATAAAATTTCCCTGAATTCTTCCCTGAGTACCAATGCAGTGCTTGTTCACAAAATTATTGGGATACAGTGATGATTCCCTTCTCTAAATGTCTTTAACATTTATCACGCATTACATTTATTGCAATTGATCCTTTTTTTGTCATTTGCTGATGTTTGTTTTATGTCTCTCCTGCTAGTTATTATAAATAAGCTGTTGTATACCTCACTGGGTCCCCCAGTATGAAGTAAACATTTGATAAGTATGAAGTACTTAATAAACATTTGATAAAGACTTTTTTTGTTGAAAAGTCTAAGAAATTCTTCCTTCATCAGGGCTCACATGAAATAAAGCAGAGCAATAAGATTAATCAAATTTACTGGACAAAACTGAATTCAAATATTCTAAGCAATATGAGCTTTTCTTCCATTTAGGCAGGAAAAAATAAAATTACCTTGGTTGCTTTTCCCTGAAAATTTTAGGAGAATTTTGACCCAAACTAATCATTGCATTTTGTTAGTCATTTGATTATTTGGTCCATATTGCTCAGACTATGCACACATTATAGACGGATCAAGAATCAAAAACTAATAAATTTTCAATACAATGGTTAATGGGGAAAATATTATACAAAGTAGGGAGAGCACAAGATTCAGTCTTCCTGTTTTTACTTTGTGATAATAATAGCTATAATTTGCTGTATACTTCTCTATAAGCCAACTTCTTCAAATATATTAATCCTTCAAAAGTCCAAAGCAACACTTTAAGATAAGATACTATTATTAAACAGATTTTACAGATGAGGAAATGGAAACATGGAAAAATTAAACAACCTGCCCTGAGGCACACAGCTTGTAAGTGTTGGACAATGATTCTAACCCTAGCAGTCAGCTTCCCCAGACCAGGTGTGTGACCCCTGCCCCATACCTATGAGATTTTGAATAAGTCCTTTCCCATGCTTTCAGATAAGGCATAAAACATAATTCTTCTTCCTGTGATTGATTACCACGACTGAATCGTCAGTTCTAGTCATCTTTGGAAACTAGTCAGTTACTTCCAACAGTTTCAGGAATATAAAATTGCAGTTCCTGATCCAGTAACTTCATAGAGTGTTTTACAGTGAAAGCAAATTGCAGACTATGACCAGCCTCACCAACAAACATCTATAGGAATGCAGGCATGAAAACAGCTATATAACTTGTTAGCTTTATGAAAATCCCAAGTTTCTATCCTTTTAGACCCTCTGAGAGCACCTTGAATTAATGTTTCATTTGAGGTATGGCAAAATTTAGCTAACTTCCTAGACAGAATCAGGAAAGAAAATCCTCCAATAAACATTTAAGCAAAGGACTGGTACAGATTCGTAAACCCAGAGAAATATTCTGCAAGCCATTGGCTCTCGGGCTCACTAGATTACTACCCCCGTTTGTTCAAGGCTCAGAGTGGCTGTATATTATTTCCAGCAATCCAGACATCTTAAGCCCCACTAATGTCATCACACATAAAAACATCATGTCTAATATCCATGTGCTAAATAACCAAACCTCTGGCGTTAATCAGAGGTAAAAATAGAATAGCTAAAAGTCTCATAAGTAGAGGCCTTTGTAGAGTAAGGGTTTAAGAGCAAGCACCCCACTGGGTATATTCCCAATTAGGATATTTCAAATGTTAACCCCCCACCCCTAGCCTCCAGCCTCCATATCAGAGTACAAATGAACAAATGTTTATCACACTCTTTATTTCAATATTATAATGTAAATTAGGGACAAGATAACAAGTAAATATGTGAATAAATTACTGTGAAAAATGCTTTTCTTAGACATCAAATTCCTTGTTTGAGCCCCCAAACAGAAGACTGTTCATTAGAGGTAGGTAAATGTGGAATATAGGACAACTTGAGTTATAAATTCACTACCCACCTTCTCTCTCTCAAACGCTTTTCAGAGCATTCATTCTGGCTTTATCCTAACATTCTGAACACCACATATTGCAAATGTCTTTTATAAAAGTAACCTGAAAGTTTAGTGTTCAGTCCTAACTAATTTCTATTTCCTAGTCTAACAAATTAGTCATCGAGGGGAGTATGTAATTAAGTATTTCTCTGAATTAAGACTTACAGGCACATTTCTAAAATCTTTATTATGAACTAACAAATATATAATTAGCTACTTAAAAATGTTGTTGATCTTATGGACAGAGCAAAATTACCTTCTAATTAAAATTACCCTAACAAGCATATTACACAGAACTAATGTATTACTCAAAGCCTTTCCATTAGAAGAAAGTAGTTTTCCTGATCCATTTTGTGGAATAATCTAAGACCCTACTCATCTGTGTTTTGCACATTACTCCTACACATACCAACTAGAAATGTGCAGGCACTTCAGTCCTTCACACAGGACTGAGGAAGTCTGGTTTTATAAATGTACTCAGTAAACACTACTAGCTTAAAATGAAGGAAAATGAAGAAATGCAGGGTATTCTTTCATTCATTCAAATATTCACCAAGCACCTACTATGGGCCAGACACTATTATGGGCACTGTCAATAAGTTCAAGGTCCCCTCTCTCTGTGAGTTGCATTTTAAGTGTAAGCAGACACACATATCCTATAAAACTATGACCTTGTCTCTCAGATGGAGACTATCTCACTGTAGCCCATGTAACTAAGGCAGATCACTTAACACTGTCCATTTCTAAGCTGGGCCCTCACTTCAATGTTGTTTCACTATCTCTCCTTCCTCAATAGATATTTAAGTTCACAGGCCAGCTGACTTTGGCCAAGGGTTGTCCCTGTAAACTTGTACTCTTAGTGCACATTGAAGTACCGGAAGATTTTTTTGCACTGTTAAGTTTGCTTAACAAATACCTTCTTCAACAAAAATGAGAAAAGACACGTCCAAACTTGTCAGGTATTTCAAATTCTGAGTGAATGATGTCTAAGTTAATATGTTTTTTTGTAGATCATTTTCAAATAGGTTTATTTTCTTTTTAGCCCTTATACAAAGGAGTGTTTGAGTAAATATTGCAATTAAAATGTAGAAATAAATCCATACTGGTGATTTGATATCACTTTAAGATTAAATATTGTGCTTTTTAAAAATTTTCTTAATGTTCTTCCTTGCAGGCTTCCATGGTTTCTGGCATTATGGCTCTTAATTGTCAGGAGTACTTAATCTATCTTTGGAACATAAAACAAATAAAGACCTATTATAGATGAGAGTCACTTCTAATTTTTTTGAAAGAGTGAGTTTTTCCCTCATCTTAAATATTGGTCGCACCTTCTGCAACTCTTTAAAATCACAGAATATGATTTAGTCACATGATTTTAGAGATGAAGGAACCGAGATGTGAATAGTTGAAATCTAGAGTCTGATTCATAATATGCACTTATATTAGTTATGAAATTCATCAGAACATTATTAAGAGAACTTTTTTTTTTTTTTTTTTTTGTCTTTTTCGTGACCGGTACTCAGCCAGTGAGTGCACCGGCCATTCCTATATAGGATCCGAACCCACGGCAGGAGCGCCACTGCGCTCCCAGTGCTGCACTCTCCCGAGTGCGCCACAGGCTTGGCCCTAAAAGAACTTTTATAAATATTCTTGTACTACAGAGAAAACTGAATCCAGTTTTCCTAATTCTGAATGCAGCAATTTCCATAATTTCATGCCAATTTTCTTCAGAATTGATACCTCTAAGGACTGACATAATTTCTTTGGAAAACTTCTAAGTAGAAGAAAAGGTTGGTGGTGTCTTGTCTTCAAGAGAAAGGTGCATTAAATTTCCAATTAGGTCCACAAAAACAAACAAATGAAAACAAACTCCTTGCAATGAAAGAGACACAATGAGCAAAATTTAATTCTCCCATGAAACAATGTGTTGAGGTAGAGCCTAAAAACAATTTTTGTAAAGTTAATGAAAATGGAGGGATTACAATTAAACCATTTCTATGAAAATTAATAAAAGAGATACCTTTTTGGAAATAAAACCTATCATGAGAGGAACTGCTAACACCTGTTTTTATCTCTAGTAGCATAAAATTCCAGGACACACCAACAAATATAGTTATTAAATCAGGCATTTTATTATCTGACTCTAAATAATGAACACTAATCAAAGATACCACCCATAGCTTTGATTTTTAAAGCTGGGATTTCTTACAGTTTTTTTAAAGAAAAATAGCTCTAATAGATTTCACTGCAACAATCAACAGGAGTTTAAAAAGTACTAATTGACCTCCATATGTCTTTGTTTTACCATCTAAAATATAATTATGCAGGGCCAATGGCAGGTTAACCATTTTATTTAAATATTGAATTATCTGCAGTCTGGTTTCTGATTCCTTTGCCCAGCCACCAATAGCTACCTTTTCTTTGGTCTGGGAGGCAGGTGTGGGTGGTAGCTTTGATTTTTATAATATTAACTACAACTACCTCCTTGAAGTGCTTTCCTTTCTTAGCTGCCATATGCCTGCACTATTCTTGAGAAGCATCTACATTACTAATTTCTCTCTCTCTGTCTCTATCCTTACCTCCTTTTCTCTCCCTCTATTGCTTTCCCTCCCCCTCCATCATATTTCTACCATCATGATTCAATCTTCATCGCTCTGTTCTTCTCTCCAGTACTCTTTACAAGGGTCATTCAGTCTTATAGCTTTAACTATTGACCGCAAACTGAGGATTCCAAAACTAGACACCTAATCCTGATGGACCTGCAATATCTCTCCTTCCTATTGGACATTTTCACTTAAGAATTCACCATAGTAATTCCAATTTTGTTATCTTCCTCTTCAAATCACTTCTCTCAACTTCTCTCTCTTGAGCAATATCAACATCTTTCTTAAATGCTGATTTGATGATTCTCTTGATTTATCTTCCCTGCCCCTCAGACCTCCTCAATATTTATTTTTCCTCAAAATCGTGTCTTTTTTTCTTTAAAAGGTCTCTTCCTGCCATCTTTTCCTAACCTTTTACACTGCCACTTTGTTAGCCAAATCCCTCATTTTCTCACATCTAGAATCTTGTCTGTCATATCCCCCAAAGAATTGTCCTGATTGAGTCATTACCTATGTCAGTCTAACTGGTACACTTTTATAACTATTTTTACTTAAATACTACATATGTTGAACGGCTTCCCCAATCATTGCTTTGTTGTGTGTATCACCCCATCTAAGCCACTCGTTCTAATAAACACATACATACATACTTAAAGACCCCCCCAGAGACACACTCACACTATCATTTATTATTGTATGATGTATTATTACGTGATCAAAAACTTTGGTGATTGGGTAACACACACACAGACACAACATTTGTCTTTCTTTTCTCTATAAATGATTACCACCACCTAATATCTTCATGCCCTGTTCTACAATTGTGAAAGGGAGTAAGGAAAGCTAGGATGTAACTGCACTAGAGTAGTAATCATCGTGTTAATGTGTACTAAAATGCGTACTCCTGCTGGAAGTATTCATGTCAGAAGATGCTTTTAATAAAGCAAAAATACTGAACTCTACATAGTAGAGGCCAATTTACCAAAGTCCATTTTCCCTCCACCACACATACCTACCCACCCACTCACAGACACCTTCAGTCCTGGCCCAGTCATCTCACATCTGGTGAAATATATCAGTAGAAACCTAATACCACTAATGGCAAAGAAATTCATAACAAATATCTTTCATGTGATAGCCCTTTTAATAAATGGGGAATGCACTTTAACCTCAGGTAATTTTTAGCAAGTTTCTAGAAGTGAATGAATTCTAGAATGTCTTATCTTTGTAAGAGAAATGGGTTTATGGTTTATTTATTATCAACATTCTTTAGATTGCCAGTAACAAATATAAGCCAGGAAGCAAACAATTCACAAAAAAAGAGATGTTAATGCCTAATACACATATAAAATATTCAGCCTCTCTAGTCCTCAAAGACAGGCTTTTTTTTTTTTTTTTTTTTTTTTTTTTTGTGACCGGTAAGGAGATCACAACCCTTGGCTTGGTGTTGCCCGCACCACGCTCAGCCAGTGAGCGCACCGGCCATCCCTATATAGGATCCGAACCCAGGGCGGGAGTGCCGCTCTCTCCCGAGTGAGCCACGGGGTCGGCCCAAGACAGGCAATTTTTAAAGTAATATGTCACTTTCAAATATCAGACAGTGAGGATTGAAACAAAACAAACTTTAATGACTGCAAGAGTGCCTTGAGATAGTCACTCTCAGACTTTGCGAGTAGAAATAAAATGGTTTGGTATTATTAGTTTGGTAAATGTTTATACATATGTATCAGTTTATTAGCCTGTTTTCTGTTGCTTATAACAGAATACCTAAAACTGTGTAATTCTAAAGAAATGAAATTTATTTCTTACCATTTGGTAGCTGGGAAGTCTAGGGAATACATCTGGTGAGGGCCTTCTTGGTAGGGACTCTATAGCACCTCAGGGTATCAATCGCAAGAGAAAATGACATGAGTGAGAGAGTCAACCTTCTCACTTGTTCTCCTTAGAAAGCTATCAGAACCACTCCTGTTACTCCATGAATGGATCAATACACTCATGAGGGTCCAGTTCTGGCATTCTAATCATCTCTTACAGGCCCTACATTTCTAAATATTGGATTTCCCACCCTCTTAGCACTGTTAGAACAGGGGTCAAGCTTCAGTGAGTTTTGGGTGGACATTCAATCCACAGCAAACTGGTACTTACCAATCTAGTTATCTAGTCTAAGACGTAAGCATATAATTTTTAAAGTTATTACAAAATTTGTATTCTAAAATGCTCACCACAATTACTTACAATGGCTAAATACAGGAATGCATTAAAGTGTTAAAAATTGCCAAACATAAAGAAATATTATATACCTACATATATATTTTTAAAATTAACAACTTGGGTAGATTTTAATGATGAAATATGGAATGAAAAATGAGGATACTGAACTGTTTATGAGGTCCTAAATAAAATAAAGTAAACTGGTGTATTAGTCCGTTTTGTGTTGCTATAACAGAATTACCTGAGACTGGGTAATTTATAAGGAAAAGAGGTTTATTTGGCTTACAATTCTGGGACAGCTGCATCTGGCATGGGCCTCAGGCTGCTTCTACTCATGGCAGAAAGTGGCAGGAAGCTGGCAGTACAAGCAGATCACATGGCGACAGGAAGCGAGAAAGAGAGAGAAGGTGCCAGGGTCTTTTTAAGCAACCAGCTTTCATGGGAACTAATAGAGTGAGAACCCACTCGTTAATTCCCCCTCCCCCAGGGAGAGCATTAATCCATTCATGAGGGATCTGCCCCCATGACTCAATCAGTTTCCAACACTGCCACATTGGGGATAAAATTTCCACATGGGTTTTGGAGGGGACGACACATCCAAACTCTATCAATTGACCAGCCAGCAAAATAAATAAATAAATAAGAAAAAGAAATATAAAATAAAATATGTAACATATATATATATATATGTATACTTGTATTTATATATTTTGAAATACAGGAAGAAAATTATACAAAATGAAAACAGCTGTTATCTCTTGATTTAGAATATAGGTGGATGTGTTTTCTTCTCTACATTTTTTCACTCTACTACAATGATTCTACATCATTTTTATAAAGAAAAATAATGTTTAAATTAAAAATAAAATCAAAGTGTAGATATAATCGCAAATAACAATGTTTGTCTGTCTTTTGGAGAGTTCATAGAAAGTTGACAGACAGACATCTGTAGCAAAATTTTAGAAGTTCTGCAGCCAGTCCATGCTGTAAATTCCAGTTTAATTACAGAGCTCCCTATAAAGGTTGATATTATTGCAGACTAATCCTTGTGCAACTGAATTATGAAGATCCTCCCAAGCCCTAACCAATAAACTCAAAAAGTTAGCTTTATATTCTAAATCGACCCTCACAGAAAAAGTTATTATAGCTAATATTTGATGGAAACGGTGGATCAAAAGAAATAATGAAAGCAATGGAGCAAAAATGCATCTTTTAGCTAATGTAAGAGAGGAAAAGTGATTTTGTTTTCCAGCAGATATTTTCATGAACATTTGCTTTAATTTGATGCATGTGAACATAGTACTGTAACTAGCATTTTATTTAAAATAGGTATTCAATAATTTTATTAACCTCAAGCTACAGGTGCATTATATATTGTTGGGAAAAAAGGAAGTTTAATCAAAGTACACATGACCTCTAAAAAGTCTTTTTTAATGATTATTTTTAGCACAGCAATTAAGAATATGAACTCAGGTAACACACTGACAGGACATGTATCCCAGCTTCACCACCTAACACCTGGGCAATCTTGAGCAAGTTGCTCAACCTCGTTGTATTGAAGATTGTTGATAATCTAAATTATTTAAATAAGTCGTGTTTAGAACAGAGTAGGGACCATGGTTCCACATGAATGTTACCTGTCATTGCTATTAGCTATTACAATCTATTTTAACCAGTCAGTGTTGGTCATAGGTACTCAAAAAGTTACTAAAGGTAAAGTATCAGAATCTGTTTCAAAATAAATTGTAATGTCATTGCAAGATATGAGCTATTTTTTTTTATATTGAATAATACATTCAGTCATCCAGTTCTCTACAAAATAGTATTTATCAGCAAGAATTTACATATGTATACATAGTCTTAGTATATTCCTAGCACGTAAGATAGTTGTTCTCCTAACTTCTAAAAGTATAAATAAAATGTATTCTGAATCTAAACTTTCTAAAGTAAATATGCCCATCCTTCCTATTTGCATTTCTGATTACACAAGGAAAAAATATCTACTAAGGGATTTGTTTTTTCAGCCCATTGAACTAGGTTTTAAAAATTGAGCCTGCAGGAAAGATTAGAATTAAATGACTCAAAAGTAAATCTTCATCCAACTTGATTCGATCATTTCTAAAGCCCAAATAAAGTAGGTCTTGAGCAAATAATGTTGAAAATACAAAGCCATCAAATGATTGACTTAGTGCACCCCACAGGAGAAAAAAAAATCCATGTTGAAAGAATTGAAGAGTTTTTATGTAATATATAATCTCTGCATCCAAGCTTTTGGAAAATGAATGAATTTCAGAGGTACATTCTTATCATAGATAAATTCCACATGTGACACCATAAATACAGGGCCCACTAAAAAAAGGACTAACATGAAAGAAAAAGAAAAAGTTAAATTCAAGGCTACAGATGACTTCTGTGATGAGAGTGAGACGTTAACTTGCCAACTGACTGGATTTATTTCTGGAATTAGCCTAATGTACCTGGAAAGTCAGAAGGAAGATGGATTTTACCATGGCTTGATTGCTTGGGCTTCTAAAAGTCTTCTCATCCTGAGAAATTTATTGTGAACAGCTAGAAATTTAAGTTTCAGTTTCAATCAGTATGGTGCTTTATCATTTTTTGTTAAACTTCAAATAACCTAAATGATTATTTTGAGATTGATACCTGTGGAGGGGAAGTGTAGCCATCAAAATGGGAGATTCTTGTGATGAAATATTTATTGTATTTATTTATTCTTAGGGGAATGATTAATTTCTGTTCTCCTTTCCTCTTAGGACTCATTTTATGACCCAGGTCTCATTAAATACTGCTAATTGTAGCATAAAATCTGTAAGATTTTTGGAAGTATATTGACAAAACAATGATTCTATTTTAATGAAAACTGTTATGTTTTTATTGTGTTGTTTTGTTTTTATGATACTGTCATAATTAGTGCTTATAAAATGTGCTTTTCAAACACACATAATTTTTAACTGATGTTCTATATTAAGTAGGACACACATATACTAAATGTATGCTGTAATATAGAGATTGCCACTTTTTAAAATATATTTACAGTGAAAGATTCATTTGGAATTTAAAAATATTGGTGTTTGGGTCTGAGTTTGAGATATACCACTTACTAATAAATTACTTTGAACCTTTCTTTTTCTTGTGGGATAACAATGATAATACCTAGAATAAACAGTTGTAGTAAAGATGAGAGTATGTAAAATGAATAATATATTTCCTAAACACAAAAGAGTCATCTAAAGAGACAGATTTACTGAACAATAACAACTTCAGTTGAGACTCTTGATTTTACTGCAGAAAAATATCATAATTCTTTAAAAGGTAAGGGTAGAAACGATAAATTGTGGAAATTTTTGACTGGCATCAGGTTTTCCTTCTTCTACTTATTTGAAATTATCATCAAATGAAGCATTTTACTTTTCACTAGTCTCTCTTATGGCAAGAATAATTCAATGAAATTTTCATGATGTATAGAAGGTTGATTTTATCCACAACAAATTAGGTTATTTTTGGCCATTCTAAATATTATTAATTACAGTATCACTAGTGTGATGGAAAGCCACCGAAGTATTAAATAATTTGTGATGAAAACAGACTAAAGAAAAAATGATTTTGGAAAAAAAGGAAAATTGTATTACATCAAATAAATTTTTTCCACAGTACATTACACAGTAATAGAACATGATATGATTTAACTCATTGTAAATAAGGTTAATTGATGATCCGCTTCCACAATCTGAAATGTCAGCCCTGGAGCATATCCCTACCCAGGGATACCACATTCTCTTCCGGAAGCCACATGGTAAGCGAAGAAACATAATGACTGAGGGCTGGTGATTTGCATGTGAATAGTAAAAAGGAGCTTCTGAATATAAGTAATCCTGAATATTGTGAAACTAATGAGGAAAATAAATAATAGTTGTCTATATAGTCTAAAGACATGGTAATTGTTGAACATGAATTGATAATCTAGAAAAAGCAAATGGTGACTGCACATAGTAATGAACTAGATCAGTGAGTTGCAAGTCATTTTTAAAGCATTTTATCTCAGGAGCTATAAAAATAAGTTGATTAAAAAATAATGATTTCAGAGGATTTTGTTCACTTTTTTTTTTTTAACCTGTCCTTTCTCTTTAGATGGTATTTTAATCTTCTATTTAAAAAGAGGAAGAATCATACTTAAATGTCAGATTAGTAAACCATAGTACAAATGCGGGAGAACCCATTTACAATTATTAAAATGTTGATTTCAGGATTGAATTGCTGGGAAAGCATTTGCTTAAGATAAAAGATCATTTTTGTCAGAATAACAGAGAGGAGGACTTCACTTATGGGGCTTGTAATAGTCCCTGAGACCCACATCAGATGCAGCTGTCCCAGAATCGTCAGCCAAATAAACCTCTGTTCTTTATAAATTACCCAGTCTCAGGTATCCTGTTATAGCAACACAAAACAGACTAACACAGAAAACTGGTACTGAGGAGTGGGGTGTTGCTATACAGATACCTGAAAACACGGAATCAACTTTGGAACTGGGTAATAGGCAAAGGTTGGAGGAGTTTGGAGGACTTAGAAGAAGACAAAAAGATGAGGGAAAGTTTGGAACATTTTAGAGACTGGCTAAATGGTTGTGACCAGAATGCTGATAGAAATGTGGACAGTGAAGGCCATGTGGATGATGAGGTCTCAGATAGAAATGAGGAACTTACTGGAAACTGGATAAAAGATCACCATTGCTACACCATAGCAAGGAACTTGGCTGCATTGTGTCCATGCCCAAGGACTTTCTGAAAGGTGGGACTTAAGAATTGTGAACCAGAATGTTTGGTGGGAGAAATTTCCAAGCAGCAAAACATTAAAGAAGCTGCATGGTTACTTCTAACAGCCTACTCTGAGTTATGGTGGCAAAGGCATGATGTAAAGCCAGAATTTAAAAGGGAAGCAGAATGTAAAGATTTGGAAAATTTGCAGCCTGGCCATGTGGTAGAGGAGCAGAGAGCAGGAGAAAAATGCAAGGGTGAAGCAGATACCCTGGCTGCCAAAGACATTATCTTGGCAATGTGGCAGCCAGATGCTAATAGGCCAAACAATGGGAGAAAGGCCCTGAAGGCATTTCAGAAGTCAGGAAGGGCACCTCTCCCATTGCAGACCCAAAGGCCTAGGAGGCTCGAGTTGTTCTGGAGGACAGACCTGGGGTGTGACTGCCCTCAGGAACCTGCTCCCTGCATCCCAGCTGCTCTGGCTGGAGCAGCCCTGCCTCAAGTGGCCCCAAGTGTGGTTTGTGCAGCAGCTCTGAAGAGCACCAGCTGGAAACCTTGGTGGTGTCCACATGTTGTTTAAACCTGCAGGCCAGCAGAACATGAGAGCAGTGGAGGCACAGCATCCTCCACCCAGATTCCAGAGGATGTATGGAAAAGCCTGAGGGCCCAGGCAGAGACCTGCTGCAGGGGCAGAGCCACCACAGGGGCCGTCTACTACAACAATGCTGAGCAGAAAAGTGGGGTCAGAGCCCCCATGAGGAAAATGTCTAGTAGAGCCAAGGGAGCGAGGCTGCCACCAGGACTCCAGGACTGTAGAGTGGCAACATGAAACGCCTGCCTGGAAAAGCCATAGGTAACAGCACGGCCCAGTAGGCTGCCCCTAGCAGAGCTGTGGGGGCAGGGCTGCCCAATGCTTTGGAGGCCCAGATGCTCAGTTGTGCCCAGGATGCAGGACTTGGAGTCAAAGAAGATTATTTTAGAGCTTTAAGATTTAAGGTCTGCCCTGCTGGGCTTTGTACTTGTTTGGGACCTGTTCCTCTTTTCTTTTGGAATGGGAATATGTACCCAATATCTGTTCCACCATTGTATCTTGGAAGAAGATAAATTTGTTTTTGATTTTTACAGGTTCATAGCTGGAAGGAGTCTTTCAGATGAGACTTTGGTTTTTGAACTTTTAAGTTGGTGTTGGAACAAGCTAAGACTTTTGGGACTTTGGGGACGGAATGACTGTATTTTGTACATAAGATCTCCCCCTCTCTCTCTTGCTTCCTCTCGCCATGTGGTCTTCTGCTACTTGCCAGCTGCCTGCTGCTTTCCACCATGAATAGAAGCAGCCTGAGGCACACACCAAAAGCACTTGTCCAGAATCATAAGCCAGATAAACCCCTGTTCTTTATAAATTACCCAGTCCTGATATTCTGTTAGAGCAGCGCTAAATGGAGTAATACAGGGCCACTAGAGGGAAGTAAATGAAGGTCTAAACTCTAAGATGGCAAGTGAACAACCTAACACTTCACCTTAAGGAACTAGAAAAACAAGAACAATCCAAACCTAAAGTTAGCAGACGGAAAGAAATCATTAAGATCAGAACAGAACTGAATGAAATTGAAAACCAAAAAACAATTCAAAAGATCAACGAATCAAAAAGTTGGTTTTTTGAAAAGATAAATAAAATAGACAAACCATTAGCATGGCTAACAAAAAAAAGAAGAGAGAAGACTCAAAAAACAAAAATTAGAAATGAAAAAGGCGATATTACAACTGATTCATCTGAAATACAAGGAATCATTCGAGACTACTATAAACAACTATACGCCAACAAATTTGAAAATCTGGAGGAAATGGATAAATTTCTGGACACACACAAGCTCCCAAAACTGAACCGTGAAGACGTAGAAAATTTGAACCGACCAATAACAATAAAGGAGATTGAAGCTGTTATCAGAAGGCTCCCAACAAAGAAAAGCCCAGGACCAGATGGATTCACAGCAGAATTTTACCAAACATTCAAAGAGGAATTGACACCGATTCTTTACAAACTATTCCAAAAGATTGAAACGGACGCAAATCTCCCAAACTCATTCTATGAAGCAAACATCATCCTGATACCAAAACCAGGTAAAGATATAACGAAAAAAGAAAACTACAGGCCGATATCCTTGATGAATATAGATGCAAAAATCCTCACTAAAATACTAGCAAACAGAATACAGCAACATATACGAAAAATTATTCATCACGATCAAGTGGGATTCATCCCAGGGATGCAAGGTTGGTTCAACATACGCAAATCAATAAATGTGATACACCATATTAATAAACTCAAACACAAGGACCATATGATCATCTCTATAGATGCTGAAAAAGCATTTGATAAAGTTCAGCACTCATTCATGACAAAGACCCTCTATAAGTTAGGTATAGAGGGAAAGTATCTCAACATAATTAAAGCCATATATGCCAAACCCACTGCCAATATCATCCTGAATGGGGAAAAGCTGAAAGCTTTTCCTTTAAGAACAGGCACTAGACAAGGATGCCCACTCTCACCACTCCTATTCAACATAGTGTTGGAAGTACTAGCCAGAGCAATCAGAGAAGAGAAGGAAATAAAGGGCATCCAGATTGGAAAAGATGAAGTCAAACTGTCCCTGTTTGCAGATGACATGATCCTATATATCGAACAGCCTAAAACCTCTACAAAAAAACTGTTGGAATTGATAAATGATTTCAGCACAGTAGCAGGATACAAAATCAACACACAAAAATCAGTAGCATTTCTTTTCTCCAGTAGTGAACATGCAGAAGGAGAAATCAAGAAAGCCTGCCCATTTACAATAGCCACCAAAAAAATAAAATACTTAGGAATTGAGTTAACCAAGGAGGTGAAAAATCTCTATAATGAGAACTACAAACCACTGCTGAGAGAAATTAGAGAGGATACAAGAAGATGGAAAGATATTCCATGCTCTTGGATTGGAAGAATCAACATAGTGAAAATGTCCATACTACCCAAAGTGATATACAAATTCAACGCAATCCCCATCAAAATTCTAAAGACATTTTTCTCAGAAATGGAAAAAACTATTCAGACATTTATATGGAACAATAAAAGACGACGCATAGCCAAAGCAATGCTCAGCAAAAAAAATAAAGCTGGAGGCATAACACTACCTGACTTTAAGCTATACTACAAAGCGATAATAACCAAAACAGTATGGTACTGGCATAAAAACAGACACACTGACCAATGGAATAGAATAGAGAATCCAGAAATCAACCCACACACTTACTGCCATCTGATCTTTGACAAAGGCACCAAGCCTATTCACTGGGGAAGGGACTGCCTCTTCAGCAAGTGGTGCTGGGATAACTGGATATCGATATGCAGGAGAATGAAACTAGATCCATACCTCTCACCGTATACTAAAATCAACTCAAAATGGATTAAGGATTTAAATATACACCCCGAGACAATAAAACTTCTTAAAGAAAACATAGGAGAAACACTTCAGGAAATAGGACTGGGCACAGACTTCATGAATACAACCCCAAAAGCACGGGCAACCAAAGGAAAAATAAACAAATGGGATTATATCAAACTAAAAAGCTTCTGCACAGCAAAAGAAACAATTAAAAGAGTTAAAAGACAACCAACAGAGTGGGAGAAAATATATGCAAAATATACATCTGACAAAGGATTAATATCCAGAATATATAAGGAACTCAAACAACTTTACAAGAAGAAAACAAGCAACCCAATTAAAAAATGGGCAAAAGAGCTAAGTAGGCATTTCTCTAAGGAAGATATCCAAATGGCCAACAGACATATGAAAAAATGCTCAACATCACTCAGCATCCAGGAAATGCAAATCAAAACCACATTGAGATACCATCTAACCCCAGTTAGGATGGCTAAAATCCAAAAGACTATGAACGATAAATGCTGGCGAGGCTGCGGAGAAAAAGGAACTCTCATACATTGTTGGTGGGACTGCAAAATGGTGCAGCCTCTATGGAAAATGGTATGGAGGTTCCTTAAACAATTGCAAATAGATCTACCATACGACCCAGCCATCCCACTGTTGGGAATATACCCAGAGGAATGGAAATCATCAAGTCGAAGGTATACCTGTTCCCCAATGTTCATCGCAGCACTCTTTACAATAGCCAAGAGTTGGAACCAGCCCAAATGCCCATCATCAGATGAGTGGATATGGAAAATGTGGTACATCTACACAATGGAATACTACTCAGCTATAAAAACGAATGAAATACTGCCATTTGCAACAACATGGATGGACCTTGAGAGAATTATATTAAGTGAAACAAGTCAGGCACAGAAAGAGAAATACCACATGTTCTCACTTATTGGAGGGAGCTAAAAATTAATATATAAATTCACACACACACACACACACACACACACACACACACACACACACACACACACACACACAAACCGGGGGGGGGGGAGAAGATATAACAACCACAATTATTTGAAGTTGATAAGACAAGCAAACAGAAAGGACATTGTTGGGGGGGAGGGGGGGAGGGAGAAGGGAGGGAGGTTTTGGTGATGGGGAGCAATAATCAGCTACAATGTATATCGACAAAATAAAATTTTTAAAAAAAATAAAATAAAAAAATAAATAAATAAAATCTATATAGTTTATGTCTTAAAAAAAGCTAATTCGTGGTATTTGGAGCAAACCCAGAACATATAATAGAAGGAAAGTTCAGATAATTTCCATAATAAGCCATTGGGATATGAACATTTCAATTAAATGGCATTCAGTGCTAAGTCAATTTGATCACGTGTGTAATTTGATAAGTACATAAGTAATACTTTCTCTTTTTAACCTCTCCTCTTTTATAATGTGAAAATATTCAATTTAGTATATTAATTTTTTATAAAATACCTCGATATTCACTGTTGTTCACTTGACCTGTTTCATTTCTTTGTCCCTGTTGAATTACAAACTTTCTTACTCAGACTTTGTAAAGCTACATGACTATGTTAGTTGAGCTAGGGCTGGGTCTGGAGCTCACAGACCCCTCAAGCCCATTCACAGACTGGGTCACAAACCCTTCACATGCCAGGCTGGGTCTCCAGACCCCTCACACGCCAGGCTGGGTCACCAGACCCCTTACACACAGGTCTATGAGCTAGGTAACCAACAAACAGGTCCTTGGAAGCTGTAGGTTGGAAAGCATGGCTGTGCATGGCGGCCGCCCAAGGCAGTAAACGCCAGCCAAGGTGGTGGCACTGCGCATGCACACTAACTCCACCCACACACAACCTATTCACAGCAAATGCTTGGCAAGATTCTGAACATCTGAGGGGCCCTGACCATTTTCCTATATTTTCCCAACAGACTTTAACTTTCATTTATGTTAAGATTTTTTAAAAGTGATCTACCTTTTGCTCTGGTGAGATTAAATATCCTAGAGGATCGATGGAACACCAATTTTTTAAAAAATTCCAAACAATAAAAAGGCAAATGATTTTAATATTATTTATTGATTTAGTATTTTTCTTTCTAGTAAGAGGATTTTATTTTTCAAATTTTTAGAAATTTTGAAAGCCAAATAATCACATTGCTTTCTTATATAGTATTTTATAATTATATTAGGTACAGTCACATACATTATCTCATTTAGTCTTCAAAAATATTCTGTAAGTAAGAAAGAGAAGAAGAAATTCAAGTTCAGAAGTGTAATTCTGTGTGTACAGCCCTATCTCCTTTTTTGGTCATACATTTTTTTCTAGATTAGCTATTATTTTTCATTAATAGAGACAATAAGCACCAAATTGCCACATACTGTTGTGCCACTTTGTCTCTCCACAAAAATGACCAGCCACAGGCATGCCTTACAAGTGTTCCCATAATTCTTTTCAAATTATAGGAACCCATATTAAATGGCTACATGGAACTCTCTTGTGTGTATACACTTGACTTTACTAAATGATACCTGCTCCAAAATAATTCAAACTAAAGAACTGAATCATATGACAACATATGCTTTGGAATAATTTCAAGCACACTAACAAGCCTTTAGTATTTAGTGTGTAGGCATCTCCTCGAATTAAAAACTTTCTTATAAAAATTACAATCGCATGAGTGACAAACAGGTCAGTAGTAGTCACTTCTTTTTATTATCTCCAATACTGAGCTGTTTATTCAGTATCCAGCAGAGAAGTGTGTGTTCATTGAGGAGCAAAATATTTTTTATAAACTGATTTAGGTGACAAATAACCCATATATTAGATCAACATCCTGAAAGCACTGGGCTTTTGAAAATAAAAGGATAGGAAATTTCATTAGCAAGTTGCTGGAGACAAGTAATTTAGCATGCTACTCAAAGATTATGGGGAGCTTTCAGCTTTGACTCCTAGGAGGCCCAAACTCATATACTGAGGTTGATGCTGATGTCAGTTTTATATCCATTATCTCCATACAAATCTATACAATGGAATTTTGGCTTGCAAAGATGCATATGTTACTGGTTCATGGTCTCTTTTATTTCCTGTTTGGAATCACCCTTTGCCCTGCATGATTCATAAATCTACACCATGAGTCCCCAGAGATCAGCTTTGAGAAATAGCTATAAGCAGAGAATTCATTTTCAGAAGGTTTAGCTTCTGTTACTCAAGGTAGGGATATGGGGTTACATATATTTGCGATAGTATTGTTCAGTCTCTTCTTAATGGAATGCCAGTGCCGTTCTTTCTAACAGGAAAATACCCTTCATTCAGGAAAACATAACTCTCAATTTGTCCATGGGGAATTTCCTGAGATAATTTCAATATCCTTGAAAATGTTAAAATTTCTAGAAACCTAATTTTACTTTCCAGTAAACTTTTTAAAAGTTTGTTCTTAAATAAATTGTATTGTATATATTTGAGGTTTACAACACGATGTTATGGGATACATATAAATATATATATATATAATATATATATATATAGTAAAATGATTAGTGAAACAGATTAACATGTGTATAATTTCACATGGTTACTTCTTTTTGTGACAAGGGTAGCTAAAATCTACTTATTCAACAAAAATCTCTAATACAATTTTTATTAACTTTATTCCTCATGTTATACATTAAATTGCTAAATTTGTTTATCCTACATATCTCATACTTTGTATCCTTTAACTAATCTTATTTACTTCTTTTGCCACTCCCTTGCCCATGGTAACCCGTTTCATTCTCTATCTCTGTGTATTTGACCTCATTTTAAAAAGTCCCACATATAAGTTATATCACGCAATATTTTTCTTTCTGTGTTTGGTTTATTTCACCTAGCATAATGTTCTCTAGGTCTGTCAATGTTGTGGCAAATGGCAGAATCTCCTTTTTTAAGGGTGAATAACATATATATATTTACATAGACACATATGTATGTGTGTGTGTGTGTGTGCACATCATATTTTCTTTATCCATTCATCTGTTGATGGACATTTAGGTTCTTTTCATGTCTTGGCTATTGTGAATAATGCTGCAGTGAATGTAGGAGTGTAGAGTGTACATATCTTTACAAGGTGGTAACTTAATCTCCTTTGTGTACATATACCAAGAAGAGGGTTTGCTAGGTCATGTGCTAGTTCTATTTTTAATTTCTTTAGAAACCTCCTGTATTATCTGCTTCTGTTGCTTATAACAAAATACACAGAATTGGGTGATTTATAAAGAAAACGAAATTTATCGCTTACAGTTTCTGAGGCTGGGAAGTCAAAAGTCCATCTGGTGATGGTGACTGTGACCCAGGGGTATCACATTGCAAGACGGTGGAAGCAGAGAGAGCAGAGAGAGAGAAAGACAGACTCTCCTCTTCTTTTAAAGCCCTCAGAACCATGCCCCCGACCACCATTTTTAACCCATTCACTACTGCACGGTCCTTCAATCCAATCACCTCTTCAAGGCTCCACCTTTCAGTTACCATAATAGGATTTTCCACCCTCTTAATAGTCACAGCGGGGGCTAACTTTCTAATACGTAAAACTTGGGGAACACAATTCAAGCTTCAGTGAATTTTGGGGGGACATAATTCAATCCACTACACCTCCATACTGTTTTCCAAGAATGGCCATGTCAATCTACATCCCACTAACAGTGTACTGAAGTTTCCTTTTCTCCACACCTTCATTAACATTTGTTATCTCTTGTATTTTTGATAATAACCATCCTTACAGGTGTAAGGGGATATCTCATAGTGGGTTTAGCTTGCATTTCCATGATGATTCATGATGTTGGGCACCTTTTTATATACAAGTTGGCCTTTTTTTTATGTCTTCTTTGAAGAAATGTCTGTTCAAGTTTTTTGCCCTTTTTTTAAAATCAGGTTATTTGTTTTTCTGCTATTGAGTTGTAAGAGTTTTATAAATTTTGGCTATTAACCCCTTATCAGATATGTGGTTTGCAAGTATTTTTTCCCAATCCATAGGTAGCCTTTTCATTTTGTTGATTATTTCCTTTGCTGTACAGAAGCTTTTTAGTTTGATGCAGTCCCGTTTATTTATTTTTGTGTAGACTGAATTTTGGGTGTGATATCCAAAAAATCATTGCCAAGACCAGTGTCCTATAGACTTTTATATCTCCAGTCCTTTAGAAATATTTCAGAGAAACTCTGAATATTTCACAATAATTTCATTAGTTGTAAAGGCTTTCAAAAATCATCAAAAACTAATTTTGAGCAATAATTTCTTGAATTTAAAGGACTTTATATTTGTCTAGTATGTACCTGTACAACTGCTCTTAACCTTTAAAAGGAAAAAACAAGAAATGAAGTACAAGTCTGGGTTTGTTGCCAAAGTTCAGATTTTCAACTTCACAAGAATTTGTAATCTAAAGTAAGCACAACTATAAAAATAAAATAAAGAAAAAAGATGGCAACCTCAATGGATGCAAATGAATGCCATTCAAAGTCAACTCTAAATAACTACATGTGCATCACCTTGCAAAGTGCTGGATACTGTCTGGATTTTTTAGCAGTAAAGTCAGGCAGGTAAGATGCAGTAGCTTTGGCTTCTATACAATTGGGTCCTTTCCATTTTCTGAGCCTATTTTAGCAGTTCACTTAATATTCTACGTGGCAACCACTCGTTCCTCCATTGCTCCTTGTGTCTCTCACTCCAAAGCACTGCCACCTAAGGCTGTGCAGGTTATACCTGTGCCTGGTACAAGCCAAGGTGGGGCGTTGGGGTGGAGGGAGTCTGGCAAAACTCCAGCCCATGCTGTATCCTCAAAGCCCCAACCTAATTCAGGACTATGAGCACTTGGTCATTTCACCAGTTAATACTGACAGATCTGAATCTGCCTAAGGAGGGCACCCTTTTTACGTAAAGGTGACCTAATAACCCTGACTTTGTATACCTAAATCTACTTCGATAATTTCCCATTAATTTATTCAGTGAATACTCATTGAGAGCCTACTATGTGATAACTACCAGGCTAAGCTTTTTGGAGAACAGAGGTGAGTTATTAGTGCACAGCATTTGCAGTCTAATAGACCTGATGAGGAACTTACATAGTAATAACATAATGCAAGCAGAAAGTAAGTTGGCTATGAAGGGTGTTGTCCGTGCATCGGCTAAGGCCACCCGCCCTTTGAGACACACAAATTCAACTCAAGCTCCCTATTCCACCCATATGCAAATTCCTCCCCTCCGCCAAATTTAAGTTAATTACTAAAGGCTTTAGATTCACTTCTGGTTCTCAGTTTCTGCTTCTTCTGGATTTAATATCATTCTTGCCTCTTCTCTCTGTTCCATGCCAGCCCTTTTCTTGATTTACTTTAAAAGAAAACAAAAAAGAAAAATTCAGGGCATTAATTTGTGTAAAAGACAACAATGTAAACAACTTAAAATTGAATGTTAGATATTTGTAACTAAGAATATTTTACTGGCCACCTTACTCTGTAGGACTTCCACTGTGTTACATTCTCCACCTCCTTTCAGTCTTTCCCTACCTTAAGTGTTTCCTCATTTCTTCAGTAGGTTTGTTTAAATCTCTCTTTATTGTCCCCTTCCAAGACATGTCCTTGGAGCCTCACTTTCTGTGTTTCAATAGCCCACCAGGACATTCTCCTAAACAAAGACAGATCCCTTCCTAAGAGACCATTGAGGGATAGCAGATAAAAACAAGTTTTTCACCTTGTTGCAGAGTAGCGTAGGTAAAATGTTTTATAAATTTTGAAAACAGAGTGAAGTTTCCTTGGGATGGCTCTTAAACAGGACTTTGAGGCTTCAATACAATGAGTATATGACAAGATGGAATGGCAGAGAGTTGGGAATTGATAGTTTGAACAAGGGCACATAAAGCCTTTATAAGAAAAAATAGCCAATGATTTAGTTTAAATGGAGCATAGGTTAACTAATATATCTAGAAAACTAGAACAAGAGAAACTGGAAACACAAAGTAGGATCGCAAAGGGTGACATACTCCAGGTCAGGTTTTTAGTAGACCCTGGGAGCACTTAAAGTATTTTGATTAGAGAGTAATATGATCCAAGTTGTGCTTTGAAACTGTGAATCTGGCAAAAGTAAGTGGAATAAACTTTGCAAAAATGTTAAAACTTGAAGAGGGTGAACTAATCAAGTAAATCAAAGGAGAGTAATGGAAGCCTGAGTTTTTAGTTGCTGGGAGAATGGAGAAGAGGGAAATAGATAACAGTGATATTGCCAGCATAGAACCAATAAGGATTGGTAACTGATCATTGATGGGACAGTTCATTGATGGATGACAAGATCATTGATGGATGGAGGTCAAGTAATAGAAGATGTCTCAAGAGAAGCATGTTTGGGAACTGAGATTAAAAAGCTCATTTTCAGATGAGCTTTCTCTCTCCTTTTTTTGCAGAGGCTGTGGCCATCTTGGTAGAGATGCCCAGCAGGCTAATGCAGAGGTAGAACTGAAGCTTAGGGAAAAAAAGTCAGGTTTAGAGATAAATATGGTAACATCATCCCCATAGTGAAGACAGCATCATTGCATTCACCTTTACTGGCAAGTAAAGTGTCCTGCTTTAACTACCCTCAAAAGTCAACAATATCTCCTTCCATTCAGGGAAAAAGGATGGTAATACTCTCCAAGCCCATTATTCTAAGAAAAAAGTATTAAAACTCATGTTTGGCTAATAAAAGTCAGATGGTGGATAGGATGTAAGAAAAATACGGATCAAATGCTATCAATATTAGATTTCTTAGTACAGGAAAAGAAACAGCATTAGGCCAAAATTAAATTAGACAAAACATTTCTTTACACTGACAATCTTATGCAATTGTTTTAAGTCTAAGAACTACTTGATATAGCCCAGATTAAACAAATACTTGGAAGCAGGTAGGCCTCGCCACTGCCGGACCCCATCCCCAGCCCAGGCAAGTGCACACTGACCAGAGAGGTGCCCCCCGGAGAAGCCCAAGATCTGCAGTGACCATGCACCCTGAGGTGCCAGCGTGACCAAGCAGGTAGTACTCACCACTGCTGGATGCCCCTAGGCCCAGAAGAGTGGATGCCGACCAGAGAGGCCTAAACCTTCTGCCCATAGGCACTGAGGCAGCCATACGAAATTGGCAGTCGCGGCAGGATCCTAGCCAGACAATAGTGTCAAACCAATGGACCATGAAATCCCTTGCCACAATGACCAAACACCAAAGGAAAGATACAAGAAATATGAAAAATCTGGAAAGTACACCACTGAAGGGTAATAACTCTCAAGCTCTAGATCCTATAGAACAAGAAACCCTTGAAATATCTGACAAGGAATTCCAAGTGGTAATTCTCAGGAAACTAAATGAGATGCAAGAAAACTCAGGTAGACAACATGATAAAATGAGGAAAAGTATACAGGACCTGAAAGACGAAATGTATAAGGAAATCAGTGCCCTGAAAAAGAATGTAACAGAGCTTGCCAAGCTGAATAATTCATTCAACAAAATAAAAAAAAAACAACAGAGAGTTTAACCAGCTGGATCGCAGAAGCAGAAGACAGAACTTCTGACCTTGAAGACTGGCCATTTGAAATAACACAGGCATACAAAAAAAAAGAAGAAGAAGAAGAAAGAGTTAAAAACATTGAAGAAAACCTAAGAGAGATATCAGACAACCTTAAGCGCTCAAATATCTGAGTCATGGGTATTCCAGAAGGGGAGGAAAAAGGAGATTGCATTGAAAACATATTCAACAAAATAGTGGCAGAAAACTTTCCAGGTATAGGAAAAGACACAGATGTTCAGATTCAGGAAGTCCAAAGATCCCAAAATGTATTCAACCCAAAAAGATCTTCTCCAAGACATGTTATAGTCAAATTGGCAAAACTCAAAGATAAAGAGAGAATCTTAAAAGCTACAAGAAAGAAGCATCAAGTCACCTATAAAGGAGCCCCAATCAGAATAACATCAGACTTTTCATCACAAACCCTAAAAGCCAGAAAGGAATGGGATGATATATTCAAAATACTAAAAGACAGAGATTGCCAGCCAAGAATACTTTACCCCACAAGGCTATCCTTTTGAAATGAAGGGCAAATAGTATATTTCTCAGACAAACAAAAACTGTGGGAGTTCACTACTATCCAACCACCATTACGAGAAATTCTCAAGGAAGTACTGGGTTTGGTACCTGAAAAATAACTACCACTGCCATAAAAACTCAAGAAAAAATCAAAACTCACTAGTAAAATAATAATGCTAAAAATGAAGAGAAAAAAAAGTTTGTCTACAGCCCAAGAAACCAACAAATACAGAAAACAAACAGTAAATCAGAAAGAAAGGAACAAATGACACTTAAGATATCCAAACAAAAATCAATAAAATGCTAGGAGTAAATCAACACTTTTCAATAACAACACTTAATGTAAAAGGATTAGATTTGCCACTGAAAAGACACAGACTGACTGACTGGATTAAAAGGGAGGACCCAACTATATGCTGCCTTCAAGAGACTCACCTCGCCTATAAAGACACACATAGACTAAGAGTGAAAGAATGGAAAAAAATAGACCATGCAAATAAAAATGAAAAATGAGCTGGAGTAGCTATTCTTTTATCTGATAAAATAAGCTTTAAACTAAAAACCGTAAAAAGAGATAAAGAGGGCCACTACATAATGATAAAAGGATTTATCCATCGAGAAGACATAACAATCACAAATATATATGCACCCAATGTCAGAACAGCCAGATTTATAAAGCAAACTCTATTAGACCTAAAGAAGGAGATAGACACTAAAACCATAACAGCAAGGGACCTGAACATCCCACTATCAATATTGGACAGAGCATCTAGGCAAAGAATCAGCAGAGAAACACAAGATCTAAACAACACTCCAGACCAATTGGACTTGGAAGATTTCTACAGAACATTCCATCCAACAATCTCAGAATATTCATTCTTCCCATCAGCACATGAATTATTCTCCAGGACAGATCAAATGTTAGATCACAAATCAAGTCTCAATAAATTAAAAAAAAATGGAATTCAGATCACAATGGATTAAAATTAGAAATCAATAACAAATGAAATTGTGGAAACTATACAAACACATGGAAATTAAACAGCATTCTACTTAATGACATATGGGTCCAAGAAGAAATCAAACAGGAAATCAAAAAATTTATTGAAACTAATGAAAAAAATGATACATCATACCAAAACCTGTGGGATACTGCAAAAGCAGTACTAAGGGGGAAATTTACCACATTAAATGCTTACTTCAGAAGAATGGAAAGATGACAAGTGAAAAACCTAATACTTCACCTTAAAGAACTAGAAAAACAAGAACAATACAAACCCAAAGTTAGCAGATGGAAAGAAATCATTAAGATCAGAGCAGAACTTAATGAAATTGACACCCAAAAAATGATACAAAAGATCAATGACTCAAAAAGTTGGTTTTCTGAAAAGAGAAATAAAATTGACAAACCATTAGCATGGCTGACTACAAAAAAAAAAAAGAGAGAAGACCCAAATAACAAAAATTAGAAATGAAAAATGTAATATTACAACTGATACATCTGAAATACAAAGGAATCATTTGAGACTACTATAAACAACTGTCTGCCAACAAATTTGAAAATCTGGAAGAAATGGATAAATTTCTGGACACACACAAACTACCACAACTGAGCCAAGATGATGTAGAAAATTTGAACAGAACAATAACAATAAAAGAGATTGATGCTGTTATCAGAAGGATCCCAACAAAGACAATCCCAGGACCAGATGGGTTCACAGCAGAATTCTACCAAACATTCAAAGAGGAATTGACACCAATTCTCTACAAACTATTCTGAAAGATTGAAACAGAGGCAATTCTTCCAAACTCATTCTATGAAGCAAACATCATCCTGATACCAAAACCAGATTAAGATACAACAAAAAAAGAAAACTACAGGCCAATATCCTTGAGGAATACAGATGTAAAAATCCTCCATGAAATACTAGCTAACAGAATTCAGCAACACATATGCAAAATTATACACCGTGATCAAGTGGGATTCATCCCAGGGATGCAAGGTTGGTTCAACATATGCAAATCAATAAATGTGATACACCATATCAATAAAATCAAACACAGGGACCGTATGATCATCTCTATACATGCTGAAAAAGCATTTGACAAAATTCAACACTCGTTCATGATAAAGACTCTCTACAAGTTAGGTATAGATGGAAAGTATCTCAACATAATTAAAGCCATATATGATAAACCCACTGCCAATATCATTAGAACAGGAACTGGACAAGAATGCCCACTCTCACCACTCCTATTCAACATAGTTTTGGAAGTACTGGCAAGAGCGATCAGAGAAGAGAAGGAAATAAAGGGCATCCAGATTGGAAAAGATGAAGTCAAACTGTCTTCTTTACAGATGACATGATCCTATATATCAAACAGCCTAAAGCCTCTAGAAAAAAACTCCTAGAGTTGATAAATGATTTCAGCAAAGTAGCAGGATATAAAATCAACACACAAAAATCAGTAGCATTTCTATTCTCCAATAGTGAACATGCAGAAAGAGAAATCAAGAAGCTAGCCCATTTACAATAGCCACCAAAAAAAATAAAATACTTAGGAATAGAGTTAACCAAGGATGTGAAAAATCTCCTTGAGGAGAGTTAACCAAGGATGGGACACAAGAAAATGGAAAGATATCCCATGCTCTTGGATTGGAAGAATCAGCATTGTGAAAATGTCCATACTACCCAAAGTGATATACAAATTCAATGCAATCCCCATCAAAATTCAAATGACATTTTTCTCAGAAATGGAAAGAACTATCCAGACATTTATATGCAATAGCAAAAGACCATGCATATCCAAAGTAATTCTGAGCAAAAATAAATAAATAAATAAATAAAGCTGGAGGCATAGCATTACCTGACTTTATCCTACAAAGGTATAGTAACCAAAACAGCATGATACTGGCAAAAAATCAGACACACTGATCAATGGAATAGAATAGAAAATACAGAAATCAACCCACACACCTACAGCCATCTGATCTTGGACAAAGGCACCAAGCCTATACACTGGAGAAGAGACTGCCTCTTCAGCAAATGGTGCTGGGATAACTGGATATCCGTATGCAGAAGAATGAAGCTAGACCGATACCTCTCACCATATACCAAAATCAACTAAAAATGGATTAAAGAATTAAATATACACCCTGAAACAATAAAACTTCTTAATGAAAACATAGGAGAAACACTCCAGGAAGTGGGATTGGGCACAGACTTCATGAATATGGCCCCAAAAGCACAGGCAACCAAAGAAAAAACAAACAAATGGGATATCAAACTAAAAAGCTTGTGCACAGCAAAAGAAACAATTAACAGAGTTAAAAGACCACCAACAGAGTGGGAGAAAATATTTGCAAAATATACATGCGACAAAGGATTAATATCCAGAATATACAAGGAACTGAAACAACTTTACTAGAAAAAAACAAGTAACCCAATTAAAAAATGGGCAAAAGAGCTAAATAGGCATTTCTCAAAGGAAGATATACGAATGGCCAACAGACATATGAAAAAATGCTCAACATCACTCAGCATCCAGGAAATGCAAATCAAAACCATATTGAGATACCACCTCACCCCAGTTAGGATGGCTAATATCCAAAAGACTATGAACGATAAATGCTGACGAGGTTGCGGAGAAAAAGGAACTCTCATTCATTGTTGGTGGGACAGCAAAATGGTGCAGCCTCTATTTAAAATGGTATGGATATTCCTCAAACAATTGCAGATAGATCTACCATATGACCCAGCTATCCCACTGCTGGGAATATACCGAGAGGAAAGGAAATCGTCAAGTCAAAGGTATACCTGTTCCCCAGTGTTCATCGCAGCACTCTTTACAATAGCTAAGAGTTGGAACCAGCCCAAATGTCCATCATCAGATGAGTGGATATGGAAAATGTGGTATATCTACAAAATGGAATACTACCGAGCTATAAAAAAGAATGAAATACTACCATTTGCAGCAACATGGATGGACCTAGGGAGAATTATATTAAGTGAAACAAGTTAGGCACAGAAAGGGAAATATCACATGTTCTCACTTATTTGTGGGAGCAATAAATAAATAAATAAATACACAAATAAACTGGGAGAGAGGGAAGAAGACACAATAATCAGAATTCCTTTAAGTTGTTAGGACAAGCGAACAGATACAGATATGAGGTTGTTGGGAGGGAGGGGTAGAGGAAGGGGGAAGGGAGGTTTTGGTAATGGGCCACAATAATCAACCACATTGTACATTGATAAAATTAAATTAAATTTAAAAATAAAAACAAAAAACAAATACTTGTTTTGGCTGTGGGAACATGGAATTAATGTACGTATTTTTACATTTCATTTATTTAAAAAACTACCTAAAATGCATCCTAAATTATTATCACTCACATAGTCCTGCATATTAACTTAGCACTGCAAAACAGCACATGGAGCCCTGTGTTTGATTATTTAGTCACATCTGGAAGTATGAATTAGAACTTAGTTCAATCATGAATTAATTTGCGTATTACACAAATATTTCTCAAGCACTTATTATGTGCAAAACATTGTATTAATTACCAAGGAAAGACTCAAAACTAATACTCTCAAAGAGTTTAAATCCAACCATACAGTGAGCTTTCCCCAAATAGGGCAAAAGAAAGCAAGGGTATAGAAAGAGAAGTGAACTAAAATGAGATATAACGACATTCATATAAATCTTGAATTTATGAGGCCTCTTCAGAAAAATACTTATGTGCATCCTTAAGAAATAATTCAAAGAGAGGGCAAAAGTGTATCATCTAATTAATTTTTTATAATAATGGCAAATTGGAAGCAAATTAAATGCACAACTAAAGGGGATTACTTAACTGAGTTATGGCATATCTACACAATAAATTATTAACAACCATTGAAAATCATGTTTTTGAATCATAAGTGTTGTCATCATGTAATACAAAATTAAAAGTAGGAACAGATAAGATTTATAATTTTATAATTTATATGTGTTGATTTTATAATTGATATCAATTTTAGATATCTATATGTAATCTTTTCAATATATTCTTCTATAATTTTGATCTTTTCTTCAGGGAAGATGTGAGACTTCAACAATTTTTTTTAAGATATCTAAAAAAACACCGGAGTCACATATTTATCCAAAATGTTTATTACACTGGGTATATACATACATCAAAGTAAGTAATTTTATGGGTCTTATTTTTAGTTTTATATTTATCCTTTGTAGGTTAAAAAAAACCTCACATTTCTTCTGAAATTGTCATTAATATAACATCAATTTAAAATTTCAAAAAAATCTAAACATTGTGCATATTTTGACTACATATGTCGTCAAATAGACTTAAGGTAGGTCTTCATTTCAGCATTATATATACATAGAAATTAAATTAATAGGTTATCCTTTTTTGAAATGGAATAATAATAGCTGTCTTGCACAAGTTACGTAAATCTCCCTAGGCCTCAATTTCTGTAACTAAAAGGCAAAATTGGGAACACTTAGGGCTGTTCTTGTTTAATAATTATTAGCATTTAGAAGCAGCAGCAGCATTTACTGTGTGGTGTCTTCTGATGACTAAAATAGTGTATATCAGTAAAGTAGACATTAATGAGTATTTATTTACGCACAAAGAGTATATTCAATATATGTTCATACCCTTCATCACCATTTCTATGAGCTGCTTTGATGAATGGCTTCCCAAAATTTTTCTTGTTACATAAGACATATCATTATATAGGCACTATTCATGTTGGTATCTTTATTCCATTAATGTTTTTCTAAAGTTGGTTATACAAGGCATAAAGTAAGCAAAGGGTTAAAAGGGACTAATAAATGTCAGCAATATACATGGTCAATCCAGATAATCTGGCGAAGAGAAACGGCTGTTCCCTAACTGATGGCAACAGGTGCCACCCTGAGAATAGCCCCTCTGATCTTGGGAAAGTGGCATATTGAAAGGAGTATACACAAGACCCTAATAACAAAGGGAATTGCCTTAATTTGAATCATGATGCACATACTGCCCAACAATATCTTTCAGCTACGAAACAGAATTTTTCGCCCTAGGAGAAGTCAATGAAGAGTAATATGCTTACAAATGAAAACAGAAAGAAACTTAAATTTCATCTACTAGTCCATTAAAGATCTCTAAAACATTGATCCATTCCAGAACAAGTTAACTAGAATAGGAATGTGGTGTCTAGTAGCATGTTGTCACCGTTTACTATAGTACATATTTATTTTTCAGGACAGTTTGTAAACATTAGTAGATTTTGATTCATTAAATGTTTTGGGAAAATAAATAGAATAAAACAGAAGTCTACTTGAAACACCACTAGGAAGTTTTTAACTTGTCTTGATCACAGTTTCTTCACTCATAAAAAAGAAATCCTTTGCATTCATGAAGTTTTGTTGTAAGAATTAAATAAGATAATGCATATTAATATCAATGTTATTGGCTAGCAGTTAGTCCTTAATAAATATTCATTTCCTTGTCATTTGTTTTTTTTCTCAATTCTTCTCTCTCTCTCTTTCTTCCTTATTTTCTTCCTTCTGCATTAATTATTATTATTATTATTATTATTATTATATTTTTTTTGGTGACTGACTTGACCTTGTGTTACAAGGCTGTGTCTAACCATCAGTGGTCCTCAGCTAAAACTATAACATCCATCCAACACACATTTATTGAGCACCAGGCACTGTTTTAGTCTCCTGAGAGAGACAAATATGTCGAGTGCATGTGATAAAATATAATAAATGCTATCATAGAAATATGTATGAGGTCAGTTGGTTACTGGGTGAGATAATGCCATCAAAACGGTCTCCTGGATTGGGTTGGTTCACGTCCTTTAAATATCATTTTCCCTCTAATCTAGCCTGCCATAGCATAGTATGCTGATTTATATAAGTCTAATTTAAATTTTATGAGACTATTTGAAGAAAAAGAGATTTTCAATGAGATGATATTGTTTGACTTAAATCTGTTGTAGTATAAAATGAAGAATTAACTTTAATGAATGAGTATTAAACTAGCAGAGGATAATGTTTAAATCCCAGCTCCACCATTTGCAAGCTGCGTGACTTTGGAAGTGGCTTATTTTTCTTATCTGTAAAATGGGAATAATAATAGCATCTGCTTCTCAAATTTATTATGAAGATTGACTGAATTACTATACATAAAATTCTTATCACCTAGTAAATACTCAATACAGACTTAGGTATTATTAATATTATTATTGTTTGACTTCGATGCCTGTTATCTCATTAGTGTGATTAGCTAGGATGATTGCCCCACACAAACTGAACAAAGAAAATGTTGCTATATTTAGCTAATAGAATCTAAACGTACAATTACAGGTTATATTCACTGAACTTTTTCTATATACCAGATCATCCTGTCCTAAACACTTGCATATATCAATTCACTTAATATTCACAATAACTCTATGAAGTAGTCATTATTGTACTTCCCATCTCACAAATGAGGAAATGAGATACAAAGAAATCAAATAATTATAGGAGCCAGGTTATGAACTCAAAGCCAGTGTACTTAACCACTGTCATATATTGACTTTTAACAGGCAGAGAGAGACGGTGGGGTTTGTTTTTCAATTTCAATCTTTTCTCAGTTGTGGATTATTTATCTTTATTTATATCTTGGCCGGATGAAATATGTCTTTGACTAATGATTTCCAATAAAGACATACTTTCTGAGCCAACTTATATGTAATAATTTTTTCCTTGTTTTTATACATAACAACTTGGATCAATATAAACCACTTGGGTTAAAAAATCTTAACTGGCTGCTAAGAAAGAAGGGAAGAAGGAAGGAATGAAGGAAAGAAAGAAAGAAAAGACCACAACAATACATTGAACTTTCAGAAGGAGAGAACAAACCTAAGGATACTAGAGATGGGGGCAGGGAGGAAAAGGGTTTTAGACATGGGGGGGGTTAGTTGGGGGCAAAGGGCATAAAGAAATATCACGATTTGTAAGAATGAATATGCTAATAACAAAGAAAATTTTAAATAAAAAAAGAAAATTATATAGATTTGAAAATAATACTACACATTTATAGCATGGTCTTCTAACGTTTTAAAATTATAGACGAAAAGAACGGTGGCAGTTTGATACTTGTTTCTTTGTTGATAACCTAAATTTCAGCAAAGATGCTTTTAAATTTTTTTTAAAACCTGGGTAACCTAAAAATTTTATAAGAACATATCTTTGGTTGATTCTGTGGGTTTTGTTTTTGTTTTTGTAGAATTCACACTCAAGGCTTTCTTCAACTCAAACATATTTTTCAGATGAGCTATTGTCATTACTGCATCTTTTAGTTTTTGTCCATTTGCTTTAGTTTCATTTTGTTCTACTTTTTCAGAAACAACTGAAAATTTTAGGTTGAACCTAGGCTTTTGGTTTGTCAGGTTCATGTCAAGAGTAAAGAGTTTCTAAGGTTTTTTCTTTACTTCATTAATTTCAGTTTCTGTAATGTCAATCAATGTCATTGCCTCCATGTTAGATTTTTGTTTATTTATTGTAATTTTGGTTTTAGTGGGGTTTTTTCCTTTCACATCTCCACTTCTGTGGGTTTTTTTTTTTTTGATAGACTATTGTTTCTGTGCCACTTTTTATTTGTTTTAGAGAATTCATAAATTATCATATTTGATAATCATTTTCTAAAATAATTTTCTTCTGTTTTCTTAAATAATTTTTAGATGGTTGACCTCTGATAATCTTTTGGACGATGAACTCTTTCCTTGGTTTTGCAAATTTTTTTTACACATCAAGAGCAAATTTCTTTCCACTTATTCATCTTCAAACAGAGAGATTATCTAGAACCCACTGTTTGGAAAAGATGCTGTTTTTAGCTCTACTGTGTAGGGTTGTCACAGTGTTCCTGCAGATATGCAGATGATAAGGCTTCTGTTCTTCTATTTAATATGTAAAGCATGCCAAAAAGTCCAAAGTGGTAGCCTAGAGAGTGAGCAAAAACACTCATGCTCTAACTGCTTCACAATATATATTAAGTTCTTAGAAATAATAAATGAGTCCAGAATTTCTAGTTAAAACTGAACACATGACAACTCCACGCACCCCTCAGTTTTAAAACTGGAGAATAGACTAACTACCTAATTCCTAGTCCACTTTTTTGTACCTCTCAATCTTCTAGTGTCTTCTACCTGACTGATTTATATTAATTTTCTCTTACAACTCATCAAGCTCTCGTAACACAACATGCTTTAATCTATTATCAAAATAGTCATATAAAGCAAAGTTGTAAACTCATTAAAGTCCAGGTACATGTGGGTCTTGCTTTCTTATTACTTTTTTCTCCTTTCTGTGACGTCAGGGTCAAAGGTATGACTTCATCTGACTCCTCAGTCTGATGGCACACTACCAGTTTTGGACAATTTTATTCACCCATTCATCCACTTATTTATTCTTTTTTATCTCCATTATCCATTCCATTTTTCTTCCTCCACCCACAGACAATCATTCTAATATGTTTCATTTGTATACCTTCTTGGAAAATATAGAACTCATTCTGTTTCTTACTACTTTTGCTTAACATTGCTTTAAAATTTCATCCATATTGCAATAAGTACATCGTCTATTGCTTCTATGTGGTTTATAAAATTCTGTGGTATGAAACTACCACATTCAACAGTTAACCTCTAACTCTTCAGTAACACAACATCTACTGATGAACATCTGTTGCTTTGCCTCCCACAGATTTGTCACTCCTTTTCCCCTGGGTGACAGAGCTGCCAAAGATTACTCAAAGCTCATCTCTTCTGAGCAGTGAGAAGCCCCGAAAAGGGGTTAATCTCCCAGAACCCTGAAGAGAGAGGCATTCATTCCATTTGGGAAATTAACCATGAATTGGGGTTCTCTTCCTGCATTTATTCTCCAGACCAGGAAGTTACAGGAAGAGAACACAGGTGGGTTTTTTGCTAAGTACAGTTTAACAAGTTTAACAGTAGAAGTTGGTAACAGTCAGTAAGATAAGCAAGGTGACATTCTATAATGCAATTAAGTCGATCCACTAACAAAATCTTGATTTTAGAAAACACGTTCTTCTTACAGCAATTTCCCAGTATCTTTACATATCAGTCAATAACCTCTCTGTCTTTGAGCCAGCAAACTTGCTGTGTTACAATTCTTTATCTTACAACAGAGACTATAGTGTGGGGAAAATTTCCTGTCCTTTGCAAGGTCAATATTTGAAACTGCAAGTCTTTGAAAAACCAGGCCCTGTGAAGTACATGTGCTTTATGCATACTCCGCAAACATCCATGTATGATGAACCATTTTGTATTTTAGAAACAATTCTTCTGCAATATATGCTCAGGAGTGGCATTGATGGTCATGGTCTGTACGCATTCTGAATTTGTCAAAGTACCACCAGATTGTTCTCCAGAATGGTGGTCACAGTCTACAATATCTACAGGAATACTGAGGGCTCCTGTATCACTGATGACACTTGCATGATTCAGCTTTCTAATTTTTGTCAATACAATTAGTAAAAAGTGACATATGTGTTTTAATTTCTATTTCTCTAACTACATGGACTTGGGCATCCATCATTTTGTTGATTACAAGATTTTGGGGGGGAGGAGGAGGGAGGAGATGAGGAGGAGGGACCTTCACTTTCATTTATTAAATGTCCTTTATCTTTTGCTTATTTTTCAATTGAGTTGCTATCTTTGCCTTGTTGATTAGCAGGAATTTCTTGAAAATCTAACTATAAATCTCTTGTCAGTTTTAGACTGTAAAAATTAAATATTCTCTTCCAATCTGTCATCTGATTGTGAATTTGTTTTTATTCAATCTTCAGTGAATAAAAATCTTTAAGTCTTATTTTGTAAAATATATTATTTCTTTATCTTAATGTTTTTGCTTTTAGGGTTTTGTTTTAAAAGGCCTTCTCTGTAGCTAGATCCCAAAGGTTTACTTTTACATTTATAGTTTTATTTTTATAGTATAGTAAAAGACCAAGGATACTGGAATCACACTATTTGAATTCACAATCTTCACTCCTTCATTTACTAAGTCAGTGAATTTGGACAATTTAACCTCTATACACCAGTTTTTTTGTCTATTAAATGGGGGTGATAATACTAATGAACTCAATAATATTGTAGTGAGAATTGAGGGAGCTAATAATACATAAGCACTTGGAAAAGTGTCTGCCTGTACGTACTAAGCATTGTATAAATGCTGCTGTTATGATAAATATATTCATATGTATATTTCAGTAAAGATCCAGTTTTATTTTTCTGTATGGTGTGAATAAATTTTTTCAACACCATATGCTAAATAACCCTTTAATTTCCTATTAATTTTTGATGCCAGATTTTCAGTCGTTGACTTCCCAAATTTGTTAGCAAGCTCATTATTTTGTTTGATTCTTTCATTTGTATGTTCCTGAACCAAAACCATACTGGTTTTATTACTGTGGCTTTTATCTTATTAACTGAGAAAGCAAATCTCTACTGTTTGTGCTTCTTTTTCAGAGAATAATCTGCTATTTGTCTTTATCCTTCCACTTAAATTTTAAAATCATTGCACTGAGTTCTCAAAATCACCCAGATGAAATTTTGCTTTTGATTACATTGAATTTATCTATTAATTTGCAGGGAATTGAACTTTTTATTATTTACTCCTCCCAAATAAGAGCACAAAATGTTTCTATTTTTCTTTTGGATCTTTTATGCTCTTTACTAGAGATACAAATTTTTCTCCACTGAACTATTCGTCATTTCATTGTTAAGTAAAAATTTATAGATAATTTATATTTTTTGTTATTGTTGAAATTACATTTTCACTGTGACTAATATTGATGAGAAAAAAATGCTATTGGTTTCTATAAGTTGAGCTTGTATCCAACAAGAAAACAAAAACAATACTCTGAATGTGATTGTGTTGACTTTTCTAGGTAGGTGTTTATATTATCCACTAATAATGACAGTTGTAACTCCTCTCTTCCATTTCTTTTTATCTTTTAGTTCTTCTGCTTTCTTTATGGAGCTACACAAGATTTCCAGTTTCTATTAAGCAGTTGTGATGAAAATGAGTGTCATTATCTTTCTTAAAGGGAAAGTATCTAAGGTTTCCCCACTGAGTATGATGTTTACCGTAGGTTTTTTGATACAAAATCTTATCAAGTTTCTTATTTTGCTAGTTTTTTTGTTTTGTTTTGTTTTTAAATCATACATGGCTGTGGAAATTTAGAGGATCCTTTTCTATATCTATTGAGATAATACATGATTTTTTTCTGTGTAATCTATTTTTGTGGTAAATTACCATAATAGGTTTTCTAGATTGAATCTTTCTTACAACCCTGAACTAAATCTATTTCATCGTCACACATTGTTTTGTTATATATATATATACACACACATATATACATATTTCTTTTACTGTGATATAGAACACACATACAAAAAGTGCATAAGACATGTATGTATGTAATTCTATAAATGACTATGATGTGAGCACAACATATATTCACCACTCAGTTCAAAAATTAAAACCTTGCTAGTACTCCCATTTGTTGCTTTCTGATCTCAAACCACTTAAGCCCTCCTAGAAGTAATGCCATCCTAGCTTTTCTGGTAATTGTTTTTTGTTTTTTTTTTATTGCAGTTTTGCTTTTTTATACTGTAAATGAATGCAATCATATTTTATGCATTTCTTTTGTCTAGCTTCTTTTATTCAACATTGTGATTGTAAGATGACCATGCTGTTAAATGTAGTTATACTTCATTCATTTTTATGGATAAATAGTATTCCATGGTATATTTATTTATACATGTTGCGCTTGGTGGACACTTGCTGTTTCTAGCTTGAGTCTATTGCAAACAATGCTGCAGGAAATCTTTTGTGCATGGATCCTGATATGCATGCACATGTGCTCCTTAGAGCTGACTTGCTGGTTCACAGAATATACATATGTCTTTGACATTACTAGATGATGACACAATGTTTTTGGAATGTGCTTGTATCATTTTTTCATAGCTCTACCTTTGGCAGCCTGAGTCTTAAAATGTAACAGGTATACATTGTCTAGTTTCTTTTCCACAGCAAATCAAATTCCTCATAAAGGAGAGATGAATTCTTATCTCCACCCTTCCTCAACTCAGCCAATTTGATATTTTAGGATGATGACAACACCATATGTCTGATATCAATTAAAGGAATGAATTTCTAATTAAGTGAGAAATCAATTTTTAAAAAGGGGACTGCAGGCACCCTTGATATAAAGCTCAAATGATGTCATAAGCTCCCTCCCTCCCTCTCTCTCTCTCTCTCTGTCTGTCTGTCTCTGTCTCTCTCTCCCCTACCTCTCTGACCTCCCCTTCCTCCTTTCTTCACCCCATTCCACATCTCTTGTCACTGCACATTGTGGTAGAGAAGATGACTTCCAAAATAACATCCAGAGTAAAGATGACTTCCAAAATAACATCCATCTCCCCACCTTAGCCACTCATGTAGAAAGAGACAAACTCTCCTGTATGTTTTGGTAGGAAAGTCCTAAGGTGGTACATATTAGTCTCTCTGAATCATGTGTCTTCCCTGATTTTGAGGTTTTTCAGGGGCAGAGCACCCAGACTGACCACCTCATTAAGACCACGTGAAGGGGATCTCCAAAGGAAATGATGCCTGTGTGTGTACATGACTTGTTCTCACCAAATATTTATTCACTCGCATTTTACCTCCCTTGAAGGAATCTTTCATCTGTTTATTCCCAATGTCTAGCAGGATGGTTAGTACATAACAGGTGCTCAATAAAAGTTTGGTAAAAGAATGAGAAAAAGAAAATATCTCTTTTTACATTCTCCAGTGTAAAATGTACTTTATAAGAACCCATCTTGACATAAAGGGAAGATGATTAAATATATGCCATTATTATGTGTCGATTAAGAAGAAATAAATTTGTTCAGATCCCTGTACCAGCCACCTAACCAAAGAAAGAAAGAAAAAGAAAGAAAGAAAGAAAGAAACAAACAAACAAACAAAGAAAAAGAAAAAATTTAATAAAATGAAAGAAAAAAAAAGAAGCCACACTTTGTGTCAAAAAAAGAAAAGATTAAAAAATTTAATGAAATGACATTGCATTGAATGGACTTTTCCACAAAAAATATATTTATATATATATTCCTATGTAGCTATTTCTGCAGAATATGTATTTTTCCTTATTTCACCTTGTTGGGAAGCCATGTTTGGGTGCTGTCATGATGCATGAATATTTCCTAAACTGTCACATGGTATACTTAGAGAAATTGAAACTGCAGCCCTGGATTCAAGCAGTTCCAGATGCCATGAAGTCATGTGGAGATGTCTTACAACGACAAAATTACAGTGACGGTTGGGCTTCTTCGTCTGAATATTTCTGCTTAGAAGGGGTTAGTAGCCTAGCAGGCAGTGGAAACTGAAACCTTCTGTCAGCTGTGGGGCAGAAGTGATGCAGTCAGCCCCAGTGGTTGCTCATTTCATACCCTCCACCTCAATGCAGAAGGGCCGCCTGATGCATGTGGAGCTTGTGCTTGGTGGAAGTTAGAGCAGAGCGCCTGCTCGCTGTTCACTGCCAGAGGCGGTGATATTTCCAGGTGTAAGGCTAACTCTGACCTAGTTGAAAGAATTACAGAATCAGGCTAAATGGGAGGAGTATTCCAGCACCAAGGTCAGTCATTTCCCAACATGTTCTGCAACTGAAATGTCCATGATTACAGTGGAAAAGAATGTAAGACTTCAAGTGGCCTTGGGCTTCATTTACTTGCAACTTTTGTTTCTAATTTAATCTGCGAAGATACCATTGTGTGTTATGCACATTCTGCCCTCTGTCCCTGGAACATCCTCCCTGTCCACCTGGCAAGCTCCCCATTATCTACCAAACAGAAATTCATGTTTTATCTCCTCTGTGAAGTCTTCCCTAATTCCCCTAGGCAGATTTAGGTGTTCCTTCCACATTGCATTCTTCTGAATCTTACGCATGTCTTTGTGAAAGGTGGTTTCTCATTATGTTAAATATTATGTATAATATATTAATTGTAATTGACTGTTGATATTTAACTCTCTACTAGACAAGGTCGGTGCTTAAACCAATGGAATATTTCTTTTCATCTTTGAACTGTTATCCCAGGAATAGAATAAATATTCAATAAATATTTCTGAATGGAATTATTAATGATTTAATACAGTGCTTTGGAATTTTCCAAGTACTTTCTTTTTCATTATGTCATTTAATCACCCTAATAATGCTGTATGGTAGGCAAACCAGATATTACTATCCCCATTTCACTGAAGAGGAAAGTGAATCATTAAAATTATATATAATTTGCTCAGAATCAATAGTTTATTAGTGTCAGTATTAAACTAGTAAGCAGGTGATTTGACTTCAGCCAGAGTCTACATCCAGCCTTTGGTTTTGCCACAGACTGAGAGTCATTGCTTCAGGGTTACCAGACCTTTAAACTGCAGCTAGGCCAACTGGAATGCTTTCCTTAAAACTTTAATATTTGATCTGCTCTGTTTTCAATACCTGATGTCTTCTTCTCTGCTCCAACTGTATTTTGAATGTTGGGTTTCACATTTCTGAATACCCATGACAGAATTTGCCCAGATTGCTTTTGCTGATCCTGCTGCCCACTCAAGCCCAATGTCTAGTATGAGTCCCTGTTACTGGCACCACTTCTCTTTCTGAATACACCTGAGGCTCCAAAATAGCGAAGCCCCAATAATCTTTCCATTACACTGCTGCTCCTGGCCCGTGGCTCACTCGGGAGAGTGTGGTGCTGATTACACTGCTGCTCCACATGGATTGATATTTCTACCTGTACTATGAATTAGCATTAATTACTACTAATAATAATTACTAATATTTATGAGTGCTTGCTATGTTCCAGGCATAGTGTTCATTTAAGTAGTATCTCATTTGATCGTGAGAACACTCATGACATATAACTAATATTATCTCCATCTTCCAAAGAAGGAAATTGAGGCTTAGAAAAATTATGTGGCATGCCCCAGGTGACACAGCTAGTAAATATCAACGGAAATTTGAACAAATAGGTATCTGATTCCTAAAGGGATGTCATTAACCCTACAATATTTGCAAATTTTTATAAAATCAACTATTATTCAGAGTAGCTAAATGAACATGTGCATAACATGACTAGAGAAAAAATAATGATGTACACTTATCACTTGATAGATGAGGTGCTCATTAAATACTGCTGGGATAACATTTTTACCTCCAAATTCAATTTTAGTTAACTTTATAAAGCTGAGAATGCTTTCGTAACTCCATCTTCATGCCCTGGGAGGAAATATTCGTTGTGAGTATCCTAAAGCACTCAAAAGTTTTCAAGACCATGAAACTTTATCCATCTGGCTTAGTGGAGGATTTGATAGGAAATACAGTTGCCTTCCCATGGATAGACTCAATGATTCTTTTATTAAAACGAATTCCCAACTTTCTGCATGTAAATACACACTTTATTTTAAACAACAACTACAAATGCAAATGGATAGAATAGTGTTAATCTTGTGAGATTTGTATCTGTTATTTGAGCTTGTGATGTTTCAAGACTTTGGATAAAGCCCCGAATGCTTCTCATGACTCTCGAGGCTTTTGATTTTTTTTTTTTTTGTCTTTTTTGTGACCGGCACTCAGCCAGTGAGTGCACCGGCCATTCCTATATAGGATCCGAACCCGCGGTGGGAGCGTCGCTGCGCTCCCAGCGCTGCACTCTCCCGAGCACGCCACGGGCTCTGCCCAGCTTTTGATTTTTTAGTGCTACTTTCCTCCTCTCATTCTCTCCTCATTTGAGCTCTTCAGGGTCTCAAAAATATCACTCCCTCTTTTGTTCAGGACTTCGTGTATGTCGTTCCCTCTGCCTCCACTCTTCCCCTGGCTCTCCTTATGTATCAAATCTTGAGGTAAATGGAGATTCCTCAGAGATCCCTTCTCTGAACCCTCACTGGAACTTTGATCCCCTATTATATGTTTCCAAAGCATCCTGTTCTTCTTTCCAACACTCATAGCATCTGGTATTTCTGTGTCTTGATCAATATTTGATAAATTAAAGAATGAAGGCATTTCCCTGCTAAAACCAGTGTTGTATCAATAGCCATTACCAAAACAAGACAATATTAAAGCACGTATGTCTTCGCTTAGTGAGCCAGTTGGGCATTTGAAATCAGGTATTCCTTTCTTGGGGGTCTGTTTCCATGACCACCATTTCAATTTAGGCACATGGGACTGTAAGAAATAGGAAACCCGACTCAAACTAGCTCAAAACAAATTTCATTGGCCTACATAGTAAGAAGACCAGGAGGAAGAATAGACTTTCAGGGAATCTGATCTGGGGGATGAACTGTATGTATTCTTTCCATCTTTCCTCTCAGATGCCAGACATAGTACCAGCTTCATCCCCAGTCCTGTTCCTTTGTGGTTATGGAATGGCTGTCAGTAGCAATTAAGGCTACATGCTTCTTCAGCCATATCCAGTATCCAGTGGAAGAGAGAGAGAGAGACTTTCTCTTCTATGAATCTCTCATAAAAGTAAGAAAACTTTTATGAGATACAAAATTATATTTCAATACATGTATATAACCTGATGATCAAGTCAAGGTAATTAGCATATCTGTCATCACAGAAATTTATCATTTCTTTGTGAGGAGTGCGTTTGAGGCTTCTCTCTTCTAGCCATTTGAAAACATACAGTACATTTTTTGTTAATTATAGCATAAATATGTACAATTATTAGGTGTCAATTAAAAAATTAAAAAACAAACTGACATTAGTACAATCAATAAAGTTTATTCAGAGTTCACCAATTAAAAAAAAAGAAGTTCCCATTGGACTGTGGAGTGTCATGCAGATAAATTGTAGCCCTAGCTTGTCCTCCAATGTCATTCTTTGATTTTTCTCTCTAGTAACATGGAATTTGCATTTCAGTCTGACTGAGAAAAGGCCCTGTGCAAATGTGTCATGACATGTGTGGAGAGGTGCTTTTATGTTAAAAGTGACATGTTTTCTTGTTCACCACGTTCACAATAAAAGTTTATCGTCTGAGTCTTTAAAAAGAAAAGTAAGAAAACTTTTTTTCTGGGGAAAACTGGGCTCACTTCCCTTTGTATTTTATTGGCTCAAATTCAGCCATGTGCCTGTTTCTTGAATACTTTCTATCACATGGAAAGCGTGTTGGCTTATGCCCTGGCTCCTGAGTCAATTGCTGATGTGGAGAATGTGTTTCTCATGTGGGTTTCTGGGCCTTCTCCTGGAGCGTTACACTGCTGATTCGAAATGGCCAGAGATGGGGACAGAAGACCCGCTACTACTGATATCTCTCTCATGCACACTGATTCAAAAAGAAAAAGGTTAAAAATCAAAGCTCAATCAGATGTTATATCAAAACCAAGATTCATTCTGGAGGAAAGTAGAAATTCTCCCTATGAGATTTGTGACTTGTGAATCCACATCTTCCTTGTGTAGTCAAAGATAGAAGCAGCAAGCAGGACAGAAGGAAGGCAGTAAGGCACCATGGGTCCCCAAATAAATGGCTCGCTTCTGTTATAACAGCAAATTCTAGCAGCCCTCGCATATTTAAAAGAACACATTTAACACTGGCAGGATGGAGGGATCTTGACTGGTCATTCAGGGTGCCTGACTTCAAACAAAGATTAAAGTTTCATTTAAGAAACAATTAATGCACATTATATTTTAAGCAGCTAAAAAAGGATGGTTCTTCCATGGTAACATATTACTATTTATCATTAATACATAGTGATCTTCTGGAGATCTAAATGCTCTGTAGGGTTAAAAATGGTCTTGTTTTTCTGAGAATCTTTTTTTTTTTTTTCTTTTTGGACTGTAGCATTCTTTTCTCTTTGCCCTCCATATGTCCTCGTAAATATAATTCTGGCACTGGAATTCAGACAGCACTTCCCGGCACTTGCATACTCAGCATTAAGACACTAAGATATGAGATCATGTAAGTTCTGTGCCATTTAATCACTTTACACCCTTTCACTAATGAGTATTAAGTACCTACTATGTGTAAGATGCTGTGCCAGGCACTTAGAGCTGTAGAAGAAATACATATCTTTTAAGGGCTTACTGTAGCATGAGGAGCAAAACTGGGTAATGCTATCACAAGGGATAATGTGATAAATGCAAATTGTACAGTGCCGAAAAATAAGTGCCAACAGCAATGAATTGATGAGAGGTTGCTTACATGGTTGAGAAATGCTTTAGGAAGGAAAAATTGAGCTAGACCTATTGTAGACAGGATTTGATTTTGGATGAGCAGAGAGAATCGGCATTTCAAAAACAGAACAGAAGGAAAATGGAAGGAAGGCAGGGGCTGAGTAAGGTGTTCAGCAAATACTGCATGTAGATCAGGCTAGAAGGAGATGGGCCATCCCTGATGTGGAATGATGCACATTCAACTTGGAAAGAAAATCTGCACCAGATTACAGAGGGCCTGGATGTTCTATTTTAAAAATTTGAATGTTTTTCTGGAGGAGTATGGAGCCACAGAACATTTGGGGACTATGTTTAGGTAATAAAAATGTAAAAATTTTGTCTCAGGGAGATCCCTGTGTATGATAAGACCAAGCCAAGAGAGAGTCAAGATTAAAGACTATTGTCATAGTACAACTGTGTCATGGAAAGGATTTGACTATGGAGGTGGTAAAGGGAGTAGTTAGTGGTAAAGGAAGAGAAGAAGCAGAGAGCAGGGCTGAAATTGTTAGCTGATATGACTGACTTCCCTTTCCTGCCATTATTAATGTAGGGACACACAAGCGGTTACCAGTGTAGTTCCCAAACCTTGCTCCACGTTAGAATCAACTGCGGAACTTTTTAAAAATACTAGTATTGGGGCTCCATCCAAGTAATTGGTCTTGAGTTGGGCCTGGGCATTGGTATTTTTTAAAAAGTTAACTTGCAGCAAGGATTAAGCCACTGGAATGAAAGATGGTAGGTTCAGTTTCTATGAAAATCCTCTCCTTAACACAGGATATATTTTATCAGTATTTTATAGAGGGAGGGAGGTAGGAACAGAATGAAAGAAATGTTCTGCTTCTGTCATGGTTGGTGGAGTTCAGGAGCTTGATAGCTGTTCCCCTATTGTACAGCATGTCGCACTGCTCCAGTCCTTGATCCTGACTTTTGAAAATACAATCCAACCCAAGCCATGTGCTGTTATTTTTCAAAGAAATTTACACATACCCCACTAGTCACTTCTATATTCTAAAATTACAAAATGCTTTTTCACTATGAGGATTGTTCATTTGCCTCTTCGTGAAAAAAAAAGAAAAAAAAATATGTCTTCATTTGTTTAGGTAAAAAAGACAGTGTGAAATTGTAGAAATCAAATGCATTAAACATTTATAACTGAGTATTAGTCCAAAATGCAGGATTTTTCTTTTTCTTTTTTTTTTTTTTCTTTTCTTGAAGGAAAATTATCTTGTGCTTTTTATGGGTAAGCATCAGGAGGTGACAGACTTTATTTATGGCTGTTTCTTTGCATAAATGCTTTATTCTTCAAGAAAAACATTTCTAATCAAGAGCTTTATCCCCATCGCTCACCCCCCACTCTTTGTTCACACTGGGAGGTCAGCACCTTATGTTTCTGACATTGTAATTTATTGCTGTTGGAAAGATTGAGTATTTGTATAGGATTTCCACCATAATTCAGCTTTGTAGCAAAGTCTTACCAAGTATAACTTCTTAAGAATACTTTCTAAAGAATACTTGGTGGAATTCAAAAGTGGCCAGATATATTTGGACTCAGCAAATGGGTATACATATAAATAGTCTAGAGACAGATTTAATGTAAAATAAGGTGTGTGTGTATATGCATAGATATGGAAATGAATGCTATATGTAGGTCTAAGGCATGAGTTTCTTTTTTCCTTCAGCAAAGGACAGTTACATCTGAAATGATTTAACAAGTTAGCACTATATATGTTACAGGAGTTAGATGTGTGTGAAAAACTTTTTTTTTTATTGAAGGCTTATATTTCAGGTTTCAAATTCTGATATTTCAAAATGTGATGAAGAGTTTAAGAGATTTCTTGTCTTTTTGCCTTGCGTTTGGAAAATAAACTTCTATGGAAGACAATAAAAAGCAAAAATAACTTCTCAGAGGAAGCATCATTCTGTGAATGGCTCAAGGGTAGTTTGTAATCAAAAGACCAACATAGAGAGAACTCAGAAAAGGGCACGTCCATTTCCCTGGAAGCTGAACATTTGTGCTGGTGATTGTCTTCCAAATGAGCATTCCCCTGTCCTTTCCCAATTATCAATGGCTGTGATACTAGAGTAATTGAGTCTAAGAGCTCATACCTCTGAGTACAAAGGGGTATCTCTGAGTGGGACTGTATCTGTCCAAGCAGATGGTATCTCAAGATCTCCCATTAAGAACACAGCCTATCTCCTGTCTCCAGGAATCCATAAGTAAGCTTTACTTTCAATGCTTTTGCTCAAATGTTTAAACAAACCCAGAGAACTTTTTCTTACTCTGACCTTAGTGGAGCTAAAGAACAGGTGGCCTATATTTTTCTAATAATAGCTCTTCATATTTTTGAAGAGAGTTATTATATCCTTCTTCAGCCATCTCTTTACCAGAGCAAATAATGCAAACTTCTTTAGCCTTTTATCAAGTTTCCTCTCCATCAATTTATTGCTCTTTCGTTAGATGCTGCCTTATTTTTTAATATCCTTTGTGAAGTACAACAGCCCAGAGTGAACATAAGCTTCTTGTAAGAACAGGAATCTGAGAAGGAACATGGTTGTAGTTTGCATCTGTACTAATAACCAACGTTGGTAGGTTTCTTGGATATAAACTGTACTCTTTACAAAGATTATTTGTTATTTACTTATATTGTTTATTTTTTCTTTAAAGTGGCTCTTTAAGTCCACTGTTTTTATCCACGTTATATAGCTAAAGAAGAAACCATGAACAGTTAACCAACGCCCAAGAAAACAGAGAGCAGCAAAATCAAGATTGGGACCAAAGACGCCTTTGCAAACTAACTAATACGTTAGTTTTAAAAATCCTGTGACCTCTGATTGGAACAGCTCTCCACAGCACAAGTCTACCACTCATGCTCTTTAGCGGGGCATTTTTCAGCAATGCCCTTTCTCTGGGACCAACCTTTCTGAACCCCCACATCTCATTCACACATTTGCACACATGTGTCACAGGAGGTGGCTTAGTCACCCCTGTTATGAGCTCCCATAGCATCCTGCATATCTCCTACACTAACCAAAAATACATTTTATCTGAAAACATCCATTCTAAAATATTCACTGCTCTATATTGTAAAATCATTGGAATGGAGGAACAAGAGACAGCCACAGATTTCTACGTCTGCAAACATCATGCTGCAGTCGGTACACGCTAATATCAGTAAGTGTTGCTATGGAATGGAAGCCAGTGAAAGTTCAGTTGACTCTTCTTTGCGTACACTTTTATTGCTTATATGAATCTTGGGATTTCAGATTACATTGTATTGAGGGTAGGTAAATTTGTTTTTTCCTTGAATTATTTAAATTCCTTTTCTTTCTTTCACCAAGCTTTTATTTATTTATTTTTACACCCCATGATCACTTCTACGTAGAATTTAATCTTCTATGGAAATCTTAATGTTTCTGCATCTTTAAGAACCCAGTGCAGAAGAATATCTTTTCTTTCTGTAAAGATACCCTCTGCCCTCAAATAGCTTGATTGCTTTCCCGCAATCTGTTGATTTATTTTTCTTGCAGCTTCCTGTATTATAGTATCCTCCTCATCATCATTTAGTTGTTCTGAAGCTCTCCGGATCAAAAAAAACCCTCAATTCCCCCATGCTTATTAGTTTGGGATGATGTGTAAATATGTGTATGTATGCACATGCTAAATATCAGCCCAACATCTATATTTGTATTTAGTTGATATCATTTTAGAGTGAAGGTAGAAAACATTGATTATATGGTTAATACAAGAAAAATCGTCATGTGCACCCTTTTATTGGATAGTGCAAATAAAATGCAACACCTTGATTATAATTGTTAATATTAATATGCTGAATTTTCATCTGTGTGTTCTAAGTTCCATGAGATAAGATATATAAGAACAAACATTAATTATCAGTTTATTTCTTCAACAAGTATTTATCAGAGGTTGGTACTTAGTATATAGAAGTGAGCAAAACAAATAAAGTCCCTAACACCTCATGAAGCTCACATTATCTTAGCGGGGGAGGCAGACAATTAAAAATGTTAAATACATATATATGTATTTATAATATGTATATATAATAAAGTATATATATAGAGAGAGAGAGTAAAGACAGTGGAGAAAGTGTGCATGTATGAATATATATACATATTTGTATAATAACATTAAGCACAGATAAATTAGGTAAATAGCTACAGTTAAGTAAAGGAAGACTATTCTTTCACATATCTGTTTTATATATGTGTGACTATATTATATGTTTTATATATAGTCATGAATGGCTTTTCAGAATTCATTTGAGTAGAGACCAAAAAATAAAGTAAGGCAGCAGCATTGCACATCATGATAAGGTCTTTGGAATTTATTTCAAGTGTGATAAAAACCCACTAGAGAACTTTGAGCAGGAGAGTACTACAGTGTAGAGCCAAGAACGTGGGGGGGCAAGAGTGGAAGAGGGAGACAAACTGGCTCCTGTCATTGTGTACATGGGAGATGGCAGTGGCTTCAACTTGGGTGTTGTGGGGAAAGTGCTGAGAAGTAGACCCTAGATGTATTGTGAAAGTAGATTGGATTCCTTAATCACCTGGATGTGGAATAAGAAAGAATGGAGTCAAGAACGATTTCAAGATTTCTGGCCTGAGCAACTGAGTGAAGAGCAGTGCTATTCACTGCAAAAAAGAACACAGAGATAAGAAATGGGAGGTGGGAGATTAAAAATTTGGTTGGGATATGCTGAATTGGAGATAACTACGGGGTAACAAAGTAGAAATATCAAGTATATTGTCGGCTACATGAATTTAGATTTTAGTACAAAATTAAATTCTTGAAGTTATAAATTTGAAGTTAACAGCATACAGACAATATTGGGTTCAATTAGATAACCTAAGAGTTAAGGAGGAAAAAAAAGAAAAGAGATTGAAGACTTAGCCATGACACAGTCATATGTTTAGAGGACTGGAAAAAAGAGCAGGATTCAGCAGAAGCAATGAAATGACCCATGAGGTAAGAAGAAAACAAGGGCAATGTGGTAAACCAGAAAGCCAGAAATCCAGTTTAGAAAGTGTTTCAAGTAGCTGATGTTGACAAACATTTTCTCTCTTTCCTTTTTCTTTCTCTTTCTGTTTCTTTTTTCTTTTCTTCTTTCTTGTTCTTTTTCTCACATGCACACAAATACACATACACACAGACCTTTTCCCGAAACAAACAGCTTAATACAACCACAAAAAACCTTTAGCCTTAAAATAAGAGCTATTATTTATATTATAAACATACTTTACTCACTAAAAGGACTTCAAAATATATCCTTTAAATAATGAACTCTTCCAGTCTACCCCAATAGAATTCAACTATCAGAACTTTTCTGAAATAATTCTCTATTGCAAAGCAGGCTGGCAATATGAAACTGCCTTGCAAAGTATATTTGCAGTGAGCAACTGGCAATAAAATCTGAACAAGTAGAGTAAGTGGACCTGGGGTTCTAGTCTTGACTCTGATACTTACTAGCATAGACAACTCAGCTAACCTCTCTGACCTTAGCTTTCATATCTTTAAAACAGGTTCAGAGCAGAAAGGAAACAGCTTTTAGATTCTTTCTGCCAATAAGAGAACATGATTTAAATCTTAGTAGCTTCAAATGAGTGTACAACATTCTGGAAAGTTCTATGTGTTGGAAAAATTGCATGCTTTTACTATTATATACAGAGTCCTATATATAGTTGTATGTGTGATATCATGGTATATAATATCATGGCATCTGAAAATATGTTCCCATCACAAAGAGATTTCTATCTGTTATATGAGAAAACCTTCTTGCCCCAGTGCAATGTGAACTTGTTTGACAAATTGCATTGTGCTTTTTTTTTTTTTTTCTTTCCAGAAGGTGACTGAATTGGTACATATAAGCAGATGGTCTTGCCCCACAGCTTTCTTCTCAACTGGACTCACATACCCTTCTCCATATGTTCCTAAATTAAAATGTTGGATGTCAATTGTGAGGAATATGTTGGAGAATTTTAACTTTGTACTTAAAATTTTACCCTTGCATTTTTTTTTTTTTTTTTTACATCTTATCTCCTAACCATGCAGAATTTCTAAATTAAGAGCCTAACTTGAGAAAGTGGCAGGCAGTAAGTAAAGACATTTAGTAGGTTCCTTTCCCCACCCCATGTAGAGAGAAAAGTGGGGACAACATTAGAAATTCAGATTTGTATCTCATTATTTGTCTTACATTGGTCAAATCACTTAATCTCTCTGAGCCTGCATTTTCTCACTTGTAAAATAGATATTTCACTACCTATTTTTTAGAGTTGTTATAAAGGTTGACGAGTTAACATGGGCAAAGTACCTAACAGTGTTTCAAATATGGTAGGCAATGAATATTAGTTTCGGTACTGCCCTCCTTTCTGAGCCTCCTTTCATTCTTAATCTCAGAGAATGAGCAAATAAAAGTAAGCGAGGTGAGCAGATAAAATTTCCACTTGACTCTAGATCAGCGTTTTCATTTAGTTCATGACTCCAGGCGAAATTCAAAATTCAAATTGCACCAATATGATGCTGTTTTCAAAATATCAACACATTAAAGACAACAATCCAACAATGTTTACATTCTGTAGTGCTAAATATTTAGACAGACATAATATTTTCAGTAGTAGTTGAATTCTTAAATAAAGAATATTAAGAAAAAATAATGCATGTTTAGATGGACAAGAAAATGTTACAATGAGAACCATACTTCTTGCATTTGCTGACCTCAATGTGTTTAAATTTGTAACCTGAATATTACATTAGCAGTATATTTTGCATTTGAAATCTTGTGCATAATTTTAAAAGTTAGCAAGCTTCTAGGGACCTTTTCAAAGACATTATGTAAATGGAAGTGATTATTATTTATGACTAATCCAGCTGCATTTTTACTGTTTTTCCTACCAAGGCTTTTCATGTAGATTAAGCTATGAACCAAGCAATAGAGTTGATACTGTCTTCATGTAAATAAAAGAAAGTGGTTTTTTGGTGAAATGTAGTCTCATCTCAAAAATAATATTACAACATTTACTATTATAAATTATTTTCACCACTCTTAACATCTTTTACCTACCAATTAGTTTTATGTTTTAATGGAAATAAGTCTTAATACACTATTCCTACAATAGTGCTCAAACTGGGGGGGGAAAACCTGGAAGCACTTGTCCAGCCATATCTTCTGTGGCTTGAATTCCTTTTGTCATCCCACCTGTTAAGTTCCAAATACCTTTGGGTATTTATGGGTTTACCCATCCTTTTTGCTACTGGAGTCACACATTTCATAAACAGGGAACATCTAATCTAGCAGGAATTGTGAGAGATCTGAAAAGTATTGGTCCTACTAATAAGATATATCATATGTTTAAATTTATTTTTGTGCCGCTACAGAGGTGTTTTATACAGTAAACCCAAAAATGTCCCACTACTAAAATAAAGTAACAGCTATATTATTTCATTTTATTAAAAATCCCAATGGACACACTAATAATAATCAATAATACTGTTAAAGATGCATGTGTATAGAGCTCAATAGCTCAGACTCTATAAATATGCAATCTGGACATAACTTACTAGTACATGATCTTGGGCAATACACTGGACCTTGGCCCAATGATAGTAGTAACACCAACTCATAGGGTATTTGTAAGGATTAAATTGGTTGATATAAGTAAAATACTTAAAATGGTGTTTGGCACATTATAGTTCTTTCATAAATATAAGCTACTATTATTATTGTTCTTTCACCAATGATACATTTGTCAAACCCTGTCACAGTACTCTCCTCTTGAGATTCATGGAAGGAATACAGATTATGTATATAAAGCAAACTAGAAACCAGTTATTCACTGAGATATTGTACCACCTGCCCATCAACACAAACAAAACAAAACAAAAATCATAGAACTCTAGGGGTCCATCTGGACCCCATAAAGAATTTCTTTCCTATGCAAGGGAAGCATGAATGTCCTTGAACCAAAGCAGGATGAATGTCTGTATTGGTTACTTTTTCTAAGGCTAAACTCAAGTTTCAGAACTTACCATTGTGATTTTTTAAAATTAAATAAAATAAAACCACATGAAAACTAGAGAGCAGCAGAAAATGCTAAGAATAGCATAAGAAAGAACATTTAAAGCAGTAGGAAAGAGATAGAAAGAGATACATAAAAAGAGAAAGACAGAGACATAAAAAGACAGACAGAGAGACATATAGAAGAACAGACACAGAAGAAAAGGCAGAGATAGAAAGACATACAGAGACAAACAACCATAAAGAGAGACTTAGAGAAAGACAGAAACCAACAGAGAAAGAGAGATGGAGAGATAGAATCAAGACAAAGAGGGGATGATAAGGGGATACAGACGAAAAAAGAGACAAAGGGTCATGGAGACTAAGCAAGCGGCCCGCCTGAGAATGCACTGGATGGTATTTTCCTTCTCTAGGTTCCTGGAAGACAGCACGCTGGGGATCTGTTAACATTTGACTCCAAAAAGAGGATAAAAGAAAACAAAGAGACCACACTCCCTGGTCCTTTGCCCTTAAACCAGGCATGGTAACAGCACCCATTAGCAGCACTCCACTTTCTAAGGGATAGAAGGCAAGAGTAGTGATGGAGATTTTGCACTTTACTAAAGTCCATCAGCTACAGTTACCAAGCCTATGTTAAGCGATCAGGGACTTCCATATATGGCATCATTTAATCCTTCCCCAAGTCCAGTCTTATTACCCCCATATTACTTACATCCATAAATAAACAAAGGCTCACAGAGATTAAGTAACTTTCTCAAGGACACAAAGAAAAGCCAGCACCCCAACAAATCCCTCCAAACCTATACACCACTGTCTCCTTGGGGAAAAAGTTTTTCCATTTTAAGTTTTCTTTGATTAAATTATCTCAAGCCATGATGACTGCTATCAGCTTTCTCACAGTGAGCACGAACTGACAATAAAATGAAGAAACAAAAAACAAGTATTGATGCAAAAATTTAGAAATAGCTATCTGATGGTGTTAACAGCTGGTTATCTTTTTTCTTGAACACCATTTGTATTGTGTAATAGACATGTATTTATTTACGTTTTGCTAGCAAGGATGTTCTTAGCTTTATATGAGTAAATTAAATCAATCTCTCATGCCCTTTCTGGAAGAGTGACATGGCTCAGGAGGACTTTTCCAGTGGAACAAGTCTGAGAAACCCTGAAGTGTTTCCAGATGATAACAAGAATATATTACAGGAATTAAGCATTTTATTGTGATTTTAATGTAAACCTGTAATTGTTCACTGGCTTATTTGGGGAAAGTTTCCTGGAGGGACTGGGTTTTAAACTGAGACTTGGAGGAATTTGGTTTAGCTGAAGGAAAGAAGGATGCGTTCCAGGTAGATGGAGCAGTATGTCAAAAGGTTCACAGGCAAATATGTATAGATGTGAGTGCAGTTGGGATTGTGGAATCTTGCTGCCAAGAAATCAATGATAAAACTAGAAGGATAGAGTGTGGGGAAGTAATAAGGGTCTCGAATACCAGGGTATGGAGCATGAATCTAAATCAATTACCAATGAGGAATTCATTATGTCTTTATTGCAAGAGAGTATCATAATGAAAACCATGCTTTAGGAAGATTCTATCAGCAGCATGGATTGTTGTGTGTGGCCGGGTGCAAAGTAATGAAGTGATGACACCAGTGGAAATGGAGAGAAGGGAAAGAATTTGAAACATAGTAAAAATGGAAGAGAATAAAAAGTAAAAAAGGAAGAATGAGACTTGGAGACTGCTTTGATACAGGCAGGAGATGAGAGTCAGAGAAGGAAACAGATATTTTTTAAACTGTCTCTGAGGAATTATTTATAGTAAAGCTGAAGCCCAGAATTCAAATATACAGGCTGATCAAAGACATGCATAGGAAGGAGATCGGAGTCACTCAAACCCAATGCTTCGGTATAGGTAGAGCTGAAACTTGGATATACAGTACAAATGATAATAAATTAAAATGTAGATACATACTTTCAAGCTGAGAATCCAATCTGGCTAAGGATTTGATGTTAAAAATCCAATGCTTCTTTTCTTTTTTTTAATGTTGTTTTGACTTTTGTATGTTGTCACGTTTAATCAGTTTGTCTGTCTTTTAATAACAGTGATGGAGTTTCTTGCCTTTCCTCTCTTCAGTGTTAATCCCTAACTGCTGTTATTTCAATTTCTCTTTGAGTAGCACTTGTTCCTTGCCACGTTCAGCAATGTGTTTGATCTCATCACTAACAGCAAGCAAGCCCAGGATGCTGACAGAGGTTTAGTTTTCCTCTCCCCTGTGCACCAGATCAAATTTTAATGACCATGTTGCCAACCAGGTGAAACCGTAACATCGCATCACAAAAACACAAGACAGGGGGATGGGCTAGGATTGGTAACATGTAGCTTTCTATTTTAGACCAGCCTAACAAATGAGCTTAAACCTAACAATTGCAGAAGAAACTATATTGTTAAAATAGTACTAGCAATGGGTAAACTGAACACCAGACCTCAATTTCAGCAAATGATCAAAATGATGCCAGCAGGTTGAATTAAGAACTTTATTATCCACTTCATAATGATGAGCTAATTAAAGCCCTTTAAGAAAGTTCTATTTTGCTGGGGGTTTTGTCCAATCTATTTCATCCACTCTAACTTACTGACAGGTAGCTTTCTCTCCTAATTGTTTTAACTTTATTTTGCCAAATATAATATTACTTTTCACTTGTACAGTAATTTGAATGTACATGTGCATGTTTAAACTCACTCCTGACAATAATACTCCAAAGAATTATTTTTCCATTTTGGAGGAAAAAATAAAAGAAACAGATAGTAAGTGAGGTTAAGTTACTTATCCAAGGTCTCACAGCTAGAATTAGCAGAATTAGGACTCAAATACAGCTTTTTTTCTAAGTAATATAAAATTTTTAAATATATTTCTGTGTTTATATATACATATAATACAAAATTTTGTATACATGTAAAATACAAAATTATGTATATATATGTATATACGTATGTATTAGTCCATTTCTGGTGCTTATAACAAAATACATGGAGCTGGGTGATTTTTAAAGAAAATGAGATTTATTGCTTACAGTTCCAAAGTCCAGGGAACACACCTGGTGAAGGCTTTCTTTTCTGGTGACTTCAGTGATGGCAGGGTATCACATTGCGAAAATGCCATAGCAGTGAGAGACTAAACATCTCATTCACTCTCCTTTTAAAGCCCTCAGAACCATACCCCTGACCACCATTATTAATCCATTCACTAGGCATGGTCCTACAATCTAATCACCTCTTCAAGGCCCCACTTTTCAATTACCATAATAGGATTTCTCACCCTCAACAGTTACAGTAGGGATTAAGTTTTGGGGGGACATTCAACCCAAGGTATTACTCTCCTGACCCCCCAAAACTCATATCCTTTTCACATACAAATATATTCATTTCATCCCCAAGGTCTTAACTTGTTTCCACTCAAAAGTCCAGAGTCTTAAAGTCCCATCTGTGAAATCAATACAAGTTATTAACTGCCAAGATACAATGTTGGGACAAGCATGGGGTATATATTCCTGATCAAAAAGGGAGAAATAGGCCAAAAGAAAAGGGTAACAGATCCCAAACAAGTCCGAAACCCAGCAGGGCAGGCATTAAATCTTAAAGCTGGCAAAAAAAAATGTACCTAGAATCCATGTTTGATGTCCTCTGCATACAGGTGTGGTTGGGCCCCCAAGTCCTTGGGCAGCTCCGCTTCTATGGCTTACCTGGTCTCAGGTGATGCTTCAGCTCTTGCAGGCTGGCATTGCATGCTGGTAGGTCCACAAGTCTGGGTCTCCATGGTGGTCCCACTCTCTCGGCTCCACTAGGCATGGTGCTGATGGGGTTTCTCTGCCGCAACTCCAGCCCCACATTACTGGTGGGCATGACTCTAGCAAAGGCTCTATGCAATGACTCCACCCGTGTGACAGATTTCTTCCTGGGCCTCCGGGGTTTTCCATATATCCTTCGAAATCAGAGTGGAGGCTCCCAAGCCTCCATGGCTCTGGCATTCTGCCAGCCTCCATATCTAACACCACATGGATGCTGCCAAGGTTACTGGCGAGTATTTTCCAAAGCTGTGGATCCAGTCACACCTGGGGCCAATTTGGCCACAGCTGGAACAGACAAGCAGCTGGGGTGCTTGTGCTGGAAGCAGCTTCCCAAGGTAGCCCAGGGCAGTGAGCCCATTGAGGGTACCTTAAGCCTGTTCCCCAAGACCATTCTGTTTTCCTAGGTCTTTGGGCCTGAAATGGAAGGGTTGCTTCAAAGGCTTCTGCAATGCCTTCAGGGCCTTTCACACTTCTCTTGATAATCCCTTTCTTTTGTACTAATCTTCTTAGTACCACTGCATTTTTCTCTGGACAATGCTCTCTGCTTCTCTACCTCAAGGCCAGACTAAAAATTTTCTAAATCTTTATGCTCTGCTTCCCTTTTATATTCCGGCTTTATGTCATGCCTTTGCTGCCATAACTCAGCATAGGCTGTTGCAAGTAGCCATGCAGCTTCCTTAACATTTTGCTGCTTAGAAATTTCTTCTGCCAAATACTGTGGTTCACAGCTCTTAAGTTCCAACTTCCACAAAGTCCTATGGCATGGACACAATGCAGCCAAGTTCCTTGCCAGTTCATAGCAAGGGTGATCTTTACCTCGGTTTTCAATAAGTCCCCTCTCATTTACATCTGAGATCTCCTTAGTGTGGCCTTTATAGTCCATATTTCTATAAGCATTCTGCTCACTACCATTTATCCAGTCTCTAAAACATTCCAAACTTTCCCTGGTTTTCTCACCTTCTTTTAAGTCCTGCAAACCCCTCCATCCTTTGTCCAACACCCAGTTCCAAAGCTGCTTCCATATTTTCAAGTATTTGTTATAAGTAACACCTCACTTCTCTAGTAACAATTTAGTATATTTTGTTATAAGCAACAGAAATGGACTAAAACAATATATATTATATATATATATATATATAATTTTATTCATCCTCTGGAAGCAGTTGCACATATACCCCTTTTGTTATGTGTTGAAACTTTTAATAGATGCTTCCTCATTGATTTAACAAGCTTGAGGAGATAAATTTAACGAGTATTTTATTTTACTTTTTAAATTTTATTTTAGAATATACACGTGTTTATGAACAAAGGGAGAAGTAAGGTCATTTACCTGGCCTGCTGTGGAGAGACAGGTAAGATACAAAAACGACATTCTTGAGTTTATCAAGAGTTCCTGGTGGGTAACTACTGATGTGCCAAGATACTGTCTAAACCTTCAAGCTGAAAGCCATACCTTTAGTTTATAAATATTCATTTGGTTTTCTTGCTTCTAATTAAGTCTTTTAACCAGTGCAACTTGGGCTCAAGGCATGCCGAATGTAGGCATAATATCAATCACAAAATAGGTTTGACTTGGTGTACATCATCATTATCATCATCGTCATTATTATTATTATTAATATTTTGCAATGGTACTTTTGAGAAGAGATGACAGGATCTATCCAAAGCACAATGCTGAAAGAGGTAATGAGGTAAATTTTATTTCAGAGAAGTATTGACATAAGAAAGATGGAGAAGGTTTCCTGACAGCAGGTCACCTATTACATCAAGAAGTCCCCAGTGGGGAGTGAAGTTCCTAACCCAGGGTAAGATACTGAAGTATTAGGTATAACCTGTTTAAGAAATCTGCAAAGAGCCTTAGTCAATTAGTCTTCCGGGGGAAGAATATAGCAAATGCAAAGCAGGGTATCAGGAAGTAAACCACGTAGGCTGAGACTGGGTTCAGAGCCCCAGCTCTTGATGGACTGAGACTGGGATGTAGGGCATTCTACAGTCTGAAAACCTTCTCTTGTACAAGAATTCAACATTCTTCTTTTTGTTCAAGTTTATGTGTAATTAATTAAATCTAGAATCGATCTGTGTTTTAAAAACCTACTCTAATTTTATTCCTCGCTACTCTTTTAAAAAGAATAACTGAGTGTAATGAAACCCAAAGATATATATGTTAATTTGTATATTTTTCTTAAGAAAATTTTACAGTTTTTCCTAAAAAACAAAAAAAAGAGAAGAAATGAAGAGTTTGGGAAGACAGTCACTGAGCATACTACTAAGCAAAATTCAGTGTCAGTTTTGTCATCAGTGTTTATCCAATTGATTTGTCCTATTGTTGTTTCTATTTAGCCTGTTCAAGTGGTTGAATATTTTAGAACGAAAGATGAAAATATTCTTAGCTATCTCACAGAATCTTTTGCAATAGAAAATAGAGATTTTTTTTTTTCAGAATGCCTTTTTAATTAGATTTGCAAAGATTGGCAGTGCAGAGCACATTTGAAAATCAGCTTGTGTGTGTGTTATACATATAACATATGTTATGTCTTATATACATAACACACACAAAGATACATAGTTGAAGAGCTAATATAAATATTATCTCTACCAATTCTTTACATTTTATTTTTATAGCTCGATGGAGGAAAAAAAATATTTCTTAGTCCCAGTAAATGATAGATAACAGTAAATGCTACCAAATTTCTTATCTTTCCAAAATGAAGTTGAGCATGCATCTGCCTGTCTGCTTAACTGCCTGTCTACTTGATGTACTTTTTCTCCACCTCAATCCGAAAAGACTTTGAAGTGACTCTGGCACCTTTAAAAATATTCTAGGAAGGGCCGACCTCGTGGCACACTTGGGAGAGTGCGGCGCTGGGAGCGCGGCAGTGCTCCCGCCGCGGGTTCGGATCCTATATAAGGATGGCCGGTGCGCTCACTGGCTGAGGGCCGGTCACAAAAAGACAAAAAGAAAAAAAAAAAATTCTAGGCATTTTCTTCCTTGCAAGAAATGCAGAACACAGAACTTAAACGAGTGGTTTAAATAAATGTCAGTGGCAGTAATGGAAAGTATCTCTATTCTAAGGGGATGAGAAAGTTCCAGCAGCAATAAACAATAGACTGAAATCATCGACATGAATAGTAGCAACATTATCATTTTCATTAAGAGATTCTGAAAGACCTTGCAGTATTCTAAACCCTTAGTCACATAATGTACATTTAAAATTCAGTTACATAGTCTAAAAAAATGAAATAAAGCATCCAGATGCCAGGAGTCCATAACAAACTTCTGTGGTTTTCGGTCAGAACTGTGAGTGCCAGCAACCTCAGGATGGATAGCTTTTACATAATAGAACTGTGCTGGACAAAAGTTGAGCGTATCATTACTACATGGCAATGAGGAGAAGAGGGCATTTGAACTTGTCTTAATTAATATGCTAGCCAAACTCATGACTTTACTGAAAGCTTAGGCAAGCTTAGCTCAAATTTACTTTACAGAAAATTTCTTCCCAAAGACAGTGTCTTAGGGAGAGGTTAGAATCTTCAGAGTAATGGTACTTTTTTTTTTTTTTTTCTTGGAGGGGTACTTATAATAGACCCATTTACTGAGAGAATTTGTCCCCTAAGAAAGGTATTCAGAAGCCTTTATTTCTGTCCTTCTCTTAAATGCTATCAGATTGAACAGTGGCATTTTACCAGCCTGCAATGATGAGACAGCGTGTACTAAATACTATGTGTGCTGTACTAAATATTATGATAAATGTATTCCCAAACTATAAATCAAGACATGTATCTTGACAAGTTCAAGGATACTTATGAGCCAACAAGGCAGATTCTTTGGTGTTGGGATTAATATAGTAGATTTGGGGCTGCATGATTGCTATATTTATTATGTGATGTAATACATGTTACATATCTTAGTAAATGGCACTTTCACCCAGCTCAGAAATCCTAGCTGTGTTTTTAACTTGTTTTTCTCCTCCCTTCCCCTCCCCTCCGTTTCCTCCCCTTCCCTCCTCTCCTCTCTTCCCCTCTTCTCTTTTCTCTTTCTCACCCCTAAAATCCAATCAATCACCAACTCTTATAGATTGTGCATCTTGAATATCTCTACCTTCCATGTACTCCATAGCACCTTATCATCAGCAAGTTGGTCACCCTGTACTTTTGTAAATTATTATAAAACTATTTCCTACTTATACTAGTCCCTTTTGCAATACTTCATATTATTAAAATTGTTCATTTCTTTGCCTCTCCCTCTAAACTGTAAACTTGTTCAGGACCATATCAAACTAGGTTAATTCTAAAAAAACTAGATTGTATTTGTTCTCCATGCCCATTACTGAAACTGATGCATAACAGAAATTTGGGATATAAAAGAAGGAAAATGGGTTGTATCTTGACCTAATTTTCAGTGAAAATACATATTTAGGTCTGTATATGCCATTTAAATCAGGGACTAGGTTAACATAACATAGCCACAAGATTCTTGGCCCTTCAATTCTCCCCTCTGAGTATTCTAAGACAATGAATAGAAAGACAACAAAACATAAAACAAAATGAAAACATTAATTTAATTGTAAGCTTTTGAGAGAAGGAGGAGGAAAGCCCTAAATTCGGACATTTATTTATTGCATTTTGAGTCTTGAATGATGAGCAAGGGTGAAAAAATCAAAGTCAGAGAAGAACATTCCAAGCTGGAGAGCTTTAAGGGAACAGGGCCTGTGTGAGGTACCGAGATACTGAAAACCCTGGACCATGGGACGCACAGAGGAGAGGATGGAAAGGCATTGGAACAACATTGGAGCTGATCTATGACTGTCACCCAAGTGTTTTCTTTCTGAATAAACTAGAGCACTTATGAGTACAGATTATAGGTGATTTGAAAACCTAATCTCTGCTTATTTTCATCATCCTAAAACTGTGATTTTGAAAGTGTGGCTTTATTGGAAAGAGAATCTGATGTGAACTGTCATGAAATTAAACATTTCTCTCTATGACTAAATGTAAATTCCATACAAGTTCTTGGATTCTTTTCTGTTTTATCCTATATTTTCATGCCTCCTGCGATGCTCAGAGGATGATGATAGTTATAGTGGCTATCTCAAATTGTTTGGGGACTTTTTAAGATGTTATTCAGCATGATTTAGCTAATTGACATTTTTCTTCAAGTAGTCTCTAAATTATGATGAAATAGAAAAAACACCATTTTTATTCTCTAATATTGGAAGGATTATATACCTCAGAAAGTGATAATGTATCTAACATCTGAGTATTTTATTTCTTATCTGTTACCAAAAACAAATAAACCAAAAAAAGTGCTTCTCTTACTAGGTGAGTTTATAAGAATGGATTAGTAAGTAAAATCCAAATTGCTCAGTACTGTTACTTCTTATTTTCAATTCCATTAGATTAACATGGCAAGAAACCATTTTGAATTGCCTCATGTTCACAAATAAGCTTTATTCTTTGAACGTGCAGAAATAAATCGCTTATAGTTGAGATCTAGTAAGAAAACTGGATCAGTCGATATAGAACAGACGTATGAAATTAAGCCAATACTATTATATGATTGTGAATATTTTACTGCAGGCAAACTAAGCTTTGCATTTTCATTCCTCTCTCTTAGTGGTTGCTTCTATTTCATGAGAGTAGTCAGTTGAGTTTTCTTGTTCCTCAAAGCAAGTCTGTCTTAGAGATGAACTACTGAAAACTAAGCCAATTATAATTGCCACATACACCAAACACTGAACTGCTTGTCTTCCTCAATAAGGACTGGGTAACTCAAAAGTTTTACGAAGTTCTCTTTCCCTTGACTTTTTATCAGTTCATTTGAAGAAGCCTCTGTCATCCAAGATAACTTGTCAGAAGCAGAGGGAACAACATATACCACTTTGAAGGTTAATGGAGCAAATACCAAGCCTTGTAGCCAAGAGCAGTCTGGCCCCCACCAAAGCTATACCAAAACTCTGAGAAAAAGGTCCAACATCCACATCAAGGACTGAGGCTTCCAGCAATATTTGGAGACACAGCGATTGTGTATCATTATTCAGATTGGTGATATAACCTCAAAGGCCAATTGTATAACTCACTTTCGGAAAGAAAAAGAAAGACGAATCACAAGAGAGCTAAATTACTCAGAGTAAGACTTATTATCCTGTTCTTTGGATAGAATCACCAGAACCTCCATTAGAAAATATTATAACTTGGTCTCCATAATAGAGCAGCTTGAGCACCTCCACTTATATGTCATTTCATACATTGTTTTGAAGTCTCATAACAATTAACACCTTTTGAAAAATATGTTTTTTCTAGCTTCTCATTTCATACAGCATTGAGCCTCATGTAATTTCCCATTGCTAGGGTTTTCCCAAGTAAAGCAAACAGTAGAATTACAGATGCCTTCTCCTCTGAGGCTTCCAGTAAAGATAGAGCTGGTTATGTAAATAAAGCACTTATCCTTTAGACTTCCTCAGGATCTATTCAGTATAACTGTGAGGGCATGAAAAAGAATAATAGCCAGGCTTTCTCTTTGGATGATATATTAAGAATCTGTTATATGCTAATGCTTTAAATCTGCAAAGCATGTTACTTTAAAGGTAGGCATCATCAATGTTTTATAGTTTTCAGTAGACAGATCTTAAACCTTTTTGGTTATCCTTAATGGTTTTTTGGTTTTGTTTGTGTTTTTTCAGATGCTATTTTAAAAAGTATTGTTGTCTTTTTTTTTCGCAAAATTTGTTAGTGTATAGAAATGCAACTAATTTTTTTGTGTTAATTTTGTATCCTGAAACTTTACCATTAATTACTTCTAACAATTTTTCTGGTGGAGTCTTTAGAGTATTCTATATGTAATATCATGTTACCTGCAGACAGAGACAGTTTTACTTCTTCCTTTCCAAGATATCTGCACTCCCATGTTTATTGCAGCATTATTTACAATAGCCAAGGTATGGAATCAATCTGTGTGTCCATCAACAGATAAATGGATAAAGAAAATGTGACATATATATATATAATTTCACATTTATATGTATTTATATGTATGTGCATATATATTTGTATGTATGCGCGCACACACACACAATGGAATATTATTCAGGCTTAAAAAAGAAGGAAATCCTGTTATGTGTAAGTGGATAAACCTGGATTACATCATTCTAAGTGAAAAAAGCCAGGTATAGAAAGACAAATACTGTATAATCTCACTTACATGTGGAATCTACACACATACACAATGGAATATCATTCAGACCTAAAAAGAAGTAAATCCTGTCATGTGCAAGTGGATAAAACTTGAGGACATCATGCTAAGTGAAATAAGCCAGGTATAGAAAGACAAATACTGCATAATCTCACTTATATGTGGAATCTAAAAAATTTGAACTGATAGAAATGGAGAGCAGAATGGTAGTTGTCAGAGAGTTGGGGGTAGGAGAGAAGGGGAGATGTTTGTGAAAGGGCAAAAAGTTTCAGTCATGCAGAATAAATAGGTTCTGGGGATCTAATGTAAAGAATGGTGACTGCAGTTAATGATAGTGTGTGGTATATTTGTAATAAGTGAGTAGATTTAAAGTGTTCTTACTGAAATAGAAAAAAATAACTATATCAGGATGGATTTGTTAATTAGTTTGATTCTGGGAATCATTTTACAATGTATAAGTATATAAAAACAAAATGTTGTACGCCTTAAAATATATGCAATTTTTATTTGTTAATTATATCTCAATAAAACTGGAGTGGGGGGACGTAGGTACCCGCTAAACTTGGTGTCTACAGGGCCTGACTTAGGTAGTTCATGTTGGAACTAAACGGAGGGGGTTGAACCTTCTCTTAATTACTCTATCCTTGAGGAATAGAGTTGTTGACCTTCTTTAAGCTTTTCATTTGAAGTTTTAGGGCCCAATCTTTCACCAGTGTTCTCAGTCCTGAAATTAAAAACAAAGACTTTAATATGACCACCTATGTAGAGAACTTGTTGCAAAGAATCCCAGGTTTGCAATGTATTATATTTAAAGTCTTTAAAGCTTTTGACCATTAATGGTAGAAAAGATTAAGAAGTAAGACTGCATCACAATATTTATTTTTACAGATGGTCCAAATGCTACCAAGCATGTTTTTATATCTGTATATCCCCCTGGAATTTTCAGATGTTAATGCATCAAGCCCTAAAGTAGACTTGGCTGAAAGACCAAGAAGTAACACTTCAGGTGATGTTTCTGAGCCAAATATTTCTTCAGTTAGAGGCATTAAAATACTTTGCATTCACTTTAAAATATATATATTAGGTTAGAATAACTATATCCATTAGCTCACTAGAAATCAGTCACGTGCATTAGAGAACTGATTCAACTCATTCTTTTACTGTGAACTTGAGAATCATATTTTTGGCATCCACGATGAAATATAATGTGCTCATGTAAGCTATAGCTAATCCCTTTGAAATCATTTAGAGCAAAGAGTTAGACTTGGTATAACAAAGGGATAAATAATAATCTGTATGTAACTCTGGAGTCCTTTCATGAAAAAGACCAGTCAATACTGAGATATGTCTTAGAAGGGGGAAGGTGTAGAATAGGAATTTTTCTTCAGCTGTTAAATTAGAATTTTACCTTTTTTCTGTGTTCTTTAGAGCTAGTCTAAATGTAGCTACTAACTTGCCTCATGACCTTGAACAAATAATTCAACCTGTGGACCTCAGTCTCCTCCTCTGTTAAAAGGGAAGTCAAGATTAGATGGTATGATTTTTGAGCTAAAAAATTCCATGTTCTAAAAGAAAAAGTATGAATGGACTTATCATTATTCCCTGGGCCCAAATGATGTTTTCTGCCTTAGATTGTGTTAATACTTAAAATGTTTTAATATCATAAAGAGAAGATTTGAATAGACTTTAAAACTTTAATTCCAAAGGTTTTGGAAGCTGCTGGGAGATATTTTCAAAAAGGATGGTCAACAAGGGATCATGCAGTAGCTGCATAGCCTACACAAAGGGCAGCCAAGTTATATACTTGAAAATATTCAATATACACAAGAAAGAAAACAAATCTTGACAGAGTGGAATTCAGACATGGGAGGGATTATTTCCAATGGAAAGAAACAGGGAATTTTCCATGGAGAACACAGAGTCACAGCCTTCGAGAACATTAAATCATTCAAAGAATAAGGCACTGAGTTAGGCTCTGAGAATAAGAAAAATTCACATAAGACACAGAAGTTTCCTTTCCAGAGTTCAGAGTCTCATAGGAGAAATGAAGTTGACAGACATTTAAAACTATTAGAAACTCTATGAGGTGAAATTTATAAAAAAGCTATTATCATGCCAGGGACCTGGTATTCATTCAACAAATATTATATTTTATACTATTATTGTTATTTTATTGAGGTGAGCATAAGATACTATAACAGGTGTGGAATGGACAACCAATACAGGTTGGGTTGATCAAAGAGGGCTTCCTAGAGCAGGTGACATTTGAAATAATTTTGAATGACAAGTAGAAGTTGATTTGATGAAACCTGGGTGGCAGGGACAAGGACAGGCATTCCAGTCGATTGTGCAGTTTGAGCAAATGCAGTGTGATAAAATTGGATATATCGTGCTAAGGGGCCTACGGGAAGCTTGGGAATGATTAGATATTGTGAGGTAAGACATGGCAAGAGGTGACACTATCAATCTATACTAGGGCTAGACCTGAAGTCCGTTTTCTGTCATTCTTAGTGGTTTGGGGTTTGACTTGAAAAGGAGAGAATCGCTGAAAGATTGTAAACAGGAGAAATATTAACTCTATAGTATGAAAAATGGATACAATTGGGAAAAACTTGTAAGCAAGAGATCAGTAAGAAAATTGTGGTAATAGTCCAATTGACAAATTGAGGAGTAGTTAACTAAGTCCTTCTTGAACTAAGCAGCACTTCTCTAATAGTGAAGGTGGAGGGGAGGAAGGAGATATGAGAGATCTTTAGAGGTGAAAGATCAGAACTTGATGCCTAGCGGCGTGAAAAAAAAGGGAAAAGTTGAGGATGACATCTGAGCTATTGGCTTAGACACTTTATATTCCACGTTGAGTGTGTTGTCTTTGGGGATATCTTGGACAGCATAGATTACCTAAACATGGTAGTGATAGGCGTTTTTGTTTCATTTTGTTTTGCATTTTGTTTTTCTGTCTTATTGAACTTTTTTTCCCTGTCAGGACAAATACGTCTGTGTCTCATGTTTCAGAAATTATGCAGGTGAATCTATGCACTTTTGACTTTTTCACCTTCTGATAGGTGCATTTTTTTAAACCTGAGAGACTATGGAGAGAAGAGTGTTCCTTCCCCAACATCCCCCAGCCCCAGAGCCATCCTATACCGACCCTGCATTACAAGAGCACCTTTTATGTAAGGAGATGACTGATAAGTAGCTGCATATAGGGGTGTTAGTCTCAAGAAAAATCTTCAGGCCGAAGCTAAAGACTTGGTGGCATGATCACATAGGACATAATTAGTCAGGGAATAGATTCAATTACACAGAGGAAATGTAGTGTAAGAAGAGAATCAGACAAAGGACAGAAACCTGAGAGAGTACCAGTATTTAAATGGTCATAAGACTGAGCAGGAAGACTTTCTTTAGTTTTATTGCTTGAACTCTCAGGACTTCTTAAAGTATTTAGGGAATATAACACGTGGGACCTAGTAAGTCATGGTGTTCATGTCCACCACAGTCGTCAACACCATTGGCAAATGGCAAGCATGTCTTAAAGGATAGGTTCATAGGCCCCTTCAGATTATGCAGCTTTTTGAAATGTCATGAATGCTAAGCACTGACACATTTTTTAAAAAAGCAAATCAGAGAAACATTTTAAGAAATATATGTTCCATCCTAATTCACATCTGGGTCGCTGACTCATGCCAAGCCCTACTGAATGGACAGAAATTGGTGGAGGTGGAGATGATGAGGTGTAGTGCTGCAGCCATTTACAATTTCCTTCCCCAGATCCGTTCTGCAAGTAGAAGTGAGGAGCTGGAGAGTTTCTAATGATGGAGAGCCCTCAATGGACTCATCTGTCTGTGCAGATGAGGGTGAGAAGCTAAGACACGAGAAAGGGGTTGACAAGTTCTTTGCAATTCAAGTACCACTCCGATTCCCTGATTGTTACAAGAAGTGTATTTGCCTCCTGAAATAAACTCTAAATTCCACAAATTAATGCATGTGTTGAAAGCACCCAATGAATCTGACATGTAGTAAGTACTCAATAAACAGTTCCTCTTTCTATCCCATTAAAAACTATTTTTTCCCCTACTTCCCCTTGCACCAAGCAGAAACTGTTAAGAGTTCGATAAATACCTATTAAGACAGTGCTTGCTAGGGAAAAAAAATCAAGACCATTTTTCATATTAGTGAAAGAATTGATGTTTTTTGGTTTGTAGTTTGCTAGTGCTGGTCCTTTTTTAGTACTTACTTAAGGAACTCCCTTTCTTGGAGGCACTGAATCATAAGAGTGATGTGAGCGTTCTGGATTTAATACTGGCTTAGGCCCCTGGGACTGTGCCTTATGAAGACAAATAGTAGACATAATAATAAAATTAAAATATTTCTGCTGTTCCAAATTTAGAAAATGACTGTCTTCTTTCTGTAAATGATACTGGCTTGTAAACTGTTCAGTCTTTTTAGCTATGTAAATGATACAGTTTAAAGGATTTTTTAATTAAAACAATCGGAGGATTCAAATACAGACTGCATCTTCCAATTTTCACAGTGCTTTTCTCAAAATCCCATGTAACTCAATGCATTGTTTTAAAGTAACTGCATTAGAGGCGTGTTACCTCTATCTGGCGTGTCCTGCCACATGTACTGGCATTCATTATTCCTTGGTAACTGCCATGTGTCTATGGACAGACTACCAGGGAAATTGAAAACATTTGGAGAACTTGCCTTTATTTCATTATTGTTTCAAAGAGATTTAATGTCATAAAGCTATGTTATTATTTTAAATGACTATAAGCAATTTCTAAAATAAAGAAATATCTAAGAGTTAAAGAGCTACACAGAAGTGGTCCTTCTAAACCAAACTCTCAACTCTGCCTATTAGGGCTCCGAGTCAGAGTGCATATGCAGGCGGGTGGCAAAGATAATAAATGGGAATTATCTTGAATACTGAATGCTATTCTGACTATTGTTAAAGTAAAAACTCTGATAATTTTTCTATTCTCATGTCCACAGAAATTGATAGAGGCAGAGTAATAGCTTGTTTAATATGGTGTGTGCGTGTGTGTGTGTGTGTGTGTGTGTGTGTGTGTGTATAAAAAGGAATATTTAGGGATTATTGTGTAAGGAATGTGCAATCAAAAAGTCTTGGTATTGATAAAAATTATTAATTGGATGATAGATTTTAGAAAAATTTCTGTACCAATAACGAAAATATGTACTAATACTGAATTTTATAGAGAAAATATAAAAATAAGAATATTAGTTGATGAAAACACAATAGTGCAAAACACATGCTTTTAAATAAGTATTAACCTTGGGGAGGATTGAAAAGAGTAAACTACACATGAATTACCTGCCAGTTAACAGTATGAATCTGACGTTGACTACTAATCCCTTCTCACTAGCACAATGACTGCCCCATGGTGAAGGACGATGGGCTTGTATCTAGCTTGATCTTGGCCGACTTACCCTTTCATTGTTCTGATCATGCCTCATCTTCTTTGTACATTTTAGATCCACTTCTCACTCTTGTTCATTCCAGTTCACTTTTGACTATTTATTTAAATTTATCAAAGCTGATATATTAATTGCATAAAATAGTGGCTCCCCAGGAATATGCTGGACTTCCTACATCAGAATTTCAAGTGATAACTTAAAATAAAAACAGAATAGGGAGCCCCACACACACATGATCAGATTCAGCAGGTCCAGAAACAGGTACTGGAAATCAGCATTTTAAAACAGCCTCCCTCGTGAGTTTGATGGGCAGACATGCACAACGAACATGGGACAGTTTTGTGTGTGTGTGTGTGTGTGTGTGTGTGTGTGTGTGTGAGAGAGAGAGAGAGAGAGAGAGAGAGAGAGAGAGAGAGAGAGAGAGAGCAAGTTCAGGCTTAAACACAGAGAGAATCATTTCCTAAAATAGAATCAAGTACCTATGTTTCTAGTATACTTAGTAGCTCTGTTCATGCTTGGAATTGTACAACTCTCTTCCAATGTGCCAATAAATGACCTCAAAGATTCCAGTGGCAGGTTTTTCAGACCTCCTGGTTTGAGACAGAAAAGAATAAATTTCAGGTTGATTGTTTTCTAAAGGCTTCCCTCATTCTCCTCTAATTTTTTCTTCTGCTCAATGAACATGCTTACATGCTGCCCCCACCACACACACACACACCTGCATGCACATGCACACTGCAGTGATGAGGATTAGTCTATTCCATTGCAACAAGGAGGGTTGCTGTTAGGTTTCCAAAATATAATCTACAAATTACGACTTCACATGTATAATAAGCATAAACTAAACAAAGACTAAAAAAAGTAATTTTTATTCACAGAGATATGACTATGTCAATATCTAAAAACAAAATAAAATATAATAAATAACAAATAAAGAGCAAGTAAATAACTTTATTTTAATTTCAAATATCTGAGTGTCTTAGAATGAATTGTTTGGATGTAGGTAACACAAACACACTTGATTAGCTTAAGGAGAAGAAAAAAAAAGGAATTTCTTGAAAACATCCAGGAGTATCTCATCACAGAAGAGTGCAGGAAATGCATTCAAGTTGTACAAGGGGTCATGCAAGAACCTGAAAAGTTGTTAGGGTGAAAGTCAGATTCTTTCTTTCGCCATCTTTTTTTCACTCTGGGACCACGTGGTTTTTCATCCTAATCTCTACACATCCGCAGCAGTCTTCCATTTCTCTATACACGTGGTAGACACCAACTATCTCCTAAACTCAAGCATGGAGATAGACTAGAATTGCTGTGCTCAAATCCTAAATACCTCAGATAAACAACTAGTTCTTACCACTTTGAATCCATTAATCTAGGCCAGAGAAGTGTGGCCCAAAAGTGCATTCAGCCAAGCTGCATGAGTATATTCTCTGAGAAGAGGAAACCATCAGTGCTTTTGTAGGAGGGAGATATGGACAAGGAATGGAATAAATGAAAGAGGGAGTCACAGGCATCATTTGAATATTATGAGCAATATTTTGCATCCAACATTTATTCCTAGTTCAAAGCTCCCAGTTCTTTGGTACTAAAATAAGCAGGAAGTTTAATCACTTGTTTGGTAAATTAAACTTAAAACATGATACGTATGTAGCTAGGTATGGAAAGATATTAACATTGTCAACTAGCTATCGTTAGAAACATAAATGCAACAATCAAAATTATGTGCTACTTTTAGCTGATATTTCAGCCCAAGATTTCAAGGCAGATATTGATATTTTCAAAGTCCTTCTATTAAGACCAATATCACATGGATATTTGAGCAGAAACGTATATATGTGAATATAGTCCGAGCTGCTGTGTACTAAGAAGGGCTATTTATTGTGATGTGAGATAATGTTTTATTATAGAATAAAAAATAATTAACATTGTTAATGTTAATTTTTTTTACTTTGGTTTTCATTTGCATTTTTCCAAAAAAGCAGTAATAAATTAGTGTTATTAGTGCTCACAAACTAGTATCTCAGCTGGTGAATCTACACATTTTATTCGTTTAGATTTATCTCCCTTCTCTTTTCATGTAAAAAATTTTGTACCTTTGACTAGTAGTTATTTCAGTGAAGGAAAAAGGATTTCATTTCTGCACATTTTCTAGTTTCCCTTAGTAGTTGACCATTCCTGAGCAGCCAATCAGAGCTTCCATTTATTCAAAATGGAAGTTTTCAAAATTCAAAAATTCAATTCAAAATTGACAGTGATTAATAGGTGCCTTGGAGATCGACTTACTGATTATCTCCATCAGATGACAGAGAAGCTTGTTGTAAATTATAGATTTTGTTGTAGCAGGTAGTATTTTTTTTATTTTTACTTTTTACTTTTTTTTTTTATAACAGGGTAATTTAATAATACCATTAAGGGGATTTGGCAAACATACTATTTGATCCATGTAGCCTGCCATGTTGGGCAATTTCTTTTCCAAAGGGAATATTCTAGCTAAATTTCCTCTTTTTTTCTTTTTTTTAAATTTTACTTATATTTTTGTGGGGTGCATTGTGTTGTTTCAGTACATGTGTATACTGCACAATGATTCGCTAAGAGTAGATAGCATGTTTTAGTATTTCTTAATTTCAATGTATAAATTGCATATAAGCGCTTAGGGGAAGGGCTGGGTTTGGTTATTAATCATTTTGATTAAACTATAAAAATATGACCAAGCCAGATATTTTCAATGTTTTTTTCTCATTTCAAATACATTGCTTTCTTAATATTTAAGGGAAAATATTATCTTGTTAACATTATTTTTATATATATACTAGCGATTATAAAACACTAAAAATATGTTTATAGCTAGAAGAATATCTATACTTGGAAAATCTGGGATAAGTAAGATGTTTCTGTATGACACAAAGCATTCTCAGTGCACACAATGCCCTCATTAATTTTCCAGAATGAAAACTTGAATACAGCAAGTCTAAGTCTAAGCAGGCAAAATAACCTGGAGAAGTGAACAATTAGTAGGAGTTTAATGAACAAGATTTAGATAATTCAGGTTGAAAATTACTCAATCTGCAGTATCTAGACAACTGCTCTTATTCTTTCTTAACTTCATAGTATTACAGCAAAGAGCACAATAAAGTGCTCAATAAAGAAAGTATCTATATGCATCTACCTGTGTGTTTAGAGACGCTGAGAAATAAGCCTTATGTTCCCTAGGATGTGTTGTCATTCTTTGGTCAAACTTCTTATGTGTTCTGGGGTTTGTCAATAGATCATCCTTGATTTTTAAAAAAGAGAGAGAAAATAACAATAATTATGACTTAGAAAAATAACAGTCAGCACAAGTGGCCATAGTAATGCAATCTGTCAAGTTAGAAAAAGCTTGGTCCACAATCATCATGCTATAAACTAGCCTTTGCTTGATATCTTTAAAATATATGAAATGTACAATACTCCTTCTCAATAGTTGCCATTTAATTAAATAAAATTGTGTTTTAGGAAAAGTACATTTTATGTATACAGAGAAGAAAAAGGGTGTCATACATTTTTTAAAGATAGGCTACCACCCAAAAGATAAGTTATCACTAATATATATGTGTATAAATATAAATATATACATATGTACACATATATATTTATATTTATTCAATGCTGCTCAATATCACCCTCAACAGATCATGCTATTTGGTCTGATTCAGTTTAAATACTATTGTTTTGAAAGTGGAAAGGCTGAATTTTTTCTTCAGGAGTAAGAATCCCTTAAATCTACTGTTGAAAGAAAAGGGTAACATGCTAACAGAAAGTCCCAAAGTTAATACTGATTTCCTGACAATTCATTATGTATTTCCAGTCTTGTGCATCTTCTGCTATGCTTCTTCTGTCTCCCTTTCTGGGCCAAGGGAGGAACTGCTTTCTGTCTGTTTTAGGAGTTTGATTTCAGTACGTTTTGTTAGACTAGGTAGGTCAGCAGGTGTGCACTAACACATTACCCAGGTGGCCACTTAAAGCAGTATGATTGATCATGGAGAAAATAAGCAACCTTTCCCAGCACATAGGGCTGTCTCGCTGCTCGGGCAGGTGAATGTGATTAGTAACCGACTTTGGGTAGAGATACCCCTGTATTCCCAACAGATATTCCCTTAATTGAAACCTTGTTGTGACGCTGTTGATTCTGAGAGGTCCCAAATTCCCTTTAGTGTCTCTTGCTCATTAAAAATATACCTCCTATCCTCAAAAAGAGAAGCTTACTTAACAGTTACACACATGTGGTGAGAGAGTGGGCATGCACACGCACACACACATAAAATCAACCTTTAAAGTAAAAATGCCAATATTTATCTGCCTTCCCATCATATGATCTTTAGCAATGAAACTTGAGGTTTGAATTATGCCATTTTCACAAACATACCATTTAAATATGTTCTGGAATAAAGCAGTACAATACATTTATAGGTGCATCCTTCTGAATTGTATGGACTGCTAAGATTATTTGTTATTTATGTCCTGTTATATTCAGAAAAATTAGAGTATATTACAAAAGTACATAGAGTACAACAAGATTATTTTTCAGATTGACAAAGAAAATTGGGGCAACAAGAAAATAAAGGTAAGAAAAATAGAAAGATATTAGGGGTGAGATATGTGCACAAAACCATGCGCTGAGATTCCTGTTTCTGGTTGTTCCAAGAGGATGACAGCTTAGCCCTGTGGTTCTTTGCCTGAAAGCAAAGAGGAAAATAGAATCAGTACCATGATTCCTATTGCATATACAATAAAAACAAGTCTATTCCTTGTGAAGAGAAGATAGACGCATTTATCCCATGAGTTCTCATAAAGAGAACACAATAATATGCATAATTTGCCTGAACCTTGTGATTTATGTGTACTGTTTGCTTTGTATATTTGATACCAAAGGAGGTTTTAGAAGAAATGTTTAATCATGTGGTACAAGAATTGATTTATGTAAATATTTATTATAATTCATTATATTTAATAGATTGTATTTTATAGCCCATTGTTTCCAATAAAGAAAAAGTAAAGTCATGAGCTGTGAATGGTTTTCCAGAGGGAGTGGTGTCAGGCATTCAAGGATATATTCATTCAACCCATATTTATTGAGCAATCTATGAGGTACCTTGCTATTTTCTGAATATATTAGGCAGTTGGTTTCACTGGGTTTAGTAAAGGGGGATAATTCTGGAACTATTTCACTGAGGATCTTGTAATCTACAACCCTATCTCTCTGCTCTCTTTTGTAGTCAGACTTTCCTAAAAGCTTTCTCTGCACTCTACCTCCAGTTCAACATTACTCTTCTACCTGCTGCATTTTCTAGGAAGCAGCACACCCCACCTAAGTGGCCTTATTCACCCGACTCTCACCTTAGGCTCCATTACACAACATACTGCACGGTGTGCCCACTACATTTCTGACTGTGATTCTCAGACTTTTTTGTTAGGTCATCTTTCTGATGCAATTATTAAATGTCATAATTCCCCAAGGATTGATTTGGGGATTTCTTCTTTTTCTTTCTACTCTATATTGACCTGCTTCTCCCTCTGTATCCGTGCTGATGGCTTCCATTAACATCTGCATGCTGTTGATTCCCACATTAGTCTTTCTAAACCAAACTTTTCTTCTGAATCCCAGACTATACTATATATCCATTGATGTATCCAGTTAGATGTCACTAAGTCACCTCAAACTCAGGAAGTCCAGGAAAAAATTTCTGGGCTTTGATCTAAAACTTGGTGGTCTTCTAGCATTCCCAAACTGAGTGAATACAACCACCAGCCATCAGATTCTCCAAACCAGAAACACAGGGATCTTTCCAAACACCTTCTTCTCCCTCATCCCTGTATCCAGTGTGATGATTAATTATAAGTGTCAACTTGACTGGGCCATGAGATGCCCAGATATTTGGCCAAACATTATTCTGGGTGTGTCAGGGAAAGTGTTTCGGATAACCCTACCATTTGAGTTCGTAGGCTGAGTAACACAGATTGTCCTCTCTAATGTGGGTGAGCCTCATCCAATTACTTGAAGGCCTGAATAGAACAAAAAAGCTGGCCCTCCCTCAACTAAGAGGGAATTTCCTCCTATTTGACTTCCTTCAGCTGGGGCATCAGTTTTTTCCTGCCTTTGAACTCATACTGAAACATCAGCTCTTCCTTGGTCTCAAGCCTCCCAGTATTCAGACTGGAACTCCACCATTGGCTCTCTTGGGTCTCCAGCTTGCCAACTGCAGATCTTGCAACTTGTCAGCATTCATAAAAATGTGAGCCAATTCCTTATTAAATATGCAAGGGTACTCCAAAAAATTCATGGAAAGATTCATAATATTTCTTCATTTGGGACACAAGAGAAGGGAAGGAAAAAGATGAAGAATTGGACAGGGGAAGTATGCATTAATGAGAATCTCATTCTTGCAATATACACTTAAATTTGGGGCAGAAGCTTACCAATGTAGAGCAATTAAATGGAAGGCACTCATTATAACACTTATTCATTCAAATTAAGGAAAAATATGAGCTATGCCAGATGTATGCAGACTCAGAATAGAACCTCACATGCGTAAAAAATATACTTTGCTTGATTTTTGAGGCTTGATATAAATAAATTGATGTTGCAAAATGCTTTATTTTTTTTATGTAGTTTTTTACCTTTGATGTATTTGCGAACATCCACCAGAGGGTTGCCTTTAGCAATATGTTGCACAAGGTTGGATTCTAATAGCAATGACTCCAAAGAAAAGGAATACTCACATTTTATCTTACAAATATTTATGCAATACATGCTATTTTTCTTTTTATTTATTTGCCGATTACTTGCAACCATGTATCTGATGAAGTTATACTACCTGTGCTGTATAATGATCAAATCATGTTCATAAAGTTTTTTTTGTTTGTTTTCTTGTTTGTTTTAAAGAAAATTCTGTAGTATTTATTGTGAAGATGAGAAAAGTGGATTACAAAGATGATGTTACTGAGCTTCTCAAAAAGCTGGCAGGGTGTAAGACCATAGAGACCTTTAAGCATAAGAACAAAACAGACTGTTCAAAATAGATTGTTTAATAGGCAACATCATCATCATTATAATTAACATTTGTGTAGGTTTTCATGCCTTACAAGGCACTTTCATATCTCATTTGAGCTATACAACAATGACTTCAAATAGGGACATAGGTATTACATCTCTATTTTTATCAATTGGGAAACTTTAACCATGATAGCTTGACTAGGGTTCTACAGAAATTCATCAGCCCAAGAGTTAAACACAGATAATTTAACTCCACATTTAATTTTCATTTTATTATTTAAATGATGAATATAATTCATAAGAAATTATACATTTCTGGAATTAATCCATTCTTCTGATTTTTAGTCAAACCTTTTCTTTAATTTTCTATAGCTTTCTTGGGGGTATAATTCACACACCACACAATCCAACCATTATAAGTGTACAGTTCCATGTTTTTTTGTATCTATTACCACCATCAAGTTTTAGAACCTTCCCATCACCCTATAAGTTCTTGTTTTCAGTCAGTTGCCATTCTCACCCTCATCCCAGCCAACCACAGATCTGATTTCTGTGTCTATAGGTTTGCCTTTTTCTGGAAAGTTTATGTACAGTAAATTGAATTATACAATATGCGGTCTGCATCTGGCTTCTTTCACTTCTCAGGTTTCTCAGGTTCGTTCATGTTTTAGGGTGTATCAAGAGTTTGTTCCTCTTTATTGCTGGATAGTATTCCATTCCATGAATATACCACATATCGTTTCCCTTCTCACCAGTTGATGGACATTTGGATTGTCTCCAGTTTGGTCTATTAGAGTAATGCAGCTATGAACATGTGCATACACAGTTTTTTATATGGACATATGTTTTCATTCCTTTTGGGTCAACACCTAGGAGTAGAATTTCTGGATCATCTGGAAAGTCTGTTTAACTTTTTACAGAACTACCAAAATGTTCTCTGAAGTTCCACATTCTCCACATGCTCACCAACACTTGCTATTGTCAGTGATTTTGATTATAGCCATTCTAGTGGGGCTACAGTTGTATCTCATGGTAGTTTTAATTCACACTTATCAAATGACTAATCAAGTGAGCATCTTTTTAAAATTAGTCATTCAAGTATATCCTTTGCTGAAATGTCTATTTAACTCTTTGAGTCATTTTTAGTTGAGTTTTGTTTTTTTTATTATTGAGGTTTATGACTTTTATATATGTTCTGGATATAAATCCTTTATCAGAAATATAATTTGCAAATGTTTTCTCCCAGTCTGGGGCTCATTTTCCATTTTCTTAATGGCAGCTTTTGAAGAGAAAAAGTTTTAAATTTTGATAAAGTTCAGCTTAGTGAGTTTTTATTTTATATATCATGCTTTTAGTACCATATGTAAGAAATCTTCACCTAATCCATGGTCACAAAGATTTTCTCCTATATTTCCTTTTAGGAGTATTATATTTTAGCTCTTACATTTGGGTTTATGATCCATTTTGAGTTAATTTTTGTGTAAGTGTCACAGTGCTCTCTCTCTCTCTCTCTCTCTCTCTCTCTTTCTGCATATAGATACCCAATTCTCCTAATGCATTTACTAAAAGGACCATCTTTTTCCAACTAATTGCCCTGGCACCTTTGTCAAAAATCAAGCAATCATAAATGTGAGGGTATATTTCTGGAGTCTCACTTCTGTTCCAATTGTCTATATATCCCTTCTCAGGATAATACCACATTCTTTATAGTAAATTCTTAAGTCAACAATGAAATCCTTCAACTTTGTTGTTCTCTTTAAAAGATGTTTCAGCTATTATAGGTCCTTTGCATTCACATAAATTTTAATATTTCTACAAAAAAATGTCTGCTGGGATTTAGACTGAGATTGTGTTGAATCTACAGATCAATTTGGGGGAGAATTGTCAACTTAACAATATTGTTTTTCAGTCCACAAATTTGGAATGCCTCTCCATTTATTGACACGTTCTTTAGTACCTTTCAGCAATGTTTTGTAGTTTTCTATGGATAAAGTTTGCACTTCTTTTGTTCAATTTATTCCTAAGTGTTTTATTCTTTTTATGCTATTATGAACAGATTTTTTTTAACTTAATTTCATCTTTGAATTGTTCATTGCTAATGTATAGAAATAAAGTTGATTTTTGTACATTGATTTTGTATCATATGATCTTGCTAAATTCATCTTATAAATTTAGTAGATTTTTTGGTAGATTTTCTTGGGTATTCTACATGCCAGATCATGTGGTGATCTGTAAATAAATGCAGTTTTACTTGTACCTTTCCAATCTTTTTGTCTTTAGTATATCTCTTTCTCCCTTTCTCTGTCTCTCTTTTTCTCCCCCACTACCACCACTGTATTACATTGTCTAGAATCTCCAGAATAATGTTCAATAAGAGCAGACATCTTTGATTCCAATTATAGAGGAAAAGTATTCAGTTTTCATCATTAACTATTTTGCCAGCTGTAGAATTTTTGTAGTTGCTTGGCTTCCAGTTTATGAAATCCTTCTTTGCCTAGTTTGCTGAAAATTTTTATCTGGGTGTCTAATTTGTCAAAATTTTTTATTATATTTGCGGTTTTTAAAATGATCATATGGTATTGTTCCGTTTTCTTTTAATAAGGCCTATTATATTAATTAAACCTGTAAAATTAAACCAACTTTGTATGCCTGGGTTGAATTCCACTTGGTCAAGCTGTATAATCCATTTTTTAAGTGGGTGGATTTAGGTTGCTAATAGCTTGTCAAAAATTTTTCTGTCTTCGTTTGCTAGTGATATTGGCTTATAATTTTATTTTTTTGTGTGTGAGGTCTTTGGTTTTGATATCATGAAAATACCAGTGTCATAGAATAAGTTGGAGATTGTATCCCTTCCTCTATTTTCTACAAGTAAATGTAAGAATAATGAGCTGATAGAAATCACTAGTGAAACAATCTTCTCCTGGGCTTCTCTTTGTTAGAAGGTTTGAATTTTCTTTTTGTAGGTCTATTCAGGTTTTCTCTTTCTTCTTGAGTCACATTTGATAATGTGTATCTTTCTTGAAGTTTGTATTTTTCATCTTTCTTGAAGTTGTGTGATTTGTTTTCAAAATGTTTCTAATTATATATTTTATGTTATGTGTAATTATACATAATTATTATGCATTATATATAAATTACGGTTTCTGTAATTGTCCCATTATAAGACTTTTAACTTTTGTAGGATCAGTCTTACAGCCCTTCCTTCAATCTTGATTTCAGTAATTATCTTCTGATTTGGATTGAATTGCATCCCCCAAGTTTTATGTATTAGAAGTTTGATCCCTACTATGATTGCTAACAGGATAGGAAGTCCTCTTATGGTAATTGAAAGGTGGGGCCTTGAAGAGGTATTTAGATTGTGAGGACCATCTCATAGTGAATGGATTAATAATGGTGGTCATTGTCATGGTTCTGATGGCTTTAAAAGGAGAGCACAGGAGAGTCTCTCCCTCTTTCTGCTCTGCCATTCTGCCATGTGAAAATCCTGTGTCACCGTTACCACCAACAAGGCCTTTTCCAGATGTGTTCCCTGGACTTTGGATTTCTCAGTCTCCCAAACTGTAAGCAATAAATTTTTGTTTTCTTGCAAATTACTCAGTTTCAAGTATTTTGTTATAAGCAATGAAAATGGGTAAATACATCTTCTCTCTTCTCTCTCTCTTTCCTTTTCTTTTCTTTTATTTTTTATTAACATAGTTGGAAGTTTATCAGTTTTCTTTATGTTTCCAAAGAAAGAACTTTGGTTTCATTAATTTTCTTTATTGTTTTTCCATTTTCTCTTTTATTGATTTCCAGTCTGATCTTTATTGTTTCCTTCCTTATGCTTGTTTTTGGTTATAATTTATTCTGCTTTTTCTAGTTTCTTCAGATAGAAGCTTAGATTATTAATTTAAGACCTTTCTCTTTTTCTAATATAGGTGTTTATAGTTATACATCATCCTTCAAATACTATTTTAGCTGCCTCCTATAAGTTTTGGTATGTTGTATTTTTATTCTCATTCAGTTCAAAATATTTTCTAATTTTTAAAAAATTTCTTCTTTGCCCCATGGGTTATTTTAAAATGTGTTGTTTCATTTCTATGTATTTGGGTATCTTCCAAATTTCTTTTTTGTTGTTGTTGATTTCTACTTTAATTCCCTTATGATCAAAAAACATACTTTGAATGATTTTGGTTCTTTTAAATCAAATGCCTTTAATTCTTCCTGTAGATTTTGGCCTTGCCTTGGTGTCATTTCCTTTCAGCTTGTTAGAATTGCTCTAGTGTTTCTTGTAATGCAAGTCTGCTAACAACAATCATCTTAGTCTTTATCTTGGAATGCCTTTATCTTCATTTTTTTAAAGTTAGTTTGGCTGAACATTGAATTCTTGTTAGACAATTTTTTAGCAGTTTGAATGCATCATTCCATTGCCTTCTAGTCCCCATTGTTTCTGATGAGAAGTCAGCCATTAACTATACTGTTGCTTCCCTGTGTATGATGGGTCATTTTTCTCTTCCTGCTTTCAAGATTTTCTCTTTATTTTTGGATTTCAACTTTGTGACTATGTTGTTTCTAGGGGGGGCTCTCTTTTTGTTTGTCCTACCTGTAGCTACTTGAGTTTCTTGGTATCTGTTGATGGTTTTTATTAAAATCAGAAAGTTTTCAATTATTATGTCTTCAAGTTTTTTTCTGCTCCTTTCATTCTCTATTTCCCTTCTGGGACTCATATTATACATACAGGCACACTTGATATTATCTCACAAGTCTCTGAAGCTGTTTATATCTCTCTTGATCTTTTCATTCTCTGTTCTTCAGATCAAAATTTTTCTGCTGTTCAGTCTTTAGTATTGGTATTTAATATTCCTTTTTCATCTCAAATTTTCTATTAAATCTATGAAGGAAATATTATTATCTTTGTTATTGTACCTTTCAACATAAAAAAATCATCTGGTTCTTTTTAATAGTTTCTTTATCTACTATATTTCCCATTTTTTGATTCAACGTTATATTTCCCTTTTATTCTTTAAACATGGTTTTATTTTTTTAACATATTTAAAATTACTGCTTTGAAGCCTTTGACTGCTAAATCCAGTGCCTAGTCCCACTCAGAGAGCATTTCTATTGACAATTTTTTATTTATTTTCTTTTTGTCTTTTTTGTTTGTTTTTTTGTTGTTGTTTTGGGGGGTTTTTTTGTGGTTTTATTGTTGTTGTTTGGCATATCCCAAATTTTTGTTTTACAACTTGTGATTTTAGATAAAATATTGTGGAAAATCTGGATTCTGATTTTTTTCTGAGAGCTATCCTTGTTTTTGTTTGTTTGTTTGATTTGTTTATAAGTAATTTTCCTGGATTTAATTTGCAGAATCTGCCTCTATTGTAGTCTGCAGCTGCTGGCATCTCTGCTCTGTTATTTTATCTTTTTTTGTTTCTTTTGTTTGTTTGTTTGTTTGTTTTTAGTCTAGCTTCCCAAGGGTTGCCACTGTGTCTGTTTAGCTTACAAGTGGCCCAATGACTGGCTTAAGTTTTTGCTCAAACATTTCCAGACAGTAAGGCTTCCACACCTAAATGATGAATACATATGTGGCTTGAAGAGCACATGCAAAGTTCTGGCAGTTTTCAATTCTGTCCTAACTTTTACTTTCCATGAGGCTTTTCTAGGTCTTCCCTACATATACACAACCTTCCAAGTAACCAGGGATGTATGGAGAGTGTGTACCCTCTCAGGTCTCTCCTGTCTCTTTTACTGACAATGCCATTAGACTTCGGTTTTGCTAGTCAAGTGAAGCTGCTGGTTTTAACAGACAACCCCAACATAATAGAATTCATAAGCTGGGGAAGGTAGGAGGGAGGTGGGACACATAAGAGTAACCATAGGTATTAATGCCACAGACTTGCATTATTCTTACCTGAAGTTCAGAATTTTTCATGAATAATTACTTTCAATTGGTTATTTTTTACATTTTTGTCTAGTTTTATAGTTGTTGCTTGCAAAGAGGATTTGTTAACCCCTATAGATTTCTGTGCCTAAGAGTCCTATTTTATTTTAAAGAAGATAGTTTATATTATCTAGCCAGGATAAAGTATTGATTAATTTTTAAATGTTTCTTACAATGTACTATGTTTAATAGGGTAAAAACAATATAATAATGATAAAAATTAATAACAATCCCTAACATTTATTTGTCATTTTTATTCTGTCAGTGTGCCAAAGCATTAGCTTATTTACTTTTTTGTTCACCTTTTGAATTAGACCATTTATTCCCATTTACAGATGAGGAAACTGAGGTATAGCAAGACAGTAATTTTCCCAAAGTTACAGTGCTGGAAAATGGTAGCTCTGGAATCTGTCTGCACTGCATTCTGTTCTTAATTCACTCAAATTAATTGTAAAAGAATTGTGAGATAACTTTGCTCCACTAAGTGCCAAAAAAAAAGAATGCTTAGTTCCTTACTATTCAAACCTTAAATTTCTATAAGCTGTAATTATAAAGAAAAAATATAACATGTTTGTATTAATGGCATTTTAAAAGATGAAAATCATCATCTGTTCAGGAAAATTTCCAAACTCAGGCAGTAGGTCTTTAAAAATATTGAATTCATCATGTTCTTGTTGCATCCATTGCATTCAGGAAATGCTTGCCATGTGTCTGAGCTTTGGATGTTACGATTTATCTACACATATAAAAATGAAATGTAAACCTAAACTATGAACACTTAAGACTGAACTTGGAAAACTTATACTTTGCCATTCCAAATGAAACTGAGCTAGAGTAATATTTATTTTTTCATTTGATAATGTGTGGTATAAGTTAGCAACACAGACTTGATTTGTTTTTTTAGGGTCATTGTGAATAAAGCCATTGGGTTGGGCAATATCCTGTGTCAAGACAAATTATCCCGAGCTAGCCCGGGAAGAAGAGTGGGCTTTCTTTATTCTCTGATGTGTGTTCATAGTCACCCATATTTTTTGCACATTCAAAGGAAATGCAGTGCATCTGGAGGGCCATAATGTACACAGAAAGAATAGTACTTCCAATGGCAACCAAAGAGAGCCCATGGGAGGAAGGCCAAGGCAAAGGCCAAGTTTATACATACCTATGAAAATAGGAACAGAAATGCAAACCGTGGCCAAATTAAAATTACCACAGAATTCTTCCCTTAGGAACTGCTTGATTTGTTTTAATCATAAACATTGTATTGGTTTGCATGTTACATTAAGTTCTTTAACTTCATCTTGACTTTGGGACACCCAATCAGAGAAAATGACTGGTAAGGATGACCTTTAAGGCAGACAGTGTTCAATTTCATTCCTGTATACTCATAATTCTGATCATTTATGTCATTTAAATCTTGAAGAGTTTTTCCTCTACTCTGGCCTTATTTTCTTACAATCTTGCCAAGTTTCAAGTTTGTATCTTCAGCCAATTTTAGTGTGTATGCAAACCAAAAATGTCTAAACATGCTCATTTCAGTGGAAAAATGTGTGCATGTCTGTGTTTATATATCAGAAAAAAATTTAGTTGAATTGATTTTTTACCTCAATTTTATGAAACATGCACCATGAGTGTGCAATCAAATGTGGTAATTTGCCTACAAGTGCATTTATTCCTTTAGAAAAATGTCACAAGATCACAGTAAAACATGAATATATTTTTACAAATATTTAACATGACCAACTAAATGTAATGTGTGACCTTTGATTGAATCCAAGATTGAGTATAAACAGTCATCAAATTCCTTATTTAAAATTCAAATATGGATTATATACTACATAATAGCATCATATCAATGTTAAATTTCCTGAGTTTCATAACATTATTGTGGGTATGCAAAAAAAATGTCCTAATTCTTTGAAAATACATGGTGGATTGTTTAAGGGTAAAGTGATGATGATTGCAACTAACTCACAAATGATTCAGAAAAAAAAGAAAGAGTGATAAAGCACATGTTCCAAAATACTCACAATTGGTGAAGGGAATATGAATGTTCATTGTAGTTTTCTTATAACTTTTCTGTTGGTTTGAAATGCTCAAAACAAAAAAGTTGGAGAAAAAGTAAATAATCGAACCATGATATATTTCACACATAAATAAACAAGCTTAGGCTTGTCGGTTTAAAAATTTACCAATATAAACTGCCTTTAATTAGTTTTTATAAACCAGAGTGTTATAGTCCATCTCTGTTGCTTATAACAGAATACCTGAAACTGAATAATTTATAAAGAAACAATATTTATTGCTTACAGTTTCAGAGGCTGGGAAGTCCAAAGTCCAGGGAACTTATCTGACATGACCCTTGGTGGTGGTGGCTTTACAATGATGCAAGATGTCATATGGTGAATGGCTTGTCAAGAGAGAGACTAACCTTTTCACTCCCTCTCCTTATAAAGCCATCAGAACCATGCCCATGACCACCATTAAACCATCAATGGATTAATCCATTCACTAGGGCATGGTACACACAATCTCATCATCTCTTCAACGCCCACCTTTCAATTACCATAATAGGATTTCCCACCTCTTAACAATGTCATAGTGGGGGTTAAGTTACTAACACAAGAAACTTTGGTGGATATAATTCAATCCATAGCACAGAAGAATATGAATATATAAATAATTGGGACATAAAACAAGATTTATATGAAACATTATTACCATGAACTTTACCCAATTCACTTGTGAAATATTGCTTTACAGAGTAGTCTTTTAAACAGTAATCAAATTACCCAGAATTTTTTTTAAGTTAGAGAATCATAAAAGTTTCAGCTAATTTTACTCATAAGGAAACTAAGTCCAAAAGCAGACAATTATTTACTATAATTTATTGATATGCAGCATTGAATTTTTTGCTTGTTTTATTTTAAAGAGGTTTACAAAATATTCTGCAATGTTTGGGGATACTTAATGTCAGAATTGTTACACTCCAGCACTCATCTTTGCTGTTGTGAGAGTTATTTTTCAAACCTGATTTAAAGCTTTTGAAAAGTAATTAATAGAGTACAAATGTATACTTCCTCCATGAGGATGTATAATTTGCAGAAATAAACATTAGCATGACTGATAATACTTTATAGAAAGGATAATAATGCTAATGGACGACTAAAAGTTGGCTAAATACTTTTTGTAGTAATAATGGACCTTTTCCTTAGACATGTTCCTGATGTTACTCTTCAAGTCAGTTGTCCACTATAATAGAATGTGACTATGTTTAGAAATCAGACTCCTAAACCACTTACTAACTATATGAACTTAGGCAAGTTCTGTAACATCTGAATTCCTAAACATGGTGAGACATTTCATTATTTGATGTTTTACTATTCAAGACAATTAGAACAAAATCAAATTTTTATCCTTATTGTTAATTCACTTTTCTCTTTCTTCCCAAAAAACATGTGAAGACTCACTAAACAACAATAAAATAAATAAATAAAATAAAATATCTACTCCTTCATTACTACTTCCTGAAAAATCTTTATAGAAATGAAATCTTCATAGAAATGTAAAAACATTAATAGAAATTATACTTGCTTTCAAACAGTAATTTTCAAGATTTAAATTTTAAAGACTTCAAGCGGCATTTTGAAGACTAAAATGGATTTCTAAACCACCATATGTTATGGGTTATATAGACAGATTCACCCAGCTAAGCTTTGTTTCTCCTTCTTCCTGGAAGCTTATGATAGATGGAAATATGTCTCAAACTTTAAAGTGCATACAAATCACCAGATATCTTATTAAAAATGCAGATTCTGGTTCAGTAAATCTGGGGTGGATCATGAGATGCTGTATTTCTCATTTCTCACAATTTCCCAGGTCATAGTGATGTTGTTAGTATATCAACTACACTTTGAATAGCAAGGATTTCTAGCATAAAACAGTGTCACTAATACCCACATATCTGAAAACTCAGGTAGAAGGCTACATGAGTTTAATATTAATAAATAATGTATCAGTAATTGTGCCCATGCTCTTGACTACAATTTTAGAGACGATTTTCCAAATCTTTTACATGTGTTTGAAAATCAGCAATGTGACTATTTTCGGTAGAGAGCACAGAAGAACTATTCAGTCAGATGAAGGGGAGCAGGGAGATCTATCTAGCAAGAGAATATGCTGATCTGAAACAATGAATAATATGAAACAATTACAAAGGAGTGTCAACTAATTTACAGTAGTCCCCCCTTATCCACGGTTTTGCTTCCTGCAGTTTCTAGTTATCTGTAATCAACTGTGGTCTGAAAATATTAAATGAAAAATTGTAGAAATAAACAATTCACAATTTTTAAATTGTCCACTGTTCTGAGCAGTATGATGAAATCTCACACCATCCCGCTCTGTCCCGCCTGGGACATGAATCATCTCTTTGACTAACATATGCATGTTGTGTATGCTACATGCCTGTTAGTCACTTACTAGCCATCTTGATTATTAGATGGGCAGTTCACAAGAAAAAGGGTGAGCACCGTACAATAAGATATTCTGAGAGAGAAAGAAAGACAACACTTATATAACTTTTATTACAGTACATTGTCGTAATTATTCTATTTTATTATTAGTTCTTGTTAATCTCTTGCTGTGCCTACTTTACAAATTAAACTTTATCATAGGTATGTATTCATACGTATAGGAAAAACCATAGTATATATAAGGGCACAGTACTACCTGTAGTTTCAGGATCCACTGGGGGTCTTGGGACATACCCTCCACAGATTAGGAGGGATTATTGTATTTTCTCATTTGAGATGTGTTAGTGTGGCTTGTGAATTAGGAGTGGTCACAGAAATAAGAGAAAGAGCTAACTGCTGGGATCAGGAGACCTATGTTCTGGCCTCAACTCCACTACTGTTTTACTGCTGGGAGCTTAGCTTTACTTAAGCTTCATAAAGCATTTTGTACTGGTTTTTCATCTGTAAGCTGGCCATAAGACGTGATGCCCTACTTATTGTATGCACCTGTTGTGAGGCAATAGATGCAAAGGAAATGTGCAAAATTAATAGTGCTCTGCAATTGTATCGTTGTTTTTACTATTATCATTAACATCTATGAAGAGTGTCCTTTTCACTGGTATCATTGAGGAAGAAGGATTTTGCCATCAACTTGTTTCTCTCTCTTCTGGGCTCTAGTTCTTATCTATCAGAGACAATCAGCTGGAGTGGAGAGAACAGAAATGTTGGCTTTGTGTCATGGTAAACACTTCTTCCTCATTGTGGGATACGTGCAGAGCTATTGATTTCCAGTGAAGCCACCAAGCTCTCTGAAAACCTGTGTTTGGCTTTTCCTCTTCCTGTTCCTTGTGTCCTTTGCTCCTTCTCAGTAGCTACTGTAATTCCCTTATTGCATGACTCCTGATGTTCTTTTCTTCCTTTTTTCTTTATTACCCTTTCCAATTTGATAAAGGCTGCTGATATCAACACTATTAATCATCACTTACTTGTACTTATGTCAGCAGGACATTTATTATTTTCGAAAAATAAAAATCAGAATTGGAAGAAAGTCTATAAAGCTGTCAATTTCAGCTTTCATAGCCAAAAATAAAAGTTACAACAATATGGCTACTGAAGAGCATTGCTGAAATCTTATGCTAAACCCAGCATTTGCTTTACAACTGTGGCCCTACTCAATGATGAATTCTTCGGGACTATTTCCCTCCATATTTATTAGCACTCTGTGCTAATTTGAATTATTTTCTACAAACAGGATTGTCTTTTCCTGGTATTTTGAAGACTCTACAGAAAGGCCATATAACACTCATATTATGCTATTGGTACCACAGCACCATTGCCATCTCCAACTTATCTACACATGTCAACATAATCACAACTGAAAATTAGTGAAGCACCACCATTCGGGGTCAAACAAGGACCTGACCTGAGGTCCCTGATTATTCTAAAATTAATAATAGCAGCAAAGGAAATAATCAACAGAGTGAAAAGACAACCTACAGAATGGGAGAAAATATTTGCAAACTATATAACCAACAAGGGATTAATATCCAGAATATACAAGGGACTCAAACAACTTAACAGTAAAAAAAACAAACAAAAAAACCCCAAATAACTCAATTTTTAAAATGGGCAAAGGAGGTAAACAGGCATTTCTCAAAGGAAGACATATAAATGGCCAAGAGGTACCTGAAAAAATGTTCAACATTATTAGGCATCAGGGAAATGCAAATCAAAACCATACTGAGATTATCACCTCACCCCATTTAGATTGAACATTATCAAAAAGAGAAGAACAAATGCTGGTAAGGATGTGAAGAAAGAGGAACCTTTCTACACTGTTGGTGGGACTGTAAATTAGTGCAGCCATTATGGAAAATAGTATGGAGTTTTCTCAGACAACTACAGACAGAACTACTACATGATCCAGCAATCCCACTATTGGGTATATACCCAGAGGAATGGAAATTATCATGTTGAAAGGACACCTGCACTCCCATGTTTATCACAGCTGCATTTGCAATACCAAGTTATGGAACCAACCTAAATGTCCATTGATGGAAACTGGATAAGGAAAATGTGGTATGTATACACAATGGAATACCACTCAGCCATAAAAAAGAATGAAATTTTGCCATTCACAGCAGCATGGACGAGCTTGGAGAAAATAACGTTAAGTGAAACAAGCCAAGCACAGAAAGAGAAATACCACATGTCTTCATTCATAATTGGGAGCTAAGAAAGAAAGGAAGAAACAAACAAACAACCACCATGATAATAGGTTGAACTTTTAGAAGGAGAGAACAGAACTATGGTTACTAAGGATGGGAAAGGGTGAGGGAAAGGTGAGCTAGCAAGAATTGGCTAATGGGCACAAAAAATCATTATTTTGTAATGATGAATTTGCTAATTGTCCTGATTTATCATCATATGTTGCAAACAAGTATTGATAGTTTGCTCTGTATCCCACACATATGTATAATCAATTGTTTCAATAATAAATTAATTAATTAATAAACAAGAATACAACCCTCAGTATAAACATTTTAGACCAGTCTCTTAGTTTATAATGTAAAATTTGGGCTGAGTTTAAGATTGTGCTTTGTATTAATTATACTGTTTTCAGATGGGCAATTAAGAATCTTGAAACTTCTAAGAAAATTCAAAATTTGTTGTTGTTGTTGTTGTCATGTTCTTTAATTGCCAATATCTTTATTCTTGCACACAAATATTTTAATCATAGGGTAAACTGTTTCCACCTTTAAGAATGCATTTTGATGCATTAAAAGAGATATTTCTTTATTACCTTCTTATGATGCTTTTTTTCACTATAATAATACCCTTGAACATAACTTTTTTCTAAGATGACATTCTTGACAAATTACTTCTGTGTTAATAGTAATGTCATCTAAGTCCACTTACTTCATTGAAAACAGCCAACAATTGTTGAATAGAATAGTCCATCACCCTGTTTAGTAATATTGTTTTGATACACATCTACATTCACAAAAGATCTTAGTAAAACTTTACAGAAAGAAATAAAAGGCATTCAAAAAGAAAGATGTGTTCAAGCATGTTCAGAATAATTTGGATTTGTTTTTCACAAACATTCATGTTTCCGAATCTTTTGTTTGTCCGCATTCTCAAAACTTTAACACATACTTGTTGCTCTTTAAATGTCTAGATTTTAACAAGATGAACTTCTCTCATTTTACTCTATAAGGCACCAAGCTGACTGCCAAGCATTCACCCACAGGACACCTAAAACATGCACATACTAGCATCTGGGTGAGATTGAGCAATCTCCATTGCGACACATTGCAAGTGTAAGTGAATGGAGAAATGTTCACTTTTGTGGGTTTCAAGCATCTACTCCAGTCTAAACACAGGCTGTTTCCTTTAAAACCACCCTCAACAACCTTCTCACAACTGCTTCTTGCCATGAAACAGCCATCACTTGCAGGATGAGGGGAGCAAAAATGGAAACAATCTGTGTTGCAGAGACTTTCCAAGCAAAATTCTGCTTTGAGACCTTAATGCCACCATCAAAGTATTACATGCATTTGCCATCTGTCCACACACAGAGGTGGGGGACATGCTAATCTTTATTGGAGCAACAACAACAACAACAACAACAACAAAAATGTGGAACCCAGTCCCATCCATTGACTTGTGCAACTGTTTGAATTAATGTTTAAGAGCACAGTCGATTTTTAAATTACACAAACAGAAAGTCCATTATGTTCAACTTGCTTTCATTGAAGAGGGCATGTTACCCTTACTTTTAAAATGATCTAAGTTAAAGGAGAAACACTGCTCAATGGACTCAGGTTCAAAATGGTAATTACAATGCTCCTGGATTAGACCTCTTTGGAGCATGTACCAGATGACTTTCTAAGCCCCGCTCAGTGCATAAATAATCTTTCCATCTTACCTTGTTTTCCATTAGCTCTGTAGCTCTCTTGAGAGAAAAAAAATGATTTGACACAGAAATTTATGAAGGGAGAGATTTGATAGGTGGACCACTGACACAAATAATCCAAAACAATGAATTTTCATGAAGTTACTTTTATTAAAACCCTCTGTTTATATTACATTATTGCCAATTTGCCTTTCTAGTTATATTTTGCTTTTTGCAGTGAGTTGACTGGAACATGCAAGTAATCTTTTCATATATAAAAACAAACGTGTCTTGTTAAATTGTAAAATTCAGCACTTTATTTCCCCTACTTAAAATGACCTTTCACAGATGACTTGTCTGATATGTATGGTTTTCCATATTCTGTCTCATCATACCAGTGTTAGCAATAATTGAACAATATGTCACCAGTGAGAAAAAAAAAAAAACTAAGCTGTTTTCTGAGGACTGAAAAAAATGCATTGAGATCTTATTCTTGCCCAATTCTTGGAGAGTAGATATTCAATTAGTTTAAAAGATTTGATGTAGAAAATATAAATCTCACGCAACCTCTGTTTTTTGTTTGTTTTTGAATGCCATCTTGTATGTATACAATGTAATGCAACACTTTTATTAACTCTCTCATTATTTATTGTTTTGTATTTATTTAACCCAATTCACATATATAGGAAATCTGGATTGCTATCTTCATTTTATGAATAATTGTCAAGAAAAGAACCAAAGAACAGCCAGGCTACCCAGGTCTGCACTTAGGTTTCCTTTACTGACCTCTCCCTCACATCCTGACTTTCCCACCTCTTTGTTTCCAAGTGCAGGAGAGTTCTAGGGCTCTCAGATGGCCATCTTAATAGTAAAAACAAGCTCATTTTCTCTCAGGAGTTTATAATGCAACTGAGAAACAATACATCCTTATATAAAAGACCACGTGTAAAAAATTGATCATGCAGTATAAATCATGCATAAGAGGAATGAGAACTAACACTGACAGTGGATAAGGAGGAAAACTTCCTGTAAAGAGTGGATCTAGCACAGGGAAGTGAGAGATGGAAGTGGATTGATGGGGAAGAGTGAAAGAAGGCTACTGATGGCCATGGTTCAGCCAATGAATCAGAGACAGCGTGTCACAAATGTTGATTGCAAACCCTTAAGTTAAGTAGCATTTTACAGTTTACAAAGTACTTGTGCCTATATTACCTCATTTGCTTTTCATCAGGGTTCCATGATATAGGCAGAAGGGCTGTTGCCAATCCTCACATTGTAAATAAAGGATTTGAAGGCCAGAGAAGCTTGGGGCCAAGCCCGAACTTCACACAGTAAGAAAGTAATGGAATTAAATATTTGGTCATCCAGCTCAGCACTCTTTCCCGCAGTGTGCACGCCCACCCTCTCAGGTTGCAAGCCTCTCTACCCGATTCCCAGAGGAATCTCTTTCCTTCTGTCCAGGTCCTTTTCATCAGGGCCCCCTAAAGGCATTGTTCAGGTAGATATTGAGTCCTAGTTTCACCTTGAGGAATGTATCACTAAGAAATTCTCTTCTGTGTTGTTTTACTGGTACAGAGGAGCTCATGACCAAGGCCCCCATTGGGGATATCAGAAATATCTAGGGCCAGGTCAAAAATCTTCTGTATGTTCTGTGTGTCTGCTATAGAGCAAACATCATTAGTATATGGAAGCTCCCCCGAGCTTTGCTTCAGAAGTACTTTCTGATCAGCCAGAACATTTGTCTTCCTCTCTAAATCCCAGCTCAGCTTGTCATACCTTCCAGAACATTCTAAGAAAAAAAAATCCCTGTTTTGTAAACTTCTCTAATGCTGATTGTCTTTTCACTCATTTACCTTTTAGTTAATCTGCATGCACCTAAGATGAGTGCCCCATCTTGTGCTTCTTTTATATTTCCCTCAGCAGGGAACCCACTGGCATTTAATAAATATTCCTTGATTGGTGGATTTTGGCCTCTGTTTCTACCTCAACAAAATAAAATAGTATGGTTATACTGTGAAAGTTTTGTAATAAAAATGATCATCAGCAAATATGGTTTATCCTGATGCATTTGACAGGATTTTAGACATATCAAAGGTTCTCCTATTAAAAATGTTCCTTTTAATTTGTTTTTATCTGTGTAGAAAATGGTGTTTAATTCACTTCGGTTAACTACATAAATTGGACCTAACCTACAATTCTGTTTCAACCATAGGTATCTTTTTCTTTTTACCAATTTGTTTGGAATTATTAATTTTGTATCCATTTTTTTCGGATCCAAAAAAAGAACCTGAATCTATAATATCAAATCTAAAGAACTAAAGGAGATGCTTTATGTGCCTGAGGGAAGCTTGAGACTATACAAGTTAATTGCCCCTTCTATAATCTATCTGGGAGTTACATATACGCAGGAAAATCGAATCATGAAATTAAGACTAAGACTATTCAAGTCACACATTCTGTGGGATAATATTATCATAGGATCATCTACACCTCTTCATTAATGGGTATCTCACATCATGGACACGAGGGATGACAATTAGCTTTGTATCTCTTGAATATTCTTTATAAATAAAATAATAACAATAATAAAAATAAAAGAAACAGTTTTATATCTTCTTCCCCAGCAGTTGTTCATGATGATAACTAGTTCCAAAATTTTTACTAAAGTTAGATATTATATTGTGATTCTTTATAATGAAATTTCATTCATCATTGAGCCAGTATTAAATTTCTAGTGTTCCATGTGCTATTTTAAGCTTGGATAAAATTTGTGCAGTCTATATTAGTTTCAGCAAATGAACAAACCATGAGTCTGCACTGTTCTCCTATATTATTTTCAGTGTAATGTTATTAGAAGCTATTGTGCTTGGAGACAATGGCAATCATGTCCCACAACCAATTCTGAAGGCAATCGGAAATTGAGAAAGTAGTTTAATAAACAGATGCTTCCTTTGCCTTTTTTAAAGAAAATCTTATTTATTTGAGCAGGCTTTCTCCATATAATGCAATCTGCATGTTTAAAAGGCAATCATTTCCCCCTGGTTATTCACTTAAATGAAATCATGACCGCTCATAGAAGTGTCCCCTTGCCCCACCCCACATCAACACTCTGACGTGTGGAATTGGACTGAAAAGAGACAGGGAATGAGATTCCACAAGTGCTTAGGATTTAGAAGAGTATTTGAAGTTTTAAATAGCTCTTGATTTTTTAGAATTTTTACAAGAGCAAACTACAGGGGGCAGCAAATATTAACAGGCTCTTAGGATTGTGCTGAGCTTGGAATTAACAAGTGCTGGGCTGCTCAACCTCTCTCTGATAAGACATGCCCAACTTTAATGTGAAACATATAATTTTCTCATTGTTTTAGTTTCAAGACATATAAGAGTTAAATCTAGAAGGCTTTTGCCACCCGTCTTTATACAATAAGCTAAAATCCAGAGGAGTCTCTCACATTTCAGCAGCGTTCATTGTCATCTTCAAATTCTACTATCAAGTGATGTACCAAAGTGACATGCACTAAAAAACCTGGAGTCGCTTGAGCACACAAGTGAGTGTAGCAGCACAGGAACTGCAAACATCTAGGGTAAATAGTGGGCTGCAAAGGGCATTTTATGCTCCTTCTGCTTATTTACTTAGAGTGAGTTGAATACTGTTGGACTTTCTGAATTATCTCCCACACTGTTTGAAGTTTCCATTATCTGAGAGACAGTTTCCAAATACTTGATGTATTTAAAATCAAACTCACTATCACTGAATTCCCAAATAAAACTCACAGTCTGTTTTCCAAAAGGGGAGAGAAAGTGGGAACATATTGCCCATTAATAGTGTTGAACTTGACTTATGTGTTTATTTTGACAACCAAAAAGAAGGAGAATGCCAGACCCTCTTCAAAGGGTTTTGCTCTTATCCTGGTGCATCTTATAAAATAGTATCTCACAGAGGCTTGGTGTGGCCTGTTCTCCCTTTTTTGGGAAAGTCTGAAAAGCAGAAAAGGAAACATTGTCGTTCTTTCACCTACCTCAAATTCTTATGTTTTAAAATATCAAGAGCTGCTAGGAGTGTTGCAAGTTCTCCAATTGGTGACATAGAGTAATGGCACCGCACAAGACTTAGAGGCAGAAGTTGGATGAGTTTCCTAAATAAAAAATGAAAATATAAAGTTGTGACAACATATATGCAAGAAGACGGCACTGAACTGGAGTGAGAAGTGAAGAGACTGGATTCCTATTTCAGTTTGCCACAGCAGATCTCTTGCGCTCTCTGGCCTCAGATTCCTTGTTGTCTCTGTTGATGGGTGCCATCTCCTCTTTATAATTCTTATTAAATTGGTGCCTGTGTGCCTTGTTTTGAATGTCCCCCAAAACTTAATCCCCTCTGTAGCTGTTGATGGTGGGTTTTGGTAATTGAAAGGTGGGGCCTTGAAGAAGTGATTAAGTTGATGGTTTAATGGTGGTCATGGGCGTGGTTCTGAGGACTTTAAAAGGAGAGCACAGGAGGGGCTCTCTCTCCACTTACAATTTTCTGCCACTTGAGACCCCTGCATTGCTATAAAGCCACCACCAAGGAAGGCCTTCACCAGATATGTTCCCTAGACTTTGGACTTCCCAGCCTCAGAAACTATAAATGATAAATTTCATTTTCTGTATAAAATTCTCAGTTCCAGGTGTTTTGTTATAAGCAATAGAAATGAACTACTACAGAAAACTGGTACCAGAGAAATGGTGTGTTGCTTATTACAAATATTTGAAAATGTGGAAGTGGCTTTGCAAGTGAGTAATGAGGAGAGGCTAGAAAAAGCCTAGATGCTGGTGGGAGTTTAGAAGACAAGAAAGCCAGGGAAAGTTTGGAACTTCTTAAAGACCGGTTAAATGGTGGTAACCAGAATGCTTATGGAAATATGGACAGTAAAGTCTGTACTGAGGAAGTCTCAGATAGAAATGAGATTTTTTTTTTTTTTTTTTGGAAAATGAAGTAAAGATCACCCTTGCTATGAACTGGCAAGGAACTTGGCTGCATTCTGTTCATGCCCAAAAGTTTATGGAATGTGGAACTTCAAGGTGCTGACCCAGGGTATTCGGCAGAAAAAATTTCTAAGGAGCAAAACAGGAAGCTGCATGGCTACTTGTATCAGCCTATGATGAGTTATGGCAGCAGAGAGCATGACATAAACCCAGAACATATAATTAAAAGGAAAGCAGATCATAAAGATTTGAAAAACTTGCAGCCTGGCCATGTGGTAGAGAAGCAGAAAGCATTTTCAGGAGAAGAATTCAATGGTTCAGCTCAGTGAACATTTGCTGATGAGGTGAGTACAAAAGAAAGGGATTAGCAAGAAAAGGGAATAAAGAACTTGAAAGCATTTCAGAGATCTTGGAGGCTGTGGCTCCCATTACAGGCCCAGAGGCCTAGAGAGACAGAATGGTCTTAGGGAACAGGCCTGAGGTGCCCTTTACAGGCTTGCTGCCCAGGGCCACTCCAGATGCTGCTCTCCACACCAGCACCCTAGCTGCTCCAGCCATAGCTAAATTGGCCCCAGGTGAGGCTGGACCCGCAGCTTTGGAAAATACAAGCCAGAAGTTTTGGCAGCATCCATGTGTTAGGTCTGCAGGCTTGCAGAATGCCACAGGTGTGCAGGCTTGGGAGCTTCCACCCTGATTTCCATGGATGTATGGAAAAGTGTGGGGATCCAGGAAGATATCTGTCAGAGGCAGAATCACTGCAGACACCTTTTGCTACAGCAATGTCAAGAGGAAACATGGGATCAGAGTTGCAGCAGAGAAACCCCACCAAGTCCATGACTAGTGGAGCCATGGGAGCAGAACTGCCTTGGAGACTCCAGACCTGTGGTGCTACCAGAGTGCAACGCTAGCCTGGGAGAGCTGAAGTGTGGCCTGAGACCAGGAAAGCCCTAGGATCAGAGCTGCTTGAGGACTTCAGGACCCGACTGCCACACCAGCTTGCAAAGAACATTGAACACGGAGTCAAGGTACATCATTCATCAGCTCTGAGATGTAATGACTGACCTGCTGGGTTTCAGACTTGCTTAGGACCTGTTACCTCATTCTTTTGGCTGTTTCTTCCTTTTTGAATGGAATATGTACCCTATGTTTGTCTCACCATTTTATCTTGGAAGTAGACTATTTGTTTTGATTTCACAGATGGGACTTTGGACTTTTGAATTGAAACAAGTTAACTTTGGGATGGAATGAATGAATGTATACTTCTCACAGTATATACCTGTGAGAAGGATATGAACTTTGGGGGCCAGGGGCAGAATGATAAGGATTAATTTGCGTCCCCCAAGTTTTATGTATTAGAAGCTTAATCCCCACTGTAACTGTTGAGGGTGGGAAATCCTATCCCAATAATTGAAAGGTGGGACCTTGAAGAGTGATTGATTTGATGGATTAATGGTGGTTGTGGGCATGGTTCTGAGGGCTTTAAAAGGAGAACGTAGGAGGAGCTCTCTCACTGTAGTTGGCCCCTGCTATTTCACTAAAATGGACATCAGGATTATCAATGACATCTTAGTTTCCATGATTCACTTTATTATCTTCATTTTATCTCATTTCTATGAACCTCATGCCTATATTCCCACCTTTCCATCATTATTGAATACTCTGTGTCCTTTTATTTGTCTGTGTCTTTGCATGTTCACTACCTGGTGAGATGTCCCCTTCTCTCAATCTCTGAACTAGTGGTTATTTTTTCTGAGCTTCCATAGAAACTTGCCATCTCATATATATATTTCAACCTTGTAATCACAATTATCTATGATATCCATAATTAGAGGGATTCGGAAGATTTGCATTTCTGCATCCCCAGTGCTTAATACAGATTCCTAGAAAATACCTGTGGTATGAATACATAAATTGGGCAAGTATTTCTCCTGGGTCCCTTTCAGTTCTAACATACTGATACAGAGTTGGTGACCAGAATCCGGGGGCTCTGCATTGGTCTGAATAAAACTCCTATCGCAAGCTGAGAAACAGCAGCCTAGGTGAAGGAGGTGGTCATGTGACACCTGCCCCAAGCGCTTAGGGCTGGAGCCAGCAGAGCATCAGATGAAGCCCAAAGAGGAATCCCATTCCTTCTTTCCATTCCTCAAATTCCAAACACTGAGAAAAGAAAAGTGAGGAGAGGAAAAAGATCACATGATTGATTAAGAGGAAGAGAGCAAGAGCTTAGAAGGGATCTTAAGAAGGTGAAGGTAATCACAAGGGTTTCTAGTCCACTCAGAAGAACAGGGACGAAATTAAATCTACAAGAGACATAGACTTTGATTTAGATCACCAAAATCTGTCCAACTCCATGACTACTGGGTCCCAAGTTAGTTTTAAACTGTCCCAGAATGACTTGACTTTGCTTCAAGCAGTTCCTAGACCTCTCTGGCCATTACTAACAAATGCTTTCAGGGACTCACTCATGGCAAAAGACACCATCAACACATCACATGGCCCAATCTTACCATGTAAGGTGTATGAGTATATTCTGCCTCCATAACTATGTGTGGGTAGCAGGGGGCAGAATTCAGGCCATCGTGTGTCTCCCCTAGTAAGAAGAAATTGCGGTTTTCTAAAAGCATCTGTTGGTAATTTTGTGTTAAATTGTATGCTGCCAACTCGTGCATATAACAAATGGCTCTTTTATGTATTTGTGTATTTAAAAGATCACTCTTTTCCATGCATACTAAAGAATGCTTACCTTTAAAAAAAAAACATTAAATTGATTCAAAACATAGATGTTCTGAGAGAGGTATACAGCACCCCATCTGTTCAAATAGAAGGGCTAATTAATTTCCCAATGACCTTGATCCTTATTCTTAAAGTAATGCAATTCACTTCAAAAAAACCCCCATGATTTATTTACATTTTAAAACGATAAAGTTCACCTCATCACTAATCCTAAAAGGCTGTTGAACCTGGTCTATAACTGAAAAGGCCGCTTTTGCCCATCTCCTCATTGAGACAGGCAGCCATTGAATGTGACCTGTTCATTTCCTCATTTTAGCCTGCTTTCCCAATGAAATAATAAGTGAAAATGGGCAATTAAAATAGTAACTTGTTTCCTAGAGCCCAGTGCTTCTGGAAAATGGCTGCACTGTATAAACAGTAGATAGAGTATCTACTTGGCTATAGTGGTATGGAAGACAAGACTTGCTTAAAGGAAAGGGAAGTAAAATTTAAGCACAAAATAAGAAGGAAGATTGTTCTAGGAATAGAGGTATTTAAGGACATCCGAGAATAGCTACCTAATACATACATTAAAATAAAGAGTTTCTTATACAAAGGCCCAAGCTACCTCCTGTTTATCATATACATACTTTTTTTTAACCACACTGTCACACTGATTTGGCCCTGATCCAAGAGATAAAGTCTAGCTAGAGAATTTGTGGGTCTTCAGGTGGAGATGACAGGAAGCACTATGAACTTATGAAAGTTAACAAATCACTACCAGAGGTCAGGAACTACTTAGACATGTGTACATCCAAATAGGAAGAGGAAATGGAAAAAAGTAGTGCCTCCTGCTCCCCAGCATATTAAGCCTGGAAAAGGAACAACTTCCTGATCTATCCTCCTGTATTTTTCATTCTCAATCTATTTCATCTGAAATGCTATGCAAGTCTTTTCTTGTAGCACTTGGTAAAGGGTGTAAATACCACCTTAGATATTTACATATTTCTGATAAGAATATTCTCTAAAGCATTTCAATCATACATCCAATTCAAATATGGGCACTGAATTAGGCTGGTTGACCTCGGTGTGTGATTTTCTCATTCGTTCATTTATTTATTAATTCAAGACATACCTATTATATTGCCTGCTATGTGCCAGGGACCTAGTTAGGAGCTGGGGATCCAAGATGAACATGACGAATGCCTTATGCCATGTGATAGCTCTCTCTCCTGTCATTCTCTCTCATTCTCTTTCTCACTCTCTCTCTACCATCTCTCTATTTCTGGTGTTATTGAATATTATCATCATCCAAATGCCCAAGTCAGTATCTGGGAAGACATCCTAAACTAAAGCTTTCTCCTCCTCTTTATTCCACTATAATACATTCCTTGGTCCGCACCCTTTTGGGTTTCCACCTGGAAAACTGCAATAGCAAGAACACAGGTATAATAAGAGATGGGCAACAAATCTACTTATTTAATATCTTAAACATCAACTAAACTAAATGTTTTACATTTAATATTACAGTTCATCATCACAATAACCTCATGAAGAAGGGATATTATTGCCTCCATTATAAAGAGAAGAAAACTATGGTTCTGGGAGGTTACATAAGCTGCCTGGGCCTTTCAAGTTAGTAAATGAAATGGCCTTACTTTGAAGGTAAGGCAGTTTGATGTCAAAACCTGTGTTTTCTCCATTCTGTCACATGCTTTGCATCTGACATAGTGCTCCCTGATTGTGTTTCTTGCTCATGCAGGTTCCCAGTAGAAACCTCTTCACACACACCATTAACTCATCCCTCTGAGGTTATATTTTATGTTTAAGGTGAGGCATCACAGTTAGAAGCAGCCATTAAAAAAAATTTAAAAAATTTTTTTAAAACACCTCAAGGTGAAGCACTTAATATTACAAGAATGGATTGTTAGGTTGTAGTCTGGTACAGTTGGAAACCCTTTAACAAAAGCTCCTTTTATAAATATTGGTTTGATATGGGTGAGAAAACATTTTTCATCTTTTTGTTTTCTTTGTCTAAAATCTCTTCCAAACTAGAACAGTATTATTTTATTTTACCTTTTTAGTTAAGGCAGTGCCCCAAAAGTATATCTACCTTGAATTTAATGGTAAGAAAACAGTTAGATGACTATATGTGAGGTATATTACAACTGTTCACACTATATGACTCAGTTATATAATAAATGTGAAAGCACTTTGTAAACTCTAAATGGCCATGTAAACAAAAGGTATTGTTGTTACAGTCTTTCATGTAGTATTTGATGACACTCCTTTTAAAGAAAGCAAAGACAACCTAACCAATACCACTTGATTATTCTATTACATAATGAGTAATATAATATTTTTCTTTTTAATTTTTACACTGAAAAATGCAACTATTTAATTCAAAATCTCCAACTTTGTGGGTATGTATAATACTTTTCTGAATATCCTCCATGTTAAATGCACCAGATACTAATTTTCCAAGAACTGAGATATCCCTTCCGGTAAGTTCCATTGAGGAAAGATAAGACTTGAGATCAAAGGGCTGAGAGGTTTGCATACACTGTTAAAATTAGAGGTGGGATCATCATGGAAGGTGGATACTTTTGTGTGTTTTGAAGTTTTAAATGGTGGTTGCAAAAGTGAATGTGGTATCAACCACCAAAAAGATTTGAAAAGGTAGTTCTGTGTTCTGCAAGTGTAGATTTTATAACTGCTTCTTTTGAAGTAAAAATCTCATTTCTTTGTTACTAGAATAGGTTTTGAAGAAACAAAGCTTCAAGAGCTTCAGATGGGCAATAAAAAATGTTGTAATCGCCTACAGGAGAAATGTGATTTATAAGGCCATGTATTTTTTATGACACATCGATGTTTGCAACAGACCAGGCCAGTAAGTAAGAAGTTAAGATTTAAAAGGAAAGAGCAACGACATAACTTTCCTTTACAGGTATCATTTGGCTTAAAACAACCTTTGCTCACCTAGTGACTGAATCATTTTGGATATGTGCAAGTGGGGTTTGTGTAACAACTGCGCTCTTCTGTCTGTGTGCAGGAGCCAGCACCTCTCTGCCAAGATAGTTTTTAATGAAACAGGAATAATATGACCTGTGCATGTCTGTGCTTGACAGTTGTCTTAAAGCAGTCTTGAGAGGCTTCAGCAAAGCTTCATCTCTACCATGAGATGCTTTAAGGAGAGGCCACCGAATATCATATTTAACAGCACAGGTTACAGAGATAGACAAACTTGAGTTCAAAAGCCACTTCTGCCAAATGCCAGATTGTTATTTGACCTTAGGTAAAACCCTTACTTAACATTTCTGCATCTCAATTAACTCACGTGTACAATGGGGATAATAGAGCCACTTCAGAGGATTGTTTTGTGGATTTGGATTGCGCAATATTATACACTTTAAATGCTTAGTCCAGGGTCCAGTGCATGGTAAGATATTAATTAAGGCTTGATATTATTTTTGGTCACTTACAAAATATTTATTGAATAACTACTATAAACAAGACAAAATACAAATGTAGATCATGTGTGTATATCTTCAAGTAATTCAGTACACCCCCGTCACTGCCTCTACGTTATATTAAAATGTATAATTAGAGTTTTTAAGCAGTTTCTAACCACTAGCACATTAACAAACAACAAATACTACTGCATGGTGCAGAGTTTGTTTACTTGGCAAAATGCAGATAATGCAGCTGCTTCACACAACAGTCAAACAGGGGAGTGTGCTAATTGCAGAGTAAATTGAGCCGAGGCACTATATTTAGTTAGAATGTGACATTATTTTAAAACTTGAATTATTTCAATCATGCATTTTAAATAAGCCTGTTTTGTTATTTAAGAAAATCTGGGGAATCAATAAATGCCCCCCACTCTTTCTGACTGCATTTAATCAACTAGAATTTAAAATAAAAAGGGTTATAAAATAAATTAGTTCAAAAACCCATAACATCTACATCATGACATGGCTATCTGGGTCAATATATGTGTCCTGGAACCTAATAACCATATGCTATGAAATATAATTGATATAACAGTGTAGGCCAATAAGGTGAGTTTTCATTCTGTCCACAGACATTAGCATTAGGAAAGTGTTCCCTATGGCAATTCCATAGCTAGTGAAATACCCTTATGCATATCTTTCCATGTGCAGTTATGCCTGTGTCTATGACACTGAACATCTGTATGAAAAACAGAAAGTTTAATCAGCTCTCCAGATGTCCCCAAATATCAACATATTTGGCTTATGGACAAAACAGCTGGGCTTAAGTTTTTCATTTCATTTTCTTCCAGATGTTAGTCTCTTGTAGACACAACCTCTTTCTGGGTTCTTTCCTACCAATCACCTTTGGGATCATATCCAAAATACTGAAAAACAGAAAGGCTTACCATACAAATATGTGTCTCCTTTGTTGAAGGATGCTGTTAGTCAGTGATCTGCCAGGTCTTATATGGATGTCAGCTTTTAAGGCAATGGCAATGAAAAATTTAATGGAAGAGAAAGCATGGAAGTTATATAGTTCAAAAATCAAAATCTTCTCCATGTTTGTGGTTATAAAAACTGTATGATCTGATATTGATTAAGTATAAGTTTTTTAAAGATTGAAGCAGTATGGCATAATGGAAAGACATACGTGTTGGCATCAGAAAATCTTAGGCATGAGTTCCAATTCTGTCCTTTACTTGTAACATTGTGATCCTTAGTTTTCTCTAAGGTGACCAACCATCCCAGTTTGCCTGGGACTCTCCCAGTCTTAGCACTAAAAGTGCTGTGCCCTGGTAAACCACTCAGTCCCAAGCAAATAGATCATTGGTCACTCTAATCTTCATTCATAATATGAGGGTAATAATAACTTCCTCACTGAATTGGACTGCAGAATAGTGAATAAATAAAGCATCTAGCACAGCTAAGAATAGGGTCCCCAAATGGGAACTATTATCATCATTATAAATCTCATCCACATTTCCTATTCTGTTTCCTCTCAGAACACAGGCTCGTCTGTTTCCATTTTATTCAATACAATCAACACTTCACTTGCGCTATGATAGTTACTCTAATTGATTCCATCTCATTCTCAAAAGCACTTAAATTTCTACACTGTATTCTCCATTTCTGATTCAATGGTCATGAGCTTTGCATCATTCTCGCTGAAATCCAAGAGATAACTTTTTGTTTCCTACCATGCAGACCTGGTATGCCATTATAGTTCAGATGCGTAGTGCAGAACCTCCAGTGCCCACAGTGAGCCCGACACACATCAGGCCCTCAACAGATACTTGTGAAATAAAAGAATGGTTTATGAACAAAAAATAGAAAAATACAGATGAGCTATGGCAAACCAGTAGAATGAACATGAAGTCATGGCCCTTCGCTTTGTTAAGAACTCATTTTTTTCTATCATGGATTTCACTTTACTTACTGCAGAAACACTGCTTACTATCTTTTGGAGGTCTCAGAGGAAAAATATTCAGTACGCCTAGACTAGTCTGCTTCCTCCACATTGCTCTGTCGCTCTCAAGCCTCTGGTTGCTCTCCTGTAGTGATGAAACATTCACCAACCATGTCCAGCCTCATCACTCGGTCTAGCTCCAAACTTAAAGAACATCCTCTTGAATCATTCAGATTCCTTTCTTCACCTTCTACCCTTTGGCTTACTCATTTTCCTGTGCCTTTCATTTCAACCAAGTCATACCTCTGCTTCCAGCCCTCCCAATGCCTGCAGTCTCAGCCTCCAGATATAAACAGCAACAGGCAGTCAAGCAATATCCTTTCCTTTCTTTGCCTTGCAACTCAGGATCTACCTTCTCCAGGAAATTTTTCCTAATGGGTCCCACCCAGTATCTAACCTACCATGACAGTCTCAGTACAGCCATCTTAGAGTGCTGGCTGCCAGAATCAGGCAGAGGTGGGTTTTGAATAACAACACTGCCATTTCCCATGACATGACATCAAGTGAGTGTTTTCACTTCTCTGAGCCTTGATTACTCATTTGACAAAACGGGGATAAGAATTGTACTTGTAATAAAATGGGGATAAAAATTATGAGAATTAAATGAGGTAACATCTATAAACCTTATTCATGACAATTCACTCACTCCCATTCATTCTATTATTTATTTATTTATTAAGAATATTCATGAGATGCAAAGCTAATTTTCCCCCCTCCTGTACTCCTATCATTTCAAAGATTGCCTACTTGCCTTTCTTAAAATCCTATTCTATTGTGAGAATTCTTGAACATTATCCCCAAGTACTTTGTCCTGACTTTGGTAGTCTCTTAACATCCATTACTGGACTGATTCTAGAAGCTATAAAACTCCACTATGTTAGAAGACCTGGGCTGGATATGGAGTTAGGACAAAAGCATTTAGGTGGTGCAAGTTATTTTAAAAATGAAAATGCGAGACTTATATAAGAGGAAGTTCTCAATGTGGACTTTTAAGAACCACAGGGGAGAAAGAGAAAAGCTTACACTCCTGACCTTTCACCTTAGCATTTTTCTTCCTTCCACTTTCAAGCAGTGAATAATCAACATGTCGAAGATCATCTAGATCTAAATCCAATTAAGTATGACCTTAGGGATAGTTCCTCTTAGCTCCCAGCAGGTGCATGCTTGGAAGAAATCGTCATCTGTGTGCCCTTTGTTCAATTTTTACATTACCCAAGTTTATGGTCCTAACTGATTAAGCTTTAGCAACATTGAATATCTAAAGAGAACAGCTGCTGGTTTAAGCATGTAGGCATTTGTGCTGGAAAAGATTTTAAGAAAGAAATCACCTCTCCCTATTTACTTAGCATGGAACAAGTCTGAGGGTAGAACATTTTCTGTAGCTTTCATCTAAATCCTTAGGCTAGTTTCTGACCCATGGGTAACATTTCTTAACCACTATGGCCCTTGGTATCATCATTTGTGCGTGCTCTGCATGACTGTTGTGAGAATTATAATTAACGTATATAATTCATGTGGCACAAAACCTGACACATAGCAGATGCTCAATTAGTGATATTCATTATTAATGTAATTGGTATTATTAAGGCATCGGCCAGGAATTTCAAACATCAGATCAGGGTTTACTGTGGGAAAAACTGTGTGTGTGTGTGTGTGTGTGTGTGTGTGTGTGTGTAAATGTACATGCAAGTGTTTGGGTATGTGTGTACATGATTGCAATCAGTTCTCACATGCATCTTCCATTAATAGTGCCTGTTATTTTAGGTTAACTTCAGAACTCATGCTGAAAATATCTTAATCACAACACTTTGCAATGGTTCTGTTGGGCAGAGGAGGAGAAAAGTGCTGCAAAGGTTAGCACCTATGAAAATTCTGGTACTCTGCCAGGTGCTTTTCATCTATTTTCTCATCTATTTCTATCAACTTCCCTGCAAATTATTATCATTTCCATTATACAGAGGAAACAGACACAGCCATAACTAAGAGCACAGATTCAAACCAGGTCTTAATAACTCTAAATCATTTTCTACTTTTTGGGGGATCAGAAGACCTGCCTTCTGATCTCAGCTTTTCCTCGAAAAATTTGGGATCTTGAACAAATTAGCTCACCACTCTGACCCACAGTTTTCTAATCTATAAAAGAAGGGGATTGGCTTGGACCATTTTTAAGATCTCTTGCAGAATTATAAGTTTATGATGAGATACTGTAAAATAAATCTAAGTATAAATCTAATGAAAGAGGAATAAAATGAAAGGGCCACCTCTCTATTTTTAGTCAGTGAGTCAACAGAAGTACTTCGAGTGTTCATCCTTCTTGATACTATAAAGGGAAGAAGGAAAAAATAGAAGACCCTGTTGATTCTTGCCCTAACGTACTTTTTTCGGACTGCTTTTCTTTGCACTCTGGTTGACCTCTGAGGCATGCTCCTCAGGGCTGTCCTCTTCCCCCCTTATTTTTCTACCTACCTATTTAATAATAGGCAGCCCAGTCCCATCTAGCAGGATATAACTTGGGTCATGGATGGTGTCTGCCTTCTCCTTCCTTCTTCCTCTGAGTAAGATGACAGGAAGGAGTCCAGTAAGAAACCAGGAGAATGTCCAGAAAGGTAACTGAGGCTTCTCTCCATGAGAGGAGTGACCAAACAACCACAGAGAAAACTATGGCTGGATGAATCTTTAAATCTCTGTGAATTTATTCCTTTTCTCTGCTATTCTTTCCATTCTCTGGTCAATTCTATTTGTCCTGAAAATCCAGGTTCTAGAAGATTTTTTAAACGCTGTCCCCAACAGCTCCACCTCTCACTCTTTCCATTATGCTATGATCCCATGCTTTTAGAAAAGCACACACATTGGATTGTGGTTAGTTGTCTGTATGCCTGTCCATTATATAAATTTACACCACGGTAAATATATCAAAACATAGTGATGTATAGTATCTTTCATTGTCTTGTACTGAAAGAACTGTATATCTACATCATATTCATTTGCAGAAACCTTGCAGAAGAAAAGTATTCTTGTGTTTAAGAGGAAAAATGTGCTTACTTTTAATAAAGCCTGATATATCTGGCCTAACCAAATAGGTATATTTGGAGTCAGTTCTTTATCAATACAAAAGTATTCATGGAGAACTGCTTTTAAGACCAAACTACCCTATTGAATTTTAATATGAATTTATAAGGATTTGATTAATATACAACTTTTCTAAATAATTTTTCTCACTAGCTGCTCAGCTCCATGAGAATAGGAAATATATTAGATTTCTTTTCCATTCCATTCCCAGTGCCTGGCATACAGTAGGTGTTTAATAAGTATGATTAAATGAATGAGTAAATGAGAGAAAGAATGAAGAATTACAACTATTATTAAAATAAGGGAGCACAGTGTGTTGCCAGTCCTGCTGCCTGTCAGAAATGGTCTTAGGCTAATAAAATAAAATGCATTAAAGTATCTTAGTTCTGTTTATTTTGTGCTTGGATAAACGTGCTATTGTAGGCATGGATAATCACTTCCTGTTGGTGCTCTAGGATGAGGAACAGCAGGCATCAGTTGACAGAGAAATAATGTGCAGCATACCTGGACTATGTGTTACTTGCTTGATTGCTCGTCTTTGCAGTAATAACATTACTCCTAATACGCACCCTTAGATTAAACAGTAATAGTTAGCTCTGAGCAGTTAGAATTTGGCTCAATAAAAATAATGTCATTAAAATCAGTGAGGAGGAGTTGATTGTCTGCTGTGCTCCATCACCATCTTCATGAAAGGGCAGAGGCAGAAGCAGGTGGCTGGCGATTTCCTCAGATAACACCAAATGCGCATGAGCCAGACCAAGAATTGAAGCCTCGCTCAGAAAAGCCAACTTGAGAGAGGATCTAAAATCCCTTATCTCTCAGACAGTTGCCATTAATATGCTGTTTATTCAGTGATTATAAATGTGGCTACCATCCCAGCTTATATTGAATATCACTGGGTAAATTACTGGCAGGACATACTGTGGGGTTTCTCAGGGCTGCAACTGAGAAAAATTACTGTCTTAGTTCTCTGACAGTCGGACTGCTTTTCACCCAGGAATCCCCCCTGCCATTATTTGGAAGGCTACATTTCAGACCCCTCAGCAAACACAGGCTGTATTTTCTCTATAAGCAGTGTTACCAGTAGAGGGTTGAAAATGCTGGCATTGAAAACTCTGACATAAGTAGTGAGACCAAAGAGGCTCACTGTCAATAGGTTGTGATTTGTCAGTCCTTTGTGATGTGGAAGTATCACTCTTCTCTCGATACACATTCTACTGTGTCTAGAAACACGAGAAGGGTGTTCAGAGCAGTCTCAGAAAAATTGATGACTGGAAACTTGGCTTCCACATTTGGTCCAACCTCTCTCCGTCTGTATTTTTATGCATAAAGTTGAAGCAAAGTCTAATGATCTTTAATGCTGGAAGGTTTTCATGCCAAATTAAAAGCAGTTAGCAGGAACTCCAAATATTCCTCCCCAATAATAATTTAGAATATTTTAATAAGTTTATAATTCACAATTGGGATAGAGAGGGAGACATTAATCATAAAGGGACATCCAAAACTAAGGAGTAATCAGAGCTGACTGCCGCTGACCAGTAAGCTCCATAATAATGGAACCAGTGAACTGATGGTGTCTGTTTTTGTGCATCATGTCCACAGTGTTTATTAGAGTGCCTAGCACACTCAGTAGACATTTGAGCAAATGCATGAAAGAAGGAATGAATGAAGGAATGAAGGAATGATTGCAGAGCCAAGCCTACTCATCACCACTCCACCTCCCTCTGCCCCAATGCCCGGTACTTTTATTTTCTGTGAATCAGAATAACAGGAACATCCAGGACAGCTTTGAAGGGGATTCCCCATCAGTGCTAATCATCCATCTCATGGCTACCAGATCTTATTTATCTGAACTCATAATGGGTCCAAGAAAGAACAATACATGCCTGCAGACACTTGGGGATCCAAGCCTGTCTCTGGAATACAGAAAAGTGCACTGTTTTAAGGAAATCTCAATGCACATAACTTAGGCCTCCTATTCCATCCTTGCCCAGGGTAAAATAAGGGTTCCACACTTCCAACAGAGTAAAAGTTCACATTACTGATCAGGAGAGCCTGGTGAACACAGAAATACATCCAACAGTAGCCTGGGGGAGGTGTAGCATTGCCATCTACCCAGCGTCATCAAGGGGATAGCTGTGGCTATTCTTTGTTGTGCTATGAACTCTAAAGGAGATCATAAGGTGCACAGAATTAAATTAGTAGAGCTTTTCTTTATCCTCTTAAGCATACACAACCTCTCCTTATTTACCTTTCTTCTCCCATCGTTGTTGTCCACCATCCCCCACCTTGGTTCTAAAACTGGCCCTGTGGCTTTGAATTTGTTTGGATGGTTACAGAGACAGCTGAGAATACCATAGGTACAGCAGTCATTTAATTTTCCTCCAAGTATTCTGTGCCTGGAATGAAGATTGCACAGAAGGACATGGTGTGGACCGGTTCCACTGCTTTCCAGTCTCCAGCAAATGATCCAGCTACTGGGAACACTAAGACACAATGTTTCATAAAGTTCTTTCACATGACTTCCTGAGGAATCAGGAATATCTGGCAATGTAAGCTAACTATTATCTTCAAGTATGATTATTATATGCCACTTCCAATGACTGTAAAGCACTTCATCTTCAAAGTCAATTGTGTGAACCGTACACTGCTGGGTATCATCACAGCTCCCCTTAAGACTATGAGTGTCAACAGCCAAGGAGAAATTCTATCCTCTTTCTTTGCATGCCATTTCAGGCACATAACAAACAGCACTTTCATAAGGTTCTGTCCATAGACAACTTTATTTCCATCCAGCATCCTTCATAGCCTTCATGTTTAAGAAAGGGAGAATTGGATGATCTGAGAAGAGTTGGAGCCACTTGCCTGCAGTGTTTAAATGTGAAAGGTGCAAAGGACAAAACAATGATGACCCCTGGAAACTTTGTCTATTGGCCTGTGTCATTTGTGAATGTAAAATGTCACTGAGGGTTATCACTCTTAGAACATGTTGTTGAAAAATATGTCAAGTTTAACTGCCATCTGAAAGTTCTTTTGCATTTTTTCCTGATAAACTTCTATCATTTTGTGAATAGATGCAAATGTGAATTTTTATAATTTGACCTATTGTCAGGAAAGAAGAACCACCAAATGACCAAAATAAAAAAAATCTGCTCATTAAAATATGTAAATCTATTTAACCTAATAAACCAATTTATTGTTGCTCTGAAATCCTTTACAATTGGAGAAATAAACAACCATAGTAAAAGTTCCCTGGATGTCAGTGTCTCACAAATTCTAAAAACAGCTAAAAATGAGATGTTTACCTATTCAGGTAGATTAAGTGATGCTCTAATGAACTGAATTTGACATAGAAGTTACCCTGAGTTATTTATGTTTGACTTCTTGGAACAAGGCCCAGATTATGTTTCTTCTTCTAATTTGGCTAATACAAATTATTTAAAATGTGAAATAGGTGGGTAAAGGAAAGGGACAAGGACATATTTAAAACACCATCACTTTAGCCCCATATCAGGCCATGATCTTGAACTTCGTAATTCTTAAAGCTGTTTGCAAACATACTGCATTTTTTTATTCAAATATTAAAAATTAGCTCTTGTTTGTAAAAGGTACCAGGTCATTTGTAAAGTTTTACTGCAGTTCTAAAGAACACCAAATGTGCTGAGTTATGTTTGCAAGTAAATTTCCCAGATTTAAATGGTCAGAGTGTATTAACTTAGAATTATAAACCCATGAATTCTTCCTGATTAGGTTTCTGCCAGGAGCAAATAATGAAAGATTTAACCAGGAATTGGCAAAACTCCAAATTCTTCTGAGGATATTGTAGTAAAGTGATTATTCTGTAATGTTATAGTGCATGAGCATTACAAAGGAGGTTTATAGGCACAAGGAGTTTTCAGGACTCATAACATTTTTCCCACAGAAAACCAGATTTCTGGTCTACTTCCAAAGTTTAAAGGCAAAGGTAAACTGGTGTTTGGTAGATTAGGGGCTATCAGCTCATTTAGCTTGATGACTATTCTCCAACATGCACCTCAAGTATAGTATTAATAAAACCAGTCTGAATGAATGTTTTTTCAGCCATGTCTTATGAGTTGTTTAAATAACAACAAAACACACACTCACACAGACTCTCTTGGTTTAGGTTAAATTAACCTGGTAGAGAACATTAGAGCAAGAGTGGTAGAAACTCAAGATCAGACCAGTTCTGTGCTGTATTCTCTTGATTATATGCTCACTTGTTAAAGTATTGAACATAAGAAATGTACCAGTTAGGATACTGTGAGCTCCAAGTGAAAGAAAATGCAACAAAAATGTTGCACAATAAGAAGAGTTACTATCTCAGAAGAAATCCTGGCATAGGCCTTCAGGAGTGGTTAATTTGGTAGCTCAACGTCATAAAGAATCTGTGATTGTTCATCTTTCCACGTGTCTCACACCAACTGTCAGAAGTGGGTCTATTTTTTCTCTTTTTATGAGGAAAGTGGGGCTCAGAGAGGTTAGGGCACATGCACAAAGTCACTCAGGTAAGTGGCTGAGCCAGGGTTTCAGCCCACACTCACTCTGGGCCTAAAGCTTGTTCCCCTATCTAAAATCGTGAAATACATTGTAGATACTAAGCATTATCCAAGGAAATAAGGTAGTGCTTATTTTGAAACATAATAATATACATGAGTACCACATAAGTAGATCTGCTCCTATCATCACTGTCAACTCCCTGTCTCTGCTATATTCTTCTGTGAATACACATTGAGATGCTCACTTTATGCTTGAAATAGGGCTGTCACTGCCAAACAGCTTAGAGATGATACAAACTGAGGCATGAAGAAATCAGATAAAGAGTTCCTAAAGTCATTCTTCCAGTCTTGAGTTAAGTGTATTGTGACTATACTAGAACTTCCACAGAGCTTTCTCATCAACACTAGAAAGAGCCAGACAAATAAGCAATCATGTTCTTTATCGTAGTTAACTTTAATGCATTAGTGATTGGCAGTTTATTGTTTCATTTAATCATCCCCCAAACCTTAAAAGGGGATTATTTTTTTATCTCCATTTCACAAATGAGTGACTATCTTCAATGTGTTCATGTGTGGTTGTATAGGTTGAAGACTGTACAATTGTATGTCATGGCCCTAAATATTCCACTTCTACCCCATACCATCCTTACTCCACTGGAGAGAATCCCTTCACCATCTACTGGAAAAATGTTCTTCATTTTTTCCATTTTAAAAGTTTCATTAGAATTACCAATCTAGGTCAGAACAAATACCTTGACATTGTCTCCTAAACATTTATCAAACATTTCCTAGGAGCCAAGCTCTTCATGGCAGTTCAAGTACATGATTTTATGCAGTCTGGACAATAACCCCGTGAAATAAATATCAGTATCTCTGTTTTACAGATAAAGAAACGAGGACTCTGGGGGTGTTAAGAACTCACCCCATGACACACAGCTATTAATAGAGTTAGGGATTATGTCCTCTCAACTCCAGTGCAATTTCCACTGTGATAAATTGGAGGAGAGATAAGAGTCATTAGGAAAACAAGGTAACCAAAGGCTTGAGTGGCTAGAATTATGGAGAGGATTGGGATCAGGGTGGTGAGTGTGAGATGCTCAAGGAAGGTGTAGAGTGGAGAGCAGGGACAATAGCAGGAAGGCCACTTGCAGACCTTTCCCAGCCATTTGTTTTTTTCAGACTCAGATTCTGCAGCTAAGCCACTTTCCTATTTATCCCAGCTTCATTTGGTGATACTCAAATTGGGAAATTGCAGAAACAAGTCTGATTAATTGTCATCACACCTTATGAACATCTGCAAGGAGCAAAGAATTTCCTGCTCTATCTTGGTTTGAAAAGAAAGAAATAACATCTGAGTTTACAGTTGAAGATTTTGTATTTGGCAGGATCATCATGTAAGTCATGGGCAAGTCACTAAGCCATGGGCCACTGATTTCATCAGACATTAAATGTGGGTGATAAAATGGAAATATTCTTACTGGTTTTTATTGTTATCCATTCACATATAGGGAGAGTGTTGAAATGCCCAAGGGAAACAAGTATTATATTGTCTTATTAAAATTTTACCCTAAGTTTAAAAGTTATGTATTAAGAGTACCCAAAATCTAGATAAGATGTAGCTTTGTCTCTCACAGCCTGGAAGGACATTAAGATTCTGCTCAATATAATAAAGGTCCAGTGTTATGTTTCAATGACTTGGTGCATGCACAGAATCTAGAAGAAGGTGCACAAGTGTGTTTTACTATTCACGTGGGATGCCCTGTCAGTTTATCTGGAGTCTATTTATCATGGATGGTCTCCTGAAGACTATTTTGTGTCTTCCCTCTCTCTCTTATTTCTTGTCATTCAGATTTCAGATTTCTCTGCAGGATTATAGAGCCATGTGCTTGACACCAGCAAGATCTAGTCTCCTGATCCTTCTATTCTTTGGAATCAACCACCTGTATAATAATAATTTTTAAAAACCCACCTCTTTTTCTATTGATTGAAGCTCACAGTATAATATGCAGGCCTCATTAAGATGAAATAGATGAGAATAAAGAGGAAAGAAGAAATTAAAGAGACAGAGAAAGCCATTCATTCACCACTCATTCACCTGTCAACATATATTTATAGTTGACCCGATATGTGCCAGGCACTATCCTAGCGACTAAGGATATACAGGAAATTGAACTTGTTCAATCTCTTCCCTCAGAGCTTATATTCTGATGGGGGGGGGAAATATAATAAACAAATAATAAAAACAACCATGTATAACATGACAGCTGGCAATAACCACTCAGAAGCAAAACTAAGCAGAGCGATAGGATGGAGAGGATGATGGAGGTGGTGACATTTTATACCAGGGGGTCACGGAGAGTGGCTATGTATTATAAAGACTTCTTCCAATATCTGTTGCCTGCCTTTGAAGAGCTGGGTACTGCGCAAGATATAAAAGAAATAAAACATGGTCCTTGCCCTCCAGGATCCAACAGCTCGGTGGAGAATCTCACCACCTGCTCCATTAGGCAGACAGATTAGAAGTCTCAGGGCATATTGCTGCAGTAACATTGTACACAGTGACCAATTTGAACAGATTGTAAGTATCCCAAAACTCACAGTGGTTTCCATAAAATAATTCTCACTTCAAGTAAACATTTTCAGTTGGTGAGTAACTCTATTTTCCATTGACAGCACTCATATTTGAGGGCTTCCTTAATGCAACGATGACTTGTTTTTCTAATTGGTTGCCAAGGATTGTTTGGGTCCTTATTGAAATGTACTTGCTTAACTCCTCCAAAGCGACTTGGCTGGTTTCATTGTTGTTGTACTGGCAAATGCTGCCTCCTGTACTGAAAAATTTGTTCCTTCTGAAAAATTTGGACAGTCCCTGGATGGTTTTCATTGTAATTAAAGATAAAAAAGAAAAAATTATAGACTTTTTAAAAAAGTAAGTGATAACAGAACTTTGTATCAACAAGACTTACATAAATGTAGGTCACATCCTGAATGGTGTGCCACTTTATCCTTTCTATCATGCTTTGTGCAGATACCTGGCTCAAAATGTCCTTATTCATTGAGAAGACAGAGAAAAGTATAATTATGGTCAAACTAGTAGCTTGTATAAACAAGCTGTTTTCTTTATTGTGTTTTTAATACAAGCTCCATATCCTCAGCTTTCCAAAGGTTGTAATAATATAACATTGTTAACAAGAAAACTCAATCATGTGAGAGAACAACACTGAGCAGAGAAGTCTTTGTCTTCCTGAAGACAGAGCCTTTTTGATAGGGGATGGGAGATCATATCACACACAGTTGTTCCAGCGTAAAAGAGACAGACTTGCTCTGCTAGCACAGACGAAGATAATCCGCTCACTCTACAGGATCCACGTTGGAACCTTCTTCCTCGTCACCATCAAATTCCTCACCCTTGGCCATAGTTAGGAACGCGAAGCACAGACTGGCTACAGACAAATATCCTCATTTCCTTACTGCTCCGAACAGTGGATTTGGGCAGTTCTTTCTATCCTGTGTTGGAGAAATTTCACACCACATTTCAAATTATGTTTAGCTATTTGTTTTTTAACTGTATCAAAATCAATTTGTAATAAATTCTGTCTTTTCCCTACACGTTGGAGCTCTTCCCATTGGTAAAGTTTTCATGGGTATCATGGCTTTTTATATAGCAGCTCCCACTGCTATGATCGTGTCAGCTTTAGGGATAAATGACAGGCAGGAATTTTGTTATCAAAGTTCCTTCCAAAGGCCATGAAAAGTCAATCACTGGATAAGATCAAAAAGTTGGTTCTAAATATAAACTCTTTCTCAGCACTTGCAAATAATAAATTCTGCCAAAGTCTATCTCTACCCTAAAATTCCCCTAGCAACTCCACTCCTTCCTAAATATTCTGTCTTCTAAGGGTGTCACTCAAGGTGAAATTTACTCCATTGAATGTTAAGTAGCTGACTCTGTGGCTTATGTGTGTGCCCACATTTCTTTGGTGACAAGAGGCTAACATAAAAACTTCCGTTTTTCAGCTCTGTGAACATTGATTCAGAGAATATACTGCAAGTAAGTAGCTTTTCAGGGTGGCCTTCCCAAATAAGAAGGATGTTCCTGTTGTCGGTGGGTTTGGCTTAGCTTATGCAGTTTATTTGTTTGGGTTGTATGTTTTGAACATATGCCCAGGGGTTTTAAAAAGAGTGATGGGAACATTTGTATAAATGAAACTGAAAGCAAGGGAACAGACATTGCCAACACTTTAATTATGAAGCTAGCAACATGTATACTTATTTGAGAGTTTAAATGGTATAAAACAAAACAGAGGGAAAGAAGGGGGAACCTGGTGGTCTCAAACAGGATGACTGCCTTTTTTTCTTAGCAGGCAGGAAGTGAAAGACATGAAGCCCTTGTGTGCTTTTGGATGCCCAAAGATATGGCCAATTGCGTTGCGTCCTTTTCCCAATATCCTTTTGACTTTGAGGCACTATCAGCACAGCAGGTAAAGTGCTGAGGCACCCAGAGGGGTCATTTATGTCATGCTATCTGTGTGTTTCCACTCTTCCTCCTCCTGCCATGTTTCCTTCGAAGCCAAAAGGGCCAGCACATCGCGCGTGCGTGCGTGCGTGCGTGCGTGCGTGTGTGCGTGCGTGCGCGCGCGTCTGTGTCTTATAACCCTTACTGCTTTCTATTGGCGGAGGGGAAAAACAGCAAACTCTTTGGAACCTCTTTTCTTTTGAAAGACAAATTTCCCAGAAACTGTAACCAGAGTAGCTGGAGGGTTGTTACACATGGGGCCATTAGTAAGGTTGGGGTGGTGAACCAAAAGAATTTGGAAAGTTTAAGAACTGGGAAGATTGGGGTGGTTGACACACACTTTCTTTTCCTTTAATTTTTGAGGGTTTTTTTTGTTTCCTCTTGAATCTTCAATTCCAGTCAAGTGTCCTTCATTGCAGACAAGATCAAAATCCTTTTCTCTCCAGTCTCTGCCTAGATTAGGAGTAATTATAAGGTGAAAACAACATTGTCTCATTTCTTGAAATGTGTATTTTCATTCTAAAGAAGGTTTTTTTTAGAAGGGTTTATTGGACTTTGTGTGTTTGTGAGTTCTTCATGTTATATATGAGATAATATTTCCAAGGTAGCTATTATGCTGTTTTAATATAATTTAAGGAGTGGGGGGGGGGTAGCTAGTTAAGAGCATAACTTTTACTTTTAAGGCTTTTTTTTAAGCGGATGGAAAAAGACCCACACCAACACAAATAGCTCATGGCCAATTCTCTCCCTAAGTGTAACAGCTAGAACTAGTGGGTTCCCACATAGAATGCGGAAGCCCACTGAAATGTCCCAGCAGGTTGCTGGGTTTGCACTACAATGTCCGGTAAATTTCATGTAATTACAGCTGCTTGCTGAAGGAAGCCTGTGGTCTCTGCAGGCTGTTAGGACCTTAGTTATGACCAGAAGGGTAGTGGGTAGGATTCAAACCTCCCACCAGTGCCAGCGGCTAAGAGGTTGCTTCAGAGCAGGGACAACTGCTGGAACAAGTCAGCTCTGCAGAGCAGGATTTTAAAAAACTTCTACATTTAGGTAGAATAGTGTCACCTGTGATTTTTTTTTTTTTCATTTTAAAAAGCAGGTAAGAAAGAAAAAGGCAAATCCTAGAAAAAGGCAGCAAGCCTCTGAGGAAATGCCAGAATCTGCTCAGTTATACTGGGTTATTTTTCTAGGAATGATAAAACAAATCAATGAATTATCACGAGGGTTTTTAGAATTACTTTAAGAGCTTACCAAAAGCTCAGACTCCCAAGAACTAGTTCAGAGTCTGGGTCATGTGTAAAATGAATGTTTTACCATGAACAAAGTTTTCAGGAGCATTAGAAGAAACAGGTCTCTTAAAGTTCTCTGTGAACTATAAAGTTCACATAAATGTTAATATTTAACTAATGTAGTGTTCACAGCATTCCTCTTATTTGTTAGGCACTGTGCTGGGAACTCTTGGAGAAATGTCTGTTCTGGTTGCCTATTGATAGTTTTCTATTATTAGCATTCACCAAGAATACTTCCTTCTCATGAAAATAAATTCCTTAAGTCAAAAATTGTTAGCAAAATCTTTCCCTCTCAGAAGGAGTAGTTTTGTTGTTTCTGATTTCACTCTGAAAATAAAGCACAGGGACAAAGACAAATTGCAATTTTCTTCCAAGAAGGGGGTTTCAGTCTTTTCAATTTTTTTTTCTTTCTTTCTTGTTTTGATCATAGATTTATTTGGGGATGGGGTGGCTGGAATTTAGGCTAGTCTGATGGCATGGTTTTCTCTTTTAATTGGACTGCAGAGAATGAAAATTGTTAGGGGATGTTTGTATTGTATTTGATAAAAGGGTTTTCCTTAATATGTGTGCCTTGCTCACAGTCCACATTCTTAAAATGTCTTGATAGTACATAGTTCACATACCTCACACACAGTGGAGGTCTGAATGAATGAGCACTGGGATGAATGGGCATACGTGAAAACTCAGTAATAACAAATACTAAAAACACCAAAGAAGTATATGAAATCTTGGCAGCATTTCATTTGTAGTTACTACTTCAAATGGAATTCAGTAAAATAATTATTTCTTTTTCACTTATAAAACAGGAGTATTTCCAAAAAGAATCCTAGAGCTGGGAAAAAAATAATAATAAAAAAGACTTTAGAGATTATCTAGTCTAGTAATTTTCAATTTGCATTTCCAAGAGCTATAAAGCAAGGTTGCTCCAACTTTGGCTAAACAGTTCAATCCTTTGGGAAGCTTTAAAAAAAAATAGATGCTAGAGCCCCAGAATCCAATTCAGCTAGTATGAGTGGGCACTGGGCATATATTTTAAAAGTTTGTACAGATTCTAACGTGCAGTCAGGGGTGTGAACCACCATTCTAGGTGTTCAACAGTCCGAACATTTGGACTTGTGATCTGATAAATATAAGTATGCTCCCTAGAGACAATATGATAGAATATACTAAACTGGGAAAATTGGAATGTGCTTGTGCTCTTTAGAGTTTCCATTAATTTCAACAAAAACACTAGACTCCAAAAAAATTCAGTTATACAGGGTTCTATTATGTTTTCTTAGGACAGAACATTCTGCAGGTATACAGGGATACACAGAAGATTGAGACCCAGTCTTTCCCATAAAGATTTTACAGTCTTGCAATCTGGAAACATATTGAGCAGAGGGGTTGGCCTGTGGCAGAGGCACAGGGAGGGAGAGAGAAAAATAATTATAATCATAACTTTTTAATAAAAGGCAAGTGTGTTTTGAATGGCACAGGTAGGATTGAATCACAGACCAAATATTATAGCTTTCAGCATTTGCTCTAGTTTCTCATCTCTTTTCCACCCAGCAAAGAACTGACAAAATTGAGCACAGCCAATTTTTTTGTGGGCCGTAGGGATAAGAAGAAAAAATAAGACAGAAGTCTTGTTCCTTCTTATCTCCACTTGATACAAGGTAGGATACTTAGAGCCTGGGATTCACCAGGTAGGAAGTCTCTCTGATGGAGGATAGAAAGTAAAAAGCATGGGTGCCAAGTGTCCTTTTCAAAACTGCTTCTAGATGTCTGTCCCCTGGTGTCTTTGCCAAGGGGGAAGGCAGAGAAGAACATCTGCCTGACTTGATTTACTATTGTGCTTCTCAAGGTCAAAGACTGCTAATAATCCCTGGTTGGTTTATTCCCTTGCATGGATAATGAACAAAGTTGAGTTAAAAGAAAGAAAGGAAGAAAGAAAGAAATGTCACGTTTCCATGTCTGTTACTCTTCATATTGGTCTTAACTCAGAATCTTTGGAATTTCTTTGTTGTCTTTCCAAACACAGTCACCTGGAGCAAGAACTTTCAAGGTGTGATTAAACAAAAAGGCCTTTTCAGGATGGGATTAGACATAAGTATGCATAAATTCCCACTATCTCTATCCGGTGCATGCTTATAACATTTTACCATTCCTATTAATGTGTTCATACCAATAAATCTAGCCATGGTCTTGTGGTGGTGGTGGATCCTTTCTGTGATCTTTTACCCAATTTTGGTAGAATGTTTATTTAGCACAAGAGAGATTAAAAGCTAGCTGATAAGATGATCGTGAAGGGATGGGTGGGTATTCAATGTGTAGGTGATCACAGCAGAACTTTCTGGCTGAGTGAGAAAATTGTAGTTTTATTCAGACAGTGCTGAAGTTTAGAATATTGGTAGTAAAGAGGTAGGAATGAAAAATGGGCTCAGGCAGCATTCCATTTGTGGTGAGTCTTGAGTGCTGGTAGAACATTTGCACTTAGTTATGAAATATGTACTTAATCATGAATCACTGAGTTTTTCTGAGCATGGGAATTACATAATCAAACTTGTGTTTTATTAAAGTTAATTGGGCAGCACAGTGGGGAATGGATTGGGGCCAATCAGGAAAAGATTGGGAGCAGAAGAATACACAAAAGATTATTATTGTAAATCCTGAGAGCAGTAGAGACATTCGCATTGAAAGGATGGGCATTTGGTGGTAAGTAAAAGAGACCAGACGTGATTTTAAAGAACTGAACACAAATAAATAATCAAGAAAGATGCTTCTACATTTATAAAATAAGTGCTGACTTGAATAGACTATTTAAGTAATCATACATATCGGAACGAATAGTTTTTGGTTTGCCTTTTAAAATTTTTCCTGGACTTGCTTAGTGTTACTAGTAATTTTGGAGATGTGGCCAATGAGTTGAAAATCAGGATGGTGTGCATTGATACGTGATCATATAAGAAATAATGTTTAAAGACAAATGAATGCTCTGTCCACCTACTAGAGTATGCCTAGTTAAAATAAAAACTGTACCAGTGAGAAGTATAAAGGATTTTTTTTTATTCACACAGAACTGATCAATTATTTTGACATCTTGTAAGAAAACACAAACCTTTGTAAATGCTGTCATCAAGAATTCCGTGGAATTACGAATCCATCCACTCCTGTTCAGCTTCTATTATTATTCTTTGTGACATTTTAGTGTGTGTTGTGACTGGTGAGGCTTAATTCTGACCAAACTCTAGCTCACTGTATCTTTCAGTGCAGGCCCTGTAAGAAGTAATTTTAAGGTGACATCCACCCAGCCATCGTGGTAGCTAAGCCCGTTATCATACATTGATTCATTCAGCAGACATTTTTTGAAATCTGCCTATAGTTCAGATTTTGTGCTTGTTGATGGTGATAGAAAGAATGTGTGGAGCTTAGAGTTTAATAGGTTGCAAATATGCACAATAAAAATACAGAGAGAGAGAAAACAAGAAGAAAAAGCATGAGAGCCCAGAGGCAGGGCAAATTCATTCTGTTTGGTGGACTGCAGGAAGCTTCATACAGAAAGTGACATTTCATATAAAATGGGTAATTGACAACCAATTAATTTCCTGTCTCCGTTCTTCTCTTCCTTTATTCCTCAAATATTTTTAAGTACCTATATAGTGCTTAAATCATTATACTAGGAGCATTTGGTTTCAATCAGACATGAATCCTGCTCTCAAACAGTTGAAAGAACATTACACTCAGTGTGTACACCAGGTAGAAATTAAGTGGCATAACTGAAGTATGGGACAATAATAGACGTATAATGAAAAGGTAGAGAAAGGATTTGAAAAGTGGCTGAAACACAGTCGTCTTGATGTCTTTGCTGTATTCACTGTTTGAAAACTGCTCCTGAATGCATTAGGAAACAACCACAGCTACACATGGGGACCTGCTGCATATGGGAAGTGAGGTGAGACCCGAGAACGCTGAGATCCGGTCCAGGATGCAAGGACCAGTTTGTCACTGGCCATTTATAATTCCCAGACTGCATAGAGATACACACTCCATTACATGGAAATCAACTTGTGGTATTTTGCTTCTGAGTGAGTTTCTGAAAATCATTTTCTGAAACCCTGTGAGAAAGACCCTTTAGAAATAATTTCACGGCCCTGTACCAGTGCTTTCTTGCTAAAAACATGAAACCTGAACTTGATTGGTGGACAAGGAAGTCTTATTAGCTTTGAAAAACTGCTGTGCTTCAGGTTTTACTCTCATTTTTTTTCTCTCTCTTTCTAACCATTGAATCTTGAAGCACATTCTTTCATTAAGGAGATTCAGCACCCTCTACAGTAGTTGATTGCAAGTCATTAACAGCCCGCAGCATGTCCTAGTCTTGAAAGATAAGAGCCAGGCTTTTGCAAATGAAATTTTAAACAAATGCTGCTTTCCTTTTCTATCATTCTCTTAAGCAGTACAAACTTTAGTTGGCCATGGAACCAATAATAAAATTGGAGTTTAAAATTTAACTTATTTTCAGGTTACATCCCAAGACTTTGTCATTCTACAGATACTAAAACAAAGATTTTCCTTCTTTCAAAGAATCTTGTTACCTGTCCCAAGAACTATCTGTGATTCATTTCCATTGTGTGCCCTATTCCTGTAATACTCACCAACACGGACCCTGCTCCAACAGTTTTTGGTCTGTGTAGATTTTTTTTTTCTCTTATCAGTGATTAAGTACTAGCTTTCTGGTGACTTCTTAATATTTTCCCTGTATTTTTAAATATTCCTTCATTTCAAAGTTCACTATGGTAAGATACAAACACGAAATGGAACATTAGCACTGTACCCGCAGTTATTTTCCTATCCATTCAGCTTTGTTTTTACTACTAAAAACATCATTGAAAAATGTATTAAAAATCATAAAAGTTTAAAACTTAAAAATAAACACTAGGGAATTGTTTTCCTCAGTTAAAACATTAGTATTTATAAGTAAAGGTGACAAAAATGTGGTTATACCTTACATAACGAGCAATGTACCCATTTATGATAGCGATGGTTGTATTTTAAAAACATGCTGCAAATACATAAAGATAGGTGGCTTCTGAATATTTAACAATTTTATTGTTAGGAAACACTGAAATTCACTGCTTAATACATGCATTAATGGGGCTTTGTGACAAATCACCTGTTAAATTTTAGCTGACAGCTTGTCATATATTAATTATAAATAATTGTAATATATGGCTATCATAATGCATGCAACAACAAAAAAAAATAGGAAAGGTAATTAGAGTGTATTCTTGTTTTCCCCCTTCACTTCTTGCTCACACACACAAAAATGACCCAATGTTTCACTTGGGTTGGGATAGTGCCAGTGGTTAATGGAATGCACCACTCTACTAAAGAATTTAATGGGAATATCCATTTGTCATAGTCGCATGCTGTAATCTACAGTAGCAGAGCCAATGGAAAATAGCATCGTACCATAACGTCCTCTACACACTGCAGGTGAGGGTGAAATGCAGCAGCCGAACTGAGCAGTCAGGGGAGAGGGTCTGGCTTTTCTAGACCTTTCTTTAGAGATAGATATGAATTTCTTTTCTTAAAGAGGACAGTGCTGCCTGACAGCAACAAGAGATGCTGCCCTGGAGAAAAAGAAAGTGGATTTCTTTCAGAGGAAGAAAAGCCTGAATGTTTGCAGAGCATGTCTCAAAATCTCTAACCACCTCCTTGTTTACTGGAAGCCCACCTGTTTGTAAAAAGACTTTGGGTAGTAGAATCAGAAAGACCAGGGCTAGACACTTAATTCAATCATCTCCTAGTTCTGTGTCTGAGGTTTTAAATTTGAAGAATAAGAGTAACACCACCTAAACGTGCAATGTTACTGGTAGAATCCATAGGACTCGATGGATCAAAAAATTTAGCATGGCACCTGAGTTACTGTCTTCCTTTCTTCACAGTTTAGATAGAATTACAGTGTGGTCTGATTACTTTATATGTGTGTATCTTACAGTCCTAAATGAATTAAAATATTTTTTAGTTTAGGGACCGTCATATTTCTTTTCTGTTTCTCATATGCTAGTTCTGTGTTTGAGAAAAGCAAGCTACTGAGAGATGCTGTGTGATTTAAATTTGAAAAACACGCAAATATTTTAACACTTGTAGAAGTGAATTTTTGTTATTTGAGAATTAAAACCATTCATTAGTATTTCATTTCTGCATTTGGCAGCAAATGAAGTACGTTAGACACAACCTAGCACCTGTAGGAAAAAGTCTCAGATATTATTTCAGTTCCATATGAAACTGTCTTCAGAACACGTCACTTGAATCTATGCTGTGTTTCTCCATTCTAGCTGGATTTAAAAACTGCTGTACTCTTCACAAAGAACATATGATTAGCAACAATTTATTCCATATCTCAGATAATAATTTATCACCAGTTTAGAAGTAAAAACAGAATTTGAAGTTAAGTGGATCCAAGTTCAAAATTCTAGCTTGGCTACAAGTTAGCTATGTCAGCTTGGCCAAATTACTTATCCTCTCTGATCCTGCTTCCTCACTTATACCATGTGGCTAATAATACTTAACCAGCAAGGCCGCTGTTTAAGATAGGAGATGAGGCAGTGACTTTCAAACTTTTTCTTTTAATCACTAGCCACATGATTAAAACATAAGTTTTACAAAACAATACTTAGTACATATAATGTACTCTGCCTTCTTTTCTTTTATTTAAAAAATTGTGTATGACCCACTAGATGCATGACCCATGAAAGGTCATGATGTGCCTTTTGAAAATCAGTGGGGTATGATAACAAGCTTTTATGATGCTTAGTACATAATCCAAGTGTAACTATTGATTACTATTATTGAAATCATGATTATTTTTAGTCTTCTTTTAGGATGTTTTATGATCAATGAGAATAAAATCTTTCAAGTACTTCTAGGAAATAACTCCCTTGGATGGGGTCCAAAACAGACTCATCCTCATTGTATACTGAATTATGCACTAGAGGGGGTTGTGCTATAGCAAAGCTCCTGTGTGTAATTCATCACAGAATGTTAGAGCTGGAAGGGATCTAAAAAAATGTCTAGTATTATTGCTTCATTTTTCTTCATGTATTCATACTTTTAAAATATTCTATATTTACTGCTCATTGATAAGTTTGAAAACTGGCTTCGTTGATCCAGAACTTAAAGGCAGTGAAGAATAGTTGGTGGAATGGAAGACACTGGGTTCTTATCCTGCTTCTGCCACAAATAGCTGGGTGGCCTTAGACTCTCAGGGACTCAGCTTCCTTACCTGTTAAAATGAAGTGATTTCATCAGATGATTAGCTCACCTATGATGTTCTTTGACTTAAACCGCTAAATGGTAAACCAGCCCAGAGGCTGTGTTAGATGCCCCAGTATTAGGGTGCAGTTCTGCTATAAATCTGCTCTGAATGTCTTACCGCACATGTGGCATGCAGTTCTGCTCCTACTACCACTCTGATGTGCACAGCAAGTTTGGCTCTATTTGCTCTGTCTCTTCTTCCTCAGCAGCATCACCCTGATCACCCTGAATAATTCTTAGTCTCTTGACATAATAATAGCTCAGACTCTCCAGTTGCCTCATCTCATCCCTGCTTGTTTCTCTATGATGTTTGGCTGCAGTAGGGACAGGGGCATCTAAGACCTCATGGTGTCTGAAAAGTTGGGCTTATGTCACTTATAATGTCCTCTCTCTCCTCTGATTTCTGGGTCCCTTTTCTACCAGCTCATTGCTCACCTTGGTAACAGTCATCACTGAGTTCTCTAGTTAGTCCTAACTTGCTACTGGTAAGGTAGGATATTTCCTCGACTATGCTCCCAGATAGCAGTAAGATTTCCCAGCTGGGTTATTCTTAAATGATGTCAGTTCGGCAGAGAGAGGAATGTGTGTCTCTTCACCAAAGATAACAACAGAGGAATATTAGCATTTTGAAAACTTTTGTTTACTCCTCCAACATCCAAATTTGGATGAGGAAAGTGGAATGACCAGTTTATGAGGGAGGATGTGGAAGTGAAAAAGCCAAGTTGGAGTGTATATCTTGGGCGAAAATCGCGTATGGGGTGGCTCAGATTTTTGGATCCATCCTTAGGGCACAGGGTGCAAGTGTCCATCATACCTGCTCCACCTTTTAGCTCCCTGTGTCATCAGAAATATTGAAGGGTGAACCTGGCTTCAGGGCTTGCACAGAATTAATTTCTTTCTGATTTTCACTATGAGGCTAACCATAAAAAAAAAAAAAAAAAAAAAAAGAAAAGAAAAGAAGAAGAAAGAAAAAGAAAAAATAAAAGAAAAGAACAAGAGAGGATCATGATGCCAGGAGGTGCCTCCCCTATCCTCAAATTGCTGGAAAGCTTAACTTCATTTAGGAAAATTTCTTTCAAAAATATGTAACTTCTTTCTGGAGCACACATGGGGCAGAGGATTACTGACCAATCTTTGAGAGCCTTTCAGAAGCACAGCATGCTGGTGGTGGAAACGAAAGGGCGGCTTGAGACCACAGTCAGGATGCTGATCATTAGGTTGAATCTAAGGGGGTCCGCTTACCTTTGTTCCTTTGAAAACAGCCTGGAGTTTGTAGGAGTAAGTATTGTGTGTGTGAGTGTGTGTGTGTGTGTGTGTGCGTGTGCGTGTGCGTGTGCGTGTGTGTGTGTGTGTGCTGGTCTGTTCACAGCCTGAGCAATGGAGGTGGCTGGAGGCCCTGGCTTTACTTTAGTTAACCTATCTGACCAAGTTTCTAATAAATTCTGATAAGCCAATTGCCAGTGGTGGCTTCCAGCTGCTGACTTTATCCACATGCTGGAGATCCTGAGTAGTGAAGAAGGCTATAACTCATCTCTTAGCTAACAGTCCACACACAGCGCAACTTATCCACCGTTGGGTTTTGTTGATGAAGAATGCTTAGCCCAGCAACTGGGTGCCTGTCTAGGGAAAGGGTTTTATGGTGTCCTTCAGAGAAGCGGGGGAGCACTGCCTTCCAACCTCAAAAAAGCAAGTAGCACGAAAGCAAAACAAGAGTTCTTACATCAGGATTTTGATTCAGTACTTCCCTTCCTTCCTCTCTGCTTCCAAAGTGGATCCTACAAGCACCCCCGAATGAAGCTGCCAAGGTGAACTGGAGCAGACACAAACTGTGTCTCATCAACGCGCGCTCCTTATATTATCATCAGTGCTTTGAAGAGGGCGCGACCAGCATTTTTCCCCCAGTGCGCCAGGAGCAGAGCAGGAAGCGCTCGGGTGTGCATCTCTTAGGAGACGAGTGAATCTGTTCGAGAGGGTCTTTTCTGGCCTGGTGGATGGATGCTGGGGAGTGACGTCACCCCGCCCCCTCCCCTGTGAGAGTGTGTGTGTGTGTGCGCGCGCGTGCGTGTGCGTGTATGTGTGTGTGTGTGGCGCCTCCTTCGCCCGGCTCTCCTGCCTGCCCCTCCTTCGTCCTGCCCTCTCTGGCCCTCTCAGTGGGTCAGTGGTCCACATGCCGGGATTGGCCAGCGGGCACAGCGGACCTGGCTCTGCCCGGGCGCACCTACTCCCACTCACGCGCAGGCACCGCGCGCGCACAATCCCCCAGCGCCGGGGCACAGCGATTCCGTGGGATCCCCAGCGCGTTACGAGGATTTTAGAAATCACCCAGACAGGGGAACAAAGAGAGAAGCCCTTCCAGTTACTTTCTCAGCTTTCTCATTTCCCCACCGAGCCACCCCGCCTGCAACCCGAACCGCACGGTTCACGCCAGGTCCAAGGACCGGGCTGGCTGGACGGCCCATCCCGCCTCCTGGCCCCTGACTGCGCTCGGGCCCTTTCCCCGGCGTCGCCGCGCCCCCTCCCCTCCGCCGCCTCCCCTCATCCCCCGCTGGCCTCAGTTTCTGGTTACCTCGCGTGCGCTTCACTTTTGGGGGGCAGAAGAGAGGAAGGGGAGGGAGGCGCTCAGGGGGGCAGCCGAGTTGCTATTTGTGGCCAAAGAATCCGCTTTAAAAGCAGCAGCAGCAGCAGCAGGAAGGAGGAAACAGAGAGGCGGAGGGAGGAGAGGAGAAGCGGCCCCGGACCCCCCAGTCGCGAGCGGCGGAGCGTCGAGGAGCGGGAGGAGGAGGAGGGAGAGGAGCCACCCGGCGGCGGCGGCGGCAGCGACCGGAGAAGCGGGAGCGGGGCGAGCGGGAGGAGCGGGAGGAGGAGAAACCGACGCGGAAGCCGCGGGCTCAGAAGGGCCGGGAGGACGGCCCGGGAAGAGAAGGAGGAGGCGGAGGCGGAGGAGCAGGGGGTAGGGGTGGAGGGAGGGCGGGGGGACGCGCTCCCTCGGATGCTGGATCTCGGGGTTTGGGACTCACTCGCTGACTCTCCTCCACTTCCTCGCTCTGGACTGGGCTGGCCGCACGAGAGCCGGGCGGCGGCGGCGACCAGGGGGGCTCCCGCGGCGGTGGCCGCTGCTCCGCGGGATTAGATTGGCCGCCCGGAGGTGGCGGCGCGGGCAGGCGCAGGCTGCGCGGCCGTGGCGGGGCGCGAAGGCGCTGGAGCAAAGTGCTGGTGGCGGCGCGGGAGGCGGTGGCGGCGGCTGCCCGGAGCCAACATGACCAGGTAAGTCCCCCGAACTGAGCCGGTCCGCCCCCCTGTGTCCTTCCTCATCGCTGCCCAGGGATCGCCTGGCGCCCGGCTCAGACTGCCGGTGCTGCTCCGGCCGGAGCGACAGGCTCCCGCGTCCCGGAGCCCAGCGCCCGGGCACCAGAGCGCGCACAGTTTGCTTTTCTCCTGAACCTCCGCGGGCAGGGGTCCTCCCCTGCATGGTTCACTTCTCGCCTGAAACCTCAGACCCGGGAGAGAGGCGATTCTAGAGAATGGGGGTGTCCGGGGATGTGTGTGCGACCCCGCTCTCTCCTCCTAGGGTGGGCATGGTATTGGGGCAAATGGTGGAGCGATGGGGCCATCCGACCTTTCCTAGGGACTCTGCCACTGTGTATATATATTTAATATTTTAAAGGTGGGGATTACTGGTTTAGGGAGGGCTGGTTATGGTGAGGGGAGGATTCCTTTTTCTTCCTTTCCCCTGAACTAGTGGGGAGAAGGAGAAATAGCAGGAATCAAAGTCTACGCGGCTGCCATAGAGGAGGGGGATTGTTTTGGAGACCTTTCCGAGGCAGAACCAAAGCTCGTAGTTCTGCTGCAGGAATCTGGTGTACTCACACACACACTCACTCCGTAGGGAAGGGGACGCGTAATTTAGAATGAAGAGTCAAAGTGGTCGGAAACAATTTGAAAAGAAAGCCATGAACAAACCAAAGATTCTTTGCTTTCTCATAGATTTATTGCAGCTTTTATATAGGCGTGTAGAAAACTTGCATTGCTTCTCTGCGACGTTGATTTTCGTTTAAAAGCACCAAGTGAAGTCAGCTTTCCTACACTTGAAAAAAGAATATTAAACACCAAGTGTGAACTTGGCTTGCATTAACTGAGTGTTGCAGGATTCCGAATAGTAGTTCCATTCTCCAAAACCGGGACTATCTCATTCCACTTGTATTGTTTCCAGATTGCCTCCCGGTACATACTACTTGCCAGAGTCCTCTGTTTTCTAAAATTTAGAGTGATCACCCAGCCTAATCTATAGTTTGGACCGTAAGTACCTAGCGAGATTCCTGGGGGATCGCTTTCCCTGTATTTCCCCTTAAAGTTTTTTCCCCCCTTTTTACTTACCCAGAGACACAGTGCCAGTGACTTAGAGCAAAGCTTACACATTTTGAGCCTCTCAGAGTATAGTAACTGCTTGTGACTTGAGAGAGATTTCCTGTTGCACTTACAGAGCTACAAATGTGGACTTTACCCTTTGGTGTATTCTTTCTAGCCATCCTGTAGCACACCTCTGGGGAGTTAGTTCAACCGTAGATACTTTTAACCATTTTGACTATTCTTTCTCTGTTTCAAAGTACACACACCACTCAAATTGAGTAAAACCAGGGTGATGTGCTAAGACTTGAAACATTCTAATTTAAAGGGATCTTTAGATGATACCAATTTAAAGATTACTCTGCGTAGGTAATATAATGATATCCAGGAAAATGCTTAGTAGATATTATACCTATTTTGAAAACATATTCTGTTATATGCCGCAAATAGATATCATAGCAAAAAGAGAGCACATTTTCAATGCTTCATGTCTGAATTCTTGAAACAGACATCCTAAGTAGACAATACAATTTTTCCCTGCTTCCCACCTCCCATAATTATGTACTTTACTTTGCTTTTCAATGGAACTAGCAATTCCGTGACAGATTTCTTAAATTCACCCTCATGCTATCAGCTATTATTGTACTTTCTAAGTGTGAAATTGACAAGCTGGTCAGTTTCATGAATTCAGCTGTCAGATTGTGTCCAGTTAAAAATTGCTAAAAGCTGTAAATGTGCCTGCCTGGAATTTTCTTTTGTGAAAGAAAGACAGCAAGGGGATGGGGGATTAAGGTGTATTGTTAATTGTAGGTCTTTTAAAATAGGTGCACTCCAATGTGAATTTTATCACTGGATGTTGTTGGGAAATACATTTAGATTTCTACCACTGTAAAGTGGCGTTCAGTTTTTATCTATATCTTATTTTAAATAGTGAGCATTTTACACAGAAATAATCTATTCTTTAAACCCTCAGTAATAATGGTATAAGAAGAATGCGATTCAAAAAGAAGTGTCTCCCTCAAATATAGTCTAATATAGTTGAGTAATATATTACTTTTGTAATGACATATGAAGAAGTGGATGAATAAAACATTTTATTGTGGAGGTTATATAATACAAATTCTTCTTGGGCCAGTGCAGTTGTACAGCTATTAAAGTAATGAAATGCAGCAATCTATTTTAATGTATATGCGTTATAGTAGATAACCATAGATGTAAAACTGCTTAAAGTATTAAATACAATGATTTGATTTGCCCTTTAAGATCGACACTCATTTAAAACCAGAATATCTCAAAGTCGAGTACTAAGAATTGGAATCCCCTCATCTGCTGCTATTTGCTAAGCCACTAGGGGCCTGTATAACTGTTCTTATATCCAGGAGATACCCTGGTATGGCGTATGCAAACCCTTCCTAGAGAGATATTGAAAAAAAATTCAAGTAGGCAGTCCCCAAGTTTTTTTTTTTTTTTCTTTTTTAATACATTAATTCTTGCTCTCATGTTAGTCACAATGATTGAAGGATATTTCAAAAACATTTTTTAGGGCTTCTATAACACTGTGGTCTTATAAGAACAAATTTTCATATAGAGTGTTAAACAAAAAAAAGAGGAGATATTTGTGCAAATTTGTATGTGATCCCAATTTCTGTGTATGGCAAGGATAAACAAGAAGGAATATTAGTAACTTTTCTTTATTGGACTGATAAGGAGGTTATTTGCATAATGTAGGGTTAAAAGATAAATGAAGCAGAATTACTTGAAGGGAAGTGTAGTCATAGATTGATGGTGTGATTAATCTAGCTTTATAAGTGCTGCCCAAGTTTGTATGGAAGGAGAATCTGAGGCTGCAAGTACAGTTTAGTCAGCACTTGAGGGACCTGTACTGAAGATGCACTATACATTTTTAAGTGTCAGTTTCACAAATTTAAAATCGACCAGCCATGGCAATCTTGATAGACATTAGGCAATAAGGTCAAGTATGCTAACACTGTTCTTTTGTTGATTTTCAGTTTTTCAAACGGACAAGGGTGACTATTTGTAGAAGAGCATACCATAAGTATTTGCATATTGAATTTCTTTCAGACTGAACTTGATTTATCAAGCCATCGAATGATTCTATTTTTAAAAGGATTCTATGGTTAAACAAGAATTCATTAGCACAATTACATAGGGAAAGTGCCATTTCAGAAAAGATGGATTTCTCAAGGTGATTTTGTTTTAAAACTACCCTTCTCTAGTTTCAGTGAGTATTTGTGGATAGTCTGACAGTTGAAGTATATGCTCTAATTTATGATCCTGAGATACTTTTATGCACATGTCTTTTAACTCTATACATATAACCTTTGATTATTTTTAATTCCCAAAAGTTTCTGGGAATCTCAAAAATGAACTTTACCTCTGATGTAGTGTACTCAACTTAGTGGCCACAAAATATGCTTTTATGATTTGTATGACAAGCCTAGATATATGAAGTGCTAAGTATAAAGATATGATTATCCAGCTATCCTGAGTAGTCAAAAAATGCTTTATCTTTTTCTTATTTTCTTAAAAGGACATTAATTTTTGGTTGAAAAGGTTAGTGTCAGTAAATGAGTTATATTTGAAGTTAGGCTTACTTTGAATCTCTTATTGCCAGTTATTTACCTTTTCTTTGTTTAATCTTTGTGTCGCTTAGTTTCTTTGAAAAAAATCTTTTAGGAAATCTACTTACTTGTGATGGCACAAAGGCAACATGCAGCCTCAAGCGTACTAAGTGTTTAAAAACATTACATTTTATATCGTCAGTGATTTGCCAAGAAAGAGCAGAGAGAAGAGTAGTTCTTTCTGTGAACTACAAGACTGAGAATTCCTGTATAACACATCAGCTGAAGAAATCTGATAATGTAGAAGAAGATTGCTTAGAAGGGATTTGTCAGTAAATTTCATTCCAACAAAACATCCTTGTTTAAGCTTCTGTAATTTCATATCACAGTGACATTTCTATCAAATGATAGGTTCGTTTGAGGATATATTTTCTATATGGATAATCTCATTTGCCTCTAATCAGTAGTTGGTAACACTTGTGAAAATGTCATGCTTGGCTTGCGTTTGTTTCGACAATTCTCTCCCTTTTCTTAAAAAATAAAAATGCATTTCAGCTCTCCACAATTAAGTCCTTAAGAAAGATGGCTAAAAGAATATATGACTTGTGCTTACTGATTGTTCATTGCATGAAATTATAGCCTCACATGTAAAAGTTCAGCATTTTCTTTGCGTCATAAGTCTCAGGAAGGTCAAAGAGCAAATGCTTATACGTTACAGCAGTCTTTGACTTAATGTAACCTAAATAATAATGTCATGACATGGTGCTAGAGTGTAGCTTCATGAAGCACAATTCTTACAAGACGTATTTCACAAAATTACACGTAAGGCCTGTGTCCCTTGTTTCTCCTTTAATGAATTACCTATTTGCTTTTGATGTAACCAACAGTCGGTTTGAATTTTCTTCTCTTCACATTTTATATATAAATTATTTCTAAGACTTGGACATTAAGATAATTTAAGTATTATGTCCATGTCACACTCTTCAAAGCAGCTCATAGGAGGAATAAATGGACTAAAACAATCCCTGCAGTGTCCCATCCCCCCTAAATAATTAATTCAGTATCTTTCTGTTTATCATTTTCTGTTTGAGGCTGCTGTATTTGATAGGACCATATCAATACTAGTCAGTTGATCTATAGCTTTTTTGAAAATTACGAAAAAAATAAAGAGCAAAATTGAGCTTTTTCATGGTTTCTTAACCTCTGCTGTTCCCCTAATCAAATCCCTATATATCACAGATCAGTAAATTAAATGAAGAGGATGACAATTTGGAAAGCTAATACAGCTTATTCTGTCTGTAAGCTAGCAGGTCATGTGTACCAGTAAACAAATGGTATGAAGACAACTTAGATGTTTTTTGCTCCCAACCTGCAGCAGGCAAGTCTTCCTTTCCTTTGCAAATGGCTGCTTTTAGGCAGCAGCCCCCTTTTTGGCTCCTTAAGCATTTACAACAGAATATAAGAGCCAAAGCAGCCATCCAAGCTGCCTAGGCTTTCTCTCGGTTCTTTGAATTCACTGACCAGAAACTCTACTTAACTTTGGCTTTTCTTTGACATTCAGATAACAATGTCAGGAACCTTGTGACCTTTACCACATCGCTATTTACAGGATTTAACTGTTGTAACTCTGTCAGTTTCATGAGATTGATTAAATTTATAAATTCTTAATTGTCTTTTTTCTTTAAACAGCCCTTGAGCTATGTCCTTTAACGTAGCAGTAGCTATCTAAATTGAGATTTGTGAATTGCATTTAGAAAACAGCATTTCTCAGTACCGCTTTGGGATTTAGAAAAATTGTACTTTCGAGTATATAAAATGATCATTTGTAATCACTGGGTCAGGAATAACAAGAAACTTCCTTTTTTAAGCTTCAGTAGATGGATTTGGTTTATTAACTAAAAGATTAGTACTGATTGTATAAATGAGTGAAAATCAGTTATTGTTTAATCTTATTTAAACGTGTAGGTATATAATGTATGTAAAGAAAATGCTAAAGATTTGCAAGATCTCAACCAACTTTCTTTTTATGCTACAGTGAATAGAACATACATTTTCTGTAAGAAGAACTGATTTTCTGCTTCAGTCCTATTAGTGGGATTTTGGAGGAACTGATTTAACATTTCAGAGTCTCAGTTTCACCATCTGTAAAATGGAGAGAATAGCCATACATATGATGAAGATACAATTAGGTAATAAGAAATTTGTCTTATTTTGTATTTTAAGTAAAATTTCTCTAGTGTAAGAATCATGTAATAATCATAGTATATTTAACAGTAATAGTTTCTATGATAGAGTTCTGCTATCTTCATCTATCTGTTATAAGTTATTGTCACCTGACTTAAAACTTAAGATATGCTGGATATGAGTATTTTGTGTACATTTACTTTATTGGCCCTCTGTTGTGTACATGCTATAATTACTACAGATGCTAGAACTATCTTTTCTTGCCCAGCAAATATATTGAAGTCTGCACATATCAGCATACCATTGTACACTATCTTGGAAAGCTTTTAGAGCAAAAGTTAGAAATGATTTTACCTAAAATGTACAAGGAGCATTTCCCTTAAAAGTAAAAAAATGTAATCATAGATTTTTGAGTATATTTGATCTGTAGCTGAAGTTTGGGGAGAGAGATGTATAGAAAAGCAGTTAATTAAAATATTGAACAAAAAGAAGTGCCTTTTTTATTTTCTTCTTTAATGGCAGTACATCGTAGAAAGCTGTTTAGTCCTTTGCCTAGTGCAGCTGTCTTTCCGTGAAAGATCAGGTTTCAAAAGCAATGATGGATGGTGGGTGCCTGTAGCCAGTTGTGGGGTTTGCTACGAGGTCAAATGTATTGATGGAGGATAGGAATTTACTGCCTTCTGTCTCTCCCTAAGATCCACCAGTACAATTTCATAGGAAGAAATTTGAATAGACACATCAAATGCTAATCCAGTGCCCCATTATAGGTCAAAAAGACATTTGTTTTCAGTATTCAAAATGAATTTTTTCTCCATCCCCTTCCTAATGTCCCACACCAACTAAAGGGACATATTGATTGTGCATTAGTGGTTTCTTACTGCACAAATAGACCCTGGCCTCTCTACAAAAACGTATTTCAGCCACTGGTAGTAGTAACTTAATTGAAGTATTATTAAAGGATTTTAAGAGAAAAACAAATTGTAGCTGCTAATTCAGACTTCTGTGGTTGAAATAGCTCAGTGTGATTCTTTAGTTGCATAGTTTTATATATGGATCTATCAGGATTATTTGGCTAGCTGGGAATTGTAGTAATCTGTTGGAATTATGTTAAATATTTTGACTTCACTCATTGGCCATGTAATTATTATTACTTCTTTACTTGGGAGAAAAAAAAAGAGAAAATTGTAATATTACCCTAGAGGAATAAAATATTGGAAGCATCTTTCATTAGAAACATCCCATGAATGGAAGTTTTTCTTTCTAAGTTCCTTCTTCGACCCCTACTTTCTTCATCAACACTGAATTTCTTCTTCATTTGATGTTTTGGCCTCTGCCTCCATCTCCATTCTAAACTCTTCCTCATTTTATCTATAGCCCTTACCAGAACTCCTGTAATATTCCTGTCTGCTTCTCAAAGAAACAATAATTTCTGCGTAGATGATACTCAGAGTAAATTTTCTAGCTGTCTCTGTGGAGTTTCAGACCTGAATTTCTACCTGCTTGTTAGATAATTGAGAAAGAGAAGGCTGTCCTGTGTCTCCAACTTTGTATTTTGTAAACCCAAAATATTGTTTTCCATTCATATTTGTATCTGTTGTCCTTTTCTACATACCTCATCATCTGATTTATCCATTGACTATAACCTTGGTATTGTGTCTTTCTCCTTTATGCCTTTCATTCCTGTCTCCATCCAATTTTGAGATTCTAGTCCTGTAATCTCTTTCAATCATACTGTTTCATTAACATTTCTACCTTTACCATGTGTTTAGATGCTCGGGACTCTATACATAACTTCCTATGTGGTCTTTGTGTTTTTCCATTGCTCCTCTTAAATTCTTTCTAAAAACTTTTGCTTTTTGATGCAAACGATCTCAAGTCTACATAATCAAGTGCTAAATACTCAGCACACAGAGCCCTCTGCAGTATAACCCTAACTTGCCTGTCCAGCCTCCTCTGTCATGTTAGCCCCCAGATGCTCTGCACCCCTGCAATATCAGGTTCCCTACCATCATGGAGGAGTCTTTGCTTTTGGGCACCTCTTTGGTTCTACCTATAAAGTTCCTGAAATCCCCTTTTTCTTGTCACCAGTGTCCTAACGTGTATCCATTGAAATCCTCCTAGCTATTCTCTCACTTTCCAATGCTCAGCTCAACTGTTATGTCCTTTTCTTCATATCAATTTGAACTGAAGAGATTTGGGTTGAATTTAATTGAAATCATGAGAGTGAACAATAATATTATTCATTAGAAACCTATAATGATGCTCAGGACCCTGAGAGAGGTAAAAATCAAATTCCTTATGGGGAAAAATTCCATCCGTTTTCTTGAAATTACAGGTACAGTAGTAGTGGTCAATGTGTAATCGTCATAACAGTGATAGTTGCTAAAATTACTGGGCACTTGCTATGTGCTCAGCATGTTACTTTCAGTGTTATGTTTAATCTCTAAAATAACACTCTTTGTAAAGTCATGTGCTTTTATTATCACCATTTTACAGAGAAGGAAGCTGATCCATAGAGAGGTGAAGTAATTTGCCCAAGTTTGCATAGATATAGTAGAGGTGGGACAGCAGTACTGGCATCAAACTTTTATCCACTCCACTCATAACCCCCTCATTCTTGTGTATGACATGATTAAAACACACACACACACACACACACACACACACACACACACAACAATTATCTCCATATACTGGGCAAGTACACTCAATGGCATAGTGCTTTCTGGACCCAAATTTTGGAGAAATCTTAAGCATAATGTAAGTTGTCCCTCTACCATTTCTGGAGAATTTCTGCTGTTCCTTTCTCTTCTTGGGACTGGAAGAATTGAAAAAACAAAGCAGTTTGGACTAGGTGACCTTTTTTTTGCAGTTGCCTTCCACTTCTAAAATTTTATGCTTTTATGCCAGTGACACAACTGCCTGAGCTCTGGGGTCAGTCCTGAAGTAGAAGTGGTTAAATGAAATATCTCCACCAAAAATAGTTTTTAAAATCACAAAGGCTGGCATTTTCATAGCTGCACAATAGGTAAGGAATCAAAAGCATTTTTATAAAAAGAAATATAAATCCAGCAGGGATATCTGAAGAGCAGCCGCCCATCAAAGAAATGGAATTATGCCAAGTGACTGATATATACACATTCTATTTATTGGCAGACTGCCCTACACAATTTTATCTGGGTAACTTTTGTCAATTATAATATCTTCTAAAATACTCTGTTTTCACTGCCCACCTGTTAATTTCATTATCAATAACAGATGGATGATTTGATTGATTTTCCCCATTTAACCTATTTTATAAAAGTTTAGCTCTTTTTCTTTTTTTGTAAGGCCTCAGAGGACTATTTCTGATTAATTATGGTTTTATAAATAATAAAATACAGGATGTTACATTTGTTTGATGATTTGGAAAATTATTTTTTCCCTGACAACAAGGCACTCTGAAGTTTTAAATCAGACATGGTACATAAAATAAAGTTACATGGAAAATGCTTTGGTCTTTTATGGCTTTTATAATATCTTAGCAATTAAGTCTTCTTTGTCTAGGTTTCCAGAATGCTTCTCACATGCATACACTGGCCTATTTAGCCATATGTTTTTCTACCAGTTAATCTACAAAACAACCTTCTAGAATCATGGAGCAGGATGGACTACCTTCTTTAGATAATATGTAGTGAGGGTTCTTCCATAATTAAGTTATTAATAATTGCTTTTTGAGGATATTGCTTATAAATTAAAAATGACAAATTCAGTAAATGCTGTTGTGCATATTCAGTTACTGCTTTTAGAATGATTGCCTAACAAGTTTATTATAATCTGATTGTTAGTATTTTCTATATTTTCCAGATTCAACCTGAATTTGATTTATTTTTACCTCCCCAAAAGATTTTAGGAAATACATAACTTAAATTTTGATTTTTAAATTTATCATTTGAAATTTGTTTTCTCTTAAATAATCTCTTGTTATTCCAAGAATAGCAAAATAAATATTAACTTCCTTTCAACCAAATTATTCGCTACCCTTTCCTATGTTAGCTATCATCTGTTGGCAAGGCCACCATCATCTTTTGCCTGGATTGCAATGTCTCCGTGTTTAGTTTTGACCTCACTCTAGTTGCTTCGCTGCTCTGCAGCCAACATGTTCTTTGAGATACATGTTTAAGAAAGTGTGGCAGTTTGCAAATCTGATGGAGTCATTCCCCCTCTCAAATATACCAGTGGCTCGCCGTTCTCCTTGGTATAAAGCTTGAAATATTCCTTAGCAAAATGCACCTGTCCCTTGATGTCCTTCTCCTGCCTTGACTCCTGCCACCTTGCCATTCTCATACTCATTTTCTCCTTCTCGCCTCCAAGCACTCCCAATAGACAAACATTTGCACCATACTGAAGTATTTGCCATTATGCAGATGTACCACTTTGACTCTTCCTACTGTAGTTTTAAGCATGCTATCTCCTTTCATGTGGAATATCCACCTCTGCTCCCCACCTCCTACCATTTTTGCCTGGCTTTTCTCTTTCTTTAGGTCTTCATTTAGCTGATAATTCTTCCAGAAAACCTCCTTTTCCTCCCAATTCTGAATATCCTTTCTCTGTGTACTAAGAGAGCACTGAATAAATTCTATATATAGCATTTATCACAATGCACTGCAATTGCTTATTTATGGTCTGTTTCATTACGAGTGCCTCGAAGACAAGGTCCCTCTGTCTTGTTCCCAGTTGTATCTCTGGCAACTAGCATATGGCTGGCTCAGCGCGGTAGTGAAATTGGGATATGTTGTTGAGTATTCCATGAACAAATCAGCATGCCCAGAAAAATCAGAGGTGAGTAAGTTCATGGCTCAAGTTTTATAACCCGTATGTGTAGCCTCTACAATTTATGGTGATATTGTCAGTTGCTCTTCAGTAACTAATTTTATGTATTTCTTTGAGCTAAGTTCCATGTACCTAGTTCCTTACCAAACCAAGACAAAGCCAAATCTGAGTAGACTGTGTATATCTATTCATATGCCACTAGACAAGACAAATCTGCCTTTACATCTGGCTGTGGTAGGAATTCCCAGATGCACTTAATTCTGACACATGGTCATTATTGAACCAAAAGCCATTGCCTGGCATGATTATAGCTCTTATTTGTTTTCATTTTAAGGGGCCTCATCCAGGCTGCCAAATGTACAACAGGTGCCTTAGTTTTATACTTGCCAATCTGTTGTTATTCAAATGACCGCCCTAACAGAGACTAATGGTATCTAATAAAATTGATCTCAGTTTTGGCAAGACAGGCTCACAAGAGCAAGCGCGGTAGGAACTGCAGTGTGGAAATATGCTGTTGGTAAATGTGCCTGGTGAAGCATACATTTTTTTGGATGGTGACATATGTCTCACACATAGGCCCCTTGTGTTGAGCCGTGGACATTTGCTGAAGCCCGGTGTTACTTGAACACTAAGATTTGTAGCATCTAATGTAATTTTTGATGGACTTGCTGGGTGGCATGGGGACAGGAATAGCTATGCCAACTTATCAATGAATGGCTGTGCCATGCCTGTAAGGCACAGCCAGGCAGTCTGTTCATGCCAAACAGCTGGCATGTAAGATGGCTTGTATTTCCTGTTGTTAGAAATTAGCCTCCCTGATTTCAGAAGGCTGTGTAAAGACTTCAATATTACCAGAGATAGCCAGGAGAGGAGTGTGGCAGTTTGCAAATAGGAGTTAATGTTTCGTTATTATAGTCCAATGGTGTGTACATATAGGAAACTGGGCTAAGGAAAGCTTTGCCACCAAAGAAAATAACCTCTTGACAACTGGCCATGCAAACTTTTCAAAAGTATAAGGGATGGCAAATGTTAGAAGCAAGTCTCACAGGGACACAGAAATGCATTTTTTTTTTCCTGCAAGGATTTTAGAGACCTCATTTTATTCACTCACCTGCTCTCCCATTTATGCATTTTTTTAAGCACTATATATTAAACTCTGTTAAATGCAAGATACTGTAGGAATGTAAGGATGAGCAATGCACTGCCAAGTACAATTTGCACTGACAAATTTCAGTGATCTAGATTTTTAAGATTTTGGAAAATTTGTGCTGGCACAATGTCTGTTGCCAATTGGAGCACTTTGTATTGTCATGAGGAAAAAAGCTGCTCAAATTCCACCACGATAGTAAAGCTTGCAGGTTTCCCTAAATAATAGTACTCTCTCTAGAAAAAGAGAGGGTAGTTAGATCCTTAGCTGCTTAGCCATACCTCACTTTGCACCACAGTTAATTGAGCTCATGTAATTTCCTGTGACCTATCATGTAAAATAGTTCTTAGGTTAGGATTTGGCTATTATTAGACCATCTTTTTGTATTATTTATACCCATCCTATTTGAAAAAGGATTTGCCACAGCTATTAAATCATATGCTTCATTATCCTTAATAAATCACCTTGGTAGAGCAGACAATGGATTATTGTACAGATGGTTAGTTTCGATGAGAAATTTTAAAAAATATGCATCATTGTGGTCTCATTTTGTGTGATATTTTATTTTAAGGCATTTTTTAAATGATAAAACCCTTGAAGGAATATATCAAACTACTCAGTGACTATTGTTTATATTTTTAAAAAGTATGCTAGGTAGAAATAATATGTGTGATTAACCATTTTTAACAAATGTATTAAAAGGCGTCTTACCTTTTATGATTGTGTTAATCTTTCAAAATAGTCTTTTCATTATACGGAAGAAAAGACACACAATGATGTAGGAGGACTTTGCCACTAGCATTGAGAAAATACTGAAGTCAGCAAATAGATAAAAGCTTTCATCCACAAGCCTATATGAACATGGTATTACTTATAGTATAGGTTAAGGGGAACTAAATGATCTTTTAGATATTTTAAGCATAAAACTTTTCTTTCCTTTTGGAATATTTAGGTACCAGAGTGACTAATACCATGTTTCTATACCTCTAAATGAGAACTAAATACATTTCTGACTGTAAAATGGGTCACGTGGGCCTCTTTGTCCCACATGAAATGGTGATGACCATCTCTGAGGTAGTGAATGGGAAATTTTCCAAAGGTGCTGGAAAGGACAATTGATTAAACCTCACGTTATTTTGCTGAAGAAACTAAGGCCCCAGGACTTGTAGAGGCTTCACAGCCCCAGCTGACCCCTCAACCTTGGTCTTTGGAATCCAAGACCAGTCCTTTCCGTAACTTCAGAAGTGGGGTCCTGGCCAATGCATTGCTGGTTCTGAGAGGTGGGGGACGTTTCTATAGCAGACAGTAGCTGCCTTGATGTGGAATATAGTGCCTTTTCTCATCAAGACTCAAGGGAAAGGGCCGAGCCCGTGGCGCACTTGGTAGAGTGCTGCGCTGGCAGCGCGGTGACGCTCCCGCCGCGGGTTCGGATCCTATATAGGACTGACCAGTGCACTCACTGGCTGAGTGCCGGTCACGAAAAAACGACCAAAAAAAAAAAAAAAAAAAAAAAAGACTCAAGGGAAAGAACAGGAAATAAATCATCTTTCCTCTAATTTTCCAACTTAAGAGACCAAGTCTCCTTATTACTTAATAGAATGAAATATAATTAAAAACTCAGCTGTGCTAGCTACATATCAAGTGTTCAATAACCACAGTAGCTGGTAGCCATCATGTAGAACAGTGCTGAAATAGAGCATTTCCATCATGGCATGACGTTGTATTGGACAGCAGTGGTTACCTGATGGTTCTGAAACATCATTTGATCTTTTCAAGGTTACAGATGTAATAAAATAAAGGTGCACCATTTACATGCTTAGCAGACCCATTGATCTTAGTAGGAAAGAATGTACCTGTCAGATGTAAGTGGAAGATACAGTGTTTCAGAACTACAGTCTCAAGGAAAGAACAAACTGATCACTGTCTGGTCCACCACATCTCTTCTCTCAGATTTCCTAGGGAATCTTCTCCGTTGCTCTCCAAGTGATCTTTTTCTGTCTTCAGCCATTTTCACTGCATAGCTATATGGGAGGATAAAAGCATGGTCATATAGTTGGAAGAGAGGGCTCAGTAGAGTGACTGTATAATTTAACATCCAAACAGGATGCTGTGAGTGTTAATGGGGACACTTTTAATGAGACAACAGGTGTAGACTGTGTAGACCAGGTAGGTCTGATATCTTAAAGCTCCCTATGCAGAGCAGAGCAAAAGTGACTTTGCTAGGGTGGCTGGACTGGGCAGGAGGATGTGAGATGTGAAAGATATCCTGGGGGTGCAGAAGCACCAAGCCTGTCTTTGGCCTCTTTCCTACTGCCCTTATGCTTTATTATTGTGCTCTTGAATTTAGTCAGAGATCAAGCCAATCTGATGTCATATGTAATTAATGCTGACAAGCGCATATCAGAACAACCTGTTAGAAGTCATTGAAAGAAATCTGGGGGCAGATGAGTGACTTCCAGACTCCACCCCTGACAATCTGTGGGAATGAGACGCAAAGTAATAGAGACAGTACTGAGCCCGATACTGTAACCCCCCCCACCTCTCCACAACCTCCCTGCTGCTCCCCCTGACAAGAGTTAAAGGCTCAGTTTAAGGTTTCTATAGAGCTGTAATAGATCAGCGAGGGAAAGAAGGAGGGATATGAGGCAACTGACTTAATTACAACTCCTGGAACCGTAGCCTCCTGTTCTCCTACTCGGTTTCTCTTTTGGTTCATCTCTCTTTTTGTCACAGAACCTGAGAGAATTGTTCCCAAATGCCTTTCTCTATCCCCTCCCACAGGGAGCACCACAGGTTCTAGTATTTTTAGTTGCAGGATTTGCATTTTGCAGGTAGATTTTTTTTTACATTGTGACTATTGTTATATCAAGAAGTTATTTTATTTTAAATATGTTTTAGAAAGTATGAAACAATAGTTGGGTGTAGGTTTTTATTTTTAATCAGCTTTGACACTCTCTTTGTAGGTATGTAACTCCAATTTTTTAATCAAAATTAGTAAAAACAGGTTTCTGAGCGGTAAGGGTTTTTAAAGGTTGTTGTCTAGGAACACAATTTGTGTATTAAGCAATGCTTGTAGCTCTAAAAAAGGACACAAAGGTCTCTGTCGGGGTAGGGATTGTATTTACCCAATGCTGAGGGCATTTTCATGCATAATAATCTCATGTTTGCTCAGAGCCATGGACTGTGTCCCCCTGCCTTACCATTTCTTAGTTAAAAAGAAAAAAAAAAGCTTGTTTCTATTTCCGTTATAACAGATTTATTTATTGCCTTACCAAAGAGGATTCATAGCAAAGATGGGAGTGCTTATGCTTGGTGACATTTTCAGCACCTGTAACAAAGTGGAAAAGTGGAAGGTCTACTTTGAACCAATTAATCCACTGGGGCCTGGGGACCCTCACCTCTTGCAAACTCTCATATTTTGTCTTGGCTTTTTACTGTGATTATAAATAATGTCTCTATCAGTAATCGAGGTGAAAATCGGGTTCCTTCTTGTAATTACAGATCTAAATCTTGATGGTCAGAGAAATGTTGTGATAGGGCAGGAGCTGTATCAAACAGCCTCACATTTTTACCCCAGAATGATTTAATAGTCTATCTCCTCATCCCCTCCACCCTGAAGCCATGGCTTATGGTGCTCTGTGTCATAATGCAGAACTTGAAATTGTCATCATAGGAAGAATGCTGGGAACTCTCAGTCATGGAGACACGTGATTCATATGTGACACTGAGCTGTGTTGATGGAAGTGTCTGGTGCTCGTTGTTGCATGCACTATAGAAGATGCAATATCAGATCCATTACAGTACTGCAGCTAATTGATGGAATCTTTTCCAAAGGATGGCTAAGTCCATTAAGAAGACAATCAATTATTTCAGTTAATTGTCTGAAAAAAAATTAAGACTGTGCATGATTTTTTTAAAAATAAAATGTGTTTTATATGTTAGTATTTTAACCTTATGTAACTACAGGCCCATTGAATTAAACACTGAGTCCCAGTGGTAGTTCACATTCTGAGTAATGGCCAGAAAGACACAGAAATATGGAACATCTCATATGGTTGTGTCCAACAAGAGGCAGAGGAGAACAAGATTTCTTGGGTTGCAGTGGGTTGATTTGAAAGAAAACGTGAAGCAAAAGTAGTTTTTCTAATGTACTGCTTGAATACAGTGGTAATGCTGTAACTCTTTTCACTTTTCTATACCCTTTTATTCATCTATTTTAAAGTCACAAAAGTAGTATAACCTTGTTATAGAAAATTTAGAAACAACAACAAAAAAAATGTTTTTCGTAATCCTTTCATATGAAAACAACCCACTGTTCTGACTTGAGTAAATTTTCTGGTCTGTTATGCTATATGGTAAATTAGCCATCTAGTACTTTGTCAGTTAACATTTTAGCAGAAATGTATTTTTCCTACCTTGTCTCATCATGACTGTCATCTTTAATGGTGGCCCAATATTTCATTGACTAGATGCATCTATTTCAGTATTGTCAGATGTTGTCCGACCCCCTCACCCCCATTTCTTCCACTATTACAAATAAGAAACTTTGAGGAATATTTTAAGGAGATAGCTTTTTCTATATTTTGAGTGATTTCTCTTAGGATTGATATATGGAAGTAGCATCACTCCAGTTTCTTTTCCTCTTGGTCAGTTTGAAAATCACCTTCTAAGTTTTGTTGATTTAATAGGCAAAATGCTGCCTCATTATTGTTTTAATATACATTTCTCTAATTACTAGAGTGATAATTTCTCCCTTGTGTTTGTTTGTAGGTAAATTATTCCTGTTATATAAATTGTCTCTATATTTCCTTTGCTTAAGGGTTTTTACTCATTAGTTCATGTTCTTTATACATTAGGCATATTAACTCTTTGTCATATGTGTAGCAAATGTATCGCAAATCTGTTTATTGATCTTACTTTAGAAATTTTTATTTAAAATTTTATATGGTCCAAACTGTTGACTATCTTTTTCAATATCATTATTCCTTTTACAGTTAGAATTAGAAGGTCTTTTCCTTTCCTAAGATTTTCATCTTTATTTTCTGGTGTTTTGTTCCTCTCATTACTATTTTATACCTATTCTTCATTCAAGAGGTTCTCAAATTTGTTTAGGTGGTGTAGTTCTTGAAAGTGTTAAATAAACTTGAAATATCATCATACTTAATTCCATGATACAAAACAAATACTGTTTTGCCAGAAGAAAGTCTTACTAAAGCATATTATCAATTCGCAACCAAGAGTTATATGCACATAGATTTAAAAAAAAAAAGCTCTCAAACTAAATAACCTCTTATTTAATCAATAAGTTTGTTTTTTTCTGTTTATTAGAAAATGGTTTCTTTTTATAAATTAGAAAATAGTGTGAAGTTGAGTAAAATTCATACTTTAAGTTAATTTTGAGTTGAATTTGAAAAGGATGTTATTAGTTGATTTTAGAATTAAAATACTTCCAAGCAACTGAATGTTTTAGAGGAGAGAAATGTAGTTTGAAAATCTCACCTTCAAAACCTTCACATTATTTGTAAGCGATCTGTGTAGCATAAGGCAAGGTTCTGAATAGATTGTTTTTTTTTCAAAATTGCCAATTACTTATCCCCAAACAATGCACTGAACAGTCATCTCTACCCCAAATTATTTTCAATGCTCCTTAAAAAGAAATCTTATTTGAAATAATTCCAATGTTGTTTGAAGGAATGGACTTTGATTATATATTTGATACATAATCAGTTGTTCAGTAGATGTCCTAACATTAAAAACCCTTTTATGTTTAGCCAGGAAAAAACAATCCAAGAGGAGTATTGTTTTTAATGATTAACCAATAACTCTGGTCTTTTAGAGATGTGTCAAGGGCTGTCTTTCTTTGTGAAATAGAGCATATCATGTAGTTTGCTTTGTCAGTGTTCTATTAAACTATCAAAACATTCAAGTTTTACATTTTGAGCAGTATTTATGCTTGAATTAATTCACAAGTTTCAAGGTCACTAACTTTGGTTATATTATATTCTTATTTACCAATTTAGACATCTATTAATTTATATAAGAGAGCATGTAGCAACACATAAAACTCAAAAATCTAAGAAGTGAAAAATGGCATTTGGATAATGTTGCTTTGAAATTTATTCATACAGTAATTAAATATTTAGTAAGTTCCTGCTGTGTGGCAGACATGGATCTATGCACTGGAGTTGCAGCAGGCAACAAAAAAGAGAAAGGTATTTTCTTAGGGAGTTTACATTCTAGTGGGGCAATAGTCAATAAGCAGATGTATAATAATATGTAAAGTAAATCAATAGTGATAAATACCATGAAATGGGTGGGGTGGAATTGCTGTTACTTTAAGTAGTATGGCCAAGGTCGTACTCTGAGAATGTGACTCTGAGGAAAGAGAGGTCTGCAGAGACCAGTGAATGCAATGTCCAGAGGCAGGAGTGTGCTGGAAGTGCATTCTTCAACTCTTTTGAAAAGCAAATTTTCTTCTTAACTTTATTCCTGGAGGATACCATTGTAGGCAAATCCCCTTCTCTGTGCCCACATGCCTCAAAGACAGGGCCAGATTCATCTCTGTCCTCTGATCTCATCTTGGCTACAGCTGGTGTCCACAAGCCCAGCTGATGTCTAACCTGGCAGAAGGGCCAGGTTCATAGATTTCCTCTCCCCATCCTGCGCCCTGGCTCTGCTCTGCTGACTCTCTGATTCTGATGCTATGGGGCCACTTGAATATATGCCAGATCACTCAACCCCGGGTCCTTGCATGATGTGGGTGTGGGGGTGTCTGCTCCATTCTTTCCACGTGGTTGGATTCCTCATGCCTAACTCTTTAGGAGAAAGTGTTGACCCTCCTGTGTGTTATTTTTTCTGAATAACCCTATGTAAATTCAAAAGTTACTCACTAAGCTGCCTACATAAAGCTCTTCTGTATTCACTTTCTTTTCTGCCCTAATTTTATTTAGAAAAAAAAATCTGAGAAATGGGGAGTTTCTATGTCTCGCCCAAAAGCCATAGAGGGAAAACCCAATGTGATATTTGTTAGAAATCCTTGACCTTGCATGACCTAGCTAACTGCCTTAGGTCTTTGGATGGAGCAAGATTTAAATTTCTATTGTGTAAACTCTTTGATCCTCAGTTTCTTTATCTGTAAAATAGGAGTAATAGGAGCACCCACCTACCTCATAGCATTACTGTGAACAGTAGATGAGATAATGCATTTAAAGAGTAGTGTGCCTTGATGAGTTTATTTTGCTAACATAATCATGATTTTTATTTTTTTTTATTTTTTATTTTTTTAAATTTTATTTTGTCGATATACATTGTGGCTGATTATTGCTCCCTATCACCAAAATCTCCCTCCCTTCTCCCTCCCCCCCTCCCCCCCAACAATGTCCTTTCTGTTTGCTTGTCGTATCAACTTCAAGAAGTTGTGGTTGTTATATCTTCTTCCCCCCCCCCCTGGTTTGTGTGTGTGTGTGTGAATTTATATATTAATTTTTAGCTCCCACCAATAAGTGAGAACATGTGGTATTTCTCTTTCTGTGCCTGACTTGTTTCACTTAATATAATTCTCTCAAGGTCCATCCATGTTGTTGCAAATGGCAGTATTTCATTCGTTTTTATAGCTGAGTAGTATTCCATTGTGTAGATGTACCCCATTTTCCGTATCCACTCATCCGATGATGGGCATTTGGGCTGGTTCCAGCTCTTGGCTATTGTAAAGAGTGCTGCGATAAACATTGGGAAACAGGTATACCTTCGACTTGATGATTTCCATTCCTCTGGGTATATTCCCAACAGTGGGATAGCTGGGTCGTATGGTAGATCTATCTGCAATTGTTTGAGGAACCTCCATACCATTTTCCATAGAGGCTGCACCATTTTGCAGTCCCACCAACAATGTATGAGAGTTCCTTTTTCTCCGCAGCCTTGCCAGCATTTATCGTTCATAGTCTTTTGGATTTTAGCCATCCTAACTGGGGTTAGATGGTATCTCAATGTGGTTTTGAATTGCATTTCCCGGATGCTGAGTGATGTTGAGCATTTTTTCATATGTCTGTTGGCCATTTGTATATCTTCCTTAGAGAAATGCCTATTTAGCTCTTTTGCCCATTTTTTAATTGGGTTGCTTGTTTTCTTCTTGTAAAGTTGTTTGAGTTCCTTATATATTCTGGATATTAATCTTTTGTCAGATATATATTTTGCAAATATTTTCTCCCACTCTGTTGGTTGTCTTTTAACTCTTTTAATTGTTTCTTTTGCTGTGCAGAAGCTTTTTAGTTTGATATAATCCCATTTGTTTATTTTTCCTTTGGTTGCCCGTGCTTTTGGGGTCGCATTCATGAAGTCTGTGCCCAGTCCTATTTCCTGAAGTGTTTCTCCTATGTTTTCTTTAAGAAGTTTTATTGTTTCAGGGTGTATATTTAAATCCTTAATCCATTTGGAGTTGATTTTAGTATACGGTGAGAGGTATGGATCTAGTTTCATTCTCCTGCATATGGATATCCAGTTATCCCAGCACCATTTGCTGAAGAGGCAGTCCCTTGGCCACTGAATAGGCTTGGTGCCTTTGTCAAAGATCAGCTGACAGTAAGTGTGTGGGTTGATTTCTGGATTCTCTATTCTATTCCATTGGTCAGTGTGTCTGTTTTTATGCCAGTACCATACTGTTTTGGTTATTATAGCTTTGTAGTATAGCTTAAAGTCAGGTAGTGTTATGCCTCCAGCTTTATTTTTTTTGCTCAGCATTGCTTTGGCTATGCGTGGTCTTTTATTGTTCCATATAAATGTCTGGATAGTTTTTTCCATTTCTGAGAAAAATGTCTTTGGAATTTTGATGGGGATTGCATTGAATTTGTATATCACTTTGGGTAGTATGGACATTTTCACTATGTTGATTCTTCCAATCAAAGAGCATGGGATATCTTTCCATCTTCTTGTATCCTCTCTAATTTCTCTCAGCAGTGGTTTGTAGTTCTCATTATAGAGATTTTTCACATCCTTGGTTAACTCAATTCCTAAGTATTTTATATTTTTGGTGGCTATTGTAAATGGGCAGCCTTTCTTGATTTCTCGTTCTGCATGTTCACTATTGGAGAAAAGAAATGCTACTGATTTTTGTGTGTTGATTTTGTATCCTGCTACTATGCTGAAATCATTTATCAATTCCAGCAGTCTTTTTGTAGAGGTTTTAGGCTGTTCGATATATAGGATCATGTCATCTGCAAACAGGGACAGTTTGACTTCATCTTTTCCAATCTGAATGCCCTTTATTTCCTTCTCTTCTCTGATTGCTCTGGCTAGTACTTCCAACACTATGTTGAATAGGAGTGGTGAGAGTGGGCATCCTTGTCTAGTTCCTGTTCTTAAAGGAAAAGCTTTCAGCTTTTCCCCATTCAGGATGATATTGGCTGTGGGTTTGGCATATAGGGCTTTAATTATGTTGAGATACTTTCCCTCTATACCTAACTTATAGAGGGTCTTTGTCATGAATGAGTGCTGAACTTTATCAAATGCTTTTTCAGCATCTATAGAGATGATCATATGGTCCTTGTGTTTGAGTTTATTAATATGGTGTATCACATTTATTGATTTGCGTATGTTGAACCAACCTTGCATCCCTGGGATGAATCCCACTTGATCGTGATGAATAATTTTACGTATGTGTTGCTGTATTCTGTTTGCTAGTATTTTAGTGAGGATTTTTGCATCTATATTCATCAAGGATGTTGGCCTGTAGTTACTACTATAATCATGATTTTTAAAAAACTGTGTTCATAAATGAGATTGTTCTATAGTTTTATTTTTTGTGCAGCTTTGTGATTAGTTACTGTAGACATAAAGTGAGTTGAGTAGCTTCTCAGTTTTCTCTGAAATAGTTTGTGTAAAGTAGGAATTATCTGTTTATTAAAGGTCTTATAAAACTTGCCTCCAAAAAAATGAAATAAAATAAAGAGTAGTGTGCCTGACACATGAGACAGTCAATGTGTAAAGTAATTCTTATTGGTATTGCTATTGTTGCTATTACCTTTTTCATAATTCCTCCCCTTTATATGAGTTTTAGAAATTAAATGTATGAACAGAGTAGCTATTAGTAACATTCTTTGTGCTGCAAATAAAAAAAGGCAACTTACAAAGGAGGGTTGATGTTTGACAAAAACGTCTTGTATAAGTACTAAATTTTTAATACAATTTTATCTATAAAAACAAACCCTATCACTTGAATCACTAAATTTTCACATTTTCCGTGATATATGTAAATGTTCAATATATAACCATTTAGTTTCTAATACTTTTAAAGAAATTTATTTAAAAAAAATTACCTAAGAAAGTTTTCTTGTTTGTTGTATTTTTTTTTATTATTGTGGAAAAAGACGCATAGGCATGCTTTTCACCTAGAGCTATTAGCTGTCAATTCAACTTTTGTGCATGATTCTACTGTAATAAAGTTATTAATGTCAATGTAAATAAAAATAGGTGAATATCAAGTAAAAAGATTTATTATAAATCTACCAGGATTCTTTTTGGGAGTGAGAGCGAAAAAGACCAGACATTGTTGTGCTTTCTGAATAGTTTGTGTAATTATATGAGAAATTATAAAAATCTAGAATTCTACAAAATGTTAGCCTGTTAGATGAATTTTTTAAAATCTAAGGTAAATCCTTAAAATGTCTTTAGTCTTTAGTATACTTATCTATAAATTGGTTAATGTTTATAAATGGTACAGAACATAGTGACATTTTTCTTTAAGAAAAGATAGAAAGCAAGCAAGCAGCCCTGGGGTAGAGTTGTTTTACAAAGCGTGAATTCTAACACACTTGTTAAATCATGTGTGTGTGTGTGTATTGATATTGAATTAGTTTTATTCAACTTTATATTATGAATGGTGCCTGTTACTAACATGGCATAATCCATTGAATACAGCTTCATTTTTCTCAATATGAAAAGTGGGGAAATTATGTTACATCCTGAGTATTTGTTATGAAATCCAGAGGATAATGAGAATGTTTATGTAACGCATACTAAAGTGATAAATGTATAAAAATAAATCATTAAATGTTACCTTTTACGATACATATCGTCATTTACTGAACTCAGTTCTTTCTCCATCCTTTTGCCTGTCACTTTTTGTATAGACCATCAAAAATACACATGCTTAGACAGCCTGAAGAATTTTCGAAGGTTGCATGCTCAAATCAATGCTAATAACCTCTTGGGAACTAAAGGGTAGTGGTATACTATCCAATAAGCTCAGTTCTTTAGCAAAGTCTTCCTGTAAGTCAGAAGAGAAAAGCTGTAAACTTCCCGTCTTAACCTCTAAACCCCATTTTTTTCTTTTTTTTTTTTTTTTTTTTTTTTTTTATTAAATTTTATTTTGTCGATATACATTGTAGCTGATTAATGCTCCCCATCACCAAAACCTCCCTCCCTTCTCCCTCCCGCCCTCCCCCCCAACCATGTCCTTTCTGTTTGTTTGTTGTATCAACTTCAAATAATTGTGGTTGTTATATCTTCTTCCCCCCCCCCCCGGTTTGTGTGTGTATGTGTGTATGTGTGTGTGTGAATTTATATATTAATTTTTAGCTCCCACCAATAAGTGAGAACATGTGGTATTTCTCTTTCTGTGCCTGACTTGTTTCACTTAATATAATTCTCTCGAGGTCCATCCATGTTGTTGCAAATGGCAGTATTTCATTCGTTTTTATAGCTGAGTAGTATTCCATTGTGTAGATGTACCACATTTTCCGTATCCACTCATCTGATGATGGGCATTTGGGCTGGTTCCAACTCTTGGCTATTGTAAAGAGTGCTGCGATGAACATTGGGGAACAGGTATACCTTCGACTTGATGATTTCCATTCCTCTGGGTATATTCCCAACAGTGGGATGGCTGGGTCGTATGGTAGATCTATTTGCAATTGTTTAAGGAACCTCCATACCATTTTCCATAGAGGCTGCACCATTTTGCAGTCCCACCAACAATGTATGAGAGTTCCTTTTTCTCCGCAGCCTCGCCAGCATTTATCGTTCATAGTCTTTTGGATTTTAGCCATCCTAACTGGGGTTAGATGGTATCTCAATGTGGTTTTGATTTGCATTTCCCGGATGCTGAGTGATGTTGAGCATTTTTTCATATGTCTGTTGGCCATTTGGATATCTTCCTTAGAGAAATGCCTACTTAGCTCTTTTGCCCATTTTTTAATTGGGTTGCTTGTTTTCTTCTTGTAAAGTTGTTTGAGTTCCTTATATATTCTGGATATTAATCCTTTGTCAGATGTATATTTTGCAAATATTTTCTCCCACTCTGTTGGTTGTCTTTTAACTCTTTTAATTGTTTCTTGAGCAATCAGAGAAGAGAAGGAAATAAAGGGCATCCAGATTGGAAAAGATAAACCCCATTTTTTTCTTTCTCACTGTAAGCCGTGTTGCTGTAGCCTCTAAATAAACTGGATGTTTGTTACTCAGATTTGTGGGGCCCATAGAGAAGATATCAAGTCAATTGTATTACTGATTTTTTTTTTTTCAAATGAAAAACAAGAATGGGAAAGAAAACGTCTTTTACATTATGCAACACCCCAGATAATGAATAGTGGATATTAAATTTATGAGAGTACTAACATTAAGTGAGAGGTTGTATTTCTTTTCATTTAAGGTATTATTTTCTGTTCTTTGGGGGTATGCACAGTTACCCAGATGCAATCTGAAGAAAACAAAGAGACAGTGAGAGAGCGAGCTCCAATTTAGAGAAATATTGAATATCCAGCCTCCTTCAGAAATGATTAATTTTACAGTTGAAAGATTTCATATTTAAAGTAACCCTCCTTGTGAAGTCTTGTGATCCTGCAGTGTGACCATAAACTTAGTCAAAATCACTTTGTTAACAAAACACACGTAGTGGGTGCAAACACTGGTTGATTTTCCCTTTCTCATAACTTGAGGTATATTGTGGCCTTGTTCAGTCAGGCATTTCTGAAATGTTGTGTGGCTGTTTTGGTAATCACCATAATTGATTTGTCTCTTCCTTGTAATTCTTTGGCTATTTTCCCCATAATTTTCACATTGTGGAGTGTTATTTGACAAAAAACACGATGGCCTTAGCTGCCATTGGCCTTATGTCATATGGCATCTTTTTGTTGTTCTGCTTTAATGACTACAAAAATACACTGTTACCCACTGTCAGATTTCACTTATATTATTTTTCTGAAAACAATTGTCTATTAAGGTAAATTAAAGGCAGACTAGGAACTTTAGTGATTACTGGATCAATGCACACCATTTTACATAATATTTTCATGGCAGGATCCTTAAATATATTTAGGTAGTGCCTTAGCAGTCATCAGACATATGTATAGATTTTATATATATATATATTTTTTCTTTAAATCACCAGCTACTGTTTGCATTCAGTGTACATTACAGCTCTCTAAAGATTGCAAACACTTTTCGTTATTATCTTTTATCTGTCATGCTGTTTGAATGATTTTACTGGACACTACTAAAGTAAGAAATGGATACAAGTAAATTACAACATGTATTCATTTCCACTGTCAAAAAAGCACTAAAGGAAAAATAGAACATGGCCTTTGTAAAACATTGTGATTTGGAAAGCAATTTTTGCCAAATTAGTATATGTAAATGGTCTTTGCTGTGTGAAACTTTCACTGAGGTTTTGCAGTGTTTACAACACAGTTGACTCATAAAAGTAATACAGTGCTGAAATGAATAGCAAGACATTTTCAAAATGATAAAATTCATTCTAACTGGCTGAAAGAGACCTATGTTGTTTGAGTTCTTTTTTAATATTTGGAGATGATGTGTCTGATTCAGAAAGACTTTACATTTTAAAGGATTAGTGCATTTGTAGGAAAGTCTAGCAAGCTTTAATTTTGCTTACCTTGTCATTTCTCTTCTTACCTAAAATGACCAGCTTTTCTGAATTAGATTGGGGTTTTCTTTTTAATTGTACATGTACTGTATGAGTATAATCTCTGGTACTGTCTCTAAGTGTACTTACATAACATAGTCCTAATGCAATTTCATGATGGTGTAATGGAAGCAAGCCAAGTGCACTTTGCTACAGAGTAAGTGAAATTGTTTTAATTTTTTAAACAACTCAGCATTCAACATTTTCTGATATTCTCCTAAGATTCAATAGGTAGACCCAACCAAGATAGTGATCAGAAATAAGAATGTCTGAAATGAGTGCGGGAAGCAATTCATATCAATTTTGGAGGGGAGTTACTTACAGAAACCATTCCCCACCCCTGCTTTTCACTCTCAGCCATCAGAAAAATGAAACCAAAACCACTTTTTTTTTTTTTTTTTTTGAGTGATTAGTGGCCTCAGACCTCTGAGCTTACCTGGGTTGTGACATGTTCACTGAGTTTTCAGGCAGGTTCTGGGGACTTCTTTTCCTTCCTTTCTTCTCTCTACCCCTCTCTCTTTCCCTCTTTCTTTCTTTCTCCTGTTCCCTGCCTTCTTTCTTTCTTACCTTTTGGAAAATAATCTGGTGTTCTATGGATCCCTGTGATATGATTCCTGCAAGAGCTATGGTAAGAGAATGAAGTTTGGCAGGGAAAGAAGCCAGTGGATTTAGTCAGACCAACCACATGCATCCACCAGCCTGGTCCAGTTGTGCATTCAGGTGTCTCCCAAAAATGCTGCTTCCCTCAGGGGAGATCGTGTAGGTTGAGCCTCTGTACTTTGGTTTTAAGATGTCCTTCTCCTTGTGCTTTGCTGGGAACATGCTGGGTGAACATGAAGGGCTGGTTAATACAATTGGGAATGCTATCGACTTTGTAATGGAACCGTTTTCTTCTTTGTGTAGCGGGCAGTGCAGTACACAACACACACACATTTCTGAAATGGCAAATGGATGTGAACTATGTACACAAAACAGGCCAAATGTGTGTAAGAGTATATTTCTTTCCAAGACCTAATTTAAAAGAGTAAGAAAAATTGTTTTGGAATAGTTCTTGCCTTGTTTGCAGGAGGTGAGTAGAGGATATGCTTAAGTGCTATCTATAAATTGATATTGATTGGAGCGGTCTTTCAAGATGTAAGAAAGTCCACTTTTCCCCACCCACCGAACCCATAGTCGACTTATATGTGGGCTAATGAGTATTCATTTCCTTAGTTAGACAGAATCTCTAGTAAAATGATTATCAATGTGAAAAGGAATCATCAGGTCATTGAAATACAGTGACAATGTTTTATTCACAATTTAATGTTATTTTGTCTTCCTATGCAACTATCACATTTTCTGTGGAATTGCAAAATTGAACCTCAGATAGCACAGGTTTTATGTAGAAGACTTGGATAATTATCAAGTTAAAGTCAGTTTAATCCAATCTAAACATGTCTTATCTATGCCCTAGGTTTGTTGTAAGGATTAATTAAAATAACACATCCAAAGTGCTTAGTCTATGCTTAGCACATAGTAATGTGTTCAATATACGTTACTTTTATTATTATTATTATTTGCAGACATAGCTTCTAAGACTGATTTTGATCAAGCCCCAGGAACCTTGGAAAAACAATTATACTCCCTGAGCCTCAGTTTTTTTGTATCTGCAAAGTGTGGGAATTGGATCCTATGATAGCAAATGTCCCTCACTTCTTTATTTGGCCACAGAGTTCTTAACTGTACTTGAGACACCCTGTCATATGTCAGGCATGTGACCACTTTAGTCCACTTTCTACTTTTCTTTCTTGTTTAATCCTTGTTTCATAATATCAAGATTTTCTTTTTTTGTGTGGATTTCCTTGAAAGGAGGCTCTTCCATAATCTCTATAAAATTCTCCTTTTATCATTTCATCCTTTGATGTTTTCTCCTTGGGTACTATAGTTCAAAATAATCTCTATAAATTTACACTAAACAAAATTATTGAAAGGGAATAAAACATAGTTTGAGCTCTGGAACCAAAGTACCTGTCTTAGATCATTTGTGCTGCTATAACAAAATCCCTGAAACTGGGTAATTTACAACAAACAGAAATTTATTGGCTCATGGTTCTGGAGGCTGAGAAATCCAAGATCAAGACAGCGGCGTCTGGTAAAGGCCTTCTTGCTGCATCATCACAAGGCAGAAGGTGGCAGGGTGAGAGCATAAGAAAGAGAATCAACTCTTGAGAGCCCTTTTAATAGTGACATCAACCTATCAATGAGGTCAGAGCCCTCAGAACTTGAACACCTCCTAGCAGGTCCCACCTCCCAACACTTGCATTGGAGATTATTTCCAACTCATGAATTCCGGGGACACATTCAAACCATAGCAGTACATAAGTCCACACCTCAGCTGTCCCCTTGTAAGCTGTGAAACCTTGGGCAGTTATTAAATCTGTTTTTGCCTCATTTTCTCATCTATAAAAAGAGGATGATAATAGTACCTATTCCATAGAAATGTTTAGAAAATTAAGAGTTAGTTTATGTAAGGTAATTAGAACAATGCCTGATTCAAACACAGTAAGGACTCAAATTCAAACTCTTGTATTTAATTTTTAAATTTTGTTACTAGTATTACCCATTAAATATTTTCTGAAAGGTCAATGTTCTCATCTACATTATAATAACTTTTTACAGAATTACACAGTTTATGAGGAGATTTCATACAAGTAACATCATTGAACCTTTCTAGTAATTTTCTGAAGCATTATAGTTATTTCCATTTTACAGATTATAAAGGTGAAAGTCAGGAGACCTGGTGAAGGTGATGACTAGTTAGTGGCAGACTGAGATTTTTGTCCCTGATCAGGTGACACTATGGTTGTTTCATTTCTCAATACTGTCAAAATATGTTAAAAATTAATATATTTCTAGAGGAAGATGTATTAAGAGTAGTGCTCACTATTTTCCTAGTAATTGAGCTCCCATGACGTAGCTGATGCTCTGTCAAATTCTGGGCACCTGCCCATAAGCAAGTCAGCCCCATTCTTAGTGCTAACAATGGGGAAAGTACAGTTCACCAAGAAAATACAAACCAGTGTGATGCGTGCTATGATAAAGGTTCCTACAGAATTATAATAACCTTCAAAAAATGTCCTTCTGGCCATTTTTTTTAACCAAAAATGGAAAGCTACTCAGCAATAAAAAAGGAATGAGTTACTGATACATGCGCAAAATGATTGAATCTCAAAAACTATATTGTATGAAAGAAGACAGACACAAAAGTGTGCATATGGTATGATTCCCTTTATGAGAAGTTTAAAACAAGTATAGCTATTCTATTGTGACAAAAATCATGACAGTGGTTACCTTGGCATAGGATGCAAGGGTGCAGGAGGTGAGTAGAGGAGAGGGTGACTGGGGAAGGAAATGTTGTGTATCTTGAGAATGATGTGGATTACACAGGCAAATACATTTGTGAAAATTCATCCAACTACAATTAAGTTATACTTCAAATTAAAAAATATGAAAAAATAATTTACATAAACAATTAAGAAAACTTTAGTGGTAGTTATTCAATTTGGTAAGCTCTCAACAGTAAATGTAAAGTGGATGCACATGATATATGGTATTGCTGATAGAGTATGGTAGGTATTTACAAGAATATCTGTTTCCTTTGCAAGTACTATATTTTATGGAACACCCTTGCCCACATATGCTGGGAAGATGAAAACACCCTTGAGTTATTTGAAAATTATAACAAACCTGCCATGGCTCAAGTTGTCTGAGTTTACTTAGTGGGTAATACTCCACAAATTTTATGTGGCATATTTAATTCTATTCTGTTGCAAGGGTTAAAGCTTTACAATAAATCCAGACCAAACATGGCCTTCATGGTTTTGTTGTTGTTGTTGTTGTTGTTGTTTTTAAAGATGTATAGACAATAAAAATCTCAATTACCTTCTCACTTTTGATAACTAGTTCTGCAACTGCCCAAAACCTGATATCGATTCTGCAGCAACTCTGTTTATTCCACAGCAATTTGGGTATCTGACTATTTTAGAATACTACTAACAAACATACTGTCTTAATCTACTCGGGCTGCTGTAACAAAATGCCATAGACTGGGTGATTTAAACAACAAACATTATTTTTCACAGTTCTGGAGGCTGGAAGTTCAAGATTAAGGTGCTGGCCAATTTGGTTGCTGGTGAGGACTTTCTTCCTGGTTTGCAGACAGACACCTTCTTGCTGTGTCCTCACATGGCAGAGAGAGAGATAATATCTCTCTTAAGTCTCTTCTTATATGGGCACTAATCCCATTCATGAGGGCTCCAACCTCATGGCCTAATTACCTCCCAATAGCCCATTTCTAAATGCCATCACACTGGGGAAATGAGCTTTAACATATGAATTTAAGTGGTCACAAACATTCAGTCCATAGCAAATACTCATTTTTAAACATGGGTCTTTAATTATCATCAGTTTCAAAGCAATAAACCTTTTAAAGACAGAAATGATTCTTTTTCCATCAGGCCTGTGTGCTTCATAATTATTGCACCAAACTCTTTGTCTGTGCATTGTGTAACCAATAGACCTTCATGGGATTTACTTCCCATTTTAAAAATGGACATACTGTCAAAATAGATCAAACGGTGCCCAACACATTATTGAATATATTATTATCTTATTATTTTGGGGATGATGATAAGTGCTAATTAAAAGTGCTTCAGGATATTGTATTAATAATTATGAAAGTATAGATATTTCAAGGAAGATGTTCTTCCACATAATTTCAGGCTTATTATTTTAAATGGATCCTATTCAAGTTCATTTAGCTATGGCTTAATTGGATTTAGATCCATGTTTTGTTTAATTCAGAAGTTTTAATAACCTCTAGTGAACAAGAATAAATCTTTGAGAGATGAGATATGATAAATATCCTATAGGTTAAAGGCATGCTCCGCTTTGAAATGTAAATGATGAGCTGATTTACATTATAGAGTCTGGGGGAAACTAGGAATTTGATTACTTTTTGTGGCAGAAAACTAAATTCCTTGAATTCCAAATAGATGGATGGGTTGAGTCACTTATTCACCGTAGATTTCTGGGTTTTGGGGACTGAACTTTTAATTGGAAATTGTCCTTACCCTAAGTGAACTTAGTCAATTTGAAGAGAAAGATAGGAGAACAGATTTTTATAGCAATTTTATTTTAGTTTGATAATTTTTTAATAGAAGCACAGTCAACCTACAGAAGAGGAAGTAATTGACTCTACCCTGAATGTGTTTGTGGTGGGGGGGGGGGGGAGCAGAGAGTAGAAGATACCAGAGTTTGATCCAAAGGATGAACAGAAATCTGCCAGTTTAAATAGGGGAAGAAAGGGTATTCCAAGCAGAAAGAGCAGTGTATGACAAGGTTGCATACCCATTAAAAAGTATGGTAAGAACAAGAGTATGGGTTTGGAGAGTTGGAAGAGGTAGTCAGGGACCAGATCATGTAAGGGTTTGAATTCTAGTATTTGCAGAATGTCTTCTATATGCCAGACACCCTGGTGTTCACTGGACTTTTACTGGTGACCCAAAGAGACAGCACACTTGCTGTTGGGGAGCAGACCAAGAGATTCAAACAATAGATGAATATATGGTTACAAATTCGTTGAGGGCTATGATGGAAAACAAAAAAGGTATCATCTGCCTTCCTAGAATCCTGGTTTTGTAAATCTTTCTGCAGAAGCAACATGTGAGTTGAGACCCGAAGGATGACGAGTAATCAGCTGGATATAGGTAGTGGGTATGAGCACGCACGAAGGACAAGAGGGAGGACATAGCTGTTTGATGAACTGAAAGGAGGCCAGCAGGGCTGATGTGAACTAGGAGAGTCAAAAGTGATTAAGACTGGAGAGAGCTGGCCAAGAGGTCTTGATTAGGAGACTGTGGGAGGTGCTGTAGACAGAGGAGTGATACATTGGATTTTGTTTTTTAAACATTTCTCTGGCTGCTGTATAATCTCTTCTGATTGGGAAGTAACCTGAGTAGAAATAGGAAGGCTGTTTAGGAAGCTATTGTAGGTAGTTTGGATGAGAGATGGTGGTGGCAGTGGAGACAGGATTTCTGATCTATTGGATTGGGGGCCGGTGGAGGAGGTGGATGAGGATCAGGAAGAAAATGAGGGTAGATATAGGCTTTTGTCTTGAAATGGTGTCATTTACTGAGATGGGGAAGGCTAGCAAATGAGCATGCTGGGGATTGGGGACATCAGCCAGGTCCCTATGAAACTTTCAAGGAGAGCTTGATTCTGCTGCTCAAAGGCATGTTGAGATAAAAGTTTGAGAATCTTTGGAACATAGATGGCAATTAAAGCTACGTGGGAAAGGGTGAAATCACTCGGGGATATTGAGAAGGAGGAGTCAGTGGGACACTGAGCATTTAGAGGTCAGGCGAAGGAGATGAAACTGCTAAGGAGCCTGAAAAAGAGCAATCCAAGTGGAAGGAAGAAAAACAGATAGTACGGAAGGGTAGAACACCAAGAGAGGGCGACTTTAAGAGGAGGCTGGAGGTGTGGGTTAAGTTGAGTGAGATGGAAACACAGCATTAACTGTGAAACATCTCACTAGTGTGTCTGTGCCTTCTTCAGCTGTAGATGGAAAAGCACTGAAGGCTTCATGCAGAGGACTGACCCGACCAGAAGTGTAGTTTAGAAAGATACCAATGTGGGCTGTGTGAACACTGGGTTTAGTTTGGGGGAGTGAAAATCTGTTAATCCTTTCTGCTTTCTAGCCTGTTAAGTTGCCTTAGCTTAAAGTAAGTGACTGCAGCACATGGAGTGGTTTGGGGGATGAGAGGTTTTGGAGTTTTGTGGAATTGGATTTGAGATCTGTTACATTGTCAGCTGCAGGACGTTGGGCAAATTGCATTACCTGTATCAGCTTTAGTTTCCTTATGTGTAATTTGGGGATTAAAAAAATAATAGCCTTCACAGAGGTGTGTGAGGGTTAATGCACAGTACAAATAGGTCCTCAATACTATTACTGCTTATTATGGATACTGTATTTGTAAGCGTGTGTGTGGCTTTCATAATGACTTTATCTCAGTAAGTCATGGTGCTTGCCCCTTCCCCTGTGTTAGTATTTTAACATTAGCCATCAACATCCATGCCCCTAACCTTCCAACCAAGGGATAAATGCAACAATTCTACTCTCTCTGGAAGAACTTCTAGACTGTAGTAAGTACCTGGCTGTGCACAATGTAAAGTGTACTTTCTCTGTCACAATGCATATATATATCAGTTTGCACTTTAACATTTTGTGCCCAGTTCTTATAGCCTTTTATTTCTTGATCTATGTTTATTTTTATAGCAGTTAGGGTACTAGAGCCCTTGCTAAGGCTGCATGACCAGGGCACAGATAAATGTTTCGGGGGTAAAAGTTAAAGAGAACAGATGTCCTCAATCACTGGGGGGAACCATCCATGACTCAACTTGGTACAGAATAAGAAACAGGAGAGGGGTGTAGCCCCTTGTGCATTTACAGAATAACGGAAGCTGGAAAATGCTTACTAAGCAAAACAAGAACAAAACACAAACAACGAAAAATGTGTTTTCTACTTTTACAGTAACTATAGTGGTAACAAATCTTGTAGCTGCCTTTGATCACAGTATATTTAAGACTTTTGCCTTGTTTTAGAGTTAGCTTTCTTAGGATATTAAAGGAAATATAACATATGTTTGAGGATAATACACATTAATACAATAATTTATCACTTATTAATGATTTGTCAATAATAGTGAGCCATTATCTTGCAAAAGGAATCTATTTTATTCTAGGCCTAATAAGTATTAATTAATCCATTCCATTCTAGGCCTAATTAGTATTCTCTAATACTCTTTAGATATATCCCAAAGTACTGATTATTGAATATCTGGCACATCCATAAGGATGGCAAGAGCTATTCTGTGAGTGACTTTCCCACCACCCTGCCCAAGCCAATTGAGAAAGAAACTTTCAAGGGAGCACCTGTACAGATTCACATGTTTCCTTAAGTTTAAGGAAACTACCAGATTGATGTCCTTTTGCCTAGTTAGAAAGTCTAAAAGGGTTAAGAGCCAGGCCAGTTAGCCGTTCAACACAAAGTGAGGGAAAGAAGAGGTAACAATTGTGACTGGACTCCAATCCCAGGGTTTGCTGGGACAAGGGATTTGTAAATGTTTCTTGGGGACAAGATATGGGCCGCCTGTGTGAGGAAGCTGAGGCCCTCCTGGGCCCTGTCCAAAGAGCTACCAAGAGAAAGGGATAAACCTCACCAGAAGTGACCTCCAATTCCTAGGGGCTGTGGAGGAGTAAGTGATGGGTGTGGGAGATTACAGCACCCGCGTGCAGTACAGCAGGTGACATGGGCCCAGGAATGAGTGCCCTCTGAAGGAACTGTGAACTTACCACCTGAGAGGGAGCGACTGTGTGTGTTATCTGCAAACATGGGCCAGATTCAGAGAGCATGTGATCATCTACCAACTGCAGCACGTAAATATTTTCTTACTCCCCTTCTTTCCTCCTTCTCAGCACTTCAGTCTGGTGGTTCAGAAAACATAGCTATCAGTTGGAGGATTGGAGGAGGTACAAAAGGAAGAGAAGGGGTGGACACATGCTTTTACACTTGTTGGGTACTGGTCTGTAGCCAACCTAGGCTGGGACAGAGAAGCAGCTATAACCTGAAAATTTTAAGAGTGACTAATATATTGAACTGGCACTCTAATTTTTGAGTTGGGTCTGTGTTTAGTGACTTAAAGTACCCAGAAGACATCATATTATCCAAGAGTTAGAAAAGTAGTTGGACTGCTTGAGTTTCATGTAGGGAGTAGAAAAAAAGCTTTCTCCATTAAAACATTTTAATAGGACAGTGGAAGGTAACAGAAGTATTCTGTGACTTTACTCCTTGAGTCTTGCCTGGACCCAGAGGCATATGAGGGTACTATAAAAAAATTGTGGAAAAATAGAATTAAATGATAACATAAATCTTTCCATGAACTTTTTGAAGTACCCTCATATATACATACACAAACACACGTGTGTGTGGTGGGTAGTGTGTATATATATTTTAACTTCAAGGAAGCACTCACTGAGAAATCGATTTCTTTATTTTAATCCTAACATTTTTTTCCCCTGACATTTTATAATTTGCTAATTTATATGATCATATTCTGTTGCAGTTATAAGTGTATTCTGTTTAGCACCTCTCTCTTTAAATAAAAAGCTGGATTGAGGGCAGGGAGTCTGTCTAACTCATCTTAGATGCTGAGGTTTAAAAGATAGGTTATGGAGCTAGACTGCCTAAAACAGAGTCTGAGCTCTACTTACTAGCTGAGTGATCTTTGGTTAAATTACTTGCTTGATTTGTGACTCAGTTTTCACATCTGTGCAGTGGGCATAATAATTGCACCTGCATTATAGGTGATTGTTAAATATGCATGTATATAAAAATAGATAAAATGTATATAGAAAGCATTAGCAAATATTAAGTTTTATGTTCTCATTAAATATTTTTGATTTATGTCTTTTTCTCTGTTCTTACACAGAGAAAAAGAGAATGAAATTTCACAATGTCTGAAATGTTACCTCAAAAGCAATGTTTTCTGCTGTGAATTGACCACTTTAAGAATCTCAAAGCAAGGGCACTCCACTCAATTGGCACAGGAAGTCATACTTTTATGATAAGCTGCCTTCCAGAGCATATCATTGTGTGGGCAAGGAGAACAAGACACAGAAGAGCCCAAGTGTGATATTTCATCTCATTTTGTGCTCTATGATTGTATGTCAGTTGAAAGAATTATCTGTTAATTCCAGCTATCAAGAGCTTCACAATGCTGTGTCACAAAGGAATTTGGCTTTAGCTAAGAATCTATCAGATAATTTTACTGAAATTGCTTAAAATGTAATGTGGCAGGCAAATATGTGTCCCAGGTTTCCCTGAGAGCTTTTATATTAGAGAAGTATATTAATATAAAATGAACAAATTAATAAAACCAAAATTTATAAGATATGTTGTATTGGAAGAGCTATTCTATATTTTGTGTATTCCATTTATTCAAAGACAAATGAGTGATAAACTTTGATAAATAGTAACTGTTTCCATTTAGCAATGGAATGCTCAGAATTAGGAAAGAAAGTGCTTGGGGTTTTATTTATCATTAAAGCTAGTGATTTCCTTTAATCCTAACAAGGTAAAGGATATGCTCCTGTGTCTTCACTTTGAAAGTTCAATTCTTGCTAAACTATCACTTCCTAGTAATTTGTGCCTTATTCTAGTAAGGTGATATTTTGTATTTAACTCAACAGTCAAACATTGCAACTAGTAGGCTATGTTTTTTCTGGTTAGTTATAGGAAACTCTATTATGATATCAGAGGAACCCTTCAGGAGTAATTGTTTAAATCTGTTGTGAGAGCAAACAGTTATGTATTTAGAATGGCAGTGTCTATATTGCTATAAATAAAAGGCCAAATGTATCCCTGACAGGCAATATTGTAATTACGAAAGCCAAATTAACAATTTGTCTGAAATTTTATAAATGTCATAAATTTTATATTAGCAACAATTGAATATCATATGTGTAGGACTTCGTGATCTTATAGGAAGCACACTTAAGTATTTGGTCTGTTCTTAGGGCTAATGAATATAATGCCAATTCAGCGGATTTGATTTTGAATCCCAGCAACTTGGCTTATTGACTGTGAAGCTTTTGGAAGATACTTAACCTCTCTGAGCCTCAGTTTTTTAATCTGTAAAATGAGAACATTCACATCTTGGAATTATTGTGAGAGTTGAAGACATTTATATATATAATAATAATATGTTAACAATGAAGAAAAATGCTCTTAGGACAATACCTGGCCTATACCTTTACTAAATAGTTGATCATATAATTATTATTATAAAAGGCAGCATTATAAATAAATGAGTTATTAAAACTAAGCTTCATTTTCCCCCTTATTATTTCTCTATCTACTCAAATTGTAGAGAGAATCAAATAAGATAAGATAGAGAATATACATTGCAAATTTTCCAGAGACCACACAAATATAAAGTGCTTTCATTATTTAGTATCAAATGTGTAATTTTATGTTTAAAATAAAGACAATTAAAGTGACATTTTCCAAAGTTTTAGGATTGACTTTTACTTTATTGATATCAAAGACCTAGAAATTAAAATGGATAATCTTGATTTATACAGTCTTTCAGATTTTCTTGTTATTCGGTGTTACAATATAACTAAAGCTAAAATACCCTGAGAATATTCCTACTAAACTGTGAGAAATAACTAAGCTCAGATAGCAACTAATTTTACTTTTATTTGGTTCAAACTTATCTTGGTTATTATTTCTAAACTGGTCATAGTTGTCAAGTGTTTTGGAGCAAAATCTGGTTATCAGAAATCTTGAAATTCTATCCCTGAGTACAGGAAGAAGACAACACCTATGTAAAATATAAGATGGATATTAGGGCAGAGGCTAGACCCTCTAACTGTACACTCTCATAATCAGTTTGCTTGTTAGGTATCTTAAAAATTCCATCATTCTATGAAAATAATACAGGGTGCATTTTCTATAAATCTAAAATGTACAATTTTTAGGCCTGAGGATGTAGAACTTCTTTTAGCATTTCTGAATAAAATTCAAGGTAGAAATACGAAAGATTTAATCAACCAAATGGAGTATCGTTTTCTTATAAAATCCACTGGCTCTGGAGCTGAGTGTCAAATTATTGCAGTTGATTAAGGCTCTTGCATATAGTTTTTGTTATGCTTTCAAGATGTGAATTTAACTAATATGAAGAATGTTCTATAGAAATGGAGTTACCCTTGTGTGAAACCATGTCACTGACATAAAATGGCCTTCAGATTTAAGGCTGTACTTGATATTACAGCTTCATCAAGCCATTCTGAAGAAAAATACCCTTTAATAAAATGAATCTATATTACTTCCCTACCTATTCGCTTACATTAAAAATGCTGGGTGGTAAATTCTAGGATTTTTTTTTTTTTTCATGTAAGTTACACTTATAAAACAAAAGTATCTGAAGCAGAGGTTTGCAAAGAAGTGATAATAAAAGATTCTGCAAGATGCAAGATTTCGCTTGTGTTCCTGAGAAGGTGGGAAAAGAATCCATTTTGGAAAGGGTATTTTACTGCTAGGTAAATTGCTTTTCTTTTTCTCTTATTCCTGAAGAAGAGCCTTCAAGAGGCTTTTGTTTATGTAAAAAGACTGAACATGACTAATTTAAGATGTTGACATGGAAAGAGTACATGTTTCTCTAATTTTTAAAAGGATCTGTGCCTTTCTCCTATCTCTAATAGAGTAACAAATGTAGTGTTAATTTAGTTGAGTTGTACTTTCTATATGAGTTTGCTAACAGAACTTGACATAAAAGCCTTTGTGAAGAAGCTTGATTGGTTTGGTTACCATAGCAACATGGTCAAATGGAAGAATGATTTCCTTTAGGAACGTTTCCTAAACACTGTTTTGTACCCTATAACGATATTGCTAGCTTGCCATCTCTTGTGAGGAGGTGAAAAGAGATCACTTTCAGGGTCAACTTTGTGTCTTCTGTTTATAGATTATCCTCAGCAATCAAAAGACTGCTTGGCTTGTCTTATCCTTTCCAGTTGAACCAGTTCTGTTCCTCAGTATCCTGTGATAATAGGAGCCTCACGCAGACCTTTATATCTTGAAATACACAAAGAAAAAACTGGATCTAGACCAATGATCATGTTCTGTTAAGTGCATTTCTGAAAGCTAATGTCTGTTATGGATTTTTAATTCCCTGCTTATCTTTGTTTGAAATTCTGCAATTTATCAATAATTTGTCCTGTGAGTGATGTTACTGTTTTGAGGAGACAACAGGGTTTAACCAGCAAATAGATCAGCAGGGACTTCATTTAAAATCCTCAGTGGTGGTTTGGTATTCTGGAATTACTGTAAACCCTAAGGCTTACATTTGAGATTTCCTTTGTTATGGGGTAAATGTCTGCTCCATTAGCACAGCAATTGTGTACAAAAATGTATCGAATCAGTCAAGTACCACCATAGGGTGTTTTCCAGTGGTTAAAAGAGGCTAATGGTTATTTCACTTGTACATTCAACAGTAACAGCAGTAAGGCCTATTATAACTGTTTTTCTAATCAGCCACGTGTTTGCAATTTTTCATTTTCACCCCTTGATCTGGGTCCTTGGAATCAGATACTCCAAAATAGACTTAATGTTTCTAACTAAGGAATTGTATCTGCACTGTTGGTGTCAGTAATACAGTGACTTAATATTTGCCTAGGAATAATTTTGCACAGGGGGTGAGGTAAAAAAGCATAACCTTATATTGATGGGAATATTTTAAAGCTTGTGACATATAATTCTAACTCTTTGATCACATGATTGGTAACTAAATTCATATACAATAATATAACACAATTATAATAGAGTTATTGTTTTATTTTGATGAGTAAATGTTAGAGTTCCAATTTTTGTAAATACTTTGGGATGCTCATTTTTAATTTCTAAACCAATCACAGTTATCTGAAATGACCCTGCCAGTTAAACAAGCTATTGGGAAAGATTGGATCACATCTTGGGTCACAGTCACCTCAAATATATATTATTGTGTGTTTTGGATTTTGTGGAGTATCTTGGAAAATATGCGTTCCAGTAGCACGTCATTCTCCGTGATAAAGGTAAGCCAGTTTAAGTTTATGACAGGAGAAGCAGCAGAGGCACCATTTGAAGACAGAGAAACAGATTAAATCAGATATGGGGTTTTCAAATGAGTGGTCCCCCTCTATCTCTTCTTTCCACATTGCTTTCTCACTGCCTCTTCCCTCAATAAAAAACAAATCAAAAATTGAAAGAAAAGCCAAATTCTATAAAGTAATGTCACCTTTAAATGTGAAAAATGACAATTCTTGCCGACTGCCAGAATTGGAGCCACATGGAAGCTGAGACCGATTTGGCCATAGTGGAATTTGTTGAATAAGAAGAGGCAGTTTCAGACAGAATTTAGACATTTTGTCCTAAGTTACTGTCTACTGAAATGAACACTCCCCAGAAAGCTACACAGAAGCACATATAAACAGAATTTTAGATTCAGTCATGGAAGTACCCTTCTCTTATTAAGGTTAAGAACTTCTTTTCTACCTAGTTTTTATTGTTTTTGTAGACTTTGCTTATCTCTTACTAGCTGTATAATATATGCTATGGACAGACGGATGGATGGATGGATGGATGGATGGACACCACTCCTCCAGTGAGGAGTTTCTCTTCTTAATCATCTGTCATTCACATTTACTTAGACCACTGCATGATCTGCGTCACAGTTAGTTTTGTGCCCTCTGAACCTGTGCCCTCATCTTATCTCTGCCCTTGGGTGACTGTCTTCTGTTTTCACTGACAGAGTCAATACACTTGAATTGCTTTGTGTCATCTAGGGTTTTCTCCCCAGGTCTTTCTTCTTTTTTAATTTCTTTGCTGCCTTTGGCACTGCTGACCTCACTCTTTGCGGGACGTTTCTATTGGCCTCAGCTTCAGGTCCTCAGCCTCCCCTGGTTCCCTGAACTTTCCTTCTTTGGATTCTCCCCTCTCTTTCCACCCTCCCCTCATTGCTGCATTTCCAGCAGTTCTTCTTGCAGACATTCTTGCTGAGTCTTGGCCCTCTGGCCTCACTCATTCTGTAGAGTGGTTCTCTACCTACCTGCGTATGAAATTACCACATATGCAGAAGATGCCCTGCTCTACATTTTTAACCTTGACTTTCTGGCTATGTGGAGGGTATTAACTACTGAGTTTCAGGACCATCCCCCTAGGCTTTTTTTTTTATATTCGCATAAAGCCTACTTTGCACAAGTGTAATTTGTTTTCAGTTCTAAATCAATAAACATTTATGGAGCATCCATTATGTGTCAGGTGCTGTGCTCTGGGGATACCAAGGTGCATAATCCTTCCCATGCCCTTTCAGAGATGAACAATTTAGAAGGGAGACAAATAATTAAATCTGATTACATTCCAGTGTTCTGTGACAGAGGAAGGCCGAGAGAAATATGGAAGCACCTAAGAGAAGTAACTAACTCAGACTAGGAGAGGGGGGAAAAAGGGGACCAAGGCTTCCCAGAAAACATTGTCATTTCCTTTTAAATTCCTTCTTCAGTGAGCTAATTATTTATGTGGTGTTAGAAACCAGAACTGTATTGTTTGACAAAGTATCTCTGGAACTCAGCATAGCATCTTTTGTATATGTACCAAATGAATAAATGCAGCCCTTTAAGTGAGAAGAGCAGGCCTCTCAGGCCAAGGAAGAAGAGACAGGGAAAATTCTGGGAGAAGGAAGAGCATTCATTGTTCTTGCGCCCCAAAATGCATTCTGTGTGTGGCTTCTTTTTCAAACGTTCCAGGTCATTTTGATTTCTAATACTCTAGTCCTTCACGGCTGGTGACTCCCTCTGGCCTCTCCCCCTCCCTTCCCTCAAACCATCCTCCTAGTCTGGTCTCGTATGCAGACTTAATGATGGTGATAATTATTCTACTCTCCAGGCCATTAATGAAAAATGTCCATGAGCCCTCTGGCCAGAACTGACCATGTTGGAGCCCCATTTGTAATGCTTCCTCTAAGCTGACACTTTTCCATCGACAGCTCCTCACCAGGCTTGACCTTTCTGCCTTTTCATAGCTATGCAGTGTGGATCCTATTTCCTCAGTTTATTGATGATTATGTCATGAGGAACAGAATCAAAAACTTTGCGAAAATCCTAATATAAATTGTCTCCTGCTTCTTCCCCTTGATCTACTGGGCTCGTCACCCCATCAGAGGAGATTAGATTATTTTGACAGGACTGGGTCTGCACCAAGCTGTTAGTTGTTACTCCAGACTGTTTTCTTCAAGATGGAGGCAACTACATTTTTTAAAACAATGTTTCTGACGTAATTTTAAGATTACTTTCTTTAGAATATGTTCGTAAATTGTGTTAGCCTTTAAGCCTGCCACGAGTCTGTGATGATTGTCACCTTGCGGTGGCATTGGCTAGTTCCTTTAGTAAGATGGTTTAAAAGGCAGCATGGACGAAAGATTGGAAGATTTGAATGAAGTCACTTTATTAAACTTTTATCCACTGTTCTCTACCCTCTGCCTCTCTAGGTTGATTATTCTTAAGTAGTTGCACATGTATCTTTCTGAATCTATTAGGTAGTTCATCATCAACAGAAATTATTTCCTCCTACAAGAGTAAAAAAAAGGGGGGGGGACTGACAGATATAGGTTTACCAAAGTGGGGGGCAAACCCTGATTTTTCAAAGCCATTACATGGAAATTTTACCCAACTATTCTTAGTTCCATAAATGATATTTTTACCTAAGAACGACTGACTTTGTTTACTGTAAGAACCCTTTCATACAGATTCTTTTGCATTAAAAAAAATGTATATAAATATGTGTGTAGATACATATGAATCAATATCTGTAACTATCTGTCATCTATCTATCTGTCTGTCATTGCCAGAAATAAGGCAGCAGCTCTGGAACACAGGACACCTTTCTTCACTTTTTTATAGAATGGAAGTCTGTTGGGGGCGTTGTCATTCTGCATTTGACTTTCTCTAACGAGTAGCTTAGTTTTTCTGTTTTGTTTGCAATGTATGTAAAATAAGAACATGCATCCTGCTCTGCTATTTATGCTGAGGTACCCACCCAAATGGTGTAGGGAGAGCCTTCGTTTTTATGGGATGTTCTAAAATTCCTGTGCCTCTGTTGATCTCCCTGTAACTTTCCTGTACAGATCCGTCACTCATGCTTCAGGTCCCAGCCAGAGCAGATGTCTTTCAAATGGGAAATGCTCTGAGAGACTTAGAGAAAGGGACAAATAGTAAGATAGAATTTTTATGGGAAAGAAGATGAAATTCTAGGTCACATGTAAAGAAAATTTATTTTCAGTTGTAGCAGATGACGAAATTGAATTACAACTATTTTGTTTTTCTGGGGGCAAAGATAATTTTCCAAACTTTTTGATTAATATGAAAATGTACATATGTTGAGAACATAATTTTATTTTATTTTTTTATTTTTTTTATTTTTTGAACATAATTTTAATAGTTCAAGCAATATAGCCTTTTCAAAAAACAAAATTCATCTTTATCAGTGATTAACATCTTTGAGTCATAAGGCTCTTTGGGGCAGGAATTGAGAAATCATTGTTTTGTTCCTTAGTGACCTTAGGACTGTTTCCCCTGGTTGGGTTTGGATTATAATTGTAGCTAACTGAACTCTGTTAAAAATTATATTATATTCACTTATTCAGTTCCACAAACACTTATGGGTCAGTAGATTGTCATTGAACACCTACCTTAAACCAGGTACTGGTGGTAATAAACAGGTTACAGAGTCTCTCCTCATGGTTCTCACAGCACAGGGGCTTGATAGCCATGACTGTAAGTGCTGTAGTTCATTGATGTAAATGCTGACATCCAGGTGGTGGGGTGTTGAGTTTCACTGTCAGTGACTGGCTCCGGGAGGCTTCCTGACAGGAAGGCTTTCCTCAAGATGAAAAGCAAGTACAGTTCCTGAGCCAGATCAGGACTGTGCTCATTCATTGTTTGACTTGTGCTCTGTTTACAATTTTATTAGCTGCTGTAAGGGTTGCTTTTTGTGCCCTAAATCACAGGCTGTCAGTCATCTTTGATTTCAAAGTTGTGATTCCTTGGATGCTGGCTGTATCCCACTTCAGGACAATTGTCACCTTTCCTTTCAGGGCTCTCTCCCAAATTGCGGAGGCCCACTCAGCACTTAGGCAGGTTCAGTTTGGAAGTGTAGGGGAATTACTGCCCCTAGAAATTACCCATGGCCAATAAGGGATGGAGCTGGGGGACAAATATCCCTGCTTTCCTTCATCCACAGAGAATATTCTGGGAGGCTCTAGGATCTCGCTAACAGCCCTTGGTTGGTTTTTATTCCATCCTTGCCTTGCTTTTCTTTATCTAGCTTCTTGGAATCACTTCTGAAATAAACTACCTGTAAGTCCTTGTTTCAAACTCTGCTTTCAAGGAACCAAAATTAAAACAGTTGCCAATATTTAAAAGTTAGAGGATGACAAACAAAAATTCAGATCTCTCACTCTTCTCGAAATGCCAGAGACGTGGAAATCCTGAAAGCGTGTTCCCTTACAGGAACAGTCAACTGATGATGAAGAGTAGCTGCTGCTTAAAATGAGATAATCTGAGTTTTTCAGGACACCCTAATCCCCATCCAGTCTGAATCCCTCTTTAAAATACCTGCCTAGGTTCTGGAAGCTGGGAGCTTGAGATCCAGGATAATACTTGAATTAAGTCTTTTGGAGGTAAGGAAGACTTTGTCAAGCAGGAGGGAGAAGGCCCTACATAACATCATGTCAGAGCTAAGGAGATGGGTATGTTATTTACGTCTTGGCAGGATTTTGTGTGCATGCAATAGTCTACCTTTTTCTTTTCAAAGTCCATCATACTATGGCAAAAGATGTAGTCATTCGATAGAGTTATGCAATTCTGGCCTTCCATCAATTACAAAAAACATGACTATCAACAATGATTAATTGGATCATTATACAAATAACCCTACAGTAATAAACACCCATTGTGTGACAGTGAGGCATATGTTCGTCATATCCATTAGGGGAGCACTTGGGGCCTAGAGGACTGATGAATTGGCACACATTGTCTTACTACACAGCTGTCATAGCAGCTCTGATAGCAGGTGATAGTTCTGGAAGAGCATGTCAAATTGGTGCTTATCTCTTATGACATCTGTTGATGGAAGCTCCCTTTTAGGTTTGATCCAGACAATGACCTTGATATTCCTAGTGAAGAGTAAAAGCTCCCAATTATTGTTTTAAGAAGGAGAGAGTTGTAGCTTGTGCCTCACACCCGTCATATCAAATTATCAGGCTGAAACTGATAATACAGCGAACATTGGCTCTTGACAGCAGTGTTATATCTGTTGGATTTGTGTTCACAATAAACCTTCCACCAGCTATCTTATAGAAATCCATTGAGATAATGTGTAATTACCACCCCAGAGTTTCAGGTAGATGCACAGAGCTCTGGTTGCAGAGGGTAACGTCTGTTTCAGAATGAGATCCTTGAGGACTAAATCTTAAAATCTAAGAAGTAAAAAAAAAAGGCAGTGGTTGAGCTGAGTTTTACAAATTTTAGGGAGGTATAAATGGAAGGAAGACTGAGCTTTCAGAGAGAAGGTTGTTGTCAGATTACTAGCTCCATTTTTTAGGGCTATAAGACTGTGAAGAAGTCATTAAACCTTTGGAAACTCCAGTTTTTCTACCTGTAGAATGGAGATGCTAATATCTACCTTGGCTAACTTACACTCTTATGTCAGGGAATTATAAGGAACTTGGAAGCATTTTTTGGTTGGTAAAGAACTGTATAAACATACAATGGTGGGGGTTTTTTTAGTAATTTGAATATACAGATAGTTTGAAAAATTTAATGTGTGAAGTTTAAACTACCAGTATTTAAAAATTTTATTTTATACAGACAGATGGAGTATAGGATGCTGGAATGGGCACTAACTAGAGTCAGGAGATCTGGTTTTAAGTCCAAATGATGTTAACAGCTCCCTTGGTGACCTTGGACATAACAGTTTTGGTGCTCATTAGTCTCATTAGACTTGGTCTTTTTCCTTCCATTCTTTTGTTCTGTGGCTAGTGGCTACCTTTACTCTGCTTGGGCACTTCTGTTCCATCTCACAGTGTTACTTCATCTCTTTGTGATCAGGAAGTGCAAACATTCTGTTAATGCTAAAGTCAGTGAAAGCATCTGGGCAATTCTTTGAAAATGCATATTCCAAGGCTTTGCATCCAGAGAATATGAATCAGTACACTCAGTCTGTATCCCAGGAATCTGAATTTTAATCAGCCTCCCAGGAGGAGGTCTTTTGAAAAACATTGGTCTAGAACATACATACATTTCATGTTTTATTAATATTCAGTAATAATTTACAAAGTCAAAAAGACATTTTTTGATTGTTTGCTATTTTGTATTAACTCTACTTGTTTACTTCCATCACTGAGTTGGCTTTACATAAATACGGTGGGCCGGCTGGTTACTGAAGATTATTGTCTCTGGAGTTCACTGTGGTGTACTGTGGGTTTCTACACTTAGTTATATTCTTTATGGTTTTCTCCATGAGAGCAAAATAAAAAACAAAAGCAACATATGATTTTAAAATTCTACTGACATATAAATTTTATATTTGGTGTTTCATTACAGTCATTTTAGAGTCAGCAAATGTGGAATTGGCTTAGTGCTTTTCCAAAAGTGCTGGGAGAAAAGAGACTTGGTGATGCATAGTCTGCACAGAGTAGGATTACAGCGAGGGAAGCGAGTGGGTGCAGGATGGTGGTTGCTTTTGGTTAGCTTGAACACTATTCCCCTTTAATTAAAGAAACCCCTTTTTCAATTGTATGGTGGCATCCTTTACTTGACCCTTTTGCACTTCCAAATCCTAAATCAGTTAGAGATGCAGATGGAGTGTTGGTGAGGAAAAAAACTCAAAACCAGATGATACTGTTGGGCTTAAAATGGTATCCGGGTTGAAGAGCAGGGAAAAATCAACTGGGGACTTTCACCACCTCATGCAGAATGCATATGATTTCCATTTTGTAGAGCAAACGTGTTCCCAAGCAGTGTTTGAAATTTAGGTTTCTAATTTATGCGGGACTTTATATACAAGAGTGAATACACCAGAGTGAACTAATGTATTCCGTAGAACACACATTCTATTTAGATCCATGTTGCCTCATCTCCCCACAGCATTCCTGCCCACTTCCATCGTATATTTTATTCAGGGAGGCACACTTCTAAGGTGAAATAGAAGGACTGTGGTTACAAAATGAAATTCAGCAAAGGAGTAGACCATGCTTGTTGGAATTGTTAGTAGGATCCAGTTCTGAAGGACCCTGAAAGACATTTTGTGCTTTATTTCATAAGCTTATTTAAAAGGGGGGTGATTAAGACATGAGGTGAGCTCTGACCAAATCCACATTTAAAAAAGCAAAATTAAAAAAGAAGAAAAGCTATTCTGAGTTCATTAACCATTCGCAAATAAAATTACCCATACAGAAACCTAGTGAAACTTTCTAAATAATAGTTCAATTCTCTCCTAATGTGTAGTTGCTTTGTTTGTTTGATTATAGTGATTATAGTGTTCATTAGCACTGACTGGGTAGGTACAGTGGTTCATATCTTCAAATAAGCTAAGTCTGCGAAAGCTCACAGCTTCTATTTTCATCTTTTTAAAACCTTCCTTCCTCCTACTTCTTTCAGTGTCAGCAGCTATTCTTCTAACATAAATATTTTTGTCACTGTAATTGTGATGGAACAAAGGGAATTCATGGGTGCTCCTGCATTTTAGTTGTCCTAGTTATTCTTGTGACAGAATTAGGTTTTTATTTCTATCGACTAAGTTATATCAGTTAAAATATATTTCTGGTACCATTATAGTAGCTCTCAGTATAGCAGCCAAAAGGAGGGAGTATGTTTGAGTTCTTAATTTGGGCAAAGTGTTTTTTATGTTTTTAATGGTAATCCAAATATCTCTTCTACCAAAACCCTTTTAATCAGATGGAATGCATGTAAAAATCTGAATAGAATCTCAGTTTGTTAGTTACAGTAGAGTGATCATGTCATCTCTTAAGCCAGCCAAGATGTCAAATTAAAATATTGGATTGCCTTAAACATGTACAATTTTATTTCAGGAAGACTTTGCCAATACTTGCTTGATATTTGCAGGTGATCTCAGAGCATGCATTCTTTAAGCTACATGACTCATAGAAGTTAATGTAAAAGGGGATACGTGGTTTTGAGTGGTGCAGGTATTATTTAAATCTCTAAAAGTGCTCTGATAAGAGGTAGGTTTGAATCTGTTCATTACACATGAATATAGATTCTGTGTTTTTTAAAAAATATCACATGATTGTAGTTTGAATTTTGAAAGCAATTTACTGGTGATGTCAGCATTTTATACATCTTTGAAAATGAAAGTGTGATATTTATGTGCACATTAAGATGGGCCAGTTAGCTCCTACAATGTCAGAAAAAGTATGTGCTGTAAATTATAGCATTGACATCTAAAAAAATTTTCTAATCTGTCTCTGTCTATTCATTTTTCAATTTTTTTATACCACAATTGAGGTTTATAGGCATTTTCCAAAATCCACAAGCCATAGGCTTTCTTACCGTGGTTATTGTATAAAGATGACTAGCATAAGATTTTCATTTCTGATATTGGGATTGAATTACTGGATGTTCATGTTGCCTTCAAGGATTTGTAGTTTTTGGAGAGAGATCACCTGGCCTGAACTTTCAAGTGGGGAAAACATAAATTCTCCCTGCAGCTCTAACTTGCTTTGTGAACTAGCTTTAACTATTCTTTCTGAACTTTAGTTTCCCTACTATAATTTGGATCATACCAACCTCATAGAATTGTTATGGAATAATGGGGCTAGGTCCTGAAGGAAGATGACCTTGGTTAGTTTCTCTTTCATTCTTATTTTTCCAGATAGTATCTGTGAGTTACAGGTTCTGATCCCATGATTTTCATCAGATCAACCCAGGCCTCATGAAATGAAAAGAAGTTCAGTGGAAATTCTACCAACAGGGTGATATAGTGCCTTCTGAGCATCCCCTTCTTTTCCCTCTCTTGCAGCAGAATCAGAAAACAAATTTCTTATTGAGTATAGTCATCAGGATTCCCTTTCAAATTCAGAAGGCCCAGGATGTTACAAGATCTGGGAGGTATTAAAACATTTTATTAGCCAATGCAACCTGTTGTATGGGCTTACCTATCTATCTGTCTTCTCTACCAGATGCTGAGCTTCTGTGGCCAAGGATCATGTCTTATTTCTCCAGTGCACTGAAAGGTGGCCATTCGTGGAGGTGTATGAAATTAGAAAGAAGTAGGGGTTATAGAGGATTCTGATTTAGAGAAAATTCATGCCATACTGTGTTTCTCCAGTCAGCATAGTTGGTTTTAAAGTGCCTGTAGTTTTGTATTAAGAGAAATGATAGATTTTAAACTAAGGGGAAAAATCTAATAAACATTTAAAGAACAAACAGTTTTGGTATATGTTTTTGAATATTTTTTATCAATAAATAGTTTTTTTGATGGGGCTTCTTGGCGGTAGGCTTTTTCTCCCCTTTCTGCCCCCAAAATTGTTGTTATGAATAGGACTACCAAAAATGATTTCATAATTTTTATCATATAAATACAAATGTAAAGAACTCAAAGGTTAAAGATGATGCTGTAGGAAATAATTGCTAACAGGATCTGAAAAAAAGTAGATTAGTGAGGAGAATGTCAAAGAGCTTCTGACTGAATTTGGTTTTCTTATTGGCAAAACTAATTCCATTTGATTGTAAAAATCATTATAAGCTGTTTATTCCGTCAGGTAATTAAATTATAGGATAAGCCTGATAACTGTGGTATATATTATTGTTCATGTTATCTAAGGTTTGCATTTGTTCAGATCAGAGACAAAAAGGGAAATTTTTTCATACTTCACTTTGGAAGTGTATGTACCCTTTCATAAATAAAAATAATAAAAATAATAGCTAACATTGGCTGGAAGTCAACTATATGTCAGTTGCTTTACATGCATTTTCTTGTTTAATCCTTTCAACTACCCTAGGAGGTAAGTATAATTATTAACTCCATTTTAAGGATGAGGAAACTAAGGCTCATAGAAGTTAAATAATTTCCCCAAGGCCATATAACTGCTAAATGTCAGCTCTGAGTTGCCAGGGTCTTTTTTTTTGGCTGGATTATCTGAGGAATTGAACCCTTGAGCTTGCTGTTATAAGGCCAGTGCTCTAACCAACAGAGCTAACCATCCAGCCCCTGTCTTTTATGAATAAAAGCAAATGGCCTTAGGATCCATGAACTCACCTGGAAGGAAGGAACTAGAATTTGCAACTGGAAATAATCACCACTTTTGAGAATATCCAGTTTTCAGGCAAATCCAGATTTCCCTTGGACACCCAAACCCTTTGCACTTGCTCAATTTATCTTAGCATCTTCTTTCACTTTCTTTTGTGTTTCCTTTTTTTTTTTTTTGCCTTTGGGGCAGGGAGTGTCTGTCATTAAGGAGGAGGTTTTGAATGTTCTTCTATTTGAGGGTTTTGGGGCTCCTGTAGATAGTTCATGAAGTTAATCATTCATCGAATAAGAATTAGGGAAACCACCTCAGGACCCTGTGTCTGAAGTAGACATTTCCATACTTTCTGCTATACTCAGACTTGGACCTACAAGCCCTTCACCAGTTCACCTCAATGGGCTTGTCTCTAACAGGGTGCATGGGAATGTTGGCTCAAATAATTTCTGCATTTCTTTCTACAGTAAGGCTCCATGAATTTGTGAGTATGGGTGGTTGGCAGGACCAGGGATAAGAGAAGGAATAAGTAATAAGGAAGCAATTTAACTGTTGATGTAATCTGGCTCCAGTTAGGGGATGGACTAAAAGTTTCAAATTGGTGGTAATAAATAATATCTTGGGATTTTCATAACCTTTTCCCTTATCTCATTTGAGAGGTAAAGTAAGGGGGAATTATCTCAGTTCAGATTTCCTCCCCATCTCCTCCTTTCTCCTTCCCTCCTGATTCCTACCCTTTCTTTCTTTTTGAATGTTTTTCAATGTCTATAGTGTGCAAAGAGCTGTGGTGATAGGACTCAGGAGAGGTCAAGCAGCATGAGACAGAGTGGAAGAGGGAGGCAAGGCTAGGAGCCAGGCGTAGTTGGTGACCCTGCCTTGACATCATCAAAATGAATACAACATGCTTAGAATGCCTTGAATTTTCCTTAGACGTCAGTGAAATAAATATCCAAGTGCCATTTTTACTTCTCACAAGAGGATGCCAAAATGATCAGTATAAACAAAGGGATGTTTATTAAGTATAGCAAGATTTGAGAACTAGTAATTACATGTGAGTCAATAATACCTTCCAGTGCATATTTATTCCCGGATTTATCCTTATATTTGTGACCCTTTAGAAAGTTAGTACCTAAAACTACAATCATCATGATCTTGTGACCCCACCAAGAGAGAAATTGGTAAGGGAGCAAATATGTTTTGGAAAGCTAGGTATTATGCTTTACACATATGTTTCTTCCTTGCAAAAATAAGCCTATTTATAATTACTTCTACTTTACAGATGAGGAAACTAAGGCTCAGATAAATAAGTATTTGTGTCATGATCCCACAGCATGATATTCAAATCCAGGATTGCTTAACCTAGAATTCCCAGCTCATACATTTATAATATCTTTCCTACAGGTTTTACTATTATCATTTTCTAACAAATATCTTTTGACCATTTCAGAGAAAGAATTGAATGACTTATATGGTATACTCATGTAACAAGAATCAATTTAAAAACATATATACATATCTTTTTTTAAAAAGTGAGCCAAAAAATATTTAAAGTCATTAAAATTTGGACATTGAGCAGTCTTTAGAAATTCATAATTCATATGTACTTACGTACATATATGTGGAAAGAGGGAAAGGATGAAGTGATGATTACTATTCCATTACAAATATAATGGAAGCACCATCTTGTGCTTGTATGCTTTGTTTTTGTAAACCCATCGAAATGAATGTTTATTTACCATTCTCATTAAAAAATTATGGTGAAGGGCTGGCCCCGTGGCGCACTCGGGTGAGTGCGGCACTTGGGAGTGCAGCGGCGCTCCCGCCGCGGGTTCGGATCCTACATAGGAATGGCCGGTGCACTCACTGGCTGAGCGCAGTGCGGACGACACCAAGCCAAGGGTTGCAATCCCCTTACCGGTCACAAAGGGACAAAAAAAAAAAAAAAAAATGGTGAAGTACTATATTTTAAATTTTCAACAGATTCCTATTGGTATTTGCTTGAGAAAAGTAGGGCTTCTTTGCTAGTTTGAAAACAAAATTTTTTTGCGGGGGGGGGGTGTCTGGGAAAATCTGCCCTGAATCTACTGGGGTCACATACCAAGTTGGAAAAAAAAAAAAGTGTGTATATGTGTATGTGTACGGGGGAATACACGGAGAGAAGCGAGAACAAACATTAAAAGTGTAATTAAGGAAGGAGATTTCTGTGTGGAGGTCTGGTAGAGTAAATAAGAGTGATGGATATTCATTATAAAGTGCGTCTAAACATAAAAGAATAAAGGTTAAATGTTAATTGAAGCTGGCTGCATCTGCTATACCATCTTTATTGCGGAGGCCAGAAGCTGGGAGGGCAGCTGGAGTTTTCAGTTGGTTGCTAAGTCTTTGAGCTTGATAAACTGTTGAATTTCATTTCTGGGAAGAGATATATGCAAGTTTCATCTTTGCTAACATTAAAGATATTAAGAGTTTGCAAGATAACACTTCCTTCCTCTGCCCAACTGTCTCACTGCCAAATGCCTTCCTTTTCTTTTCCTTTTTATAGGACCGACATATTTAGTGCTATGTCTTTCAAACTGGACAGTTCCTGGTCTCTCCCAGGAGGGAAACTTTAAAGCACTTCAAGGGTCACCCTGAGGCAGTTCTCTTTAATGAATTCTGAGATGGCACCTAGGATTCTTTCTCATACCAAACACAACAAAACTGAAACACACTCTAACATGACCTATACTATGGTTCCTTGAGGAAGACTTTAAGGGTGATGACCCCATGAAGTGATTGCTCCCAGACTACTGGCTATAATAATAGGTGCAAATATATAAATGCATTCATTTTAAAACAAAAAAAAATTTGAGAGTCACGTTTCTTACAGATAACTATATGTATTCTGACATGTAGATTATAAGAATATTTTACTGTAATACCATAGGACTGTAATTAGTATTACATAAAGCAATGCATGTAAAATTAGTATAATATTGGTATATGTTGAATGATTATATGACATATGTATCAATGAGATTTATGTTTAATGCATTATTATTTCATTGGATCTTTTTATTAATCCTCATAATAACCCTGTAATGAAAACAGGATTGGGTTTATTCACCCGAGTTTAAAATTGATACTGAGGCCCTGAGTCTTTATGTGATTTCTCCAACGCACTTAAATTGCAGAAATGAGACTAAAATCTAGGTGCTCTGACCCATGGCTCATTGTAAATTTATATCAATGAGAAGTTGGTGACTAAAATAACTATATTTATTTATGTTACTGAAGCACTAGTAGGAGCCAGTATTGCAAATTAAATATACTTAACTACCTGTAAACTTGAAGAAGGCACAGCTTTCTTGTATTAACTGCTGAATTGCAGCCCCCGTGAGCGACACTTAACATAGAGTACTTGCTTAATAAACATTTGTAAGATGAATGGATGAGTAAAAAAGTCAAAGCTTTTAGATGATTTGCTAGCCAGCTTTAGAATGCAACAGGAAGCTATTCTTTATTAAAGATGATTCAGAATGATTTTGGTAGATTTAAACATCTTCCATTTATAACCTGTTTCCTGTTAGTAAATATCAGAACTTCTCTGCTGATTTATTATGCTTAGACTAGCAAACCCAGAATTGTTTGGTTTTTAAATTCTCTAAACAATTCCCTTTTGAAAGTGGTGTTACCTGCATTCTTGGCACAGGAATGGTAGGATGGCACTTTGGTATGATTTAAACTTATAAACTTTTTGAAAGTGATTATTTTGATATTTCTTAAAGAATTTTTGCTGAATTGGATTTAATGATCTTAGGATTCACCCTATATCATCAGATGTTCAGTTATTTTATTTAAAGGTTTAGTGTGCTAATACTTTATTGGGAAAAGAAATACTAAAGAAGAAAAAGGGAAATTTGACAGATTGATAAATACTTAGATACTTAAAATGCTCTAATTATTATATAATGCAGTCAAAAAGGAGAGAATTTAATTCTGTAAAGTATAAAGAGTGGAATTCCATGGATGTCCAGCATAAGATACTGTATTTTATATAACTTTGGTTTGAGAGTTCTGGGCCAAGTTGCCATTCCTTCTTGAAAGAAAGATTCTCTTAAATTTATTTTCTGAGTCTGCACTGTTTTAGACCCTAAAGTGAATGAATGCAAATATGGGAAGACATATTCTCCACTCTCAAGGACCTTACAGTCTAACTGCTCAAGAGCCAGAGACAAATACGATATCTTTAATGCAAAGCACAGTGGGACAAATGGCTCAGCTTTTGCTCCCTGTGAGATCAGCAAGAGGGAAATTACGTTTACAAGTAGTTGACGGATAAGATCGAACTTCCCAAATCTGATGGTGTTTGAGATAGTTCCACTGAGTCTCTGCTGGATAGTGGGAGATTTGACAAGCAACATAGAATCCCACGGAGAGGGTTCCCAAGGGCAAGGTGCCCTTCATGATGTGTGATGGTGCGGAAAGGACTTTGCCAAATGCATCGCATTAGCTTAGGGACCCTTTTTGCACATCATCAAGATTCCTTTTTGGCTTATGAGACCTGTGTTGGCACAGAATAAACACATCAAAATTAAGCAATCTGTTTATTTGATAGCTTTGGAAAATGACTTGATGATGAAAGAGTTTGAAATTCATGACTGAAGGAGGTTTCAGAATTATTATACATTACAGCTAAAGTTGGCAGAGCTAGGAGTAAATCTCTTGGCCATAACACAATCATATTAGGATTTACCTTTATTTGTAGCTTAAATTTATTTCATAACATGATCAAATCTTGTGTGCTCTAAGTCCCTTCAATATGGATTAATATTGGGCCGAGCCCATGGTGCACTCAGGAGAGTGTGGTGCTGGGAGCGCAGCGACGCTCCCGCCGCGGGTTCGGATCCTATATAGCAATGGCTGGTGTGCTCACTGGCTGAGTGCCGGTCACGAAAAAGACAAAAAAAAAAAAAAATATATATATATATATATATATATATATATATATATATATATATATACATATATGGATTAATATTAAGGAATAACATGTTGTGGCAATTTTACAGTAGCTAGGAGATAACAGAAATATTTTACTTGGGTTATTCAATTTCATTGCCTAGAATAAAGCAAAATTTTTAACATGTAAACAGTTTGGAACATAATGTGAACTGAATTTCATATTTAATTATTCAGAAAGCTGTTTTCGTGATGTTCTAGTTTACCAGTAGAAATATCTGCTATTCTTAATTTTCTAGGAAATAAATTATGGCCATTTGTTATTTTTGGCTATTTCAGTTCTGGATTAATGAAATTTGAGTTTCTCAATTATAACCTCAGAGCTTCTGTTTTTAATCTTCTACATAAATCTAGAACATGAGTAAAGTAGGAATTGCACTTTTTAAAAAAGCCTTGAGTTATCAGGCACATGATGATTTGATGTGATGTTATGGTTTTTACATTAAATTAATTCAATCCAAATCAAGAAGCCATAGATATATCTACAGAGCTTTTGAAAAATTAAATAGTGGGAGGAGGGAGACAGTTAAAATTCCATATTTCTGTTTCATAGTTGCAAGTACTCTCATGACTAATAAACATTTCAGGTTGTGCAATATTCACTTATTCTAAGCTATTGATAAATGACGATTATCGTAATTTACTGGGACCATTTTCATATTTGAGTGTCAACTTGCTAAGGAACATTTTATGTTAATATTAAAGGTTAAATGTTCCATTGGTCTCCACTAGTCCCTATTATAGAGTACCGTTTAGTTTTATATACTTCAATTCCCCCCTTTCAGGAAATTAAAAATATTACATTCCAATATTATTCAAATTTACTTATTTCTTGGCATTAAGAATTAATGCAGTTTATCCCTATTTAGCCCCTCACTGTTATGTTCAGAAACCATCTATTGACCTATAACATTTTCTACTATGGCTACTAACACTGTGCACAGATTATTTTAAAAGGCTTACTTTGATTTGTTTTTATCACAAACCTCAAGCTGATTTGCTTGTTATCATATTTCGTTACAGGGCACTTAATTTCTTCAGTATGTTTTTTTATCAAGCTTAAAGGACCTTTGTTTCCTCACGTAACTATATGTGATAAAAAGTGCCTTTTGATTTTTTTTTTTAACATGCAACTTTCTGGATTCTTTCCGTACATTTTGTCTGTGCATATTTTCAAAATAAGAGTGCATTAAGAAGATATAACCCTATCCTTTAGATCTTACACGTAATGTAGTGAACAGTAGCAAAGATTGCTGTACATAACTTTGAATTTGGGATTTCATTTATTTTCCCTTCAGGAATGGGTTCTGGAACAATTGTCTAACCCTAAAATTTTGGACTGCCCTAAAATGACCATAGAATTTATTTTTGTGTGAATTCTGCTTTAAATACTACTGGGATAATAATAAACAATATATTGATTGATACTATTCAATTTCCACAACCTGAACGTTCCTGTTTATCAGTCCATTGACTGATTTTATCAGTCCAGTGAAAAAGTACTGGTGGTGTTATGTAGTGTGTGAAGTTAATTCTTCATCATACTTCATCTGTTGTAATTCCTAAGTAGGCTATTTTATTTTATCATAAGAATAAATGCAGTTGTTGGTAATTGTAATGTTTTCCTATTTTGGCTATGCCCAAGAAATTCTAATGAACTCTTTAAATGAAGACTTTTGAAAATGTTAAAGCTTCCATCCTTCAGGCTAAGTGATGTTATGAATTCAACAGACTTAAGTATGTGCTAAGAAGATAAGCAACTTTGTTTTAAGGTTGGTCCAGAAAAATTGGCTTATTTATATATACAACAATGAAATGGCTCAGGATTTTGGGGAAGTGACATATGAACTTATGATTATGCTCCCCCCCACACACAAAAAGAAATCATCAAATAGTCCAAATGCCTTGAATAAATGGCCAATGATCGACAGTATACATATATACACACATATATACATACATACATATATACATATATACATACATACATATATACATATATACATGTACATATATATACATACATACATACATACATACATATATATGTGTATTGGCCATTTATTCAAGGCATTTGGACTATTTGATGATGTCTTTTTGTGTGTGGGGGGGAGCATAATCATAAGTTCATATGTCACTTCCCCAAAATCCTGAGCCATTTCATTGTTGTTGCCTATTGTCTAAAATAATTTATTACTTCATTTGCTCTTTCTTGTTAAGTCTCTATGAGGCAAGTCAGTGAAGTTAAAATATCTTTAACCAGAAAGCAACTCTATAACTTATTTCTCATTTTAGGGGGAAGTTATATTGCTGGCCCAAACTTTGGCTTCTGTCAAGTAATCTATAATATGTAAATGTTACTAGAGAGGTTACTGTAATTATTTGGAATTCTTTCCGAGTGGTTTGATACAGATGACTGGTGATTTTCTACACATCTTACCTAACAGAGTGTATGGAACCTAGTGGGCAGTAGTATGTGAAATGGGCTTAAGTATTATTTTATTTCCATACTCTCTGGTTCCTCAATTACATCCCCTTTCCCCCTTAAGTTAAACATATTGCATTTCCATCTGCTATATACTATAGATGATTCACATTTATTTTTGCAGGGATATTTTTCAAATGAGTTTAGGGAACAGATGTTTTTGCATTCATACTTGCCTTCCTTTTCCTGATGCCTTTCCACAAATAAAGGGGGAAAAAATGCATAGCTGCTGTCCTTGGCGAATTTTGCATATCTCTTTGATTCAGGCTGTTGCACTGTAATGCATGATAATGTGACAACTGCAGTCAAGAAAGACATTGCCTTAGTTTCCTAGAACTCGATATCAATATCGCAGCTGTGCTGCAGGGATTTGAAGTACTTCTTCAGCTCTTGGTAATTCCCCCTAGTATCCTTGGGCAAAAAGCAAATCCAGCCAGACCTGTCTTTCTGATAGTCCTCTGTTTCAAGACTGAGTTTAAACAAGTTATAGGTTTACAAATGAACTCAAAAATGCAAACCTAGACATACACATAGCGTATTTATAGCACACTTTTAGTATAAATTTTTTATGTCCTAAGATCCTAATAAAACACCTGCATTACTTTAAATTACATGCACAAATGTCATCAATCTTAACATATCTGTCTTCATAAAATATGATGCCTAACAGGATATTATTAATATTTGGCAAACCTCTGCGAACAAAATTGTGTTCTGAATGCAGGTATATCTTGGTAAATTAGAAAGAGTACTGGACTCAGAGTGAAAGTAGATATTGTCCTGGTTATCTATTGCTGTATAACAAATTACCCCAAACCTAATAGCTTAAAACAGTACATACATATTATCTCACTGTTACTGAGGGTCTGGAATCTGGGAGCAGCTTAGCTGGGTGGTGCTGGCTCAAGGTCTCTAACGAAGCTGCAGTCCAGATGTTAGGTGGGGCTGTAGTCATCTGAAGGTTAGAATGGGGCTGGAAGATCTGCTTCCATGATGGCTACCTCACATTTGTATTGTCAATAGTTCTTAGTTTCTTGTTGGCTCCAGTAACCCCTAATTCCTCTTCACTTGGGCTTTTTACCTGGTAGCTGGTTTCTTCCAAAGTAAGTGATCAGAGAAAAATAGAGAGAGACAGTGCCCAAGATGGAAGTTGCGGGATCTTTCATAACCTAATCGTGAAACTTACATAGTATCATTGAACTGCATGTGATTGGAGCAACCCTGTTACAATAAGGAGGAGACTACACAAAATACTGGAGGTCTTTAAAAAGTTCATGGAAGAATTAATGTTATCTTTTAATTCCATTTTCCGTGAACTTTTTGAAGTACCCTTGCATGTGCATACCAGACGGCGGGGATAACCTATTTGCCACTAAATTACTACGTGATCCTACATAAATCACCAGCTTCTTGAGCTTGAATTTTCTCATTGGTGGTAGTAACATTGCACCACTTCTCCTACTGATCACCCAAAATGTGAAGATCTTATGAGATGATGGATGTGCAAGCATTTTGTTTTAATACGATATTAAATAGCATCTACATGTGATGGTTGGTTAAGGAACTAGATTTCTTTTTAGGTATAATGAAGGGAAAGAAAAAAAGAGGGGGGGAGAGGAATAGAGAGAAATGGAGAGAAAGGAGGAAAAAGAGGGTTGAGAAAGGAAAGCATTGTAGGAATATAAGGATGCTATAATAAACACGATCTGCTTCTGTACGATGCTTGCTGTTAGCTTGGTGTAACCAGTGCCATTTTAGGATGCCCCGCCATTTTAAGCAGACTTGGAAAGTCCCCACAGGGTTCACTCAGAGTTCACCCTGTTCCAGGAAGGGAGTATGCTTACCCGATTCCAGGAACAGCATGACCAGTTCCTTATCTGTAACTACCCAGGGTGGGGGGAGGGGAGGAGTAGACCATTGGTCAATACCTCAGTCCTTCCTTTGCCCGCCAAAAGCTAAAAGCCCAGTGGTTTTAAAAATTGCTTAAAGTGGCCAATAAATGGTGTACAACCCATCCTGTTACCAAAGTCTGCCTACCAAACTGTATAAAAGATGCTTGAGTTAAGAGGTCGGGGCCGTTTCTGTCCTGAAGATGGAGCGACCCCAGCATGCTGGAAATAAAAAACCTCTTGCTTGATTGCAGCGATCTCTGTCTCCTGTCTTTGCGAGATGAGCCTTCCCAACAAGTAAGATTCGTGCTTTCGGGCCAGTCTTACAGGATCTCCTCTATTAGCAGGGGCCAGAGGGCCTTACCTTGCTTTTGCTCCTCCTTTTTATCAATATTTAACTCTAATTACTCACAAAATGGGTGCTTATGTCCTGAAAATAAATAATCTTTTCTTTTCCTTCTTTTTTTTTTTAAATTAAGCAAAAGCTATTATGAGCGCCCCTTCTTAGCTATGGCAGATTTGATTAGAATCAAATGGATTTTAATCAGTAGTCAAAAGCCTAGATTTAAATCATCAGCACCAATACTTTCTCATTGCCTTCCTCAAAAATTGAGCTGAGTGCTAAACTCCATTGTCAATGCTTCTGTCATCCGTGAGGAAAGGACAACTAAGACAGCCATTAGTATTTTCAGTATAAATTAGAATCTAGAAAGGGATTGCATTTATTGTCAGTTTTAATGCATATGTTCTGGAACTCATTTCCCTATGGATACCTTTCAGTTTCATTTTGTGGCATCCAATTTGTGGAGATGTCTTCTTACTTTTAGCATCAAGGTAACAGTTTCTGTTTTCTCAGTATGGTAGGTGACCGGAGATCATTTCCCAAATGGAGTTATAAGTCCTTCAGATTCATGTGTCCTGAGCCAAATGTGTTATCCCCTTAGCCCACCCCTTACGTATAGGTGCTGGATTGACACAGTTATCTGAAGAGGTCATTTTGATGTTCCCTAAAAACAGACTATTTCAGCCTCTCTTTTTTTCCCCTCAAGGAAAGACTGCAACAGATAATTTCATACATTCCCTCACGATTCTCGCACGTTTCTTGCTTCGTTAACACCTCAATCCCTGACCTTCACCTGCTCTCATATCTGAGATACAAGGAAGGGATGAAGATCTGGCCATCCATTGCAGGCATTCCCTCGCCTTAGAACACTTTTCTTGCATTTTGATTTGACCATTTTGAAATGTCCCCCAAGTCAAGACACCTGGACAAAAGAGCCATTAGCTTGCCTAGTTTCCATCCATTAAAAATGGCTTCTCCTCCTCAGTCACCTAGTTCCCAGTCAGCATCCTTGGCCACCTCACGTTTCCTCCGCTGCCCTTGACTCTTGAGTCAGGCCCACAAATGTGGGGATGCTGCCTCCGCGGTTCCTTTGGACCTGCCCTTCTTGCACACCCGACTGCCTTGTCCTCTCTCACCTGTTTGCCATCTTAATTTCCTCCCAGTTGACCTCCCTGAGGCTTCCACCCTCTTCCTTCAGTTCACTCTCTCCATAGCTGCCAGTTGTCTTAAGAACACTGATGTTTAAAATATGGTGATAGCTCTTCATTGTGTACAGTAGCTGTGCCCACTAGAATTTTCTTCGATGTGGAAATGTTTTGTATCTGTGCTGTCTGGTGTAGTAACTGCTAACCACATGCAGCTATTGAGTACTTGAAATGTGTATAGTGAGACTGAGAAACTGAATTTTACTTTTAATTTTAAATTAATTTAAATGGCTGCCTGTGGCCAGTAGCTACCCTATTGGACAGTATAGGTCTGTAGGACAAAGCACAATCTTCCTATTTTTGTCACCACCCCGTTTTTCTTACCCTTTTGCTACTAACCATATATCCACATTGTATGTTCTAATGTAATAGTTGGCAATCTTTTTACCTCAATCACACTATGAAGTATGTCTTCTGTTATGTCTAAGACATACTTAGATTATCATACATACTCACCAAATATTTATTGAGCACCTACTATGTATAAAGCATTGTAGATGTATCTACGAATAAAACAGATAGGATTCCCTACCCTCATGGGGCTAGCGCTCTACTGGGTGAGAAACACAATGTACAATAAATAATAAACACAATGAAATAAGCTGTTTAGTGTCTTATTAGAAGATGATGGAGAAGGAAGAGCAGGACAGGGAGAATCAAGACTGGTGGTGAGTGTGAGGGGCAGGATGCACTATTAAAGAGGGTGGTCAGGATAGGTCTCATTGAGGAGGAGCAAAGATTTGAAGGAAGTAGTGCTGGCTAGCAGATGTGTAGAAGGGATGCACTCATTCAACACAGAGGGAAAGGCCAGAGAAAAGACTCTAAGCAGGAATGTACCTGGCCCGTACAGGGAATAGCAGGGAGAGAAGTGTGGCTAGATGGTGGTGGCAGGGTGGGAGTGGAGAGGTGGAAAGGGTTGGTGCAGGTGGGGGTAGAAGTAAGAAAGGTCACAGGAGACTGGTATATGGGCTTTGCAGACAATTGTAAAATTTGAATTTTGTTTTGGGTAAAAAGAGAAGCCATAGCAGGGCTTCAAGTAGAATGGGGACATGAACTGCCTGACTTAAGTTTGAGAAAGATCACTCTACAACACAGCGGTGTTGATAACAGGCAGGGAAAGGATGGGAAGCAAGTGAGAAATCAGGGAAAACTATTAGGAAGCTGTTTGCCTAATAGGCAATTGATGATGGTGTCTTGGACCAGAGTGGTAGCAGTAGAAATAGAGTCTATTTTTATAATGCTTGAACACTAATGTACCTACCATTATAGGCACTCCAGAAATTCCCTGGGTCAATTTTATTTATCATAATCCTCTCTCTTCCCCCAGAAGTAACCACTATCCTGTTAGCATAGTAATCTCATTCTAGCTCTTCTTTATAGTTCTTTTGCCTATAGATGCATCCCTAAACAATATAATTTTCCTGATTTTGAACTTTATATAAACGGAATGATATTGTATGAATTTTTCTGTGAATTTTTTGCTCAACATTATGTTTGTAAGATTTATTTGTTTTTGCATGTATCTACAGTTCGTGCATGCTCACCAATATATATTATTCCATTGTGTGAATATCCCACAGTTCATCCATTCTGCTACTGATAATCACTTGTGTTCAGTTCTGCACATTTGCATATAGCTCTGCTCTGAGCATTCTTATATATGTACTCTGATGCACATAAACACACACATCTCTATGATATGCACCCAGGAGCTAAATTCTGAATCACAAAATATTCATATACTCAACCTCATCAGATAATGCCACACTGGTTTCCAAAAACGTGTTACAAGTTTACATTTGAGACTTTCTGTTGCTCTGCATCCTTGACAATGCTTTATATTGTCACACTTTTAAATTTTTCAGTTTGACCAATGTGTAGTAGTTTCTCCCTTAGGTTTTATTTTGCATTTCTCTCACTGGTAATGGAGTGGAGTACCTTTTCATATGTTTATTGGCCACTAATTTTCTTCCTTTGTGAACTGCATGTTTAAGTCTTTTGTGCATTTTCTGTTTGTCACCATTTTCTCACTGATTTTTAGTTCCTTATATTTTCTGGGTACTCTTCTTTGTCAGTTCTATTTATTGCACATATAATCTCACTATGTTTAGCCTGTTATTTCACTCTTTTAATAGTGTCTGTGGGAAAAGGATAGTTTAAATTTTAATGTAAGAAAATTTATCAGTCTTTTCCATTAGTTCTTTTTGTGTCTTGTTTAACAAATCTTTTTCTGCCCTCCAGCTCCAAAGATATTCTATAGTCTCTTCTAAAAGCTGCATAGTGTTACTTTTGACATTTAGGTCTTTAGTCCACTTGGAATTGATCTTTGTGTATGGTGTGAGATAGGGGTTGGATTCTACCCTCGTCCCCTAGTGCGGAGTGCCTATTCTGTGCTATTCTATTTCTTTAAAAATGTTTCTGATTGTAATCCATTAAATTGATTTTTTGCTCTACTAATAATAAACCACTTGCAGTTTAAAAAACTGCTCTAGTGTTGCTAAACTACCTCCTAAATGCCCAGTGGATTCACTTACAAATAACAGAATCTGAACTTGAGCCATGTAAAAACAAACAACAAAGAAGACAGGAGTGCTTATATAGCTCACAGAACCGTACAGCAGGGATACAGCCTTAAGAATAGATTGGAATTCTGCTGTCTGCACATTGATTCTCATATTTGTCTCTACAGAGCAGGTTAATGGGAATTATGGTTACTAATAGTTCCTGAGCTTTACATTATCACATATCCAACTACTGTAGAGAGTCGATTTCCCATTATGTCCCCAATTTTCATTGATGCTTTTTGAGTCAAGTGACCACCTCTGTACCAATCAGCTATGGTAGCTTCTGCTGCAAAATATGGCTAATGAGGAGAATAAAGCAGATTTTGGACCAAATGCTGGAAAAACAATTCATCAGTAGAAGCATCACATATATATATCCATGCCTCTATGTGCCTTTAGCCAGGTAGCCTCTGACTGGGGTTCCACCCCTAACATGGCATCTTTGGTGAAGTCTTCACAGTGATTCTTCAGGCAGTCAATTGGCTTCCTCTACTGCAGAAGCCTGTTAGTAGCCTCTTATAATACTGCTGCTTATGGTAATCAAAAGGACTCAGTTCTGTGTCTGTTTCAGTTGTGAACCGTGATGTGTAAGTAGCTAAATAGAATTATTCTTATGAAAAGTAATATGACATTGATAAGGCCCAGTAAACATTAAATCAGTGATATAAGAATATTATGTGAGCCCTCTCACCTGCACTGGATTAGAATTCCCATAAATTTCCAGAATTGTACTGCACATTGCATGAACTCCTGAATAAGTAAATACATTCTGTTCTTCAGGGGTGAGTTTGAAGCAATAGGATTGATTTGGGAGATTTTTCCTGATATTTTTAATTTGATTTTGCATTTGAAAACGATTATAGCTACTTTGAATGATAAGCAGCGTCATCAGTGTAGGTGTTTGTTCTGACTTTCCTCCATAATAACTTTTCCTTTGTTGATTCTAAGTAAATATTTTTAGGCTAAATTCAAGAATATCATCTTACATGAGTCAAAAGATATTTGATTATTTCTTTTTCTATCTTAACCATGGCTACTCATAATCCTTTTTTTGCTTTGACAATTTAATTGTCCTAAACGAATTTTGAATGCAGAATAACAGATGTGATCAAGCACAGAATGTTTTCGATACGTCCTGTTATTAAGGAAAAAAAAATTCTGCCTTATTTTGACATAATGAAACATTTTCATGACAGATAGTAACTGAACTGGATTCATTTACTTCTCAAAGTTAGCAAAAACCAACTTTTAAATGGAAATAGCATTTGTAGGCAGGGTTAAAAACAGTAAAAAAGAAAAAGGCTATAGGTCAGGTACAAAATGTTTCTTTTCTAGAGGAGAGGATGAGTTTACAAGCAAGATTATCAGCCATTCGGCTGGGCGATGACTGGAGTTGGGGCAGCATGTTGTAGGTTGCTTCTGCGGTCATATCAGAAAGGTCAGAATCAGTAAAAATTGCACAGACTGAGGGGAAAACACACTTCTTTCCTTATGTGGACCTAGTAGGTACCCCTCTCCTCTCCTGCCATCTTGTCCCTTTGTCCTGTTTCCCCTTCTTTCCCCTCCTCTCGTTATCTCTGCACATCTCCCTTCTTTTCTCCACACCCCTTCACTGCAGTTCTCTGTTTTCCTCTCCTCTTCACTACCCTCCTCAACTTTGCATACCTTTCTGCAAGGACTGAGGGATTTCCAGATGGATCTAGACTTTATTCAAGATTACTGTGTACACCTTTGTTTTAGACATTAATAAACTAGAAAAAGGCAGAAATTACACAAATCTTAACATGTCACCTGGGAGAAGATGAGAAGGTGAAGCTTTTAAAGACAAGCAGGGAGCATGTTATCAGGCCGACTTTAACAGGTAAGGAAATGCAGGATGGTTTGTGGTTTAGAAACAATGTTGATCCAAGCAGCTCTCACTCTCTACGGCTATTGCTCAAGTAGAGAAACTGGGAGCTGAATAAAGCTAGAAGTTGAGTGGAACAATTCTGACTAAGCAGCATGGGTATCTAGCTTTCCAAGTAACTATGGTAAAAGGCACGATCGCTATAGGAATGTGTACGTTCTGGGCTGTTTAAAATGGTTTTCCCACCATGCTTAATATTCCCTCAGCAGAAGCCTTGGTATTACAGTTGAAATGAACATTTTGTTAGGTGGATGTACTTAAGATAGATAATGAAATCAGACACTGGGAATCACTTTCTAGTTGTTCATGAAAATATATTCACTTTCTGGGGATTCAGGTACAGAACTCCATACTTTTCCCTTCTTATCTGTCTGGGGCAAATCTCAAAAGTAGATAATGCCTAACACCTGCAAAAATAAAAATGTCCACAGTATTAAACAAAGTTTGTTACTTGTTATTGGTGAATTTCTAGACTTTAAAAAAAAAAAAATTTAAATTTGGAATATTTAACAAAACTAAATTCATACTTAAATCAGGATTGTCCCTGAGTCCTTAATTTAGGAATGATGCAGTGGTCACCTGCCATAGTAATGCTAAAATCCTCCCCCTCGCCCTTACCATATTCTGGATTTTTATCTGAGTTGCCACTAGTGATAAACAGTGTGTAATATGAGGCATGCACACACACACACACACACACATACACACTGCAATTTAAGAGACTTCTCAGACTCTGCCTGTCTGGCGTTTGTTATCCATTTGTAGCAATTAGAAATGACTCTGTTTTACAATCTAAAGTGCACATGTTATTCAGGAAAAAGATATAATAGCTTTTGTTTCCTTACTAGTAGCCATAGAAACTGTCTTTTTAATTTTTTTGTTATTTTATGTTACAAGAGAGTTTGTGTGTTCCTTAATGCTGTTGCTAGTTTCTGTTTGTATATTTTTATACATTTGCATACTGCTAGTTTTTGTTTCTATACTGACTATAACCTCAGCTAATGTAGTTTGAAGCTTTACCTTAACTTACTGAACCTGAAGGACTTACAGATAATATTAGTCAATGCCCAGCATAGCCACCTCTTGTTTATCCTCCAGAGCTTCATATCACCTCATGGTGGTTTTATCTTATGCACTTTGTTCATTAATTCAATTGACTTCTGTGGCATGAGCTTCTGTGGCATGGCTTTGACGGGGGCGGGGGGCAGGGGGTCCTTGGTGCTAGTAGCCAGAGGCCAGCTGATGAAGGTCTTTAATATGGAGGCAGAAGAGTCGGCAGGAAGCGATGGTAAAGGCAATTCAGATTAGTTCCTTTTTTAGTATACGGTGAGAGGTATGGATCTAGTTTCATTCTCCTGCATATCGATATCCAGTTATCCCAGCACCACTTGCTGAAGAGGCAGTCCCTTCCCCAGTGAATAGGTTTGGTGCCTTTGTCAAAGATCAGATGGCAGTAAGTGTGTGGGTTGATTTCTGGATTCTCTATTCTATTCCATTGGTCAGTGTGTCTGTTTTTATGCCAGTACCATACTGTTTTGGTTATTATAGCTTTGTAGTATAGCTTAAAGTCAGGTAGTGTTATGCCTCCAGCTTTATTTTTTTTGCTGAGCATTGCTTTGGCTATTCGTGGTCTTTTATTGTTCCATATAAATGTCTGAATAGTTTTTTCCATTTCTGAGAAAAATGTCTTTGGAATTTTGATGGGGATTGCATTGAATTTGTATATCACTTTGGGTAAACTCAAAATGGATTAAGGATTTAAATATACACCCTGAGACAATAAAACTTCTTAAAGAAAACATAGGGGAAACACTTCAGGAAATAGGACTGGGCACAGACTTCATGAATACGACCCCAAAAGCACGGGCAACCAAAGGAAAAATAAACAAATGGGATTATATCAAACTAAAAAGCTTCTGCACAGCAAAAGAAACAATTAAAAGAGTTAAAAGACAACCAACAGAGTGGGAGAAAATATTTGCAAAATATACATCTGACAAAGGATTAATATCCAGAATATATAAGGAACTCAAACAACTTTACAAGAAGAAAACAAGCAACCCAATTAAAAAATGGGCAAAAGAGCTAAGTAGGCATTTCTCTAAGGAAGATATCCAAATGGCCAACAGACATATGAAAAAATGCTCAACATCACTCAGCATCCGGGAAATGCAAATCAAAACCACATTGAGATACCATCTAACCCCAGTTAGGATGGCTAAAATCCAAAAGACTATGAACGATAAATGCTGGCGAGGCTGCGGAGAAAAAGGAACTCTCATACATTGTTGGTGGGACTGCAAAATGGTGCAGCCTCTATGGAAAATGGTATGGAGGTTCCTTAAACAATTGCAAATAGATCTACCATACGACCCAGCCATCCCACTGTTGGGAATATACCCAGAGGAATGGAAATCATCAAGTCGAAGGTATACCTGTTCCCCAATGTTCATCGCAGCACTCTTTACAATAGCCAAGAGTTGGAACCAGCCCAAATGCCCATCATCAGATGAGTGGATACGGAAAATGTGGTACATCTACACAATGGAATACTACTCAGCTATAAAAACGAATGAAATACTGCCATTTGCAACAACATGGATGGACCTTGAGAGAATTATATTAAGTGAAACAAGTCAGGCACAGAAAGAGAAATACCACATGTTCTCACTTATTGGAGGGAGCTAAAAATTAATATATAAATTCACACACACACATACACACATACACACACAAACCGGGGGGCGGGGAGGAAGAAGATATAACAACCACAATTATTTGAAGTTGATACAACAAACAAACAGAAAGGACATTGTTGGGGGGGAGGGGGAGAGGGGGGAGGGAGGGAGGTTTTGGTGATGGGGAGCATTAATCAGCTACAATGTATATCGACAAAATAAAATTTAAAAAAAAAAAAAAAAAAAAAAAAAAAAAGATTAGTTCCTTTTGCTGCAAGTGTGAATACAAACTACAGGTCATCAGAAGTGTGTTCAGGATTCTTACTGTGGTTTGGACAGAACCATGGCTACGTGAATTTGCTGAAAAGGTTTTTGTTCTCTTCTGTTTGCAGCTAATAGCGCATAATATGTCAGCGACTCCAGCCAGATTAAAACCCGTGCATGATTCCTTTTGCACTAATCAAACTTAGAATATACTCAGCCTTGAAACTCTTATATCTTTGACAGTTATGCCAGATTTGAAGGTGACGGGGTTTCTCTTTCATGGATCAGCTGCTTCTCCCTGTTATTCATCGCCATCTCCTTGCTTCCATCTTTTAAATATGTACTCTGTCTTGCCAAATTTCTTTTCCTTTGCGTTTCTGTGTTTGTACACCAAACTCTGATTTTTGGTGGGCTGTGGGAGGCCTCATTGTTTCTACTGAACAGCTTCATAAGGAGCCCAGCTGTTAGCTGTCAAGGGTTTTCTCTTTTATTAGTCTCAGAAGACACGACTGGCAGGGTGCAGCATGTTGGTACAAGATCCCAGCTGTTGCAGTGGTGCACTTGGAGTCCCTGATCATTTGAAACTTGAAGAAAAATTTGACCTTATCATAGCAGTTGTTTCTGTTTGTTCGTTTGTTTTTGAGGGGCTGGCAGTGCAAGATAAACAGATGTGGATGATAATGATAAAATGTAGAGACAGTATGGAGAAAGATTTAAGTTGTTTTTGCTTTTCAAACTTTTTAGTAGTAAACATTTTTGATATGGAGAGTTTAAGATATTGGGGGAGAGGGGATGTTAACTAATGTGAATGTAGATAAATTTGTCTTGGCATACCTTTATTTGGTAAACAGGTTAAGCAATCTTGGCCAAATGTATTCATGCTTTAAAAATAGTGAGATAAGAAAGCTATTTCTCAGAGGTACACTCTGAAAAGTTTGCAGAACTGAAAGGTTTTGATGCTGTTTAATTAAAAGAAAAAAAATGCAATAAAACCAGATTCTGCTTAAAACGGACTTTGCTTCTTTATAGTCTTGTCTTTCAAGTTCTCTGGGTGACTTTCCTATGCCAACATCCTTGGGGATAGTTTGATAAGCTGACCAAATTATTGAATAATAGAATCAAACACCTTAAGCAATGAAAATATCTACTTTTACTTTGCTGCGAAAGATTGACAGGCAAGAACACACATAATAACATACATTTATATTTAAGAAATGTAACTTACTTAAAACAGGGAACCTTGAGAGAAATGCTTGGTTGGGACTGAGTCATTACCCAGTTAAAAATAACCTTTCCAGGTCATGTCGTTTTGTTTGCCGCAGTGAAATAAGTTTATTTCAGCAGAATGAAGCCATTATTAGCTTGGCAGAGTCCACTTGTCAGAATTTTATGGAGCAGAACACCATTTGGCTGGGAAATTCAATAAATACTGTAATGTGAGAGGAGTTAAACTCCAAGGGCTGAAGGGGCAAAGAGTGGGGATTTGTTGTTAATTCATTGTTTTACAGCTCTAATAAGAAAGCATTAGGATATATGACGAATTATCATTAGAGGTCAAGCGCACAAACCTTTTGTGAATTACTCAGGCAGCAGGATGTGCGAATAAAATAAAAACTTTATGGTTTATTACGATGTATAGCACTGATGGGGTAACATAAATATTGAAGGGTCTTGATTTTCAAGTTTTTTATTTTTCCTTTTTGGAGAGTAATATGTCTTCTTTACCTGCTCTCCTGAACTATTCAGGAGTTTCTAGAGGAGTAAAATACAGTTGAAAATCCTGTGGCAATATAATTCAGTCATCAGAGCAATACTGCAATATTAAAATGGAACTGAGCCATTTGTCACCTTAACAGTATAAGAAACGAAACCAATGGCCACTCTCAAGAGAAAATGAATGGGCTTCACCTTGAGGTAGCGTGTTGGAATGGTTCTGGTGTGGTGAGAAGAACTTCCTACCTCTGCCACCGTGTCACCTTAGGCAAGTTAATGACTTCAGGAAGCCTCAGTTTCCTTATCTGTAAAATGTGGTTAAGTTGTAGTAGTTACCCCATGCAGTCACTTGGAGATAAAATGAGAGTGCATATAAAGTTTTTGCACAGTGCCTCGCACATAGCAAAGTAAACAGTAAAAACTTAATACTTCTCAGCTGAATCTTAGTAGAAATCACCAGTGACCTTAAGATATCCACACAATTATCTACACTAGGAAAAGTCTTTAACTTTGTGGGAAATAAATAACTCAGTAAACGTTATGCTCTGGTTATTTCATTATACATTCACTTTTGAATCTCAATGTACAAATGTACTTTGCTTTTTTACATAATTACAGTCATTGTGCGAGTAATTATTTATGTTGTGAATTTAATATTGATTCCTTTTTGAACATTACCATTTATTGTTATGATTCAAATATGTCATTTTAATTAGCTGTTAAATATCCTGGTCATGTTGTTAGGCTGTAATTTGCTTGATCTTTTTATGGTGGGTTGGTAAGTTTAAGACTGAAAGAACTAAGTCTTTAGGGACGAGTAAGATTTAGTTGGATGGAAAAAATGTGCAAGGGCTAGAGAAGAAACTTACCTTGAGGTAAAATGTCACTGCTTACCTATTTGGAGATCATTTTCTGACTACTTAGACTATTGAATTTTGTATGAAGAAGTATAAAGCATTTGTTTTCATAGGTCCTCTTCTCAGCACTGAGATAAGTTGAGGGTTCCTTTCATATTTATCCTTTAAAATGGTGTATTGGGTACTTTGTAGACATATTATAAAAAGAAATTAAGTATACAAAATTTCAGCTAGAAAGGAGCAATCAGTTCAGGAGATCTATTCTACAACATGGTGACTATAGTTAACAATGTATTGTATACTTGAAAATTGCTGAAAGAGTAGATTTTAAATATTCTCATCACACAAAAATGGTTAAGTATATGAGACAATAGATAGTTAGCTTGATTTAGCCATTCTACAATATATACAATTTTTATTTGTCAGTTTAAAAAAAGAAATTGAGGATGTTTGCAGCGAACACTATACTTTGAAACTGACTTACTGGAGTGTCTCATGGACTGACCATTGATCTGACCCACTTGCTGGGCCTGTCAGGCATACTGAGTAAAGAGGAAGGACCTTTTACCTTTCCTGAAATTATTAGGACATTAAAGATAGGGCACACATTAAACCTGTTTTGGAAAAGGGTGCTCAGTGTAATGTGTATAGTTTGCATCATTTGCTCAACAGCCTGACCTTCCCACATCCCTTGCACAGAATGATTAAGATTCAGAGAGCTTTGGAATTCATTTAATTAAAGCACTGCCCTGAAGTATGTTATTGCAAAATATTAGCATAGTGTTCCATGTGACCTTTCAAGTTTAGAAAATGGTAGCAAAATATAAAGTTTGACTATTCATTTGTATATTTTAGTGCTTTGTATAACACTTTTTTTTTTTTTTTTTTTCTGTTTTCCTATACTGATTAGTTGTGCTCTCACTTTAAAATCCTGCCTTTCATTTATGGTAAATATTTTGACATATCTTTTCCTCAGCTAGGATGCAGGTCGCCTGACCGTGTCTGCCTTCTTCCTACTTACTGCCTTTATCTCCTAAGGGTATTTTCCTTGGAACTGATAATTTCAACTCGTATGGATTAAAACAGGCACCACACCGCAGGCTTCAGAGACAGCTTCTAAGCCTTCTGGAGGAATCGCCAAAGTCAATTAAAAAGCAGCCCCTTGACCCCTAAGATCCTTTAGCTAAACAATGCTACCTCTTGACAGCTGATTGCTAGCCGCTGACAATAAATTGTATTTCCCGTGCCATTCATTCAATCTGAAGGTGTGCCAAGGCAAAACACGTTGCTGGTCATAAACTACAGAATCTTTTCATCAGGACTGCGAGAAGTGATTGGGGAAATCAGAGCTAACCACCCCCCATCCTCCCATTGAATTCTACTTGTAATTACAGATAAACCTAAGAAGAAGATTTTCGTCAGAGTGTAATGGCTCCCCTGGGCATTTTTCACTGGAGCAGGTTAATTTATACTTACAATATCTGACCACAGCTGATCAATACAAGTCCGTGATGTGCAAAAGCAAGTACTGGAGACACTGTAAGCAAACATACCTCAGCAATTGACACAGATCCAGCCACTTCCAGGCTTATTTTTGGCATGATCTCTTTTCCTTTATGGCATCTATAAACTGAGGTTTAAGGATACTTTACTTGTTTCTATTTACTTATTTCAGGCTTCTTGGTAATGTAGTATTCATATAATATTTTCTGGCCTTAAAGTTCACACATTATAATTCATGTTCATTTAAGGGAGATCATCAAGCTTGTCCACAATTCTAGTATTTCATTCTAGGGACTGACACAAACTGAGAGCCTGAGGTACCCACCTGACTTTGGGGTTGCTTCAGGTACCTTACATAGAGAATAAAAACACCTTGGCTTGGCAAGAACTGCCATGGACATTTTTTCTTGAGAATCTTCTAGAAATGTTGCAAAAATTAATCCTGTCAGTGTCTGAGGAAGACATTACCTAGTCTCAACCCTCATCAGGAGACTCTTGACTAGATTATCAACCCAAGTCTAGCAACAGTGTTTCAGTTCTTTGTTGTCCTTTCTACTGTGCTTAGCACAGGGTTGAGCTCAGAATTGATACTTAAGGAATATTTTTACATGTTTACACCCTCTTTCAAGGGAAAAGGGATGAATTTGCAACAGTTCCTAAAGTTATCAAATAACATCTGCCAGAATAAATAGTCTAATCCTGTGTGGTGGAATAATTATCTAGAATTTTTACTGAATACCAAGTATTATACTTTATAATTTTATGTTGGCAATTATGACCTATCTGGTGAATTTGGAATAGTTTTATTTCCATTTATTTGGAAGATGCTATTCTTAGTTTTTCCCCAGACGGGAGATATTTTACACATATTCCCCAAACTGGAACACTGGAGGCTTATGACTTGGAATATTTGGCACTTCCACTTTCCCCCATTAGGCTTTTATGTTACATTGTGAGTAATATCTAATGAGTGTTACAGTTAATAATAGTAATTATTCAGTTCACCTGGTTACCACAGCTAATCAAAATCCAATGAAATTAGAGTCTGTGTGAGATAAATGCTTCTCTTGTTGATGATACCCAATGTCCAAGAAGTATCCTTAGGACAAAAAAAAAAAAATCAGCATAATGTGTGAGCAAATATGCCTTCTTGGGCCCTGCTGACTGCAGCATTCACAAAACCCCATGATTTGGCTGAGTTTGTGGAACGCCAGCCTGAGGCAGAGAAGCTTGTTTACTGTGCTGATTAAAAGGAAAGCTTGAAATGACTGAGGAGATAGTGGTGTCTCTGGGTGGGTGTGTGTGGGGGTGGGGGTGGGGGGAGGGTGGGCCTTGGTAATGGTATTTGTAGCTATAATAATATATTTGATACTCTTTGGTGGTAAATGGTAGCTTTAAATTTTCCCTAATAATTTGTAAGGATAAAATGGAGGAGGAGACTCTACCCTGGGAATTTATCCTTGGAATACACATCATTATTATTATTAATATTATTATTATTATTTGTCCCCTATTTTTTCCCCTTCGTCAGCATGCTAACTTGCCCTGAAGACATGTGAGTCTGGAAAGGGTAATAGGAGATGAGTTAGCTCATTAAGGAAGGGTCAAGGAAGGCCCATGGTTGCCTTGGTTAATGGTGGAAGAGGTTCAAAAAAAAAAAAGAACTAAGAAAATGCATATATAGAAAAGGGAGAATGGATTGCTTCACTTTGTATTTTGGTTAACAGATCCTTAAGTAGTTTTCCACAATTTACATCAGTATCTGTCTATCATCTCTCTATCTAGTCTATTTTCTATTGTGGAATGTGGGTATATTGCTTTTCCTGGGTAGAAAGGGAGGAGTTCTCCTCTTATCTAATATCTTTATCCCAGCCTTGCCACTGACCACCCCTTGCCCCATCCCCTCATCCATATGCTTTTACAGAATTTAGAGTGAAGGTGTAATAAAGAGTCACACTGTTGCTTTTGGCCCTGCTTTTGAAAAGTAATTTTCTTGTTGTGGGTGGTGGGAACACGATAGCACTGACCATGTGCCAAGCAGCGTGGTGAGTTCTGCATGTGTGTTAACCTCTCTGCATGTGTGTTAACCTCATTGAATCTGCTGAGCAGCCTATGAGCTCTGTACTGTAAAGACCAAGGCTCAGAGGATGAGTGTTGTACCCAAGGTCTCAGGGTGGGTGAGAAAAACCCAAGCTGGCTGAGTCTGTGCAGCCACTGTCCTCCATGGCCCCCCAGTTTCAATATTACTGATCTTTCTAAGCACAGATTTTCCAATAGAAAGGGCTAAAGTATAAACTCTAGTAAGCAATGGAAGAAACATATTCTAAGCATTAGATGGTGCTTTTATTCACAAGGCAATTTGCCTGATGGGACTGGGAAGTCATGGCCCAGGATCCAGGGCAAAGCTGAGAGCCAAAGGAGACCAGTGCTCTAGCAGCACAGGGGTTGCTCCAGCACCGGGCAGATGTGGCCGACACTGTCAGCCTGTGATCCAAAGGTGAGGAGAACTCACACATCAGAAGAAGCTGAACTATCAAGAACATAACAGATAATTGGCCAAGTTAACAATGGGACTTGAGGCCCAAGATAAATCAAAGAAGAAAGAAACTTTGGTGTCTGTAAAATACAACAGAAAGGCAAGTTATGTCAAGCTTTAAGCAGGAAATAATTTTTAGGGCCCCAGGCTCTGTGTTGGGGGGACAGCACCCAACTACTTAATTGCTAGTAGCCTACTAATAGCGTTCTGTTAGGTAGGCCACTTTAACTGTTTGGTTAGATATGTCATGCATTCATGACATACCTAACCAAAAATTTTCCAATATATTTATTGGAAAAAGCCTGCATATCAGTGGATCCACGCAGTTCAAACCCATGTTGTTCAAGTGTACTAATTTTGATTTGTTGTAGCCTAGATGTTATAAATTACACATCAGCTCGAGTGGTCCAGCCTCTGGCTATCAAGCTGGCCTAAAATTAGAAATGCTATATGTATGTTTTGTGAATAGACACAAAAACCCCTACACTCTAAAAAGTAGCATGAACCTTTCGGAGAGAAATGAAGTAATAAACAGTGGTTTCAAATTTGAAAGCCCATATCGGCATTATTTCTGAGAAAACAAGTAATCAAATCTGAGACATTATCTTTTATTTTGAAAGTATTGCTCTGAAAGACCCTCTGTGGACTGGATGGGTCCAAAGATTTCTTTCTTCTGTTGCATTGAGGATGTTTTTCATAGTGGGTTGCTGGAAGGATTTTATGTGAAGTGACAAATGGATTAAAAAATAAGAGTACCACACTATGCTTGAATCCAGTCGTTAAATTAGGTCTCCCATAGGACTGTATCTTCAATAAAATGGATAGAAGACTGTATAAATCAGGAAGTGAAGTAAATAGGATTTCAATAAAATTTAATATATGACCATCTCTCTTTTACCACTGACCTTCATACCGCTGATGTTGACAGATGCATCATTTATTTAAGATTGCTAAGTGCTAGATTGACTTACACAAATTAATGTACAACTGGCTAAAAATGGGAAATGACTTCTCAGGATGGCTTTAGCTATATTACAAAATAAAAACTCTAGCTTAAAAATCTCTACTGAGTTATGAAATTTCTTTTGACAGAAAAAGAAAAAAAAAACAATCAATAAAGCTGTCTTTCTTTACACATTTGGGGAAGGAGGCATGTTGACTATTTTCAAGGCTATGTAAAAATGTTTTGCTGTTAATTACTACTAGTTTGCACTGAAGTCATTTTCCTTTTAATGCTTATTTTTTTCCCACAGTGAAATATGAAGGACAGATGCATCAATTTGTTAACCAGTAGAATACCTCTGTTTAAATTTCATTTAAGCATATTAATTTAACAAGAAAGTTTCAATGATAATTTAAAGAATAGGACTGACTTTTAAAAAACAAAATCTTATTCTAACAATTTAAATATATTTCTCCCTAAATGGAATCCCTGGCTCTCATCTCTCCTGTTTGTGGATACTACATATGCTGCTGCTGGAGTAATGTCACAGAGCACCTAGGACCATCACCATCATTACTACTGTTTTGTTAAAATGGTTATTTTCTGGAGTGCCTCATTTAATTTTGGCAACATCCCATTTCACCCATAGCAAACTGAGACTCAGTACAGTTTCATGGCTTATACAAAGAATTTCACTATTTCAAAATCAGGGTTCAGTCCTTCCAGTCTTCCTTGCTGGGTCCTGTAATTCTTTCCAGTTATTGAACCAAGGGATTTCTATGATGGTCTCCGAACATTTGTTATTATCTACTTTTAAAAATCCAACAAAAGAAAACAAAAATATCGTAACACCAAATCTTCATTTCTTTTTATTTTACTCATGATCTTCAACACATTCAGTGTTTTCTAATTTAGTCTCCATGAACTTTATCTACTGCCAGGATTTAAGAATTGCCCAACCTAAATGAAACACCCTACTATTTGTGCAAACAGTCGTTCATGCCACTGATATAATCCTTCGTTCCTATAGGTTACTGGATCTTAGAAACTAGTGGTTTACAATTGAGATAGCAGAAAGAGCATGTAGCTGAGGCCTTTCCAATTTTTCACTACTAATCCAAAGCATTCATGTATTCCACACCTGCTATGTATGACATCTCACCTAATTGGCCTTTCCAGGGATATGACTTTCCTCTACATATTGTGTAGGGAGTTCAAAGTTATCCATCCTTGTTCGTGTCATAGTCCACAGCAAGAAGACTATCTCAGTGTCCCCAGTTTTATTGCCTCAGGAAGCATGAAAGCTTAGGAAGCATTTTAATTAAATGTTGCCCAAGGTCTTTATTCTTGCTGAGAAAGTAAACAAAGCTTAAACAGATCCTATCAGAAAAAAGGCTCTTCCCCTAAATGTTGTTTTCAAAAATTATGTTTTAACCTCCGTTATTTGCTATGAAGTAATAGAGACTTTTATACTTTAAATACCAGTATAATCAATTGATCAGAAGTTCCCTCTAAAGGACATTAGAGTGTTTCATTTAAGGCATCACTAGACATAGCAACTATTGGAGATTTGCAAATTATTATTTGGCTGTGACTCATTATCAAAGATTGCTTCTGCCTAATGCAGGGTGGGTGGGGAAACTTTAATTTTCTCATGAGGTTCACTATATTTCCAACTGAAAATATACCATATAATGAAATATCTCTGTAATCAATATCTAAATTATTGCTCACCTCTAACATATTTTCTTCCTTTAGAATTATTTTTCACATGCATTTTGATGATTCTTGTGTAATCCTGTTGTATTTATGTTAAATTATAATATTCCTTACGTGGTCTCTAAGGCTCCTTATTATTTCTTCACCTTCATCTCATCAGCTACCCACTGTGGTCTCTAATCTTCTGCCATCCCAAAGGCATCAAGGTCTTTTCATGTTTCTCTGCAGTGTTTTTATTATGTTTTTCAGATTCGCATTTGGACCCAATTGCTTTTAAGTTATATCATTAGAAAAAGTTATTTGGAATTTGAGGAAAAATAAATTGAGCAAATTAGTTGAAACTGTAACTAACATACTAGTTAAGATAAATTTATCCTTTGTGCCCCTCCTTTTCAACACACTGTATTATTCCAATTTTACTTATGAGGAAATTTAAATATGTGAGGAGCTTGTCCAAGATAGGAAAATAGATGTCAAATAAATAGTTGTGGTACAAAGAAACAGACACTACTCCTCTTTGGGTAGGAGTGAAGGAGAGAGGGAGAAGGTGGCTGGAAGTGTGTCAGGGAAGGACAGCTTCACAGAGATGTTACATTTGTATTGATGACTCGTGGATGAATAAAACTTTCTCAGCAGGCAAGACAGGGAAGAGACTTCTAGGCAGAGGGAACAGCATTTGCAAATGTACTGAAAGAACATTTTGTATGTGTAAAACTGCAATTTTATTTTGAAGTATGGTTACTGTAAGGGAATAACAGAAGACTGGACAAAATTATGATGATGTCAATTTGAATTATGATGTCAATTTCTAAATTAATGTAAGGAGCTTGGAATTTATTTTAATGATGGAAATCCACGAAGTGTTTTAAGCAGGGGATTTATATGATCAGATTTGAGTTGTGAAAAGATAATTCTGATTTCAGATTTGGGCATGTGGAATGAGAGACCAAATTATTCTTCTGCCTGAAACAGGCCGTAAAACAGACAACATGTATAAAACAGTGATCCTCAAGACAGTGGATGTCAGGTAATGAAAGACAGTGCTCTCTGAGGGATGAAAAATGGATGGTTGAGTCCCACGATTGTCCAGCTTATTGCCTTGAGAGAATTTCTAGGGTGCAGCATAGAGAGAGGGAACCTACTCAAAACCTGACACTCCCTGGGTTGGGGAGATGGGGCTGAGAGTCTTGGAAGACTAAGGCAGTTAGAGTTTGTAGGACCTAGTACTAGAGATGATGTTGCTGTACAGAGAACTCTGGATGTCTGCAGAGGCTCCCTGTCGAGTATTCAGTAGTGTGCTGGCCAGCAAATGCATGCCAAGAGGCTACCGGAGCCTGGGGAAAGAACCATTTGAAAGGATTAAAAGAAACCATCTTTGTAGCTTGCACAAGGCTGGGAATAGTGCCTGCTGCCACCCACCAGAGAGGAAAGCTCCATAATTCGTAAGACATCCAGTAGCGTTCTCAGAAATGTTCTGCTTCAGTTGTGGGGAAAAATTTGAGCTGGTCCCAACTAATAAATCGTAAAAGCAGGACCCAAAGGGATCAAAATGTTTTTAAGAATCTTAATTGTATCCCAGAACAAAACAAAGAATATTTATAGGAATACAAAAATATTCAACACTCCCAAAATAAAATTAATAATGTCTGGCATCCAGTAAAAAATTATCAGGCATAAAAAGAAGCAGAAAAATAATACCCATAATGATGAGAATAAAATCAAACCAATTGAAAATAACTCAGAATTGACACAGATGTTACACTTGGCAAAGAAGAACATTAAAGCAACTTTTAAACTGTATTCCTTTATGTTCAAAAAAGTAAGTGGTGACATACAAATATATAAAAAGACTCAGATTGGCCTTCTTGAGATGAAAACTACAATGTCTGAGATGACAAATAGACTGGATGAGATGAACCAGCTGACAAGACATTATAGAAGAAAAGACTAGTGAACTTGAAGCCAAAACAGTGTAAACTCCCCCCATCCGGTGAAACTAGTAAGAAAAAGAATAAAAAAATTCTGGCATCAAATGTGTGTGTGTGCAAATTGTGTGTGTGTGTGTGTGTGTGTGTGTGTGTGTGAGTGAGTTTCCAGGAAGGATTAAGTAGTATTTTTCTAGTGGTTAGTAATTTTTATAGTCTGTCATTTCCTAATATTGATTAGTTGATAAAGCACTGTTGAGAACGGTCCATTTATTTGGTTTATGATCCAGTTTGCTTGTTTTGGAAACCTGAGATTCTGGTGCTCTGAATGAGGCACTCAGTTGGGCTGGTTTATGAAGTGGTGTTAGGAAATGACTGGTGTCTGAATTGTCATTTTTCAGCCATACACAGCTCACAACTGTGGCTGCTAGTTTTATCATTTAAAACAAAAAGTCGAATGCCTTTCATTGAATATAGGCATGTGTACCTGCAATTTGAGGACAGTGTTTTTATTTGTTTGTTTTTAATTATACTCTGCGTATTCTTTTTTTTCCTTTTGGACCTTGGAACTTCTTTCACGCTTAAAACAAATATGCAATCTGTATCCCCACCCTGCAGGTCTCCAAGTGACAAATCAGGGACAAGATTTACATCAGAAATTCATAAGGACTTTAGGTTTTATTGAATGTTTATTTTAAGTCTATGTCTCATTTTATCACACTGACTTAAACTTGTCACCTGTCACTGGTGAGAAAAAGATAAATTTCATATTTTACTGTGACAGGTAAATCACTGTTGGTTGATACATTAAAGAAAAAAAATTTCCTTGATTCTGAATTCTAAAAGTTTCAAAAGGTACTGTGATGGTCTTTAGTATTGTATGTACACACACACACACGTATATATTTCTGGCTTTCCTCTATGATGGGAAAAAACTTGCAAATAATTAGGAAAATATTGATAAAAAAGAAATTTTACAAATCAGTGTATGTAGTTGAAATGGAAGCAGTTTTAAATAAAGACTATTATCAAAGGAAGTGTGCAATGAAATTGTTTATCCAGTTCAGTGAATGCTGATTAAATCTTAAAGTTCAGGTTTCTACTCTTTTGCCTTTTAACTGAGGTTGTATATTTTAAGTTTTTGTCCATTAACATGAACATTTTTAGGAAGATACTATATCAAAATAATTATTGGAACATACATTATTTAAAAGGTACAACATATATTTCCATGAAAGTATTTAATTAAAACAATATTAACCAAATATCAAATAGATCTCTTTTTGGATTTATAAGTTTGGTCTAAAGTGTACGATTTTTCATCTAGTGAAAACTTACCAGTCAATATCCTAGAGTGAGGGATTGACTGCACCAATGTCTAATAATCATTAAGTCTTCCATATTATATGGTTTAGTGAGATCATACTTTATGATAGAAAAATGAATCGCCTTTGAATATGAAATAGACAAAGCATATAGCACATATTTCTTCATTCTTTAAAGAAGTTCTCTCGTTATTTTTAAAAATTATTTTGTTAGGTTAGAATCTTGATCTTTTGCTTATTATACTACCATACCAATTTGAGAAGGTACTTGGAAGCAAACTGTTTTATTCATAAATATTTTAGCACATTAATATTTTGTAGACCATTTGTTCATTTTCTATTGAGCTGATTATCCATTTTTTTAACCCTTTGGATATCCACTAGTTTGCCATTACTGGCATCCTTAGATTGGGGATGGGAGAGTGGGGTCAGATTTCTAAGTATTTTTTCAAAATTAAAAAATTATGAATTTGAATTATTGACAAGACAAACTGTATTTCTTTCATTTATTTGTTTATTTTCAAAAAAGGAAACAGACGTTTCTAAGAGGTAGAAAACTGTTGAAAAAAATGGTTCCTTTCCTTCTGACATCAGTGTTCTCACAATACAGCCGTTTCATTTTCACACTGAAAGCTAATTTTTAGAAGGAAACCTGTTTCATCCCAGTTGTTATTCAAATGAGTGGTGAGGGACACATATTTTTAACCTGTCACATTACATTTTTGGCACTTTCTGATCACTTTCGAGAAAAAGGGAAATCCACACAACTACAGATGCCTTTATTGTCGACTGCCTAGGCCAAATCATGTACCCTGCAGGTGTTCGATAAATATTGATTGATGACGGTATTCATCCAAAACACTCTCAGGTTAAAATTCATATTGAGTGCTTACCATTCTTATCCAGCTGTAATTACTCTTTTGCGATTTCCATTTAGTTCTCAGTACTACTGTTTACAAAACTGTAGCCTTGTGAGGAAGCTAAACAAAGGTATATAAATAGTAGATGAGTAAATAAATAAATTCTGAATGAACTCAGACAAGTATTAGACACAGAAATGTTTCCTAATACAGTGCCTAGTAAACATTACTATAAACCATTTGTCATCTGTATTAATTTCCCTTGATGTTGGGCATTTAAATATATAAAAATATTTCAGCTATTGCATAATATATTTTCCTTGGGTGATTCATAAATCATTGATAAAAGTTGACATTATGTTAACACAAAGAATTAGATGGGTTTCTTTTGCACAAACACCTCCCCTGTGCCTCCTTTCCATGTATGAAAAAACACCCTTGAAACAAGGGAAATACATCATTATTACACAGCACTGTTATATAGCAAGAACAGGATTAGACTGTTATTAGTAAGTCAATGTATTAGTCCCTTTCAAACTATTTAATAACTCTTTTGTGTGGCAGTTCCCTTATATCTAAAAAGAAGAGCTAGATTACTTCATCTGTAATATTCATTCCAGATTCTATTTTTTTTTTTTTTTCGTGACCGGCGCTCAGCCAGGGAGTGCACCGGTCATTCTTATATAGGATCCGAACCCGCGGCGGGAGCGTCGCCGCGCTGCTAGCGCGGCACGCTACCGAGTGCGCCACGGGCTCAGCCCTCATTCCAGATTCTAAATTCTATCCATGTTTTATTTCTTTTTCTTCCAGTGAAGGGTTTTGGATTATATCTTCATGTCATCATTATTAAGGGAAAAGTAATTTATTAAGGAAAAAAAAAATCAGTGACAACAGTAGTCTCCATAGTGTTGACTGAATAATTGTTTAGCTAAATTTTTTACTTTTTAAATTTTTTATCTAAATTTTTTTTTTACTGAGTGTTTGTTATTTTGTAGCTAAGCTTTTAATAACTTTTAAAGATACAAACTGAGGCCAAATAGTAATAATTATCTTTGTTCCTCCAGACCCCATAGCTATTTGAGAAATTTGTGAAATATATTTTTTTTCCTACTGAACTTTTAACTTATAGTAGCAATAGGTATTAATTGTACAACTTTTTAAGGGGTAAAATTTCTTCTTCACCCTAATGCTCACTATCTTTAGTTATATGTGTTTCCTTTTGGATCTTTTTCCTGTACATGGGCAAATATACACACAACAGTGGGTATTTTTTTTTTCTCTTTTTCAGTAATTCAAATAAGACTATACGATGAGTGATTCTCAGTTTGGGTTATATGTCAGAATCACCTGATGAGCTTTGAAAATATACTAATGCTTGGGTCTCACCTTCAGTGATTCTGACTTAATTAGCCTGAAGTGTGGCCTGAGCATCAGAATTAAAAAACATTTTTTTTAAAACTCCCCAGTGATTCTAATATGTAGCCAAGTTGGAGATCCCTAACAAAGGAAAACGATTTGTACTTTTCATCTAAGATAGATCATGACCACCTTCCCATGACTAAACATTCAGTAAACCGTCAGAGATGATCATTCCAACATTTTCTGATTTTTGCCATTGCAAAAAACTGCTGCAGTACATGTAGGAGAGTACTTCAAAAAGTTTGTAAAAAAATAGAATTACAAGATAATACAACTCTTTCCATGAATTTTTTGAGGTACCCTTATATATGTATCTTTGGATCTTATGGAAATTATCTCTCAGTAGAGTTCTACAAGAGAAAATATTGGTTTAAAAAGTATGGGGAAATACATTACCTAAATCCCTAACATATGTAGTTGTTTGTTTTGGTTTAGTTTGATCTGGGGCATTATATCTGCCCTTTTTTCTTAAACTTAGAGTCAGAAATATAGCATACAAGAATTAAAAAAAAAAAAAAAATATGTTTTCTGCCTACATTTCCCACCCAGTGTAAGAAAACTCTTAATATGGTCAGCACCAATGTCTATCCAGCCTCTTCTCCACTGAGCAGGCCTAAAGGTAGACTCCAAGGCTGGGCAGTTCCAATGATCATTTTTCTTACATCAAGGTTGGAGCTGCCTCTTTATAGCTTCACTATACTGTCTTTTTATGGCCAGAGGAGTACTGGAAATCATTTTAGTTAAAACTTTGTTGTGCAAATGAAGAAATGAGGCTCAGAGGAGCTGTGTGACTGTGTCTAATATTATATAACTAAAATGTCATAATCCTAGATCTAGAAACCAGGACTCATTCTCTGTCCCTTCCCTTGCCACACCCTAGCTTATTCTTATTAATTTGTAGTAGTTAGCTACTGCTGTGTAACAAATTATCCTGAGTTTAACAACTTAAAACAGCACGTATTATTTTACAGTTTCTGTGGGTAGTTCTGGCTTAGGATCTGTCATGAGGTTGCAGTCAAGATCTTGGCCAGAGCTGCAGTCATCTCAAGGCTTGACTGGAGGAATACCACCAGCTTCTAGGCTCACTCACATGGCCCCTTGCAGAACTGATCATATCCACTTCTAAACTCATGCGGTGGCTGGCAGGCATTGGTTCCTCGTTATGTTGGGCTCTCTGTAGGCTGCCTAGATGCCCAAAAAACATGAAAACTGGCTTCTCCCAGAGAGTAGAGATAGACAGAGATGGAGAGAGAGGAGGAGGGAGAGAGAGTGAGAGAGAGAACGTGAGTGAGCATACACCCAAGTTGGAACTCACTGTCTTTATATAACTTTAGTATCATTGCATCATCTCTGGCATGATCTGTTAGAAGCAGTCACTAAGTTCAGTTCATATTCATGGGGAGTGGAATTATGCTACACCTTCTGAGGGAAGGAGTATGAGATGATTTGTGGATGTATCTTTAAACCACCATACATGTGTTTAAACCATATTTAGCATGTAGTGATGGCAAAATTCATAATTTTAACTCAAAGGACATTTTATTTCACTTCCTAACCCTAAAAGGAAGCTAAATAATCATTTTATCATAGCCACGTAACTAAAATAACCTTTTAAACTTAATATGATAGCATAGCAATATCTTAGTGAGTGCCTAGTTTATAAAAAGGAGATCATACCAGCACCCAGAATTTTAATGTATGTATCCTCATGCCCAATCATGAGATGTGTTTAATCATTAAATGATTACATACTAATTTATTCATCACATGATCCTCATCTCCACCAAATAGCCCATTATTCTGAGTATTCCATAATGGTCTGCATTTTTAGTGTCAGACCCATGATCCCTAAAATCTTAATTCCTACATTCCAGATGTCTTTAATCTCTAAACTGTCAGGGTGTTACTAGGAACATAAGGTAAATGCCTTGAAGCAAAACAATAATGTGTTTTTAATGAAGAGGTCCCTGTATTGCTGAAATCTGAATCAAGAGTTTTCCTCTCTTGCAATAGCCTTTTCATACTAGCCTTTGTAATGAAACATATGGCCCACATGACAGTAAAATATGTAGAGTAGGAAGAAGAAAAAACATTTTACATATGTGTCATGTCTAATGTAATGCCATATGTACAGTAACCATAGAGGACTAAGACTTAACTTCAATCCTGAAATAATTAAAGTAAGAGTGCCCTTAATTTGTTTTAAATACCGCAAATGGTTTCACATTTTCAAGTAATTAACACTCTCTTCACTTTTAATATTTGCATTTCATTATTAAGAAACAATCTCCCAATAATTTTTAATGAACTTTTGAAACCGTGATATTTAGAAAGCATTAGCTTTCTGAAAATAAATTATCAAGAGAGAATAGTTTGGCCTTGAATTTACCTTATTTAGTAAGCTAACAAGAAGGAACTGAAAGAAGAGAATGTATTTTGTAGCTTTTTATGAATTGTGTATGGTTACCTGTTTTTGTGCTTATGGTCTCATGTTTAGGTGGGACATTTTTCTTTGATGTAAGAAAATGGTGACTTATAATCTTATCCCTCTAGGAAAAAAAAAAAAAAAAGTCTGCCCACCGAAATAGCAGAATTCCATAAATGTTTGTAATCATTTTTATTTTTTTGGAATATCTCTTTCTCTCAGGTGTGCTGTCCCTTTCCCTTTTTTCATAACAAAAATATTTACAGCAATGCATTTTAGCATTTTATATTATGTCACGTATATTATCTATTATATTCCCTATAATGTATAATATATATTACATTATTGCATATTTATTGCCATTATTACTTATGACCAGAATTCTATAATTTGCTTGTGTATAGTCTGCACTATTGTCTTGAAGGTAACAAGTGAGAACAGAGAGTGAGTCTTTTCTCCTGTAGATCTAGTATGAAACCATCTCTCTGGCAGCATAATCAGGAAGCCTGATTGCTTGGTGGCTAGTGCTGGAATCTGGGTTTCTATCTGGGCCAGGATTCTGAGCACACCTGTACCCTCAGGTTGGTTATTAACCATGCAGGCCAATGGATAGCCTGCAGTACTGTCTGGGCAATTTCAGTGTCACATGGGAAGGTTCCACCATCTCATGCTTACAAATGAGTGAGTGAGGCAAAGTCCAGACCCTTTGTCCCATGGCTTTCTGTGCTTTTTCTCACCATTGAGAGGCAAGCTTTTTGGGAGAAGCTCTGAATTGGGTCACTTATCTATATAGCTGTATCTCTGGGTATCATAAAAATTTCTCCCTGCCATAAGGAGAGACATTTTTCCTACGGGTTAACTGGAACAGAGGCGGTGGAGAAAGTGCCTTTAATTTCAAGGGTCAGAAGTTAGGAGAAAAACCATAAATATTTCCTTGACTGAGCACTCATCGTGCTACAGCAGGCCATTAGTTTTGAAAGGGGTTTCTACTGAAGGACCCCATTCATCTGATGACATGATAGGTTAGTCTGTGCTGCTTTCTCTCCTCCAAGCCAGAGAGATGCTGTTGAGGATCCAATTATTTATTTAATTGTATGTTTAAGGAAAATGCTATGGATTGCATTAAATTAGAAAAATTATAAAGAATTTATGCTAAGAAGAAGTTACTATATTACTATTAGTATTTGTGTTGTAAAGCTGTGTCCTATCAACTTAGCTGATTTCTTCGTGGTTGAAGCATTTCCATAAAGGTGACATGTGCAATTTTACTAATACCGTCCTAACAATAATGATGCTTATTTTGTACTCTTGGCAGGAAAAATAATTCCCAAAAGCCGATTTCATTTCAGTCTTCAAACTTGAATCTCTCTTGCTTCCATGACGATTACATATGATTCAGTTTTATTGAATGCAAAAGAAAGATTCTTGAGAATTATATTGATACATTTAATTCAGTGGGAAAAGCTTTCCTATAAAGATTACATATGTATATGATATATATAGCCACATATATATACGCATATACATGTATAATCTTAAATATGTATGGCACACACACAGCACACGTATAAACTTCTATAGTCTGGACATTAAAACAGCTAGATTTAGGCTTCAGTCTTATTCTCCCTACTCATTTTCTCCCCCAATATGTATTTTTAATGTATCTAAATTGGGCATCTGGGTTTATTTGGCCCTCTGTGATTCATGTGTTAATGGTGCCTCAGGGACCTTGGTTTATAGCTCATCAGAGAAGTGAGGGCTGACAGACTTTAGGCTCTTAGGCCACTTTGCAAATACATTTAAAACTAAAATTTTGTAATCTCATTTTTCTTTTTCCACAACAGTGGAAGAATTTAGTGACCTTTTAAAACAATTTTCTCCTTTGGATTCATTCCCTTTCCATTTTCTTTCTTTCTTTTTTCTTTTAATAGACCCTTCATGTTTTCATTTATCTTTCTTGCACCATGATTATTATCAACAGTATTATTAAATGTCTGTAAAATTCTCTGAGTAAATGAACTTTATGGTTGATGATTGGCTATATGTTCTTAGGATTGTAATTTTATAGATGTATTTGATGTGTTTTAGCTCTTTTAGCTAACCCTTGCACCTTCTGCTTTCTGTGCTGCAGCTTTGGATTTTAAAATCTCATGGAAGAGCATCTCTTTTACAATTCTTATTTAGTTTGATTGCCTTATGCATCCATAGTCATTACAAATGTAACAATATTGTATGGCCCATAGCTGTGTAAAAAGAGCCATACGAAGACATGTTATAATTGATTGTGAAAAAGACAGAAGTCTTTCGATGTTAAGATCATCAATTACAATATACTGTACTAGATTATTCTTTATTTAACTGGCAGGGGTTTTTTTGTTTGTTTGTTTTTGTTTTTTGTTTGTGTTTTTTCTCTTCTAGAATGTCCTGGTCTTTTTTTATAGCTACAATGTTAAAAGTTGTTATTTTCTGTCCACACATTACTTGAAAATTGCCTATTTGCCTTATCAGGATGCAAGGACAACCATATTTACCTCCATTTGTAAAGAGTTTTTAGCTCAGCCTTTTAGATCACTTGCTTTTTAGGCAAAGAAATGAAATCAACTTTTCTCTTTTCTTTTTCTACCTGCAGCTTCATCCCACAATCAGCAGCTGACACAAGAGATGTAAACAGCTTGATGTCTTTGTCTCCCCAAATTATAAATTTTTAGTAAAAAAAGGGCTAAAGAGTAAATGATTTATTCATAAAGCAAAACATAAAAAAAATTGTATGTCTACTACGTGGTAGGCACTAGAAGTAGAAGTGGACCTAGTCACATCTTCAAAATTCATAATCCCAAAATTCTGTTAGCAAGAAAGCATAGTACAACTTCCTGCCTTGATTCACTTTCTATTTGTACAAAATAAAACAATTTTTTTTCAAGTGGGAAGTTAGATCACCAAGAATAAACGCCTGAAGGGCCATTGCATTCTTCAAAACCAGGCTAACATCAAAGGGAGATACACATTACCATTAAGAATCAAAGTGATAGCTCCCCTAGCCAGAGTAGGCACCTCCATAAAACTTATACATGCGCATACAGAGAGAGAGAACGAGAGAGAGCATGGTGCACGCTGAGGTCTTCTCAGCTTCAATGTTTTGGAGTACTAACATTAAAAAACATTTTCGAAAGTAGAAAATATTGAAGCAGGTGGCAATACTAGTAGATTAGGAATGAAATAGCATACTTATTATTTTTAACTAGACATGTCTATTTATAACAGAATTGAGTTATTTAAAACAGAGATCAGTAGCAAAAATAGTATGTAAATAAAAATAAAATAAGGAAGCAAACAAAGCATCAAACACAAATAAGATTAATCTCACTTATTTTTATCTGTTATTTGGATATATATATATATATATATATATATATAAAATAAAGTTAAGGAGAGAAAAGCTAATATGATTTAAATAAAATTATATATACACACACATATATATACCTATACATACACATATGTACATCCATATATGTACATAGACATAAAAATTTTAACCAAGCTTCTCCCTTTGAAAAGGTGTTAGGCTCACAGACCTTGACATGATCTCTAACATTTTACCATAAAAATATCCTGTGGACCTAGAAAAATAGAAACTGTAACATTGGACACTAAACTGACAGCTATAATTAAATTCAAAGAGAGTTTCTGTCAACACAATGTCAATGGAATAGGATGGAGTACAAAACAAACAAGAAAAAAACAGTGCTTTTTCTAATGATGGAGAGCAGCTCCCTAGAAAGACAGAAAGCCATTTGAATGTACTTTGACAGAGAGATCCTGAGTGTGTACCATTCAGAAAAGTAGTTGATGAACTTTCTACTGCACTATTTTTTGAACTATCAGTATATTTAGCCCTTCCGTTTTTTTTTATGATAGTAGTATACGTTGGCTACTCTAGATTTACGTACATTCCTTCGCTTCCTCTTTTAAGACAGCCAGACATGGAGATTATAGAAAATTCTTGGCCCAGCAAGGCCACCGTAGATCAATCACAGCTCAAAGCACTCTTGAGACCCAGATCTGAGGACACTGCACGAGCATCCTCATCTGCAGTGTAGAGAAGGGACACAGATAAACTTCGCCAAAGAATCTTTTAACAGTGTCTGGATAGGTCTGTCGTTCGGAGGATGGTAAATTAAAAAGAATTAAACAAACATGAGTCCAAGAAATAATGCTTCAGCATAAGGGAAAAGGAAGTTTGTCCTGAGACCTCAGAAGAAAAAGGACCACTTTTCTGATAGGATTTAGTATAATTCGTTCAAACCATAAAACGTTTGCACGAACGTTTTAAATTCCTTGGCAGAAAGTAAGATGTGGTTTTCATGAAAGAACAGAAAATCACAAGCAGCAGGATGAGATGAAAAGAATATATAGTGAAATGAATGAAAAGGGAATTTGATGAGGAAAAAAAGAACAAACAATGAGAACAGCAGATTAAAACACTCATTGGGGGCTGGCCCCGTGGCTCACTCGGGAGAGTGTGGCGCTGGTAGCGCTGAGGCCGCGGGTTCGAATCTTATATAGGGGTGGCCGGTGCGCTCAGTGGCTGAGCGAGGTGCAGACCACACCGTGCTGAGGGTTGTGATCCCCTTACCGGTAAAAAAAAAAAAAAATACTCATTGGATTCCAAATAGAGTAAGACTGACTGCAACAAATTTGAAAACCTTTTATGATGTTAAAGTCAATTTATTGTCTGGTCTTCTAGGATGTAGACGATCAGATAATACATTGAAAAAGATGAGGGAGGGCAGAGGATGGAGATATACCTTTAAAATTTTAGTTGATTCCTGCAAAGAAATAATAGAGATCAAAGTGAAAATTTAAAAAAGAACTAATTGAAGAACACCATTGTGAGATTAAAAATTACCTGATTATACAGATTGAAAGGGCTATCACCTCCTCAACAAAATTAATTTAAAAAGAAACCCATACCTAGGACAAATATCTATATTAATATCTATATTTATTACAAGCATTTAAATATAATTCTAAATTAGAATATAATTAAAATAGTACAATCCACTGAATATGTATTATTCCAGAATCTTATATTTAATAGTGCTTTAACATGAACTAGTTTAACAAATTAGCAGAATAATAATAACAATGACAATAGCATTAGCTAACATTTATTGGTCATTTTTCCATGTGGTTCTCTCATTAACCATCATGGAAAGACCATCTCAAAGAACATAAAGTGAAATAGATCTTTTCATTATCATTTTATCATCAATTTCCAAAGTAGCAGCAAACCTATATAGTGCTCTTGCTAATTAAAAGGCACTATGATTAGGACTTGGGATATGGTGAAGTTGGAAGATGATATCTTTTGGTATCTTTGTGCAAAGAGTGTACAGTTATTTTGGAAAAAAAAAGAATGTTCTATTTTGTTAGCTATTAAAGTTACAAACAATTAATAATATAGGTTCTTGGTTCATTACCTAGAAGTATCTTTGTGGAATTAAATAGATTAATTCATATTACTTGTATGTAGTTACACATATGATTTGTAATTATGATAATTTTTGAAGAATCATAATATGACTGTAAAACCTGTGGATCAACATTCACCATAGAGTGCATACTTCAAAACATTTAACTGTACAATAGAGTAGATTCTTTTTTTTTTTTTACTAAAATGGTAATGAAATTTTAATTTATTGTGTTATACAAGGTGTTCTTAAAGTATTAGTGCAGTTTTAAGCTTTAATAACCTTAGAACCATAAATGTCGCAAACTTAAAGAAAAAGTTATCCTGCACTTATCTAGTTTGTGAATTGTGAATGAAAAATTTTTTATTGTAATTTGGTTTCAGTCAGCATTTGCCATTGTATTAGTTTGCTGGAGCTGCTACAATAAAGTACCACACACTAGGTGGCTTAAATAACAGAAATTAATTGTCTCACAGTTCTGGAGGCAAGTTCAAGGTATCTGTAGGTGGCTTCTGAGGGCTTGAGGGAAAGATCTGTTCCAGTCGTCTCTCCTTGACTTGTAGATGGCTATCTTCCTGTGTCTTCTGATTGACTTCTCTCTGTATGTATCTGTCTGTGTATCCTCTTCTTATAAGGATACCAGTCACATTACATTAGGGCCCACCCTAATGACTCATTTTAACTTGATCATCTCTGTGAAAACCCCATCTCTAAATAAGGTCATATTCTGAGATAGTGGGGATTAGGACTTTGACATATGAACTTTGGGGTGGGGGTGGGGACACAATTCAACCGATGACAGCCATCTTGGTCTACTTTGCTTTTTTTTCCCACCATGGTTTGGGCATTCCATCAAATTCGTAGTCAGAGGAACCATGTCTGAAACTTGCCAGCACTAAACGTATGGGCCAGACTTAAGTTACTCCTCTGAACCTCAGTTTTTTTCATCTGTACATGGAGATAAATCCTCCTTTAAGGAGCTTTTGTGAGATTAGATAGCTACAAGGGGGCAGCCTTCTAGTATAATTAAACTGACTTGAAATTCATACCAGCTTTGGAGATGAGGAGCATTATTTTTCCTGGATCTCTTTCTCGTCTCTAAAACTGGAAATACATATTTGCCTTGTAGAAGCACATTGTGTAGAATTTTAAATGATATCATAAATATTAGCTATTAAGTAAAAAATTCTTTGCAAAAAACATTTTGTAAACTATAATATATGACAATTTTTCATTCTTTTCTTCCTGCTTAGTTACTTCTATGTGACATCCCCAAATGTATGGGCCATTCATTCTAGCATTACTCCGAGCTATTTTATTTTTCTTCTAGCATTTGGTGAGGCTTTGGATCTACAGGTTCATAAACACAAAGCTTTTTTTCTTGAACAAAATGACATCAGATACCAAATTCTAATTTGTATATAACGTATACTGTCAGCTCTTCTCATACTGAACTCAGAAGAAAGTTCACCCTAATGCCCTAAGGCTTCTGTCATAGGTTATGCATTAACTTCTGTCCTGTGCATCTAGGAAGATACTAGTTACCATCCTTAGGAGAATTGAGAAGAGTCAATCAAATTGTATTCCATAGGGCATCATAATCCTGTGGAACGCCAATTCAGAAAGGCTGACTAAATTTTGCTTTGTCTTTAATGATAATGAACAGAAGCTCGTTTCCTCAAAATCCTTCCTGTGTCCCTGACTTTAGTGTTGCATACTGATTTTGTTGCATACTGATTTTGATGAGGTAGGCAGGAAGCAGCCATTATTTCATTTCACACAAATGGAAGTCAAAGCACTAAGATGTCAGGAATTGCCTCCAGAGCCTTCTTGAAATAAGGCAACAACAAGGTGGGGGGATGGACCACCCTGTTCTGCACAGGCACCAGTCTGCTTCTGTGGGATCGAGATTCTAGATTGTAAAACGGATGTCATGTGTTTTACATAGATATTGATCCCAAGGAAATCAGAAATGTCTAATGCCATATAAGACAAAATTGGGGTTATGGTATCATGGCAGTGGTGTAATTTGAGTAAGTTTTCTTGGAATGCGGTATTATGATTTATTAGTATCTGGTTCACTAATATTCAGACAACAGCCCATTGCTATCAGTATATTTCTAACCTTTTTTCATTAAGACATTCAAGGTTTATATGCAGAATTTGGGGGATACTAACGCTAAAACTCTATTCCTTCTTTTTCTGCTGATGGTTTGAGATTTACTGCCCTGCAGGATAATCTCAGCCTGTGTTAAGTCCTACCACAGACTGGTTTTAAAACCACATCTTAATTCCTTCTCATAGCAAAACTATGGTGTATACCCAATGGCCAATTTACTGATTCTTGAAAACGTTTTGAATAGACCAACATCTAAATCTTATGATTATTATTGAAATGCCTTTTACTCCTCTCAAATCAAGATTCTACATATTCTTCAAGATATTTGTCGAGTAGAACCAATTTCACAAGAACTTTCCTGACCACTGAGATCATAGTTTCTTCCTCTCTGCACATACTGATGTTTATTATTCACACCATTAATTTGGTTTATAACGCATGTTATCATGTTTTCCTAATATTTCACATTCCTGTTTTTCCAAACAAGTATATTCTATAGAGGCGTTGCCCTTGTCTAATCTTATTTGTGCCTGGCATGTATTAGCATGATGTGGGATATAGAGAGTTGGCATTCAATTAGTGTTCATTTGTAGATTCTTTGGAACCATATTTTAACTCTTTGGCCTTATCATTAAACTACTTTCTTCCTAACAATATGTAAAGAAAAGAAAGAAAACATGTTCTTCTCAAATCAACTTATTATCTTAAGGATTTTTACTTCCTTTTACCTGTTTATGTACATACTTTAGAAGTTCCTAGACTTGGAGTAAGCTTAGGGATTGGGCAGTGATTTCTTATTAAGGATAGAACTCTACGGCTTTACAAAACCTACCCTCAAGTAGCCCAGTGTGGTGCCTTACAAAGAGTAAACAGTGTAGCTAACAGTACTTTTAACTCTGCCAGCACTATCTCCATGAACCTACGGGTTGCAAGAAATTGCAGATGGGTTTGCTGCATTGTTTTTTGATATATCTTGCAAAATAAGATTATCCCATAAATAATTCATATATGTTCTTTAACATAAATCATGAATCTTTAACTATATTGAAA